>NC_143259.1:37280885-38635885 GCF_984573655.1 Nuphar pumila | reverse complement strand
TGAAAAAGACCTGGCGCACTATCGTATTTTCACCTGTAAAAGTATATAAAAGGGACACATCTTTCTTGAAAAAACTGGAATCTTCTCAATAAAGCTTCTGTTGTGTTTTTTTTTTTGAGTCAACGAGAAACTGTTGATCGATGTTGGTTCATTTATCGGGAAAAGAAAGCTGACAATGGTACCTCAGGGCGTCGAAGCTGCCCAGAGGTCACTGGAGCGACGTTGCCCGCTATAGTAGGAGTGGAAGATGGAAAAAAAACTCTCATATTTGTTCTCCAGAGGGCGATGGGGTTTTGAACAGCCAACTTATGCAGCTAGCATGTTGGGTCACCGAAAAATATAGAAACAATGGTACCTCAGGGGCGTCGGAGCTACCCAGAGGTCATCACATGTTGTTACAGCGATGAAAGAAAAAATAGATCAATCGTCCTACCGGATGAGGCCGTCGTTCGATCTGTCGGTTGGATTGTAAAAAAAAAGATGTGTTGCCAGAGATAAAAAAACAGGTTATCCCCTCTTGTTTTTTTTTCCAATAAGCCCCTTTGAGATTGATTGATCTTGTTGGATTTTTTTTTCTTCCTCTCTTTTTTTATTTTTGTTTTTATTTACCAAAGTTGCCCGATGTCGGTGGCCTTCTTTTAAAAGAAACAAAGGAGAGAGAGGTTGTCAGTTACTGGCGACCCTCTAAAAAGAAAACTTTCTTCCTCTTCCTTTTTTTTTTGAGGTCGCCTGTAAAAGGCGACCTTCCAAAAGAAACTGGGTCTGAAATCGGAAGTAGAAGGGATTTGTGTTTGATTCTCACCCCCCCCCCCTTTTTTTTAATATCACTAGCAGATCCGAGTCAAGGTTTGTTTTCCTTGTTATTTTTTGTAAAGAGGGACAAGGGTCGCCATCTCATGTGCCTAAAAAAGAGCACTGACATGTTTTTGCCGATTTGATTTTTTGGTGATCGGTGATTCGTGACTCCGAGCATCAAACAACGATCCAGAGATGGTCCTGCTCTAACTACCAACCTGATGGATCAAAAGAGAAAACAAATGTGTGTGAGGATGACTTATATGGCCTGCTTCAAGAGGGGTTTGCGCTCATTCGTTCTTCACTATCGGTGAGTAAGCCCTCTCTTGCTTAAATAAGAGAGATATGGTGTTGGAGATTTACTCCCTCTTGGGTAGCCAATAACCCAACGTGAAAGTGGCAACCAAGGTTGTTAAATGCGATGAGGTGAAGCAAGGCATTGAGCACGTTATGAAGCGAGGCGTTAGAGCGTAAGCTTCATGATCAATCAGGGTCCAATCGAACCCGATCCATTTTCACCCCCAAGTCCCCGACCCCTAGGGCATCCTTCTCTCTCTCTCTCGCTTTCTCTCTGAACAACTCATAGGAAGCAATGACAAAATTCTCTTCTTCCCTAAAGAAAAGAAAAAAGAAACAAAGAACAAAGAAGAAGAAAAGGAGGGAGTAAAGTGAAGGTAATCTTGGGAGGGTAGAAGGGCTCAAGGAATGATGTATCTGTACAACATGACGCTGCAGTGGGCGACTCGAGTGGTGTGTGCGATGCATGGCAGCTTCGTGGGTGGAAAGACGCAGGAGATCGTGGTGGCGCGGGGAAAGGTGTTGGAGCTCCTCATCCCCAATGACACTGGTAAGCTCCAGACCCTCCTCTTCGTCGAGGTCTTCGGCGTCGTCCGCTCCCTCGCCCAGTTCTGCCTCACCGGCTCCCAGAAGGACTACGTCGTTGTTGGGTCCGACTCCGGTCGCATCGTCATCCTCGAGTACAACAAGGAGTGCAACACCTTCGACAAGGTCCACCAGAAGACCTTCAGCAAGTCCAGCTGTCGCTGAATCATCCCCGACCAGTTCCTCGCCGTCGACCCCAAGGGTCGTGCCGTCATGATCGGTGCCTGCGAGAAGCAGAAGCTCGTCTACGTCCTCAACCGCGACACCGCTGCTCGCCTCACCATCTCCTCTCCTCTCGAGGCTCATAAGTCCCACACCCTCGTCTACTCAATCGTTGTCGTCGACTGCGACAACTCCGCCTTTGCCGCCATCGAGCTCGACTACTTCGAAGCCGACCAAGACCCCTCCGGCCATGCTGCCATTGACGCTCAGAAGCATCTCACCTTCTACGAACTTGACCTCGGCTCTCCCGCAAGTGGTCTGAGCCCATTGACAACGGCGCCAACCTGCTTGTCACCATCCCTAGCAGCGGATTTTGGCAGGAAAGCGGCGGTTTGTAGGGACTACACAGATGCATACGCTTAAGAAATAAAGCGCGTTTCGACTTGATGCGTGCACTTCACATGAGTTAAGCGTGCGTTTCAAGCCTGAAACGCCTCACTGCAATGCCTCGGTACCTTGAGCGTGCGCTTCGCCTCTGAGGCGTACGCTTCAGGTACTGAGGCGTACGTCTCTCACAACACTGGTGGCAACCATTTCACGTTCTAAGCTTATCCAAAATGACTCGGCAGTTTCACTCGTTGGAGAGAGAGTGGGCCCACCTCTCTCTTCAACGAGTGAGACTCTTCGTGAAACATGACCACATATGACCAACATCTCCCTCCTCTCCTTCGGCTTATGTCGAGGTTGAGTCCTAAAGCTCTTGATGAACACCCTTGCTGACTGCTGGTCTCTTGCGCTTAGGAAGGACACAGCCAGGAGTAGGCCTAATATCCTTACCGCCTGGGCAACCCCTACACGACCCTTTACTCTGTTTGGAGTGGGTCCTGGTCCTGGGTATTTAGGAATGCCTTAATGTACCAAGCTGTGAAACATTTAACAAATATAAAGAGGGGAAGCAACAATGGATGAGTAGGAATGACATAAAAGAAGTAGATAAAACTTGCTAAAAATGTATTATATATATATCTAGGTTTACTTAAACTATGATTTCTGAAAAAATATAATTCTTATTACAAAAAATGCTTTTTCTGCTTCTAGAAAGTTTTGTTTATACTAGAAAAAACAGGCTTTTTATTTAAAAAAAAAATGATCATGAAGTTTGGAAAGCATGAAAAAAAATGATTTCAAAGTCATGTTTTAACTCTTTTCGGGGAAGCGTGGAGTTTCCCGCTTCCTAAGAATAAGCTTTCTCATATAGCAAGAAGCTTAAAAAAACTATGGGTTTTACCTTTATTTTGACAACTATGATAAGTAGTTTTGTAGAAAAATTTTCAAGGCTCAACTTTTTATTGAAACTCTCGAGATCTAAAGATTATTTTAAAGGTTGAGATCTGTATGAAATACCATTTTGGCCTTTGGCTTGAAAATTTGTGTTTTTTCTTGCCTAACATACAATACAGGCACTTAAGTACTTTTATTATACATAACTCAAGATTAACATGAGGAACTGCAAGTGGTTTCTATTTGACACATTCTAGTGAAGAATTAAAAGGTAGAATGTGCAAAAGTAGTGATTTTAAAATGATTTTTTAGCTAAAAAAATCTAGCTTCATTAAGAAAAGTTTTTTTTTCGCTGACCCCAATTGTTTTGGGATGAAGGCGTAATTGTTGTTGTTGTTTGTTGTTGTATAATTTATACATAAATAATAAAGACATGGCCACCAAATACGTAGCAATAAATTATTTAAATTTAACATAAATAACAATGAGCTATTTATAAAATATCAAAAACATTACTTTAGAGTTTTTTCTGTTATACCACAATAGGTGTCAATGGGTCGGGTTTGACCCGGATCTGACCTGTACCCAATCTTATAAGGTAAGGGTTTGGTGATAAATAAGGTCTGATTAAATATATGGAGCTGGGTATGGTTTGTGAAATTTCATTCCAGATAAGAAACTGACCCGAGTTTCGACAAAGATCCAATGTTTTACCTAAGTCCGAACCAAACCAACCCGTTGACACTCCTATACCACACGTCCAAATCGATGTGTCCTTGATGTCTTTATCCCGATGTCTCCTCCGCTTGTTGGTTGGAGCTCTTAGTGCACGTCACTTTTGTGTTGGGGGACGTTGCAAGTTCAAAACCCAATGGAATGATGTACAACCCCAGCTTGCCTATAAAGGTGGAAAAAAAAATGAAAACTGAGACCCTGGGTTTGAAATCAAGTAGACAATCATTCTCGCTCTGTCAGATCCGTTTTCTGAATACAGGTCTAAGTATTGAACTAAGACCCGGTTCAATTTAGTTCGAGTGTTTAGGTCCAGGTCTGGGTAGGTCATGCATGGGTCAGTGACTCAGGTATAAATTGGGTTGAGTATATTCTGGTTGGGTTTTGAACAGATCCGTTTTTTATAGGGTCTAAAAATTGGAGCCCAATGGCTTATTAGGTCTAAAAATTGAACACAGACGTGACCCAATTTGATTTGGATTTGAAATTATAGACCCGTATGAATTATGGATTTGGGTATAAGCAGGTTGGGTAAATATTCATTTTTAAATCGGTTTTGGGTTTGGGTTGGTTTGGACGATACGTGGTTTTACGTTTGGGATGGTTGAGGATCATTAGAGTAGTATGAACCAGGTTCAAGTTCACGATTGGTTCGGGTGCAAATTGCATAGGACTGTTTGGGTCGGGCATGAAAAAACAGGTTGGGTAAAAACTAACTCGAGTCTTCGCTTTTCTTACCCAAGGACTGACCCATTTCTAATATCGATCTCAATTCCGACCTAATACCGATCCAGTTTCTACTGGTGAGCTGTGCAGGTTTGGGTAGGATATTCAACTTAATCTGAATCCAGTTATTAAGTACACAACATTTGAAAAATAATAAGGTTCGAATTAGGTAAGTTTTACATCAGAATCTAAACGAATGTGAGTCCAAGTCCGAATCCAAATCAGACTACTATTTAAGCTAGTTGGACCTGGATTTCATATGAGCTTTTCCGAGATTCAATGAGGCAATATCCATTTAAGTTGGATTAAGTTATACCTCCATATCGGTTCAACTTACTCGAACTCAGACCCGCTTCAGCCTCTCTCTCTCATGGGTCAGGCGATAGATCGAATCATCAGTCGGAGTTCTCGACCAACAGTTTCTCGGGCAAGTCGTCCTCATAAAGTGACAATAGACTATAGCTAAATATCAAGCTCTCCAACTGGTTGCTTACGTTCAGGGGCAATTAGTCATTGACGAAGAAGACAAAGAATTTTTTTTGAGACAGTGCCAGTCTTTTATATGTGGCCAAATATGCCCCATCACTTGTTTTTAAGAGCACTAAAGTTCAAGGATACATTTTCCTTCGAGAACCCTCTTTCTCTCCGCGTCTCTCTCTCTCTCAGAGTCCTTCCCTCTCTCTATTTCTCTCTCATTCGGATCTCACCATCGCTATAAAGCCCCAACTCTCTTCTCCCCACCTCCTCTTCCTTCTCACCTTTCCCCTCCTCTGCCTCCTCCCTGCCGAACAACTTCCGGCGTTCCCTCTCCCTCTCCGGCCGGGCGACCTCCCTCGCGATCCCGGATTCCGGCCACACGTCCGGCGATCCCCGAAGCTTCTCCGGTACGTGTCCTCCTCGTGATCGCTCCTGCCTCTCCTTTCTCCTCCCGTTTCCTGCGTTCTCCGTAGAGGATCACGGACAGACTGTTTTTTTTGTTTCTTTTTTGGAGTGGAAATTCGAGGTCTGCGATCTCCGATCGACGAGATTGTTGCATCTTTCTCTTCATCATTCTTTCGGGAATGAATTAATGAAACACTAGGGTTTTCTTTTCCCCGCTGTTGATTGGGTTCTTGTTGTTTCGCTTCTGTTTGTCGTCTTCCGTTCTTATTTTTCTCTCTCTTTTATTTTGAAGTTTGAATTGGTTTGAATCTGATGAGATTATCTACTTTATTTACTTCATTCTCCTGTAATTCTTCTATGTGAATGCATGATTTATGTTTTGTGAATTCTTTCATTTCTTTTACCAAGCCATATGAGTTTTTTGAATTCTGGTTTTTTACTGATTCGGCATTAGCACTTTTAGGTAAAACTTAGGGGGTCATTTTCTGTGCAGATCATCACTAGGTGACTGCATTTAATGGGCGTTAAGCTGTTTATATGTGAAGTTCCTGTCATGTTTTCTACGGTCTTGCGCATTTTTTTTTAAATTTTTATTGCAATAAAAATTTAAAAAATGCATGAAGAATGTAGAAAATTTCAAAAGAAAAGCAGACAACTAGTCACTGTGCTCTGTTTTTCTTTTGAATGTTTTGCACATTCTTGGCAGCATTTTATTTATTTATTTATTGCATTGATTGATTTCATGTGAATCATCAGAGAATTCTAATTCACTTGTTTATCATGTATTGACATGGTATGCACTTTTTGTTTAGCCCTTCATGATTACTCGATGGTTGTTATGAAATGTCCATGAAGGAGTAGTGCATCTGAATGTATTGATTGGAATCGGTCTTGGATGTGTGTCTGCATGGCGAGAACAAAAGCTTCTGGTGAAAGCGTGAAGACGTGGCTTCTGTACTTGTTCTATTTTTTATATCATTGATATATTTCTACAAAATGCTTTCTTTTTCCTTAAATTACTCACGTAAGAAGATGATATAATGAGCATTATATTTTCATGAACGTGGCATATGATTGGGGATGGAATTCATTGATGGTGGATGATTACACAAGATGCAGTTTGAATGGGCGATAACAGGAAAGGAAAAGAGAAAAAAAAATACAAAATAGAACAGTGATTGGACAGGAAATTGGTTCCCCACATCATAAACTCGTCATAGTTTGAGAGGATAATTTGCTCAGGTGTGTTGGACTGGCAGCACTAATTACTTATCAACATAGATTGGCTGTTAGCATCAAATGTAAATTACAGTACCACAAGCTTGAGCACTCTCATCATGAAGGGCTCAATGGTCAATGAATAAGTGATTTGTCCTTAGAAAGATTTTGGTTGGACATAGAATATTTGGTCAATGCCCCTTCTAAATGAAATTAGATATTGCAAGCAGTTCCCTTTCCATGTCTAATTCACCATTGAATGTGTTGTGTCCCTTATCCAGATGAACTTGTAAGCGGATCACCACCTTAATAAAAGTCAAAGCATCCCTTTCCTAATTCTCAGACAATGCCTATATCTCCTTTAACTCAGTGCAAATATCTGGTACTTTGACATAAAAATTTGTTGATGGAAAAATGCGTCATTCTCTTTGAAGGGTGCAAGTGTGTTTGTTGTTCAGGTAGACCACTCATCTGTCTGGATATCAATAGCTATAATTCCACTTGCTTGAAGGAAGCCACCAGAAGGATTCTTCTTTTGTGCTTTAGGTAAATAACATCCGTGCAAAGAAACATCAGAATTTTAGACATAAGGCCCTAGTCTCATCTCTTTGCATATGATGTTGGGTTAGAATCCAAATTAACCTGTAAGCCTAACTCAAGTCGGTCTCATGTAGTTTCTAAAACACACTGAAGTAGGGACAAATCACCAAATCTCCATTAGTTCCCAAGCTGGTGACATACTTGCCCTATTTTGGCTCTAGTAAAACCAGTTGACACTAAATCTTGCAAAGAAAAAGATTCTTTGAAGGCATACTGGAATTGCATTGACCTTCTTTTGTCATTACCCTTTGCTTTTCTCATGTCTCTAAACCATCAAATGCGGGTGACTTGCTAGGACATCGCCTTGTCCACATCCATGGTTTGAATTTTTTTACGGAGTGGTAATCTATTTCAAAGTTGTCAACCTTGGTAGGTGGCAAGGAATTCATGACATCCACTTTACTAGTCTGCTTCCATGACAAACTGATCTTAAGTCATTGTTAACATATAGGTGAGCAACAAAATGAAAAGGAACTTACTAGAAACTATCTGTGCAGATCGGTTAGGCCTTTCATTGGATTAACAGCCAAAAAGGGAGAATAACATCTTTAAGGATGTACCAAACATAGCCACAAATATTGCTGATATTGTGAAAATATCATGATATTTACAGGAAATATAGGTCAGCCGATATTTTCAAAATATCGACTATAACAAAAGTATCATGATATTATCGTGATAATACACAATATTATAAAAGAAATCTTATTTTATGTACTTGAAAAAGATTTCCTATTTTTTTGCTTATTTTATTTTGTAAGCTTTTCTAATTGTTTTTTTATGTTTTCATAAAAAATACTGCTAAAACATATTATTTCTTATCTTTTTTATTTTTTTTTACATTTTTTAAACCATCTGAAAAATTTCTGAGGAAAACTGCTCTTGGAAAAGAAAAACAAAGAGAACTAATAAGAACCTTGTGGAGAAATTGCCAAGAATGGTATTTGTGTCTATGGTGTGAAGACTAGGGCTTTTCAGATGGTATTTGGCATCAGAGGCCGATTTGGCAATCAGACTGAAAACTTCTATGTAGTATCTTACTGTGTTTGCAATATACTTGCAGACTTTCTCAAATTTATAGGAAGAGAGAAAAAAATAAATTACCCTTCTTTGCCATTTTTCATTTCCTTCTTTTTTATGAGATTTGCCAAGAGTTTAATAGAGAAACCAGTAGATTAAAGTCTTATAAGAAAGATTCTTGTCAAGAACATCCCAAAAACATGATTAATCGTTATGCTTGGGCTAATTTATCAATGATGATTGATATGCGATGTGGTGCTCAATTGATGCAGTTGAGGAATTATCTTTTTAGTGAGATCTTAGCTTGCACTTTCATCTTTTTCTTCCTTTGCAACTCTTAAAGTGCATTGTTTGTCCATTTTCTTCACCATTATCAGACCTATGGAAGTTGCAAACCTGTCAAATGAGTGTATCCCTGAATCAGATAACAAATGTTTAACTAGAAAGTTTGTTGTTCAATGCTCAACCCAAGTAGCGATGAGGTAGCTATCAAGGCGTATATTACTTGGGAACTTTGCTATAAGTTAACACGGATTTTTGCTAGAAGACAGCTCTAGAGGTATTCATAAATTAATCTAAATTGGTTCTCAATGCTAATAGTGTAGCCTTGTATTAAAATAAATCATCTTGCTTCTGCACTCCTTACTTTCTGTTGGAATCAGAGATTTTAAAATTGCCAATATAGATTCTTGAGTAAGCTTCCAGATGTTGTACTCTAAAAGCAATATTTCTTAAAACCGATTTCTCAAGTATTGCCAATATTTCAAAAAAGCCACAACTTTATCACAATATTTTCATGCACTGATTATTATCCCAAAAATATCATGGTATTTGAAAATAATACATTTTTTAAGCTATGTCACACGGACTCTTCTAACAGGGCACTGCACCCGCACCCGCACCCAGGCAGGTGCGACACTTGGTCACAACTACCTTTGTGTTAGGTGAAGTCCACTGCACTGAGGTCCATTTATATCCAAAAGTAGATTCAGTTAACCCTAATCAAGTCCATTTTTATCTATATATTATATATATAAATACATAAATGCACACACATACACGTAGTGTTAACTTAAAACTGTTAAAAATTATATATATATATATATATATATATATATATATATATATATATATATATATATATATATATATATATATATATATACCCTCTCTGCATCCACGCACCCAAGTTTTTTTAAAGTGCCGCATCCGCACCCGTACCCACACCCGCTTTGGCACCCGCACCTATGTGACATAGTTTTTAAGATATCATGATATGAACCTAATATGACCTGATAACCTTTTAAAATTTTGAAGGTTTTTGTATTTTTCTTTTACATTATTTGTATTTTTTATGTTTTATTTTGGTTGACTCTTTCCCAAGGTTTTCCTGAAAGAAACAAAAAGTTTTAATTTATGCCCAGAGTCTTCCTTGCCCACAAAGTCTTAATGCCAATATTTGTGACATATCAGATGGTAGGGCCATACCAGCTATGTCTATCTTTTAAGGAGTTTTCTCTTAGGAATAGTATATGGGGGTAAAATTAGAGCATGTGTTATGTGGCCCCACGTAGCAATCACAACTTCTAATACATTTGGCTAGATTGTGTTAACCTTACCTTGGTTTTATCTAAGGTTGCCAGACTAGGAAGCGGAAGCGAGAAATGTGTCATTTTAAAATTTATAGGAAGTGAGAAATGAGGAATCAATTTAAGAGCGAAACAGAAATACACAAGGAAGCAATATGGGAATTTGAATAGAAATCAAACAGGTAGCAAATAAAAACTAAAATAAAAATGACTATTCTTATATTTCAATTTTTTTAGTTTTAGATTTAAATTTTTGTTAAAATCTAACAATGATATTACCAATTTAGAGAAAGTAGATGGGAAGTGAGTGGAAGCATGAGAGGAAGTACATGAAAACATGTAAAGAAATACGAGAGAAGCATATAGGAAGGCAGTAGGGAAGCATGGACCAAGCATGTGCGAAGCATAAGAGAAGCATAGAAGAATCGAGATTCCCATGAAATTTCGGAAGCGGGGAGTATCGCGCTTTTGAGCAAATTTCTAGGAAGTGCACTTCCCCACCTACCTAAGAAGCTTCCGGTAACTCTGGTTTTATAATTTTCATACAACCTAAAGTGCAATTACACTAGTTAAGTGGCACGATAATCATTAGTATCATCATCATGCTTTACCATCTAGTAGGTTCAACTTGTTCGAGTCTTATTGCACTTTTTTTCCCTGTCTAATGCTATACCTTGAGTCCATGTTCTAGTGTCTTTCTTGAAGTTGTTGTTTCCCCCCTTCTCGTAGCTCCTTTATCTTGCGTCACATTAGCCATTTGTACTACTTTTTTTTTTTCTATACTTCCGACCTAGTTCTTCTTTGATTGCTTTGTCTGTAACCTTTCTTTAAGAGGCTCATTTATGATCTTTCTTTATGTTGTGAATTGATGGTGATAGTGATCCCTAGCCACATGCACTCTATCCTTTCACAGTTTCTTATTTGCCAATTCTTCTGTGATGTATCTTATAAGTTGTCCCTTTGGCCAGAGAAATGCCCACTTATCGCATATCACGCTAGTTTCTCTTCACTGTATACACCAGACAAACAGTCCTCCTGTTGATGTCTTCTTAAACACGTCATATTGTTGAGGAAAAATGCTTAAAGTTTTCTATTTTAATGATGACATCCTTGGCTTGTTTTAACACTAAACTTGCATTCCATTTATTCTACTATTGTTTCTGACCCCTTTAAGCCGAGGTTCTCCACAATACTTCAGATTATTGTTTGCCTCTTCATTATTAAAAATTATACCATTTGCAAAACAATGCATGCAGTGGATGCTAATCTTGTAAATATTTTGTTTTAGTAAGACCCATAATGTCATATGAAATAGTTAACGAGATCAATCTAGTAACGCTTTTCCCTGGGAATATGTTACAGGAAAAGGATAATTTGCAACTTTGGTGATGCCATTTTATTTGCTGCCAGTGGAAAAAGTATAAGCCTGAGACAGTTTTTATTGGCCAACTCTAAGTAGGCTTATGCTTATCTACTTGTATATTGAATGTAGGTCTTACATTAATTCTATCTTTGACTTTGTCTTGAATAATGTCTAAATAATCATCTAAGCATAAAAGATTAGTGGAGGATTTGTCAAATAAGAATGTTTATATATATAGGAAAACCCGTATCTTCGAACACGTTCGAACGTGCAGCATTACGCCACACGTTCTATATTTTTTTTCAAAAAAGTGACATTTAGCGGCGGTTTTGAACCACTGCTAAATGTCATTTTTCCGCCCAGAGATTTAGCAACAGTCAAGACCGCCGCTAAGTCTCGTGAGCGCAAAAATAAAAAGCGACGAATCATCGCTGTTTGATCGGGCACGATCAACGGCGCCTCTTCATCCAACATATCTTTAAACAATTTATGTGTTTGAAGATACGGGTTACTCTCTCTCTCTCTCTATATATATATGTGGTAAGCTTTGATGTTCCTAGAGAACCTACTCCTACCTACTAGAAATTGTAGGTTGCATCTTCTCATTCAGACCTTATGGATGTATTTAACATAGTTTATTTGATAGGAATCATGTCTTGAATAATGTTTTTTGGACATAAAAATAGGATTTTTAAGTCATAAAATTTTGGTACATTGTGAGCTCTTGATTTTTGAGTATCTTAAAAAACCTACATGTATGCCATAATCACATGATCCGAAAAAAAAAGGTTCAAAAATTCTGAAATTTTGAAGCTTCTATTAGGTGAGAGTAGGTGCTCAATTACTAATATATATATATATATATATATATACATGTTTCTGGATAGCCCAAAGTCTTGATAGTTAGCTCTAGGTCTTCCAATCAAAAAACATTGTTGATGAAGACGTATAGGTGGGGATTGCTATTTTCTATGAATTTCTCATTTCTCGTTCAATGGTGAATCTTTGCTTACTTCCTTTTTTGAGGATTGACGAATATATATATATATATATATATATATATATATATATATATATGTATATATATATAGCTGCACAACCCTTAGGTGCGCAACTACCAGCCTAATTGCGTTGCTGTCCATCCCGGGGCTTGTGTAATGAAGTAAGCAAAAATACAAATATCGAGTGTAGAACGCTTACAAGTCCAACAATGGACAAGAAACAAAAAGAGAATATAAGCACTTTAAGTGCACACACATAAATCCACAAAGGGATAATGCCATAAGGCAAAAAGATAAATATTATTGAGAATGAGTGAGAGCGAACTATTTACAGCATGAAGGGGGAACACCCCTATACATACACAACCAAGAGGAGGAGGAGCTATTGGGAGCTCCCCACACATGGAGTCGTTGGGGGCCCTAATAACTCCATGGTGGGAGCCCCAGTGCTCAAAAGGTGAAAGAAAGAAAAGATAAAAAAAGAAATAAAAAGAATAAGTTGTTTTTAATAAACAACTTATTATACAAATGAAAAGACCAAAATGCCTCTATCGAGCAATATAAAGAAATATATATATATATATATATATATTAACACTCCTCAAACTTTACGAGAAAAGAATCGAAAGTTTGCTAAGAAGAAAGAAAAAACGAGAAGTAGGAAGAGCTTTGATGAAGAAGTCGGCCAACTGATACTTCGAGGTGACATATGGCAATGTAATAGTTCCTCCTAAATATTCATCACGAACACAATGGCAATCCATCTAAATATATTTGGTGCGCTCATGAAAAGTATGATTGCTTGCAACATAGATTGCACTTTTGTTGTCGTAGCATATCTTTGATGGAGTTGAGATGATGATACCCATATCATTGAGAAGACTTTTAAGCCACACTATCTCCATTGTTGTAGTGGCCATGACACGATATTCGGCTTCAGTTGAGGATAAAGATACCTTTTGTTGTTTCTTGCACCTCAAAAAAAATAGCGAATCTCCTAAAAAACTACAAAAATTAGTAGTTGAGATTTTATCATTTGGATTATCTCCTCAATCAACATCATTATAAGCAGTTAAATCAAAATATTTGGTTGAGGATAAGAAAAGCCCTTTTGAGATAGTGTTTTTAATATAGCACACAATCCTCATTATTGTTACCATGTGCACTGTGGTAGGAGCATGTTGAAACTGGCTTGCCGCATGAACAACATGAGCAATATCAGGTTGGGTGATGGAGAGATAAGTAAGCGATTCAATTAATTGACGATATGGAGTAGGATCTTCAAGTAGTACACCATCTTTGAGTCTTAATTTGGCATTGACTTAGCACAAATGCCAACAACAAATTTCATTTGAGAGAATATATCCTCTAGGTGAATTAGCCACTTCAATGCTTAAAATGTATCTCAAGAAACCCAAGTCAGACATATCAAAAGTTTTCTTTAAAATTGTTTTAATTTTAATCACTCATTCTTTATCGTTTCCATGATTATATTATCAACATATGGAAGACGAATCACAATAGTGTCACCTCTTTTCTTGACAAAGAGAGCAGTGTCAGTATAGCAAGAGATAAAACCCAAATTAATCAACACATTACTGAATTTGTCAAACCAAGTCTTAGGAGTTTGTTTAAGATTATACAAGACCTTTTTTAATTTAAAACTTTTTCATTTAAATTCGCCCCTGTAAGAGGTTTCATGTAAACTTTCTCACAAAGATTGTCATTTAAAAAAGCATTTTTAACATTTAATTGATAAATATGTCATTTTTAATAGACGCAATGTCAATAAGAGATCGAACACTTGTCATTCGAGCAACCGGAGCAAAGGTTTCATCATAATCTATTTCATATTCTTGAGCATACCCTTTGGCAACTAACCTTGCTTTATATCTTTCTAATGACCCATCACTTTTGGTTTTTACTTTAAATACTTATCTACGTCCTATAGGTTTCTTACCTAGGGGAGGATTAACAATTTCTCATGTGTTGACTTTCGTAAGAGCATTAAGTTCAAATTTCATAGCTTCATTCCAATGAGGATATTGTTTGACATTATTATAATGAGATGGTTCATAGTATGAGTGAAGAGTTATTAAACATGCTCTAAAATTTAGAGAGAATGATTCATAGGATACAAATCTACTTGGTGCATTAGAAATACGATTTGATTTTCTAGGTTGGGATTCTTCTAAAGGTATGTTTTGAGAGAATTTGTCAAGAGCACACGGATGATTACCTTCTCCCCGTCTAGTGTACACATGTCTATTACTTGATATATGTTCATTCAAATTCTCATATTGATTACTATCATTATTATCAAGAGAATGTTCATTATTAGAATCATTGTCAAAAGATTCAAAAACCTCAATAGAGTTAGACATATCATTTCTTGGTAATAAATCAAATAGAAATGAATAATCAATGTTTTCTCATTGATTCTTTACTCTCAAACCCATTTTCATTTTCAAGGAAAGAAACATCCTTTGATATTTATTGGGTCAAAACATCAGTATCCTTTTTTATTTTCTCCATAGCCTAAGAAAACACACTCCATGACTTTTGAAGAAAGTTTGTCATTTTTATGAGTAAGAACATAACACTTGCAATCAAAGATTCTTAGCCTTTTAAAATTTGGAGTCATTTTAAAAAATTTTCAAATGGAGAAACATTGTTTAAAGAGATTAAAGGAGGTCTATTAATTAAGTTGAAGTTAGAACGGCTTCGACCCAATTTTTTTTTTGGAATATTCTTGAAAATAAAAAGAGTCTTAGTGGTTTCTATTATATGTCTATGTTTTATTTCTGCTAAACCATTTTGTTGCGGAGTTCTAGGACAAGACCTTTGATGACAAATTTCATTTTGTTTTAAGTGGTTTTGAAAATCATTAGACATATATTCTCCTCTTGAATTCGATATTAGAATAGAAAGATTATTTAAGAATTGATTTTTAATCATTATATGAAATTCTTTAAAGAAAAAGAACACATCAGATTTATGATTTAGAAAATAAATCTATGTGTATCTAGTGAAATTATTGACAAAAATCACATAATATGAGTAACCTCTTTTTGATATGATAGGTGAAGGACCCCATACATCTGAATGTACTAATTCAAAAGGTCGTGTAGACACAAAAGTTTTTTGAGGAAAGATAATTGCTTTCATTTTTCCAAAAATGCAATCTTTACAAGCTGTCTTTTTCATTACATGTATTTTCCAAAAAGGAGAAAAGAGACATCTTTGAAAGGTGGTCAAGTCTCTTATGCCAAATATTAATACTTTTGACATTTACAAAATGACTTGGGTAAAAGAGACAAAAAAAATCTATAAAATAAAGATTGCCTCTCCTATGGGCTTGCCCAATCAACTTTCCTGACTGGAGATACTGTATGATGCAATTTTTAGGTGAGAGACTTTGCAACCATGATAAAAAATTTGAGAGACGAAAAAGATATTTAAATTTATTTTTTGAATCACCCTTATTTTTAGAACTAATTTTTTTTAGAATGTTTTGAATCAAGTGTTCCAATACTTTCTATTTTCAAAGAAGTTTCATTGGCCGTTGAAACATAAGATGAGGAGGGATTAGAATAAACTTTAGAAAGAACATTCTTATGAGGTGTCATATGAAAAGAGGCACCCTAGTCAAGAATCCACATACCTGGAGGAGATGAAGACGATGCAATGGAGGCACCCAAAGTTGAAGATGATTTAAGAAGTTTTTGAAGTGCCTCCGATATTTGATTATGTGCATCTTTAATATCTCCTGTATTTGTGCTTGCTTCTTCTTTCTTAGGTGTGATTTCACCCATGGTTGCCAGTTGAGGAAGCGGGAGCGGGAAGCGATACGGGAAGCGGAGCGGGAAGCGAGGCACTTTCAAAGTTTTAGGAAGCGGGGAAGCGTGGGACCACTTAGGAGCGATTCGGGAAGTGTCTCGGAAGCGACCTAGGAAGCGTCTCGGAAGTGAGGGGGAAGCGAAAAAAATAAAAAAATAAAAATAAAAATAAAAAATACAAAAAAATTGAAAAAAAACAGGAGAAGTGAGGGGGAAGCGTGGGGGAAGCGTGATGGGAAGCACGCTTCCCATTAAAGGGAAGCGCGTCCCCCATTAAAGGGAAACACGTCCCCCATTAAAAGGAAGCACACTTCCCAAAAAAGGGGGACGCTTCCCCCCCGCGCTTCGGAAGTGCGACGTTTCGCGCTTCCGAAGCGCGCTTCCCCTTTTAGCTAGGCGCTTTCGGTAACCACTATTATCAGTCTAAGCTTTACCTTTAAGCTTAGGACATATCAGTCTAATATATCCCGGTTCATTACAATAATGGCAAGTAACACCCTTCCTATAACCACTATTATAGTTGGGTCCATTTCCATAGTTATTAGTTTTTGCAAAGTGAGGTGGATTATAGGTTTTTACATTGGAACCTGGCTTAGTAACGACCAAAATATCATCACTCTTTTGAGTCATGCCAAGACGGGTTTCTTCTTGGCATACTTCGGCAAGAGCATCTTCAATAGGCATGACCTTGCTTATGTGACGAGGAGATGCCCTCACTTGTTCAAATTCCGGTCTTAGACCATGAAGAAATTGAAAAAAGTGTTCTTTTTCAATTTACTCTCTTCTCATTTCAATATCTTCGGGTGCCACCCATTTAGGCTAAAAAAGATCTAATTCATCCCAAAGAGGGAATAAAATACTAAAATAATCACAGACACACATGTCTCCTTGCTTAGTGGATTTATTTTTATCTTGACAAAAATATTGTCTAGCAAAATCTTTTTGGGTATATATACCCTTAAGAAAGAACCAAGCTTTATTGGTTCTTCTAAACTTAGTAATGTTGACACAAATTCTTATGTCAATATTGTTCATAAACTACACCAAAATCTTAACATGATTACTTTTCTAATTTTCTACCTTTACTTGATGATCATGAATGACTTTAAGGCGATCCTCCCCAATGAGAGTTTTTTTAACACTTTCGATTTTGGTGAGCTTCAATGATGGTTTAAGAGAAGTTCCCATCACAAAGCCCCAAAGCTTCTTTCTTCTAAGGTCATTCTCCATAGCCGGTGCCCACATCAATGAGTTTGATCCATTAAGCTTGAAGGAAGGCTCCGCCCTTGATTCATGCTTCATGACGATAAGAGATAGATTGAGACAAGGAGAATGATAGTACCTTTGTCACGATCTTTAAATATCATAAGAGAGGCTTCCAAGATCAAGAGAACCCAAATGACTCTGATACCATGTAATGAAGTAAGTGAAAATACAAATATCGAGTGTAGAACACTTACAAGTCCAACAATGAACAAGAAACAAAGAGAGAATACAAGCACTTTAAGTGCACACAGATAAATCTAGAAAGGAATAATGCCAAAAGGCAAAAAGCTAAATATTATTGAGAATGAGTGAGAAAGAACTATTTACAAAATGAAGGGTGAACACCCTTATATATATGTTAAAATGTATACTAAAAAACATTATTGTAAGTATAAATATATATACTTATATACATAGAGATACGTATACATATGTTATATGTATACGTATCTCTATATATAAGTATATATATTTATACATTTTTCTCTTTTTACCCAAAAAGGGTATTTCAGTCTTTTTACATTTTGCGCATATTCTATTTGGAATATGCTGTATTTTTTCCTTTTTATTTTTGTAATTCTTTTTTATTTTATTTTTTTCCTTTTTGCATATTCAAAAAGGTGCATTGGGGTCTCCCCAATAGAGTCGTTGGGGAGCCCCCAACGACTCCTTTGGGGAGCCCCCTCTTGCACCTCTTCTTTCTTGTATAAATAGGGGTGTTCCCCCTTGTTGTAAAATAAGCTTGAGAGTCTCAAGCACTTGCTTCCTTTTTATGAAATACATGCATTATTGCATGTTTATTATTTATACGCTTTTTGCGTATTGTGTTTAAGTGTTGTGAGAGTGCCTTCGTGCACTTCTTTTTTAAGTATTTATGCTTGTATGTGTATTGTCTCTTCGTAGACAATTTCACATGGTATCAGAGCTCGGTTGGTGATTAAGGATCGTGGGATTCTTCTTTTTTCGAGTGCCTCGAAAACCGTGCCTTCGGATTCTTAGAAGTTGAAGTGGTGGATCTTGCTTCTCAAATATTTTAGAAGGATCTTGTGCAAGCTAGAAGTTGAAGCATTGTGTTGGTACACCTCTTTCTCCTTTTCTTTACTCCTTAATGGGTGAAAAAGAGTCTCACTTCGCTCTTGGCTTCAAGTTGAATGGGTCCAACTAACGTATTTGGGCCGGGAACATGGAGGCTCACATAAAAGGTAAAGGATTATGGGGTTATGTGCAAGGCACTATTACGGAACCGGAACCCAAAATAACCATGATGGACGGAAATGAAATCAAGATTCTTGAGGGAGAGGAAAGGATCAAAGCTCTTAAAGAATACTCCAAGAAGCACGACAAATGGGAAATGAAGAACTTCAAGATTCTTTCTTGGTTCTTCGCATCCGTCGAAACAAAGATTAATGCCAACATTATCAAGTTCAAGAAAGCATCGGAAGCTTGGCATTATCTCGAGAAAATGTATACATCAAGAGATCTATCCCATAAGTATTACCTTCAAAAGAAGGCCCTCTCCCTTACTCAAGGTGAAATGTCCATTAGGGAATATTATGCCGACCTCTCCTCCATTTGGGATGAGCTTTCCATGCTTGAACCAAAATGGAGTGGAGAGGCAATTGAACTCCGCCACAAGCAACTTGAAGACGACCGGTTCTTCAACTTTTTGAATGGGTTAAGACCGGAATTTGAGCAAATAAGGTCATCCTTATTTAATCCTCCATCTCTTGAAGATGTTCTCACCAAATTAAGTGGTGAGGAGACTCGTATGAGTTTATGTAAACAAGGATCAAATGTTCTTGTGGTTCCTTGTAATCATGAAGAAAACAATGAGGTCAATGCCGTATCAAGACCCAGAAATAATGTAAAGACCTATCGTCCTCCTCATTTCAAATTCCAAAATCAAGGAGGAGATGGTGGACAAAGAGGAAAGAGGGACTATAGCAAGACTATTTGTCACTTTTGTAAGGAACCGGGGCATATCAAGCCCGTATGTCCCAAATGGAAGAGGCTTCTCGCCATGGCCACCACCGGTGTACCACAAAAGGAAGAGGCATCATCAAGTGGGTCACTCTCGTTGAATCAAATAGTGGAAGCCCTTCAACCTCTTCTCAATGGAGCTACATTCGGTGCCGCCGTGTCTACCTCTTCCATTCCAGGTAAAGTCTCTTGGCTTTTTGACTCAGGTGCATCTTTTCATATGTCCCCAAACATGTTTTCACTTTCCGATTTTTCAAAAAATGTTTCTCCATCCTTTGTTTCCACTGCGGATGAAACCTCTCTTGAAATTAAAGGAATAAGTAATTTTGAAACTAAAGATTTTTCCATTCCAAAAATTAGATTTATACCTAAACTTAACTTAAACCTTCTCTCTGTTTCTCAACTCTCGGACCATGGATGCGATATTAAATTTTCATGTGACAAATGTTCAATACAGGATCGCTGGTCCGGGAAATTGATTGGGGAAGGCTTTAGAAAAGGAGACTTATACTATATGGAATCTCTCCAACTTCCAAAATCATTTTGTAATGTTGCCCGGAACAAAGATATAACCATATGGCACAAAAGACTTTGTCATCCTAATATCACCAAGCTATCTTATTTACATTTTGCAAAGGATCTATGTAAAAGTTCATTTTCCTGTAATGATTGTATTCTCGGAAAAATGCAAAGTTTACCTTTTGAGCAAAGAACTATGTTCTCATCTAAAACCTTCGAAATTGTTCATTCCGATGTTTGGGGACCCGCACCTGTTGTTTCAAAAGGAGGCTTTTCTTACTATGTTATTTTTGTGGATGATTTCTCCAGGTATTCATGGATCTATTTCCTAAAGTACAAACATGAAGTTTTTACATGTTTTAAAACCTTCCACTCAATGATCAAGAATCAATTCAACAGTAATATAAAGATTTTTAGAAGTGATTCTGGAGGAGAATATCTCTCCAACCAATTTAAAACATATCTTGAGGATCACAGAATTATTCACCAAAGGTCTTGTCCTAAAACCCCTCAACAGAATGGATTGGCCGAAAGAAAACATAGGCACATCATTGAGACCACTAGGACCCTGCTTATTTCTCAAAACATTCCTAAGAACTTTTGGGCTGAAGCAACCCTCGCTTCTGTTTATCTCATAAATCGCTTACCATCTAGGATATTAGGAAAAATATCCCCTTTTGAGATCTTATATAAACTTGAACCTGATTATAATAGGTTACGTGTTTTTTGGGTGTAAATGTTTTATACTTACGGATAAAAATGACAAGCTCTCTCCCAAAGCTATCCCCTGCGTCTTTCTTGGGTATTCCGAAACTCAAAAAGGGTTTCGTTGCTATGATCTTCGAGATGATAAGTTATATGTTTCTAGAAATATAACGTTTTTAGAAAATGAGAGTGGATTTGAAAAAAATGTTTATCAACAAAAAATTTTTGATTACTCATTCCTTTTTGATTTATTGGCTAGTAATGATGATATATCTAGTGATGATGATGTATCATCAAATCACGATGAGGAAAATGATGGTGATGTTGAAGAACATAATCCTCTCAATGATCAAGAAAACAGGATTTCAAGTGATCCGATAACCTACTCCCGTAGAAACCAAGACACCTTTAGAAGTGCCATTGACCAATATAGTGAGCTTGTACCTACTCTCGATCACCGAAGATCTGAGAGGAATAGGAGATCGCCAACTCGTTTTGTCTCTTTTGATTCTTTTTCACCCCGGTATAGGGCTTGTCTTAGTGCCATTCACTCTTATTTTGAGCCAAAGAATTTTGAAGAAGCTAAAAAATGTATAGAATGACAAGAAGCCATGCAAAATGAACTTAGTACTTTCAAAAGGGCTGAAACTTGGGATTTCCAAACTCTACCCATAGGAAAGAAAACTATAGGTTGTCGATGGGTTTTTAAAGTTAAAACTAAAAGCGACAGATCCCTGGAAAGGTATAAAGCTCGCTTAGTTGCAAAAGGGTATGGGTAAGAGTATGAAATTGATTATGAAGAAACTTTTGCTCCTGTAGATCGAATGGTTACAGTTAGATGTCTCATTACTATTGCATCTATTAAAAATTGGAACATTTTTCAAATGGATGTGAAAAATGCTTTTTTAAATGGTGATCTTAACGAAGAAGTGTATATGGATGTCTCACCAGGCATGAAGATTCCTAAAGATAAAGTTCTTCGTCTTCGAAAGGCTCTCTATGGTTTGAAACAGGCTCCCAAAGCCTGGTATGACAGATTTACCAGTGTAATGTTGGAAAATGGTTTCTCCTCATGTTATACTGACACTGCTCTATTTACTAAAAAATCTAAGGCAGGGATTGTCATATTATTGCTCTATGTTGATGATATGTTAATTACAGGTGATGATGTTCAAGGAGTCAAGGGTATTAAGTCCGTCTTGACTTCAAAATTTGAGATGTCAGACTTGGGTTTTCTGACATATTTTCTTGGAATTGAGGTTGCCTATTCGCAACGTGATTATTTTCTATCTCATTCTAAACTTGCTTGTGAGATTATTGACAGATCCGGGATTTCTGATGACAAAGTATGCGAAACTCCTGAAGTTGTGGGAGCAAAAATGAAAATTGACGATGGTGTTCCCTTAACCGATCCTACCCCCTACAGGCAGTTGGTAGGTTCGTTAATGTATCTTAGTATTACTCGACCTGACTTGTCACATGCTATACACATCGCCAGTCAGTTTCAGCACGCTCCCACAACCGTTCATATGAGTGTTGTTCTTCGCATCATCAGATACTTGAAGGGCACAGTAAATAAGGGAGTATTTCTATCTTCTTCTTCTGATTTAAAATTACTTGCTTATACTGACTCAGATTGGGGAGGCGACCCTAGTAACCGTCACTTCACCACTGGTTTTTGTGTTTTCTTAGGTGAATCTTTGATTTCATGGCGATGTAAAAAGCAACAGAAGGTCTCTCTGTCATCCACTGAAGCCGAATACAGAGCCATGACATCCACTACCATGGAAATTGTATGGATTCGACGCCTTTTGGAAGATATGGGAGTGCCTATCAGAGAACCAACAAAGCTGTGCTGTGACAATAAAAGTGCAATCTATATTGCCAAAAACCACACCTTTCACGAGCGAACAAAGCATATAGAGATGGACTGCCATTATGTGAGGGAAGAATACTTGAAGAAGGTCATTGATCTACCATACGTGACGTCTGAGTATCAACTTGCGGACTTCTTCACAAAAGCTCTTTGTTCGCCTAGATTTCATTTCCTTCTTGACAAACTTGCGGTTATCACACCGTAAGTTTGAGGGGGGGTGTTAAAATGTATACTAAAAAACATTATTGTAAGTATAAATATATATACTTATATACATAGAGATACGTATACATATGTTATATGTATATGTATCTCTATATATAAGTATATATATTTATACATTTTTCTCTTTTTACCCGAAAAGGGTATTTCAGTCTTTTTACATTTTGCGCATATTCCATTTGGAATATGCTGTATTTTTTCCTTTTTATTTTTGTAATTCTTTTTTATTTTATTTTTTTCCTTTTTGCATATTCAAAAAGGTGCATTGGGGGTCTCCCCAATAGAGTTGTTGGGGAGCCCCCAACGGTCACAATTGTGACTGTTGGGAGCTCCCCAACGACTCCTTTGGGGAGCCCCCTCTTGCACCTCTTCTTTCTTGTATAAATAGGGGTGTTCCCCCTTGTTGTAAAATAAGCTTGAGAGTCTCAAGCACTTGCTTCCTTTTTATGAAATACATGCATTATTGCATGTTTATTATTTATACACTTTTTGCGTATTGTGTTCAAGTGTTGTGAGAGTGTCTTTGTGCACTTCTTTTTTAAGTATTTATGCTTGTATGCGTATTGTCTCTTCGTAGACAATTTCACAATATACACAACCAAGAGGAGGAGCCATTGGGTGTAGGACTTGTGCTTTTAGAAAAAAAAAATAGTTTATTAGCCTGGGGTAACATCACAGGATTTCGGTCCTATTGTGTTGGCCTTCGGGATCGAAGTACGGGTTGGGCCGACCGGTCCACCTTTGGGTATGCGCTGGTTGTCTCGTCCCTTCTACCAGCGATGCGTTTCTGGCCTTAATTGGCTGGGTCGTGCCTCTGGTACTATTACTTTGAAGAAATTAGTGTGCTCAAAGCAAGTTTGCGCTGGCCCCTCTTCCTCGGACTCCCTTTCTTTTCACTTCCCACTCAACCGAGCTGAGCCCTCGACAGGGCCAACCCCTGTCAGCCCCCCTTCTAGTTGCAAGATGGGGACCAGGCCGAGCCCGGCCTGACCACCGAGCCCACCCCCTCCTATTGGTCGCGTAGCCAGCCGAGCCGACCTCAGCTCGGTCTCTGTTTTCAGACCGAGCTGGCTCAATTGAGCTTTACCCCCCCCCCCCCCCCCCCCCCGCCTCTTGTACCGAGCTCGGCTTAGTCCGATTGGCTCGAACTGAGTTCGGGTTTGACCCTTGCGATGCAATCATCGTCACAACAAGGTTTTAATATCATTCTTTATGCAACGCAATGTAATCTTTTTAGCACTCCACACCGGCACAACGGACGTGACATACTTACCAAGGCATGAGCCTTTAAAAACCTACTCTCGAAATTGTCAGCGAGTTCGACCATCTTCGAGGTAGGAAAAAGTTGCATACTAATACAAATGATAGAATACTTCTAACTTATATATATATATATATATATATGCTTTTAACTCAAGGACGCAATTTTGTGTATTCTTGTCCATTTAAAATTATATCATTTATTTTGCCACCATGTTGTTATGTGCACAGTCTACTGCTTACGCAATTTATTTAGCCGATGTATGGTTTCGTATATCATGCATTGCTTACGTAATTTATTTAGCCGATGTACAGTTTCATACATTATGCATTGCTTACGCAATTTATTTATATTGATGTGTGGTTTCGCACATCGGGCCTTGTTTTATGTCATTTACTTTGTCGCCGCACTGTAATGTGCACAGGCTTACGCTTTACTATATATGTATTATATATATATATATGACTTTATAAGTTACGCATACTCTTGCCTACTTTAGATTATACGCACATTTAAAGACGCAGATTTGTGCATCCTCGCCAAGTCTCTATTTTTTAAAAAAGGTTTTCACATGCAAGATTTCAAAGCTTGTATCATTCGTTGTCTCAAAAAGCAAAAACAGGTATTTGATATTTGCGTATTCGCAATTGAGTCTTTTCCTCGAACCTATATAACGGAAAGGCTTCGACTACGTAACCCTAGGTGGTACGTATGTTCGGTTCTTCGTTTTAATATTCAAATTGACTTGGATATTCCCGGCCTAAAGCACATGACTTTGAAATTTCTAAATGATGTTAGGATTTCTTTCCGAGAAACTAAGATCCTTCTCATCGTAGTGGTACTATAAGACGTGCACGACATGCTAGTACTATGATGATTGGATGAGAGATTTATGGTTACCTCGTAGCATGAAAATGCATGATGATTAAAAGAAAATCACATAAATGGTGATTATCGCCTTCACAAGTAAGATGCTTGACTCCTCGAGTAGCAATTGACTCGGTGTCCCTGGTCATCAGAGTTAGGGGATGAGGCTACAAAAAATTATCTTAGGTGGTAGATCCTATGAGCTTCTATAGAAGTTTGGATGCATCCCTTGCCATGAATGCATCTGGGGAATTCTCTCTCGGTCACTGGTCGTCCTCTTAGGAATGAACTCAACTAGTTGTTCGAGGTATCAAAATACATAGAATAACAAACCCTCGGGTAGTATAAGTTGTTTCTATGTTTCTCTTGTGTGTACTCTCAGAACGGTTAATATCAAAACAAGATTATCATGCTCATTTTACTTATTGTAAATTGCACATCACGAAAGCAATATCACATGTGTTAGTCTTGTTCTGAATTTTGATATTTATCCACCTACTAGATTTTTATAAGTCTGACCCGTTTTATGAGGTACAGGTGATGATTAGGTCGGTACGACATGCGATGGTGCGATGACGTGATGATATCGAGATCCCACTATTTTTTTGACGTTTCGTTCTTGAGCACGTTTAGTAATTTTGCACAAGGGTTTCTTTTGAAATTCTTCTTTTGTATAAACATTAATTATCAAAAAACCTTGTTTTGAATCTATGTGGTTTTAAATGCTTATATGAAGATACAAATCCATTGTGTAGAGGAAGGTTCGCCTGTAATGCGCCCAAAGTCCGTTGACTTGTTACTTCAAACACTATTCTTCCATTGAATTGCCATTTTAAATTCTGAAAAAGGATTGATTGCAAAACATTTAATTTTTTCCTAAAAAGATTACAAGTTCGAGATTTTGGGGCGTCACACGGTCATATTTATGACCGTTGGGGCAAGCCCCAACCACTCCATGGTGGGGGGCCCAATGCTCAAAAGGTGAAAGAAAGAAAAGAAAAAAAAGATAAATAAAGATAAATAAAAATAAAAAGAATAAGTTGTTTCTAATAAACAAATTATTATACAAGTAAAAAGACCAAAATGCTCCTATCGGGCAATACAAAGAAATTACAATATATATATATAGTAGCTTGGACGGCCGGTGCAAAAAATGCTAAAAGCGTTTTTAATCTTGGTTTTTGACTGCCGCTAAAGGTCCGTGTTTCCGTTGGGACCTTTACTCAACCACCGGTAAAAGGGTTTGTTTTTGCATTTTATGCTGTTTTCAGCATTTTTTGCGGGAAAAACGTTGAGCGTCCATCACTCCCTTGATGGATGCTCAGCGTCGTTCCACTTAGGGTTGTGCTCCTATGGATTACGCAGCTACACCCGACTCTCTCTCTCTCTATATATATATAATTGTACCTACAATGGATTCTAACAATGCAAGTGTTTTTCATGGAATCTAACCTCGTAGATGTGTTCAACGTGTTCCATTTAGTGAGAATCAACCCTTGAATCATGTTTGTTCGATGAAAAACATGTTCTATTGAGTCAGGAAAATGTGGTGAGTTTGTGGCCAATTATCTTTGCCTCACTGAGAACTTGTACATGTTAAAATGTAAACTGCAATATATATATATATATTATTTAATATTATTATATTTTCTTTTATTATTTTCTTTTTCTATTTTTTATTTTCTTTTTTAGCATCTAGTTCAATAGAAACTAGATATTTTGATCCAGTCAAGTTCCTGTTGGAACTTGACTGTGCAAGTAGCTGTTGGACTGTAGTCCAACAACTATAATAAATGCTGTTGGACTATAGTCCAACAGCTATAATAATAAATGCTGTTGGACTGTAGTCCAACAGCTATATTAAGAGACGTTGGAATCCAACGTCTCTTTTTGGAGAGCTCAAAATGAGCTCTCCTCTCTCTCCCATTGTTTTGTATATATAGGGGTGAACCCCTTCAATGTAAATTACCATGCTTCTTAAGCATTTTGTTCATGAATAAAGTATTATTTATTTTTCAAGTGTTCTTCCCTTTATACCCTTTCAAGGGTCATGCTTGCAGTGTCTCCAATAGACACTTGTTTGTGAGTTATTTGTGCATTTGTTGAAGACCACCATTTCATTACATGGTATCAGAGCTACGAAATCCTTAGATCTTGAAGTGCTTCCGCCTCGATTTTCGTGCCACATTTACAAAAGGTGTTTCATCACCTTGTTCTTGTCTCAAGAAGATTTGTTTGAAGAAAGGCGAACTTGTGCTAAAAAAAAAATTGGTTTTGTATCCTCTCTTATTCCTTTGTCTACTCTTTTTCTTTTCTTTTTATTTTTCTCTCTCTCCTCCTATTTATTCCTTTCTTACCCTTGTAAAAGATGGATGACAATGACAAGATCACCATCATTCCTATGAAGCTAAATGATACTAACTATGTAATGTGGGCTTCGATTATGAAACACCACATTTGGGGAAAAGGTTTATGGGGTATAGTGGATGGTTCCGATTTGGAACCTAAACTATCTCTTACCAAGAAAGAGGGTGATAAAGAGGTTCCTCTAACGGAAGAAGAGAAGAGTAAGGCGTTAGCCACTTATGAAAAGAAATGGAAAGAATGGAGGATAGGGCATGCAAAAATTATGTCATGGCTCATCAATAGCATAGACATTAAAAAATGCTCTAGTCTAGCTAAGTTTGAGCATGCCGATAAGGCTTGGGAATACCTCAAAAACATGTATTCTCTTAAAGATATTGCACATGTATGCAATTTACAAGATAAAGTTCGGACAATGACTCAAAAAGATAAAACTATTCGGGAATATTATAATGAGTTGTCCGAACTTTGGGAAGAGTTGGCTCTTCTTGAGCCCAAATGGCATTGTGCCGAAGACATCGAGCTTCGCCAAAAGCAACTCGATATGGAACATTTCTATCAATTTGTGAATGGTCTAAGGCCGGAGTTTGAATCCACCAAATCGGCCATTTTACATCGTGGAAAAATTCCTTCTATTGTTGATACTATAGAAGAGCTCACTATGGAGGAAAATAGACTTAGAAAAAGTACTCCAAAAGTTGATGATGACTCCGTTTTAGCTGTATCTAGACCCGGGAATCATACTCGTACTTACAAGCCGCCTCATTTTGGAAGGCAAAATGGCGACTTTGATAAAAGAAAAGTTATTTGTCATCATTGTCATGAACCGGGGCACTATAGGCCTCAATGTCCAAAGTTAAAAAGAAGAGAAGAAAAAAGAGTTGCATCTGTTGAATCTGAGTCAAAAGATCAAGATGCACCTGTGTCTATGGCTCAACTGATGGAAATCCTTCAACCTCTTCTCAAAGGGGTATCCTCCTCAACCGAAGCCTCAACTGGAGCGGCAGTTGCATCTTTCTCCGGTCCAGGTAACTTTCCTTGGCTTTTAGATTCTGGTGCTTCTTTTCATATGACCCCAAATGTTAATAGTCTATCTGAATGTCTTAAAAATGACTCAAGTGTGTCAAAGGTTTTTACAGCCGATGGCACATCTCTCGAAGTAAAAGGAATAGGATGTTTTGAAAATCTTCAAAAATCCAAAAGATTTTTTATCCCAGAAGTTAGATATATCCCTAAACTTAATTTGAATCTCTTATCTGTCTCGCAAATATCTGATTATGGATGTAATATCTCCTTCTCTTCTCATGGTTGTTGGGTACAGGATCGCCAGTCAGGGAAGCTGATTGGGGAAGGCCATAGAGAAGGAGAACTTTATTACCTGGACTTTTTGGAATTACCCAAGAATGCATTTTGTTATAATATTCAGAAATTAGAATTGGATTTATGGCACAAAAGGCTTGGCCATCCTCATATGTCTAAAATTCAATATTTTCCAAGTTTGGAAAAATTTTGTAATTCTGAAAATTTTTCTTGTAAAGACTGCATTCTTGGCAAAATGAAAAGGTTACCATTTCTTAGTAGAACTTTTGTTTCCTCACGATCACTTGAGTTAATACATTCGGATGTTTGGGGCCCCGCACCAGTTATTTCCAAAGGTGGTTATACATATTATGTCATTTTTGTTGATGACTTTTCTAGACATACTTGGATTTATTTTCTTAAAAATAAATCTGATGTCTTTGCTAACTTCCAAATATTTCATAAAATGGTTAAAAATAAGTTTCAAAATGATATTTCTGTTTTTCGCACTGATTCAGGGGGAGAATTTATGTCCAACGAATTCAAAGACTATCTCAATTTACATGGTATTACACATCAAAGATCATGTCCACACACTCCACAACAGAATGGCCTAGCCGAACGCAAACATTGGCACATTATGGAAACTACTAGGACATTGCTAATTGCAAATCAAGTTCCAAAAAGTTTTTGGGCTGAAGCGGTCCTAACTGCCACCTACCTCATTAATAGGATGCCATCTTCCTCATTAAAGAATACAACTCCAATAGAAAAGCTTGTTAATTTAACTCCAGATTATTCTAGATTAAGAGTCTTTGGATGCAAATGTTTTGTTTTCACCAACAGAAATGATAAACTCTCTCCTCGTGCAATCCCATGTGCCTTTTTAGGATATGCTGATAATCAAAAAGGCTACAGGTGTTTCGATTTTCAAAATGACAAATTATATGTGTCAAGAAATGTATTTTTTTTGGAAAAAGAAAGCTTCTTTGAATTTGAAAAATCTAAGGATGTCACTGAATACTCGTTTTTAATTGATCCAACTTCAAAATCCAATGAATGTGATGTTGGATGTGACCTTGACAATGATCAAAGTCCTATTGTTGTTGAAAATGATGATAATGAAGAGCAAATCCATAGGGATGTTAGTCTACAATATTCAAGACGTAGAGAGCAAAATCTTCCATGTGCATTACAAAAATACTCTGAAGTCCCACCTAGAAGAACGTCTAGAATCTCTAAACCTCCAGAAAAATTTGTGTCTTATGAATCTTTTTCACCCACGTATAGGGCCGCCATTACATTAATACAATCATATGTTGAACCATCATCCTATTCTCAAGCAAAAAATCATATAGAATGGATAGAAGCCATGAAAATAGAATTGGATGCACTAGAAAAGGCCAATACTTGGACGATACAAGATATTCCTCCGGGTAAGAAACCTATAGGTTGTAGGTGGGTATACAAAGTCAAAACCAAAAGTGATGGGACCCTGGAAAGATATAAGGCCCGTTTAGTAGCAAAAGGATATGCCCAAGAGTATGGCATCGATTATGAAGAAACATTTGCTCCTGTGGCCCGTATGACCACTGTTAGAACTTTAATAGCCTTGGCCTCCATTAGAACATGGCCTATCTTTCAATTAGATGTCAAAAATGCTTTCCTGAATGAGAATCTCGTTGAAGAAGTATACATGGAAGCCCCACCTGGTATTAGTATCCCTAAGGGTAAAGCTCTTCGTCTAGAAAAAGCTTTTTATGGTCTTAAACAGGCTCCAAAAGCCTGGTATGACCGATTTAGTCATGTTATGCTTGATATTGGTTTTCAACCTTGTTTAACTGACACTGCTTTGTTTGTTAAGAAATCTGATGCAGGCATCATTATTCTTCTTCTCTATGTGGACGATATGATCATCACCGGAGGCGACAAACAGGGAGTTGCAAATATCAAATCTCTTCTTAAAACTCACTTTGAAATGACTGACTTAGGTTTATTAAGATATTTTTTAGGCATTGAAGTTGCTTATTCCCCTCGGGGGTATTTGATATCTCAATCTAAATTTGCTCTTGATATCGTTTCCAGGTCTGAAATTACAGATGATAAGAAAGTAGACACTCCAGAAGTTGTCAATGTTAAAATGAAAATTGATGATGGAGAACTTCTTGATGATCCTACTCCTTATAGACAACTTGTTGGAGCTCTTTCTTATCTTTTCATTACTAGGCCAGATATAACTCATGCGGTTCATACAGTTAGTCAGTTTCAGCATGCTCCCACCTCTGTGCACATGGGAGCGATTTTGCGTATTATTAGATACTTAAAATCCTCTCTTTCATGAGGACTCTTCTTGTCTGCTTCATCTTCATCAAATTTAATTGCATATACTGATGCTGACTGGGGAGGTGATCCCAATAATAGACACTCAACTACTGGTTTTTGTGTGTTCCTAGGTGAAACCTTAATTTCGTGGAGGTGCAAGAAGCAGCAAAAAGTCTCTCTTTCCTCCACCGAAGCTGAATACAGAGCCATGACAACCACCACTATGGAGGTTGTTTGGCTCAGACGATTGCTAGCAGATATGGGAGCTAAAGCAACACAAGCTTCAAAGATGTGCTGTGACAACAAAAGTGCGATCTACATTGCAAGCAACCGGACATTCCATGAGCGCACTAAACACATTGAGATGGACTGTCACTATGTCAGAGAGGAATACTTACATGGAACCATTGATCTGCCATATGTTACATCAGAATATCAATTAGCAGACTTCTTCACCAAGCCTCTCGCTGCTCCCAGATTTCACTTCCTCTTAGACAAACTTTCGCTCATTGTACCGTAAGTTTGAAGGGGAGTGTTAAAATGTAAACTGCAATATATATATATATATTATTTAATATTATTATATTTTCTTTTATTATTTTCTTTTTCTATTTTTTTATTTTCTTTTTTAGCATCTAGTTCAATAGAAACTAGATATTTTGATCCAGTCAAGTTCCTGTTGGAACTTGACTGTGCAAGTAGCTGTTGGACTGTAGTCCAACAACTATAATAAATGCTGTTGGACTATAGTCCAACAGCTATAATAATAAATGCTGTTGGACTATAGTCCAACAGCTATATTAAGAGACGTTGGAATCCAACGTCTCTTTTTGGAGAGCTCAAAATGAGCTCTCCTCTCTCTCCCATTGTTTTGTATATATAGGGGTGAACCCCTTCAATGTAAATTACCATGCTTCTTAAGCATTTTGTTCGTGAATAAAGTATTATTTATTTTTCAAGTGTTCTTCCCTTTATACCCTTTCAAGGGTCATGCTTGCAGTGTCTCCAATAGACACTTGTTTGTGAGTTATTTGTGCATTTGTTGAAGACCACCATTTCATTACAGTACACACGATTCTGGAAATCCATAAGTCACTTCCTACTAAATGGATCATCTTGATCACATCTGAGGTTGGATTTGCTAAAAAAATGTTTTAATTAAGTAGACTATAGGTACAATCGATTGTAAGAATATATATATGGAGTAGTAACCAATGTCCGCACTTGTGGAGGGGTGACAACCAATTTTCCGATAACGGTTGGGTTACATCAAGGATCTGCTTTAAGCCCTTTCCTATTTGCGATAGTGATGGATGAGCTTACGAGATCAATTCAAGAAAATGTACCGTGGTGTATGTTGTTTGCTGATGATATTGTTTTGATTGATGAGTCTAGAGCTGGGGTTAATGCTAAGTTAGAATTATGGAGACAGACATTGGAAGCTAGAGGTTTTAAGTTGAGTAAGAGTAAGACTGAATATATGGAATGTCGGTTTAGTAAGCAACGAAGTAGTGATGGGAGTGTAGTGAAGCTTGGTGAGCAAGATATAACGGTGAATGATTATTTCAAATATTTGGGATCCATCATTCAAAAATATGGAGAAATTGATGGAGATGTAAATCATAGGATAAAGGTTGGGTGGATGATATGGAAAAGTGCTACTGGAGTGCTGTGCGATCGTAGAATGCCATTGCGGTTGAAGGGAAAGTTTTATCGGACGACTATTAGACCCGCTTTACTATATGGTACGGAATGTTGGGCTGCCAAGAGACATCATATTCAAAAAATGAGTGTAGCTGAGATGCGGATGCTTAGATGGATGTGTGGAAATACAATAAAAGATAAGATTCAGAACGAAGAGATACGTAAGAAGGTAGGTGTTGCACCCATTGAAAATAAGATGCGAGAGAATCGTTTACGGTGGTTTGGACATATTCGGCGAAGGCCTAATGATGCTCCAGTTAGAAGGTTGGAGAAATGGGAAAATATATTAGTTAAAAGAGGTCGGGGTAGGCCTAGGAAGACTTGGATGGAGATGATAGGAAAGGATATGAATGCTTTGAACCTCACCGAGGACATGGCGTTGGATAGAAATGATTGGAGGAAAATGATTCATGTGGAAGACCCAAAATGAATTTCTTTTTTGGTTCATATCGCTGACCCCAATTGTTTTGGGATGAAGGCGTAGTTGTTGTTGTTGTTTGTTGATATATATATATATATATATATATATATATATATATATATATAGAGAGAGAGAGAGAGAGAGAGAGAGAGAGAGAGAGAGAGAGCAATGCACAACAGCAGCCCTTTGCCATAGTGCCATCCCCAAAAAAATGTGAGAAAAAGAAAATTGATCTAAGCAAATTTAAGTTAGGGGAGGCTGACTAAAAAAGCGATTAAATGAGGTCTACCTTGTTGTATTCAAAAGCCGCTTGTCACCATTTATATTAATTAGACATATCCAATACCTTTGAACTTGTAATTCTTTATTCATTCATTCTTTTGATGACTTTTAGCTATTCATCCTGATTGTAGAAATAGTGCAACCAATTACTATAGAAAATTTTTAAAGCTAGGAATTTTATAAGTATATCTTCTGTTAAGTAATTCTGAAAATATCCTTGAGAACGGTACTGTATAAAAAGAATATACCAAACTTCAGGTCCCTCCTTTTCTCATATTGCAAAACAAAGCTTCTTTAAAAGATCGCATTTTACAATGCTATCTCTCTCAGGTGCAGTAAAAGAAAGCAAAATTGTAAAATGTAGGTCACTTTATATGGACACTAATACTGCAATGATTTTATGCCCTTTTTATTTGGCAGTATGAAGACAATGGTACACCAGACAAACAATTCAAACAGATCCATAAAACTTGATGATATGTTAATTTACATACATCGGCCTGGTGCCAGATTTCTTGCAAGACATGTTCAAACCTATGTCACAGGGATTCAGCTAACCAGGTGCCGCACCCGCTTCGACGCGACGCAGGTGCGCGTGCAGGTGCGGCACCTGGTGTGGTCAACCCGACCCTATGTAAAAAAAATGAAAATCACGATGTCGAGGGAGGCTCGCCTGAAGAAGAAGACAACGAGGAAAGAGAGAGGCGAGAGAGGGAGCTCACTTGATAGGGGGCCGAAGGGCGCATCGCTGGCACAAGAAGGACCGGCGTCGGGTGGCTCGCCAGACGTGGGGCTTGCCGGCGTCAGGTGGCCGGAAAACGAACGAGAGAGAGGGAGCTTGCGGCGGGGGGAGAAGGCGAGCGAGGAGAGAGAGTGAGCAGTGTGGGGGAGGGGGAAGCAGATCAGGTCATGCTGAACGTGAGCGTTTTTGCTTAAGCCGACATCGTGGCCATCCGATTTGCATTTTAAAAAGCTAAAAAGTCAACAAACCACGTGGCATTCATCCAAAATGCGAACAAACGGCCACGATGACGCTCATGTTCAGCATGACCTGATCTGCTTCCGCGTGGGGGAGGGTTTCTCGAATGAGAACCCTACCCTGCATGCTTTAAATAAGCACGGGTTTGGATCCGGGTCGGATCCGAATCTGACCCGGGTCCGATTTTTTTGCCGCACCCCCACACCCATGTTTTTTTAAAGTGCCGCATCCCCGCACCCGCATCCACACCCATGCGACATAGGTTCAAACAATATGCTTTCTAATATTAAAGTTACAGATTTAGTGGCCATGGAAAAAAGATCAAATTTGGTCTGATTGTTAATTGCACATTCTTCATCTAGTACTTCTCTAGAATGCTGAACTAGTCTTTATAGAAACATGTTAATTCAATCTCTAGAGTAACACTAAGAAAGCAATCCTAATGCTGTGCATATTTATGGCATGGGAAGGTCACAATGGAACTTGCTTGTTGGTGACGGTGTGTGGAGGTTGGACTGCTTGGAGTTTGGACCAAGAAAAGTGCTCTGGCAAGCATAAGAAGAAAGAAAGATGTCAACCTCGTAAATACCATGGAAAGGCCTGCTAAGTTTTTTCCACTCATTGATAAAACTGTGAAGGTTTTGCAAAGGATAGCTGTTCTTGCCTAAATATGGAAAATAAACTCCTACTTTAGCTCAATAAGATGCAGTCTTAGCAATTTTTTGTGGGAATAACATTAACAGTATCATAAAAGGCATGGGTGTTATAACTAGTGGGGGCAACAGGTTATGTACTTGGAAACCAGGCTCAGGTCCAAAATTTGGCTCCACGTGCAAGTAAGGTGCTGTCTGATGCGTGTTGAAGCTTGGATGTGAAAAAGTGTTGAATAGACCTAGACTGATAATACATGTAGATGCACTTGTGTTTTGGCCATGGGCCAGCTGAAAGGGACTAGGCCTGAGCTCATTTGGCATACTTTTCTTCGATGCCTGATGGGCTCCTTACCCATCTAGCCCATGTGTATCCCTGTGTATAAGGAAGAACTTGATCCTTAACCTTTGCAGTGTGTGCTCCATGCATATTACAAGTAAAGTTGCTCGATTAAAATTTAGTGACAGCTATATTGCAATCTTGACTCGAGAATTGATTAGGGCACAAACTTGTCAAACCTTGATTTGGTCCACTCTGTGAAAGATTTCCAAGGCTGAAAACTACTTTTGTCTAAACACTATCAGTTAGAACAGAACTCAAAATATGAAAAGGTTCATTCTTTCCCTAATAAATGTTAAAAAATAGTAGAGGATGCAGGTTTAATTGCCTTTAGAATATGCAGTGATTATAATCCATGGTACCAATTACCAAATCTTTTTTTCCCCTGATGCAGGAGACTTTTGTAAATGCACTGCTTGTCATAGTGGTGATGCCATTAGCAAATCCAAGATCCTCTTCGGACATGATGAAGCCCGACCAGAAGGTTTGCAAACCTGAGAAGGAAGGACAGGACCCTTTTGACAATATTATCAAGCAAGCAATCGGGAAGGAGCCATTTATATCATTTTCAAGGGCTGGTGATAATCATGTTCAGTGGATTCAGTTACTGCATGCTCTGGATCAACAAGGAACTAACAAGCTCTCTAAGGCTTCAAAGGCTGTGAATGAGGTTGATGGGAAGGACTGGACACAGGAACACTGCAATGGCATCAGCTTGCTCTCATCTGAAATGAATGGGTTTAAGGACTCCATCCACTCAAAGGGAACGGGATCACCTCTAAAAGGGACAAAACTTCCTCCTGAACATATCCATCATCACAAACTTCCCGAAATTGTTGCCTTGGCAACTGGAAAGGCGAACGGTGAGAGTGAAAAATGTATGTCACTATCATATATCAGGTACCTTGGTAGATGTAAATAGGTTTTGCTTCATATTGAAGCAAAGGTATTTAGCTGGTGCTGAATGTGGGTGCTTTATGGCAGATTTTCCTGGATGGCCCTTGTCATTACCTTCAAAAGTGCAGATGCAAAAATGTGATAAGTGTTCACGGGAGTTCTGTTCACCAATCAACTATAGAAGGCACATCCGTATACATCGTCGTTCTTTGAACATTGATAAGGTTTGTCTCTGTCAAACTAAACTTGGGGTCTTGGCCTTTGTTACTTACCAATAAAACAATAGTGCTCTTTCACAAGCCGAACTCTGTGACTATCTGTAATGGAAATATTTTCTACTCTTAAGATTTAGACCACAAGTATCAGAAAAATGATTTAAGTATTTTACCTTTAGACTCATCCTGGCTTTTAAAGTATTGTTCTGAATTTGTGTTGGTTTTAACTTTGCTGTCCAAAAGGTATTATGCTGAACCAGTTACTTAATCAATCAACCTTCAAAAAGCACTTTTGTCTGATTGGTTACATGCTACATTCTAATGTTGCTTCACTTGTCACTTAAAATTGCATCTTGTCATCATGATTAAAGGAATTCCTTCTGCTTTTGCAGTATGCCATATGAAAATTTTCATATTCTATCGACAGTGCTTATGGTTTTTGAAGTTAATATTTTATGCATTTGATGCAACCACTGTTGGTCTTTGGCCTTTCTCAAACAATTAATGTGGTGGTTGCAATGTGCAAATAGTTACAATTGTGCTTATCATCATCTTTGTTATCTTTCTTTGCATAACTGTCTGATTCTCATCTTACTTGTTGTAGGACTCATCAAAGAACAGAGATTACTTGGGTGCATTCTGGGATAAGGTATCTGTTTGTGAATGTGTTGTATGAAACCATATTTTGTGTGATTTCTATCTCGACCTTGATTTATTGATTTGCTTATTTCCAGCTATCTTTGGAAGAAGCAACAGAAATTATGTCATTCAAGAATATGGCACTGGAGGTGATGGTTCTGTTGTCTTTTTTTCTTGTTTCATTGTCAAAGTTTGCCTAATAAATACATGTTCAAAAGAGTTCTTTATCTTTGATCACCTTTGGTCTTTCCCAGAATAAATTGCATTTTTGTTCTTATTTTATTTTTGTGCTCTTTTCGGTTTTTAGAAGATAGATAGATAAAACAGGGCATACTTGTGCAACTATCTGCACACAGGTTTTTTTGTTTTTTTCTGTTCTTTTGTTGTTGTTGTTGCTGCATCTGTTATTATTCAGTTTAACTCTCTGAGGAGATTTTTATTTCCTTGTTGTTGTTGCTGCTGCTGTTGTTATTATTCAGTTAACTCACTGGGGAGATACTGGCTCTCTCTGGTTCATGGTTGGCTTGACTTATGCATTAGCACGGTCATGTCATGTTGACCTGCAGGAATATAAAATTTTGGGACAGAATGTTGCAACTTGATACAACAACAACAACAACAACAACTACGCCTTCATCCCAAAACAATTGGGGTCGGCTATAATGTAGCAACTTGATAGTCATGCGAAAATCCAAAACTCACATTGTAGTTTTCATTTTCTTGTTATGGAAATGTTTTTAATAATCAGTTTGCTCTACAGCATCTATCACCTACTGATATATGTCATGCGATGACATACTTGGTATCGTGTAGGAGGTGCCCGGGTCGTCGATCATAAAAACATTGACAGCATTTGTTCGAAAACCTGGTTTCACTTCTCTTCCACAATCCTACATAAAAGCTGGTGCTGCACTTCTGGTAGAGCTGCATTCCTTTTCTCTTATCATCCTTTTTTCTCTGCATTTTCCTTCTGTTTTTTCCTCACTGCTCTTTCTATTTTATACTCCTTGCAATTGCAACTTGGTGTGTATTTGATAAGGATCTTATCTGTTGTTATCCTTGCGTACAGGATATCATTCAAGCCAGGCCTTCTAGGCTGCCCATTTCTTCAAAGGAGTTGTTTGTCATACTTGATGATGCCAGTGAACGGACCTTCTTATGTGCTGGTACAGCTGTTTCAATGCATAGGTTTGTGTTTGATGGGGAAGCTGCAAAGATTGGAACGGAGACAAGGAATATTGTTGCATGCACCAGCTTCCTTGTTGAACAGAAGCTGGTAGGTATTAGATTCTTTGCTATCTGTGAATCTGAATAATCATGTTTACTTCCTTTTTCTTGGCAAGTTAAATTAGTTGCATAGCATATGTTATCACTCTAATAACCTGGACACTAGTTGTTTTGTTTTGATGATTGTTGACTCCTAGCCTACTGATTTGCAAGTAACTTTCTTTATCCTCCATCTAGGGACTTGATTTGGTCTTGCTTTGATAGAGCACAGCTACTGTTATTCTTGGTGCTCTAATATTGGTCTGTTTATCCAGTCAAAGAATATCTTGACCTCACCAGGGTCTTTGACAGACTAGTTTTTACAGTGTTTTTGTTTTTGCAGGTTGTGGCATGGCTGGCTGACAAAGATGCTGAAGCTCTAAGATGTCAGAAACTTCTTGTTGAAGAAGAAGAAGCTGCTCAAAAAAGGTACAGACTGCTATGTGTGGCTTCTTGTATCATTTGACAAAAATCTAATTCATTTTGGTAAAAGATCAGCTCAGTCTTGGCATGTTCTATCAACTACAGTTAACCGTGATAGATCTCATTTAGCTTCAGGTTACCTTGTTAGGTTAATCACATGTCCTTTCGTGCTTGTATCTATTAAATTTCTTTTTCACTGGCAACATATGTGCATGTGTGCATACATGTACTGCAACATTTTTCTGCCACATTTGTGGAAAAAATTAGAAAGTGCTTCCATGCAACCTATTGGTAGACATTTTAGGTCTGTATGCTTGTCTTTTCCCATGTCAGTAAATTTGCCATTTTTGTATGCAATGATTTTCGATCCTTTTACATTTTATAGGCAAGCTGAGCTCTTGGAGAAGAAAAGGCTGAAGAAACTGAAGCACAAAGAGCAGAAAGTGAGGGATCTAGCTGATGAAGGCACAGCAAATAAGGATGTTTTGCTGAATCTGTCTAATGATTCATCTCCTCTTGTGGAAACACCATCCTTGGCAGTTCCTAGTATAGTAGACCTTGAATGCCCAGAGTCCACGTGTGATTCCATCTGTCCACTAGAACCTGCCTTGTCAACAGATGTAGATGGTGAGAATAATGGAGCAAATGCTGGATACCTTGCAGCATCCTGTGATATAGGCGGAAGCCACTTGGATGGCCCAATAAGTGTGGATCCATCTGATTCTCATAACACAGATCACAAAGCATATGAGGGTCCATCTGATTCTCATAGCATGGATCATAAGGCACCATATGCTTTTGGAAAGCAGCATTCAAATATGGATCGTCGCCAAGCCATTAGGCAATCAAGATATATGCCAAATGGGTTTACTTCAGGTCCAGAGACTGTTTCTAAATCAGTTATGAACCAGAAACATGGCAGCTTGAAGGATCAAAAGATTGCTTCACAAACAAACAGTCATAAGGTGTGGACCAGGAAATCGAAGATGGAAGGAGAGAGAGAGGATTTCGATAATAAAGGAAAGAGAGAAGTACGTGAACAATTGGAGCAAAGCAAGAATTGTGAGGTTCTGATTGGCTCCATCTCTGTAGCAATTTCTGAAAGTAATGGGGCTAGGGATGATGATGTTGATACTACTGTAGCTGTTCAAACACATCACCGAGGTTGTACCAATAACAATCAGTTGTTTGCACGACCAACTGCTAATGAACAAGCTACAAAGAGGAATCCCATCTCTGAGAAGTTGAGTAAGCCAGATTTTGGTCAGACCTCTGTCAACAATTCCAAAGTGAAGCTCTGGAGGCCAGTGGGGACGGTTGGAGGCTCCAGGAATGAAGGGGGAGGTTCCACTGCAGAACAAAGTAATGGTTTGCCCTGTGACAGAGGGGAGACAAACCAAACTGCTGTTTCGGACAAGATAGTAGACAGTAGTGGAGCAATTGGGAACTGTTATAGACAGCCTGAAACTGAAGGAGACAGATTTGATGGGTGTGAAAATTCTTTGGAGAAAGTGGAGGAGGCAGATGCTGTAAACCAGATTGGTGTGACGTTATTCTCAAGCCGTGCTGCTGAGATTTTCCTCAACCAGAGTAAGGATACTCATCTCCATCCTAGTTCTCTTCCAGAATCATCTAACATGACACATCAAGCTGTTGATGGCTTGATCCTTTATTTCTCAAGGAAAACCTATGCCGTTGGGGTACGCCATTTTGGTGGTGTGTCCCCCATGACACAAGCGGACACAGACACCGATATCGACTTGTACTGGTAATATTTTAATAATTTTAAGTATTATTTCAATAAAAATCAATTTTAATATTAAAATATCAAAAAATAGTTTTTTATTGATTAAAAACTAAAAAAATTCTGTCCTTGTGTCATATTTTTTCAAAAAAAATTTGAACTTGCAAGTGGAATCTGTGTCCGGCATCCTCGTATCTTCGTGCCTTTGTGACAGAGTTATACACATGAACACACAGATGCATGTGAACTCGTCCATATGGTCAAAATGCTTTGCAAAGCCATGAGTTTACCATGAAAAGTTATAGGAATTAAGCGTGGAGCTAAGGGTAAAGAAGGTTGGGTACTTAACACAAAGTGATGGATCTATCTATTTTCTTTAGTGATTGATCGCAAGTTTCATCCTAAAAGTGGTTCAGTGGTATGACATTGAAGCAGTTAAATATAATAACATGAACCTACTTGGAAATTTGGATTTGAGCACTGGCAGAACAATGCCTCTCATATAAAATGTCTTTTTAGGTCATCCGGCAAGAAGTGTTGGCTGCGTGGACCAATATATTCACACTATTTCAGATAGGTTCTGTACCATACAGCTAAATAGTTTATGCTTATTGTCGTTCCCATTTCCTAAGCCAGTTCCAAGTTAGATCTATCCAATTGTAACCAACTTGGTGCATAATGGTGTGATGAGTGGATTGGCTTTGGTTGGTCCATGGTTAATTGCAGCTAGTAACTTTCTTTTTGAAGTCTATAATTTTCTAAAGCCATAGACTGATGGTCATCTTCAGGTTTATCACATGTAGATTACCAGAACAAAGTCAAGGTTTGTAAGATTGTCATTCCCCTTTTTGCAGGATGGAAGGAAGCAGTATCTGGTGATCATGTGACGGTTGTGATATCCCCTGGCTTGGAGGTATCCCTGGCATCAGTGTATCCCCAGATCGCATCTGCAGAACCATCCCCAACCATTGATCCAGAGAACTCTGAGTCCAAGGACAACCATGGGGGTTTCAACCATGATGGGAGGAGCGTCCTTGTCATTGCCACAACTGAAAACCGGTTGGACAGTGCTGAGCAGAACAGTGGTACAAGCGGTGCATCAAAACCCAGATCACAATCAATCTTTGCAAAAACCAGCCAGCTGAAGTACATCCCTAATCCGAGAAATGGTGCTCACTAGTGACCAATTATGGCTTCCTACGTTCCATTCTAAGCAGAGGTTTCCAATTTTTAAAGAAAGGCTTCTGTATCTCTTGGTGCTGCTTCTCCTGCAAATAGCTCCCTTCATGCGGCATTTGAGTTTGGTTAAGGGGTTGCGTCCTTTTGTAGGATTAAAATTTTTTATATTGTAATGTTTGTGTTTTTAGCATTCATTGATGCTAGTCTTCTTTAGGATCTTTACTCAGTTTTCTCCCTTTTGTTTTAGAGATAAAAGGGACGGTTTTGTATTTAGTATGTTTTTTCTTGGCAACCTCTCTATGCATCGGGGTTTGCATGAAGCAGATCTCGTGCTTGAGAGTCGGGTGTTGGTAATTGTCGTCCTCTTTCTATATCATGAATTAGTCATTCGAAAGACATGGTTTATGATATTTGGCAATTTTATTGGAGGGTTGCAGATGAGTTGATTTTGGAGGTCAATCCTATTTGGTTTTATCGGAATTTGTAGAGAGATTGTGTGGTTCCAATTGCTAACTCGTGCTGATCATAATCATATATTCCTTCTGCTGTCGTGGAGAGTTTAGCACCATAGTGGAAAGATTAAAAAACAGTTTCCTTGGTTACAACAACAACAACTACGCCTTCATCCCAAAACAATTGGGGTCAGCGATATGAACCAAAAAAGAAATTCATTTTGGGTCTTCCACATGAATCCTTTTCCTCCAATCATTTCTATCCAACGCCATGTCCTCGGTGAGGTTCAAAGCATTCATATCCTTTCCTATCATCTCCATCCAAGTCTTCCTAGGCCTACCCCGACCTCTTTTAACTAATATATTTTCCCATTTCTCCAACCTTCTAACTGGAGCATCATTAGGCCTTCGTCAAATATGTCCAAACCACCGTAAACGATTCTCTCGCATCTTATTTTCAATGGGTGCAACACCTACCTTCTTACGTATCTCTTCGTTCCGAATCTTATCTTTTATTGTATTTCCACACATCCATCTAAGCATCCGCATCTCAGCTACACTCATTTTTTGAATATGATGTCTCTTGGCAGCCCAACATTCCGTACCATATAGTAAAGCGGGTTTAATAGTCGTCCTATAAAACTTTTCCTTCAACCGCAATGGCATTCTACGATCGCACAGCACTCCAGTAGCACTTTTCCATTTCATCCACCCAACCTTTATCCTATGATTTACATCTCCATCAATTTCTCCATACTTTTGAATGATGGATCCCAAATATTTGAAATAATCATTCACCGGTATATCTTGCTCACCAAGCTTCACTACACTCCCATCCCTACTTCGTTGCTTACTAAACCGACATTCCATATATTCAGTCTTACTCTTACTCAACTTAAAACCTCTAGCTTCCAATGTCTGTCTCCATAATTCTAACTTAGCATTAACCCCAGCTCTAGACTCATCAATCAAAACAATATCATCAGCAAACAACATACACCACGGTACATTTTCTTGAATTGATCTCGTAAGCTCATCCATCACTATCGCAAATAGGAAAGGGCTTAAAGCAGATCCTTGATGTAACCCAACCGTTATCGGAAAATTGGTTGTCACCCCTCCACAAGTGCGGACATTGGTTACTACTCCTTCATACATATCTTTAATTATACTAATGTACTTGAGAGAAACACCTTTCTTCATCATTGTCCACCAGAGAACGTCCCTAGGTACTCTATCGTATGCCTTCTCTAAATCAATAAAAAACAGTTTCCTTGGTTAGTTATAAAAAAATCTTTGATCATCATAACTGCCATTGTAACTGTTGGCATTGTTAAGACCCTTGTTATGAGAAGACTGATGTTTGATTAGCCATATGCACTTCAGATTGTTTTGATTTAGCCTGCAATTGTTGGCAAGGATGAGAGCAGTGAAGACTGATGGCTCCTTTGCTGAATTACCTTGTTCTTCATTGTTGTTTTCATTATTTCCAAAGTGTTGGTCATTATCTCATTCATTGATGGTCCGGCAAAAATAAGGTCGGAAGCCTGTGCCTGACAAGGTGATTATTAACTGCCTAGTTCAATTTTCTATGTTTGGAGTCAATTTTGGGCTGCTACCATCATTCATTTGGAAAAACATCACGAAGTGATTTTTTTTTTATAATTCAAGGAAAACACCATCCCATCACTGATCACACATTGTCTGGCCTCCTATTGGTAAACCATTGAGGTCCCTCCCTGCCCACTGGGGATTACCCCCAGTTTCAACCTTGCTGCAAGGGATGCCACCTATGGGTTTCGACCTTGTGATGTCCCATCAACTTGGTGACATTTACAAGGCACTGTTACCAGATGTGTGGAGCCATTGTGGGCTCATCATGAGTGATGTGGGCTATCACGATTGATGTTTACATGTAGGGAATAGCTAAAAGTTTGAAAAAGTAACGCTTTTATGGAATTTGCTAAAACAGGTTAGCAATCTAAGATAAAAAGGTTCATGTGATGCAAAAACAAGAGGGCTTTGTGACGTGGACTCAATTCTTGAAGACCCTGATGTGTATCCGTTGCCTCAAGATCTCATAGTGGATCCAACTGATGTTGCTCTATATCCAAGCTTCAAGATCCATTCAGCTGTGGGACTCACGAGGTGTGACCCCATCAGATCTATGTGGGACTCATAATCAAGATGTCACATCAGCACTGTAGTCACCTCAGTTAAGTGGGACCTTTGGCCAGGGTACCACCTCATTTCAGCATTGGAGGCATAAATAGAACCCAGATCCACCAACCCACCCCAGAACTGACCAGCCCTTGTAGGGCTCACCTAGAGGGTGACTTTTCCTATTTTTTGAGCATGGAAGGACATGTGGGAGAGTCTAACAATGGTAGAGAGTGGTTAGAAATAACTTGGTTAATTTTGGCCAAGTCAAAGATTCTTTTTCTAAGCATAGCCTATGTCCTAAGGTGTACTTAATTTTAGTTTTAGGTCTAGGAGGTGTTAACTAGTTTTAGATTTGCATTTACCTTTGTTGTAACTTGTGAAGTGAAGTTACTACCTTCTCTTGAGCCTATATATAGGCTTGTAAAATCCTATTTGAATCATGCTAATATGAAGTGAATATTCTCTCTCTCTCTCTCTCTCTCTCTCTCTCTCTCTCTCTCTCTCTCTCTCTCTCCTCTCTTCTCTCTCTATTGGGTGTGGCCCACTCTCTCTCTAAGTTACCCTAGTCACTCTTCTCGGACCCTTGGCTGTTGTATGCTCCCAAAGGTTGAATGGTGGACTCAATCAAGCAACGACCCTTTCCCGAACCAACCTTCCCCAAGAAGACCTACCATACTTGCAACCTAATGGTAGACACTTCCCAATACGTCTGTTGAGCCATAGTAAGTCAAAACAACCTTTACCTTAAACCCAAACCTTCTCTTAAACTTACCTTAGCTGAGAGAGAGAGAGAGAGAGAGAGAGAGAGAGAGAGAGAGAGAGAGAGAGAGAGAGAGAGAGAGAGAGAGAGATTGAGAAACATCAATATAATTTCATAATGTTATTGTCAGTACCAAACACGACCATGCATGCTTAAACCACATGATGTCATTGTCATGTACTTACAACTACTATTATCAGCTAAACTGAAAGGAAAAGAGCACGAACTTAAACGTGTACAACCATCTCATGCATGCATGCTAACATACATATGTATTTCAACACAAATTGGGTCTCTCCTTGGACTATCCAATATATATCAGTGTATAAAGCTTAAAAATACAGTAATCACAGGTCTGCCAACCTGTTCTCGAGACAATTCACTTTACCTGAGCTCAAAACATCAATATAACACATTCTAGGGCACATAAGTCTATTCTTTAGAGTACAAGAGTTAACTCAGAGGCCAAACAAAACTCAAGTCCCCTCGTTAGTTAACTCTCCTAGTTTTCAGAGTTGACTTATAGGCATAACAGAACATATATCACATTCATGAATCGACTTTGCTTTTAGGAATCAACTCGTAGGTTACAGGGGTCAACTCTTCACAGAGTGAATTGACTCTCTCACTACGAAAGGTCAACTCTCTATAAGGGTTTATCCTGCAGTGAGTAAGGGTTGACTCAATAGTGAGTAAGAGTCGACTCTTTTGAAAAGAGTCAACTCAAAAGAGAAAAGGGGGTTCAACTCTTCTTTTGAAAGGAAAGAGAGTCGACTCTTCTAAATTGAAGAGTCCACTTCTCTAAACAAGGGTTGACTCATTTAGAAGTAGGTTGACTCTTCAGAAATAAGAATCAACTCTTGTTTTAAAAACATGGGTTGATTCTGTCTAGAGAGGAGTCAATACCCAGAAGCAGGAGTCGACCCTCAAGTCTGCCCAACCTTTATAAAGTAGCAGGGGTTAACTCCTCTCCTTTGAAAATTTGGGTAGCTCCCAAAAATCCATGTATGAGCTATAAAACACCATCAAAAGGTGGTTTAACCCAACAAGCAGCATTCCAACATACAAAGTAACAAAAATGAGCAACCAAAAAATACATGGTTCATGAAATCTGACACATAAAACATTAATTTAAGCAAACATAACATGGATACTAACTTGAGCTACTCAAACTAGCACATATGCATATTTCAACCCAAGATTTTATCTCTAACAAATTTTCAACTAGATTTCATTTTTAAAACAAACACATATCATTTCTAGCCAGATTTTACCCAAAAGCCAAAACATTAACACCACTAGAAGCATGTAAAACCAAAAAATATGCTTAAACATTCATTATCACATGAAATATGTTGCACATTCAGCTTTTGAAAATTTTATCTTTAGAACATGAGTTTTCCTTAAAAACAACAGTTTTGGTTTCAAATAAAACACTCTTTGAAACAACCATTAAGTTAAAATAGAATTTTATTTTATATATTGAGTATAAAAACCAATTTTTCAAACACACATTGTAATAAAAACGGCTACAAAAATTTTTGTTATCTCTTATGTACAAAAAATAGATTTGTAAACACTTTGGACCACAAGGAGCTATTGAAAATTTTAGTTCAAAGAACCATTACAGAAAACCAGTTTATGAATACTTTATGTAATAGAAACTGATACAGATTTTCATATACACTTTTTTCAATAGTTATAAAAACATATTTTTTGTTCTTAATGCATAACTTGAGGAAAGACTTGTCAAAAATACATAGTTAAATTGAAAATCCATGAAAAATATGAGTGCAAATCAAAAGATACAATATTGGTCCAACCAACTAATGCACAATTGCTTTGGGTTGGTTCCACTAAAACTTAAGTCAAACCGTCCCAAAAATCACATATTGTCCACCATATTCATCGCAAAAGCCACTCAAGAGTCGACTCTTCCAAGCACAAGAGTCAATTTTGAGCTAAACATAGCATAACAATGCCTATAAGTCAACTCTCTTGGTTTAGGAGTTGAACCTCAGACCAAATTATGCTAAATGCACATATTTGAGTCGACACACATGGTTCATTAGTCGACTCACGCACTGAGGAGTTAGCTCACTACCCGGATGAGTCGTCTCTCAAAGTATTGTATAGAGCACAAACTATATGAGTCAACTCCTGACCTGCAGAAGTAGGCCCTTGGGTCAACAGAACTCACAGTTTTCATAGGAGTCATCCGTTGAACATCAAGAGTCGACCCCTGAAACTTTCTAGTTTGGTTTTACCCTTTCTGAATTCTGAAATCTTGGGGTTTGAAGCACCCAACTTGATTGAAACTCAACCACAACACATTTTGGGGTATTTAAAATCAAAAAATAGTTTAATAAACACCATAACATCATCAATAATTGAATTTTCAACATATTTAAAGCATTCTAAACATGATCCTAAGCATGCTATTTTCACAAGATCACATTAGAACATTAAAAGTATGCTTTTCCATAAAAAACACTACAAAACTACTTGTAGTCCTAGCATGCTCACTACCTATGAAATGGGAAATTGAGCACCTACCTCGAAACATTTATTCGACAAGAATAAGTCCACAAAGAATACAACTTAAACACTCCTAATGTATCTATACACGGCTCCCACACACACAAACTAAAGAGTTGTCCACACTAAATACTGCCCAAACACAGACTAGAATACCTATATGCGACATTCCAGTTGTGGCAAACCTCCAATATAGGTACAACTCAAGCACAGGGCAAGGGTGGAACAGGTGGATCATTCAACTAAAGAGAGAGAGAGCACAAGAGAAAAAAAAGAAAAACTCGTCCCCTTCTTGAGCTTAAATAGTTTTCCAAAAATTCAAGGTATGGGTCTGGGCAAGACTTGATCTAAGTGGTCTAGACCCGGTTGGGTTCCAACTAAATCCTTATGACGAAGGGGCTTGGGCTCTTAGTTAGCCCAGTAGTTGGGTTAACTAGGTCCCCACCTAGTTGACCTAACCAAAAGACAATCAACCAAAAAAGGGACCTTGCCATGTGGCAAGACCTAGTTGACCCTGGAAGATCTGAGCTATTGGAGTTGGTTGAGTTGGGCGGTAGCTGCCAATGAAAATGATCATTTTTCCCTTAAAAAGAATTTCTTGCAAAAATGGCTCATTTTCTACCTTTTTTCCAGACAAAATCACAATAATGATATGCAAACAATGCCAAATATATCCCTTCATGCAGTTGATTGACTCAATCAACTCAAGGTTGGACACCTATGTCCTTCGAGATGAAAATACCCTCAAAACATCCTAAAATTGACCAAAATACCCCTAAAACTTGTTGGGCGTGCTTCAAACTCATTTCAACTCCGATTTTGATGGATCAAAGACAGTTCTTCTTGAAAATTTCATAAGAATATAACTAGACACATCAATGCACGAAAAATCCATCTATATTACCATTTAAAAAAAATTTAAAAAGTCAAGAAATTGCCAAATATTACATTAATTCTAGCCTACTAAAAAACTTTATCCTCAAAATTTAAGCAAACAAATAAGGGTAATGACTTCACATATCTGCTTCTGGCTCTCAAGTGCATTCTTCAATACCATTGTATTGCCATCTCACTTTGACTAAAGGAACCACCTTGTTTCTCATGATCTTATCTCGATGATCTATAATCTTAACAGAGCTCACTTCCACTGTCAAATCCTCTTGCACCACGCTATCCTTATATCAGATCAAATGAGAGGGATTGTTGACATACTTTCACAACATCGAAATATGAAACACAACGTGAACTAACATGAAATATGGTGGTAAAGCCGCTCAATAAGCTTATGCATCAATCCTCTCAAGAACCTCAAAAGGTCTGACATATCTAGGGCTCAACTTGCCCTTTCTACCAAAATAGAAAAATACTCTAAGTTAGAGAGATCCTCACGAAGATGTGAACTCCTATCGCAAAAACTAAATCTTTGTGTGTCTTGTCAACATAACTTTTTATCAACTTTATGCTATCAACAACCTCTGACAAATCATCTATACCTGATCCGGGTAATGCAGAATGATCTCTGGTGACTCCAGAGCTTGCTCACTAACTTTAACAATTCGGGGATTGGCAAGGTCTCCTGTACAAAGCTTCATATGGGGTCATTTGAATAATCGCATGATAGTTGCTATATGCAAACTTTGTTAGCTTAACATGCTTATCCCACTCTTCGAACTACTCCAAAACAGACACATGAAGCATGTCCTTTAAGGTCTGAATAACCCTTTCTAACTGACCATCCATCTGAGGATGAAAAATGATACTGAACCTCAGCTTCGTACCAACCACACTTTGCAACTGCTTGCAAAATTGCGAAGTGAAATGGGGATCCTAAAGTGAGCTTCTCTCAAAGAATCCTGAAGCTTTCATCATACTACGGAGTCAACACATACTTGACTCGCTTCCTCAACAACTTCATTATCGAGACTACTATTATGATAAAGTTTTGTATGAATCGCCTATAGTAGCCTGCTAAGCTCAAGAAGTTACGAACTTCAGTGACACTCTTCAGATGCTTCCAAGCCATTATTGCTCCAACCTTCACTGGATCTACCTTGATACCAATCTAAAAAATAACATGACCCAAAAACATCACACAGTCATGCCAAAAATTACACTTTGATAACTTAGCATAAAGCCTATTCTATTGCGTCTTCAACATAATGCGAAGATGAGATCTATGTTGCTCCTCATCATCAGAATACACCAAAATATTGTCTACGAACATGATCACGAATTAATCTAGATACTGGTAAAAACACATTTCATTAGATCCATAAAAACTACAGGTGTGTTCCTCAACCCGAATGGCATCACCAATATCTTGTAGTGCCCATATCGAGTCCGAAAAGTCATCTTCAGCATATCCTTCGCTCTGATCCTTAACTGATGATAACTCATCCTCAAATCTATCTTCAAGAATACTTTGTCAGTCTTAAGCTGATCGAAAAGATCCTTGATTCTCGGTAACAAATATTTGTTCTTAATTGTTACTTGATTGAGCATTTTATAGTTGATGCACAATTGTAATGAGCCATCTTTCTTCTTGATGAAAAGAATAAGAGCACCCCATGATGATACACTCAGCTAAATAAAACCTTGGTCCAACAACTCCTCTAGTTGCCTCTTCTACTCTACTAACTCGACTAGTGTCATACGATATAGTGCTTTAGATATATGAGTTGTATCCGCCACCAAATTGATGAAAAACTCCATATTTTTTAGTGGTGGTAATCTTGGAAAAACTTCTAGAAAAACTTTTGTGAACTCCCGAACAACCTCCATGTCGAAACGTCCACGTGGTCCAAGGCAACTATGCTAGTAAGAAACATCTAACATCCATAATGCACAAACCTCGAAGCCTTCAATGAAGAGATCACTCACCCATCACTGGAAGGTTGAACTGTGCAAAACTCCACTATGGGCTGGCCAGGTTTCTCCAACAGGACTCTACGCCCACGACACTTCAAACTGATGAAGTGTTCCAAAGCCAATCCATCCCGAAAATGGCATCAAAGCCAATCATCTCAAGGAGGATAAGGTTTGCCAGAAACACTAGACCCTTAATCGAAACAACCCTCGGAAGTTGTAACACACAATAGGCCTTCCCTCCTAGTGGTATGGTTATCGCCACACAACTATCCATCTCTACTGTCAGTATGTCTAACATCTTAGCAAACTCACTTGACAAAAACGAGTGGGTTGCACCGAAATCAAACAAGACTTGTGCAAAAAAATCAACAATAGTCAAAGTACATTTGATGACTTGGTGACTCGGGCCTGCCTCATCAGCAGTAGCTACGTAAACACGACCCGCAGTCCTCTTATGTTGCTGAGTTTGTGGCTGCTTCTAAGTCGGTTGATGTTGAATCTGCTATGGTATAGGATACAGCTATAGGGGTTATGGTGAAGCCAACCTCTGCGAACAAAACTGAATATAGTGGACCTTTTGGCCATAATGCAAACATGCGCCAGTCTCACAGGGATAAGGTCATCCCATATGACATCTCCCAGCAGGCTCCCTCTGTTGTTGTTGTTGTTTGCCCATGAACCTCTGTTGCCTCTAGTACTGGGTTGGCCTCTGGTCCTTCCTCTACTGGTTCTTCTGGAAATGCTTCTTGAAGGATTTATGGGAATTCTTTTAGTTCCTAATGCTGATGGTGGTGGATCTGCTCTAGTTTGACTTTTATTTGAGGACCTCTAGTCCTCATCCAAGATATTTGTTGTGTCAATCACATCAAGTAAAGTCTCAAGTTGTCCAGCAAGAACCTTGTTATGGATCCCATCATAAAGCCCTCGAGTGAACTTCAATGCTCAAGCCTTATCCATCGAAAACATATTCAGACAATAATGCTCTAGGTGTCAAAATCGACTCATGTACTCCAACAGAGTAGAGCTACCATGTTTCACCTCTAAAAACTCTTGGGATCCTTATCCATATCAAAGTCAGTAAAGTAGGTCTCCAAGAAGGCTACTCTAAACTCCTCCCATGGGATAAGGGCGACTCTAGTGAAGCGAATCTCCTTGGTGGTCTTACACTGTTTCGTGGCATCATCGATCAAATAATAAGACCCAAACAAGGTCTTCTTCTCCTCAGGCACACTGAGAATTTGAAACACACTCTCAATCTTCTGGATCCAAAACTCAACTCACTCCATATCAGAAGTACCTATAAATGATGGAGGATCTATGTCTATGAACTTCTTATATGCCATCCTCTGTGACGTCTACGTCTGCATGGACTGAGTCAAGGTCGAGAGGGCCTCCATGATAAAATCTCTTTGACTCATCTAATCACTCGGGTATCTCAACATCTAAAAATGCATAAGTTATTCTAATCACTACAGGGATCACCGAGCTACATGCATAAAAATAAACAATCTATGCATGCATGTATCAAGCAAACATCAATCACATTCATATCTCATAGTAAATACTCCCATGCTAATCGGGTTAGGCAATTGGTTGCATACGAATCTCGAGCTTCTACATCAGATAATGGACTATTATAAGAACTTTCACTCTGATACCACTAACTATGACGCTCTAAAATCTGTGAAGATTTTTTTTAAATGATTTTGAAAAGAAAACACAATGAAAGAAGACTTGGTTTGTAAAAATCGATTTCAACATAAAGCATTGTCAACTCTAAACTAAACTCAAGATTCAAAACCAATTAGTAATTTTCTTTTCATTAAAAATAGAATTCATCTATACACAGTTCTGTTATAAAATTACAAAATTCACAATACATGGAAGTCTCAAAATGCACAACGGTCCTAAGACTAGAAGGGTCCATGATTCAGCTCTAGAGATACTAGATCCTCGCATCCATTGCTACCAAACTGCACCTAACCATTGGTACCTTGAAAAAGAAAAGTAAAGCAGGGATGAGACCAACCACTGTCTTAGTAAGTAAATCAACATCCCGTCTCGCAATAGCGAACATGGAAAGCTCTACAAGCAAACAAGACCTACCAAAGATCTAAAATACACCTATAAGTTGTATAAACATCCCTTAGTGAGAAAAATGCAACACATGAGACTCTAGAAAAAAATAACAATAATAGGTCACACAAACCAAGACATGCTAAAAAATTAGATGCATGCATATATCTTAATTACTTTCTCCATTTAAGTTCATCTTTTTGCTTTCTACATGAGGCAAATGCAATTACTTGTTTTGATATTAATTAATTATGTCCAAGAAGTACACTGCTTGGGACACTATAGGCTCACTGGTCTACATGGGGGTGTATTTTTAAACATAGGTAATTTAAGTATTTTATTTACTCTAGGAGCACACGGTTACACTGGCATCATGAGTCCAACAACCTTCGTCAAGGATTTATTTCCTTGAAAAAGTCATAGTACACTATCGCTAGCATACATAGCTTGCCTCCTCAATAAAGAGTCCTTGTCCCCTAAGCCATCGTGGTTGGGCACTGGTCCACCCTCAGTGACCAAGATGGGGTCCAAACCTATCATCGTTGAGAAGCACTCACTCGATAACTCAGCACTCCATGGGGTTGGTGCTAACTCGCTCAACGAGTAAGTCTATTTATAGGTCACCATATCTTTCAAGGCATAACTTTTAATCTTTGTGTAACTTGTTTAAAATTTAGTTCATATGCATTAATGCAAGTTATCTAGGTACCCACCCTAGTACCCTGGGCCCTTGCCCAACCAACTACACATAAATTTATTATGCAATATGCAATTTTCTTGTGCAAATATTATTGCACGCATGAGGTCACTCTTGTATCTCAATGTACATCATGTCAGGCATACAACTATATAGTGCCCATATCAATACCATAACTTTGTATTGCAACCTTTGCAAATACGAGCCAAACAAGACAATGTATGCTTAAACCACATACTGTCATGTTGTCATGTACTTACAACCGCTCTTATCAGCTAAACTGAAAGGAAAAGAGCATGAACTTAAACATGTATAACCTTTCCTTACATTCATGTTAACACACTTATGCATTTCAACACAAATCAGGTCTCACCTTAGACCATCCAACATATATCAGTGCATAAAGCTTAAAAATACAGTAAACATAGGTTTATCAACCTATTCTCGGGATGATTCACTTGAATTCTAGGCTTAACAACCTTTACCTGAGCTCAAAACATCAATATAACGCATTCTAGCATACATGAGTCAACTCTTCTGAGCACATGAGTTGACTCCCAGTGATAACATAACATATATCATATTCATGAGTCGACTCTCCTATGTTTAGAAGTCGACTCATAGGTTATTGATGTCTTCTTTTAAATCGTTGTAATTTTGAAAAGATTTTTATATGAAAAACATGTGAAAACCAGACATCAAATAATAAAAACCGGTTCTCACTAGTGGATGAGACCGGGTCGAACTCAGGGAACGGGAATATATCGTATTCAAGTACACAAATCTAAACTAATCTTTATTGCCGAATTATTGAAATGTAAAATGTTTAAGAAATGTAAAATCAACTAACTATTACAACAAATGAATACCCTTCGCAGAGGGCGTAAAGTGCAATATTTACAAACCCAATTAAATTCCTAATTCTAAACTAAAAAGTAAAAAAAAACTTATTTCTTCGTACTTCATCGTGTCACGTAATTGCTTCAGCTCCAATCCCTTGCAATCCTGCACAATTCAAACGAAACACGAGCAGTACACGAAAGAAAAACAAAAACTAACACCTAATTATCAGAATTCGGATAGTGCACTCAAATTTGATAGTACTTAAACCGATTCAAAAATGTAAACATAAAAGCAATCCATGCATCCACCCTAAAATTCTGAGATCATGTGATCAATGGTCACCAAAAATTCCAGCTGCAATGAGGATCATTGAACAATGACAGCAATCAGTAGCATCACCGAAAAACTTAACCAATATATGTGGATCAAATAATATCCGGGTCAACTAATCACAAATCAGATTTCTAAATGATCCAGTTCCTCATTTATTCAAAAATCAGTAATTTCCACACTCATATCAGATTCAGACATCCGATCAAACACATTCACTGATATCTCCACAGAAGTACTGTTCACCAGAAGAAGTAATGAACAGTAATCACCAGAAAATGCAACTATTCACTGGAAAAACTCATTTAGGCGGGGTTTCACTCGCCGGAAATCAGATGATAATCAATCGGATTATCGATCAAGATTTACCTGATTCAATTCAATGAGATCAGAACCTTACAGGATTTTTTTCAAATCAGAATTAATACAAACCTTCAATTGATTCTGGAAATCCTGTAAGCCTTTGGGGATGAAACTTGCTGGACATCTGATTTCAGTCATGCCGATTAACAGGATTCTAAAACAAAAATTATCGTCTCATGATATTGATTCAGATATCCAGTTACGGTGGATCCAAAATGATTCAAGCCAAGGATTATCGTTGTCAATGAAAAGCATAACCAGATTGACGGTGGATTTCCATTTCCTGATGGATATCAGTGTAGATGCCCAATTAGATTGCTTGAAAAACAGAGTGATCGATCCAGATGATCGATCAATCTGTACAGAAAATGAAGCTCAATCCAGATGATTGAGTGAATTCTATATGCTTTATGCTGTAATCTAGCAACTATGAACACCTGTGATTTCAATGTACACACTGCGATGCATGTTATGAAAGAAGAGAAAAAAAAAACAGAAGATTCACAATGAATTTATGCAGCACGATAAAAGAAAACTATATGTGAAAATCAAATGCTAATACTGATCCTTACATCCAATGAAAAACTGCAAACTAGACTTTAAAATCAACACTCTATCGGCTAATTGTATGACATCAGATTAACGAAACAGAAGAATATTAAGAAAAGAACAGAAAAAATCAAAGAAGAAGAAGATGATCTGAAGAAGAAAAGTAAAACTATTTTCTATTTTGATTTTATGAAACCGATCGACTATTGTAATTACAAATGAAGTAGAAAAAGAAATTTAAGAAAAGAAGATTAGGAAGAGAAGAAGATGCAGAGAAAGAAGAAGAAGAAGAAGATGCAGATTAGGGGAAGAAGAAGAGGAGGAAGAAGAAGAAGTAGAAGAAGATCGGATGACTTACCGTGAACCTTAGAGGGGTTAGGGGAGAATGGCCTCCACCATCCACACCGTCGCCGGATTGAGTAGCCACCTCCACCAAAAAGAGAAGAGAGAAGTAGGGAGAAGGAGAAGAAGGAGGTAAGAAGAGGTGTAGGGAAAAGAGGGGAAACAGGAAAGCTCTGACGTGAATGGGTGAAGGCGCTAATTTTTTTCAAGCTTTTGGGTTTTAAAAACCCCAAACCGGCTGGAACCGGTTTGAAACCGATTTTTTTTTTCAGTTTTAAAAAAACCGCAAACCGGTTCCAGCCGGTTTGCTATTATTTTTTTAGTTTTTAAAATTCAAAAACCGTGTAAACCGGTTTATTAGATTTTTTTTTTCAAAAAGTTACAAACAAAACTTTTTTTATTTATAAAGAAAATAAAACTATTCTACTAATTTTTTTTTCTTCTTTTCTAAAAAAAAACAAACACTTAAAATGAATATAAAACTATTTTTCTCCATTTTTTTATTTTTTATTTTTATTTTTATTGAAAACTAAAACTAAAATACTATGTTAATATCAAACATTAAAATATGTACTAAAATATACAAATAAAGCTATTTTCATACATTTTCTATTTTGAAATCATTTTCGCTCATTTAACGAAAACTAGCATAAAATTGGGTTTTTAAAACATTTTTTTCATAAAGTCATGCATATTTTAATGTTAAATCACCTTGAAATATATGCATGATCAGTTACAGGGATCAACTCTTTACAGAGTGAGTCAACTCTCCCACTTTGAAGGGTTGATTCTCCAGTGAGCAAGAGCCGACTCTTCTGAAAAGAGTCAGCTCAAAAGAGAAAAATGGTGTTTGACTCTCCTTTTAAAAGGAGTCTACTCTTCAAAACTGAAGAGTCTACTCCTTTGAATAGGGGTTGACTCATTTGAAAGTGGGTTGATTCTTCAAAAATAAGAACCAAATCTTGTTTTAAAAACATGGGCCAATCCAGTCCAGAGAGAGGAGTTGACACCCATAAGCAGAGCCGACCCTCAGGGTCTGTCCAACCTCTGTAAAGCAACAAGGATCAACTTTTGTTCAATAGGGGTTGACTCATCTGCTTTATAGATTCGAGTAGCTCTTAAAAAACCATCTATGAGCTACGAAACACCACCAAAAGGTGGTTTACCCCAACAAACACCATTTCAACATGTGAAGTGTAAAAAATGAACAACCACAACATACATGGTTTATGAAATCTGACGTATAAAACAATAATTTGAGCAAACATAACATGAATAAGAACTTTGGCTACTCAAACTAACACATGTATATTTCAATCCAAGATTTTATCCCTAACAAGTTTTCAACTAGATTTCATTCTCAAAATAAATAATATCATTTTCAGCCAGCTTTTATCCAAGAGTCAAAACATCAACACTACTAGAAGCATGTAAAACCAAAAACATGCTCAAACATTCAATTTTTAAAAAAATTATCTTTAAAACGTGGGTTTTCCTTAAAAACAACAATCTTGATTCCAAATAAAACACTCTTGGAAACAACCATCAAGTTAAAATAGCATTTTATTTCATGTATTGGGTATAAAAACCACATTTTTGAACACACATTGCAATAAAAATGACTACAAAAATTCTGTTATCTCTCATGTACAAAAATTAGATTTGTAAACACTTTAGAACAAAAGGAGCTAGTAAAAAATTTAGTTCATAAAACAATTATGAACATTTTTATGCAATAATAACTGATATAGATTTGCATATACATTTTTCTTAATAGCTATAAAAACATATTTCTTTGTTCTTAAAACATAACCTAAAAAAAGACTTATAAAAAACACGTAGTTAAATTAAAAATTCATGAAAAACATGAGTGCAAATCAAAAGATACAACAACATTGGTCCAACAAAGCAATACACTATTGCTTTGGGCTGGTTCTACCAAAACCCAAGTCAAACCATCCCAAAAATCACACATTGTCCATTATATTCATAATAAAATCCACTTAGAAGTCGACTCTGAGCTAAATAGAGCGTAATAATGCTCAAGAGTCAACTCTCCTAGTTTAAGTGTCGACCCTTAGGCTAAACTATGCTAAAAAGACATATTTGAGTCGGCTCACACACTGAAGAGACAACTCACAACCAGGATGAGTTGACTCTCAAAGTGTATGAGTCTACCTATCTAAAGCCATTAAGTCAACTCACACACAAATGTGAGTCGATTCATCCCCCAAATGGGTGGACTCCAACCTCTATACAATACTGTATAGAGCACAAACTGGATGAGTCGACTCCTGACCTGCAAGAGTCGACCCTTGGGTCAACATAAGTCACAGTTTTCACAAGAGTCAACCCTTGAACAGCAAGAGTCAACCTCTAAGACTTTCTAGTTTGGTTTTACCCTTTTTGAACTCTGAAATCTTGGGGTTCGAAGCCCCCAACTCGATTAAAATTCAACCCCAACACATCTAGGGGTGTTTCAAATAAAAAAAATAATTCAATAAACATCATAACATTATCAACAATTGAATTTTCAACATATTTAGAGCATTCTAAATGTGATCCTAAGCATGCTATTTCCACAATAGCACATTAGAACATTCAAAGCATGTTTTTCTACAAAAATCACTAGAAAACTACTTGTAGTCCTAGCATGCTCACTACCTATGAAATGGAAAATTGAGCACATACCTCAAAATGCTTATATGATAGGAATAAGTCTACATAAAATGCAATTTAAATACTCCCAATGTATCTATACACGAACTAGGGAGTTGTCCATACTGAACACCGCCCAAACACGGACTGGAACACCTTTATGCGATGTTTCAGCTACAACAAACCTCCAACAAAGGTGCAGCTCAACTACAGGGCATGGGTAGAATAGGTGGGTCGTCCACTAAGGGAGAGGAGAGAGCACAAGAGAGAAAAAAAAGGTAACTCATCTCCCTCTTGAGCTTAAATAGGCTCCCAAAAATTTAGGGTATGGGTCTGGGCAAGACTAGATCTAAGTGGTCTAGATATGGTTGGGTTTCAACTAGATCCCAACCACAAAGGGGCATAGGCTCCTAGTTAGCCCACTAGTTGGGTTAACTAGCTCCCCACCTAGTTGACCTAACCAAAAAGCAATCTGCCTAAAAAGGGGCCGTGTCATGCATGTGGCAAGACTCAGCTGACCCTGAATGGTCTGACCTGCTGAGCTTGGTGGCAAGTGTAGTTGCTGCTCTAGTAAAAATGACCATTTTGTCATAAAAAAGAATTTATTGCCAAAAGAGTCTCTTTTCTACCCTTTCTCCAAGACAAAACCACAATAATGACATTCAAACAATTTAAATAGTACCAAATATATCCTCTCATGTAGTTGACTGACCTATTCAACTCGGTGTTGGACAACTATGTCTTTAGAAACGAAAATGCCTCAAAACAACTTCGAATTGATCAAAATACTTCTGAAACTTGTGGGGAGCACTCTGAACTCATTTCAACTCTTATTTTGAGAAAACAAAGATCGTTCTTCTAAAAAAATTTATAAGAACGCAACTAGACACGTCAATGCATGAAAAATTCATCTATATCACCATTTTCTAAAAATTACAAAAAGTCAAGAAACTGTGCCAGCCTCTATTGTGTCTCGAGACGGCTGCAAGTACTATTTTCTCATTGTTGATGATGTTTGTTGTTTTTCATGGATTTTTCTGTTGGTTAAGAAATCAGATTCTTTGATGCATTTTGAAAACTTCAAAAGTATTATTAAGAAGCAACTCGGGTATAACATCAAGGTGTTTCACAGTGATGGTGGTGGAGATTTCCTTAATTCAAACTTTTCAGCCTTTTTCAATAAGCATGGCATAAGACAGTGGATAACGTGTCTTTACACACTACAACAAAATGGTGTTGTTTAGAGCAAACACCAACATGGTGGAAATGGGACCGACTATGATGATTTATGCTTCTATGCATGCCGAATTTTGGGTGCCCATGTTCACAGTTGCATCCATCACCTAGTTGATGAAAATCCATGTCCTCCAAAGAGCCTACTAGATCCACTTCTTTAACTTTGCTGTGAAAATTCATTGTGATTGTACTTATTACCAGATATAGAGGTTAATGAATTTTGCTTGTTTATTTTTTATATTTTATGATACATATTATGCATTTCAACCAACTTTTGTTAGTTTGTGGTTGTTGTCAAACTTTTGTTCATTTAGAATGAAAATAACTGGATTTGTAAAGTAGATCTTGAAGACCTTACCATCTGGTTCATTCTACTTTATCTGACTGGTTTGAATTAAGGCACTATTGTTTTTGTAGCTCATAGGATGTTGATACAGAACCAATGCTCCCACTGTCACCAACATATCCACTCATCCATACACATAGGCGCATGCACAGACCCATGTGCACAGTTGAGAATAACTGGTAGTTGTAGAGAAACACAAATGCAAAACCCACTTCGACGATTTCGTCAAAGGGGATAAGATTTGTAAAAAGAAAAAAAGGGGGAAAGACGATTCCCCTAAAATCGGAGAACCGCCTTCCCCAATCAAAATAACCAAAATACCCTAAACTCGGAATTAAGTGACGTTTGGTGCATTGGACTCGTATCGTAGAGGAGAATCTACTTATCCTTTGGTTTTAGTCAAATTAGGGGTATGAAAATCAAGGTTTGATGAGTCGAGTCAGGAGCGATATTTTGGTAATTTTGTTATAAATAAGAGATTATATGTATTAATAAGAATATGCTTGTGTAATGATCAGATCCTACTATTATAACATCTTGAGACTTGATTGCGACTAGAGCACAATATTCATACTTGAGGTAAGAGATATTATAAATAATTTTAGATGTGAATAAAATGTTTTACGTTGCATGCTATTGTAATGTTATGAATTTGTATGATAGCTTTTGAGTATGAACATGATGTGTATAAAATAACTATGCATGATATTATAAGATGATTGCATATACATTTTATTTTGCTATACATATTAGTTATGCTATGTCATGCATATTAGAAAGAGATTATTTTGTGATAGCATATCTATGTGATAAATTTTTAATAACATGCATTATGATGAGATTGTGTTTAGACTTGAGTCTCCTTTATTCTATTCATTTTATGTGAATAGATATATTAAGATTAGCATGCATAACCTCTTAAATCCCAGAAGTAACGACCTGTGGTAAGGGCTACCTGATTTGTTGCCAGAGTACAGCCACCATAAAGAGTGGGTTGCCAGTGATTTAACGATGTGAAGATCTTACATAATTGCATGCTTAGTATAAGATAAGTATGAACCCTAATGTCATCTTGACATTAAAGAGTGAGATTCATTGAATCATTTCACGATATCACTTGTGAGAAAATGAGTGAAATATACGAGTTTAAGAATGTGGTTCAATATGTTAAACTTAGCTTATGACTTAGGGTTAAACTCATACAATGTTTGAGACTATAGACGACCATGGATGGTTGATAACTATCGTGGTTAGGATGTAGCATGAACCATACCGAGATTAGAATTGAGTCTAACCTCCCGACTAGCTACCGATGGGGTTTCTTTTTTGTTTCACTGCAGTGCTTGGTGGTCCAGAGATCAGTGGGAGTATATGGTTCATTAACTGACCAACATGTAGAATTGGGGCATTCTACATGAATTGCTACACCCATAGATGGCTATGACCGGTATAGCGGACCTAGTGATAGTTTGTTGCGATAGAGTATTTGAGAAAGTTAATACGGGGTAATTAAAACATACAAACTTATATGGTGTGTCAAAAACTAAATTTAAAATAGGGGCTTAGAGCCCACTACAGTTGTAAGTTAAAATGTTTATTTGCTTATAATTATTTTTTACTGAGTTGTATACTCACCTCCCTGTATAATTATAATTGTAGGTTCTAGGTACATTAATACAGGAAGGACGTGAGCAGCTACTTCTTTGGCAGAGCACTTGATAGTTTTTAATTTTCTTGTCATTGAATATTTATGTATTTGTTATTTCTTTTATTATGAATGATGAACATTGTGAAAAAAAGTGAGTTATTAGAAAAAGAATAAAAAAACTTTTAACCATGTTTTCTCTGTGTGAACTATGTATGTTTTTCCTCTAGAAAGTAATACCAACCGAACTCGGACTCTCGAAGTCCCAGATCAGAGTGTTACAACAAAACAACACCAATTCCATCCCAATACAACAGAAACTGCATCTTTCAATGCTAATTTATTTAGCAACTTATATACTTTATAGAGATTCATTATTGAAACCCAATTTGTGTCACCAGCTAGTAAGAATGACACAATGTGAAACACAAGCTGCAAGTATGCACATATAGGAAGAGTCATGATAAAAGATTATTACAATGCCCTTCAATACTAGTTTAATTAGCAACTTATACATTACACGGATTCATTATTGAAAGCCAATTTGGGTAACCACTTGCAAGAATGAAACAAAGTTTGGCACACTAGCTGCAACTATTCACATACATATATATACATGGAAGAATCAAGATAAAGACGATCACAATGGTGGGAACAGGAGCCCATGATTTCAACTTTGGACCTTAAGATCAATTTGAAGAGGAACAGATATGAGCGCTCTGCTAGGTAACAGTTGAAAACCAGGGTTCACATTGGACATATTTCACGTTAAATCTGTGACCTCATTTGTCAAAGGCCATGCACATCTCTGTGATATCCATCCTTTAGAATAGCAGGGGAAACTAAGTACTCAATGTGCAATTAGCAACAGTATTATAAGCTCCTGCTAGAATTAGCAGATACGATGTGGGGTCAATCAACATCTCTTCTTGCGCCAACGCGGTAGCCATCAGTGGGCTAATGCTTCAAAGGTGCTCAAAACAATTGAACAATAAGCAAGAGCTGCAGTGGCTATATGCATGTAATTGAACAAGTGAGAGAAACATGAAGTTTTCAGTATTTCTGAAGCCATTCCTGGATGGATGATCGCAGCGCAAGGTTGGGAATGAGGTTGCAATGGCTAAGTCTCAAGTTGGTCATTGGAGATGTCATGTGGCCACCATTGAGCCATTGGCGCATCGCCTCGGCTTCGTAGGTGAAACCATCAGCTGCCACTTGAGGATCGTGCATTATCTCCTTCATTTTTACTAACAGTGCTTGACATTAATTTGGATGATTGATTGCCCAGAAGTTGCAAAATTCAGACATGGATTTCACTTGGGTCTAGTATGACTGTTAATTAGCTGCTGCACCTGATCCTATATGTGTACCATAAAATTGACAAGGCATGAAGAGTATCTCGTACTAACCTGGGAAATGGGGCAAATGAAATATGCTGGTATCTCCCTGATTGTCTCCTGCACAGGCGGAGAAGGTTCAGCTGCCAACGAGCTACTGCTCAATGGCTCCAGCACCTTCCAGACTTCCGACCTCAAGTCCGGCCGGCATTCGCGAAATACCTGGCAACACTTCAGCCCCAGGTTTGCGAGCTCAACAACTTCTATGAACGGCCAATCTCCGGCTGTCTGGTCGACGATCGCATGCAGGTTTGCGGATGAAACAGCCTTCTGAACTTCCATTGCTATCCACTGTGCAGGCTTTCTAGTGAGCAGCTGCAAGATGATGATGCCCAACGAGTACACGTCCGAAATTGGAGTTGGGATACTACTACTTGCATTAAATTCCGGGTCCCTATAAGGACAGGTTGCTGGATCTGGATCTGTGCGGATCCTGTTGATGCCGAAACTGCCGATCTTGACACGTTGGTCTGCATCGAGAAAGACATTGGAGGGATCCACATTTCCATGGACCGCACCAAAGTGAGTGTAGGAAGAGAAGAGCAGAGCAGATCTCTGCAGCGATTCGGGTCCGCATATACCATAGCAGCGGCGGGGATCGGTCCTTGCCGCGCAACCAGTCTTGTAGGGTCCCATTCCGAAGGTACTCATAGATGAGGGCAGGTGGGTCCGTGCTTGCTCCAATGGGGGTCAGGAGGTGTGGGTGCTTGATCCAACTTAGGATGTCCACCTGATAACAATCGCAGCCATTGATCCATTAGAAAGTGCTACTCATGTCTAAAGGATTTGGTGTAATTCAAACAAGTGGGAAGGTCGGAAATGGTCTAGGATTTAACCAAAGAAGGGTTAGAGAGTGTTACGTCTTGCTTGAAGTCGGATAGGTTCTGCATCATCTCTGCCTTGACCATCTTTATTGCAACCGTAGTATGGTGAATTCTCGCTTTAAACACACAAGCAAATTCCCCTTCACCAATTTTAAGCGAAGGGCTGAAATTGTTGGTGGTCTCCGCCAACTGCGCGTGGGAGCACTCTGCGAAGCTCTGCAACATTCTGGAGTCCTCCCCCAGTCCTGCCTCCTGTGTGGAGATGAGCTCCCTCACTTGGTTGAGTGCATCATCCCTCTGCCTCTGCATCTCCAGTTTCCCTTTCAGAGCCTCATCCTTCTGCCGCTGCGCCACCAACTTCTCGCGGACAGCATCCTCCATGTGCTTCTGCATATCCAACCTCCCCTTGATAGCTTCATCCTTCTGCTTCTGTAACTGTGCCTTCTGTTTCTCCATCTCTTGGAGTGAACTCTGCGTTTCTCGCAAGTTCGCGACCGTCTTGATTAACCTTTCGTTCCAGTTGTTGATTTGCGTTTCGAGTGTGGATTTCTTGGTTGACATGGTTTTCAGCTCTGCTTTTGTTTCTTGGTGTTTCTGTGATAGATTTTCAAGCTCCAGTCTTTCTTTGGAGAGTGCTGCCTCGGTTTCTTCCCTCTGTTTCTGTTCTGCTGCATGTGCAGTTTCCAACTCTGCAACTCGGGCCTCGAGTGATGATTCCTCAGTGGACGCACTCTGCAGTTCTGCAATTGTATCTTGGTACTTCTTTGCAAGCTTTTCTAGTTCGAGTCTCTCCTTCAAAAGCAATGTTTCAGCTTTTTTCTTCCCTTTTCTCTCTTCTGCTAGTGAGGTTTCAGCGATCCTCGCCTAGAATTATGGGTAATTTTAGTTTGATAATAACAGTTTAGTGAGAGTAAGTGTGACTTTGTTCGTGAAAATAACAATGACTGGTTTAATTGACCCTGAAATGTACCATTAAATTTTCAAAAACTTCATCATCATATGGGGCAGTTTGTTGATTTATGCTGAATGACACTCCTAATGTTGGTCAAAGGGTTTAAACTCATTAATAAAGTCTATTTGATCTGTTGTGATCCAATAACTGTGATGATTTCAAAAAGATTGCATTTAATATGAAATCACTAAACTCATGTTAAATTCAATGTCCTTATAAAAGTAGAGAGCAAATATACACACGCACATCCATGCACGCGTCACACACGCACACTCAACACACACACACACACACACACACACACACACACACACACACACACACACACAGAGAGAGAGAGAGAGAGAGAGAGAGAGGCAGCCTAAGCACTGTAATAGGCCATTTCAATTGGCTCTTCGGGACTTCTAAGCTCTCAAGCCATCATAAGGAACAAAGAATAGTGACAAGGTTCTGCATTTGCTACTCACATTATGTCTGGCCTCAAGGGCTTCTTGCTCTGCTTGGTGGCGTTTTTGCGACTCTATGAATGCCACCTTTCTCAGGTTGCGCATCTCTTCCATTGCTGCCTTCAGCCGATCATGCATTTCTTCCAATTCCTGGCTGTCCTCCAGCAACTGAACATATTCGACACATGAGAATGCACATAATCAACAAATAAAACATTGTCTACATTGTTCTCAAACTATATATTATTATGTGATCCGGCATCTATTTCTGTATTTCATCTGTATTTACAATCTTATTTGGGTTGCTAATTTGTTATGGATCACATTCATGCAAACAAATGCAAACTAGAAAATAGCAGTTAAGTATATTAGAATTAAGGAAAAGATTGAAGATCAGCTATATGGATGTATAACCAACTAGGCTACAACCTACATTAATTCATCTAAGAATTAGATCACCCCACATTGTTCAGGCAATTTAACCTTTGAAGCCACTTGGTGCCAATGATTGTACGTCCTAGACCAAAGAGTCCGCTATTAATAGCACATTCATGATGCCCTCAATCAGAAGGCCTTGAAAGAACAGTGGAAAGCCTTACATACCTCGTCAGTAACTTCAGTATGAGTTGGACGATGATCAGGTGCCTCAACCAACTCCACCGGGTCCGATACTTCCGCATTCTCCCTTGTAACTGAACCGGCCACTACTGAACACCCGACTCCATTCTCAATGGATAAGTGAGAAGCAGATGAGGAACTCTCAGAATTACTACTTGCGATAGTTTCTGGCCGGCCATTGTAATTCTGATTGTTTGCTTGATGAGAAAACGACCATCCTGACCATGGCGGTTTCCAACGGCCTGGTGACTTGTTATATGGTGTAGCTCTAGGAGTGCTAGGTCCAATGGCCGGTGACGAGCATGTTGTACATGGCTCACTTTGGTCTGAGAAAGGTTCGCGAGTATAGATGTGCTTCCCCTTGCAGATGAATGATATTCGGCATGATGGCAGGGCATACTGGTTCACATAGATTGCTTTCTTTGAAGTTGGTGTCTTCATTTTTCTGCAAACCTGTGAGCTGTTAGAATATCAAATTTATGATGATCCAGAAAAATGGTTCAGGCCTTGACCCATAGGCAAGATTCCAGGGAAGAACTAAACACGTATGATTTGTTTCATGCTAATTATGGAGGAAAAACTTGATCTGGGTGTGATCTGGATCAAGAATTGCTTGTCAAATGTCACCAACTGGGTCTAGCCTGCATCTGATCCAACCTATTCTCTATACATAATTAAGTTCTGCTCACTATGCAACAAACGTTTGCAAAAATTGGATCAAACCTCACCCGGAACAAAATTTTCCAGCCTCACATTGGACCTCAGGCTGAAATTGGCCAACCTGAGCCCGAATACAACTAGAATTCGGATCCTATCTGGTCCTACCTTCACCTATCAAGTCTGGCTGGCTCGGCTACGGGCTGGACTTCAGTCCAATATAGTTGGTGTCTCAGCAAGGATGAAGATTCTTACTCTGAGAATTTTCTGTCTGCAGCTGCACCCATGACAAGCTTGTCAATTTCATGTCGAGCAATTGATTTCACCAGCCCCTTTTGAACATTATCTTCTGATTTTAAAATTAGATGGGTTGCTTCTACCTGCAAAACCGCCACAACCTAGACACTTTAGCAAGAAGCTTGTGTAGACAAATAATACGATTGCTTGCTACCATCTCAGGAGATGGACAGTCTGGCCTTTATCCCTGCATTTCATTTTGAAATTACATGTGATTTTGAATTGCATGATTCAAAATCATAGTGTGGACACTTTGTCCTAGATTCACATGAAAAGTGAGTAAAAATGGACTCAAATATTATTTCAAATCTCACGACTTTTTTTTTTAATTGCTTGCATATGAGAAATGGCACAAATTAGAAATTCTCTCACCATCAAGATAGAACAATTCTCATTTAGAGCCAAGCAAACATGCTCATAATCTTGACAGTTGAGCGTTTCCATTTTACCGACTGCATACCTTCTCCAAGCCATAAACATCAGAAGTTTATTTAGATAATCACATTAATTAAGGGCAGATTTGGAAGCAGAAAAAAAATCTCATAGGAAAAGAAAATTTTGCCTATGAGAAATTTTCATATCAAAAGTTTGTGAAAAAATTTCTCTTAATTGTGTGACATGATAAAATCCGGTTATTAAAATGTTTAAGGCCAGGGCTGCCCTCAAAACTGAAAGCTTTTACAAGATAAAATCCGGTTATTAAAAGTTTCAAAAGCGAAGAGTATCGCGCTTCCAAAATGAGTTTCCGAGAAGTAGGCTTCCCACCTATCTAAGAAGCTTTTGGTAACTCTGGTTTATTTTCAAGTAGAATATAACTCCACTGACAGGAAGTTCCAATATATTTTTTCTATTCATGTGCTTAAATTGCAACTGATCGAAATGTGCACACACATGCATGAATTAAGATCAGGTGCAATGTGATTATACTTTAAGTGTGCTGCTGTACCTCATCACCAGCCATCAGCTGTTGGGCCCCACGGTTGACAGGTTATACCATGAAGATGGTAAGTAATCAGGTGCAGCAGCACACTTTCACATTGCACCTGATCCTCCCTCCATGCACAGGCGTGCGCCCAGCCAGAGAGAGAGAGAGAGAGAGAGAGAGAGAGAGAGAGAGAGAGAGAGAGAGAGAGAGAGAGAGAGAGAGAGAGACCTCCTCAGCACATATCCTTAGGTATTCATTGATAGCTTTCATCGTCTCCTCCCATTCTATCAGTCTATAGGCAATTAGCTCTGCAGATTCCAAATTGCTTGCATGTACTTTCCCCCCAACTGCAAGCCAAAGGCCGTTCATCACATCATTAGAGGACATGCCCAAGAGGAAACTATGGATGTATGTTAGAGGCCACAAAAACAAAAAGCAAAAAGCAAAAAGCTGTTGACTTGATCAGCATTGCCTGATCATAATGAGAAACTCATGCAAAGGATGAGGGGGCATGGCATTAAAACACTTCGGAATCAAGAAAAGAACCTACCTATTCAGAAAATGGAAAGCCCTACCAATGTAGGAAAATCCAGAAATCTCTTTCAAATTCAGTAAAACAGATGTGAATAGCTGTTCCAGCCTTTCAGGACAAAAGATTGGCCAAACTTGGGAAGAGTGCCGGCATTGGCATTTGGATGGTGAATATTGGTAAAGTGTCAACCATAGTCTCAAATATCGGCCATTTTTTAAAATCTCCTAATTTTATTGCCAACTTTCAGAAACCGATGTAATCTCGAGAAAAAAGCATATTTACAAAAAAAAATATTAATTTTGAAATATCGGTTTTGTTGCAATATATATTTTACATACATCTTTTAATGTCTTCAATGTTTTTCTTATATTTTTTAAATTCAAATATACTGATATTTGCTTGAGAAAACAAATTTTTTCCGAATTTTATCTAGAGATATTCCTTTGCTTGGAAAATCCTAAAAACGGGATTTGTGGCTATTGTATAAACGAGAAAAGAAAAGTTAAAACTTTGGCAGTGTATAGCATTGTAGTAAAAAATATAAAAATGTTTTTCCTTTTTTGGAGAAAGTCAATATTATCTGTGGCAACATAAATTATGGGACTTCTTTTTTTCCTATTTGCAACATGGCCATGGGAACAACCATTAGGCGGTCCTGGAAGGGGACAGACCAGTCCCTGCCGGGGAGTTGTCCCGCGTTTGATATGTGTGATCAATGTGCACTACACAGGACACGCTGTGTTCTAAGCAGTTGTATTTGGGAGGACGCAAAAGTCACACCCCCAGGGGTGCGATTGGTGTGTACGGGACAAAACCCGCACATCCTGTCCGTGTAGCATTTGTCCCACATATGGCAAAGAAATTCTTTTGGAATAAGAACTGAGCATACGATTTGGAGGTGCACATAAATATCTCGGCGGTCTAATTTTCTAGTTACATAAATAGCTCTCAGGGTTGAAGATTGCTATAAAAAAAAAAAAGACACCATATGATAGTCACCATAATTACAAAGAACCATCCCCTTAAACCAACCCATTGTGTGCCATTCTCAAAGTTCTTATCTCTCCTTTTAATAATAAGAAAAATCAATTTTAAATAAATACTCTCAGATGATCATACATTATTGTTAAAACATGCCCATTGAATTGTTTTAAAGGTCAAAACTAAAGGAGGGTAGCATTCCTCATACCTAAGAAGGGGTTTTGTGATTTAGCACGAAGTGTTAGAGATAAACCAATTCGGCGACATATGAGCTTAGACGATCTTATCAAGATCTCACCGAATTGGTTAAGATCGGTTATGCATAAAGTTATAGATAAATCAAAAGTTTAGTAACTACGTGGTTGCCATTTTGGTGAAGATTCTAATCTAAACCAAATTTGGAAATGGCAGCTAGATTTGTTTGTTGTAAAAGGAAAATGTAAATATCATTACTTGTGGGCTACACCAAAATCGTGGGATTTCGATAAGCTCAAAGTATTTTCCATCTTGTATAAAGCATTATAAGATTCAATATGTAAAAACATTTTCTTTCCACTCATTGAAGTTTTAGCTATTTTTCGTCCTAAATTTCTAATTGTCATTTTAATATGGTATCAGAGCTTATGTTGATTTTTTGTTCATCACGTTTTGTTTTGCTGAACTGAGCACCAACCTGTTGTTGTTATTCATTTCAATGATTGTATGAAGGTTGTTGAATGTGAGAAGTCATATCAAGTACCATTTGTAAGTCGCAGTTTGTGACAGTAGCCGATCTAATCGCAACTATGCAGCATATTTGATGCAAAATTATGCAAAGAAAAATGGTTGCAGAAACTGTGAAGTCAACCAACACCGAAGGGGATTCATCAATGGAGTCAGCCGTTAGTCTGTATTTTTTGCATCACTCGGACAACCCAGTTACGGTGTTGGTATCCCAGGTTTTAACTGGGGATAATTATTTGATATGGAAACGAGCTATGTGCATGGCTCTAAATGCCAAGAATACGCTTGATTTCATCGATGACTCGGTTCTAAGACCGGATACTTATTATACTTCATTTGCGATATGACAAAGATGTAATGATATGGTACTTTCAGGGATTTTGAATTCAATTCATAAAGATTTATCTTCGAGTGTTATATATTCAGAAGCCGCATTTGATGTCTAGAATGAACTTCATGAGTCATTCTCTCAATCTAATGTATCGCACATCTATCAAATTCAATTTAATATAATTAACCACAAACAACATCAATTATCCATCGTCATTTATTTTACAAAGCTCAAAGAAATATGGGATGAGTTAGCTTTATATGTCCCATATCCGACTTGTTCTTGTGAAGCAATGAAGGTAGTTCAAGACATGCAGCAAAGAGACCGATTGATGCAATTTTTTATGGGGTTTAATGATAGCTATAGCTTTATTCGAAGCTAGATTCTCTTAATGAAACTTATTTTATTTGTCTCGATGGAATACACTCTAATCATTAAAGAAGAGAGGCAAAAAGAGATGTGAGTACTTCCTTCGTCATCCAAATGTGGCATGTTAGTTGTCACAATTGAGCATAAGGACGATAAAGGCATGAATCTAATATTTTTTCAACCAAGACCCAAATGTGATCATTGCAGCAAATTGGGTCATAACAAGGCTCGATGATATCAACTTCATGGTTATCCAAATTTAATCAACAATGGCAATACAAGTACAAGGGTGAATTCAGTTACATCAAGTGAAGAGGTTATACCTCAGATCACACTCGACCAATTCAAATATCTCACAATTCTTTTGTCACAAGGTAAACCATAACCACGAGTCAACCTAGCAGGTAAAACTTTAGCATTTTTTCTTGTTCTCCTTGTTGGATAATAGATATTGGGGCCACCGATCATATAGTTTCTAGTTTAGACTTGTGAAGAATATTATCTATTGGATTATCTGCTCCAGTTATCAACATCGATAGTGCAAGTATCAACTCATAAATATGCCTAACTGATGTCTTATGTGTCCCTAGCTTCAAATACAATTCAATATCCATTAGTAAATTGACAAAAGATTTACAATGTGATGTTGTTTTCACCAATGAATGTTATCTTTTTCAAGACTGTCACATGAGGCGGACGATTAGAGTGGGTAAAATGCAAAATAGACTTTATATGTTTGAAATCAATAGTGGAGTCACTCTCTCTAATTTTAGTTTTGCTCATCTTTGGTATTATTGTCTTGAACATATCTTGCATTCTCATTTTTAGTATCTTATTGATTTAAAAAAAAAATCTTGCAAGTTTGATGGAATATGTTTAATCTGTCCTTTGGCTAAACAATCATGTCTCCCCATTTCCAAATAGTGCCATTAACTCTACATCAGTTTTTTAACTCATTCACATTGATTTATGGGGATGATATCAAACTCCATCATTATCTGATGTAAATTACTTTCTAACAATTGTAGATGATTACCCTTGCTCAACTTAGGTTTACCTAATGTGTTATAAGTTTGAAACTTTTTTTTCTATTCAAGATTTTTTTGCCATGATCAAAACCCAATTTAAAATCCAAATCCAAAAGGTTATGAGTAATAATGGGAGTGAATTTTTTTCCAATGAAATGTAGGCATATTTTCACAGTCAGGGTATTTTTCATCAATATAGTTGCCTGTATACCCCCAACAAAATGGAGTGGTTGAACGCAATCACCAAGATCTTCTCAATATGGCTCGAGCCTTGTGTTTTCAAGCAAATCCTCCTATCAAATTTTGGGAGAAATGTATCATGATTGCCACATATCTCATAAATTGTGTCCCTAGCAAAGCCCTTAATGAATGAACTCCCCATGATCTCTTGTTCCATAAAAGTCCTAATTATAAACACCTCAAGGTTTTCGGATCTTTATGCTATGCTCACAATATAAATCACTCCTATAAATTTGATAGTAGAGCGAGGAAGTGAATTTTCATTGGATATCCATATGGCCAAGTTGCACATCGTTTGTATGACCTTGAGTCCCATGTTACCTTCATCAGCAAAGACGTGATCATTTATGAACACGTCTTTCCATTCCAATCTGCTACATATGCACCACCTAATGATCGAGATGTTGTCTTATCTGTTACTTTCTTTGATTCCACACCAGATGATCCACTTTTAATCCAAGAAACTGATACTGCCACTTAAGACGACATTACACCAGATTTCCTAAATCAAAGCATGTTGAGTTCACAAGATTGTCCTAATTCATTTGAATCTATTTCTACCTTTCCAGTTAATCTAACTCCTTCTAGTTTGACCCAGTCAGAACCACTTGTTTTCGTTCCAATCAAATGATCCACTAGAAAGAGAACTCAACCTACTCATTTCAAAGATTAGAAATGTTACACTGCATTTTGCTTACCCACATCAGAGGCTCAGAGTGTCAACCAGAAAAGTACAAGGTATCCTCTTACTCATTACCTCACATATGAAAATTTCTCTACATCTCATTGTGCTTTCCTTGTAGCCATTAACAAAACCCTTAACCTCATACCTTCGCCCATGCTATAGGTTGTGCTCATTGGTGGGAAGCGATGGTAGCCAAAATTCAAACCCTCAAAGACAATCAAACTTGGATGATTATACGTCTTCCACCAAGTAAACGCCCTATCGATTGCAAATGGGTTTACAAAGTTAAATACAAATCTGATGGAACCATTGAGCTCATGGGCCGTTTACTTGGCTACCATGGCCTTGACTACCATGTAATGAGATGAAACCAAGTAAACGTCTTATTGCAAAAAGATATACACAAATAGAAGGCCTTGACTACCATAAAACTTTTGCCCTCATGGCCAAACTAGTCATTGTTCGGTACCTATTGGCAGTAGCTGCCGTTAAGAATTGGGTTTTTTATCAATTTGATATCAATAATGCATTTTTACACGGAGACCTTGATGGAGAAATTTATATGAATTTGCCAATTGTTTTAGCCGACAGGGGGAGCAGCGAGTTTGTCAGCTCAACAAATCTCTTTACGGTCTTAAACAGTCATCTCAAAATTGGTTTGCAAAATTTTTGAGTTTTCATAAGGGGATTGGTTTTACTCAGTCTAAAGTTGACTATTCATTGTTTTTCTGTTTCACAAAGCATGGATGTATTTGCTCTCGTATATATCGATGATATTATTATTATTAGAGACGACACTGTGAAAATCGATCAACTAAAGGTCTTTCTAAATAATGCATTTCCCACCAAGAACCTAGGAGTACTTAAATATTTTTTGGGAATTGAAGTGGCAAGATCTAGCAAGGGTATTTTCTTATCACAACATAAATATACATTAAACATAATTGGAGATCATAGCTATTTGGGGATCAAGCCGTCGGATTTTTGCATGAAGCAACATATGAAACTCAATTCAGAGGAAGGAGAGTCATTGAATGACCCGAGCTATTATCGTCGGCTAGTGGGCCAACTGATATATCTTACCATAACACAACCCGGTATAGCCTATGGTGTCAATATCTTAAGTCAGTTTATGCAAACACCAAGGAGGTCACATCTTGACGTTGCACAAAGGCTTTTGTTATATCTCAAGTTCGCACCTGACCGATGCATACTGTTGTCATCCGACAAGAGGCTCTAATTATTCATTTATTGTAATTCAGATTGGGCATCATATTCAGAAACTCGAAGATCTACCTCAAGTTATTGCACTATGTAGGAAAGTAGTCCAATATCTTGAAAAACAAAGAAGCAGACAATTGTATCAAGATCCTCAGCTGAGGCAGAATACAAATGGATAGCTCTTGCTAGTTGTAAGTTAACATGGTTGAAACATTTATTGACTGACTTAAGAATCAAGCATCCCCAACCCATGTTAATGTTGCAGCAAATTTGGCATTCCAAGAGCATACTAAGCACTAGAGATTGACTGCCACATCATAAGAAAAAAATTCAGAGTGGCTCAATCAAAACTCAGTTTGTTCCCACAAACCTACAGCGTGCAGATATGTTTACCAAGCCTTTGGGACGAGATCAATTCCCTCATGCAAGTTAGGCATCATTAATCCCCAGGCTCCAACTTGAGGGGGAGCATGTCAGAGATAAACCAAATCAACGACATATGAGCTAGACGATCTTATCAGGATCTCACCGAATTGGTTAAGACCGGTTATGCATAAAGTTATAGATAAATCAAAAGTTCAGCAACAACATGGTTGTTGTTTTGGTGAAGATTCTAATCTAAACCAAATTTAGAAATGGCAGCTAGATTTGTTTGTTGTAAAAGAAAAATGTAAAAATCGTTAGTTGTGGGCTATCCCAAAATCGTGTTTTTTCGATAAGGTCAAAGTATTTTTCCTCTTGTATAAAGCATTGTAAGATTCAATATGTAAAAACATTTTCTTTCCACTAACTGAAGTTTTATCTATTCTTCGTCCTAAATTTTTAATTGTCATTTTAACAAGAAGGGGAAAGTATAAATTTCCCCCAAAGTAATGCATCTTTTTTCTTACTTCTTAATGGTAAAGTAATAATTTGTAACATATTTGAAACAGTTTTTTCTGCAAATCATTTTATATATAACCAGCTCCTGGCTTGCACAGACCTTTATAGTCATGGGACTAACAGAGCACTCAAATATCTCCAAATTAAGAACACATATGGCTCAATTAAAAAAACACGGCGTTAGGATAAAAATAGGTGTTAGCATTATATGCAGCGTTGCTGCATGGTCTGCAAGCGGCGACCTGCTTGACAGCCACCCCATCTTGGCATTTCTCGAGAATGGGATGGGCATCCGCAGCGGAACTGCATGCTAATCATGCAGCGCCACTGCATAAAATTAATGTGACCTCCATAAATAAACTATGGTGTAGGTGAGGGAGGCTTACATGGGCCAGGAACCATCTGCGCCGGCTGGTGAACATGAAGGATCACAATCTTGGCTCCCCGAAATGCCTCAAGACTCCACAGCAGATTCTTCTTGTTCTCATTCACATCTCTCTCGACGGCAACGTAGACTTTGATCTCTATATCCGGCCCACTGTTCTCAACCTCGATCTCCCCATCTCCTCTCAGAATCGGATTCCTCAAAGAGAACTCGTGCAGATGCTCTGATCCTGCCTGTTGCGGAAACGGCATTCCACTCAAGTCTTGAGAAAGAAAGAAAACTCAGACAGACAGTAGGAGGTCAGGAAACTTCCTCTTCTCTTTTGTTCAAAATTTTCTCTCAGAAACATCAAAACCATCAGTTCTTAGTCGGTCTTCCTTTTAAGATCATCTAAACTATCCCTCTGCTTCTTAATCTTCTCACCCATAAACTGGAAGAAGTAATCGATCATACGATTCCTTCTGCTCGATTGCTACCAGACCAACGCAGGAAGATCCATCTTTCTGATTAACATTTATAATGACCTCCTCCTCCTTCCCTCCCTCCCCGAAATTCTCTGGTTCATTGGGGTTCGCCTTGTAAAACTCTCTCTCTCTCTCTCTCTGAAATTTCCAGTGTCACATCCTTACCCCACCATCCCAATGAAACTCCCAAGAGTTTGAGATTTCGGTTCTGAACCGACTTTAAGCGGTCAACCCTATCCTGTAGGGCTTCAGTGAAACTGTATCTGAGGTTAACCGATTGGATAGTTCCCTGAAGGTGCTGTTAATGACGTAATGAATGAGAAGGTGCTGCAGTCAGACTCAAACGGGCCCCACACGTAATTCAACTTAGAGAATACTCCCCGTCTGGTCTTTATTGGGGATTTGCTAAAACATGTCTCACTTACTACATTTTACAAATAAGTCCCTGCCTTATGTTATGTTAGTGCAAAGAGATGTCCTTTCTATTAAAAGGATGTTATCTTGAACATGGTCAGGCAGTACTCATCGGTACCGACTCGTCAGATTGAAATAATTGAAATTGAAAACATATTACTGTATTTCTTCATATTTTCAAAAGCATTGTAATATCTTATACTTGTCAGCATAATAAAATTTATTTTATACTTTTTTCATTGCAGGAGGACCCAAACAAGAGATTGTAGGTAGGCGGTACATTGACCACATGAAAGAGGATGGTATAGACGGAATAGTTGATGAAGACCTCCAAAAAGATTTTTCCTCTTGCCGGTTGACCATGATTGTCAAAGCCGTAAATGGTAATCGGGTCTGGCATGCATTCTTCCTCTTTCAGGCTCAATGCTTTTGTTGTTATCTTTGGACAGATATTCAGGCTACTGAAAACCAAAATCCTTAACAAACATCATTAACATATATATGCTAATAGAAAAAAATACTAAAATCCTAAGTTTCTAACTAAAATTAAGCATTAGAATCATGCTTAATGTTGATTATAAATACAAACACTGAAATGCCTAATTAAATATTAACCGCATTTAAAAAACTAAAATTAAACACCTAAAAGCTAATTAAAAAAACAAAAACCCTAAAGCCTAATTAAATATTTATGCTATTTAAAAAAACTAAATCCTAACAAACATTATTTATATATATATATAATTAAAAACTTAAAATTCTAAGTTGGTAACTAAAATCAAGCATGTGAAATCAAGTTTAATGTTGATTGACATGAAAAAACATATAAATACCTAAATTCTAATTGAAAGAAAAAAGCACAAAAAACTTTAAAACCTAATGAAACATTCATGGTTCATGCTATTTAAAAAACAAAAACTAAATCAAAAGCCTAAATCCTAAACAAAAATTATATATATATATATATATATATATATACACTAATTAAAAAAGAACCCTAAAATATCAAGCATGAGATCAAGTTTAATGTTGATTGAAAAAAAATACCTAAATGCTAATTTAAAAAAATACAACAAACCCTAAAACCTAATGAAATATTCACGGCTCATGCTATTTAAAAAAAATAAAACTAAATAAAAAACCTAAATCCTAAACAAACATTATATATATATGCTAACTAAAAAAATATAATTTTTTTGGTTTTTAATTAAGATCAAGTACGTGGAATCATCAATCATATTTAATGTTGATTGAAAATAAAAACACAAACTAATGTTGCATTCTTGTCATTTGCAAAAACAAAATTAAAAACATAATTGCTAATTGAAATAAAAAACTGAAAAACCCCAAAGATCTAAAGCTTAAAAAACACAATAAAAAGATAAAGATGGAATGCCCACCACCTCGTGCCCAATGGAGAGCCTGCTGAACATTGGATTCGGATGACACACTTAAGAGAGAGAGAGAGAGAGAGAGAGAGAGAGAGAGAGAGAGAGAGAGAGAGAGAGACTGCCACCTTGTAGGGGCTGCACTGTTACGCTAGCACAGGAAGAAGCCATCGGATGGAGGAGAGGTACTCGTTGAACGCCCAAAGAGTTGGAGAGAGAGAGATAGTTGGTTGAGGAGGGGGCACTTCGTGACCCCTGGCGAGTTGTGCCCAGCTGGTGTCCCACCGTGACCTGGGTATTGTAACGAAAATACAAAAAGAATACAAGTTGGTGCCTCTTATGGGCATACAAGAATATACACAATCAATATCACTTATGGGTCAATACAAAAGCATAACCACATCAGCCACTTAGGGGCTAAAACATAAGTAAAAAATATAAAAATAGTATTAAAAGAATGCTTGTGAACAAGCTTAACATGCAATAGGGGTTACACCCCTTGTTTATACATAAAAAGAAGCAAAATAGAGTCACTCGAAAGTGCTCCCAACAACTAGAAATAAATATAGTTGTTCGGAGCACTCTCAACAGCTTTATTCCAAGGACATTATAAGGACTATAATGCCCTTGAAGAAAAGAATAAATTATATTAAAAAATAAAAACCTTAAAGGGTGTAAAACTCAAGATTTTTCTTTGACAATTAAAATGAATAAATGATGAGTTTTATGTATATCTATGACATGAGTGCAATTTTTTGATTTTCTTGAATTTCTTGATTTTTTTTATTTTAAAATATTATGAAATTAAGTCTTAAGTTATGAAGAATATTGTAAGAATAATTATAAAATTTAAAATGTAGACTAAACAAGAAAGTGAATGATTTATATACTTTTAGATTATAGATCTTGGATAGATCATATTCAGATCCAAACTTTAGTATTTCTATCCAATTCAGATTTCGATTGAATATGGATTTAGATCTTAAATTAGGTAATGGACTTAACTAATGGTATTTGGATCCAACCCAATTAGGTTGGATATAATCTGTGACATTTGGATCTAATTAGGGATGTGTTGGATTGGATATAACTCAGGATTTTTGGATTCAATCTCATTGGATTAGACTCATAGGGTCAGACACTCTGAACAATATCATTATTATTTCGATAGAAATTTCTGTCGATTGGTAGCTCGCCTATTAAATCAGAGTCAACCTTGATGTTTCTTATTTTGAGGGCATCAAAATTGACTATCTACATGTTCAAATTGATGTTGATTTGAGCATTTTATTATCGACTGAAGTTCATAACTAATTGTACATTGAAAATCAATATTTTTCAATGTCAACTAAATTTTCTTGTCAATTCGTGTGCATATGATTAAATCTAAGACTACCACGATGATCTGCATTTTGAGGGATATTGAATCGACTATTTAAACGTTAAATTATGTTGAGTCATTGGGTCTTTAGGCCTCTCGAAAGGTTACCATGTCACTAAAGCCGAAACTAAGGTAAGAAATTTCTACTTTTTTTATAGCTTAAGTAATTTCAAAATCTAATCAATTAGGACTCATAATTTATTTATTTATTTTATTAATAAATAAAATTAATAGATATTAACCTCTTATATTAAAAAAGAAACTATTGCCAGAGCCCATCTATAAATAGAGGCTCTCGTGAGGAGAATTAACAAGGTTAGTTCTTTCTCCCTCTTCCATTCTCATTAGAATTTTTTTTCTTCTTCCTAAGAGTTTTTTCAACAGCCACTGAAGCTGCTCCAAAGTACTAGGATGGAGGACGAAGGTGTTGATGGTTCCAAAAACTCATTTCAAGTAGGATTCGACCTACGTGTAGCATAGATCGAATACAAATGCATAAACTGTGCATCTTGTCGATTCTGCGAGCTGATCCATGGTAGATCAGATCTGGAATAGGTTTGAAAAAGGTCTTGAAAGTATTTTTTATTTAATATCATGCTTTAAAATAGATTTAACTAATTGTGATTGTATGGATTTTTACCTTGAATCTTGTTCTTACTCTATTGATCTTGCATGAGTTTGAATCTTGGTTATTCTGTCCTCATTTTTTGTCTAACCTGTTTCAGAAAAAAAAATAATATTTGTATAAAAACAAAACCAATAAATATAAATAAAAATATGAGAGTGTTTTACATATCCAGGACTTGAATTTATAATCTTTTTTCATTTCGTTTGGATCCATTTTGATGTCAAAATGTCCATCGCAACATAGCATAAGTTTTTTGCTCTAGATGCAGGACTCTTCTGACCAACAAATTTGATGGTCATAAAGGCTGATCAAAATAAATTAAGAAAAATCTAAGTGAAAGGTAAGGTACATAAAAAGATTCTATAAAAAAAAATTTGTTAAAAGATTTTTCTGTAGATTTAGAAAAAATTCTCAAGCTGGGATGTATTTTTGCAGTTTATAGGATCTGGCTTATATTTTTTCTAAATAGGGTTTACTCTTAGAAATTTCTTGACTTTATTATAATAAATTTTTTGGTTCTATTTTTTGGACTATTTTCTTGAGACATAAGGGCTTTTCCAGTAAAATTGGGAGAGTATAATTCGGTTCCTATGAGTTTTGGTGGGTTTTCAAAAATGAGTTTATAGGGATCTGAATTTACATATTATGATATGTATAGATGTTTAATTGTATTTTATATTATACAGCATGATTTAACATCATGTTATTTTTATAAAGAAACTTTTTTCATGATTGTTCAAGGTTTCTTATAATTCTTACATAGATAAAATCATATTTGAGATATTTTTTGATGGTTTTGTGATTCTTGGATGATGTATATTTGCTTTCTTACATGTGTTTACATTATGAATCATGTCTCTATAAATTTATTTTATGTGTTTCATGGTGTTTTCTCATGCAAGAATCTTAAACTAATTATTTTGTGCAAAAATTATGATTTCTTTTGGTAGTTTTGATTCCAATGCATGTATAATGATCATATGACATCTCTTTATGACTGTAGATGATGTTTAGATATTGTTCATGGGTTGATGCATGATTAAAATTTATTATTCTATGATAAGATTGGGTTTTCTTATTTTTCTCATGATTTATATTATATTTTTCATGCTTTTTCTTGACCAATCCATCATAATAAAATAATTCTACCTCTCAAATCAGATCACCAATGGCCAAACCCTTTCATGAAGACCTTCCAAACATCTGGGAGGTATCTCAAAAAAATAATGGGCCTTGTTGGTAATACAAAAGTGAGGGCCATGACTGTTGCAACCAAAGACAAAAATTCTATCATGCGTGCAGAGCGATTCTTGATAGTCGATTTTATAGAAAATTTAATAAATCAATTGTTAATGGCTGATTTTTGGATATATCACTCACATCATATAAATAGATCTGATATATATATATATATATATTATTTTCTGTAAATCTTGAAGGCTCACACAAATCATGAAAGATTCAAGATTTTGCAGAAAACCTGGATCTAGAACTATCTCAGCAAGATCCGGTCCAGAAACCCTAGAAAATTTATATAATAGAGTTTTTTGATAAACTCAAATGATTATAAAAGCTAACAAGCATACCTTTCACCAAAAATTTTGTGAGGACAAAATCCTTTTCGGATTGAGTCTGGTGATTGTTTCTTTGGGAAGCAAGATTTTGTCATGTTCTGTCAAGAACAAAAAAATAATTTTGGGTCCGTGAATTTTTACAGGCAAACTAAATTGTTTCTTTTAGATCTACTACCTGGAATTGAAATCTAATATCCTCTTACATAACGGTGAATTTTTATAGAGCTATATTTGTTTGTTTTGATGGTCTGTCAGACACATGAATAGCATACAAATTCTGATATTATACAATTCTTGATTTTAGATAATATCTAAACTTATGAAGTTATGTTTCTAAAGTCACATGTTTAATTTTGATATGAGTTATTAATCATGCATATGTTAATATGGAATTTGTCTTGAATATGCTATATGTATGCATGTGAATTATTTGGTAATAGCATATGAGACTGCATATTAAACATGAGAATTATGCATGATAATTAGACTAAAGGGTATGCATGATCATGAATGTGTTATTATATGAAATTTATGGTTCATGCTAAATTGAAATGAGTCTCATGCATTATGGAGTGTAGTATGTGGTATGTGATATATTGTAAGTCATGTGAAGCATGCATACATGGGGCTCAAATGCGAGTTAGGTTTGGTAGAACTAATGGGGTGCTTGTGAGTACCTGGTTTGACTTTGTTGTACATGCTCATATACACACACTCTAACTAGACTCTTGGGCATTCTTTAAGTTGAGTACGTACCTTGATATACTCTTGGGTACTCCTTAATGTGAGTATGTACCTTGAAATATTCTTGGGTGCTCTTTAAATTGAATATGTACCTTGAGTTGGGTTCAAATGAGCTATGTTAGGACGCCTCGGTAACTATAGGAGGTGTGAGTTTGTGCCTTGTGAGACCGTGGTTTTTTGAGCTGCCCATAGTGGAGTGTGAGACTGTTGAGCTGAGTATTGAGTGCACCCAATTTTGTACTTGGACCTAATATAAATAACACCTACTGGTTTATTTGTTTCAGTGGCTTACCTTTGAGAGGGTAGGAGGTACACTCGTTGATTGACACATTTTAAGGGCATTGACAACTCTTGGGCCCCCAGTCATCGGTGTAGGGGGTTGGGGCTGTCAATTTATCCTAGGTAGACTGTCACGCTCTACAGAGTAGGAATCAATTCCTTGGACTACTGTAAGTTTCTCTCTCGGTTAAAGACTGATTCAGTAGGTATTTAGCCAGACTCTTCGAATCGATAGGTTAATTAAAATACATAGCATAATAAATCTTCATCTGATTGTTGAATTAGGATTAGGTCATGAGTGTGTACCCTTTAGGAAAGAAAATAAAAATAAAATCTTCATCTGATTGTTCAATTAGGATTAGGTCATGAGTGTGTACCCTTTAGGAAAGAAAATAAAAATAATGCATTACATTAGGTTCACTAGTGGTTAAATGATTCATTGAATGCTGAAATAAATTTCTATGCATGTCATGTATAATTTTTAGTTCCTTCATATGTTGGCATACATGAATCCTTTTGATTATTGTTTTGATTACTAATGATTATGTAGGTACATCACTTGATGGTAATAATAAAATATTGTGTAATTCTGCATGGTTAAATTATTATTATTATGATCTTTAACTGTGTTGGGTTTATATGTTATGACATGCTATAATTTGAGTGTATTGAGAAATATATATGTTTTATGAATTGTTGTTCTTTCCATGCCTGTGTGTAGGGTGTTTTCCTACAACGATTGTGGCTAATGCCTCTATATTTTAATATTTCAGATAACGAATAAGTTAGAGGGCGATGTCAAGAGGCTCAGGGTGGCGTCAAGAGGGTCATATTCCTTTAGCCTTGTTGGATGGACTAAATCATTTTATTTACTTTTTTATTTTTTTAGTCGTGTAAACTCTGATATTTGAAAGACTAATATTTGATTTATTGTAATTTAGTTGATGGTTTAATTCTATTATTTTAGCCTTTCAAGTCTATATTGATAAATGTAACCCGCCCAAGGCTTGAACCATTCTTAAAAAGCATTTTCGTTGTGTTCTTAAAAGTCGTGTGAAGGGATTTAAAAAAAACTCTCTAAAATTTTCGATTCCAAAAATTGGGGCGTTATTAAGTGCCCTTTAGAAACACCACTAATTGCATAATATGTAATATCCAAAATACCCCTAATGGGTTCACTTATTACATAAATAAATATATATTAATGCATATATATTTGTACATGCACAAACAATAAGTGTATATATATACACTTTAAGTTTTAACACCCTTCTTAAGTTTGAAATTACAAAAAAAGAAACTCATTACATAAAATGTCTCATAGACTTAATCAAATTCTTCCATTTGATGCTTCTTTAGATGATGCTCAACTATATGCTCAATTTCACAATGGATCATCAATATCATCAATTCTTGAAAACTTGAAAACTTGTAAATAGAGTTAACAAAACAATCCAACTATGCACATATATATCACAAGAATAATTCAAAAAGCTAACTATATTAGTTATATATTATTGAGAGATTATGGCCAAACATACAAATATATAATATATAGAAAATTTTTAATAAGTCAATTTAATATTTTTTTAAATTATTTAAAGTAAAAAATAATTTTAAAAAATCATTAATTTTAAACATGATAGTCATTAATTTCAAACATGATAATCATTAATCACTTTAATTGTTCATGAAAATCATGCACACATATATCTATCACAAAAAATACATTAATGCATAATAGGCATGTATTTTCAAGATTATCAATACCATGAAGAAATAACACACAAAGGAGTATAAATAATAAATTATTTTTACACTAATGGAAGACAAGAAATGATTTCAAGCACTCAATAAAGATTTAAGAAAAGTTAGATACACAGGTTAATTTCATTATTACATTTTAGAAGCAATATTAACCATATAACTAATGCATATATGAATGAATCATGCAATACTTTAAAATCAACAAAAAAACCTCTTATGAACTAATTTTAAGAAATCCTTTCAAGAGATAACAATGAAAATCTTTCAAGAACACATGCCTAAAAAACTAACTAATGAAACAAACGATATATCAAAGAAATGCCACAAAGGCAACAATAAGATATTAATACAATAATGGTCACTTATGGACCAAGGAAAAATTCTACAATGAAAATACATGCCAACAACTCATGAGATAAAAATAATATATCCTTTATTAACAAATGCTTAGAAAGCATTAATTAAACTTATGCAAAATACGCAAGACAATCAATCATGGAACATATTTAAAATATTCCTTAATCATGCAACTAAAACATATTTAATGCAAAATGCATGAAAATATTTCAATAACCATTTCTCGTAAGAGCAAATGAGTTTAGAAAAATTATGAAGAGATTTAAAAAATCTATATAACACAATGAATGATATTAGCAAATCTTAACACTCATATGACCACCACAAGCAATCACCTCACTAAACCTCCAAACCTTAAAAATCATGTATATCAACTACTAAAACAAGAGCATAACCACAGTGTCACTAAAGAGCAAAAAATACACAAAAAGTATGAATAACCAACATCTCTTGTTTACATATAATGACACTTAAAAGAAAGTGTATCAACGACTAGATCAAGAGTACAATGGGTGCACATAACTCACCACATTGAAGAACAATATTTCTTATCTACATAAAATAACACTTAAAACAAATGTGAGTGACTAAAACAAGAGTATAATCTCAATGCCACTTATGAAAAAAACAAATATACAAAATTTTGAATAAACATCTCTTGTCTATATATAATAACACTCAAAATGAGTGTATAAGTACTAGAACAAGATTATAATATTAATGCCACTTATGAGCTAAACAAACACACAAAAATGTGAATAAACATCTCTTATCTATATATAATGACACTAAAAAATTATTATATCAGCTACTAGAATAAGAGTAAAATCTCAATGTTACTTATGAGCTAAACAAACACACAAAAGTGTGAATAAACATCTTTTGTCTACATATAATGACACTTAAATAAGAGGCATAATAAGAGAAAACACAAGAGGTAAGGAGAGCTTTTAATGAAAACAAACTAATGCCATTAAGAAGAATAAGAATATCAATCTTTCGAAACTCCATGGTTTCATAACACAAAAAACAAGATATCAAGCATCTAATACTGTAAAAATAGCTAAACAAATGAGTGATAAAATACACTCATAAAAATCAAGGTCAATCACTTGCAGTTAGTCACATACCTATACTAACAAGATAACATATGATGCACACACAACTCGCTCCAATGACCAACTCAGATTTTCAACAACAATGAATTCAGAAGCCTATCAACCATCAATCCGACCCAAGGTAAATGACAACACGTCACTCATACACTTGAGAATCTAGATTGATAAGATGACTTGAGGTGCACACATAACTCACCTCAAGAGCCAACTCTGACCCAATAACAACTAGGCCAAAAACAAATGATGCATTATATAAAATTCAATGATGGGCAATTCAAATGAAATAAAAAGATAATGCATACTCACATAAAACAATTTCCAAAATGTGAGTTCATATATAAGAACCAATTTAAAAAAAAACATTTCAAATCAAGTCCAATAAAGGTAAATGAAATATAGTGCAAATTATATACACAAGATATCATTTGATGCAATCATGTGCATAGTCAATACATGCAAGTCTACTATGAGACAACAAAGACATACACCATTAAAGAGGGCCAAAACATATATAGAGTTTCTCAAAGAACAAATAAAATACAATATATTTAGAGATTCAATATCATGCATTAGTATCACCAATCATGAACCCACACATGTCACACAAGAAATTTTATCACAATACAACAAATATAAGATTTTTAAGGAATATGTAATAAAATACCATAATGCACAAGAATATTCTAAAGGTTACAAAGGTGCACAAGCAACCACACAGCTCAAACAAGAGACAAAAACAAATTTGCAAACAAGGCATAAGTACAATAGCCACTTAGGTGCTTAGAGGAACACTCACAACATGAAAGATGTCATCTTTATTTATTAACAAATGAATAAAATGCATAATATGTTCAAAATTATTTTATGTGTGCATTATGCCAAATCATGATTATTCATCCATGCTTTAATAGCTTTTTTGTAGCTTAAGAGAGCTTTCTCTCTCTCTCTCTTTTTCTTTGTCATTAAGAGTTCCCTCTTTGGTTTCACCATCTTCTCCATAAATAGATTTTGTAAGAATGGGTTGAGGTTACGATATGGAGCCATCAACATAGTCCCATAAGTCTTTGTCAACTAAATTTTTTTTATGGAGGTAGCCCACATATTAGAGTTTTTCCCATCAAATTTGATGAAAACAACCGTAACTATTTTTTCGACCATTGTACCAATAAAAGAAATAGTAGAGGAATATAAAAGATAGAGAGAAAAGTAAAAAAATATATTGAAGAAGTTTGATGGTACGCTTCTCAAGGCAACAAACCAACGAACAAAAGCTTCATCACTCTTCATGATCTTCCTCTTGATCTTCACGTATGAGATACAACCCAAGAGCACCAATGCTCTAATACCATGTAATGAAAATACAAAAAGAGAACAAGTGGGTGCCTCTTATAGGCATACAATATGAAATGTCCAAAATACTCCTATGGGTTTTACTTATTACAATATATATATATATATATATATATATATATATATATATATATATATATATATATATATATATATATATATATATTCTTTAACATTTAACAGGCATATCTTTGGAGTTTCCAAGTCAGGGTGGGCATGTGCCCACCCTGGCTCCCATGTGGCTCTGCCACTATACTTAAATTCAATGTTTTGTGTACTTGATTGTTTTTTTGTTCTTTCATCATATTTTATGTCGTCGGCTATAGCGATTTTTACTACGATATTATTTATCGTCGAGATTAGTTTATTATTGACAATGATAAATTATTGTTGCTATTTTTATGGTTGGTAATGACGTGTTTTATTATAGTGTGACACGATGACCCTGCCCTGCCATGTTTTGAAGCAGGTTGGCTTTTTTATTGAAAGGCAAGCTGTGGTTAGGCAGACCCCTACAAGTTATACAACTATACCATTGGGTTTTGAACCTGCACCGTCCCAACACAAGGTGTGCCCCGTTGGTGGTTGACTTAGTTCTAGCTGTTTGATAATATCTCTCTTCAATGTATCAATTTGATGGCATAGAGATAATGTTACCAGATTTGCCTAAACAACATGTTTCCCCATTCATCTTATAATCGTTGACATTCATTATGGCAGCACATTTGCTTGAAAGGTTGCAAACTATTAATTAATAATACGACTACTTGGCATCAAATAATAAACTCAAAGTTCTATCTTTCTCAATGAAGAAATGACGTGTGTAACTTCCATTTTACGGTTTGTGCATTTTGAGATCAACCATCATAGCCATGCCTTCAGAGTTTTTTTTTACTTTTTATGATGACCAAGCCTTCTCAGTTGATAATTTTATTATGCATTTGTTGTTGTTTTCTTGCATTTATAGCTTCCTACGAAAGCAAAGGAGTATCCTAACAGTTTTTTCATTAATGTACTTACAAATCCTTTTTTTAGATCGTTATAATTGAATACCTAGTTTTTTCTTTTGATATGATCCTAATAAATCGAACTACTTTTTTGCAATTCATCCCTTCTGTGGGTGTAGAAAGCATACCGCTTTATCCTGTCAGTAATATAGATATGAACACTCCAAAGATGGTCAAGATTAAATATTGCCAACAATATTATTGTCACCTATACGCCGATAAGTAATCACCGCCAATTATCCTTTATATTTTTGGAGTATAGTTGACATAATTATCCTCGCATATATTCTCATTGACGATGATAATTATCGTCATAAATATGTTATTATTTATAATCTGTTGACGACGATAATTATCGTCGTTCATATGCTGCCAATAGATTAAAAAATGATCACCAAATGTCGATGATAATTATCGTCACCCTTTGTTGTTGATGTCGATGTTAATGTTAAACTATCTCCAATATTATGGCTGATGATAATTATCGTCACTAATAGTGTAATATCAATGACGATAAAATATTGTTGTTGATGTTAAACTTATCACTAATCCTGTTGACGACAATAATTATTGTCGTGAATTGTTTAACAGCAATGACGATAAATATCATCGTTGATGTTAAACTTATTCCCTAATCTTATTGACGATGATACATATCATCATCTATAGTGTATTCCTAGTGCTATTGACGACGATAATGGCCGTCGCTACTAGTCTAACAACAACGACGATAAATATCATCGTTGATGTTAAACTTATCCCTAATCTTATTGGCATCGATAATTATTCTCGTACATAGGTTAACTTTAACTTATCGCTAATCCTATTGACGATAATAATTATCATTGCTAATAGTATAACATCAACGATGATAAATATCATCGTTGATGTTAAACCTATCCCTTATCTTGTTGGCTATGATAATTATTGTCGTTGATGGTTTAATATCAACGATGATAAATATCGTCGTTAATGTTAAAGTTATTTTTAATCTTTTTGCGGGAGGTCTTCCTCCTCTTTTCTTTTCGAAAAGCCTTTTCCTCCGCCTTCTCCTCACCCTTTGCACCCCTACCCTCGCCACTACCGGACACCCTTCACTTGCCCTCTGCTGGACAACCCACACTCGCTCTCGCCGCTGCCGAACACCTGCTCGCCCTGTGTGGCTGAAGCAATGCATCGCTATCTCCTACGGGATTGATCGTTATCTCCTCTCTGCTCTTTGTCTCCTTGGCATTTAGCAAACTCCTTTGGGATCGAGCATTCATAGAAACACATTTGATCAAGTAACAGTCTCCTATTTTCAGTCACTTTTTGTCTGTGAAGAAAATATAAGAGGATTATTAGAAGGTCTTCTGGAAAATCTCCTAGTTCATTAGCAAAAGGCTTGGTGAAGGTTTTATCTGATCGTTGCATATAATGGTTTCTTGTGGGTGTTTTATAGTTTAGTATTGGTTTCTGCTAATGAAATTGATTTACTGGTTGGATGGTAGTTGTGGCCTTTGGAAATCTTGTTGTATGACTTGGGTTGGCATGATGGACATTAGGGATCTAACTTGTAATGTTTTGAGTTGGTCACCCATCTTAAATATTGTTTGGCTCGGTTTGGTTAGGCTCATGCTCAGTTTGATCACTTATGTAGTTAGTCTCTGTTAATGGATTTTCAACCAAAATCATGTTTGGATGAAATTTGGATTTGCTGATGGTTACACCACAAATATTGCTTCACTCAGCCCTCTTTCTTGTTTGTCTTCACATGTTTGGACCCTCATAAATTCTACATTTAGTCAATGTCATTTTTCAGAAAGAAGTTTATCTTATCACCCAATAATTGTTTTGATTAGATTTATGTTATTATATCCCAGTAACATATTTAGGAGGTTGGTTGTTTGTCTACAATTACTCCAATAGTGTGAACATAGTCTCACCAAGCTGAGCCATGCCATCTTCCCTTGTACTAGTAATGTTCTGATGCTTTGTACCATATATATATATATATATATATATATATACACTACAAGAAAATTGTTAATTAGCGACGGAAATTAGCGATGGAAAAAATCCGTCGCTAATTAGCGACAGATTAGCTAGAGATAGAATCTGTCGCTAATTTGCGACGGATTAGCGAGGAAACAAATTTTATCGCTAATCTGTCGCTACTTAGCGATGGATTAGCGACGAAATTGTTTGTCGCTACTTTTTATTACAAGAACACCATTTTAGCGATGGATTTAGAGAGGGAACTCCGTCGTCGCTAATCCGTCGCTAATTAGCGACGGCGTAGCGACAGAATATATTTCGTCGCGTTTTTTGTATTTTGGTATTTTGATTTAGCGACGGCTTAGCGACGGAATTTTTCCGTCGCTAAATGTCGCGTAAATCCCTAATCCCATCCCTCTTTCTCTTTTTCCTGTTTCGCTGTATTGCTCCCGCCCGCCGCCCTCTCCCTCCCGCCGCCCGTCGGCTCTCGCCACCGTCCGGCCGCCGCCGCCTCGCCGACGATCCTCGCTGCCGACCTCCCTGCTTGGCTAGCGGCTGCGCCAGGGACCTCGAGCACCGGCGACCCGCCGCCGACCTCTTCCTCCTCCCTACTGTTCCTCCCTGTGGCTGCTGCCGGGAAGTGTTGTCTCCCCTTCGCCGGCGACTCGCAATCGGCGTCCTCAGCCGCCAACGACCGTCGATCCTCCCTGCAGCCACCTCTTCGCCTCCGCTCTGAGTTCCGGCGACCTAGTGGCCCCCGAGCTTCGCTCCAGGTCTCCCCCTCTCTGCTGTCGGGGCTTTCCCATGTTTTTTTATCTAGATTGCTCAGATCTCGTTGTTTCGGCTTAGATTTCAGGCTTTTTGTGGAAGATTTGGTGGAATCTGCGTTTAGTGCTCGGATTTATGTTTGTTGTAGATCGTTATCGTGTATAATTCGGCGATGCGTTTTCAGGACTCTGTTTTCGTTTTCACTTGTCCATGAGATTTGTGTTTCGAGCTCAGATTCCTGATTTTTCTCGCTCATTGTTGTGTATAATTCTACGATTCGTGCTCTAGGTGCTCTTTTGTTAGCGCTTTACCGATGATCGTTTTTTGCGTACGATTTCGGGACTGATTTGATTTTCAAATTTGGATTTTGTTCTCTTTTGTATCTTATTCATCTATAGAATACTCTGGATCAATGTTTTCCCATTTTATTTTCCTTCATTTTTTTGTTGAAATTTAACATCAAAAGCGTCATTCGTTAGTATTGAAATTCACGTAGATGGTTGAAAATGTGTTTTTTTTTTCTGTTGCCCATTGTCTTTTTATTCAAAAGTTTTTTTTTTCAATACTTAAAATTTAACATCTTTTGGTTGTATCTTCTTCTTATTATTTATTAATGAGGACGTTGTGGCATAGTAATTGCTTAATCTGATCCCATGGTAGCCATTGTAAAGAGTCAGCGGGTTTTGAATTCTAACACAGTTCATGCTTTACTTAATTTCAATCGATAATCTTAGTTAGCTTGGAAAAGTTGTACATTAGATTTGCAGTGAGCTTTTAAATTGCGTCTTTGTTGTTCAAAACATTTTGTCTTGACAGGTGCGATCCATTGAACATAGACACAAATTTCCCTTTGGTTTTGAAACTGTGAGGTTTTTTCGCTTGATCTAGCAGAATGCTCTTAGAGTAATTTGTCCTTGAATTATGTTACTTCCCATATCAGACTCCTTGACTCATCCGGAGTCACAAAAGTTGACAAGATTTTGCACATATAATTTGACTAACTCCTAGCGTTTGTTGAGCTTCTCTCACCTTGTATTTGGCCTCTTTCTTCAATAAATGGAGTATCTAGTATGCCAAGCAACTTGATGATCCATTGTGTTTCTTAGAGGCCTGCTCTTTAGTTTATGCTGGAAGTGTAAATTGTATCACACTTTAGCACATTGTCCAGATGAGGAGAAACCGATGTGTAACAAACAAGCAGTTGCATTTAGGAACATGAAGGTTCACCTGGGCTCACCGAGCTCTATTGGTTTTCTCTTTCGCTAATTGGTGTTCTTCTTTTTTGATGTAAGGAAGTCTTTTTTTTTCTTCTATTACCAAAAAATCAACTCCACAGATTGGGCATATATTTAGAAGTGCTTTCTGTTCAGCTACAACAGCCCAGTTGGTTTTTAACTTCTATTTATGGGAAAAAAGAATGTAAGTTATGTAACTGCTTAAATGACTAATTCCATTGATCTCTTCATTTGCATTAAGTCCTGTTGCCTGCAAAATTATGTTACATGAAGAACCACACTGTAGTTATGAAGAACCACACTGCTAAAATATAATAGACTATTTGAAACATTAGCATCTTCTAGTTAGATTTGGCTTAACATATATACTATTTTTCTTTTCTCTTCTTTCAATTAGTTAGAGTTGTTTTAATTTGTTTTAATTTTTTTAGTTAGTGTTTCATCTTGTTTCATGATTAGTTAGTTTGTTACTTAATTTGTTTTGTTTTTGTGCAGATTTTTCAACGGAACCAACTCGTGCTCGGCCACCTGTGGTAAGTAAATGACAAAAACAATGCAAATCGGGTAAATACCCGTGGTGAGTAAGTGATGCAAACGTATCACATGTTATTTAATTTATTGAATGCAACACTTTATTGTTCACACACTCACTTAGTTGTTGATATCTAGGACTGCTTTGTTGGAGTTCGGAGATCATGCTGAGCATGATTTTAATGTAGAAATATGGAAGTGTTCTTATTTTTGGAGTACGGAGTCCATGCTAAGCATGGTAGTAGTTTGTGAGATATTGAAGTGTGTTTGCTGCAGGTACATGTTTGCCATTTATTTGATATGAATGATTATGATGTATTGCAATGTTTGATGTAATTGTATCCATGCTTGCATGTAGTTACTTTCAATTTGATTTTGACTTCCATGTGAAATTTTATAATAAAAGCATGCTTCAAATGATTGTATCATGTCATTAATAGTTTGCACATGAAAATATTAAGTTATCAATGCATGCATCAAAATTCTTGTTATTGTTTGACATAGTATATTGCATGATAAATTTGATATTTTCTTCATCGTCGCATTCTGATTGTTTTTTTCTTAATTCGTTAGGATACTATTCGTAACATCATACGACAGAATGACTGCAAACCGTGAATGGATGTACCGTAGGATAGTGGACAATGAGTTATCGCATGAATATATGGATGGTGTCGATAGTTTTATTGAATTTGCAACGGCGAGTGTCAGTACGGTAGATCCCACAGGTCGGATTAGGTGTCCCTGCAAGATTTGTAAGAATAATCGATTTGTAGAACCTCATGGCGTTAGACATCACCTATACAGGAAGGGTTTTGTGAGTGATTATCAGAACTGGGCGTTTCATGGAGAAGAATTTAGAAACGATTTTGATGCACGGGTGAATGTGGTGCACGATAATCCATATACGAATTTGATATTTGATGCTGCAGGAACAGAACTGGGTTCTGCTATGAGTTCTAGTGATGTAAGAACTGTCGTAGATGAAGAATCACCAAACGATGCAGCTAGTAGATTTTATGATTTACTTAAAGATGCTGATGAGCCACTTTGGAACGGTTGTGAGAGTCACACTATCTTGTCTGCAGTTCTTCAACTAATGAATTTGAAGTCCGAGTATAATTTGAGTCAATCATGTTTTGACCGTTTGTGCATGATTGTGAAAAGTATGTTGCCTAAAGATGAGAAATTGCCACAAAATTTCTATCGTGCGAAAGTTATGGTCAACGCTCTAGGTATGGGTTACAAAAAGATTGATGCTTGTCCAAATCACTGCATGTTGTATTCAAGGAGCAGGAAAACAACATATCATGCCCGTCATGTGGGCATCCTCGGTTCAAGCCAAAGACAAGAGGCAATGGTAGCACGAGATCAAAGGAAGTTTCATACAAGTCGCTCCGCTACTTTCCTATCACTCCTAGATTGCAGCGATTGTATATGTCTTCAAAGACAGCTAAACACATGAGATGGCATGCAAATAAAGTTCGACACGATGAAAACAAGATCACGCATCCTGTTGACGCTGAAGCTTGGAAGCACTTTGATCGTACTCATCAGAACTTCGCAATGGAAGTGCGAAATGTTAGACTCGGTCTATGTACAGATGGATTTAATCCATTTGGGGGTAGATCAACTTCATACTCATGCTGGCCAGTATTTGTAACTCCATACAACCTTCCACCAAGCTTGTGTATGAAACGTCCAAATCTTTTCTTGTCTCTGTTGATCCCTGGTCCGACCTCACCTGGCCAAAATCTTGATGTATATCTAAGGCCATTGATTGATGAATTAAAAGTACTGTGGGATGACGGTGTTACCACGTATGATGCCCACAAAAAACAAAATTTCAACATGAAGGCCGTTGTTCTATGGACAATCAGTGACTTCCCTGCATATGGTATGTTATCTGGTTGGAGCACACATGGGAGGTTGGCTTGTCCGTACTGCATGGAGGATTCCAAAGCTTTTAGATTGAGGCATGGAAGGAAGCCTTGCTGGTTTGATTGCCATCGTCGATTTCTACCCAGCGATCATCCGTTTCGACGTCAAAAGAATGCATTTACAGCAGGCACAACTGAAATGGAAGGTCCATCCTCAAGATTGTCTGGCATAGAGATTTTAAGAAGATTGCGATACTTTCCAGATGTATTAACAGATGCCCGCAGTCCTACACCCTTCCGTGGATTTGGGAAGGAACACAATTGGACGAAAAAATCTATTTTTTGGGAACTACCGTATTGGCCGACCCTATTGATACGACATAATTTGGATGTGATGCATGTAGAGAAAAATGTGTTTGATAATGTGTTCAATACAGTAATGAATATTAAAGGAAAAACGAAGGATAATCCGAAGGCCCGTATGGATTTAAAATTAATATGTAAAAGACCAGAATTGGAACTCAAATAGTATAATGGCAAAGTACTGAAACCAAAGGCGAAGTACGTGCTCGGACCTGATCAAATAAAACATGTATGTCAATGGTTGAGACAACTGAGATTTCCAGATGGATATGTCTCTAACATTGCTCGGGCTGTGAAGATTGACGATGGACAGTTATATGGGTTGAAGAGCCATGATTGTCATATCTTTATGCAACGATTGATACCCCTAGCATTCCATGATATGTTAGACAAACCTATATGGGGGGTATTGTCTGAGTTGAGCGGATTTTTCAGAACATTGTGCGCATCGGAGGTCATTGTATCAGATGTAAAGAATCTCGAGGACTCTGTCATCACCACTGTTTGTCTGTTAGAAAAGATATTTACGCCAGCATTTTTCGATGTTATGGAACATTTGATCATACATTTGCCATATGAACTAAGGGTTGGTGGCCCTGTACAATATCGATGGATGTACCCATTTGAAAGGTATATGTTTTTTTATATTTGTCTCTTTAATGACAGATATTTAAAATTTGAAATGTATATTCTTGTCAGATGCATGTTCGACCTAAAAAAAAAGGTTCGTAATAAAGCAAGAGTAGAAGGCTCTATTTGTGAGGCGTACACTTTAGAAGAGATTTCAAATTTCTCATCTATGTACTTCGAACCTCATATTTCAACACGTTACACATGCCCGCCCCGTAACGATGATGGAGAACAAGTAACTGTAGCTGACAAGCTGTCGATATTTCAACGACTTGGGCATGCATTTGGTAGTTGCCGATCAAGGCTATTGACAGATCAAGAGCAAGATGCAGCACACATCTATATTCTTTTTAATTGTTCAGCGATCGACCCATACATCGAGTAAGTATATGTATATGCAACTCAATTATAAATCCTTTTATGTTCTATATGTGGATACATGGCTCGGTAATATAAGTATTTGTGGTTTGCAGACGATTTGATCTGGAGTTGCAAAGCAAAGTTTCACATCTCACTAATGCAGAAGTACAAAAAGAACGTGAAACTAAGTTTGTGGAGTGGTTGAAACAGTTGGTAAAGAAGCTAACATAAATTTTGTACTTATAAACAACACTAAGTTACTTAATTGATCGTGATCACAATAATTGTTTATGTCTGTGCGTAGGTTCGCCATGGTGATGTTAAAGATCAAGGAATATGTGATTTAGAAAATGGTCCGACCAAAGTTGTGCAATGCTACAACGGGTATATCGTAAATGGTTATCGATTCCATACAAAAGACTACGGTATAAACAAATCAACGATAAATAGTGGCGTGTGTGTCAAGGGTAGCAGCTACGGTGAAAATGAACATGATTACTACGGTGTTATAGAGGAAATAATGGAGTTGACTTACTTAGGCATGAATAACAGGGTTACGGTATTCAAGTGTCATTGGTTTGATCCAACTGCAACAAGACTCGACAAAGCTTCAGGCATTGTGGAGGTGAATCATAAATCCAGGTTTGGAACATATGAACCATTCATATTAGCCTCGCAAGCTCAACAAGTTTATTATACTTCATATCCGAGTATAAAAAAGTCAGATAGAAATGAATGGTGGGCAGTTTGCAAGGTGAAATCCAAACTATACCCCGAGTATGATCAGTTACAAGAAGATGAGTTAGCTGAAGACAGTGATTACTATCAATCAGATGATGTCTGTGACTTCGCTTATGGTCACGATGTTGCGCATGATATGCATGTCATATCTCCATTGGCTGATGAAACATTCATAGAGGAATGTGATCCAAATGATGTACCAAGTGGATGGGCAAACAATGAAGAAGAAGAAGAAGAAGAAGAAGAAAGTCAAACTAGTGACGAGGAAGAATTCTCAAGCTAGTGAGCAAAATCTTATACTAGAAACCTCTATTTAAATGCATTGTAATACTTCATGTGAGTTGTATTGCAATACTTGGTGTGAATGATTAAAAATTTTATTTCAATGTATTGTAATACTTGATACGAATGATTCGAATGCATTGTAATACTTGATGTGAATGATTTCAATTATCTGAATGTATTATAATTTATGCAATTAACGAATGATTTGAATTAGTGCAATACTTGATGTCAATGATTTGAATTATTTGAATGCATTGCAATGCTTGATGTGAATGACTTGAATGCATTGTAATACTTGATGTGAATTATTTGAATGTATTGTATGACATATGTTATTTGTTAGAATATGGTTCGTGGAGGTTATAGTGGTCGCTCATCCAGTAGTAGCCAGGCTCAACCTTCATCTTCACGGGCTCCTGTGATAGGTATATCATATAACTAATTAGATGCTTGATTAGTTCAAATGCACATTCTGAGAACTTGGTGTGTATTTTTTTACAGATGATGTTGCGCCTGTACACGACCCACCTACACCAGTTGATCGCACAAGTCAACAGCCAACACAGGAAACAGGGTCTTCACAGGCTGGCACAAGAAGACTCATTCGAATAGTGTATATCGATAATCGACCGTAAGTATTTTGTTTTCAATTATTGCATATCTTTTAAATATTTGATATTGATATTTACTGTGTAACAATTCATGTGCAGCACGAGGTTTGAGCCACAAGAAGTAGTACGGGAGATTAGAAATTCACTTCTTCAACATCTACCAGGACCAGTTGCTCAATGAAAAGAGTACCCAAAGGAGGTATTAGACAGATTGTGGTCCTCATTCATGGTATACAGTTGTTCCTCATAGTTAATGTGTTTCATATTTAATTTATTTAAGCAATGTCTACTAACTTTCTGAAAATATTTGTAGGCTTCGAATCGCTTTGCAACTACGGTGGAAGAAAATGATGCAAGGAAGGTGTGGCAGAAGGTGGCTGCCAATCGATTTGCAGACATGCTGCACACTATAAAGACTGCAGCAAAAAAAGCATCTGGCGTAGTAGATGATCCATTATTGTGGAAGGGCCATGGTCCTATTACTATCAGGAGAGATTACTGGGATGAAATGTGCGATATGTGGGCGGGAGATGCATTTAAAAATCGCTCTGCGAAGGCTTCACAAAATCGATTGAAGATGCCCGAAGCCCATCTACACACAGGTGGATCTAAGACATTTGGGAGCCACCTAAAGAAAATGGTAACTCATCAATATATAATATTAATTTTATAAGTATAGTTGCAAATTTGTGTACTAAATCTTTTATCATTTAACTTCGCAGGAAGCAGAAAAAGGAGGCAGTGTACCATATAAGGATGTGTTTGTAGAAACACATAAACGGAAGACCACGGGAGTCTTCGTATCAGAGAAGGCGAGAACGACAACGGTATGTATTAATTCTATTAATAATCATTGCAATATATATGCAAGTCATCATAATGTTATCATTAATTATTAATGAATACTTTAAACATTATTTTGTAGGAGGCATATGAGCAACAAATGGTAGAGCGATATGGTGAAGACGCTACTCAGCATCCATCATTTGATCCTACAACATGGGTGACTGCAGCAGGTGAACCCAAAAAAGGTCGCGTGTTCGGGTTTGGGAGTAATATGAACACTTCACCAGTTATTGGTTCTTCCAGTTACGGCTCACCAACTTCTTGCGCCGACATAAGCTCCAAGCAGCCGACTATTCTTTCCGGTGATGATGTACGCGAGATCATTAATGAATCACTGAATAACTACTTCCAATACACCGTCGCCCCCTTTCTCCGAAATGAGATCAAGGCCGCTGTTCAGGATAGGGGATCTTCGATTCCAGGTCCCTCTCAGGTATAATCACATATATAGTTTTTTTGACTATCTTAAAGCACATCTGAGCATGGTAGAATCACATATAGAGTTTTTCTAGATGCCTTAGAACACATATGAACATGCTATAATCACATATTCAATTTTTTTACTGCCTTAGCACACATATGAGCATGATAGAATCACATATAAAATTTTTGGCTTTGCCTGCCTTAGAGCACATATGAGCATGCTATATTCACATATTCAATTTTTTTACTGCCTTAGCACACATACGAGCATGATCGAATCACATATATAGTTTTTTGCCTGCCTTAAAGCACATCTGAGCATGGTAGAATCACATATAGAGTTTTTTTATATGCCTTAGAACACATATGAACATGCTATAATCACATATTCAATTTTTTGACTGCCTTAGCACACATATGAGCATGATAGAATCACATATATATATATTTAACTTTTTGTCTGTCTTAGAGCACATATGAGCATGATAGAATCACATATAAAGTTTTTTTGATTGCATTAGAACACATATGAGCATGCTATAATCACATATTCAGTTTTTTGACTGCCTAAGAACACATATGAGCATATTATAATCACATATTCTGTTTTTTGACTGCCTTAGCACACATATGAGCATGCTATAATAAAATATAGAGTTTTTTAACTGCCTTAGAACACATATGAACATGTTATATATCATTTATGATAGAATCACATATAAAATTTTTGGCTTTGCCTGCCTTAGAGCACATATGAGCATGCTATATTCACATATTCAATTTTTTTACTGCCTTAGCACACATACGAGCATGATCGAATCACATATATAGTTTTTTGCCTGCCTTAAAGCACATCTGAGCATGGTAGAATCACATATAGAGTTTTTTTAGATGCCTTAGAACACATATGAACATGCTATAATCACATATTCAATTTTTTGACTGCCTTAGCACACATATGAGCATGATAGAATCACATATAGAATTTTTTTATTGCCTTAGATCACACATGAGCACATGATAGAATCACATATAGTGTGTAATTTATTTCATTATATTTTGTTTATCAATACTGACTGTTCTTTTCTTGTGTAGGCTGCTAGCGATAATCAGGGTAGTGGAGCTGAAGGGACAGATAAAGACAATGAACAAGAAGACGCACAAAATCTTGGCGATGATTAGAGGACTTTGTTGAAGAAGTTCTATTTTTTTTATTTTTCCTAATTGTAATTGTTGAATTGTAAATAATTAAACTTCTTAGTTTTAAGGTGGAACAATTAATTATTATAGATACTTGTTATATGAATTTTTTTGTGTGGTTTGTTTTTTATTTACAGGAAATATAAATTGTACAGGAAATATAAATTGTACAGTTCTCCGTAATTAATTTTTAAATAATTTTTTTTTGATTTTTTTTCGTTTTTGCGACGGATTAGCGACGGATGATTCCGTCGCTATTCATATTATTCTAGCGACGGCTTAGCGACGGAATTAAATCCGTCGCCACGCCGTGGTCGCCGTTTAGTACCGGCGGATTGGCGACGGAATGTAGCGCTCGTTATTCCGTCGCAATTAGCGACGGACTTGGCGACGGAATTATTCCGTCGCCAGTTAGCGTCGAAATATTCGCGACGTAAGCATACTGTCGCCGCGTTGTCGCTAATCCGTCGCTAACATGGTTAGCGACGGATTAGCGACGGAAGGTGGTCGTCGCTAATCTACTGCTTTGTTGTAGTGATATATATATATATATATATATATATATATATATATATATATATAGAGAGAGAGAGAGAGAGAGAGAGAGAGAGTAATATCACGTATTTTCACACTTAGTTAAATTTGAGATTTTCAAAAATTTGACTAAGTATAAAAGAAAAACCGGTAGATTCTCCATTTTAGGTCAATGCTTTAGAGTCTGGGCTTGGACCAAGTCTCATTGTCAAGGCCTAAACACGCCAATCAAAATGTGAGAAAAAGTTTTATTTTTTACCTTTAAATTCAAGCAAAATTCAAGCAAAATTTAGGTTATTTTTTGACAAATTTCATAATCAAATTTTGAGTTATATATCGTTGGATGCGTTTCAAAATTTTGAGCGTAACAGTATTTTATTTTCCTTGATTCAGGCTATGGTTGGCTCGAAAATCGCATTTTTTCAAATATTGAGTAGTTTGTCAGTTCGGATCCAGATTTGGATCAGACCGAATCTGATGTATTTGATCCAAATTAATATGGATTTGGACTTTATCTAAGACCCATATTAATCTGGATTGAATCTAGCTCAAGACCCACTAGGATTTTTTAGATGGATTTGAATCTTGGATCTGAATCTAGATCTAAATCCAAATCCAAATCCATGCCAACGATTTTTCTAACTTTAAATTTATTAGAAACCTTTAAATTGGAGTTAATTAATGTTAAGAAGCCTCCCAAGTTAATTTGGTAATTTTTGGAAGCTTCTGAAAAATTATTTATTATTTAATATTAATTAATTAAATATAATTCTAAAAAGTTAATTTCACAATTGTTTAGGACTCTAAGTAGAGCCCTTAAACCCATATAAAATCACTTTACAAGTATTCTAGTTCAATAATATAATTTTTTGAAACTTTTAGGTATTTATTTATTAATAAATAAATTTAATTAATTTCAAGATTTATTTTTTTAGAGTGTTTAGGACTCTTAGTATAGCCCTTAAACACACCTAGAAGCATCTAATAAGGTTTAAGAAATATAGAGTTCCAAATGAAATAAAACTATGAAAAAGTCAACTTGGAGAGTTTCAAAATTTTCAGAACTCTAAGAGAGGAGAGTTCCAGCTGGGGTTGCGCTCTCTTCTCCAGCCCAACTAGAGTTCTATAAATAAGTAAAAAAAAGGAGAAGAAAGAGAAAGAGAAGGAAAAAAAGAGGAAGAGAGAGAAAGAGAAAGAAGAATAAGGTTACCTTCTTCTCCGATCATCCGTCATTTCCACCATTGTGTTCTTGTTTTCTTTCGATCTTCACATAAGGTACGGGTTTCTCTTTTGTTTTGAGTGAAAAAAAGAGCATGGATTCGTATTCCATGCAATGTTTTAGTGAAAATCATGAGAAGTGAGTAAGTCTAATTATTTACTCTAAGATCTATGGTTAAAATTAATGTATTTGCATCATTTTTAAAATTTATTTTAGGAATATATATATATATATATATATATGTGTGTGTGTGTGTGTGTGTGTGTTGGATGAGCCACTGACTTAGTGTGTTAGTGTTTCAAAATAATTTCTGTGCAAGTCTATTCACACGTTAAAAATAGAAATTTGTGCTTTGAATTCAGGTTATAACAGTGTATTAAGTTACATGTTCTTTTTAGTTCCATGCAAAGACACGTGGAAACATGTTTGAGATTTGAAGGTGTGAAGCTTATTGGGTTGTGATTTTTTCATATGCATGCTTGTTTAACCTGTAAATCTGAAATTAGTTATCTTGTATGGCTCAGTGTGGAAGGACTGGACCTTGCCTGGTCCAGCCCATCAGCTGGACTAGTGTTGGCTGACAGCGCCATGTCAGACATGGCCTTGTGATTGGGCTGACATGTTGTTAACACAAAAAAACCAATACATGCATGCAGAACTGCGAGATTATTTGTTTATACATGCTCAAAAAAATGCCACATAAAATTGTCATGTATGCATATTCAGGCTTAATTCTTGTATATTAAAGTTTTGCACATGTTTTTATATCATTACTAGGTTGGTTGACAACCCAGCTGACTCGGCTGGCTTGGCAGACCTGCACAGGCTTGGCCTGTGTAGGGTAGTGCAGGGTTTTGAAGACCCCAGCCGACTGTTAATCGACTGGATGTTTATATTTTACATTTACCTTGGGCCAGCTGGCAGCCCAGCAGAATAGAATTCTGCTGGCCTGTCAGGCTTTGGCCTCTCGGTTAGCCTGGACATTTGTTGGCTGAGCATGATATAAAAAAAGTATATATATACAAGATTTTTTTTTTTTAAATCTGGTTCTCTAAGTGTTTCAGCCAACCTATTGTTGGCTAGGCAACTGGCCCTAACAGGGCCCAGTCAACTGAGTTGGCTGGGTAGGGAAACTGACCCAGCCAACTGAGTCGTCTGAGTTGATTCAGCAAGCCCAGCCACTTGTCGGCTGGGCAACATATTTAAAAAAAATATATGAAAAATGGGAAAACAAATGTTTTGAAAAAAAAAATTGTTTACGCTTGGTTTATGTACTTAATGAAAACCGGAATAAAGGTTTATGTTGTCACATGAATAATGATATTAACATAGTTGTATTCATGTAAAAGAAAGAAATATTACATGCTTGCACTTAATATATCATGCTTAATCAAAGTATTAATGCATAATTGTTCTCATGTGCACGTGAATACATGGAATTGATATGTTTTTGCATGTAAATGATTGTTGGTGTAAGTTTTGGAAAACCCTTTTTAAAACAATATTTTTAATTAAAATCTAGTGAAAGCCAGACACCAAAAATATAAAAACGGGCTCGCACGAGCGGTGGAGACCGGGTCGATCTCAGAGAATGGGATATACTTTGTATTCAGCACACAATCTAAACTACTCTTTATTGCCAAAATAAAAGAATTGATTAAATAAAGAACTAAGAGAGTGTTGCCCTACGCAGATGGCTTAAACAAATAAATAAATGGTTTTATTACAAACCCAATGAAATAATAAAATAAATCCTAATCTAAAAAGAAAAGCAAAAGGTCTTCAATGCTTTGAGGTCTTTGTGTCCCCTTTGTTTCCCTTCTTTTGCTTTAATCTAGTTGTTGTTATAATCTTTCCTTTCTTTAGAGAGTTGTTTGGTTTTATAGAGGGCCTTTTGAGGGGACCTTTAAGGGACCCTAGAGGGCTCTTCGAGGGTATCAAAATGGAACTTTCGCACATTCAATCGCTCCCTGCGAAACAAAAGCAGAAAACGAGTAGGACCACGAAAAAAAATACTACTAGACGTTAATAATCTGATCACTATAGGTCAAGAAACTAACTCGACATATAACAAACTTGAAAAAATTAAACAATCTAAACACTAAAGGACAAAATAATAAAACAAACCACTAACTATCAAGGAGTTAATTACTTAACAAACTAAGAATTAATGTAACTAAGACTGAAAGAAACTAGACTAACCGAAATTCAAGAATTAATTCACTAACTATTAAGAAATAACTAGTTAACAAGAAGGAAGAGCAAGCTGACTATTTAACTAAATTAAAACCATAAGACATTAACTAATCAATAAATCATGAATCCAATTTAACTAATAATGACAATGACTAATTAAAAGCATGGAATTTGGCTAAACCTATTCTAATTAATTAATGAAACTCAGCAGCACATACCTAACGGACTGTTATGAATTTACTACTATTTAATCTATTTAGTCTAATAACTTATGTAACTAAGGATGAAAGCACAAACTTAGTAGCTATGAATCACGCAAGATGACGACAATTTGAATTAACAATTAACAATTAAGAAACGTGGTTGAATGAAAACCATTAATAAACGTTGATGTGCAGAATGAAAACCATTAACAAAAGACATTGACCTAAATAATAAAAAGAATAGACACTAAACCTATTTAAAAAAAAAAAACATTAAATCTAAAGACTAAGAAAAAGAACCGTTGTTCACAAATATAGAAACCATGCTGAAATAAAAAAAATCAACTGAGTAAGAAAATTAACATGCAGTTTGCAAAAAAAAACTTACTGTTAAAAAAAATATAAAACAAAACTAAAAATGTGGCTGCATGAAAATAACAAAAGACGTTACCCATTAACTAAAAAAACAAGAAACACACTACACGGCTAACTTCAAAATTAATACTATGCTAGCTTTAAACTACATGAATATCCCATATGCAATGCTGAAAATCAAAATAAACTATGATGCATCGATCCTAAATATTATGAAGAAGGGAGAGAAGAAGCTCACCTTGCGGATCACCTCCGACGGACTGGTTGAGAGGAGAAAGTGGTTGATCCCAACTGCATACATGCCTCCCTAACGAAGAAGGTAAGAAAAGCCGATGAAGAGGGGGTTTAGAGGATCGATGAAATAAAGAATAAGAAGAGGAAGAAGAAGGAGATATAGAATTAGAAAAGAAATCAACCAAGAATGAAGAAGAAGAAGGGAAGATGGAGGCAAGAGGCAAGAGGGCTGTTGGAAAAAATATTTTTCCAGCCCTCAACATTACTATTTATAAGCCTAATTAGGTTAAAAACAAAGTTGTTAAAAGGAGTCCAAAATATTTTTTAATTTTCAAAACAGGTCCCCTCTTAAAAATGTGTTTTTCAAAGAGGTATTTTCTAAAACTAATTCAAAGTAATAAAGTAAGTCCTAATCTAATTAAATTATGAATTAGAAAAATTTTATATACTAAAAATATTGAAAACCACAGGGTCAACTCGAAAAATATGATTTTTTTCAAAAATTGGGTTTTGAAGCAATTTCTCGAAAACAATGATAAAGATGGGTTTTTAATGCGATTTTACACTGATTCATGCATAGAATAAGATGAATAAACATGTAAAATGTATGCATGATCAATTGCATGAGTGTTCACATGTTTGATTAAAATGATTCACGAATGAAAGCATGCATTTGACAGGAATATACGAATTGAATGAAAGAATGCATTTAATATGAAGGTGTGAACTCATGTACATGCATATGAATATTGTTGTTTCATGCACTTCTCTATATATTGGTATACATGATTGTGCATGGAAAGGCATATTGAATGAATGAATAATGGCATGTGATTTATGATTTTTGCATGAGAATGAAAAGATGATCAAAATAGATCATCATGGGTTGTGTGAGCATTGAGCAGGTGTTGCTCTTTGTTTTAATTGTTTCATGCATTGCAAAAATCAAATGTGATATTATGGTTTTAATTGCATTGTTCTATGTTGTCATGGGTTGTGGTCCCGTGAAGAGTTTCGCATGTGAATGTGCAAACTTGTGTTATTAATTCTACATATTGAATTACAAATTGAAAGAGATGAATTAATAACAAGATTAAAAGAAATTAAAGAATAGTATAATCTACGTTTTCTTGATGTCCCTTCTATAGTGTGGTTGGACATTGCGGTTTTGGGGAACTGTGGGAATACTAAAACTTCATGTGCATTATTGTTGCCCCTCAACCTGATATTGAGGTTTTTCTCTTGGCCATAGTTTTAGGGAGAATATGCCACTTTGCCTGGGGGTGGTGTGTAGACCAGCTGTTGTTTTGGTATACTAAAAAAGTGTCATTATGGTTGTTGATTTTCATAGTGTCTCGACATTGGTTGTTGATTTTCAATGTTCTGATGGATGGTGTTGATTCCTGATATCGGTCGAGGGCTAAGTTTGGAACCCAGTACTAAAATACAACTTGTGTGATAAGTTACATTGGGAACCCTATTTGACCTCGAGAATTTTTACCTGTTTGGAGTATCTGCGGGCAACGGTAATTAAAAGAGAAACTTAAATTGTGTGCATCTAATAGAGACATGCATATAAATAAAAAAATGATAAAAGATAATAATTTATTCATGCATTGCACTGAAATCATGCATATTCCTGTTATGCATTAGATCATGCATATTTACTTGTTCCCTTAATTGTGATATATTGGTGAATGCATAATGTTTGTTCCCTAATGCATGTTAAATATCTTTATTGCTTAACTTATGGTGCATGTTGTTTATTAAATTGTTTCTTTATGCTTAATAATTGTTCCCTATTGCATGAATGATTAGTTGAGTTATGAATTTGTCAAAATTATGTCTCTCTAAAATATTTCATGAATTTTATTTATGTTTTTTTTACTTATTTATTTCATTAGAAGGATTCGTACATAGAATTCTTTAGATTCTGACACCCCTACTTTTGTATTTTTCGCAGCCTTATATGACCAGTGAGACGACTTGCTTTTGAGAGGAGTCACGAGGGGACTACACAATTGCTTGGCAGATTCTTTTAGACAGTGTAGCTCTTCTTTTCGCTTTATTTATATTTTATTTGCTTATGTCTCAAACTCTATGCATTTGAATAAATAAAGTTTGGTTTGGTTTGAAAGATGAGTATAAGATCTCTTGTGGTGGTGGTTGTATTTAACTGTAAGGGCTTTGGGTTTCTGGGAATATTTCTACACTTGTTTAAAAAAATTTGTCACTTTTTCAATGGTATGAATTGAGGTCATTACAGAGAGAGTATATATTTACCAATTAATTGCCATGTTTAAACATGTAAATAAAAGAAAGAAAGTGCAGGTTCATGAATTACCTTACAAAGAGGTGAAAAAGTGGAGACTTAAATTAGCTTGTTTTTAGGAGAGAAAATAAAGGGGATGGTACAGGGAGATGGAAATGGTTGGGTGGGGTGTTCCCTATTTTTTATTGGATTTTGTCTGAATATAGTGCTTTCTATGTAATAGAGATTACTAGTTTATATATGGTTTGTTGCTTCTATTTCATGTATTGGATAGTCTATCGCTTTAAATCTGCCACTTCTTTGTAAATTTATATGGTGAATTTGAAGAAATCTAAAGATGTTCATGTTCTTAGAAAAATGTTAGATTTGCTTCTAAAGTTGCCAAAACATATGGTTTTGAGTATGTATTGTTCATGCTTTAAAATACATTGTGACTCCTTTCCTGCATAATAGCATGTGGTGCTGGGTGATGCCATATGTATATAATTCATACGCTATTTGTATGTATGCACCACATGATTCCACACTGAGTTTTGTGCATATATTATTATACCATTTAGCAGTTTTTTGTTCATGGAATATGGGTTTTGTGGGCCTAATGGAATGTTTAATTGGTTTTTCATTGCTTGTATTATATCCTTGTAAAATGGGATACTTGGCATTGTGTAGTTATCATATATATAAAACTTATTTGAGATTAGGTTTATTCATTTAAGGAATTACTAGGCACACACTCTTATGAAATCCATACTCGTATATTGTTATGGTTTTCTTTTTATGTTGTCCTTTTGGTTGTCTTCTTTGCTAGTCGAACTAGGTTAGTTGAAATCTTTGCATATTTCTAAAATCTAATTATCCTATCAAGGTGTTATTTGCTACTTTATAATTTTAAGATTAGTGTACTATTACAGGTTCCATTTTAGTGTTGTTGTGGATTTTGCTTTTGCAGTCTCTGCTTCATTTACTGTTGTGACGACGGTCTAATGATGACCTATAGTTTGTACTTCTCTTTTACTTGCATTAAAGAAGTTTATGAAACATGACTTTAATTCCATGGAAGCAGGATGTTGTTTGGAATTGATATATAGTCCTTGGTGTGGACTGACTGAAAGTTCAAACATGGAAGATTGTTATCAATTTTTAGCTACTCCTATCGAAGAAAAGGAAAATCAATCTTCCTCTACTGGATGCCATTAAATGAAAAAATATGTAACTTAGACAATTCTAAGAGATTCAATAGATCACCTAAATAAGAAGAATTTTTTTTACACAATTAACTATACAGTCTTGGGTCATCCGTAATTGGGGAAAGATGCTTAGCCTACTAATGCCTCACATATGAATCTAAGCAATTGAGCCATGCTCTTTCTTTATCTAGTAAATACATCACAAACAGAAGTCTGGATTTGTTTCACCAATTTCGCTTATCATGTACGTTGCATGTAGCAGTTGTTTAGGTCTACTTATGCAACTCCAGTGAGTCATAATAGATAAAAGTTCTGCACTTATATTTTTTTATATCATGGATAAGGAGCAAGATCTGACTCTGATATAGTTAACATTTAAGTCACTGATTTTGATAAGTAGATTTGTTTTGGAGAATTTAACTTGTAACTAATAGTGTTTTGATGATATTAATGGTTTGGGATTTAAAGATGATATATCAAATGGTTGTCTTGTTGTTGGAAAGTGATATGGATTATTTTGTTTGTATGTTTGAGTTACGTGTGGTGTAAACGATCTGAACTAGGGCTCTAAAATATGGTGCTTTAATGGTTGCATGTTAAAGTTTTCAGTCAAGAATAGCTTTGTGGTATGGTTTCAGTCAAATATGGTGCTTTAATGGTTTCATGTTAATATGTTTGAGAAGTTTAGCCATTTTACATTATCTTAAAAATATTTGCTCCGTATACTAAAATTTTACCATAAGTATATTGAATGGTTGCATTCTTATAAAGAGAAGGATCTCACACAGACAAGGAAAAAATAGAAACAATCTTATTTTTTTGTCATGTACTCACATGTAGTTAAGACCTGTGATTTGGTTTTTATCTCATTTTTCAATTTCTTTTATAAGTATGGTGAATTTTATCTAATATGTTGCTTCAAACTAATGACTTAATTCATTTGTTTGATGCTTGTGTACTAGGGGTTACTTGATGAATAAGAGCTAGATTTTTATAGGGATAGACATGGGCTCGAATACATAGACAGAGTTCAGGCATTTTGTAACCTAGCCTGTAATCACATGGATAGCCATGGTAGGATCAAGTGTCCATGCATGAAGTATAAGAACAGATTCTACTTGAAAGTAAATATGGCAGACATTCATTTGATGTTGCATCGGTTTTTTCAAGAGTACACAAATTGGATCTATCATGGTGAAGCAAGAGGTATTGAGGGATGGGTATGAGCATGCCGAAAATGATGATGTTATCAGGGTCACTATGGATGTTGATGATGATATGGATGAAATGATAGATGGTGTTTATATGGGGACACACATGAGCTTATTGTGGAACATAGCATGAGCTTATGGATGCTTTAATGATCATAGATGTTACTTATTATGGAATGATCGAGATTGAATTTATTTACTAAATGTTTGGTTTGAATTTATTTACTCAATAATTGCACAAAGAATCAAATGCTGAAATAAACATTTGGGGGTACTTTCACAACCTTTTATGAATGCTTTAATGTCATTATATGTTTGTTGACTTTGTTCATTAAAGCATCTTTGAAGGAAGGATAAGTAGTACAAGCATCTTTGTTGGGGCCTTTATATTGGGAGACATTATAGTCAAAACTCTTGGCTATATATATGCACCACAGGTAATTGGTTTTGTGATCCTAGAAGCTTAAACATTGTTCACTTGTTCACAACCATTTTATGTTTGGCAGGAAAAAGTTCATATTTTATAAATAAATTTTGATATTAGTCTTCTGAAGATGAAAATATTCTATTCTGAGGAAGATAAAGACTCTATGCAAGATCTTATTTGAAGGGATATATATTTCACCAAAATCAATTCAACTGATATTATTACTTAAAAACACTTTTCCCCTTGAATTTATTGCAGATTTCTATGATAGAATATATTCTAAAATGTGTATGCCATTCAACCGTGGTAGCAAGATAGCTTTGTGTTAAGGTGTTGGTTTTTTTATGACCTTTTGTTGAATTTGCACTGTATTTTACTAGCCTATTTTACTAACTTGCTTTAACCATGCCAATAGTGAACCTTGGACATATATATATGATTGACCCATTCACGTGCATCTCAGAACATCATTATGTTATGTCAACCATGCCTCAGAATCATGATAACATAATGCAACTCTTAGATTGGGTCCAGTTTGTGTATCCACTTTGATCCATCACATGTATCTCTTATTGCTGGTGTAACATACTAAAATAATTGGCCATACATATTATCTTGGTAGCAGAGATTATAGGTGATGATTCTAACTTCATGCTAGCAAGAATAATATCTGCAAATGCCATGTGCAAATAATCAAAACATGTGCCATGGTAAATCCATTTTCTAGCTTGAGGACTTCTAGTTTCTCTAAACAAAATTTTCTAGCCAGGGAGAAATTATGTGCCATTTGGACTGATAGTTTGACATTTGATCTATAACGATGAATAAATGATGGGTCCTTACCATACCTGCTTGATCATTAGGTACGATGGTTCAAAGAAAAATGTTTTTGGTGCCTTCTTGCCAACTATCTGCAAATGCACAAAATGTCATCCTGATGGTGCACATTTTGATACTTTCCAATTGCAAACATAAAGTTAAGGAACTTCTTAGTTCTTACATACTTGGTTGTTGCATATACATAGAAGTTTTCATGCCATAGTAACCCTTGGTTATCTTAGAGGGTATGTTGTGATTATCTTGTTATTGATGCTATAGTAGTACATAAGAGGTCCATGCATCCTCTTCTGGTTTAATTAACTATTCTAACAATATAACAACTTATAAATGACTAAAAAGGAATGTCATTCTGTAGATTTTGTTGTTGCTGTTTTTTTTTGTTTTATTCTATTATCTATGTTGAATTATGTTCTCATCTTAGGTCTATTGGATATAACTATTCATTTAGGTGGATTCCAGCTTCCCATGATAGTCTAATGTTGTTGCCATAACATCATCATGTGAAAATTTTCTTGTGAGCCACAGTTGATGTTGAGAACTAGCAAAAACAATGGAAGACTAAGAGACTAGAGAGAGAGAGAGAGGGAAAGACAACTAATTCATTATTAGGTCTAATCTCTTTTAGTTTAAGTAGAGATTAGACAAAGGAATAAATTTACATTTAGGTCCCTCATTATTTATAAAATATCAAAACAGCCTTAAGAATAGATAAACTCTAAAGTGGTCGACTTATCTTAACACTCCCCCTCAAGCTAGAGCATAGATATCAATCATGCTCAGCTTGCCACAACATTTTGAGAAACTAGACCTGACAAGAGGCTTTGTAAAAATATTTACAACTTGATCCTCAGAGATTGCATGCTTGGTAGAGATATGTCCAGCTTGAACCATATCTCGTATGTAGTGACAGTCAACTTCAATATGTTTTGTCCTCACATGATATACCAGATTATTGGCTATATATGTGGTTGCCTTGTTATCACACATCATCACCATAGGAGATGAAACCTTCACTTGAAGATCAGTCAGCATAGTTCGAACACACATTAATTCAGGTGTCGTTTGGGCCATAGCCCTATATTTTGATTTAGCACTTGACTTAGCAACCACGGTTTGCTTCTTGCTTCTCTAGGAAATTAAGTTACCTCCCACAAATACCCAGAATCCTGTGGTAAATTTCCTATCCTCTACAGACCCAGCATAATCAGCATCGGAGTAAGCAACTACCTCCAGAGTGCCTCCTTTGTTGAATAATAACCCTTTTTCATGAGATGATTTTAAGTACCTGAGTATCATCATTGTAGCATTACAGTGTACCTCAGTCGATTTGTCCATGAATTGGCTAACCTTGCTTACAGCCGGAACAATATCAAGTCTAGTCACTGTCATATATAGTAACTTCCTTACCATTGAGCGATAGCTCTTGCTATCAATAAGTTTTGACCCCTCATTCAATAAATGAACTTTGTGATCCATGAAAATATTTGCTTGTTTGGCTCCCAAAATTCTGGTCTCTTTTAGTAAATCAAGAACACACTTCCATTGATACAAAACCATGCGCTCACTGCTCCTAGCTACTTCTATGCCCAGAAAGTATCTAAGGGAACCAAGGTCTTTTGTAACAAAATGTTTTTAAAGATGAGTCTTCGTATCTGCAATATCATTCATGTTAACTCCTGTAAGGATGTTGTCATCCATATATACCACCATAACTATTATGCCTGAGTTAGTTTTCTTAATAAATAATGTGTGGTTTGACGTTGACCTATTAAAACCAAACTTTGACATCACATCAAACAACTTTTGAAACCATGCACGAGGACTTTGCTTTAGACCATATATCGCCTTTCTTAATCTGCACACCTTCTAACACTCTCCCTCAACCTCGAACGCAGAAGGTTGTTGCGTGTAGACTGTCTCAGACAGATCCCCATATAAGAATGCATTTTTCACATCTAGCAAACACAAACGCCATCCATGGTGAACATCAACAGAGAGAACAAGATGAATGGTGCCCATATGTGCTACTGGAGAAAATGTCTCAAAGAAATCAACACCATATGTCTGAGTATAACCTTTTGCTACTCAACTTGCCTTGTACCTTTCAATTAAACCATATGAGTTGTACTTAATGGTATATACCCATTTGCATCCAACAATGTCCACATCTAATAGGAGATCAACGAGGTCCCATGTCTGTTCAGACCGTAAAGCATCCATTTCATCTTGCATAGCCTGCTTCCACCGGCTATCAAGTACTGACTTTTGATAACTCAGAGGAATAGTTTCAGCAGATAAGGCTGAAATAAACGCTTTCATCTGATTACCAAGTCTGGCATCTGACACAAATTGAGACATAGGATATAAGGTACATTGTTGTGTCCCCTTTCGCAGAGTGATTGGCCTGTTATCATCAACAGAAATGTTATTGCTATCAGGAGTACTTACCTTAGGAGAAAAAGAAGATGGAGGCACTAGAGGGGGTGGAACTCTACACACATATGCCAATGAAGGATTGTGAAACCGTGAGGAAGGTGGAGTTGGATTCGGTAATGGGGGCACTGATTCCAAGGGAAAAGGAGGAACAGGAAGTGGAAAGGAGTCATCTTGATCAGCTTGTAGCCTAGCACTAGTACTGGAATAATATGGAAGAGACTCCAAGAAAGATACATCCGCACTGACATACTCTCGATGAGAAATTGGATCATAACATCGATACCCCTTTTGATTTTTTGGATAGCCTATAAACATACACTTAGTGGCTTGAGTTGCTAATTTATCACGGTCAGATCCGAGTTTGTGCACAAAACAAATGCACCCAAATACCTTGGGAGAAAGTGAGAATAGAGGTACATTAGGATACAGGATTTGCAAAGGAATTTGCTCTTCCACGGATGATGAAGGCATGTGGTTGATCAAATAGCAAATTGTGGTAACTGCATCACCCGAATATGAAGCAGGAACATTGGATTGAATCATAAGGGTGCGGGCTACATCAAGGAGATGCATGTGTTTTCGCTCAGCCACCCCATTTTGTTGGGAAGTATAGGCATAGGTGGTTTGAGGTTGAATGTCATGGTCTTAATAAAATTGCAACAGTGCTTTGGTTTTAAACTCAAGAGCATTATCAGTGCGGATAATCTTAACAATGGACTCAAACTGAGTTTTTATTTCAATAACCAATGATTTTAGGATACAAGGAACTTTAGATCTTTCTTTTATTAATAACACTCAAAACAACTTAGAAAAATTATCAACAATAACAAGATAATAACGACATTGGGTTCTGGTAGGAATCTTACTAGGACCCCATACATCAGCATGAAGAAGTTCAAAGACTTTATGACTTGACTCACTCTGACTAGAAGGAAACGAACTCCTATGATGCTTGCCCAACTGACATGCTTCACACTAGAATGATGTAGTAGACGGAATTTGAGGAATAACACGACGAAGCTTCGACAATGAAGGATGCCCGAGACGACGATGCCACTGAATAGGACTCGAGGATGAATCGACTGCAGCATAAATGTTTCCCACAGGGTGATGTAGATAGTAAACTTCATTTTCTTCATAGCCTCCACCAATCTTCTTCCTCGTCAGTAAATCCTGCAAAATGACAGCACACATGATCAAATATCACTCTACAGTTTAGCTCTTTTGTAAGGCAACTCACTGAGAGTAAACTTTCAGAAAATAAAGGAGCATGAAGGACATTTTTCAACTGCAAGGAAGAGGATACATAGACATTTCCCTGACCGATAACCGGAGAGGAACCCCCATCAGCTAATGAGACTCCCCAATGTGCAGTAATAACCTTTAGATCTGAATTTTTTTAGAGTTTCCACATAGATGTCTAGATGCACCAGAGTCAATAATCCACTTACTATCATGGGGAGAAAGATGGTCTCCTGCTGAGTAGGCCACACCAGCTACAGGAGAAGAGAAACTTGAAGGACAATGAGCGACTAGCTCATCATATTCTGCAGGACTAAGAGTGATAGAATCACTAGGAGAATTGGTGTCATTCTCTACCTCTAGTTTTGTAACATTAGTTTTTGAAACATTTGACTTCAATGGAGAAAAGGCAAGCCATCCATGTTTATCCTAGCAACGATCTTTTAAATGTCCTGATTTTCCGTAATAGGTACATTGAAGTTTACTTCAACCTCCCATACCTCTTACACGACCTCTGCCTCTAACATTCAGAGTATTTTCTCATCCATAACTAGATGGAACAGCTAAAGCAGATGACTGAGATGCAGGTTGAGATTGTGGAAGAGAGATAGCAAGTCTACTCAATCGATTGTATGCATCAGCAAGAGTAGGAACATCAGACTCGGTCAATATTTGGACTTAAGCAACTGAGAACTTTGACGATAGGCTTGTGAGGAACCAAGCAACCATAGTCTGTTCTTGATTATCCTTTTGTTTTGAGCAACACAGATGCCTATGAGCACTAAGTCTCTCAAAGGCAGCCTTAACGGAGGCATAGTATTGTGCCAAGGTTTGATCACCTTGCTGCAAATTATATATCTTCTATTCAACTTAGAGAATACGATTCAAATTAGTCTCTTGAGAGTTTGTATCTTGAAGATTGTCCCACATCCATTTACCCGTATTGTAATAAATTAGGCCATCTGCAATATGAAGTTCAATGCTATTCATGATCCATGACCTAACAATGTCGTTATCTTCTTCCCAAGTATTGTATTTTCTTGTTTTATCATTTGGTTCAGATTTCAACAGAATATATTTTCGACGATGTCCAGACACTGACATCATAAACGTTCTGGACCACCTTGCATAGTTTGTTTCATTTAATTTCACAGAAGAACCATATGAGAAAGGATTGACGAAGGCTTTATATTCCCCAATAGCCTTATTCTTGTAATCAGATTTTGGAACTTCACACATAATGAATAACACTAACTTAGGATTCACAACAAATATCATTGTTGCAATAGACGCCCACGTGCACACAAAAACAAATTGTCACAGTTTGTAAATCTGGTAGACTGCCAGCAAAAAAAAGGATGTACTCTCCAATCCGTGAAGGAAATCAGATCTGAGCTCTTCAAGAACTTTCGATTTGCTCCACAATATGCAGATCCATTACGATGATTAATCTTCACCATGACACCCAGATCTGTGATCAGATCTAAACCAACCAAAACATGCGATCAGATCTGGGGAAAAATATGCAAGTCCACGACTATATAATATAGTTAATCTTCACCACACCCAGATCTGTGATCAGATTTGAACCAACTAAAACATATGATCAGATTAAAAAATACTACTCCATAATATGCAGATCCACGACTATAGTTTGTATTTAATCATCACCATGACACAAACAAAAATTATGACTATTAAATCTGACTGTCACCTATTTCACGATGTCATCACAGCACCCATACCTGTATCCACCAGATCTGGTCGATAGAAACACACAGCTTCACCAAGACTTTTAGATCTGAGTCATGACTCTTGTCAGACTACAAATCTTTTATCAGATCTGTACCACTCGGTTCCTCAAAAAAAATAAACCGGACACACCATAGATCTGATCTCCTTCACGCGATCTGATACCTTCATGCGAGCTTTGGCACAGAACCCGAAATCATGCTCCCAAGGTCGATGGCTCTGATACCATATGAACTAGCAAAAACAATGAAAGACTAAGCGACGAGAGAGAGGGAAAATGTCTAATTCAATATTAGGTCTAATCTCTTTTAGTTTAAGTAAGGATTAGCCAAAGGAATAAATTTACATTTAGGTCTCTCATTATTCATAAAATATCAAAACAGCCTTAAGAATAGATAAACTCTAAAGTGGTCAACTTATCTTAACAGATGTTATATGGCCACAGTTTAATGTGGTTCATTATAGGTTTATGGACATATGATAAAATCTTTGTTTGCAAAAAATCTTTAATATGATCAGATCTCAGTATTCACAGCCCTGATCATGCAAATTTTCCTAATTTAAGATGATGAAAGTGTTGCTTTCCTAAGAGTGGACCATAGAGCAAGCTAAGGGTCACAACTACTCATCCTGTATATTGTTATTTTCATTCCATGTTGCAATATAAACTAAATATTAATGATATATACTTTATTTAGATGAGCCAACAAATCTTTCTTTTCAATGAGTTTTTTCCGCGTTATGGGACAAACCTCTCTTTTTTATCTTTATTTGTTCTATTATTGAAGTGGAGAAAAGTTTTCTTTATTTTTCTTCCGCGTAAAGCTTTTCTTCTATCCATGTGATGATGTTCATGGTGCTTAAATTTTATCTCCATGCCTGTGATGAAATTGTTAATTTTGTCTATCATTGTCTGTTGTAGATTAGCAAAGCATTGGGTGGAGCTGACAAAAAGGATCTGATGAGAAAGCTGCCAAAGTTTATATATGATGAAGAGAAGGCTTTGGAGGTATGCATTAATTACTAGCTAGGTCAATACATGTGTAGATTACGGTCCTAGCAATCATAAAAAACTGCATTATATGATTTCTTGCCAAATAATTAACCTTTTATGGTTAAATTGATCTTGTTCTAGTTGTTGCATACTTTTTCAGATGCAAGAGCTTGTATAACATGTGAGTCGCAACACTTGGAATATCAGTTTCATCTGGTAGAGAAATGTGATTGGTATAGTTTCAAACTGAACAAGTTGTTATGTATAGCTATGATCTGCAAGTTTTGATCATTTCAAACTGTCACATACAACAAAAACCATCTAAATTGGATCTAAAAAATGACCATGCCCACTGTAAGAAATTAGATGACTATGAAAATTGAATATTTTGAGAACCTGATAATACACATACACAAAACCCAGGTGGTCAAAAACTTTTGTTAAGGGCCATTCTTCGACTCCCAATTCGCAACATTGTGAGGGACATTAGAAAATGCATACAAAGGGATGCCATTTATTCTTATTAATTGTCAAATTTTTTTTATAGGTATTTATGTAACTGAAAACATTATGGTTACTTGTTGAAAGTGTGTTCTGCATGTCTCTTCATGCTTGTGCACTTGCAACCATTGGGCGGTGCTCATTATGTCCTTTTTGGTGAAACTCAATGTGAACCCTCAGTTTATAGAATTCAATTATTTCAATTGTTGGTGACAAGATATTGCAAGGTTTGTGCTATGATAATTGACAACCATAATCTGTGTGCGTGCTATGGTTCTCTTAATTTATAATAAGAGGTGTTTCTGCCTACAGATTGACAAGGTACAAAGGTTTCAAAGAGGGTGATAAAAGGATTAGGCATAGATATTGACTGTGTGAACATTGTGATCAACTATGGCATGCCTGATTGTTCATACACATATCTACATATGGTGATTTCCCTACCATTTTGTACTTGTTGCCTGTTTGAAGACCATTTTGTAGTTGGTTGGTCTATGCTATGATAATTGATCATTTTGTACTTGTATATATATATATATATAAATTTCTAGGGTTTAATATCATTGGATTTTTAAAAATAATTATAGTTGACAACGACGATAAATATCATCATTGATATTAAACATAGCCGATGATATTTATCATTGGCTATATGGACATATATGATTTGTTAATAGAATATGACAGTAATCATCTTCGACTTTAATATAGAACCGACGATAAATATTATCGCTAATATTAAATATAGTCCACGATACTGATCATGCATATACTGATCATGCATACATTTTACATGTTTATTCATCTAATTCTATGCATGATCCAGTGTAAAATCATATTAAAAACTCATCTTTATCGTTGTTTTTGAGAAATTGCTTCGAAACCAAATTTTTAAAAAAATTATATTTTTCGATTCGGCCCTGTGTTTTTTGGTATTTTTATTAGATAGACTTTTTCAAACTCATAATTTAGTTAGATTAGGACTTACTTTATTACTTTAAATTAGTTTTAGAAAATACCTCTTTGAAAATTGAAAAAATATTTTAGAATCCTTTTAAAAGCTTTGTTTTTAACCTAATTAGGCTTATAAATAGGATTAAGAGGGCTGGAGAAATTGTTTTTTCCAGCAGCCGTCTTGCCTCCCTTGTCTCTTGCCTCCATCTTCCCTTCTCCCTTCTTCATTCTTGACCGATTTCTTTTTTATTTTATTTCTCCTTCTTCTTCATCTTCTTATTCTTTGTTTTATCGATCCTCTAAACTTCGTCATCGGCTTTTCTTAATTTTTTGTCAGGAAGGTGTGTATGCAGCTGGGATCAACCACTTTCTCCTCTCAACCCCTCCATCGGAAGTGAATCCGACGGTTTGCTTCTTCTCCCCCATCTCCGTAGCATAGAGTTTTTTTTGTAATTGATTTTTATCATTTTTAGTAGCTCAAAAGAATAAATTTTGTTAGTTATGTTCTTCATTTTTTTTATTATAGTTGCTGTTTTTTTTAGATTCATCGTGTTAGTGGGATCGATCACAACCAGACCAGCGTCAATCACGTCGGTCTGCGTGATTGACGTTAGCCATAGATCTTTGGTGGTGGCGTTGGTTCGTGATCTACAGGTAGGTATAGGCGTAATTCATTTTGATATTTTTTTAAGTACCCAGCACAGCGTTTCACGCTGTGAATATTTTTTACAGAATACGTCAAACACGCTATAGTGCGTTTGACGTTATCAAGGAACCAACGTGAGACGCTGTGGCTATGAGCCACACGGTACATGAATTTGCAGTAATTTTTTTTTTTTTGTAAGTAAAGTAGATATAGTTATAATTTATGATATGTCAGAGTCAACCTAATCATTACTGAAATGAGTTGTTTAATGATTTTTAGTTGTTAACTTATAGTTATAGTTATTAGTCATTAAGCCTACGAGTGTTTGACGTTCTTTTGTTTTATGTTACTTGTTTGATTTCTTTTTAGTTAATATATTGTGTATTAGATAGGTTAGTTGTAGGTTATTTAGTAGGTTAACATTTTTATATAGTGGGTTTTAATTCAGTTGTTGCCTTAAAAATTTATTTAGTGCTATAGTATAATTAAGTTAGAATAGCTATTCATAGTAGATTGTGTTAGTCTCAAGATAACTTAGTTGTCTTAATTTACGTTTTGCTTAGTTGTTAGGTAATTCACCCATTTTAATTCAGGTTGCTTAGTTTAATTGATTATAGTAGAGTCATTTATTCTCTAGTCTTGGTTAACGTTTAGGTTCATAATTTTTATTAGATTAGTTGAATGGTTTCAATAGAGTCATGTTTAGTTAGAATAATACTATACATGTGTGTCTTATTTCTTAAATAGTCTAATTATTTGTTAATTAATACAGTAGTGTGTTAAGATTCACGTTTTTTTTTATTGTTTGAGCAAGTGATTTGTTGGAGTTTGTTTTCGTTAGTCAGTACCATTCTTGTTGCATAGTGTGTGGTTAGTCTTACTATTTTGTCATTTAGTGTTTAGCTTGTTGCATGATTATTTATTAGTTAGAATCTTGATTTTTGTGATTTTTCATCAAACTAACCTCAGGTTTTAGCATAGATTTCTTTGTGTATTTTTTTCTGTTTGTTTTTGTGTTTTACAGGAAAGTGTTGGATGTGCGATAGAGCGCTTTTTGTGCCCTCAAAGTACCCTATGAGGTCCCTTCAAGCCCTCAGGGGGCGCTTAGAGAGCTCTTTAGCAAACCATACAAAAGTGTTCAACCTAAGTACCTAAAGGGTATAAAAATGAAAGAACAAAGGGAAGCAAATCAATTCAAAGAAAGGGATCACAGAAGTCTAGAGCACTGAAGATTTTTTTTCTCTTTATTTTAGATTAGGATTTTATTTCTCTTATTTATTAATTGGGTCTGTAATAAAACCATTTTTTTTTTGTTTAAGCCATCTGTGTAGGGCAACACTCTCTTGTTTATTTATTTAGTTAATTAATTCTTTTATTTTGACAATAAAGAGTAGTTTAGCTTGTATGTTTGAATACAAGACTTTTTTGTTCCTTGAGTTCGACCCAGACTCCACCACTCATGCGAGCCGGTTTTTATATTTTTGGTGTCTGGCTTTCACTTGGTTTTGAATAAAAATATTATTTTAAAAAGGGTTTTCATAAAACTTACACCAAATTTTTGGCATCGTTGCTGGAGAACAGTGATTAATATGAGTATTCACTTTATTGCCAAGTATTTGTTCGCGTTTTGATAGGTTGCTAGTTTACTTTATGTTCTTTAATTAGGATTGTTTAGTTTACTTTCCTAGTTAATTACTTAGGATTGTTTAGTTTCCTTTTCGTACTTAGGTTTAGAACTACATGCTTGCACACTCTAGATACCAGTTTACTTTTCTTGCAAGACCCACCTATTAGGATACTCTTAGAGGTGACTGCACACGATTGGTACCATGCTCATAGTTTGAATTTTCGCAAAATATATGTTGGGTGCAAGTGTGTTTGTTTGTTTTCTGCTTTTCAGTTATTTTTCTCTTTTATCTACTTTGTGGTTTTTTATGGTTTGACTGCTTTGCTCGTTAGGTATGTAGAAAACCAATATCTTAGTATGGTCGTTGTACCGGTCTACGCTAAGGTGCATGCAAGGGCGACGCTCGTTTGACCTTAAATTTATTGAGTTAGTTGAGGACCCCTAATCCCTTATTAGGAGAGCCTGTCGATCCGGCCCCATGGCCCAAGATCAGCAATTGACCCATTCTCTTAGGGAGTACTTCACCCCAAATGCTTACACTTCAGCCTCCTGCATCGCAAGACCCGCTATAAGAGCATCGCAGTTTGAGATTAAGGTCAGCATAATCCAGATGCTAACATCTTTTTATAGCCTAAACAACGAAGACCCTTACCGTCATTTCGATGAGTTTTTCAAGATCTGCTCTATGGTGAAGATCAATAATTTTGGGGATGACACGTTGAGGTTGACGTTGTTTCCGTTCTTTCTCAAGGATAAAGCCAAGCACTGGCTAAAGGCCCTTGATACTGTTCAAATTACCACTTGGGAACACAAGCAGCGTGAGTTTCTTAAGAAGTATTTTCCAATTGGTAAGACGAACCGGTTTTATAAAGTCATTATCAGTTTCTCTTAGATCGAGAAAAAACAGTTTCATGAGACCAGAGAGATGATGAAAGATCTTCTCTGGAAGTGCCCCCATCACTAGGTGCCCCGTTGGCAACTGATGTAGTACTTTTACGATGGTCTGACCGAGAAGGATAAGCAAATGGTTGATTCTTCATGTGGGAGCATGTTCATGCTCAAGAGCGAGGATGAGGCATGGGCCTTATTCGAAACATTGAGCGAAAATACTATGCACAATGCCATATCATCGTGGCTTGATAGAACCACACCTGTTTCTAGTGGTCCTAAGAAGGGAGGGATTTAAGAAGTTGGGTTCGAACATAATTTGTAAATCAAAGTGGACCAGTTGACCAAGAAAGTAAATCAATTACTGGTCAACCCAGCTTCGATAAATCAAGTAGGAAAAGTGTGTGAGCTATGTGTTAACCCTGCACACTTTGTTTCTGAGTGTTCGACTGCACCACTCTATCTTTAATTCATTCAGGAGCAAGTGAATGTTGCCCAAGGTTTCGCCAGACCGGTGCATGATCTTTATGCACCCACCTCTAACCCGGGATAGCGAAATCATCCAAACTTTGCATGAAGAAATCTATAAGAGTCACCCCATCTGTCTTCCTTGACACAACACAGATAGTGTAACTTCTTACAAGGTTACTTGGGTCCCACACTTCCATAGGCCCACCCCTCGCTTAGCTTGCCTTCTCCTCAAGAGCTCACATCGAACCTATCATTTCAGGAGAAGTTGTTAGAGATATTTTCTGACATTAAGGCTAACCTCTATTTATACACGCAGTCGATAGCGAAGCTAAATACCCAGATGGGACAGTTGGCTGAGGCCTTGAGCAGGCACAGTGAAGGAAGCCTTCTGAGTCAGTTTGTCATCAACCTGAAGGATAAGGAACCCATGTCTTACGGCTTGCACCTCACAGAGTCCCAAAAAGAGTAGGTCAGTTCTGTTATAACCTTTCAGAGTGGGAAGACATCTCATCCTACTAAAGATTTGATTGGAGAGCCCACCACCACACCTATTGACTAGTCGATCTCTTCCACCAGGCCTGAGGAAAGCAGGCAGGGCCCACGGTCAGTGCTCTCTCATTCGTATATCTCTAGAGCCCCTTTTCCTCAGGTCCTAATCAAACCGATTGATTTTGACAAGCAGGGGGCACGCATGCATGAGATGCTTGACATGTTCCAGCAGGTCCACATAAACATCCCCCTGCTCGATGCCATCCAACAGGTGCATGTCTATGCAAAGTTCCTCAAAGAACTTTGCACATAGAAGAGGAAATTGAGGACATTACCCAAGACAATCTTCTTGACTGAGCAAGTGAGCTCTGTGTTTCGGCACCAAGCCCCACCCATGCTCAAAGATCTTGGAGCATCGATTATCTCGTGTGTTATAGAGAACATGACTATTGAGCGTGCATTGCTCGATCTTGGGGCAAGTATGAACATTTTGTTGGGTTCCCTATATGGCACTTTCGAAATTAGAGATTTGAAGCCCACGATTACTGTTTTGCAGTTGGCTGATAGGTCTACCAAGCATCTGTGAGGACTCTTGGAAGATGTATTAATCAAGGTCGAGGACTTCTACTTTCCTATCGATTTTCTTATTCTGGCCATGGAGGGCACCGATATCGCTCGCCAGATCTCCATTATTCTGAGTGGACCATTTTTTGCCACTGCCCATGCTCGTATGGATTGTTATACTGAGGAGATGAAGGTTTCTTTTGGCAACAAGCGTTTGTGCTTGCACATCTTTGATCCTGCCAATAGAGCGATATGACATGACGATTGCCTCTAGGTGACAGACGTCACAGGGAAGCAATCCGATCCACAGTTGGATGCATGTCATGCTAGTTGTTCGGTTTATGACACACCATCATTTGAGACTAGTCTTCACATGGAGACTAAGCTCCTTCATCTCAGGCTCGAGAGTCATCCTAGGATCCATAGGGGTAGAGTTGGAGGACATATAGTGCGCAGTATCACATATGACACTCTTTTTTCTCAAAGCCCTTTATTGAGCATGACTTCACATCCATTGATCTCATGGGCGATGAAGGGTCTCCACAGATCCGTCTGGCTGAGAATGTAAAACTTAGTGTTTTATAGGAGGCAACCCATATTTGTAATGTAGTCTTAGTAGTTTTCTATTTTTAGTTAGTTTTCTTCTTTCGTGAGCGTGAATGATAGAGCATGTATGCATTGCACTTTTATGTATTTTTATGAGTTGCAAACTGTAAGACATGTGGAACCTCTGCAGAACCATTCACATACCGTATCAGGTAAAGTTCCACAGTGTGGATCAGGTGAATTATAATCATTTTCTCTCAATTATATTTGTTCTCATGTGCATTCACTTAGTTTGATACATGCATGGGGGAGTGTCACTGAGGACAATGTCATTCAAGCATGTAAGAGGGTGTAGTTTGCACACCCAAATTTTTTTTGTCTTCGTACTTGCATTTTTAATGACAAATCATAAAAATTAGGCTTTTATGGAATGAGTTTGATCTTATATGAATGCTTTGCAAAATCTAATGTTTTTAGAAAAAATTTTAAGCCCCACAAACAAATTTTTGTGACACGGATCTAGAAAATCATGGTTGTTTATGTGGATTTCAAAGAAATGGTGATAGATGCATGTTAAAGTCTATTTTGAATCATAAGTATGAATATGAACGGTTTTATTTAAAAAAAAAATTAAGCAAATAAACAAATTGAAAATATGATCTCAAAAAGTGAAAAAGAGCATATGTTTAGTTATTTGATCTCTTCGTACTCTTCAGTAGCTGGACTCAGACACAAGTTGAAGTGTTTGATTTTCATGTTGAAAAGGATAACGACGAAAGTCATTTTTATATCTAAGTTAATATATGTGGCCTATTTTGTTCGAGCAAGTAGAGTCTGAGGGGTGTTTATACCTGGTGCCCTAAAGTCATCTGGTTTGCGAGTCACCGACCCGCAAGCTCATTACATGGACTTTATAGAGAGTCTAATAGATATTGGCATTGCACATGACAGAGAAGCAATCTATATGTAAACTATGAGAATTGAAGGTCGAGTGACTCGAGCAATTAAGTCTGATGGATACTTTGTATCTGGTACCCTAAGGTTATCTGGCCTGGGAGTCACTGACCCAAATTTCGTTACACGGGTCACGGAATTGAAAATTTGATATAGTGCTCAAGAAAAGAAAAAAAAGAAAAAGTGTGCAAAATTAAAAATCAAGAAAAAGAAAAAGAAAAGAGCGTAAAAGAGAAAAGGTTGTTGCTTAGAAGAAAATATTGAGAAAACCTGTGCAGAAAATATATGAGTGATGATTAGTAAATAATATGTACTTATTTGAATTTCTAAGAATAAAACATAAATGATTATGCTATTAAGAAAAGTAAAAAAAATATTTTATTTTGTGGTGGCAGGTAAAAGACTCTAATCATGTTTTGATGATGTAATGACATGAAATATTTATGAAAACAAACTCCTTGACTGCCTAATGATTTTTAAAGTTAAATTTTATGCATACATGACAGAGATGTTTGTGGGTAGCATCACTGCAAACTCTCATGAGACCTAACTCGTCCACTGGGATAACCCAGGGGTTGAAAGGGCTTGTTGCATATGCTAAATGCAACCGTGATTCCTACGAAAGTGAGTTAGTTTTTTTTTTTTGTTTTAAGTTTAGTATTTTTGCTTTTTTCTTCAGTTTGCTCGAGGACTAACAAACGATAAGCATTTGGATATTTGATCATGCATACATTTTATATGTTTATTCATCTTATTCTATGCATGATCCAATGTAAAATCGTATTAAAAACCCATCTTTATTATTGTTTTTGAGAAATTGCTTCGAAACTAAATTTTCAGAAAAGAAAAAAAAACATATTTTTCGATTCGGCCCTGTGTTTTTCTGTTTTTTTATTAGATAGATTTTTTCTAATTCATAATTTAGTTAGATTTGGACTTACTTTATTACTTTGAATTAGTTTTAGCAAATACCCCTTTAAAAAATACATTTTTAAGAGGGGACCTGTTTTGAAAATTGAAAAAATATTTTGGTCTCCTTTTAAAAAATTGTTTTTAACCTAATTAGGCTTATAAATAGGATTAAGAGGGCTGGAGAAATCATTTTTTCGAGCAGTCCTCTTGCCTCCATCTTTCCTTCTCCCTTCTTCATTTTTTGTCGATATCTTTTCTCTTTCTATTTTTCCTTCTTTCTCTTCTTATTCTTTATTTCATCGATCTTCTAAACTCTGTCTTTATCGGTTTTTCTTACTTTTTTTTGTCGGGAAGGCATGCATGCAGTTGGGATCAACCACTTTTTTCTCTCAACCCTTTCATCGAAAGTGAATGTGACGATTTGCTTCTTCTCCCCCATCTCCATAGCATAGAGTTTTTTTGTATTTTATTTTTATCATTTTGAGTAGTAGATCAAAAGAATAAATTTTGTTAGTTATGTTCTTCATTTTTTTTATTATATAGTTGCTGTTTTTTTTAGATTCATCATGTTAGTGGGATCGATCACAACCAGACCAGCGTCAATCACGTCGGTATGCGTGATTGACGTTAGCCATAGATCTTAAACGAATTTAATTTCTTTGGTGGTGGCGTTGGTTCGTGATCTACAGGTAGGGATAGGCGTAATTCATTTTAATATTTTTTAAATACCCAGCACAGTGTTTCACGCTGTGAATATTTTTTACAGAATACGTGAAACACGCTATAGTGTGTTTGACGTTATCAAGAAACCAGCGTGAGACGTTGTGGCTATGAGCCATACGGTACATGAATTTGCAGTAAAAAAATTTTAGTAAGTAAAGTAGATATAGTTATAATTTATGATATGTTAGAGTCAACCTAATCATTACTGAAATGAGTTGTTTAATGATTTTTAGTTGTTAACGTATAGTTATAGTTATAGTTATAGTTATAGTTATTAGTCATTAAGCCTAACGAGTGTTTGACGTTCTTTTGTTTTATGTTGCTTGTTTGATTTCTTTTTAGTTAGTATATTGTGTATTAGATAGGTTAGTTGTAGGTTATTTAGTTGGTTAACATTTTCATATAGTGGGCTTTAATTCAGTCGTTGCCTTAAAATTTTATTTAGTGCTATAGTATAAGTTAGAATAGCTATTCATGGTGGATTATGTTAGTCTCAAAATAACTTAGTTGTCTTAATTTACGTTTTGCTTAGTTGTTAGGTAATTCACTCATTTTAATTTAGGTTGCTTAGTTTAATTGATTATAGTAGTCATTTATTTTCTAGTCTTGGTTAACGTTTAGGTTCATAATTTTTATTAGATTAGTTGAATGGTTTCAATAGAGTCATGCTTAGTTAGAATAATACTATACATGTGTGCCTTATTTCTTAAATAGTCTAATTATTTGATGATTAAGATAGTAGTGTGTTAAGATTCACATTTTTTTTATTGTTTAAGCAAATGATTTGTTGGAGTTTGTTTTTGTTAGTCATTGCATAGTGTGTGGTTAGTTTTACTATTTTGTCATTTAGTGTTTAGCTTGTTGCATGCTTATTTATTAGTTAGAATCTTGATTTTTGTGATTTTTCAAACCATACAAAAGTGTTCAACCTAAGTACCTAAAGGGTATAAAAATGAAAGAACAAAGGGAAGCAAATCAATTCAAAGAAAGGGATCACAGAAGACTAGAGCACTGAAGATTTTTTTTCTCTTTCTTTTAGATTAGGATTTTATTTCTCTTATTTATTAATTGGGTATGTAATAAAACCATTTATTATTCTTTTGTTTAAGCCCTCTGCGTAGGGCAACACTCTCTTGTTTATTTATTTAGTTAATTAATTCTTTTATTTTGGCAATAAAGAGTAGTTTAGCTTTTGTATTTGAATACAAGTATTTTTTGTTCCCTGAGTTTGACCCGGACTCCATCACTTGTGCGAGCCGGTTTTTATATTTTTGGTGTCTGGCTTTCACTTGATTTTGAATAAAATTATTGTTTTAAAAAAAATTTCATAAAACTCACACCAGATACTGACGATAATTATCGTCGGCTAATTGAACATATATGATTTTTTGATATATATATGATGATAACTAACATCGACTTTTAATATGTAATCATTGATATTTATCATTAGTGTTGAACGATACAAGGCGACAATATTTATCGTCGCTTTTGACTATCATAACCGACGATATGTATCATTGGATTTAAATAATATAGGCGACAATATATATCATCAATTTCAATTAGTATAGCCGACAATAATTATCATCATCTTTAATTTCAATTACCAACAATATTTTAGAGCCGACCATTTTAAACTGACAATATCAAATCATTGAATTTATTTTTATAAAATTGAACGATATATAAATATCATAAAAATAGTAGTATAAACAACCATAAAAAGTCGATGCCCGTGGCAATGATATTTATCGTCATTTATGTTATTGGCCATCATAAATCATATATTGTCGACTATAAATATCATTGGCAATGACTTGTTTTCTTGTAGTGTTAGGAGAACTTTTGTGGTTATTGTTTTAACATTGGCCCTTTAAAAGAGATTATTCTAGTGGATCTTAAGGTGAAGATACATTATGCGAAGGGTGGACACGTGCCCACCCTGACCCGCTGAAACCCCTTTTGTTAGGATGGGTAGTGCCCCGCTTGATGGCCCTGAGTCTTGAACACAAAGTCGGGGTTCCCCTCCCCTTTCTGGCTCTCCCTAAAATCTCTCTTTCTCTCTCTTCAACCCTCTGCGGCTCTGCCCTTCCTACGACCCCACTATGGTTTCCTCTCCATTGTGACTCCACATCCAGGCAGCCTAGGCCCCCTGTAATGCCCTAAAATCTTAACCCAAAATTTTAGAAAAAAAAATCAATTTTTTTAAACTTTAAACTATGAAAAACAATTTTTTCACATAGGGCTTGAAAGACTCTGGAGCAGTTTATAGGTATGAATCAACAATACCAACTCAGAGAAGTATTCACGAATAAAAACCAAAATGATTTATATTTCTAAAAGTAGCCATTCACAAAAATATCGTAAGTTGGATAAAAAGGACAGATTTATAATTATACAAACACTTAGGATCAAAATGAAATAGAATCCTAAGTCTAGCCTTGGATCTTCAGAGGTCCTGATTCTTGACACTGCCTCTACATCTCGCCATCCATTATCCAATATATTAATCACCTGAAATCCCTTTAAAGGGTTAGACTCGTGAAAGCCTTGTAGGTATACATCAATCTCAGGTAATTACATAATATTAAAATATACATTTTCATATAAGATGTCACAATTCATTAAGGATAGTACAATTCTAATATAATTAATCAAGGCATGATAGTTTAATAGAAAACCGTATGACATGTTTCAAATTAACAACTATGAAGAAACCTGCAACTTTAATCAAAATACTACTATGCACTGTCAATGCATATTTCAAAACTGTGCGAACAAGAATGTCTTTGTTTCACTTGACTACAGTTCTCTCATGTACGTGAAGGAATGATCATCTTAAATAATCACGACTATTCGAGGGTATATTATTCATGAGTTGTATTTTACCCGGGTGTAGAATTGAGCATGACACAATGCAGGCGATCTGTGACCGAGAGAAAACCCGCTGCGACGTATACTTGAAATATGATGCATCCTGGATGAGCTGCAGTAGTTAGAAATCTATCACCTATGCTAAATTGATAGCCCCAGTCTCCTATCTTTTGAGTGACTAAAGATTATTGGGACACCTTGCTCCCATAAAAATAATATTGTCACATGAGGTTTGTACCACTTACCTCTCCAGGTAGTCTACATATCTGAATGGGTGATAGGGTTCTTATTATGGGATTTTGTCTTTTCATGTACCTCATATCATTAAGCAATTTAGGGTTTCATAACCCTAGTACCCTCCAGGGTAATCATGACTCATTCATAGGTATCAAACCCATTTAGATGTTGCTCGAGCACTCTTAGCTCATACGAGTGCTTTGCCTATGAAGTCGATCATATCATTATAGTGTATGTGTGTATTCATGTATCTCTCATGGTATAGTGCCCCTTTCACACCTCACGGATTAGTATCAACTCAAGTTCATGTATGAGCTAACATAAGTACGTGTATGCCCATATTATATCACATGTCATGCACACTGCATGCCCAATGACATTGTACAGGTTCTTTGAATCCCCAACTCCAATATGAGCCACTATTAGTATAAATCATGTGTCATTTCATGTGTTTAAAAGAAATGACATAAAATCATGTTTCACCTATTCTGATGGGTTCCATGAACCCTGAGCTCCCTCAAGAGCCATGAATACATTATGTGCCGCATTTTTAATATTTGAATTTAAACATTCATTATATGCAAGTATTATTGCATGGCATTAAAAAAAAAGCACATTATCACATGTATTATAATACAATTATTTAATACTTTAACATGCGACCATAGCTAACAAGGTTGTGACCCATGGCTCTACTAAAACACTTATTTCAAGCATAATCATGTTTCATTTCAAAAGCGTATCATCACATGCATTAACATGGTAATATAATTACACATGAATTATAATCGTTCTCATAAAATGACATGCAATTCAACTCGCAAGAATTTTTATGCATGCATTATTAAATATTCATAAATATGCAAAAGTTTATGTGAAGGTTCATAAACATGCAAAAACTCGTAAATATGTGAAAGTTCATAATCGTGTGAAAGCTCGTAAATATGCAAAAGTTTATGTGAAGGTTCATAAATATGCCAAAGCTCGTAAATATGCAAAAGTTCATTCAAAGGTTTATAAATGTACAAAAGCTTGTAAATATGCAAAAGTTCATGCGAAAGTTTATAAACGTGTGAAAGCTCATATGTGAAAGTTTATGCTAAAGTTCACAAACATGCTAAAGCTCATAAATGTGAATGTTTCATGTGAAGGTTCATAAACGAGCGAAAGCTCATAAATATGTGAAAGTTCATGCAAAGGTTCATAAACGTGTGAAAGCTCGTAAATATGCAAAAGTTCATACGAAGATTCATAAATGCGTGAAAGCTCATAAATATGCAAAAGTTCATGCAAAGGTTCATAAACGTGTGAAAGCTCATGAATATGTGAAAGTTCATGCAAAGGTTCATAAATGTGCAAAGGCTCTTAAATATATGAAAGTTCATGCGAAGGTTTATAAATGTGCGAAAGCTCATAAATATACAAAAATTTATGCAAAGGTTCATAAATATACTAAAGCTCATAACTATGCAAGAACTCATAAATATTTCAAAAGCTCGTAAATATTTTAAAAAGATCATAAATATTTCAAAAGCTCGTGAATATTTGAAAAGCTTGTAATTATTTGAAAAGCTCGTAAACCTTTCTTCTCACATTTTTCATATAACATTTATATATATATATATATAACCATATGCGTGTTTATATGCATATAAAAATAAGTATTTATTTATATTATATAATTATCCAAAAATCAACATGAGGACTCTACCTCAATATTTGCATAGGTTTTTGAGGAGACGGAATAGGCCACGACAAAGGTGTCAACGACAAGGTTTTCGAGATGGCACTGAAGTGGTGACTGCGACTATGGGCCCACCTGAACGGTTCGGGGGCTGCCTAGTTTTTTTTTTCTTTTTTTTTCCTTCTCTCTCTTTTTTATTCTTTTTGTCTCCTTTTTTTTTTTTTCCACCTTTGTCGACACGATAGTGGAAGAGGGAGGGGTGACACCCGAGTGGTGGCGCTGCTCCGGTAGGGTGGTGACACCAGGGCGGTGCTGTTGTCGCTGGAAAGAGAGAGTGAGAGTCAGGGTGAGAGAGGTGAGAACAGCGAGAAGATAGGGAGATCAAAAGACAGTCTGTTGGACTGAGGGGGGGAAACCCCGACTTTTACAGAAGGGGAGGAGGCACGTGGGTGGCGGGGGAAGTGACGCCCGCCCCCGGCTTCGTTCCATGAAAGAGGGAGGCGACGGTGGAGATGACCCCTTCCCCCTTCCTGTATGTGATGTAGGTGGGGGGTCCGCCCCCCTGTTTCTGCGCTGCCCGAGCGCCCAGGGCACCCAGCAGTGGCGACCATCGTGGTCAACCACCGCTGGTGTGGCTCAAGCCACCATGCCCTGGCACGGTGGTGGTGTCGGCCTCTAGACCACCGTGTAGGCGGCATGGTGGTGGCACAGGGGTTGGGTTCTCTGGAAGAGAGAACAAAAAGAAAAAGAAAAAAAACATAAAAACTTAGGAGAATGATAGCATTCCCCTATGGTTTGAAATAAAAACGGAATGGGGTTGGGTTGGGGTCCTATTTGGACCCAAACCAAATGGAATACAAGGGTCAGTAGTGAGGTGGGTTGGATCCAACCCAGAATGGTTTTTAGAATCCTTGGGATTGGATCCAACCCACTTGATTTAAGTGAGGGTGTCACATGTTGGATTTGGTGAGACCTATTTGGGTCTCACCCAAATCTAACCTATTACTTTATTTATTTATTTATTTATATATATATATATATATAACATTTTTATATTAATGTGTATATAATGGGATCTGTTTGGGACTCAAACAGATCCACACTCTCATTTTCTTTAGTGGGGTCCATTTGGATCTTTCAAATGGATCTAAGATGCCTTTTATTTAATGACATCTATTTGAGTTTTTAAATGGATCCAAAATACTTTTTATTTAGCGGGATCCATTTGGGTTTTCAAATGGATCCAAAATATCCTTTTTTGGTGGGATCTATTTAGGTCGTGCAAATGGATCCAGATCTCTTCTAAGCCCGATTTAATACTAGATTTGAGTCTAAACCTTACCCAAATCTAATTGGCTTGTCCTGACTCATTCAAAGATCCAAATCGTGCATATTGAAGTCTTGTAAACTAGTGTGGATATGTTTGAGTTCACATCTTCTCCCTAGATCTAAAATATATTTGAAGATCCAATATGTTTCAAGTGGATATACCGAGGTTGGTTCTCATGTGGGTTGATTTTCCTAGATCCTTTATTGAGATCCAAACCCAAATATTGCTTTGAAAAGAAATCCATGTTGCAAAATAATAACAATAATCATAGATTGCATAATCATTCAAAGTCCATTAGCGAAGTTCGGTATTGTTCACGTAAATCCCTAAGTTTATATAACAAAATAGTCACCAAAAACCTCGAGTATTACACCTGCAATCTCCCTTGATTATGTGGCTCCACCCTCCCAACAACTTGGGCTATGGGCATGTGCCCCCCTCTCAGTGGCTTTGCCCATGCCCGCAAGGGTGCGACCCCATAGTCGGACCCTCACTCAACCACTCTACCTCTCTTTCTCTCTTGATTAGCTCTCAACCTTTGTCTTCCCCATGACCCCACTTGTGGCAGGGGGTGGCCCCCCTTTTCGCAACTTTGCCCCTGCCTGCTACCCCATAATCGGGTCCCAACTCTCCCTCTCTTTCTCTCTCAATTCAATTTATCCATAGCTTTGCCCTCCCCGTGACACCACCGGTGGACCCCTCTCTTACGCCATTTATGGCTATGCCTACATCCCCACATGCCACAACCCCACAATGGCAAGTCAGCCCCCACCTCTCTCTCTCTCTCTCTTGACTTTTTGTGTAGCCCCCTTCCCTCGACAACCCAACCCCATAGTGACACAGACACAGTCGTCCAGCTTATCGTGCATGTCATTGTCGTAGCATGTACGTGATCTACTCTCTCTTTCTCATGTTTAGGGCATAAATGTTTAATTGATTATATAAGAATTAGGGTTTCGATTAGCATTTAGGTTTAGGGTTTTTTGTATTTTTTCTCCCAATTAGCATTTAAGTTTTTAATGGGATGGACATCAATTATTTATTTTTGTATTTTTTAATCAATATTGTACATGACCCATATGCTTGATTTTAGGTAAAAATTTAAGAGTTTTGTTATTTTTTGTTTCAATCAGTTCATGTATACAACAACAACAACTATGCCTTCATCCCAAAACAATTGGGGTCGGCGATATGAACCAAAAAAGAAAATTATTTTGGGTCTTCCACATGAATCCTTCTCCTCTAATCATTTCTATCCAATTTCATGTCCTCGGTGAGGTTCAAAGCATTCATATCCTTTCCTATCATCTCCATCCATGTCTTCCTAGGCCTACTCTGACCTCTTTTAATTAATATATTTTCTCATTTCTCCATCCTTCTAACTGGAGCATCATTAGGCCTTCGCTGAATATGTCCAAACCATCGTAAACGATTCTCTCTCATCTTATTTTCAATGGGTGCAACGCCTACCTTCTTACGTATCTCCTCGTTTCGAATCTTATCTTTTATTGTATTTCCACATATCCATCTAAGCATACGCATCTCAGCTACACTCATTTTTTTAATATGATATCTCTTGGAAGCCCAACATTCCGTACCATATAGTAAAGCGGGCCTAATAGTCGTCATATAAAACTTTCCCTTCCACCGCAATGGCATTCTACGATCGCACAATACTCCAGTTGCACTTTTCCATTTCATCCACCCAACCTTTATCCTATGATTTACATCTCCATCAATTTCTCCATAGTTTTGAATGATAGATCCCAAATATTTGAAACAATCATCCACCGATATTTCTTGCTCACCAAGCTTCACTACACTCCCATCACTACTTCGTTGCTTACTAAACCGACATTCCATATATTCTGTTTTACTCTTACTCAACTTAAAACCTCTTGCTTCCAATGTCTGTCTCCATAATTCTAACTTAGCATTAACCTCAGCTCTAGACTCATCAACCAAAACAATATCATCAGCAAACAACATACACCATGACACATTTTCTTGAATTGATCTAATAAGCTCATCCATCACTATAGCAAATAGGAAAGGGATTAAAGAAGATCCTTGATGTAACCCAACTGTTATAGGAAAATTGGTTGTCACCCCTCCACAAGTGCGGACATTGGTTACTACTCCATCGTACATATCTTTAATTATACTAATGTACTTAAGAGAAATACCTTTCTTCATCATTGTCCACCAGAGAACGTCCCAAGGTACTCTATCGTATGCCTTCTCCAAATCAATAAAAACCATATGAAAATCTTTGTTCCTCTCTCTTTCTCTCAATAAGTTGTCTAAGAAGATGTATAGCTTCCATAATTGATCTTCCAGGCATAAAACCAAATTGATTCTCCGATATCATGACAACCTTCCTCAACCTAGACTCAATCACCCTCTCCCAAAGTTTCATAGTATGACTCATGAGTTTTATACCATGATAGTTTGTGCAATCTTGTATATCACCCTTATTCTTATATAGTGGCACCAAAGTAATCTTCCTCCACTCATTAGGCATCTTATTTGTCCGCCAAATCTTGTTAAAAAGATTTGTCAACCATTCTAAACTTTTCTCTCACAAGCATTTTCAAGCCTCGATAGGTATACCATCTGGGCCAACTGTCCTTCTTGATTTCATTTTCTTCAAAGCCTCTACAATTTCTTTCTTTTGAATCTTGCGCATGAAGTCACGATTCATCTCATGAAAAGGAATGAAAAAGTCTCCAAGATTCTGAGCATGACTTCCATTAAAAAGCTTATCAAAATAATCTTTCCATCTCTCCTTAATCTCCTCATCTTTAACTAAAACCCTTTGCGTTTCATCTTTGATACATCTAACCATACCCAGATCCCTCGATTTCCTATCTCTCATCTTTGCAAGCCTATAAATATCGTTTTCGCTCTCTTTGGTATCCAACTTGTCATAAACCTCCTTATATACCTTATCCCTCGCGTTTGGAAATACTTTTTTAGCTTCCTTCTTTGCTATCATATACTTTTTCAAATTCTCATTATCACGACTCTTACTTAGATTTCTATAACACTCTCTTTTAACCTTAATAGCTAATTTGACACCCTCGTTCCACCATGATGTATCCTTACCTAGCGGTGCACTGCCATTAGACTCACCCAATACCTCCTTAGCCACCTTTCTCATGCCACCCATTATCTTATTCCACATTGATTCTGAATCCTCCTCGAGACACCAATCAGCTTCCTTAACTACCTGCTCTACGAACATTCCTTGTTTAGCTCCTTTCAGTGCCCAACACTTAATTCTAGGATCTATCCTATGTTTATCTCTTTTGCTGCATTGTCTAATTCTAAGATCTAAAATTAAGACTCTATGTTGTGTAGCTACACTTTCTCCCGGTATAACCTTACAATCGATGCAACAACCCCTATCTCTCTTTCTAAGTAAGAAAAAATTTATCTGACTCGTATTAACCCCACTTTTAAATGTTACTAGGTTAGACTCCCTCTTCCTAAACCAAGTGTTTGCTAAGATCATATTATAGGACAAACCAAAATCTAAAATCCTTTTTCTACTTTCATTTATTTCTCCTATACCATAGCCTCCATAGATACTCTCAAATCCATCCCTACTAATGCCTACATGTCCATTAAGGTCACCGCCGATGAAAAACTTTTCTCTATAAGATATCCCTTGTACTACTCCATCTAAATCTTCCCAAAATTGACGCTTAATGAAATCATCTAAACCTACTTGAGGTGCATAAACACTAATAATATTAATAATATCTGTACCTAATACTAATTTAATAAGTAAAATCCTATCACCCTTCCTACGGACCTCAACTACATTATCTATAAACTCACGACTCATAACAATCCCTACTCCATTCCTATTCCTATTTATTCCTGTATACCAAATCTTATATCCCCAAGGTTCTATCACTTTTGCTTTCTCACCTACCCATTTGGTCTTTTGTAGACATAAAATATCAATCTTTCTCCTACATATAACATCTACTAACTCTACCAACTTACTAGTTAAAGACTCTATGTTCCAAGTGGCTAACCTAATTTTATGGTCTTGCACTAACTTCTTTACCCCCACCCGTCCAACAAAGTGAGGGAACCCTTGCCTATTTGATACCACACCCGGGCGCCGGTGTGACGCGTCGCTTCTGGAAGACGACCTAGCAACCCTTGCCCACTTATCACTACCTCCGGGCCTATAGAGTACAGTGTGTCGCTCAGTAGGGAACGCCCCAATAAAATTCTCATATTGGTTCATATTCATAGGGAATGACTAAGTTTTTATGCTGGCTGTCACTGGCCTACCGCAACCCTCCTCCTTTATTCGGGCTTGGGACCGACAGTGTATAACTAAACAATTATACACAGACGAAGTAAGTTTTTATGTTGGTTGTCACTGGCCTACCGCAACCCTTTGTTGTCACCGTCCTATCGCAACCCTCCTCCTTCAATCAGTTCGTGTATGAAAACTATAAATGATGTTTGCATAGATTGAGGTTTTCATTTAATTTTTTTTAATATCATGAATACGTAAATAGGTTTTAGAGTTTTTTGTGTATTTTTAATAGCATTTAGAGTTTTGTTTTGTTTTGTTTTGTTTTTAAATAAGATGAATATTTAATTTAAGTATTTTTGTATTTTTAATAAACATTAAATATGATTGTATATGCTTGAATAACATAAGTGCATAATTGATAATATAAAAATTAGGGTTTTGATTAGCATTTAGGTTTAGGGCTTTTGTGTGTGTTTTTCTCTCAATTAGCATTTAGGTTTTTATTGGTATGGATATTAATTAGTTATTTTTATATTTTTTTAATTAACATTGTACATGATCCACATGCTTACTTTAGTTAAAAATTTGGGGGTTTTCTTATTTTTTGTTTCATTTAGTTTATGTATGAAAACTATGAAGAATGTTTGCTAGGATTGAAGTTTTCATTTTATTTTTTTAAATAACATGAATATTTAATTAGGTTTTAAAGCTTTTTGTGTTTTTTTGAAAATCATTTAGAGTCTTATTTTGTTTTTAGATAAGATGAATATTTAATTTAGTTATTTTTGTATTTTTTTAATTAACATTAAACAAGATTCTACATGCTTGTAGGTTTTTTAGAAGATTAACTAATTAAATCTCTATTTATTTACAGGATGTTTATGTTTCCTTGTCATGTCTTGCTGAATGCATTTCAAAATCAAAGTTTAAGGTTAGTCATACTCCATTATTCATGGAAAGTATTCTCTTTGAATGAATGAGTTTGTATTTGAATAATATATGTTTGTGTTTGAGCTTTAAATGTTTGAAAGAATTTATGAGCATGGAATAAATTTATATTTTTTAATGAATTGATGTGTAAGTTATGAAGTTACATGTTTGAATTTTTAATGTGCATGTTAAAATGTGTTTGTATGAATTTATGCTTATGTCTAAATATTAGAAGAAAATTTATGTTTGTACTTGAACTTTAAATGTTTGAAGTAATTTATAACTAGATAATGAATTTATATTTTTGAATAAATTGATGGGTAAGTTATGGAGTTACATGTTTAAATGTTTGATTGGCAAGTTAGAATGTGTTTGAATGAATTTAAGTTTGTGTTTAAATTTTAGTAGAAAGAATTTATATTTGTATTTGAATGATATAAGTTTGTATTTGAACTTTGAATGTTTGAACTAATTTATAAACAGAGAATAGATTTATAAATTTGAATGAATTGATGCACAATTTATGAAGTTACATGTTTGAATGTTTGATGAACAGGTTACACAACATTCACATTAAAAAATCCTTTTATCGTTGTTTTGATGCGCACTAAAGGTCTGGATGAAATTTGACATTTAGTAGTGCTTTAAAAGTGCTGCTAAAGGTAATTTACAAGTGTGCCAAGGGCCTTTAGCTGTGTTTTGAAGTGCCACTAAAGGTCTGGGCAGAAATTTGATTGGCGCTTCAAAAGCTACCGCTGCTAAACACTTTCTTTTTTACGTGAATGCACATTGAGTGTACATCACACATGCGATGGATGCTTAGTGTGCACCCATTACGTCATGCACCTACCTCTCTCTCTCTCTCTCTCTCTCTCTCTCTCTCTATATATATATATATATATATATATATATATATATATATATATATATATGAAGCAGGTTATATGTTCCTCCCTGGAACAGGCACGTGCGTGTTTTTGGGTCTGAATGAGCGCCATGTATATAAGCACGTGGAGCTTGTTTCCCCATGTGTGTCTGCATCACTTAGCATCGAAGTCTGGTGCGTTTGCAAAGACTAAAGTGTCATTTCCCGCCATTAGCACCATGAAACGACGTTTTAAGTAATGTACCAAAATCTCCTCCAACCAGAAAATGGAGGATAACCTTTTGTTTTCGCCCTAAACAACACCTCTGCTTGAAGAGTCTCAACCTCAAAATATGTCGCCTTCTCTGCTCTGGATCACCCTTACACCTTCGGAGGAGCACCCTTTGCGTCGTCTGCTGTCATGGGAGCACCCTTTGCCATTAAACATTAAACAAGATTCTACATGCTTGTAGGTTTTTTAGAAGATTAACTAATTAAATCTCTATTTATTTACAGGATGTTTATGTTTCTTTGTCATGTCTTGCTGAATGCATTTCAAAATCAAAGTTTAAGGTTAGTCATACTCCATTATTCATGGAAAGTATTCTCTTTGAATGAATGAGTTTGTATTTGAATAATATATGTTTGTGTTTGAGCTTTAAATGTTTGAAAGAATTTATGAGCATGGAATAAATTTATATTTTTTAATGAATTGATGTGTAAGTTATGAAGTTACATGTTTGAATTTTTAATGTGCATGTTAAAATGTGTTTGTATGAATTTATGCTTATGTCTAAATATTAGAAGAAAATTTATGTTTGTACTTGAACTTTAAATGTTTGAAGTAATTTATAACTAGATAATGAATTTATATTTTTGACTAAATTGAAGGGTAAGTTATGAAGTTACATGTTTAAATATTTGATTGGCAAGTTAGAATGTGTTTGAATGAATTTAAGTTTGTGTTTAAATGTTAGTAGAAAGAATTTATATTTGTATTTGAATGATATAAGTTTGTATTTGAACTTTGAATGTTTGAACTAATTTATAAACAGAGAATAGATTTATAAATTTGAATGAATTGATGCACAATTTATGAAGTTACATGTTTGAATGTTTGATGAACAGGTTACACAACATTCACATTAAAAAGTCCTTTTATCGTTGTTTTGATGCGCACTAAAGGTCTGGATGAAATTTGACATTTAGTAGTGCTTTAAAAGTGCTGCTAAAGGTAATTTACAAGTGTGCCAAGGGCATTTAGCTGTGTTTTGAAGTGCCACTAAAGGTCTGGGCAGAAATTTGATTGGCGCTTCAAAAGCTACCGTTGCTAAACACTTTCTTTTTTACGTGAATGCACATTGAGTGTCCATCACACATGCGATGGATGCTTAGTGTGCGCCCATTACGTCATGCACCTACCTCTCTCTCTCTTTCTCTCTCTCTCTCTCTCTCTCTCTCTCTCTCTCTCTCTCTCTCTCTCTCTCTATATATATATATATATATATATATATATATATATATATATATATATATATATATATATATATATATATATATATATATATATATATATATATATATATATATATATATGAAGCAGGTTATATGTTCCTCCCCGGAACAGGCACGTGCGTGGTTTCGGGTCTGAATGAGCGCCACGTATATAAGCACGTGGAGCTTGTTTCCCCATGTGTGTCTGCATCACTTAGCATCGAAGTCTGGTGCGTTTGCAAAGACTAAAGTGTCATTTCCCGCCATTAGCACCATGAAACGACGTTTTAAGTAATGTACCAAAATCTCCTCCAACCAGAAAATGGAGGATAACCTTTTGTTTTCGCCCTAAACAACACCTCTGCTTGAAGAGTCTCAACCTCAAAATATGTCGCCTTCTCTGCTCTGGATCACCCTTACACCTTCGGAGGAGCACCCTTTGCGTCGTCTGCTGTCATGGGAGCACCCTTTGCCATTAAACATTAAACAAGATTCTACATGCTTGTAGGTTTTTTAGAAGATTAACTAATTAAATCTCTATTTATTTACAGGATGTTTATGTTTCTTTGTCATGTCTTGCTGAATGCATTTCAAAATCAAAGTTTAAGGTTAGTCATACTCCATTATTCATGGAAAGTATTCTCTTTGAATGAATGAGTTTGTATTTGAATAATATATGTTTGTGTTTGAGCTTTAAATGTTTGAAAGAATTTATGAGCATGGAATAAATTTATATTTTTTAATGAATTGATGTGTAAGTTATGAAGTTACATGTTTGAATTTTTAATGTGCATGTTAAAATGTGTTTGTATGAATTTATGCTTATGTCTAAATATTAGAAGAAAATTTATGTTTGTACTTGAACTTTAAATGTTTGAAGTAATTTATAACTAGATAATGAATTTATATTTTTGACTAAATTGAAGGGTAAGTTATGAAGTTACATGTTTAAATATTTGATTGGCAAGTTAGAATGTGTTTGAATGAATTTAAGTTTGTGTTTAAATGTTAGTAGAAAGAATTTATATTTGTATTTGAATGATATAAGTTTGTATTTGAACTTTGAATGTTTGAACTAATTTATAAACAGAGAATAGATTTATAAATTTGAATGAATTGATGCACAATTTATGAAGTTACATGTTTGAATGTTTGATGAACAGGTTACACAACATTCACATTAAAAAGTCCTTTTATCGTTGTTTTGATGCGCACTAAAGGTCTGGATGAAATTTGACATTTAGTAGTGCTTTAAAAGTGCTGCTAAAGGTAATTTACAAGTGTGCCAAGGGCATTTAGCTGTGTTTTGAAGTGCCACTAAAGGTCTGGGCAGAAATTTGATTGGCGCTTCAAAAGCTACCGTTGCTAAACACTTTCTTTTTTACGTGAATGCACATTGAGTGTCCATCACACATGCGATGGATGCTTAGTGTGCGCCCATTACGTCATGCACCTACCTCTCTCTCTCTTTCTCTCTCTCTCTCTCTCTCTCTCTCTCTCTCTCTCTCTCTCTCTCTCTCTCTCTATATATATATATATATATATATATATATATATATATATATATATATATATATATATATATATATATATATATATATATATATATATATATATATATATATATATATATATATATATATATATATGAAGCAGGTTATATGTTCCTCCCCGGAACAGGCACGTGCGTGGTTTCGGGTCTGAATGAGCGCCACGTATATAAGCACGTGGAGCTTGTTTCCCCATGTGTGTCTGCATCACTTAGCATCGAAGTCTGGTGCGTTTGCAAAGACTAAAGTGTCATTTCCCGCCATTAGCACCATGAAACGACGTTTTAAGTAATGTACCAAAATCTCCTCCAACCAAAAAATGGAGGATAACCTTTTGTTTTCGCCCTAAACAACACCTCTGCTTGAAGAGTCACAACCTCAAAATATGTCGCCTTCTCTGCTCTGGATCACCCTTACACCTTTGGAGGAGCACCCTTTGCGTCGTCTGCTGTCATGGGAGCACCATTTGCCGTCATCTGTTGTTGGAGCACCTTTTACCGTCGTCTGCTGCTAGACCACCTTTTATCGTCGTCTATTGTCGAACCACTCTTTGTTGTGTAGCTGAGGATCTATCAGATATTAAATCAACAAGAGCAAATTCAAAAGTATACTCTGCAACTGGTAGCTCCATATTCTTCTGCAGAAGTTCTGACAACAACTCTGTATTAGGGGTCAGATCCCACATATCCTTTGCAAGCAAACGAGCTCATTCGTAATGGCAGCCCACTGCACCATTCAAATCGATACAGTTTCTCAAATGTTTGCTATGTTCAATATTGTTTCAATTGGTGGTTGTACATACTCATCGAATAGAAATAATTGAAGATGTTTACAAAGAATGGGTTGACCCTGCCAACGGAAAGGTGATTCAGTTATTTGTAATGATCTTCGAGTTATTATTTACCATGCTAATAAAAGTAACGATTTATAGTATTAGCATGTTTTGACGTGATTCATATGACAAATATCATAATAATTGACACTAGCAAACACAATAACTATTTACAATGATTCATATTTCAAATAATGTGGAACAAGTTTAATAGAAATCGCTAAATGAGCAACGATTTGAACACACACATCGATGTACATATCACATAATATACTACAAATTGATACGACAATTCAACATAATCGCTTATATTATAAATTGATACGATAAACGTAAGTACTGTTATGCCTCACAAACCCTGGACAATAGTAATCGTGGTAACTTCATAAATCATAAATACAATTCGTGAAGCCTGATCCATCAGATATTGAATGATGCATATTTTGGTAACAAAGCCAAATTGACACGATTTATGATTTATGATTTATGAGTTATGATTTATACGTTTAAAGCAGCATTGATTTATACATTTAACGCAGTAGCGATTTATGATATATAAAGTTACCAAGATTTGTACTCAAGTTTGTTAAATCGTACAACGAGGTTTACTATTGAAGCCCAAATGTTAGAACGATATGTACTTATGAAGGGTACGATTTATACATTGACTTGTAAGTTTGAAGCAACGATTTGTACATTTAAATTAGAAACGATTTATACGTTTGATGCAATAGTGATTTATAATTGTTGATAATAGTGATTCACGTGACAACTATTTAATTACTGGTACGATGCTTTAAAGTGATTTTCATAGAAATCGCTAAAGCAGTAACGATTCAAACACGGAAATGGTCACCTCATGTCCCTACAATTGTTATTCCTCACACATAGGTTTCAATTACATACTACAAGTATCTAACCCTAAACCCTAAACCCTTTTCCCGAAACCCTAAACCCTATGAACTCTGTGCCAGGAGTGATAACATTTTAGGATCTCTGAAAGCAAAGAATGTGCAACACTCTAAAAGCAAAGAATGTTCAACAGAGGATATTTGCATGAGAAGCAAAGAATGTGCAACACTCATAGATTTTGTAAATCAATGTGGTTGTAATGTATCGTTGAAGTTAACTCGATTTATAGTTTATTATGCCTAAACATCGTGTTGATTTGTTTATTGTATTTTCCTTTCGGCCTTTTATGAATCAGTCATTATATAAATTGTGGTAGAACATGTTCACTTATACAAAGCTCATAAAATTAATTCGCGAAAGGACAATCACTATCAAGCAAAATTTTGTATATTATCTTAAAAATCGTTGAAGCTAACTCGATTTATAGTTTACTATGCCTAAACATCGTGTCGATTTGTTTATTGTATTTTCCTTTCGATCTTTTATGAATCAGCCATTGTATAAATCACGGTAGGACATGTTCACTTATACAAAGCTCATAATATTAATTCGCGAAAGGACAATCGGTATCAAGCAAAATTTTATATATCTTAAAAATTGATACTAGAAAATACCTAATATCTTACACAACGATATACATATCACATAATATATTAATCATCGATACGACAATTTAACATAATATTGATTTCTATCGTGATTCTTTATATCGATTTAAGATATTGTTTTGATTCTAAATATCAAATTTTAAGATATCAATACGATTTTTCAAATCGATTTATGATATTGTTCTGAATCTTAATATTGATTTCTATGGTGATTCTTAATATGAATTTAAGATATTGTTTCATTCTTAATATCGATTTAAGATACTGTTTTGATTATAAAATCGATTGTTAAGATATCAATAGGAATTTACATATTGATTTAAGATGTTATTCTGATTCTAAATATCGATTTTAAAGATATCAACACGAATTTCCAAATCGATTTAAAATATTATTCTGAATCTTAATATCGATTTCTATGCTGATTCTTAATATCGATTTAAGATATTTTTTTTATTCCTAATATTGTTTTAAGACATTGTTGTGATTCTAAATATCAATTTTTAAGATTTCAATAGGAATTTTCATAGTGATTTAAGATGTTTTGATTCTTAATATCGATTTAAGATATTGACTTGATTCTAAATATCGATTTCTATCCTAATTCTGTATATCGATTTATAAGCTATCAACAGTAATTTCCATATCGATTTGTATGATATTTGATAATTTGATTGCGTTATACTATGATAATATTTTTGCAATGAACGCAGATCTTTGTGGCCGATAACGATGTCATTTTAAAATCTTTTATTATAAGATGTGAACCACCAAAAATGTGAATTGACAAAAAAACTTTGGCGGGTCCCATAAGCATTAAACTCCTCGGCTATAAAAGTAGTTTTTTACAATATTTCCCCCTAATCGTTCCACAAAAATTCTAATGCTTCATCTTCTTTCGCCGGAGCACCCTTTGTTGTCTCGGTAAGTTTTTGTGTTGTGCAAGTTTCCAATGGCTTACATTCCTAAGAGAAGAAATGCTTTGTCGTCAGCGGAGAAAACTCTTGACATAATCGTTCAAGAGTATGTTTTGTATGAGCAAGTAGAAGCGTACTACAGAATAATGAAGATTGAAACTGATAAAGAAATGGAGTAATTGCTAGTAAAGTATAGATCAGAGCCTAATCTGTCAGATATTGAAGATGATAATCCAACAATGAAAAAAAAGAAGAAGGATGACGAAGACAAGCAAAATGAAAGGAAAAACGAGGATAATGAAAAAAAACAAAGGAAACCAAGGCAAAGGAAGGAGGAGGTGGAGGATAGGAGAAAGCAAAGGAATAATAAGGAGAAGGAGGAAGAGAAGCGAAGGCAAAAGGAGGAGGAGGAGAAGAGGGAGAAGCGAAGGAAGAATAAGGAGGAGGAAGAGGAGCGAAAGCAAAAGGAGGAGGAGAAGAAGGAAAAGCAAAGGAATAATAAGAAGGAGGAAGAGAAGCAAAGGCAACTGAAGAAGAAGAAAGAGGAAGAGAAGCAAAGACATTTGAAAAAGGAGGAGGAAGAGAAGCAAAGATAATTGAAGAAGAAGGAAGAGGAAAGGCAAAAGAAACATATTCAGGATGAGAAAAGGCAAAGGAAGGAGAAGGAGGACGAGGAAGAGAAGGAAAGACAAAGGAAGGAGAAGGCTGATGAGGAAGAGAAGGAAAGGCAGAGGAAGGAGAATGAGGACAAGGAAGAGAAGGAAAGACAAAGAAAGGAGAAGGAGGACGAGGAAGAGAAGGAAAGAGAAAGGAAGAAGCATGACGAGGAAGAGAAGGAAAAAGAAAGGAAGAAGCAGAAGGAAGAGAAGGAAAGGGAAAGAAAAAAGCAAACGATAGACAGAAATAAGGAAGAAGTACAAAAGCAAAGGAAGGGAGGGGATGAAGATGAGAAAAGTGTGACCAAGGTATGTTAATCGCTACTATATGTCGTGATGCATTGTTGTAGGTATTATTATGTATAGTGATTACTATGCATAGTGATTGCTATGTACAACGATTATTACGTATAGCGATTTCTCTTTAAAGTGACTATTGCGATAGCGATTACTCTGTATAGTGATTATTGCGATAGTGATTAATGTGATAGTGATTACTTTGTATAGTGATTACTCTGTATAGCAATTACTAGGTGTAGCGATTAACTGTGATTTAATATTTTGTGTTACAGGCAGTTCAAAAAGGAAGCCGAGTAGCAAGTGAAAAGCTGAGAGGGTGGAGTATGTGGCCCATAGTTCTGTCGTGGTTCAGAAAGCTAAGTGAATATCAGAAGGACCGATTACGAAGGATGCACTTCGGTGGACTTCTGGACCAACATTATTTTGAAAATTGCTGGAACACCATGACCCACCTGATCAATAAGTGAAACCATAAGACAAACATGTTCCAGTTTGGGGGTTTTGAGATGACCATGACCCTAGAAGTTGTGGCACGGATTATGGGTCTTAAGTGCCATGGCAGTGTTGTCCTAACACGGGATTCAAGTTATAACCCAAAGGACAATTGCACGGACCTTCTAGGAATGTCGATGGAGGAATGACATGAGTGTATTTATGGTGGAGGCAATTCCTCATCGATGAAAGTTTATTTTTTTTCGTAACAAATGAGAAGGCCGGTCTGCTGCATATGCATCTGAAGCAGCTGACCAAGAGTTGTGCGGCTTCCTTCTTTATTTTTTTGGACTTACTTTATTTTTCAATTATTCAGAATCGATAATAAGTTACTTGTGGCTGCAGTTCCTGGAAGACTTAGATGAAGTCGACAACTGGGCATGGGGTGTTGTTATGCTCGCACATTTGTATAGTCAACTTTATCGTGCGAGTAGGGGTACAAAAACCGTCAGGAGGTTTTGGGCATTTGTTCAGGTATTTGTTTATTACATATTTAGTGCTTGTGGGACTAAGCTCGTTGAAGGTTATAGTCTTACTAATATATTGTTTTTGTAGGCCTGGACTTGGGAGCATATTGTCGTCTTGCGTCCTCAATGTGGTCCTGTGGTTTGTGGTTTTTCCATGATCGGCGAGTGGGCTTCAATAAATGTCAAGTACGAAAATGCTCAATTCATTTTAGATAGTCTGTAATTAAATGAGGTAAATGGTTTAAAATCGTTGTAATGTTTAGCATTCTTAAGTAATCATCGCTTTATGATTTTGTCTTCCTTAGTATAAATCGTTATCTTCTATTCATCTAACTTTCATTAGCGTAAATCGTTATATGGTCTAGCATTCTTAAGTAATCATCGCTTTAGGATTTTGTCTTCCTTAGTACAAATCGTCATCGCCTTTGTATCTAATTTTCATTACCGTAAATCATTGTAATGTTTAGCATTCTCAAATAATCATTGCATTCAGCATTTCATTTTCCTTAGTACAAATCGTTATCGCATTTGCATCTAACTTTCATTATAGTAAATCGTTGTAATGTTAGCATCCTCAAGTAATCATCGCATTCGGCATTTCATTTTTCTTAGTATAAATCGTTATCGCATTTGCATCTAACTTTCGTTACCGTAAATCGTTGTAATGTTTAGCATTCTCAAGTAATCATCGCATTCAGCATTTCATTTTCCTTAGTACAAATCGTTATCACATTTGCATCTAACTTTCATTACCATAAATTATTGTATTGTTTAGCATTCTTAACTAATAATGGCATTCAGCATTTCATCTTCTTTAGTACAAATTGTTATTGCATTCAGCATTTTGCATGAATAATTATATATATATATATATATATATATATATATATATATATAAACCACAATCTCGATTGTACAAGCTGTGTGGAGACCTTATGGGGATGGGGAGGACAAGGACGGCGAGGTTGTTGTCGAGGCTGTGAGACTGTCTATATGCGATATTTGACTCTTTAGCAAATGTGAAGCCGAGATGCAGCATGGTAGTTGAGTACTCCTACAAGCTGGCTTGGGACAATTGATACCAAAATTGCCTCTGGCATTGAAAAAGAAGATAAATAGTGGTGGGGCCACAAACGTGAATTGGCACGAACGGTTCAGGGAACAATTGGATAACTAGAACAAAGAAGGTGTTCGTGTCATACCATATGATTATAAAGAACGACAATATGACCCCGACTATTTCAAAAAATATTGACAACCCATGCGTGAAAATCGACAGGTTGAAGAGAAGCAACCTGAAAGTGAGGGCACTCTTGTCCCCAAGCATGTCATCCTCCAGCATAAACGTAGTGTCCATCGTGTCCATTCGGCGCATACTATGATTCCATTTATTGCATTACACGATAAGGAGCAAACACAGCTCCCAAAGGAGAATGTATCGTCCGACCAAAGGTTTGCGATGCTGAAGAGTGAGAATAAGGAGTTACGAAAGGATGTGCAGAATTTGAGTAAACAAATTGGGTCACTGGTTGAGTTGATTACCAGTGGGTTATATAAGATCAAGGGAACGAAGAGACCACCGAATAAAGAGACTTCACCAAGTGCAAGCAAGAGACGAGTTATAGGTCTATCTGACTCGTCAAGCGCAAGTGAATAAACATATGTGATTTGTGTATCCCGATAATTCTATGTTGTAATTCTGACATTCTTTATTGTAATTATATAATTCTTTCCTTAATAAGTGTAATACAGAAGTGCTACTAACTCTTTCATGATTTGTACTTACGTATAGCGATTACTGGCTTCAGGTTTATTATGTATCGTGATTCCTATGATAGCAATTACTCCATATAGCGATTAATATGTATAGTGTTTAGGAAGTTACAACGATTTGTACTTATGTTTGCTAAATTGTATAGCGATTACTAGCTTAAAGTTTATTACTTTTAGCATTTCTTATGATAACAATTACTTAATATGTTGATTACTCAGTATAGCGATTATGAAGATACCATTATTTGTACTTACGTTTGCTAAATCATATATTGATTACTGGTTTAGGGTTTATTATTTATAGTGTTTCGTGTGATAGCGATTACTTAGTTTAGCGATTAATAGGTATAGCGATTATGTAGTTACCACGATTTGTATTTCCTGTGATAACAATTATAGTGATTACTAGTTTTGAGTTTATTATGTATAATGATTACTAGTTTTGAGTTGTAAGAAACGTCGCATAACATTAGTATAGGGTTTAGGATCTGACACACTACTGATGTTATACTACGTGTCATTTATTTACACGTACTAACATCGTGTCGATGATACTAGCAAATGAAACAACGTCTTTTAATTAATGCTCAATATAATTTATTTATTTGTTAATAAACTTTCATTGCGTGATTTTTGAAAACTGGTGGGTTATGAAACGATGTGAATAGTAAATGAATGAATCGTCGTGTTTTGCAAGGCACACAAGACATTTCCTTTAATAGCATGAAACATGAGACGTTTCATTTAAAGAAGAAAAGGAGCCTTTTTTATAACCTGCTTCGTGAGCGATGAACAAAAAAATGATGTTTCCTCTAACCTCCGTCTAAGCGCAAGCTGTATCGATGTCGAAGAAGGACACTACGATTCAGTCGAACGTCCACAAAAAAGGGTACCTTCAATTTCTATAACATGCTTCAGTCTTTTTACGTCATTTACAGTTCGTTTACTAAATATAATTCTATAGTTATTTTACTGAATATTCAGCTAATTTCAGTGTAGTATCTACAAAACAAGGTGCCAGAAAACTCAGCAAAGTGCTCAAAGAGAACATCAACCGGATGCGAGATGAATTTGCAAAAGGACACCCTATCAGTAATTTTGTACGTATGAAACCACTCTCAGTTATACATTAATGTATGCCATGAGTATGTATATTAACAAATGTATATTTGTTCTAAACAGACTATACACAATTTCGTCATGTATATTCAAAGCAACGAAAGAACCATGTCGGTTTGCGTCGTCACCCCTTATTTTATGGTATATCAGTTATCTGATATGTTTATTTTATTATTTTATTTACTAATATACCTTTATGTTTTAAACTTACTATTATTATTGTTCCGTTCAATAGAGTATTGCCCGTCGAATGCCATACACAACTGAATTTTTAGACAGAATACAATACTGGGGTGACATTGACCAAATGACAGACTTTTTCTCAAGTGAAAAGGTTTGTGACCATATCGATTTGTAAGATGTTAAATCTATTTAAGATCCTGTTTTGATTCTTAATATCGATTTTAAGCTATCAATAGGAATTCGCATATCGATTTAAGATATTGTTTTGATTCTTAATATTGATTTCTATGTTGATTCTAAATATCGATTTTTAAGACATTATTTAGATTCTTAATATCGATTTTTATGCTGATTCTTAATATCGATTTAGCATATTATTTTGATTCTCAATATCGATTTAAGATATTGCTCTGAATCTTAATATCGATTTAAGATATTATTTTGATTCTTAATATCGATTTTTCTGTTGATTCTTAATATCTATTTTTAAGCTATCAATAAGAATTTTCATAGTGACTTAAGATATTGTTTTGATTCAATGTTGATTCCTAATATCGATTTAAGATATTGGTTTGATTCTTAATATCGATTTATATATTGATTCTTAACATCAATTTTTATGGTATTGGTACTCATTTCCATATCCATTTTTTAAGATATTTTAGAATCAATTTGCAGATATTGATTCCTACATTGTGACAATCGGAAAAGCATTGGGTCATATACGTGTTGGATGTATGAGAACAAAAATGATGGCTATACAACTCCTTAGACTATGACATTGGTGTAGACCGTGACATTGTGCATTTGGTAAGTTTCTATCTTTAAGATTACTGTATCTTGTATCGTGGCCCAGAATTTACTTGCTTTTGCATAAACCACAAGTTGGATTTTTCAAAGGCATGTTGAGTGTCGACATTGGCCTGTGGAGGCTTCATGTCGCAGAGGATGCTTCTTTACAAAATAATGGTGTCGATTGTGGCATCTTTGTAATGAAGTATATTGAAGCAATATACTATGAACGAGCACCAGAATTCACCGCTATATGTTGTACACTTAAACATTATTTATTAACTTATATTATTGATTACTACATTTTTATATTGTTCTCATTTTCAGGGTTTTTTTTCAAGATGATATACCTAGATTTCGCAAAGAACTATGCGAGGAATTAAAGGATTTTCTAGTTGAGGATGATACAAAAACCTAGACTGCAAGATTACCTAGAAAGCTACAAAGGACGCGAGGCCCCCAAGAGTAAGAGGAAGTCATTTTAAATGTCTACCTGTTCTCAAGGATAACATGAAGATGGTTACGTTCTACTGCTGAGAGAGAGAGAGTGCAATTTTTGTTTCAACTTTCAATTTCTAAATTTTTTGTGTACAGACATTTGTAACAAATTTTGTAAGACTGTGTACAAAATTCACATTGATCCATAAACCAAAATCATGAACCTGGCACATGTGTGATGAACACGCAAATCGCCATCTCAAGCACCCAAATCGCAACAATGTAAATTCTGTAATAATTTAAGATATTATAACGATTTTTGTGAGATATTGTACAAATTGTTAATATTGATTTGTAATATATTATGCTGAATTGTCGTATATAGATTTGTAAGATATTATGTGTTTTCTAATGCTGATTTGTGAGATATTGTTTGGTTGCTAATATTGATTTGTAATATATTATGCTCAATTGTTGTATATCGATGTGTAAGATATTATATGTTTTCTAGTGTCAATTTTTATGATATTTGTAGTATGATTTCTATTATAGAATTACAAAGAATTATAACATTACAACACAGAATTATCGTTTAACGTTTTGTAACGTGAAAATGCCACTGATTTGCTTTTACGAGTTGTGTTCCTATCGCGATTTACATAATGATTGATAAAAGTCAAATGATTTGCACAAACATTGACAGTGCAATTTTACCGTGATTTGTACTCATGCACAGTGCAATTTTTATTCAGATGTGGCTGACATAGACGTCATTGTGTAAATCGTTATACCATTGCGATTTACACAATGACGTCTGTCTTTTAGACAATAAGCTTTGTCTAATTGAATGACACGTACCATCACAATTTACACAATAACATATGAAGGCTACGTGTTATCGCGATTTGCTTTTACGGGCTATGTCTATGTCAACGATATTTCTTAATCGCTTTTACGGGCTATGTCTATGTCAATAAAGAGTGAACATTACAAGCCTTTGTTCACCGCATACATCGTTAATCCCTTTTGTGATTTTTATTCACGTAGGGTAAGTATCACAATGATTTATGAACAGTACATGTCTCTAATCGCTTATTAGATTTTCATTGATAAAGGGCGAACATTACAAGCCTTTGTACACCGCATACATCGCTAATCCTTTTTCCAATTAGTAAGATATTATGTGTTTTCGAGTATCGATTTATGAGATATGATTTTGCTTATTAATATCGATTTGTAAGCTATTATGTTGAATTTCTGTATATCGATTTGTAATATATTATGCTCAATTATTGTATATCGGTGTGTACGATATTATGTGTTTTCTAGTATCGATTTTTATGATATTTGTAGTATGATTTTTATTGTAGAATTACAACAAAGAATAATAACATTATAACACAAAATTATCTATTTACAACAAAGAATTATAAAATTACAACAAAGAATTATCGATTTACAACAAAGAATTATAGAACTATAACAAAGAATTATAGAATGCTAAACATTACAACGATTTGTAAGATATGAAAGTTAAATGCTACAACTATTTTGAAGCTAAAGAATCCACACGTGATTCCTGTGTTGCGTTGCTCGCTTTTGAATTGAATAGAGCTTGTCATGAAACAGAACAATATCAGACACTACATTAAGTTCAACAAGAAATGCTAACATCCTCCTAAAATTTTTACATACCAAAAGACTTGTCATACTCATGCCATTGTTCCACTCAAACAGGTCAGGTGGATTACAGGTTACAACATTATAGTGCACGTCTGTATGGTATTGCTACATGTTGGAAATTATACAAGTTAGATATTGATAGGTTGCACGTAATACAATTTACATGGGAAGCAGTATACTATATTACATACTTGTTCATGCGAAGGGCTTGGTTGCTTAGGGGTTGGTTGTTTTTTAGACATTTTCTTGCCAACCAATTCTAGTGCACCCTTTGTCCTCTGTCGACTGCGATTAGAGGCAGATTTCCTTTTGATACCCTTCACTTGGTGAATATTCCCATCATAATCTACAACGTTTACTCCTGACTTGTCGAAGATGATATTTACGCTTCAGCCCATTTTCTCACAAGGGTCATGAGAAACGTGATTTTCACCTACGTTGTTCGATCTCGTTTTCTTATATTGGTCTTCACGAGCTGCAACAGACTCATGGTAAATTAACTACACTTTTTCAAGTAATTCTCTTGACACGTTTCTCATACATACATAGACTTCTTCGCTTTTCGATGTCAAATCTGCAACATGCATAAGTGACGTACATAGTTGTTGGTAACGGAAGGCTATCTGACACTTCTCATCGACACTAGACAGACTAACATTATTTGTCTCTAGCAGTTCAATCTTTGCTTGTCTCGTCCATCTTCACATTATATATGACTCAGGTATTTCTTGTATCTTCTCTTGATTAAGTGTCTTTAATGCATGACGGTATAAAACACTTTTGAATTCAAATATTTTGCAAGTACATTCAATTGTTCTGTTGTCAACATTGTACGTAACATGTGCTTCTTGCCTTTTTGGATATTCTTCGCCATCCCATACAATATGGTATTTATGCACTTTCCCATATTGCATATGTCCTTTTATGTTATAATTCAGGACCTGTATAACCTCATTCTTAGTCCATTTAAATACAGTTAGTGTATACAGATCTGTAGGTCGCGTCAATATTTTCATGCCCAAAGTTATAGGGCGGGTATTGAAGCATTTCACATTTTGTTCAAGCTCATTCTGTCTAAGACCGTCTACAAATAATTCATACTATTCCATGAAACAAAACATTGTTAAACATGAATACAATATTTTTTCAGTGTGACATGCATAGATCCATCTCTTTGTGTGCTTACCATACCTTCACAAAAGTATTGTCTTCCATATGCCAATGCCCACTTCTCTTTGTCTGCATATAAATGTTGTAACTACACACAGTCTTCAAGGTCGTACATCTAAATCATTTGCTCTCAATCAGACATAAAGGTGACCTCGTCTATGCTCTCAAGTATACACTGTCTAAACTTTTTATCAAACCCTGTCTTCTGATTAAAAATGTGTCCTATGTTTTTTGCTGTATTTTGAAGGATATGCACAAACATAGGTGATGATGTGCATATGACCATACATGAGACACTGCATCTGCAATTGCATGATCACCATCTACAAGTACAACTCTAGGGTGCTTCCCATTCATTGCCTGTGTAAATACTCTGAACAACCACTCAAAGGTTTCCTTGGTCTGGTCATACAAAAAAACGTCACCTAATATGCAACTTCGTGAGTAATGGTTCACTCCGACAAACTGCGCAAATGGCCACTATTTCACATTAATCTTTATAGTCGTATAAAAAACAAGCACATCATTGAAGCATTCATAATCCACTCTTGACTTTGAATCTGCCCAAAACATATTCACAGCATACTCATCTTCATCCAGGTGCATTGCACTAAAGAAACCAGGGTCAATGTTTGAATTTTTTGTACGTAATCAACCAAAGAACATATTCCTTCATTCTTCATGTCTTCCTTCTCAAGTGATTTCTTAGATCCATAGGTGTGAATGGTATATTCTCGTGACCACCATCTATGTGCACACAAAAATTGTATGTCTTCCTTGGTGCAATGCCGACGGTATCAGCTATTTCAGCAATTGCAGCATGCGCTGCAGTTACGTTACGATGTGACCTTAACATATGAGTAATAAATGAAGCGGCTAATTCATGGTTATGATCATTGATTAAAGTATGAACTACATATTTCCCATTCGAAAGTATTCTTAACACCATTCTCGCGGGACAACCACATCTTGAATGTGGCTTGCTCCTTGTTGGATTTCCACTTGACTTCTTCCAACCTTGTTTTGAACAAACATATGCCTTTCTCACCACGACACCCTGTACATTTTTTGCCCAAGAATACCTTCTAACACTGAAGCCAATTTTTAAGGCATAACCATTGTAAAATTTGTATGCAACTTTCTCATTATTAAACTGCATTCCCTCTACGGGAACATAGTCAAGTGTACTATCATGTAGACTTGAGGTGCCTGCACCTTTGTCAAGTGCACTGTAATGATGGTCTACCTCATTATCAAATTGCAATTTGTTTGCTGGAATATTCAAGTCAAGATTGAATCCAATGCCTGCACCCTTCTTATCATGTGCATTATTAGTGCGCATATTCAATTCTTCAGGTGCGTCGATAGTACAAATGTTTGTTGCTCTATGACTTCCCAATGATTAAGATGCGTCATCTTCACTACAACTAGTTGATATGCTCAACACTGTCATGTGCAAAATATCAATTTGCGTTAGCCAACGCATACATTTACTATGATTTATTCAAGATGCATATAACAACGACTACCGATTAGTTAAGCATAATAGCTTACAAATCGATATTAACAAACAACACCATATCTAACAAATCAATACTCGAAAACACATAATGTCTTACAAATTGATATGCGATAATTTAACATAATATATTACAAATCGATAGTAACAAACAAAACAATATCTGACAAATCGATAATAAAAAATACATAATATCTTATAAATTGATATACGACAATTCAACATAATATATTATAAATCGATATTAAAAAACAAAACAATATTTGACAAATCGATAATAAAAAATACATAATATCTTACAAATCGATATACGACAATTCAGCATAATATATTACAAATCGATATTAACAAACAAAATAATATCTCATAAATCGTTACTAGAAAATACATAATAGTTTATAAATCGATATACGACAATTCAACATAATATTACAAATCGATATCAACAAATAAAACAATATTTCACAAATCGACACTAGAAAACACATAATATCATATAAATCGATATAAGACAATTTAGCATAATATATTACAAACAAAACAATATCTCACAAATCGATATACATGTTACTACAACCGCAATTTGTGTTACATTGCATATACTGAGTGAATGGACGATACCGGATGGGGTAGAGGCCCTTGCTCGCATTTGTAACCAAGCATTCTTGTCAACATGTCTCAGCGTCTTACAAATGTCTTCAAGTTTCTAACCATTGAAACGATAAAATCTACATGAAATAACAAAACAATGCCTTAATGACACTTACGACGACATACATTCTTCAACAATAGCACGATGACATGAAAAGGTACTCACGACGCTTTAATGACACTTATTGGAATGTTTGTGCTTCATTGCTTTTTTCCATATTGCCTAACGAAAACGAAGAAGAAGATAAGACTGTAAAAAGAGATGGCCGACAAATCCCCCTTGACACCCACCAATGATCGAACCAGTCGTTCGATTTATAGTTATCTTCACGAGGTAGGAACGAACCATGAAAAGTTTTCTATCTAACAAGTGCCTTTATTTGCTTCTCCCTCTCCTCCTCCTCGTCCTCATTCTTTTGCCTTTGTTTTTAGCTTGTGCTACAACAAAGGCGGAACGTGTAAATGTATATACGGGGAACGGGAGGACATTTTCGTCCAACGCATATCTATCTTACAGGAGGACATTTTTGTCAAAAGCATATCTACTTTTTTTATATGTTATTTTATTATAAAGTCATTGTAGGTAACATTGATATATGAATTATCGCGGGTCCCAAGATATTCCTCCGTACACACAGGAACACGTAAATTTGTGTTTCGGGGAGAACACACACCACCCTCTCGTATCTATCTATCTATCTATATATATATAGAAAACCTGCTAAATAAATGTAGATCTTTGGATCGGACGGTCTTCATATATATATATATGAGATAATTGCCCCAGCCCCCTTTCCCCTTTCCCTCTCCCTCCCTCCGTTGACAATGCATCTGGTGACAATGGGACCGGTTCCCTCCGATGACGACGGCATCCGGTGATGCAACACCGAAGCATCCTTCTCTCTCTTTTGAGGGAGTCAGATCAGCAAACCTACGACTTTCAGATTGATCATGGTTTTCGTTTTCTTTTTGTTCGGGGATGTTTTGTTTGGGTGGTGTTTGAATTTCGGTTGGAAATTTGGTTGGTTTTTTGTGGTTTTCGATTTTGGCTGAAATGATTTTTAATCCACGAATTTGGTTGGTCAAGTGAAACACAACTCTTCGAATCTTCTCATATTTTCTTGGACAGACAAGCATGAAAACTTCCAAGTATTTGTATGCTTGTATCCATCGTAAATTGTTTGGACACATGATCAGTTGCATGATGTAAACAGACTACTACACATAAAGTGATATATCATATTGGCTGTGTACAAAGATTTATATGCATTGGGCTACATGCAACAATACTCTATAGGATCAGTTTCACAAGACTGGAGCACGTTCACGTGATAGTAATTATCTTGGTAAAACGACAAATATTATAATTCCTTGACTAGCTTGCAGTTAAACGAGATCTTGCTTCACATGGAATTAATGTTATTAAGGGGAATTTGAGTTTTACATAATTTCGGAATAGCTGTGCAGTGCAGCTTTTAAGAGTTATTGGATAACCTATAGGTTTTCCCAGTTACATCAAGCCATAATATTTTCTAGACATCTCAAGGGGATGATATATACAACTATCCAGGTTACATAGACTGAGTATACTAAATTAATTGATATAGTGTGTGGTGTAATGGTCACAAATCAAATGTTGGCCTGTCATTGACACCCCAAATTTGTTGAGTAGTTGGATGAGTTTTGGATTCTTAGATTTGGCATAAGCAGTGATGATATCCTACCATTAATATCTGCTTCTTCAAAATTCTTTTGCAATTATAGGACATCCGAGCTTGGCCACCCTCAAAATTGTTTTGTAATTATAATAGACCCAAGTTTCTCAAAAATTATCTTCTTATCATCGGATTCTGTTCCTCTTCCTGCTCTATGTTTTTGTTCATTTCATTCAATCTTGGACAAACCATCAAACAAGCCCTAAGGGATATGATTGAGACAACTGCTTAATTGTTCTATGTATTATTGGTTCTATTTATGTACATTGAGCTCTTGGTGGTGTCGGAAGCCAGTCATTTTTCTTTTTCCAGATTTCATTTTGAAAAGACATTTATTATTTATTTTAAACCTGAATTACTATGATATGTATTGAAGACTGAAATAATTTTTAAAGAATGAATGCTATTATTTGATTCTAATTCTGTCTCAAGTCAATTGAATGACATATAACTCACCTAAGAGACAAAACACTGGTTCTGTTCATTACATAACAACTGTACCAAGTCTTTATCGTTTCATTCCAAAATGGATCCAGTCCAAGTGGGAGCAAAAGTGCAATTAATTAACCAACAACCAAACCAACCCAAACCAAACCAACCAGTTTGGGATGCAAAAGTGCAATTATGAACTATCATGATATTTTAAATATGTAGCCAATATCATGACATTGTTTGTGCTTTAATAGGTAATATTTCATGCATGTGGGTGTTAATACTGTTTTATTTCACACGTTCTTTCTTCTTTTTTATATCTAGTGTGCCGTTTCTTTCCTGATAAAAAGTGATAAGAAGGAAATTATTTTTGAATATGCCACAGGAAAAAATGAAGGCCAATGGGTTTCCTTTTGTGAAGAAACAAAAAAGTGGCGTAGGGGTTGGAGGGAGAGAGGATGGGTGCAATATGATTGCACAAAACTTGTGCATTGAGCGTCAGCTGACAGGCCACGTCCCCAAGATGGAGGGTGATCAGGTGCTTAATGCACAAATATTTGTGCAATCATATTGCACCTGATATTTTTCACGCTTGGAGGTGCTGGATAATTTCAGCATGGTGGGTGATATGACGGGAGCTTGAGAGTCATCTTTTTAATGAGTGGTTTCACGAGTGTCAAGTGGATGGATATGTTCTATTGTGCCCCGTCTTCTATTATGGCTTATCAATGATATCTCTTGGGTTGGATTGATACCTCTACTTTCATCGGCCATTTGTAAAACTGCTTTACTTTGGACGAATTCTCTTCGTCCCATTCTTCTTATCTTAATATAATTCTTTTCTTTCCTCTAAAAACACAATTTTGTTAGAAAGCTTTGCATAAAGTAAGTGAATTCGAAATTCAAATCACAGTGGACTCGGGTCTTAAGGTCTATCGGGTCCGACCCACTATCATCGAAATTTTGAAAAAAAAAGTGAACGGGAATTTTCCTCATTAGGAGAGAGACTAGAGAGAGAAAAATCTAGAGAGCAGAAAAGGTAGAAGAGAGAGAAAGAGAGATCGACCGAGGCATCATCTGCTTTTTCCAATAGAGAGAGAGAGAGAGGAGAGGGAGAAATTCAGAGAGGGAGAGAGAGAGAGAGAGAGAGAGAGAGAGAAAGAGAGGAAACCGATCTATCTATCTGCTTTTCCAAGAGAGAAGACGAAGAAGAAGAAGAAGAAGAAGAAGAGGGAGAAGGATGTCCGAAGATGATAAGCTTCTTAAGGAAGCTAAGAAACTGCCGTGGGAGGAGCGACTCTCCCACAAGAATTGGAAGGTCAGGAACGATGCCAACATCGACCTGGCCTCCCTCTGCGAATCCATCTCCGACCCCAAGGATCCACGCTTCCGCGAGTTCGGTACAACCCCTCAATTCGATCGGTCTCTCTTCGCCCTTCCCCGATCTCGAATTACATCAGAACCGGGGGGACTTTCGCGTTTCGATCCCGATTCGCCTTGTTTTGGGCCGGATTCTTGCAATGTTGATGCGGATATGGGGAATTAGGGCTTTCTTTTTCATGTTTCAGTGATGGTGCTTTGGTGGTGTTAGGGTTTCGTTTTTGTGGACGTTTTTTTTTCTCTTCATTTTTTATTCGATGAGGTTGGGTATTGCGTTTCAGGAGGAAAACTTAATTCATTTTCTGGTGTGTCATTTTCGTGCTTTGTTTTGTAGCCTCGTTGTTTAGGAAGACCGTGGCCGATTCAAATGCTCCTGTACAAGAGAAAGCCCTAGATGCATTGATTGCATTTCTACGTGCCGCTGACGCTGATGCCGGAAGGTAGGGATTCACTTCTATTGAATCCGATAAATCTTTTATCGGAAAATTTGGAATCTGATTGTGGCGTTGTTGCTCCCTTTTTTCTCCTGTAGTATGACGATACACAATTGCAGCAATGAAATCATTTCAAATTTTATCGATTTGAAGTGTTCTTAGTATCGTCATTATGATTATGGATCTTCTGATCGTCTTGATTGGTGTAACTATCACTAGTTTGTTTTCGAATTTGCCTCATTTGCGTTTTTTGCAATGCAGATATGCTAAGGAGGTATGTGATGCAATCGTTGCAAAATGCCTTACGGGCCGTCCAAAGACGGTGGAGAAGGCGCAGGTGTCGTTTCTACTCTGGGTGGAGTTGGAGGCTGTTGAAGTGTTTCTGGTAAGAATTGGTTCCTGTGGTTCTTAAAATTCATTATCCTTTGTTTATTGGCCCCACATACCAAAACTGGTTCATTTGGCTCTCGAAATGTTGTTTTTGTTCTTTTCCACCTCTCAAGCTCCCTTCGTGGTTGTTTTGTGGATACTGTTGCATCTTTATTGTAGGAAACTTTATAAGACAACACTTCACTTGTCTTCTTTTTTGGGATTTGATAGAATTATTGGTTTTCTATTCCCCGAGTCTGATATTTAGTGGCTTGACCTCTACTCTAGGCTTGTCTGGTTAAATGCATTAAATAAAGCATAGTAGCTACACATTGCCTGCATTCTGACCTTCTAGTGTATATAGTACACATGTCTTGCATTCTGCAACACCCAAAGTACACTATGGTATGCTTTAGTGTGACAGGCCGGTGTTGTAACTTGGAGAGCATGCGTGTAGGGCCTCTCAATTTTGTCACAAGAGCTGAATATGGTTTCAATTTGCACTTTGGTTGTTGCAGAGACCATTTTCTACTCTTTTGTAGGAAGATTTATTCGACTCCCTTAACATAACATTTAACATTAGATCATGATTGAAACACAGTTTTTCTTTGTCCATGTTATTAAGGCGTCATGTTGCTTGCTTTGCTATGCGACAGCATGTATCTGATATAAGCAACTAAACCATCTGTCAAGTGGTCAAAAAGTAGGGTAGAAATGATAGACATCCCTTTTGCTCTGTATGAAGTAACCTTCTGAGATCTCCATTTTGAACCTCTCTTTGCTTTGTTGGGATGTAGATAACAAACCCATTTGGTGATTGTGAAGTTTAGTTTGTCCTTAGAAGCCTCACGAGCTCCACCCCAGAGACATAGTCCGAGATATTTGAGAATGGTTCCATGCGTTTTTATTTACATCCGCTAGATATTGTCCCATATGGATCTTATATGTCAAGATGTCTCTAGGTATTTGATGGTCAGGTTTCATGCCTACAACAAAAGACTTTCGTTATGGGACTCATATATCTGGCCCACATCGAGGTAATTTGTTTACACTTGTGACCATTAATTTTGGGACTTATGACCCTTCAGAAGTGCATATACCAATCATGTGTGATTTCTTATGTGGTAGCATTACACATAATAGTACATTGATTGGGTTGATGGGTCAAGGGTTGTTTTTATTGGAAGATTAAAGCGTTGAAGCTAGTTCCTACTCCTTACCCTAGGGTGGCTGATTACTATGGTGTCAAACGTTTGATAGAGAGCAGCTTCTTGGTTCAATGCTGTTGTTTCGGAACATCTTAATTTTTTTTATTGCTATTCCTATGAGCAAAGAGGATGCTGAACATGCCTTATTTCATTATGCTGTGTCTCCCAAAATCTGTCTTCGGAATGGCATCATGGGCACTTCTCTTCCATCTTATCAAAACCTTTTGAACTTCTTAATTTATCGTTCTATTCTAAAGTTTTCAGATTTAATCTGAAAACAAAGCATGGTTGGATTGTCATTCTTTTGTGGAACTTTGTGGGAGATATTTTGCTCCATAAATGGTCAACGCCCGATATTGTTTATTTATTTATTTATTTTATTAACATTCTGGAGGTAAGATCATAATGTTGGATTTCTGGTCTTTTAACAAGGATGACAACTAACTATCATTCCTCACTTTTGTGGGCAGTATAATCCCTAGGTGCAGTGGTGCACAAGCTGGTTCCTTCAGGCTTTGTTTGTCATCTCCCATTACTTCAATTTAATTCGTTTGTCTAAAAATGTGTTATTCCTTGATTTTAAACCATGGCCTGACGTAGCCTCAAGTGTGGTAGGCCAGATTTGAAATTAAAGGGTGGACACTGCTGGGTAGCCTATTAAATATCAGGTAGGCTGCTCCTTTGGTCTGGTTTTGTGCTGCTCTTGGAGCTCAAGCTCAAAAAAGACCAGGCCTAGGTGTGGTCGATTTTATAAGTGGGCTGAACTTGAAGGGCCTGCCTGTTATGTATTGTCTAGCTTCACTTTGGCATGGGTAACTGGGTTAAGTCGACCCTTTTCTGGATTTGGGGAGGCCGCTTTGAACCTTCGTGTCCAAAGTTTACAAATTAGATTGGGATGATAGCCAAAGTCTAGACACACTTTTATGGTACGTACATTGTTTAGTAACAACTGAAGCTCTGTTCCAGTTCATGCAACTAGGGGTGGGCATCGGCCCGGCCCGGCCCATTTACTAACGGACCGGGTTTCAGCCCGGTTCTTAAATGGCTCGGGTTTGAAGAGAGGCCCATGGCCTGACCCAATCTTAAAATGCATAAATGCTTGACTAGAATTATGGATTTATGAGAGAATAGCAAGTTCCCATGCAACTAATTCCTAATTAGTGCAACTAATTAGTAATAATTAACAAATAGCAAGTTCCCATGCAACTAATTAGATAAATAATAATAGTTATCCAAGTTACTATGTAATAGTTAATTTTAAATTTTTTTATATTATTAAAAAAATCAATAAATAACTCAGGCCCATAGGGCTGGCCCGAGCCCGGCCCACATATATAACGGGCTGGGTTTCGGCCCGGTACCTAACAGGCCTGAGCCTAAAATCATGGCCCAAACCCGGCCCATGACGGGCCCGGTTGGCTTGGACCATCGGGCTGCCGGGCCGGTTGCTGCTCACCCCTACATGCAACAAAGGAGCCTATGATGGCCTTGACTTGACCAGTCCTTTGGGCCTGAGAATTGATCTTGCATTTTCCCCACGAGGGGCCCACATATTAGACTTAACATATGAAGTCAGTTTCACCATGAACATGATTGCATCCACCCCAACTTGTACTGCAGTTCATCAATATTAATCTCCACATCAACACCCAGCCAACTCTGCTACACAGCTATGATAGCTGATGGTCCTTAATTGCTTCTCCATATAACATTTGCATGACTTTTGGATTGCTCATTCCATGTGTAATTTGAATGGTCTGGTAATTTTCTTGCTCTACTTTTGAAAGTTTTTATGAGCTACGTGCTCTGTTATTGTGAATATCGAGAAGGAGCGCAGGAAGAGAGGAGAGAGAGAGAGGAGAGAGGAGAGAGGAGAGAGGAGAGAGGAGAGAGGAGAGGGAATACTTGGAATCGGCAGCCACACTTCCTTTTCTTTTTCTGTGTGTCTACACTAATCATCATTAGGGTAAATAGGTTACAGATCCTTTTTACAATGACGGGATTACCCTTAGTTAGTAATGAACATTACATTATAACATAACATACACTTGGCCTATATGGGTATGGATCCTTTACTGGATCTATATCCGATCTGGATTCTAATACCCTCCCTCAAGTTGTGCATGGGATTGGACCATGTGCAACTTGTTCTTCAGATACCAAAAGCGGTTACTTGTGAGACCTTTGGTGAACATATCAGCAACTTGGTCTTCTGAAGGCACATAAACCGGTTCAATCTCTTTATCTGCTACCTTTTGTCTGATGAAGTGTTGGTCAATCTCAATATGTTTGGTTCGACCGTGATGAACAGGATTGAACCTATGTCACATGGGTGCGGGTGCGGGTGCGGGTGCGACACGGGTGCGACACAATTTTAAAATTTTTGGACACGGGGACTCGGCAAAATATATATATATATATATATATATAATTTTATTTTATTTTTAAAATGCCACAGGTGTCTGTGCAGTCACAGACTGTGACTGTGCACAGTCACAGACTGTGACTGTGCACAGGCACAGCACTGTGCACTGTGCACAGTCACAGACTGTGCACAGTGCACACTGCAAAGACTGTGCACACTGCAAAGACTGCACAGTCACAGTGCCTTTTTTATATATTTTTTTTAAAAAAAAAATATAAAAAATTAGTTTTTTAGAGACATTTTTGGACTCGGTCAAAGTTGACCGAGTCCAAAATGTGGACGGACTCGGCCTGGACTCGTTGACCGAGTCCGACTCGGCGTTGACCGAGTCCGGGCCGAGTCCGAAGCCGCACCCGAGTCCGCACCCGTGTCGGGGCGTGTCGACTCGGGTGCGGCACCTCCTTAGCCGAGTCCGTGTGACATAGGATTGAACGCAATTTGTATTGCACTTTTATTGTCACACATGAGGACTGAACTTGAGATACTCTCTCCCATCTCTGTAAGGAGATGCCTAATCCAGGTTACTTCTGCTGTGGTAGCTGCCATAGATCTATATTCTGCCTCTGTGCTAGATCTTGCCACAGCTTTCTGTTTTCTGCTACTCCATGAGATAAGATTACTCCCAATGAAAACACAATATCCTAAAACAAACCTTCTTTCATCTGGGTCCCCTGCCCAGTCTGCATCTGTATAGGCCAATATGTCATGTTTTGGTGTTGCCCATGAAGATTGAGCATACTTGAGACCATCACCCACCGTGCCTTTTAGATATCGGAGAATACGTTTGACGGCATCCATATGACCTATCTTTGGTTCATGCATAAACTGAGATACTTGATTTACAGAATATACAATGTCTGGTCTAGTAAAGGTAAGATACTGTAACATGCCCACTAAGCTGCGATACTTGCTGGCGTCAGGATATAATTCGCCATCACAAATGCTGAGTTTTTGATTGATAACACTGGGTGTAGGCACAGGTTTGCAATTGTAATGAAATATGCGGAAAAGCAAAGAGTGCACTAAGCACTTACAACATCTACTAATGAACAAACAAAAAGGGGCTAATACCCAAACCCACAAGAGACAACACAACATAAAAATATAAATGCCTCTTATTGAAAGAGAGAGAGCTCTCAAGAGTAAGAAATACAAGAGGGGAGCACCCCTATTTATACACAAGAGAAGGAGAGGGAGAGGGCCAAGAGGCCTTAAAAGGAGAGCCACCTAGGGGGCTCCCCATGTAGTCGTTGGGAGCCCCCAACGGTCACTAATGTGACCGTTGGAGGCCCCATCGACTACATGGTGGGGCCCCTTTTGAGTGAGCAAAAAACAAAAAAATAAAAAATACATTTTACAAAAAATAAAGAGAAAAATAAACTAAGAAAAACAAGTACCCCTATCGGGTACTTGTGAAATGACAGAAATACCCCTATCGGGTATTATATATATATAAATATATATATATATATGAATTACATATATTTTAACACCCTCCCTCAAGCTTTACGGGGATATAACCGAAAGCTTGTTAAGGAGAAACAAAAACCGAGGAGCCGCAAGAGCCTTAGTGAAGAAGTCCGCCAACTGGTACTCTGATGTGACGTAAGGTAGTGCTATAGTTCCTCTTAGGTATTCATCCCGAACGTAATGGCAATCCATCTCAATATGTTTAGTACGCTCATGGAAGGTGTGATTGCTTGCAATATAGATTGCGCTTTTGTTGTCACAACACATCTTCGAAGGAGTAGAGATGACAATGCCCATATCACTGAGGAGGCTTCTTAGCCACACAAGTTCCATGGTTGTAGTGGCCATAGCACGATATTCTGCTTCCGTCGAGGACAATGATACTTTGTGTTGCTTCTTGCATCTCCACGAAATCATAGAGTCACCTAAGAAAACACAAAAACCGGTAGTTGAGACACGGTCATTGGGATTTCCTCCCCAATCTGCATCAGTATAAGCAATTAAATCAAGTGACGAGGCAAAAGAAAGAAAAACTCCCTTAGTTATGGTATTTTTGATATATCTGACAATCCTTAAGACTGCACTCATGTGCACGGTTGTAGGTGCATGTTGAAACTGACTGACAGAGTGGACGGCATGAGCAATGTCTGGCCGTGTGATGGATAGGTAGGTTAGAGACCCAACAAGTTGCCGGTAGGGAGTAGGATCTTCGAGAGGTGTTCCATCTTCCAACCTTAATTTTGCATTGATGACTTCTGGGGTTTCTGACTTCTTGTCATCGGAGATACCCGATTTGGAACAGATGTCAGCAGCAAGTTTCATCTGAGAGAGAATGTACCCTCGAGGAGAGTACGCCACTTCAATTCCTAAAAAATATCTTAAGAAACCAAGGTCAGACATATCAAAATTTTCTTTCAAAACCTTTTTAATATCATTAATGCCTTGCTCATCACTTCCTGTGATGATCATATCATCAACATAAAGTAGTAAAATAACTACAGATGACCCTGCACTTTTCACAAACAAAGCAGTGTCAGTATAACATGAACGAAAATTTAAACTTGTCATTACATTACTAAATCTATCATGCCAAGCCTTTGGAGCTTGTTTTAAACCATATAATGCCTTTTTAAGTTTAAGAATTTTATTTTTACCAATACATACTCCTGGTGGGGGATCCATGTAAACTTCTTCATTTAATTCGCCATTTAGAAATGCATTCTTAACATCAAGTTGATAGATAGGCCATTTCTTTACAGACGCAATAGCAATAAGAGTCCTAACACTAGTCATTCTAGCAACAGGTGCGAAGGTTTCTTCATAATCTATACCATATTCCTGAGCATATCCTTTAGCTACTAATCGTGCTTTATAACGTTCTAATGAACCATCACTCTTGGTTTTAATTTTGAAGACCCATCTACATCCTATTGATTTCTTTCCAGTGGGTAACGAAGTTATTTCCCAAGTTTTTGCTTTTTCAAGGGCACTAAGCTCTAAGTTCATGGCTTCAACCCATTGGGGAATATTTTTGGCCTCATTATAGTGTGAAGGTTCATGAAATGAATATAATGCAATTAGACATGCTCTATATCTAGGAGTTAGGGACTCATAGGAAACAAACCTATTTGGAGGATTGGAGATCCGACTGGATCTCCTTAAAGATGTTTCTTCAATGTCGGATCCTTGAGAGTATTTTTCTAAGGCACTTATCTGAGTTTGTTGACCACGCCTAACATATGTTTGGATTGGTCTATTATTCTCATCTACAGCATTATCAAGAGGGATTTCCTCTAGGTCATTCAAAGACTCATTAGAGATTTCCTCTTCTTGAGGAGTCTCATCTTCTTGAGATAGAAGATCAAATAAAAAAGTATATTCACTTTCGTCAATATCTTTAGTTTTCACAAAACCATTTTCATTTTCCAAAAAAGTTACATCTTTGGATACATAGAGTTTGTTATTTTTCAAGTCAAAACATCTAAAACCCTTTTGATTTTCTCCATAACCCAAGAAAACGCATTCAATAGCTTTAGGAGATAATTTGTCCCGTTTATGAGTAAGGACAAAACATTTACATCCAAAAACTCTTAATCTATTGAAGTTAGGTGTTCTTTCAAATAGTTTTTCGTATGAAGATGTATTTTGTAAGGATGAAGATATCATTCTATTTATTAAATAAGTTGAGGTTAAGGCCGCTTCTGCCCAAAAATTCTTTGGAATTTCTTTGGAAATAAGGAGTGTCCTAGTGGTTTCCATGATATGTCTATGCTTTCTTTCGGCCAAGCCGTTTTGTTGAGGAGTCCTAGGACACGATCTTTGATGACAAATCCCATTTACTTCTAAATAGTTTTGAAATTCATTTGATAAATATTCTCCACCCGAATCGGATCTAAGAGTAGAGATATTACTTGAAAATTGATTTTTAACTATCATATGAAATTTTTTAAAAAACTCAAAGACTTCGGATTTTAAATTGAGGAAGTAGATCCATACATACCTAGTATAGTCATCGATGAAAGTGACATAATAGGAGTACCCTCCTTTAGACATGACGGGGGAAGGACCCCAAACGTCCGAATGGACTAACTCAAAAGGTCTTTTGGATACAAAAGTCCGGTTTGAAAAAGGAGTAGATTTCATTTTGCCAAAAATACAATTCTTGCAAACAAAATGTTTCTCATTACAAAATTTCTTTCCAAATGGAAAGGAGTACATTTTTGAGAAACTTGGATGTCCAAGTCTTTGATGCCAAATATCAATATTTTTATCTTGGACATGGTTACAAAAAGAGTTAATGGGGAGTTTCAAGTTGCTCATGTAATAGAGATCTCCCCTTCTATGGCCTTGCCCAATCAGCTTCCCGGACCGGAGATCCTGTATAGAGCAATCCTTAGTTGAGAAGGAGATTTTACATCCATGATCGCATATTTGAGCAACAGAGAGGAGATTTAAATTAAGTTGAGGTACAACTCTCACGTTTGGCACAAAGAAGTCTTTTGAAAAGTTTAAGGTTCCAAAACTTTTAACTTGTAAAGATGTACCATCGGCAGTTGAAACATAGGAGTTTTTGAAATTATTACATAAATCGGAAAGCTCATTTTCAAGGGGGGTAATATGAAAGGAAGCTCCAGAGTCAAGGATCCAAGACTACATACCTGGAGGAGAGGAGGAAGCTACGGCGGCACCCGAAGTTGATGGAATCTTGAGTAGAGTTTGTAGTGCCTCCGATAGTTGAGCAAGAGAAAAAGAGTCCGTTCCTTTGATTGCTTCCTCTTTCTTTTGAGTAGCTTCTTCAACGTAAGCAACTTTATTTTTTGGTGCTTCATTCAACTTAGGGCAATTAGGTCTTATATGACCCGGTTCTTGACAATGATGGCAAATGGCTTTTCTATAGTTGCCATTATAGTTATTTTGTCTTCCAAAATGTGGAGGTTTGTAGGTTTTCATATGGTTGCCGGGTTTGGATACGGCCAAGACATCATTTCCTCCTTTAATCATGCCAAGACGGGTTTCTTCTTGGCATATTTCGGCTATGACATCTTCCAAGGGAAGAGGCTTTGATCTATGTAGGAGGGAGGATCTAACTTGTTCATATTTGGGCCTAAGCCCATGTAAAAATTGGAAAAAGTGTTCTTTTTCCATTTGTTCTCTCCTTAATTCCACATCTATATTAGAAACCCATTTTGGTTCTAGTAAGGATAGCTCATCCCATAGAGGGCCAAGAGTGCTAAAGTAATCCCTAACACTCATTTCTCCTTGCTTGATAGTCCGGATTTTTTCTTGAAGAAAGAATTGACGAGCAAGGTCTTTTTGTGTAAACATACCTTTCATGAAGAACCATGCTTCATTTGCCATCCTAAATTTGGCAATGTTGGCGCAAATCTTGAGCTCCACATTATTCATGAACCAAGCAAGAATCTTGGCATGCTTACTCTCCCAATCTTCTATTTTAGATTGGTGATCTTCAATGGCCTTTAAGCGGGCATCTCCTTCAAGAGCTTTTTCTTGATCGCCTTCCATCTTAGTTAGTTGGAGTTGTGGTTCCGGAATGGTGCCCATAACGTATCCCCAAAGCTTTTTCCCTTTGAGGTTGTTTTCCATGGCGGCGGCCCACATCATGTAGTTGGAACCATTGAGCTTGAAGGAGCGATCAATCTTTTGTTCTCCTTCCATAATAACCACTTACAAGAGAATATCAAGGAGAGAGAAACAAAAAAAACAAATATAGCTACACCACTAGCTATATTAAAAAGAAGAGCATACACAAGGCTCTGATACCATGTAATGAAATATGCGGAAAAGCAAAGAGTGCACTAAGCACTTACAACATCTACTAATGAACAAACAAAGAGGGGCTAATACCCAAACCCACAAGAGACAACACAACATAAAAATATAAATGCCTCTTATTGAAAGAGAGAGAGCTCTCAAGAGTAAGAAATACAAGAGGGGAGCACCCCTATTTATACACAAGAGAAGGAGAGGGAGAGGGCCAAGAGGCCTTAAAAGGAGAGCGACCTAGGGGGCTCCCCATGTAGTCGTTGGGAGCCCCCAACGGTCACTAATGTGACCGTTGGAGGCCCCATCGACTACATGGTGGGGCCCCTTTTGAGTGAGCAAAAAACAAAAAAATAAAAAATACATTTTACAAAAAATAAAGAGAAAAATAAACTAAGAAAAACAAGTACCCCTATCGGGTACTTGTGAAATGACAGAAATACCCCTATCGGGTATTATATATATATAAATATATATATATATATATATATATATATATATATATATATATATATATGAATTACATATATTTTAACAGCAATCTGTCATTCCTGCTTTGGCCAAAAGATCAAGAGTGTATTTGTGCTGAGTTAATGACATTTCTCTATCATGTTTGTCTACCTCGACACCAAGAAAATATCTTAGCCTCCCAAGATCTTTCATTTTGAATCGCATACTCAACAAACTTTTGATTTGTTGAATGTGCTCTGGAGCATTACCAGTGACCACTATATCATCAACATATATAAGTAAGAAAACCACAGTGGTTCCATCCCTGTATATAAACAAAGAATGATCTAGTTGAGAACGAATAAAACCGTAGTTCTGAATCTCTGATGAGAAGCTTTCAAACCATGACCTGGAGGCTTGCTTTAAACCATACAATGCTCTGGTTAATTTACATACATATTCTCTTGGGTCTCCCTCTGCATAACCTTGAGGTTGTTCCATATAGACCTCTTCCTTTAAATCCCCATGAAGAAAAGCATTTTTGACATCAAGCTGACTAAGGCTCCACCCATGTTCAATGGCCAGGCCAAGGATAATACGAATGGTGCCCATTTTCACTACTGGGCTAAAGGTCTCATCATAGTCTTCACCATATTCTTGGGTGAAACCTTTGGCAACAAGACGTGCCTTGTATCGTTCAATGCTCCCATCCGGTTTGTATTTAATCTTATACACCCATTTTGAGCCAACAACATTTTTATCTGGGGGGCGACCAACTATCTCCCATGTTCGGCACTCATGAAGTGCCTCTATCTCCTCATTCATCGCCTCAATCCATTTGTGAGATTGAACAACTTGACAAAAACCAGGTGGTTCCTCATGTTTTTCAATCTTAGATAGAAAGACCTGAAAGTCCATAGAGAAATTATCATAGCTTACCCATTTTTCAATTGGATGCCTTATCCTGCTTGATCTTCTTGGTGCCTCCCTGTTACTGGGTAATGTCATGTGTTCTCCAACAGGGGCATCTGTTTGCTCTCTGGGTCTTCTAGTGTAGACATTCCCTTTGTATCTCTGACAGTCTGTTTCTGCTACCTTATCTGAAATTGTCTCATCATGTATGTTTTCAGGAGCCAAAGTGGTACATTCAGCAGCATGTGAAATAAGCTCAGCACTAAGCCATGGATCATACCAATTATCATCCATATCACCATGTTCACGATCATTGCTGACTTTATCTTCCAGAAAGCTATTTTCATCAAAGACAACGTTTCTGGAAATTTTGATCTTCTTATTGATAGGGTCATAACACCTGTACCCCTTGTGTTCATCTGCATAACCTACAAATTGGCATATGGAGGCTTTGTCTTGAAATTTGTTTCTCATGGATTTATCAATATGGACATAACATGTGCATCCAAATACTCGTAACTCATCATAATTAGGCTGTATTCCAAAAAGAACATAATAGGGAGACTGATTTTCAAGGATAGGCATAGGGAGCCGATTTATCACATGAGTGGCAGTGTGAAAGGCTTCTGTCCAAAGGTTAATGGGCACATTACAATCATGCATCATACTCATTGCACTTTCAACAATATGTCTGTGTTTACGTTCAACAATTCCATTTTGCTGTGGGGTATAAGGGCAAGAAACTCTACGATGTATCCCATTATCTTGGAGGAAATCTAAAAACTCTTTAGAGGAGTACTCACCACCTCCATCACATTGGAGAATTTGAATATTTTGGGAGAATTGATTTTTAACATAGGCATGAAAATGACGAAAAATAAGAAAGACCTCTGATTTGTGTTTCATGAAGAATATCCAGGTAAAACGAGAAAAGCTATCAATAAAGGATACGTAATATTTACTTCCAGAAGACGAAGGATTGGGAGCTGGACCCCAAACATCAGAACATATTATCTCAAAAGGAATAGAAGCTCTTTTATTTATTTGATGAAAAGGAAGTACATGACTCTTGCAAACTTGACAACTGGGACACATTTTATTCTTTAATGAAAATGAAACAGACTCTGGAAGAAAACCATTGGACACTAACTTTTCAATAAAGACTTGACTACAATGACCAAGACGAGAATGCCAGAGATCTGGCTTATTACATTTGGATAAACTTAGGACGTTTTCAGAGACATGATCAGACTTGAGCTTCAAGATACTGGAGACTGAATCTTCATTAAAGACATACATGTTTCCGCGTCGCTCTCCTTTAGCGAACATCTCCTTCGTTTGAAGATCCTTGACAAAGACAGAAGTAGGAGTAAATTCCACAGATGAATTGGTAGAATCAACAAGTTTAGATACAGAGACAATGTTTTTCTTTATATTTGATGCATGAACAACATCAGATAAAGGAATAGATGACTCAGACAAAGGAATTAGAACATTGCCTATGTTTGATATAGGGTGGTGAGTCCCGTCTCCAGTTACAATATTAGATTTTCCAAAATAGGAAACCAAAGTAGAGAATTTACCTGCATTCCCAGTAACATGAGTCGCTGCCCCTGAGTCTACATACCATATTCCATCATCATTCTGCTTCAGGTTCAGGTTAGCCATAGCAGACAAGAGAAGATCCTTAGCATCATCACTGACACGAAAAGTACCTGCAGTTCCTGGTGTAGCAATGTTTCTATTATTCTGTGCTTTGTTATTGTGAATATCGAGAAGAAGGAGCGCAGGAAGAGAGGAGAGAGAGAGGAGAGAGGAGAGAGGAGAGAGGAGAGGGAATACTTGGAATCGGCAGCCACACTTCCTTTTCTTTTTCTGTGTGTCTACCAGAGTTACCAGTCGAGGAAGCGGGAGCGGGAAGCGATACGGGAAGCGGGAGCGGGAAGCGAGGCACTTTAAAAAATTTAGGAAGCGGGGAAGCGTGGGACCACTTAGAAGAAAATTCCGAACCGTCTCGGAAACGACCTAGGAAGCGAACCGGAAGCGACCTAGGAAGCGAACCGGAAGCGAGGGGAAGCGAAAAAATGAAAAAAATGGGGAAGCGAGGGGGAAGCGTGGGGGAAGCGTGGGGGAAACGTGGGGGAAGCGTGGGGGAAGCGCGCTTCCCATTTATGGGAAGCGCGTTTCCCATAAAAGGGGGACGCGCTTCCCATAAAAGGGAAGCGCGCTTCCCAAAAAAGGGGGACGCTTCCCCTCACGCTTCGGGGAAGCGCGCTTCCCCTTTTGCCTAGGCGTTTCCGGTAACTCTGGTGTCTACACTAATCATCATTAGGGTAAATAGGTTACAGATCCTTTTTACAATGACGGGATTACCCTTAGTTAGTAATGAACATTACATTATAACATAACATACACTTGGCCTATATGGGTATGGATCCTTTACTGGATCTATATCCGATCTGGATTCTAATATCCGGTACCTAACAGGCCCGAGCCTAAAATCATGGCCCAAACCCGGCCCATGACGGGCCCGGTTGGCTTGGACCATCGGGCTGCCGGGCCGGTTGCTGCTCACCCCTACATGCAACAAAGGAGCCTATGATGGCCTTGACTTGACCAGTCCTTTGGGCCTGAGAATTGATCTTGCATTTTCCCCACGAGGGGCCCACATATTAGACTTAACATATGAAGTCAGTTTCACCATGAACATGATTGCATCCACCCCAACTTGTACTGCAGTTCATCAATATTAATCTCCACATCAACACCCAGCCAACTCTGCTACACAGCTATGATAGCTGATGGTCCTTAATTGCTTCTCCATATAACATTTGCATGACTTTTGGATTGCTCATTCCATGTGTAATTTGAATGGTCTGGTAATTTTCTTGCTCTACTTTTGAAAGTTTTTATGAGCTACTGTTTTCAGGATTCTATGGAGAAAGCAATAAAGAACAAAGTTGCCAAAGCTGTGGTGCCGGCTATTGATGTTATGTTCCAAGCTCTGAGGTTTGTATTTCATGTTTTTCTCTCCCCTTAAATGCATGTTTGAAATGATTGACTTCTCCCTTCTTGATGTTCCTTCACTTGTCTTGTTTTGGCATTTAGTGAATTTGGGGCCAAGGTTATTCCTCCAAAAAGAATACTCAAAATGCTACCAGAGCTTTTTGATCACCAAGATCAGAATGTTCGTGCATCCTCAAAGGGACTGACCCTTGAACTTTGTCGTTGGATTGGGAAAGATACAGTGAAGTCAATTTTGTTTGAAAAAATGCGAGATACTATGGTTAGGATCTTAAATATTATGTTTTTTCTTATTTCGTTCTTTCTCACTACACATACACTTAATGTACTGTTCTTTTTGACACCTGTAGAAAAAAGAGCTTGAAGCAGAGCTTGTCAATGTTTCTGGGACAGCAAAGCCATCTCGCAAAATCAGGTGAGAATCATTAGATCGTTAGAACTTTTCAAATGTTCACTCTTTGTGTAAACTATTTTCTGTTTATATGCTAGTAATATATATTTTTTTGAGGTTAGTTTGTACTTGAGTCTACCTGCTTTATGTCAATTGTCTCTATCCGTTGTATCTGCTTTGAAAAAAACAACAGGAGGAATGCTTTGATCATGCTATTCTAATATTCGCCAAACCTTATTTTGAATTGCTGAGTCTTTTATTCTTGGTACCTTAGCTACTTATTTCTTATCCTTCTGTATTTGGTGTTCTGGATTTCTGATTATGCATCCTTAAAATCTGTTGCTTCCTGTCCATGTAAATATTCCAGAGTTGCTTGAATAAATCATGTTGAGTTTTTTGAAAGTGTGTATTTTGTGGGAATGCATTTACTTGATACTGTTGAATCTTACCTGCAACCCTCATTACTGAACACCCCTTCTTTCTTCTTTGTCACATTTTATTCCTTTGATGAGTAGGTTACTTGGAACTGAACCTCTGATAATTCATATCTTGATGCAAGGGAAACCATATATTTTCATATTCTTTACTAAGTTTTTTCATAATGCTGCTGTTTATGAATTGCATATATGGCATTTGCTTCTATCTATTTTTTGCATTTTTTAAAAATTAAGGTGTTCTTGTTCAGTTTCTTGGATAGAGATTGAATTTTACGCTGATTGACTTTTCTATCTTCCTATTTCATTAGATCTGAGCAAGACAAAGAGCCAGAGCAAGATGTGGTGGCTGAGGCTTCGGGCCCTCGTCCATCAGAGGAGTCTGTGGTTGATGGTCAGTAGAAAAATAAATGAAAACTTACTGTATATGTTGATTTCTTTATGGAGTTTAACTTCTATATATTTCCGTTTAAAGTTCTAATGTGTTCCTAACTTATCACTGTTTTCTGGTATGTTTTGCTTGCATTCCTTTTGATTTAACATGTTCTGGTTCTTGTAATACAATCATTTGAATATACTTTTCAGGCCCTCAGGAAATAGATGAATATGATCTTGTTGACCCTGTTGATATACTTACACCGTTAGAGAAGTCTGGATTTTTGGATGGAGTGGTGAGCCCATTTTTCATACCATTTGAGGAACACAGCTTATATTTCTCTCCATTTTATTTATGTAGGTTTGATGGCATGGATCTCTTTTTTTTTCTATGACTTGATTTGACTGTTGTTGATATGATGGTAGAAATCTGCCAAATGGTCTGAAAGAAGGGATGCAGTTGCAGAGCTAACCAAACTTGCTTCTACAAAAAAAATCGCTCCTGGTGATTTCACTGAAGTTTGTCGAATTCTGAAAAAGGTTGGCTTGTTTGTGTAACTAAAAACTTCTTTTGTATTCTTAACCACTGGATCACCATTTTGTCTAACCATCAATTCTTGTTTGCAGCTTATTACCGATGTCAATATTGCAGTTGCTGCAGAAGCAATCCAAGCAATTGGCAATTTGGCCAAGGGCTTAAGGAACCATTTTTCTGGAAACTCACGACTTCTTTTGCCAGTGCTTCTCGTGAGTATTTTGGTGCATACAGTTTTTGCATTTTTAGAAATCCGGGTGATACTTTTGAAACTGTGTTTTCTTTTTTGTATGTCTAAATTGTCTGTCAAGAATTCCTTTCACAGTGCTTTTCTATATCATCGAATGATGACATTCTTGTTCCTTGGACATACGCCAAATTGATTCACACGATGTCCTGGCATTGTCTTCATGGTCCCTTTGGAAAAGGTAGTAAAATCGTATCATTTTAATGAAGCGAACATGTTTCAAACAAATATATTCATCCACAAAGCATCAAACTTTAAACTGTCTATGCTGTAAGCTTCAAATGATTATCCGTTGATAACTCCCATCTGTATGATAATCTACATAGGGTTCATTAAAAGACCAATATGAGCTGGTAGGTTGCCTCTAAATAAGCTTGCTTTCTAAATTCTGATGCTTGACAATCAAATCTGGCTAGATCTGGCTTCACCTGGATGTGCTGCAAATGGATGTGTTGATTCTAATTGTTCTCTCGACCATAAACTTTACAACTTTGGTAATCATTATACTACAAAGAGACAACCTATTCAATCAAAGAATGTATATTTTCCACCATCCTATTGCAATGAATATGTGTTTGAGCATGGGTTTGTGCAAGTTAGATTGAAGTCGTGGTTCTTGATCATGAAACAATAAAGTGATTTCCTTGTTGGAGGTGGGAAATGTGCAAATAATCCATCAGACCGTTTCAAATATCTGCCTGATTCAACTACCATTTGTCTGGTGATCTTCTGAGATTCATAAGCCAATTGCTGTGAACCTGTAGACAAGCATAATGCATCCAACTAGGATGAATTAAGAGTTTTTCCAACTTGACATGCATATGATAGATTGTGATAATAAACAAGCAAATGTGACTTCAGCTGACTTGACTGCATCTGCACAAAGTGCAATCACATCTTTCTTGTAGCTGTGGAGTCCATTTGCTTGATACCCATGCATTACAAAGAGAGTTTGATTAGATTAATATTCGAGATTATGAAGAAGTGGATGGATTTCCTAAATGGAGGTGACAAACTTGCATCTAATCCAGCATGGTTGTAGTGGAACTGGTTCTTCCTATAGAACATTGTTGCATCAAAATGTACACGTTGACTATGTCATCTTTGAACCATCTTCTGCATGTGCAAGTATTTCACTTGGCTACGCTGGCTGATTTTTGTGCATGTGCAACTATTTCTGTTCATTGCATTACATTCTTTGAGTTTTCCTCCCTCAAATCAGGACTCCATTTTTCATGGCGAGGGCTGGTTCCCACTACTGTGTTCATGGCAATTTCCAAAATTGCAAATAATGAGAGGAGAGCCAGATTTGAGTATCTTCCACATAGTGATAAATTGTAACGCCCCAAAATCGTGGACTTGAAACCTTTTATGAAAAAGGTTGAAAGCTTTGAAATCAATCATTTATCAGAGTTTAAAACAGAAGTTCAGCGGAAGATCAGGTTCAAAACAACAAGTCCCTAGACCTTGGGCACATTACAACCAAAAGCAGATTCTCCCTTACAAACCGATTTGCAGTTCAAATAGATATTTTATTGAAATTAAAAGAAGAACCACATTTTGGTAATACAGTTTTAGAAATGTAGAGTTATAATCAAAAGAGATGCTTTCAAAGAAACCTTATACCACATCCGTCAAAAGAGTTCCCAGGAGCGCAACGTCAGGAAAGGGCATTGCCTTGAGTGCATCGCGTCATCGTGCCATCGCAAGCTGTCTCAACCTGTTCACCACCTGGCCATGAAAATGGGTCAGTCTCACAATAGACTAGTAGGGGTGCAAAAAACAAGAAAGAACAAAGACTGCAATAAGCAAGATAAACATTAGCTCAAGCAAGACTAGCAGATCTAACCAAAAGTGCTGTGAAGTAAGCAAAGCTCTAGTAAAGCAAACAGCTACACACAAGAGCACGAAGGGTCAGAGTGCTAAACAAACAACTATAGCAATCCCACAGATATAATAGGTGAAGAGTAACTAACTCTATCCACCAGCCAAGCAAAGCAATTGCATAAGACAAGTATTCATAACAACATTCGTAATACATATATAAGTACCATAGGATGGCTCAGTCCTTCGACAAGTGATTTCATTAATCGTGAAGCACAAGCTATTGCATCATAAGCAATTCATAAGCTACACAGGATAAGCAATCAACTAGTATGAGAAGCTAGTTATCACTAAGCAAGGAACTGCGTAAGCAGTTTAACCAACAAGAGTAACGCCTCGACAGGCGTACCTAGCTCAACGAGTAGTATATCGAACTACCGAGCTACAAGCAAGCAATCAATGCACGTCACAACATGCGTATTTCATGATCATGCGTATAAGTTATATCTTGTCTCATTACTGAGCAGGCCGTTGTGGGTACACATAAGGCAAAACGTAGAAACAACCGAGATCGATTCGGGGGTCCATTATGCTATGTATTTTATTATACCCCGAATGACTTACTGAGTCCGCTTCCTAAGGGGACGGTCTGTGACCAAGAGAGTAAATCCCCAAAGACAAACAAAGGCCCAATGGATGCGCATCCGTACTTCTGCAGAAGTGGCCCAAAGGATTTCCCCTAACCTCCGATGACTGGGGAAGGTCGGATCTTCGCCCGAGACTGCCATATATGACTGTCCATCGGAGTTTTGTACCATCCATCCTCTCTCTTGATGAACCGTCCCGAATGAGCACGACGGAGGGTTTCTTAACCGCCGTCCCATTCCCATGCTCTGGTCTTTCAACCCAATCGAGCATCTTGCCTGTGAAGGCGCATGATTATTATTTAGGTGAGTTATACGCGCCATTGCGCGTTCGAGGCAAGCACACAATTCACATCCTACTCACCGCAGTACGCATCGTACCTATTCACATATGCAATCACGATGAAAGGGGGGGTCAACCCCTAGTGAGGGTAGAAACATCACTCTTGTGATCTCAAACACATGCCATTGCATGTTCGAGGCAGACATAGGCCTCTCATCCTACTCATCGTAGTACGCAACGTACCTGTTCAAAAGTACAACCACGATGAGAGGGGTATGGATCTCTCGCAGGAAATCCCAATGCTTCTAATTTATAGAAGCCTATAGTGAACTCATTCCAGTTTCAACTGATCGTGCTCGGGTCCTTTAGAAAATCGCGAGCAAACTGCCTATTAGGCGAAATCAACATAACATGATTAGCTTCATGTGTCAATACACGTTTAGAGGTTACTATAGACCTCTTGTTCTACTCTCGTAGCCCAAACATATCGTATGTGACTAAGGGTACAACTACAAGAGGATGAACATGGATCCCTCGTAAGAGATCCAACAATACCTTCACAAAGGAAGACGCTACAATCTTGGTTGAACCAGAAAGCCTAGAAACTAGGTCTCGTATCAGAGGTGAGGTAACGCCGATCTGGTGATGGCGCAAGTACATCGCTAGGATCCCTGCCCTACTCGTGCACAGGATCCTAAACAAGGTAATCTAAGTCGTATCGAATAGGCAAACTAAGGTTGTACACATCTATCCCAAATACATCGATTTGAGAGATCTGGCCGCTATCACTTTACAAGCTATACATTCCTGAAAATAGGATCGCAACTAAGACCGTCGTCTTTGGAGAACTGAGGTGCATAAGTGTGTGTCGTGTCTTGCAAGACAAGTGTAACGATATACACTATACATTCGAAGCTGCACTCAGGGAGTGCAAGCTGACAAGAGGCAAACTCATGCACATACTAATACAAAGGTACAACGAGGGACAAGACTCGGTGGGCGAAGCCGCACCGCGAGGGTAGAACGCTAAATCTCCACACGAGGTATGAGATCATACCTCGATCATCGTAACGCATAAGTAGGCAACTACGTAAGCAACTCGTGAGGTATAAGATCCTATACGGACTACGCCGGTGTAAAGGACGACTCACGAGGCATGGGGTTGCACCTCGATAGATCGATAAGCGTAAACAAGTAAAGAAGCATACGACAAAGATAGAATACATGGATGAGCAAGGCATATGCACAAAGTGCGGCAACAAGGTAAAGACGAACGCATACAAAAGATAAGGGCAAGAGCAAGCACGACAACACAGGAAGGTAAAACACAAAAAGTAAAGCAGAAGCAAGGCCATGGCGCATAAAGCGCAGGGCAACAAGTAAACGCAGGAAATAAAGTGCAAGAACGTAAAGGAGGACCAGGCATCCTGGAGAACAAGGCAAACATAAGCAAGTAAATGCCAAGGCGCAAAGCGCGGGGCAGCAGGAAAGTAAAGTGCGAGAAAGTAAAGAGGACAAGGATTGCGAAACCGCGTCCTTGAGTTAAAAGACATGGAATGTAAAGGCAAAAATAGAAAGCCTAGGCACATATAGCGCGGTGGGGACAGAAAGGAAAGTGCAGGAAAGTAAAGAGGACAAGGATCGCGAAACCGCGTCCTTGAAGGTAAAGACATACGTATATATATTATACGTATACATATATCGTCCTCTTTTAGTTATCTTTCTTATTTTAGCATTTATCAGTTCATTGTCCTTTCACGCAAGAATCCCCTACCTTAAGGGGTTGCGGGTCCTCGTACGCATGCAGCGTAGGCAAACAAGAGCTCGAGCCACAGAGGGCGAGCCGGATCCACCGTTCAACCTGGAGATCTTAGATCGTTAGTAAATGCCAAAAATAAACAAGCAACAAGGCAGCAAGGCCTCCCTGCCTGCAGGAGGCAGATGCAGAAACTCTGCATCCTGCAGACAGGGGTGCCAGAGGCAGGGGGCCTCAGCCCTGCTTGGCAACAACAGCAGAGGCAGGGAGCAGGAGCTCCCTGTCTGCTAGCACAAGGAAAGGCAGGGGAGGGAGCCCCTGCCACACCTGCCACAACAAGGCAGGGGGGAAACACCCCCTGTCAGAACACGAGGCAGGGGTGCAGCCCCCTGCCAGCAGCAAGAACAAGGCAAGGGGGCAAAGCCCCTTGCCGGAGAACAAACATTGAGATACTGCCCCCTGCTCGAAAACAGGAAAGCAGGGGGGCTTCGACCCCCGCTGGTACAACGCAGGAGGCAGGGGGGCCTCGCCCCCTGCTGGGAACAACAGAGGGTCCAGGGGGCTCCACCCCCTGCAGGGAAAACAACAGAAGGCACGGGGGCCTAGCCCCCTGCCGGCAAACAAAAGAAGGCAAGGGGGCGAAGCCCCCTGCTGAGAAGCAACAGAAGAGTAGGGGGGCGAAGCCCCCTGCCGACAAACAAAAGCAAAGACAGGGGGGCCTCGCCCCCTGCCGGCACAATGCAAGAGGCAGGGGGACAGAGCCCCCTGCCGAGGATCAACAGAATGGTGCAGGGGGCTCCGCCTCCTGCAGGGGAAACAAACAGAAGGCATCCCCCCCCCCCCCCCCCCCCCCCTACCGGCAAACAAAAGACAGGGGGCAAAGCCCCCTGCCGAGAGGCACCAAAAGAGCAGGTCCCCCTACCGACCCACTGCAAAAAGGCAGGGGAGGTAACCCCCTGCCGACAAGAGGCGACACGGGGCTCAGCCCCCCTGTCGACCAATCAGCAAAAAGGCAGGGGGGGGGTTAACCCCCTGCCAAGCAAGAGGCGACAGGGGGCTCAACCCCCCCCTGTCGACCACCAGCAGAAAAGAAGGAGTCACAGGGGGCTAGAGCCCCCTGCCAAGAAGGGCCAACGATAGGGGGCTCAGCCCCCTGTCGACCAAAAACAAAAGGGAGGCAGGGGGGTTTAGCCCCCTGCCAACAAGAGGTGACGACAGGGGGCTCAGCCCCCCTGTCGATCAACCCAAAACAAAAGAGGAAGAGAGAGGGGTTATACCTCGAACGACCACGGCAACGGCAGAAGTCGCTGGTCGCCGGGGACGTTGGCTGCGAGTCGCCGGCGACAGAAAGGGGAGACAGCACGAAGGGGCGGCCGACGCTGCCGAAGACCACCCAGAGGAGAGATGCTGAGGGGAGACGAGTGGCGAATCGCCGGCGCTCGACGACTGTAGGGAGGAACACAGGTGCTCGGAGGCCACTGGGTCGTCGAAACTTAGAGGGGAGGCGAAGAGGTGGAGGCGGTGCCGTTTGGCGACAGAAGGGGGCAGTGGTGGTCGGCGGCGAGTCGCCGACGTCGGCTCGAAGAGGGGAAAAATCGTGGATCGTCGGGGACGCCGAGGGGTGCTCGCGTCGTCGGGAGGCCTGCCGGACCGAGAGAGGAGGCGGCCGGACGGAGCTGCTCGTCGGAGTCTCCGATCTTCGGCGACAGCTCGAGGTAGGCGGAGCAGAGGAGAGAGAAGGGGCGAGGGGTTCTGCCCCTCTCCCGAGACGCTTGTGACTTTTTAAAGTCACAGGCTTCTCGATCGTTCGAGAAGCCGGGTCCGAGTTCGGGCTCGGGTCCAGCTCGAACCTGGGTCCGACACGACAGACCAACCTTGACACGTGTCCGACACGTGCAGGGCACGTGTCTGACACGTGTCCGACGCGATTTTTTTTCACGGTCTTTACATAAATACTGACTTTCCAGTGCAAGGATCTCATTACCTTTTAATTTGCCCAGTGCATTGACAGTAATTAATTGAATGTTGCATCCCTATGAAACTCTTGCTAAGAATACTTCCCATTGTTATAGGTAACCATGGCTTCCTCTGCTACAGAGGTGGAGATTTGCTGCTCTTTTTTTGGTTTTGCTTGGTGGTTGTTATTGGACTGTTAGACTAGGATATGATAGAATGCTCATTTTCTAACTATTAATGTTTTCTCAATTTTTGTACCTTGCATTGGTCTGCAAGTAGATTAGCAGAACTTAGATGCTTGAATCAAAAGATTTATCATACATTCTTACCATTGTCCGCTATGCAGTGCACAATTTCCCTTAACATGACATTATTAGTAGATTTGTTGTTACATGAGATTCCCTTCTTTTTTTTTGTGAGGTCCATGGCTTGTCATCTGTGTTTCTTTGACCAGTAAAAATTTTCTGTTATGATGGATTGATGAAATAATCTGGTCATGTTTTAATTTTGTTGCTATTGTTTTTATTATGAGTGTTATTTTATGTCCATTGGAATGCAAATGATGTATGGCATTTTGATGATTTGATCTATTTGTTTTCTCTTGTAATCCATCTCTTAGCCTGATTTTTGTTGCTTTGTGCTTTTGTACATGGTATAGGAAAAATTGAAAGAGAAGAAGCCAGTTCTCACAGAGTCGCTTAGCCAAACACTCCAAGCAATGCATAAATCGGGCTGCTTGACTCTTGCTGATTTTATTGAAGGTAAGTTACCAAGCTTTCAGGTGCTAAGCTATTGTAGATTGTTTTCAAAATGGCACAAAACCCAAAACTTTTTATTGCTTAGTGATAGCAACATCATGTGCTTTCCACATAACCGTAAGACTACTTCAGTAACAGAGCAAATGTATTAGCTTGACATCGTTTTTTTTTTAAAACTCCAGACATTTCTGGTTGTGCATGCAGACAATCTATTCTGAAACCACATAATACCAGCTTACAAGTTTTCGGGTTGTGATGGATTGTGGGGATGAGGATATGAAATTTCTTGGGTGGATTGATGTACACACAATTTAAGAGATATCCTGAGGACTTATTGATTCTCATACGTTCTTTCTAGTTATTTTACCTATTTCATTTACTTATATATACAATAACCGATCATTGTTTTCCATTATTAATTGAAAAATCCTAACCAATATAGAGTTGCTGGATTACATTGTGATGCTTAATTGTGCTTTACTTGTTACTGCTTAATCTACTAAAGATGATGTAGTTTTGTCAGGGTTCCCTTGCTGCACTCTTAGCTGCTGAATACCCGTTGCCTGTCATTGTTTTATGCATTTTTGTCCCATTGCATTTTTCTGCACATTAGTGAACTCATATTACTGCTTTTCTTCAGTAATGATTTCAAGATTATTCTGCTACTTTTGCCTTGTGTTTGTGAGAGAAATCCTTTTGTACTGCAAACTTGTAGTACACTTAAGTTTTAGAAGAGAAATTGTCTATTCTTATTCAGTAGCGCCATGTTATGGAACATCTTTACCTATATAAAAGTGATCATCAATTCATAATCTGATTCATCTACTCAACTGTTCTTTTTGTAGGTTTAATTTTTCTTTGCTTCTTCTGTTCTATGCTGCAGATGTGAAAGTGGCTGTGAAAAACAAGGTTCCACTTGTTAGGTCATTGACATTGAACTGGGTTACATTTTGCATTGAAACAAGTAATCGACAAACAGTTCTTAAGGTGCACAAAGATTATGTTCCTATCTGTATGGAGGTTTGTGATAATTTTCTTAGTATTTTTTTCTTTTTTGCTTTCTTGTGTTGTGTTCTCTTGATCCTTATTATATATGTTATCTATATCTGCTTATTTTTTTCATAGATTGGTTTTCATTTACTTGTAATGAATGTCTTTGATCCATGCAGTGCTTAAATGATGGGACACCTGAAGTCAGAGATGCAGCATTTGCAGCTTTAGCTGCAATTGCAAAGGTACTTGATGTTCCTTTTTCCCTTTAATCTATGCCTATCTCATTATGAATTATTTGTTTAGTAGATAAAAGAGAGAATATACTTCCTTTCTTTTTCTCTAGTCAGTTGGCATGAAACCACTGGAAAGATCTTTGGAGAAGCTTGATGAAGTGAGGAAAAAGAAGCTTTCGGAAATGATTGGAAATGCGGGCGATGTACAGTTTGCTGTATCTGGAACTGGTTCAAACCTTTTCCTTTTAGTTCTTGTCTTAATTCCCTCTTTGTGCATGTGTGTGTGCATGTGTGGTGTTTGTATTAATGCTTTTTCCTGTTTTTCCTGTAGTTTCCACATCCAGTGGGAGTTTTACTCGTTCTTCAGTTTCAGAGGTAAGTTGGGGTTTTATTTATTTATTTTGTTGTGTTTAGAACACAATTGTTTATTTATTTCCAAGCCTGCCATGCTGTTATTTGGAAACAAAGATGGAGATTTGGGCACATACTACTCAAATTCCTGTGTCTGATTGGATTTTTTGGATTAACCATTATTTTGGCTATCAATTCAGTTGACAGCTTAGTGCATTTTAGCCTAAAAATAGGTCTTCCCTCGTATTTTCCTTTCAATTGTTATTTTGGTTGCTTCACAAAATAAGGTTAACTAAGTAAACATAAATAAAAAATGATTGCATGAGAAAAGTACAGTGACATGGGCCCACATATTCAAATGCTATTAGTGTAAGTTTTATGAAATAGATTTTTAAAAGATATTTTTGATGAAAACAACGGTGAAAGCCAGATACCAAATAATAATAACCGGCTTACACAAGTGGAGTCTGGGCCGATCTCAGGGAACAGGAGAAAGTACTTTGTATTCCACAAAAGCTAAACTACTCTTTATTGCCTTGAAAATAAAAATAATTAATTAAATAAACGAGAGTGCAGCTCTTTGCAGAGGACTTAAACAAATAAAAAATAATAATGAGTGGCCTTATTACAAACCCAATTGAATTGAATCAAATAAAATAAATCCTAAGCTAAAAAAAAAGGAAAAGTCTTCAGTGCTCGAGCTTCTAGTCCCTTTCTTCATTACTGGTTTTCATTAGATATGCTTCCTGAGGGCTTTGAGGAGCTCTTTGAAGGGCTTGAGGGGCCTTTTGAGGGGACTTTTTTGGGAACCTCAGAGGGCTCTTCGAGGGCTTGTTTTGAGGCTCACCGCACGATCAACCGCTTCCCTGCAAAACAAAAATATAAAACGAAAACAAAACACAACGAAACTAAACAAAAATCTAATGTTAGTTCATAGAAAAATCACAAAAAACAAGAATATAGCTATGATGAAACAACGTAACAACTAACTAACCACTACACTACAAGACAAAATAGCAAAACAAACTAACTGACCAGAACTAATTCATAACAAACTACGAAAAATCTAACTAAAAGCCAAGAACTAATAACAAACTAAACTAAATTAACATCAATTATATGCTCTACGGATTCTAAGAATTAATTAATAAAGCTGAGAAATAAAAACCAACCTAAAAAATCTATCTAACGTATTCTTATGAATTAACGCACAGAACAAGAATCAGCTATTGATTTTTAATCTAATCTTAACGATTTACACGTGAAATTAAAAGCTAAACTAACTAACAATGAAAAGAATCTAAGCTAACTAATTAATTCTGGAATCAATAACAAAACAAAAATATTTAAACTAGCTAATTATTGATGCATATAAAATTAATAGAAATCAACTGAATAATCAATCTAGACTAATTATGCTAAACTAATGTCAATTAATCTTACAAAATTAAACTAAATTAATTCCGATCTAATTAACGTGAAAACATGAATTACAACATGAAATTAAAATTACTAATAAAAGAATATAATTAAAAACTATCTAAATCGGCTAGAATTAAATACACTAAATATGCAATATTGATTAACAATTTAAAATAACTAAATCCTAAACTAAATACTGGAATTGAAATTTCTGGAATTGAGAGTAACTTAACTAACTACTAATTAACAAAAAATTAAACTATTTTATTCGATTGAATTAAAAAAATATCAAATAACTAATTGTTCTATCTACTTTACTCTAGCGATCTCTAGTTATTTGCTAAACAACGACAATTAAAATTAATTAAAACTGATTTAATCATGACAACAACTATCCAGATGCGATTCACTAAATAAAAACTAACTTGTTAGTAAATATGATTGGAAACGTTAGATCTACGGACCAAAAACCGAAAAGAATTAAAAATTAATATCAATACCCTAATCGGCTAATATAGAAAAAAATCTAATTAATTAATCTAATGAACACCGGAAAAAACAATAATTAATCTGGACTAAGTCTAATCTAAATTTGACACAAACTGAATTAAAATTCAAGAAAATATCAGAATACTCTATGTTAAATCTATAGATTTGAATGAAATAATGTTATTCTACGCACAAATAAAGAAAATCGACTAAACTAAACTATTTATTTATTTTTTTATATTTTCAGATGATGAAAAATATGATGAATCTAAACTAGATGTGATGAATATGCCATGAATAAACAAAAACTACATGCAATGAAATGATGTATGCCATGCAAAACTACAGTGAAACGGGGGAGAAGAAGCAAACCATGTGATTTACCTCCGATGTAGGGGTTGAGAAAAAGAAGATGGTTTTTCCTTGAGCTGCACGTACCTTCGTCGACCAAGGCAAGAAGAACCAGTGACAAAAACGTTAGAAGCACGATGAATCAAAGGGGGAAAGGAAGAGATCAAGAGAGAACTGGTTGGGAACAAAAAGGAGGAGGAAGGGAAGAGAAGAAAAGAGGGAGAAGAGGCCTGCGTTTTCTCAGAAGGGAAAAACGTGGGGTGCCGCTCTAAAAATAGTATTTATACTAATTCCTAGGTCAAAACACGATTTTCTATTGAAGTTCGAAATTTTTTCAGAAATTCCAAAACATGTATTCCTCAAAAACGTGTTTTTCAAAAAAAGTTTTTCTTAACTAATTAAAATTAGTAAATACACTCCTAATCTAATTAGACTATGAATTAGAAAAATTCTAAACTAACTAAAACATTGAAAAACTCTGGGCATGTTTTGAAATGTGCGATTTTCCCGTATTTTTTATTTTAAAGCGATTTCTCAAAAACAAAGATAAGATTGGGTTTTTAATGCGATTTTTCAATGGATCATGCATAAAATAGTGTGAATAAAATGCAAAAATATATGCATGATTAGATATAATTACCACCTCTATAGATGGTAAATGGGCGACAGGGTGGAGGCTTATTCTTGTCTTTAGCTTCGGGAAATTATGTTTGAAATGAGATTGTTGTGGAGGAAACCCTCAAATGAAAGAATCTGGGCCTAGTAAGAAGTCTCATTTGCGAGAATTGTCACCAGTGTTATTAAAAACGCGCCTCAAGGCGCAAAAAGCTTGCCTCACCTCGAGGCGAGGGCCTTTTTGCCTTGAGGCACACTTAAAAAACGTAAAACTAGGGGTGGCAATCGGGTCGGGTTGGCGGGTCAGCATACCTCAACCCGAAGCCGACCCATTTATTAAACGGGTCGGCTGTGGCAAACACGAACCCGACCCGTTTATTAAACGGGCAACCCGACACAACCCGCCAACCCGTTTAATAAACGGGTTGGGTCGGGTAAACGGGTTGGCAGGTTAGCGGTCGGGTTGGCGGGTTGACTCGCTCGCCTAACCCGTTTATTAAACGGGTCAGCCGGGTTGGCGGGTTGACATACCCCTAACACGAACCCGACCCGTTTAATAAATGGGTTAGGCGGGTCGACCCGTTTATTAAACGGGTTAGTTTAAGCCCAACCCGAACCCGCCTAAGAGGTGGGTCGGGTTGGCGGGTCGGGTTGGTGGGTCGTGTCAGATTTTGCCACCCCTACGTAAAACCCTCAAGGCGTACGCCTCATGCGCCTTGAGGCGAGGGGAAAAAGCCCTCGCCCCTTCTCTCTCCACTCCGTCCCCTCTCATCCCCCGCGACCGTTGTCGCCGGCCACTACCCGTCGCCGGTCATCGCCTCTTCCACCTTCTTCTTTCCTCTGCTGAGAAGGCGTCGACGACCCGCCGGCCACCACCGTCTTCTTTTCTCTGTTGCGAGGGCGCCAACGACTCACCGCCACCGCCGTCCGTTCCGGCGACCTCGGTCGACATCCCTGCCACCGCCTTTCCTTTGCGTTTTCCGGTGACGTCGAAGTCGTCGCCGCCAGGTAAACCCTCTTCTTTCTTCTCCGTGAGGGGTCGACCAACAAGGGGGCAGAGCCCCCTATCGTCGGCAGGGGGTTACCCCTTGCCTTTCTTTTGGGATCGACCGACAGGGGGGCGGTGCCCCCTGTCGTCGCCTCTCGTGGGCAGGGGGTTCCCCCTTCTGCTTTTCTCTGTTGGTCGACTGACAGGGGGGCGGAGCCCCCTGTTGTCGCCTCTCGTCGGTAGGGGGTTACCCCCTGCCTTTCTTCTGGGGTCGACCGACAGGGGGGCGGTGCCCCCCTTGTCGTCGCTTCTCGTGGGCAGGGGGTCCCCTCCCTCTGCTTTTCTCTCTTGGTCGACCGACAGGGGGGCAAAGCCCCCTTGTCGTCGGCAGAGGCTTACCCCCTGCCTTTCTTTTTGGGTTGACCGATAGGGGGGCGGTGCCCCCTGTCGTCGCTTCTCATGGGCAGGGGTCCCCCCTTCTGCTTTTCTCTCTTGGTCGACTGACAGGGGGGCAAAGCTCACTGTCTCTTTCTTTTTCGGTAGGGGGCTCCGCCCCCTGTCACTCACCTTGTCGTCAGGCAGGGGGCTCTGCACCCCCTGTCCTCCTTGCTTTGCCGGCAGGGGGCTCCAACCCCCCATGCCATTTGCCTTGTCGACAGGGGGGCTCTGCTCCCCCCTGTCCTCCTTGCTTTGCCAGCAGGGGGCTCCCCCCCCTACCATTTGCCTTGTCGACAAGTAGCGAGGAAGAAAGCTGATAATTGCGACTGTTTGCAGGGTTTGCTCTCTTATACCTCTCTCTCAGTTACTGTCTTTTTAGATTCTTTTTCTTCTAATACATATTTGGTTGTTTATGTTAAGTGTTGTTTCATTGATACGATTCTTTATAGATTTTCTTATTTCCTGTTTTTGCATGTGTTGATTTTCATGCTAGTGGAATATTATGTATTGGAGAATGTCTTAGTTTATTATGTTTGATGATGTATTCCAGTATTTAATCAAACTCTTGATGATGGTCGCCTCATTTATCGTTTTATGTAGTTGTTTTGTCATTTTGTAAACAGAGTAATGTTTCTAATTCATGTATAATTTTTAACTTTTAGTTGTTCTGTCTCTTCTTGAGGATTAGCATGTTTCAGGCCAATGCTATAGGCCTTGGATATGTTTGTCCATGAACATGAACGTGCTTTTGATTAGCTTAGGTTGGTATAGGTGTCATGCCATTGGATGTTGGGTTGTACAATATACTTCTATATGCATTGTTAGTAATTTATCGTTGATTCACATATCAAATCTGCCTAAATGTTGGCATTGTTCCTCTTGGATTAGTTAACTACTTGTATCTTTACTTTTAGTTGCTAATCTGTGTTTGCATCACTACTAATAGTTCTCTGCATCAGGTGTCTCATTGTATGCTGATTTTTAGATTTCTTTAAAAATCTGAATAAACATGACAAGTTTTGAATGTGGTATACATTTTTTGCATATGTTTTCATGCAATGTGGTCAGTAGAATGCATGATGTTAATATATATTTTGTTATATGTATTTTTGCAGTTGAACAATGGGAAAAGATGTAAGATGGGATCATGGAGTTAAAGTTCTAAATCCCACTAAAGATCCCAAACTCGTAGAACATGTGCAATTACTGTCATAAAGTGACTACAAGAGGCATCTATAGGCTAAAACATCACTTAGCTGGCACAAAACATGGTGTAAGCATGTGCGAAGCAGTTTCACCTGATGTGAAAAGATTTTTTCAGAATTATCTAAAGGATCAGAAGCAAAAGAAAGAAGAGTTAGAACAAAACAAGTTGGATATCGGGAGAAGTGTTTATTTTGGATCATCAACAGGTGATAATGTGAATAAAGAAACTAGTGGATCATGTAGTGATGCAAAAACAAGTACAGGTGGTTCTATGGACCTTTTTGTGAATAAAGAAGCACGACAAACCAAAATAAACACTGCTTTCAAAAGGGATGAAAGAAAAAATGTATGTCGTGCCATTGGTAGATTTTTTTATGCAAATGCATTATCATTTAATCTTTGCAACAATCCATATTTTGGTGCAATGGTAGAAGCTATTGCAAATTATGGGTGAGGGTTCAAACGGCCTTCTTAACACAAGATTAGAACATGGATTTTGAAGGACGATGTAGATTGTACTAATGAAATTTTAAAAGAGTTAAAAAAAGAATGACCAAAGGTTGGTTGCAGTATTATGACAGATGGTTGAACAGATGGAAAATGAAGAAACTTAATTAATTTTCTTGTGAACAACTCATCTGGGACAATATTTTTGAAGTTCGTTGACATAAGCGACATGGAAAAAACTGGTGCAAATTTGTGTAAGTTGTTTGAAGAAGTTGTTAAAGAAGTTGGTGAAAGTAATGTGGTGCAATTCATTACAGATAATGCACCAAATTATGTGGCAACCGGGAATATGTTAACAACAAGAAAAACATGTTTTTGGACACCATGTGCAACGCACTGCTTAGATCTTATGTTAGAAGATATTATAAAGATATACAAGATACATTTATAGTCATGCATGAGTATTAAATTTAATGAGAAAATTCACAAAGAAGAAAGAACTTCTGCGTCTAGCCGTTACTCGTTTTGCCACAACATATCTTACACTTCATAGTATTGGATGTTATAAGAAAGAGTTAAAGTCGATGTTCTTATCTGCAAATTTTAGATCATCTAATTACTATAAGAAATCTTTTGCTAAGAACATTTCTTATATTGTTCTTAATGATCATAAGTTTTGGGCTGTCATATCATATGCAATTAAAGCTACACTACCTCTCGTGAAAGTTTTGCGACTAGTTAATGTAGACGAATCTGTTATGAGATTTTTGTATGAGACAATGGATAGAGCGAAGGAGGAAATTGCTTCAAACCATGACAATGTCGAAAGAAAATATAAACCTATTTGAGATATCATTGATAGACGATGGGACTTGCAATTTCATAAGCCTTTGCATGCAACTGCCTATTATTTAAATCCACATTTTCATTATGCTGACAACTTCAACCCTGATGAAGAAGTTATGAGTGACTTTTATGATTGTGTTGAAAAATTAGTTTCTGATGCAAATATTCGGTTGAAAATTACAACACAAATCGATGCATTTAAAAATGCAAATGGGTTGTTTGGCAGAGAGGCAGTTGTTACTGTTAAAATGTACCCATCAATTGTTGTAATTAGACATATTTTATATATATAAAAGATGATACATATACATATATGGTATATATGTATATGTATCCTCCTATTTATATATATAAAATATATATTTTCCTTTTGTTTAGCCGTAGGGGTATTTTAGTCTTTTCCTCTGTTTTACGCACATTCACTTTATGAATGTGATTGTAATTTATTTTATTTTTATTTTTCTTTTATTTTTTATTTCTTTTTTCTCAAGTACCAAAAGGTACCTTGGGGGGCCCACTCAAATAGACGTTGGGCCCCTTCCAACGGTCACATTTGTGACCGTTGGAGGGGCTCCAACGTCTATGAGTGGAGCCCCTCCAAGGCTCCTTTTTGTTGTTATAAATAGGGGCTCTCCCCTTTGTATTTCTGACTCCTTGAGGGAGCTTATGCTCCATTGTAATGGGGTTTTTACCCCTTCTCCATTATTCTTCAATGATATGCAACTTATGACTTTATGTCATATTTTTCCCTTTTTATGGGTTTTATGTGTTAGCACATTATGTGCTTATGTTGTTTCCCTTTAATGGGTATATTTGCACTTCACGTGCATAGATATGGGTTCATTATTGAACCCAATGTATTTCAAGTCACTTTCTAACATGGTATCAAAGCGAGGTCACGATGGGGTTGTCCTTTGGTGCAACGGAAAGCGTGTCGCTCAAGAAATGGTGAAGTATTCATTGCTCTTCCTAAAGTATTATGCTTTTCAAGTTATTCGGTATGTATCCCTTTTCTTAAAAGTGTTATGCATTTGACAATATGTTTCTTGCATATAGTTTGTTCGTTTAATGGTCATGATAGTTGAATTATTTCTTTTCACATTTCGTGTGCTCATATATTTTGAAAATATCTCCTTTTAAATTTGGTGAAATCGTTTGTTGTCCAAATATAAAATTCGTGTTTATTTTTCGAACTACTCATCGCATATAATAGTAATTTATGTTTTTAAAAATTACCTTCAATTATGTGAGATTTATAGTTCTTAAATAAATATTTCATGATTGACCTATAAGTTAACTTTTAAAAATTATATATATGATTTCTTGCTAAAATAATGATCTTTGCTTAAAATTTCTTAACTCTCATATGAACCCTAATTTGATTCGAGTTCCCCTCTTGATTATGGATTTTAGTGCATTTTTGAAAAATTTGATATAATCATTATATGAGAATCTCTCACATCTAAAATCTTTGTTGAATCCTAAAGTAGTTCTTGTTAATGATGACTTATAAGAACTCCTAAAAAGTTTTTCAATGTTTCTTTTTTGAAAAATTATCTATGATAAACCATTAGGAAAGATTGTTTTAAAAAGAATTTCCCACATAGAGTGCATAGTTCATCTATTACATCCTTTTTGGTATAAATGATTTCATTTTTCATCCTTATAAACTTGTTGGTTTGTATTTTTCATAAGGTTTCGAAACCTCTTAATAATATCTTTAAAGATGCCTACATTGGCCATAATATGGTTTTCTTTGTCCTCAATTGCACTTATCAAGCATGTAATTACATGATTAAAATTTGAGAATTTCAAGCATTGCTCTTTTTATAAAGTGCATACTTGCTCACTTTTGTGTATTTTTGTATTTTGTGCACATTTGCTTCTCAAATATTTTGCGCTTGTATGCATTCTCTCTTTTTTATGATATACATGCCTTAGTGCATGTTTGTTTACACCTTGGTGTGTATTTGTTCAAGTATTGTATGAGTGCCTTCGTGCACATCTTTTATAAAGCCTTGTGTGCTTACATGTGAATTGTCTCTTCGTAGACATTTTTTGCATTATGGAGCCTTTATGCACATTTCTTTTGTGAAAAGTATAATGAATTTAGATATTGAGTTCTTTTTAAATCATTGTAAGTGCTTATAGCACTTTGTATGTGTCCGCATATCTCATCACAATCAAAGAATATTTTAAAATTTTTGTATGGGATTTAATCCCAAATCTATAAATTTTCAAGTGTTTTTTGAATATTCTTTCCTTGAGTATTGTGTTCAAGCCTTCTTTGTGAACCATTACGGTTCTTATGATTTCTTTGATTAAAAGCTTGATTGTCTTGATGAATTCTTTATGTTGTTGTGTTTGTTGCTTAATAAGTCTTTTTTGGTACAAGACTTCTTTTGAAGATTAAGCATAATTCGTGTTTATGCAAAATTGTTTTGATGGATTATATTGGACCTTTGATTCAATTTGTTAATCGGTCCTCTTGGTAAAAACTTTTATTTGGAAAATGATTCCTTATGTGGTTACTGCCCTTTTGTGGCACTTATATTTGTCCATCACATGTTATTTAATGCATCATTTATTTGGCCTTATTATTGTTATATTAGAGATGTTTGTCGAGGTGAGTTATGGGCATCTCGTGTTGTATCATTTTAGATTGTCCACCTTCCATATTATAGATGGTTGTTGAGGTGAGTTATGGGCACCTTGGGACTCTAAAATGATTTGTTATTTGATCTCTAATTATGAGTGTGTCACTCATTTTTTCTCTTGTGGCCATTGATATTATGGATGCCTCTATGTAAATGTGATGGACATATGGTGTTTGAAACCTTAAATGTTTTAAGGTATATTTAAAATCAAGGTGTTTTGGGATTATAGCCCAACCTTTTATTTGTTTAAGAATCTTATGAGTGCACTTGCACATTTGTGATTCCGTATGTTGTGCTTGTTGTGCACATGTGTTCTTGTGTTTTTTCACAAGTGTTCTTGGTGTGTGTATGTTCACACATTTGTTCTCAAGAATATTATTTTATCGATTGTAGTATCTTGTTGAAGATACTTTTTACATGCATTTATTCCAAAATGTTATTGTTATGAGTATTCTTTTTTAAAAGGAATATTGTTTCATTCGAGGTTTTATTTATATGTTGTCATTACAAGCTTTATTGCCTCAAAAGTCCTTTCCTTTTATGCCCATTATCTAAATGTCATCATATGTATACAAGAATTTTATTACACCTTCGTGTGTTTTTAGCCCTTTGTTGGCTTTTGCTCTCTTGGTCTAGTAGCTGAACACACTTGTCTTGAGTGATCTTATATGTAGACAAGACACGTTGATTCACACCATCGTGTGTGATCTTAGTCCATGTTGGCGTTTGTGTTCTTGTTCTAGTCGCTTAGATGTATGCCCATGGTTGGCTTATTTCACTCATTTCAAGTGCCATCTTATATAGACAAGAGATGTATTATGTTTTAGCCCATGGTTGGCTTATTACTCTTGTTCTAGTAGCTGAACATACTTGGTTTTAAGTGTATTTTTACGTAGACAAGAGATACTTTTTAGTCCATGTTGGCATGTATTCTCTTGCTCTTGTCGTAGATGCACTTATTTCAAGTATTATTATATGTAGACAAGAGGTTCGTTTACACACCTTTGTGTGTGTCTTTTGCCTTTAATGGCTTTATATTCTTGATCTAGTAGCTTATACACTCGATTTATGAGTTTTGGAGGACTAATGAGGAAGTTGTTTGTAATGAATAAACTATTATTGAAATTTGCAAAATTCCATTCATGACTTGTGTTTTTCAAGTAAATCATCTTTTTGATATGCATATCAAGTTGATTTCTTAGCATTTAATCTATATATTAAGTGCTTATGGTTTTTGCCACCCTTATATGTAAAATGTTTTTTTTTCTCTTTTCAATTAAGTGTGACTTTCATAAATGTTTTTAAAAAACCTTGTGAACTCTTGGGCTTATTTTGCCTAAAGTATGCTTGGAGACTTCGTTTCTCTTATTTGGAACTTCACTACATGTTTGAAGCATGTTTTAGTTCTTTGAGTATCAATTCATATAATGATTCGTATATGCATATGCTCTTTATGGCCTTTTTTGGGCTCTCATTCAATAAAGATATGTATGTTATGCCTCTTCGTAGGCTTCTTGTGGTATCCCTTAGTGGATCATTTTGTTATTCCCCATTATGGGGTTATATTTGTCCAATGGTGGACCTTATGAATGCATTATGCATTCTTGCATAATTTGCTTCCGCTCATTTTGTTTTAACATAATGTATGATTTAGAAACTTTGGTTTTCTAAATTTTTTGTTTCATACTAAAGTAACTATCATATTATGCATAAATTTTGCACCTTGTTAGGAATGTTCCTTTTTGAGTAAAGTGCAAAGATATTGTTTACTTGTTCTTTGTTGTTTTCTTTTCTCAGGATCTTGGAGATAGGACAAAGGGAAGTACCCTGGATGGTTCGGGAAATGGGTTCATCATTTGAAGACAATTGGAGGAAGGCTATTTCAAGTTTCATTGCATCCTTGCCGAAGCCTCTTGGAGTCGCCGAAGCCTCGTGGAGTTTTGCCCTTTTTTCAATCTTTTTGTTTCCCTGCAAAGCTTGAGGGGGGGTGTTAAAATGTACCCATCAATTGTTGTAATTAGACATATTTTATATATATAAAAGATGATACATATACATATATGGTATATATGTATATGTATCCTCCTATTTATATATATAAAATATATATTTTCCTTTTGTTTAGCCGTAGGGGTATTTTAGTCTTTTCCTCTGTTTTACGCACATTCACTTTATGAATGTGATTGTAATTTATTTTATTTTTATTTTTATTTTATTTTTTATTTCTTTTTTCTCAAGTACCAAAAGGTACCTTGGGGGGCCCACTCAAATAGACGTTGGGCCCCTTCCAACGGTCACATTTGTGACCGTTGGAGGGGCTCCAACGTCTATGAGTGGAGCCCCTCCAAGGCTCCTTTTTGTTGTTATAAATAGGGGCTCTCCCCTTTGTATTTCTGACTCCTTGAGGGAGCTTATGCTCCATTGTAATGGGGTTTTTACCCCTTCTCCATTATTCTTCAATGATATGCAACTTATGACTTTATGTCATATTTTTCCCTTTTTATGGGTTTTATGTGTTAGCACATTATGTGCTTATGTTGTTTCCCTTTAATGGGTATATTTGCACTTCACGTGCATAGATATGGGTTCATTATTGAACCCAATGTATTTCAAGTCACTTTCTAACAGTTACAACAAGAAAATTAAAAAATCCTGGTAAGTGTGCAATTATGTTGTTATTTGTCAATATTTTTTTATGTTTTTGTTAATTATGACATTCTTAATGTTTTTATCATTTTTTTATTATTTTATTTTAATGCAACTGATTGGTGAAGTTCATTTGGGCATGAAAATCCCGAGTTGATGAATTTTGCAATTCGAATTCTAAGTTTGACATGCAGTGCATCGGGCTGTGAGAGGAATTGGAGTACTTTCTCATTGGTTAATGACTTTGTATTTTATTTTTGAAATACATTTTTATAAGTTTAATTATCTTACATTTGATTATCAATTATTTGAAATTATAGGTGCATACAAAACGAAGGAATAAACTTGAACAAGAGAAGATGAATGCATTGGTTTTTGTAATGTACAATATAAAATTAAGAGAGAGAAATATGAAGAAGAAGGCTATCAAAGACCCTATATGTCTAGATCATATAGACTCAGACGATGAGTGGATTGTGGAGAAAGAAGATCAAGTGTTGCCAAGTGATCCCAATTGGTTGGAGGATTCATGGTTGAATCCGAACTTTGACATAAATGCCATTGAGCATGTGCCTATTGAAAAAGTCACTTCACCTCATGTTTCACAAAGTGGTTCTAGGGAAAACATGTCTTTAAGAGATCGAGGTAAAGTTATATTCCTTTTACGTAGCTATGAATATAAATGTATTTTTTTAATTACATAACATAAATATTTAATATATGATTTTTTATTGAAGGAAAAAGAAAAGTAAAAGAAGTAATTGAGGACGTGGATGAAGAAAGTGTAGATGATGAAGAGTCAGAGAATGAAGATGAAAAAAACCCTATTTATATGGATTCTTCAGATGATGATATTGAAGACTTAAATATTGATGATGACGTGACACAAGAAGAGCCTAGGCCTTAATTCATATCATAAAGCTATTGGCCATTTATATGTTTTTTGGGTCTTTCAGTTGTAATTGTGAATATTAAACTCTCATTTTGAAGAGTTATGGACAAACACATTAACATTTGGTTGTTAATGTTAACATGCATTTTCTAATTATGACATGATGTTGTTAGTGCTAATATGCATTTTGTTGTTAATGTTAGTTTTTTATTGAATGAATGCTCATATTTAATTTCTTAGATACTTACATATATCAAGTTATTGCATTAATGTTACTTTTACATGTTAATCTCATATTTTTTCCGTATTTATTTGAGATTTTTTATTTTGTGTTGGTTGACGCTTCATCAATAAAGCATTTCTTATTTATTTATAATTTTAGATAATTTTTATAGTTTTTTTTAAGTTAAATTTTTTTTTGAGGCTTACGCTTTGCGCCTCGAGGCTTATGCCTCGCCTCAGATTTTGGTGGAGCGCCTCGCTACGCCTCAACGCTTTTCACAACACTGATTGTCACCTTGATATCCAAGTACATTCTTTCTTTTCTGTGTGCACAATGTTTTTACAGGAACCTTGCATTTGTGGTGGATTGGTTTGTATCTTATGCTAGAGTTGCTAGAATCTGGTTGTTTATAACATGGACACCAATGTCATTCTCGGCAATGGATTATCTTGGGGGATTTAGATTTTTTTTTATTTTATCAGAAAATCTTGGAAAAATATCAGTCTACTGAAAATGTTATAAATAAATATATAATATAAAATAATATAAATATTTATGAGTGGGTTATAAGATTTTAGAATTATGAACACATAAATGAAAAACACTAGGTTAAGGAGGAGAGGAACCTATGCTTTTATAGATTGTTTTGTAAAGCACTAATGTAGTTTTACAATGTAAAGGGACAAAAAATAGTCCCATATGCTGAGGAGGGGGAAAACCTCCCCTCCCACATCTATTTAAGAGGTCCTTCCCTCTTTCTTTTCTGCATTAAGGAAAGGTGGCTATTCACATGGTTGGAATCCACATCAGCAGCCTTCATATTATTTTTTAAGTAGGGCTTAAATGCCTTTGCTTTAAATGAAGTTTTCTTTGCATTACATAATGCTTTCTACTTGTCATTTTTGTTGTTAGATGCAAGGTTGTAAGTAGTATCGTTACCCGTATCGGTTGGGCCAATAGTAACACCGTATCGTATCATATCGTAAACGTATCATAAATTTTTAATAAAAAAATTAAAAATAAAAAAAATCAGAAAAAATTCTAAAAAAATCATATCACATCAAATAATGATGAATTGCACAAAATACAAATATAAAATCACATATGAAGCATTTATGTCTCTATGAGCTGCATAAAACATCACCAAACATCAACTATCTTGCAAGAACAACGCAAAATATTAAATATCATGCAATTAAGAACATGCCATAGGACTTATACTTTCATGCTTCATAAACAAAAATATTATGACACTAGTTACACTCAATTTTCAATCGGTTTTCACTCGTTACTTTAGTGTTCCATTGCTATGCCGGATCATCTGATGCCATCTTTGTTGGAGTGTGAAGCCTGATTTCTACCTTGATATAAATCTTTAATTTTTGCGGTAAATTGGCAGAGTGTTATAGGGGGCATCACCCCAGAGGCAAACTTTTTTTGAGAGTAGCTTTGTAATTTTACTCATAATAAATACTTTTTTACCTTACCCATTTTTTGTGTGGAAAAATGGTGAAAATTTATTTATTTTTATCTTAACCCACTTCTTTAGGTGAAAAAACAATGGAAATGCACTTCTAATGGCCTCTAGACAAATGAAGAAGTTGGCCCTCAAAAGGTATTTAAAACCCAAAATGAAAAAAATAATTTTTGGCCTTTTTTAAAGTGCGATGAAGGTGTATCATACGATATGCCTTATATCGTACGATATACCTTGTATCATACGATACACCTTGTATTCGTACGGTATGCGTTGTATCATACGATATACCTTGTTTCATATGATACAACACGATACAGGGGTGTATCATACGATACACCCGATACGAGTACAATACACACTTGTATCGTGATATGAGTGTGTATCATATCGTAAACCCCAAAAGTAATGATACGTATTGTACGATACGGCACAATACGGACAACCTTGGTTATATGCGTTAAATATGTGATAATTCGCAATATTCTCACACAATATTTAAAATGAAGTGAGATTTTGAAAATCTTGCGAAATTATTGGGATTATCACATTTGGTGATTATATCATGAGGTTTTCAATATCTCGATGAGTTGGCTTCCTTAAGATGCAATTTATGGAACTGAAATAATTTCATCCGGCTTTTAGTGGTAAATGTGTTTGTTTGGCAACTTTAACACAATATGAATTGCTTGTTCCGCAGGGCGCACAGAGCTCGTACGTTAAAAGATCTGCTGCTAGCATGCTCATTGGAAAAAAGACAGTTCAGGCAACTGTGAGATTCTATCTTATATTCTCTCTTAGGTGTTTAATTAAATGCACTTTGAATAATAGCCTTTGCATATTTCTGTTATTTGATTTTTTTTTATGGACGCTTGATTAGGCTCCAGTTAAAAAGGTTGGTCCTGCAAAAACTGGTTCGAGTAAGAAGGATGGTTCTGGGCAGCAGAGATCTGTATTGGTTGTGGTTGAAGATGTTGAGGTAAATTAGTTCAACCTATTGTTTGCATGGTTATTCTGGAGGCAGTCCGGTATTGCATTATTGTTTTATAAGTCCATCCTGCTAAGATAATTTTTATTCATTTATTTGTTTCAGCCAGGGGAGATGAGCCTTGAAGAAATTGAAGGAAGATTGGGAAGTGTTCTGAAAGCAGATACAATCTCTCAATTGAAGAGTAGTGTTTGGAAGGAAAGACTTGAAGGTTACCTTTTTTATTCTTCTGTAATTTTGTTATCGTTGTTATATTTGTTGGTAACGTCATTTGAGATGTCATGGTAGTGAAATTTTGAAATGTATGTTGTGATATCTTGGTCCTCTGTTCAGATTGTGCAGTGGGAAATTTAACATCTTTCATATGCTACTTTTTGCTGCTATGTATGAAAATATTTTCTGTATCTGTATATAATTATGCTTCATTGATCTTTATGTTTGGTCAGCTGTTGTTAGTCATTATCCTGAAGTGGTTGGGTTGGACATCTTTATGTTTGGTTAGCTGTTGTTAGTCATTATCCTGAAGTGGTTGGGTTGGACATGGTCTGGTCGCAAATACAACTACTATAGTTTATTCTATTTTTTCAATGATAATAACTGATTGCATAAGTGCTTGATATTCATGGATCTGCTATTATCTGCCTTTTGTTGAGCTCACATATTTTGTTCCTTACAATCTGAAGGCGAAACCCTTATAATTGCAGAATGCTTTTATTCAATTTTGTCCTATTCTGTTTGCTGCACTGCAGGCGATGCTGCTATCATGACGGTCGTATCAGCAACATTTTGTTCTAAAAATTTCTTTGAAGGATTCAAAGCATTTGTTTTCCAGTGAAAATAATTGATATCTATTTTATAATGTAAAAATATAGAACTGAACAAATTGGAAGAATAGGGAAGTAAAATGGTGGCTTTCTTTAAATGTGGAAGAAATTAATAAATGGGAGTTCATATTTCAATTTTGGGATATTTTGTGATAATGTTGTTCTGCACTGAGAAATTCTGTTATTTTCATAAGATCATGTATCTTCGCTATGAATTTATACAAGTTTCACTATTATATAGGAAATTGTCATAATTTGTTTACTGTTTTGCTTCGACATTTTGATGTATTGAATTTGCTAATATTACCATATACTGTGTTGTTGGCATACCTTTGGTATCTTCTTAGTGAAAATCTTATGACATTGTCATGTTCTGAAAACATGGAAATAATCATGGTTGTATGTGCACACCTGCATTTAATCATTCACATAAATGTACTAGTCTTGGTGGAAAATCGGTTATTTGGGAAGCATATCTTTGAATGGTATTCTATAGCAAGCAGGTTGTAATTTTATACGTTTGGTAGTCTATTTGCTTGTAACCCTTATGAATTACTTCTAACTAGCTTTCTTTAGATTTTCTATCTCCATGTAGCATGAGAAAGTTCCATATAATCTGATAAACTTTTGGTGATCACTTTGCTTATGCATGTTAGTGTATCATTGGCAGCTATATCTTTACTAAAACAAGAGGTAGAAGGCCTTTCAGACCTTGACCAGGTGGCAGAAATTTTGATCCGATTGCTGTGTGCAGTTCCTGGATGGGGTGAGAAAAATGTCCAGGTACATTATATGTTCTTTGTGTGGACTTTCATGTTGAGTGACTTTTTCTTGTAATCAATTCAAACAAATGGTTGAATTTGCTCTGGATGCAAACAGGTTCAACAACAGGTTATTGAAGTGATTACTCATATAGCTTCTACAGTATCAAAATTCCCCAAAAGATGTGTTGTGTTGTGCATCCTCGGTATGTGTTAGCCTCTAATGGTGATCTGCTATTGTAGCTGCTGATGACCAGTTCTTCAAATTGTCATCCTTCTAGAAGTAATCTGGTAGCTGTGCATGCTTCTACTGTATTTTTATGTTGTAGATATCCTTTGCAGGGATAAGTGAAAGGGTTGCTGATATCAAGACCCGTACCCATGCTATGAAGTGCCTAACTGCTTTTTCTGAAGCAGTTGGTCCCGGATTTGTTTTTGATAGGGTAACCTCTGTTCCCCTTGAACAGTCATTCTTAAGTTACTGGAAGTGCAATTCAAATTTCTCTTGCTTTTCTTAGTGCTAGTTTAAAAAATGTTTGTTGAAATACTTCATTTCATATTTTAGCTATACAAAATTATGAAAGAGCACAAGAACCCCAAGGTTCTAAGTGAAGGAATTGCATGGATGGTCACTGCAGTTGAAGATTTTGGTGTCTCACACCTAAAATTGAAGGTGAGTTAAATCCTAGTTAAAGATTAGTAAATTTTGTTTGCTTGATATCTTTACTTGTACTTTTTTTTGATTTTATCATGTTTGTTTTTTGTTCATTTGTATATGTCTGCAGGATTTAATAGATTTTTGCAAGGATACAGGATTGCAGTCAAGTGCTGCAGCCACCAGAAATTCAACCATTAAGCTGATTGGAATGTTGCACAAATTTGTTGGCCCAGGTGGGCATGTACCTTTTTACTTTGTCTGGTATTGCATTAGAGTATTTGATTTTCAGTTGTTTTACTTCTCTTTTTACTGCAGACATCAAAGGGTTCGTCTCTGATGTGAAACCTGCACTTCTTAGTGCTCTTGATGCTGAATATGAAAAAAATCCTTTCGAGGTTTGGAATCTCAGCCTGGTATTCCTTTTGGAGTTTCTCAAAGACCTCTATTATCATATTATGTTCTGGTGCATGTTATCAACAGGGTGCAAGTTCACCTCCCAAGAAAACTGTGAAGTCCTGTGACTCCAATTCTGCAACTTCTGCTGCTGGGTTCGATGGGTTACCACGGGAAGACATCAGTGGGAAGATTACACCGAATCTGTTGAAGAACTTAGGTAGCCCAGACTGGAAGGTATTTATTAATTTAATTCTGTCCTTATTTCATGAAACACGATGTTCTGTTATCTGCATTTCTAAGAATAATTGTTTATTTACCTTATAGGTTCGATTGGAGTCCATTGAGTCTGTCAATAAAATAGTGGAAGAAGCTAATAAACGCATACAACCGACTGGAACAGGTATTGAATCACATCCTTTCTTCAATAAGAATGGATATGTTATGTTTTCTCAAATAGTATTATGGATTTATCCTATAATGATATACTGCATGTGCCCTTCAGGTGAGCTGTTTGGGGCTCTGAGAGGCCGTCTTTATGACACTAACAAAAATCTGGTCATTGCGACACTTGCCACCATTGGTAATATTGCATCTGCCATGGGTCCTGAAGTTGAGAAATCAAGCAAGGTTTCATTTTTATCTAGTGACAATTAATTTTTTTTTAAGTATTTTGCTTCCAAATTTAAAAAAAATAGTGGTATATGTTTCCCTTCTGCAGAAATTGTTGGCAGATGTCCTAAAATGCCTTGGTGACAATAAAAAGTTAATGAGGGAATGCACGTTGAAGGCATTAGATTGCTGGGTTATTGCAGTTCAATTGGACAAGATGGTACCTTTTCACTTATTCAACTCTCAGAAATTTTAGATTACAGTCCATTTGCATTATCACCTTTCAAGATTTCCTGTCTTAAGTTTTTGCCCATTTTTTTGGGTGCATTACAGGTTCCTTACATATCATCTGCTTTAGTTGATCCTAAGCTTGGTGCAGAGGGCCGAAAGGACCTGTTTGATTGGCTAACAAAGCAGCTTTCTGCGATAAATGACTCAACTGAAATTTTGAACCTTTTGAAGCCAACAGCTTCTGCCTTGACGGTATACTTTTCTATCTTGGTTGGAAAAAGTTCGCTTCCTTCCTATTTTGTGCTATTAATATCTATAAATTTTATTCATTGATCTTTGTTGGGAAGTTAATATGTATTTCCGTATGGCTTGTTTAGGACAAATCAGCAGAGGTTCGAAAATCAGCAGAGTCTTCATTGGCTGAGATCATTAGAATTTGTGGAAATGAAGCAGTATGTGTACTTTTCTAAGAAGTTCTATTGCTGTTTTGTTTGGATTATATACATACATACATATCCACCCTTCGGAATTGGACGATGCAAGAGTCGATTCCTATAAAATCAAGCACTCAGAACACATCTATACATTCAGATTTGAGAAAAACACATAAAGAACCCTTCAAAAGCCCCGTAGGCTGCGGTAGGCATGGACCGGTGTAGGCATTGAGTTACTACCCTCTGCTCTATAATTTGTGTTGTAAAATTTTAAAAGTATTGTGAGCCATTGAGTTTTCACTTTTTGAAAAACATATCTAGATGTCGTGAAATCTACATGTATATAGATTTCTTACTAAATAAATTAGAAACATATCTAGATGTCGTGAAATCTACATGTATATAGAAATGTCGTGAAAAACATTTCTTACTAAATAAATTAGAAACAATAAATATATAAAATCCGATCAATGAAACACTTGAACATTGTAGGAGAGCTGTTTGATCATCATTAGTTGTAGATTTTGGATCCTTTTTGGTGTGTGTTTGGGGGGGGGGGGGGCTAATATTTGCTATCCTCCTGGGTAAGGGTAGAAACCCTTCAAAAAGCCCCTAGGCTGCGGTAGGCACAGAACGGTGTAGGCATTGAGTTACTACCCTCTGCTCTATAATTTGTGTTGTAAAATTTTAAAAGTATTGTGAGCCATTGAGTTTTCACGTTTTGAAAAGCATATCTAGATGTCGTGAAATCTACATTTTGAGCATATTTCTTACTAAATAAATTAGAAACAATAAATATATAAAATCCGATCGATGAAACACTTGAACATTGTAGGAGAGCGGTTTGATCATCATTAGTTGTAGATTTTGGATCTTTTCTGGTGTGTGTTGATTGGGGGGGGGGGATGGCGCTAATAGTTGCTACCCTTGTGGGTAAGGGTAGAAACCCTCTAGTAGAAAACTCTATTTTTGTTAGTTTTTAAATTTTTTTTGCACATCTGACTGTCGAAATGTGATTTACATGTTGGGTTTTGGTGGAAACTGGCCCTTGGATCATGTTTTTTGATGTGCATGCTGGATTTTTCATAGGTTGCAAAGTACGGCCTGCAATTTAATGATTCAACCCTCAAAAAATTGTATTTTTACATAAAAAATGACCTAAGGTCGAATCCTACTACTTTGACCATGCTGAACACATCCATGGGGTCAGATTTGGTCAAAACAACCTCCTCCTTTGAGTCCCAAGTAGGGGGTTCCTTGCTCACGAGGGTAGTAAATACTATCTCCCACACACACACACACACAGAGATATATATATATATATATATATAGTAATGCTATGGTGCTCTGGGAGTGCCTACTCCCACATACTAGAAATCATGGTTGTAGGTTGTATCTTCTCAATTAAAACTTTGGATGTACTCAACATAGTTTATTTGATAGGAATCATGCTTTGGATCATGTTTTTGGGACACAAAAATAAGATTTTTTTAAGTCATAAAATTTTGATACATTGTGAGTCGTTTATTTTTGAAGTTCTTAAAAAATATACATATATGCTATAATCACATGATCCAAAACTTGTTTTCTACTAAATAATGCTTATAGATCATATCTATATGGTCTGATCAACAAAAAAATATGAAAATCTAAAGCTTCTATTAGGTGGGAGTAGGTATTCCTGGAGCACCTTATCATTACCAATATATATATATATATATACATATATATATATATATATATATAGTGAGTGGTAGCTGTGCAACCAAGCTGGCCTTCCATCATGCCCTGTGATGGACGGCCACAAAAAAATGTGAAAAAGGGGCAAAAATGTGCCCCTTTAGCTGCATTTTTTGACCGCCACTAAAAACTGTTAAAACCATTTTTTAGCGTTTTTTGCGCTAGCTTGATAGATGCCCAGCGCAATTGCGCAGGTAGCTGCGCACCTAGCACTTTCTCTCTCTCTCTCTCTCTCTCTATATATATATATATATATATATATATATATAGAGAGAGAGAGAGAGAGAGAGAGAGAGAGAGAGAGAGAGAGAGAGAGAGAGAGAGAGATTGGTTCCTCATACCGTTCATATGGTGTGGACAATGCTGATTTTCAATGTTCCAAGCTGTGTCATGGATAAGGATGTGGGAGCGGGGCATGATCCGGATTCACTTGGTACAGTTTGGTAATTTTCAATAATTAGGACACAAGGCCACAACTATACACACACAGGTGTATGTATGTATAAAACAACAATTCTGAATTGCTATAATTTGGGACATCAAATTATGAAATTAAATTGAAATTGAAATATAATGTAATATTAATGCACAAACCATTTTGAACACATCCATAAGGTCATATTCGAAAAAAGCAGAAAGCAAAATAATTGAGAAATCGAAACTGTCCATTCCCTCCTACCTGGGTAGGTGGAACCATATGTATATATATATATATATATATATATATATATATGTATGTATGTATATGTGTATGTATTGTATAATAGATCTGAAAAATGCTAACTACTTTATTTTTCTTGTTAGGTGACTAAGGGAGTGAAGGACCTGCATGGTCCTGTTTTAACCCTTGTTTTGGAACGAGTAAAACCTGCAGGTGCGCTTCAAGGTTCACATGCATATCCTTGGTTGTAGTTTAAATAGTTCATATTTTTCCACATGATTGATGTTCATGTGATATTATTTTTCCACATGATCAATGTTCATATGCGTTCATATTTTTCCACATGATCAATGTTCATATGTGCTCTTCTGTGGTGCACAGAGGCTTTTGATTCATCAAAAGCAGTGTCCTCCGGATTTACGAGGGCAGGTTCAAAGATTGTAAAACCAGCTCCAAGTGGCTCATCAAAACATGGCAGCAGAGTTGTCGGTTCGGTAATTAAAGTCTTGCTATATATATTATATATATGTATATATATATATATATTCTTATGTTGTTCGTTGGGTGCTGACTGTTTGACTCTTGGAACAGAAGGGCATTCAAACGAAAACGTCTAGGCCAGAAGCTGTAGAGATTGCTCAAGATCTTGCTTCCCAAGGCCAGGCTTTGTTCACTGTTAAAGACTCAAACAAGGTTTCCTAAGCATTGATCTGCTAAAAAGTATTAGACTCTTGATGAATTACTAACACTTGCTACGCTTGCAGGAGGACCGAGAGAGGATTATTGTCCGTAGATATAAGTTTGAAGAGTTACGTTTGGAGCAGATACAAGATTTGGAAGTTTGTAACTGATCCTTTTTTATATCTTCTCTTTTTATTTTGTAAAATAAAATGTCATTCAAGTTGATGTCATGGCATATTCCTGCAGGTTGACATGATGAAGTATTTTAGAGAAGATTTGCACCGAAGGTTACTGAGCACAGACTTCAAGAAGCAAGTGGATGGTCTGGAGATGTTGCAAAGGGTAACATTTTTTTTCTTGAAAATTTTGGATCTTCTTTTAGAAGTTTGTCAAAATCCCAGCTTGTTTAACCTGTTTTTTACTTTTTTCATTGTTGATCTACAGGCCCTCCCATCTATCGGGAAAGAAATATTGGAAATGGTGGATATCCTTTTGAAGTGGGTTGTTTTAAGGTTTTGCGAGTCGAATACAACGTGCTTACTAAAGGTAGCTGTTCAATGTTTGAACTCTCTTTTCCAGGGTTGTTTGTGCTCTTAAGTGTCTTGGATATTTACCAGTTGAGAAATTTGACAGGTGCTGGAGTTTCTACCAGAGTTTATTGATGCCTTGAAGAATGATGGCTATACCTTAACTGAAGCTGAAGCTTCTATATTTCTTCCATGCTTAATAGAAAAGGTTTGCCTGAGAAAGTATAAGTGGTCATATCTTTTGTTCTATTATGCTTCATTTTTTCCTTTCCTTTTCGAGCATATTATCCTTTGTGGGTTCATAGAAGTACAAGTTCAAATCTGTGCAACCTCTTCTAGTGCTCTTGGTCCCAGATTTGACCTTGCACATTTTACTTTCTATTTTCCTGTTTAAATTTATCGTTAATAATAAGATATACAATGTGGAATGGTCTCTGGATTTTATAACTGATTGATGTTTTACTGCATTCTACATACTCTTTTTCCTTTCCATTTATTTTCTCTTTCATTTTTTAACAGTCTGGACACAACATTGAAAAAGTACGGGAAAAAATGCGTGGTCTGACAAAGCAAATTGCATGCATATATCCAGCCTCTAAGTTTTTTCCATATGTTTTGGAGGGACTACGTTCCAAAAACAATCGGGCCAGAATTGAATGTGTAGATCTTATTGGATACATGATTGATTGCCATGGGACAGAGGTAGGAAGGGAGTTTTTGATTTGACTTGCTCAGTAGTTCATTGCTGTGGTTAGTAATATTTGTATTTTTGCCAGATTAGCGGGCAACTTAAATCCTTGCAACTTGTTGCCAGTTTGACATCTGAACGCGATGGTGAAATCAGGAAGGCGGCATTGAATACAATGGCAACTGCATACAAAATCCTTGGTATTGTCTTCTCTGCATTCGGATTATGATTCGGTATTTTGCCTTTGTTTTCCAAATACAAAAGTTGTGATACAGTGTTGACACATGGCTTTTCTCATGATGAGTTCACATTCTGCTTAAGCATTTACGGGAGTAGATGATCTCTTTCTCTTGATGCCTCTGAAGCATTAGTTGCTGTTGCTAGGTGATTAGGTTATATCTCGTCCGATTCAAAATCAATTGTGGTCCTTGGATTGGTATCTTATCTATGTGACAAATTCAAAGTTTGATTAAACGAGATAAGTTTCTATTCTTATATTTGGCTAGCTCTCACTGATTAGTGAAACAACTGCTGATATGAGGGTTCAATGGAAGCAACTGTCCGTAGTTGGGGTTCTTCAAAATAGTTGATATCAGTTGAAAGAGTTGGAACCATATCTCTCTTACAGGCATTGCCCCTAATGATACAATTTCTGTACCATTGTTTCTCTGTTAACTATGTAATGCTCAAGAATCTTTATAATGGGGCAGTTTGATACTGTGATTGTTTTCTAATCTATAATGGTATTATATGCACTAAGGGCATCTTTTGTTTTTCTTGACATTACAAAAACATGTCTTTATTTAATTCCTTTTCACTTGCTTGAAGGTATTCCAGTCTTTTCCATGATTGGATGGGTATGGCATGACAATTTTTAACGATGGTACTAGCTAGAGTTTTTTTGGAGAATTAACATGTTTTTCATTCATTACATTGTGTAAGCAATATTAAGGTGTGTATGGTGTATATAAGATGAGAGGTGATATTAGTGGGTTCAAAGAAAATGTGGTTCTATTATAACTATCTTTGTCATTGTCATTATTATCATCACCATCATCATTGTTATTGTTCTTATTAGTCATATTATTGTTATTAGTCTGGCTATCAGTCTGTATTATGGCATCACATAAGATGTCGTTATACAAGATTTGGGGTCAAGGGGAGAGTTGTTTCTCTTGAATGCAATGATTCTAACTTTTACAGTAATTTGCAATACACCCAAGTTATCTGGTATTTACAGCGAACAACCTACTATTGGTTATTGCATTTACTCGTGTATTTAACATGTTTGTTTCAGAGACATTCTAGGTCCTAAAATCACTTAGTTGAACATTGTTTAGTAAAACAAAATGATTAAAATGGCCTCAATACTTATTTCTTTATCAAAGAACACAAGATAAATTATTTTATCATCAAAGGTCAAATGGATAAACATATATCTCATGCAAATATTTGGAATACAGTAAGCTGTCAAATATAAAATTATCCGACCGAAATCTGACTGGTTCAGCTTCAGGTTAGGTATCACTGAAATTATAGACTAGTATGGGTGATTGCGGTCACGGCCTTTTTTTTTTAGTCGGGTCTGATGTTTATCCTTTTAGCAAGTTTATATTATTAACAAACTCTACTATGAACACTTGTAAATTGAAAATCTTGTAAAAATTACTGTTAAGATAAGTCGACCTCTTAAAGTTTTATTTATACTTAAGGCTGTTTTGGTATTTTCTAAATAATGAGGGACCCATATGTAAATTTATTCTTTTGGCTAATCTCTATTTAAACTAAAGGAGATTAGACCTAAATATGATTAAGACGTCTCTCTCTCTCTCTCTCTTTCTACATGGTATTAGAGCCATCGGCCTTGGGAGCGTGATTTTGGGGTCTACGCCAAAGCTTGCGTGAAGGGTACCAGATCGCGTGAAGGGGATCGGATCTAAGGTGTGTTCGGTCAATATTTTTTTTGGAACCAAGTGGTACAAATTTGATAACGGATCTGTAGTCTGACAAAAGTCATGACTCAGATCTGTAATCAGATCTAAAAGTCGTGGTGGAAATATGGGTTTCGGTCGACCAAATCTGGTGGATACAGGTACGGGTGCAGTAATGACGTCGTGAAGAGGGTGACAACCAGATTTGTCGTGGGTCAGAATTTTTTTAATGTTCTGGTTGTCGAAAAAAAAGGATTCATATATCGTTGTGGATTTGCATATTCTTTTGGATCTAATCGTATGTTCAGGTTGCTGTGAAGATTAAAAATCTTATATCGTCATTTTTTTTTGTATGTTCTGGTTGTCGAAAAAAAAAAGGATTCTTATATAGTCGTGGATTTGCATATTCTTTTGGATCTGATCGTATGTTCAGGTTGCTGTGAAGATTAAAAAGCTTATATCGTAAGTTTTTTTTTTGATCATATGTACCGTGGATCTGCATATGGTTTTATCTTATGTCCTGGTTGGTTCAGATCTGATCACAGATCTGGGTGTCGTGGTGAAGGCAAATCACCATAGTGGATCTGTATATTGTGGAGCAGATCATTTACGAACTGTGACAAATTTTTTTGTGTGCACGTGGACATCTATTGCAATAGCGATATTGGTTGTGGCTCCTTAGTTCGTGTTATTCATTATGGGTGAAGTTCAAAAATCTGATTATAAGAATGAGGCTATTGGGAATTATAAAGCCTTCACCAATCATTTTTCATATGGTTCTTCCGTGAAATTAAATGAAACAAACTATGCAAGGTGGTCCAGAACATTTATGATGTCCGTGTCTGGACATCATAGAAAACATATTCTGTTGGAATCTGAACCGAATGATAAAACAGGAAAATATAATACTTGGGAAGAAGATAATGACATTGTTATGTCATGGATCATGAATAACATTGAATCTCATATTGCAGATGGCTTAATTTATTACAATACGACTAAACCGATGTGGGACACTCTTCGAGATACGTACTCTCAAGAGACTAATGTGAGTCGTATTCTCCAAGTTGAACATGAAATATATAATTTATAACAAGGTGATCAATCCTTGGCCCAATACTAGGCTGCCTTTGAAAGATTGAATGCTCATATGCCTTTGTGTTGCTCAAAACAAAAAGATCATCAAGAACTTGCTTGGTTCCTCACATGCCTATCGTCAGAGTTCTCAGTTGCAAAAGTCCAAATGTTGACTGGGTCTAATGTTCCTACTCTTGTTGATGCATACAATCGATTGAGTAGACTTGCCATCTTTCTTCCACAATCTCAACCTACATCTCAGTCATCTGCTTTAGCTGTTCCATCTAGTTATGGACGAAGAAATACTATGAATGTTAGAGGCAGAGGTCGTGGAAGAGGTATGAGAGGTAGAGGTAAACTCCAATGTACCTATTGTGGAAAATCAGGACATTTAGAAGATCGTTGTTGGGATAAACATGGATGACCTACATTTTCTCCATTGAAGCCAAATGTTCCAAAAGCTAATGCTACAAAACTAGAGGTGGAGCATGAAACCAATTTTCCTAGTGAATCTATCACTCTTAGCCGTGCAGAATATGAGGAGCTGGTCTTTCATCGTCCTTCAAGTTCCTCTTCTCCTGTAGCTCGTGTGGCCTACTCTACCGGAGATAATCTTTCTCCCCATGATAGTAAGTGGATTATTGACTCTGATGCATCTAGACATCTATGTGGAAACTCTCAAAAATTTTCAGATTTAAAGACTATTACTGCACATCGGGGAGTCTCATTAGCTGATGGGAGTTCCTCCCTGGTTATCGGTCAGGGAAATGTCTCTATATCCTCTTCTTTGCAGTTGAAAAATGTCCTTCATGCTCCTTTATTTCCTCAAAGTTTACTCTCAGTGAGTTGCCTTACAAAAGAGCTAAATTGTAGAGTGCTATTTGATCCTGTGTGCTGTCATTGTGCAGGATTTGCTGACGGGGAAGAAGATTGGTGGAGGCTATGAAACAAATGGAGTCTACTATCTACATCACCCTGTGGGAAACATTTATGTTGTAGTCGATTCTTCCTCGAGTCCTGTTCAGTGGCATCGTTGTCTCGGATATCCTTCATTGTCGAAGCTTCGTCATGTCATTCCTCAAATTCCATCTACTACATCAGTCTAGTGTGAAGCATGTCAGTTGGGCAAGCATCATCGGAGTTCGTTTCCTTCTAGTCAGAGTTAGTCCAGTCATAAGGTCTTTGAATTTCTTCATGCGGATGTATGGGGTCCTAGTAATATTCCTACCAGGACCTAATGTCGTTATTATCTTGTTATTGTCGATGATTTTTCTAAGTTGTCTTGGGTGTTCTTAATAAAAGAAAGATTTGAAGTTCCTAGTATCCTTAAATCATTAGTTATTGAAATAAAAACTCAGTTTGAATCTGTTGTCAAGATTATCCGCACTAATAATGCCCTTGAGTTTAAAACCAAAGCACTGTTACAATTTTATTGAGACCATGGCATTCAACCTCAAACCACTTGTGCTTATACTTCCCAACAAAATGGGGTGGCTGAGCGAAAACACAGGCATCTTCTTGATGTAACCCGCATTCTTATGATTCAATCCAATGTTCTTGCTTCATATTCGGGTGATACGGTTATCACAACTTGTTATTTGATCAACCGCATGCCTTCATCATCCGTGGAAGACCAAATTCCTTTGCAAATCCTATATCCTAATGTACCTCTTTTCTCTCTTTCGCCCAAGGTATTTGGGTGCATTTGTTTTGTGCACAGACTCAGACCTGACCGTGATAAATTAGCCACTCAAGCCACTAAGTGTATGTTTATAGGCTATCCAAAAAATCAAAAGGGGTATCGATGTTATGATCCGATTTCCCGTCGGGACTATGTCAGTGCAGATGTATCCTTCTTGGAGTCTCTTCCATATTATTCCAGTACTGATGCTCAGTTGCAAGCTGATCAAGATGACTCCTTTCCTCTTCCTATTCCTCATTTTCCTTTGGAATCGGTGCCCCTATTACCAAATCCAACTCCACCTGCCTTACGGTTTCACAATCCTCCATTGGTGTATGTGCATAGAGCTCCACCTCCTCCAGTGTCTCTATCCTTTTCTTCTCCTGAGGTGAGTGCTCCTGATAGCAATGGCATTCATGTTGATGATAACACGCTCTACGAAAGGAGACACGACAATGTACCTTATATCCTATGTCTCAGTTTGTGTTAGATGCCAGAATTGGTAATCAGATGAATGCATTTATTTCAGCCTTATCTGCTGAAACTATTCCTCTGAGTTATCAAAAGGCAGTACTCGATAGCAGGTGGAAGCAGGCTATGCAAGATGAAATGAATGCTTTACTGTCTCAACAGACATGGGACGTTGTTGATCCCTCATTGGATGCATACATTGTTGGATGCAAATGAGTATATACCATTAAGTACATTTCAGATGGTTCAATTGAAAGATACAAGGCCAGGTTAGTAGCAAAATGTTATACTCAGACATATGATGTTGATTTCTTTGAGACATTTTTTCTCGTCGCACGGATGGGCACCATCCTTCTTGTTCTCTCAGTAGTTGTTCACCATGGATGGAGTTTGTGTCAACTAGATGTGAAAAATGCATTCCTATATGGTGATCTGTCTGAGACAGTATACATGCAACAACCTCCTGCGTTCGAGGTTGAGGGGGAGTGTCAGAAGGTGTGCAAATTAAGAAAGACGATATATGGTCTAAAGCAAAGTCCTAGTGCATGGTTTCAAAAGTTGTTTGATGTGATGTCAAAGTTTGGTTTTAATAGGTCAGCATCAGACCACACATTATTTATTAAGAAAACTAACTCAGGCCTAGTCGTTATGGTGGTATATGTGGATGGCATTATCCTTACAGGAGATAACATGAAAGATATTGCAGCTACAAAGGCTCATCTTCAAAAACATTTTTTTACAAAAGACTTTGGTTCACTTAGATACTTTCTAGGCATAGAAGTGGCCAGGAGCAGTGAGGGCGCGGTTTTGTCTCAACGGAAGTATGTTCTTGATTTATTAAAAGAGACAAAAATGTTGGGAGCTAAACCAACAAATATTCTCATGGATCACAAAGTTCATTTATTAGATGAGGGGTCAAAACCTGTTGATAGCAGGAGCTATCACTCATTGGTAGAGAAGTTACTATATGTGACAGTGACTAGACCTAATATTGCTTTGGCTGTAAGCAAGGTTAGCCAATTCATGGACAAACCGACTGAGGTGCACTGGCATGCTATAATGATGATACTCAGGTACTTAAAATCTTTCCCTGAAAAATGGTTATTATTCAAGAAAGGGGGTACCTTGGAGGTAGTTGCTTACTCTGATGCTGATTATGATGGGTCTGTAGAGGATAAAAAATCTACCACAGGATTCTGTGTATTTGTGGGAGGTAACTTAATTTCTTGGAGAAGCAACAAGCAAACCGTGGTTGCTAGGTAGAGTGCCGAATCAGAATATAGGGCTATGGCCCAAATGGCAACTGAATTGATCTGATCTTCAAGTGAAGGTTTCATCTCCTGTGGTGATGATGCTTGATAACAAGACGGCTACATATATAGCCAATAATCTAGTATTTCATGAGAGGACAAAACATACTGAAGTTGACTGTCACTACATAAGAGATATGGTTCGAGCTGGACATATCTCTACCAAACATGTAATCTCTGAGGATCAAGATGCAAATATTTTTACAAAGCCTCTTGCCAGGTCCAGTTTCTCAAAATGTTGCGGCAAGCTGAGCATGATTGATATCTATGCTCCAGCTTGAGTGGGAGTGTTAAGATAAGTCTGTTAAAATATTATGTCTCTTTTAACTGTAAACTGAAATACCCATCAGGGGTATTTCAGTCCTTTTACTCAATAGGTGTCACCCACCCTAATGAGCTAACATTTTTACTTTTTCTTTTTTTATTTACTTTTGCTTTTTACACTTTTTTTTCTTTTTGACTGTTGTGAAAGAGACAACTCCATATAGCTGTTGGAGCTGCCCCAACAGTCACAAATGTGACCGTTGGGTGCAGCTCCAAGAGTCATATTGAGTTGCACCTGTGGCTTCTTTTTGCATTATAAATAGGCCTTAGTGGCCCTTGTAAACATATTCTTTTTTGTGAGTGCATATGCAATATTGTAAAGCCCCTCTTGGGAACTTATGAATTGAAGTTCATTTTGTTTCATGCTGTTGTGCATGTGTATCCGTGCCTTCGTGCACTTGTGAGTGTTCTCCTTTGTACCTTTGTGCACTCTTTGTATTTCTTGTATTGTGGTGTTACACACAATCTCTTTTTGTAGAGATTTTCACATGGTATCAAAGCAAGGTTGTTTGGAGAAAGAAATTGGTGTGATTCTTCTCAATATCAAGTGCCTCGAAAAACGTGCCTTCAACTTTTTGGTGATTGGAGTGGAGGCTCTTCTTCATTCAATATTTTAGAAGATTACTACAACAAGAAAGATTTAAAATCTTATTGTGGTACGTATTCTTTTCTTTCTTCTTTCCTCTCTAATGGGTGAGAAAGACTCCCATTTTTCTCTTGGTTTCAAGCTAAATGGCTCAAATTATCATGTGTGGGCCGGAAATATGGAAGCTCACATCAAAGGGAAAGGGCTTTGGGGTTACATTCAAGGCTCGATTCCAGAACCCGAGCCTAAAATTACTTTGGTTAAAGAAGGAGAAATCAAAATCCTTGAGGGAGATGAAAGAACTAATGCTCTTGAGGAATATAGTAGGAAACATGAGCAATGGGAAATGAAGAATTTTAAGATCTTGTCTTGGATTTTCTCTTCCGTTGAGACAAGGATTAATGCCAACATTATAAAGTTTAAAAAGGCTTCTCAAGCGTGGGAGTATCTTGAGAAGATGTATACTTCTAGGGACTTGTCCCATAAGTATTATCTTCAAAAGAGAGCGTTAACTCTTGTTCAAGGTGATATGTCTATAAGAGAGTATTTTGCAGAACTCTCTTCAATTTGGGATGAGTTTGCCATGCTTGAACCCAAGTGGAGTGGAGAAGCCATAGAGCTTCGTCATAAGCAATTAGAAGAAGACCGATTCTTTAATTTTTTGAATGGGCTAAGGCCCGAGTTTGAGCAAATAAGATCTTATCTCCTATCCTCTTTTACCTCTCCTTCTCTTGAAGATATCTTAACTAAATTAAGTGGAGAGGAAACCCGTATGGGCATTAGCAAGCAAAATCCTAGTGTGCTTGCAATGTCCACAAATCAAGAAGAATGTGATGGTGTTAATGCCGTTTCTAGACCCGGTAACAATTTAAGAACATATAGACCTCCTCATTTTAAGAATCAAAATCAAGGAGGAAGTAGAGATTATAGCAAAATCTTGTGTCACTTTTGCAAAGAACCGGGTCATATCAAACCGGTTTGCCCAAAATGGAAGAAACTTCTAGCAATGACAACTACATCTCAACCATCCAAAGAGGAATCTTCAAAAGAAGCTCTATCTCTCAATCAAATTGTGAAGGCTCTTCAACCTCTTCTAAAGGGAGCTATTTCCGGTGCCGCCGTATCCACCTCTTCTCCTCCAGGTAAAACTTCTTGGCTCTTAGATTCAGGTGCTTCCTTTCATATGACCCCAACCATTTCATCTCTTTCCGAGTATTCTAAAAATGTGTCACCTTCTTTTGTTTCGACCGCGGATGGTACTTCTCTAGAAATTAAGGGAATTGGAAATTTTAAAACCCAAAACTTCTTTATTCCAAAAATTAGACTTATACCAAAATTAAATTTAAACTTGCTTTCCGTTTCTCAACTCACGGACCTTGGGTGTAACATTCAATTCTCATCTAATAAATGTTTAATACAGGATCACCGGTCCGGGAGATTGATTGGGGAAGGCTCTAGGAAAGGAGACTTGTACTATGTGGACTTTCTTCAAATTCCTAAAAACACCTTTTGTAATGTGGCCCAACATAAAGACATAAATGTTTGGCACAAGAGACTTGGTCATCCCAACATTACCAAGTTATCCTATCTACATTTTGTTAAAGATCTTTGTAAAAATTCTTTATCTTGTAATGATTGTATTCTTGGAAAAATGAGAAGTATACCTTTTGAACCAAGAACTATGTTTAGTATTAAACCTTTTGAAATTATTCACTCGGATGTTTGGGGACCGGCACCTGTCATATCCAAAGGTGGTTTTGCTTACTATGTGATTTTTGTAGATGATTTCTCACGATATTGTTGGATACATTTTCTCAAACATAAGCATGAAGTTTTTTCATGTTTTAAAACATATCATATGATGATTTAAAATCAATTTAATAGTAATTTAAAGATATTTAGTGAGACTATTTCCACTAGTGAGACTATTGGTTTAAAAATGGTTTGGGTTCTGGTTGTCTCTGGAAGGGTTTGGGTTGGATTGGGTATAAAAATGGATCACATTTGTATTTTCCTTGTGTAAGACCTCACTATTTGTCTGTCACATGGGTGCCGTTGCGGGTGCGGGGGTGCGGCACTTTAAAAAACCTTGGGTGTGGGTGCGGCAAAAAAAAAAAAAAAAAAAAAAAATATATATATATATATATATATATATATATATATATATATATATATATATATATATATATGGGGGTTCGGAGGTTCCCCCGGCACGGGTGCAAGCACAACTATGAAACATTGCATGTTCAAAACCTCATTCGTACGTTGAATAATAGCTGGTGGTTCTGCTTAACCCTTGCTGGTCTTAAAAAAAAAAAGACCCCACGAAACTGTCCGACCCAATTGTATTGTTAGGATCTATACACAAGGCAGGCGTTAGGTTGGGCCGTTCAAGAAATCCCATCTATGAGACTCTTAACTTGGCCATCTTTTCCATCCAAGTTCATCCAGCGCATAGAGCCGTCTGACCCAATATCACAATGACAGTTGTGAGTCTTGTGACTGAACCGTGAATGGAAAGTGTAAAGAAAAATGTCCATAAAACCCCTTTCGCATAAAACTGCGGTACCATCTGTAATGGCTTGTGCTGGGTACCAAACCAATCATATCGCTTCGTTCTACGTGGGTCCCACATAAAAAAACACACGAGGCCACGTGGTTGGTCCACCGGCAGAAGCATCCAGACACGATTGTCTTCGCAACGATAAGCATACGATGGTCATTTTGGAAAAAGAAACGGCAGAGAACAGGTACCCCAGTTACCTACTATTTTCCCAATAAAACGAGGAACCATATATATATATATACACACAGAGAGAGAGAGAGAGAGAGAGAGAGAGAGAGAGAGAGAGAGAGAGAGAGAGAGAGAGAGAGAGAGAGAGAGAGAGAGGTCATGGCGCCGGTTCAGCAGGATGGGAAGCTGGAGGAGAGGCTTCTGCTGCTGCCTAAGTCGAGGGGAGACGGAGCCACGACGTCCGCGGTGCAGGTGGACCCTGGTGGTGGTGGGGCATCGTTCCCCGGGGCGGTGCTCAACCTGTCGGCGACCATCATCGGCGCGGGGATCATCTCCATCTCGGCGACTGTCAAGGCGCTTGGGGTCATCCCCTCCCTCCTCCTCGTCTTCTTCCTCGCCCTCCTCTCCGACGTCTCCATTGAATTCCTGCTGCGCTTCACCGACTCTGGCTCGTCCACGTCCTACTCCGGCGTCATGACCGAGTCCTTCGGCCGCCTCAGCTCCCTCACTCTGCAGATTGGACACAATTTTTTTTTTAATAAAAAAGTTGGACACAAATGACTTGGGTGCGGTCAATGCACCCAGGGTCAGGTTGACCGCACCTGGTGTCGCACCCGCGTCGAGTCACGTCGATGCGGGTGCGGCACCCTGCTAGCCAAATCCCTGTGACATAGCTATTTGTTAAATGGTTATAGATTTCTGCCCCAACCTGAACCAATGGGTTGATCAGGATAGGCTTGCAATGCATCGAGTCTAATTAGTTTTGGATGTTAGTTTAGTCGGGTATATGAGGCCCAGTTGTACTCCTAAATGTAATAACAGAAAAGTTGGGAAGTTTTCTGTAACTGATAAGTTGCGCAGATTTTTGTTATTTAGTTACTTTTTATTTCTTATCCATTTTTCATCTGCTTTCATATACAGGTGAGGATGTTTGGAGGTATGTTGGTAAGCTATCAGATGCTCAGAAATGCATGCTGGATGATAGATTTAAGTGGAAGGTTCATCTTCTTCCATGTACACTTCTATCTTTCCTTTTTTCAAACAATATCTCTTATAGCAAGGAATTTTGCCAGGCACGAGAAATGGACAAGCGAAGAGAAGGAAAACCTGGTGAAGCTCGGGCAGCAATACGCCGCTCTGTCAGAGATAATGGGTACATTCATGAGATTGTTTTTCCTTTAGTTTTTTTGTTGCATTTATAATTTGTTTTATCTTGTTTATATTTTTGAGTTTTCCTTCTTTGGTCCATCCATCTTGTTGATAGGATTTTGAATTTACATTTTGACAATAGGTATTGGCTAAACCTTCATTCACTTTGTACACGTCCAAATATGAATTCTATTTGAAACCTCAAGAAAATTTTCTGTACCTACTGAAAAGCCTATGTCCTTGTACTGTTTCATTCTAAGGTTATTTCTTGTTTTGGATTAAAAGATGTGTCCTTATTGTCGGCTAAAATATCAGTTGTGCTAAATATCCTGATGCATGTAGGCTTGAGGTAGCGGAGCAAAGTGGAGAAGTATTATCAAGGTCGGTCGCTGCTCCATTCTTAACTAGGTATCTCATGATCTTTTGATCTGTACTTATTTCCCCTTTCCGAGATGTCTTTATACTTTCCATCATGTTGTTATTTAATTTTCTTATTTATTTCTATCTATTATTTTTATTCAACAGTGCCAGAGCTAGCAATGGGCATTTTGAGGCTCATATGGATAGACATGTCCTGGTCCGGCCAGTGGCTTCTGCAAGTGGACCATCTGATTGGAATGAAGCACTTGAGATCATTATGATGAGTTCTCCTGAACAGGTATCCACAATTTACGCTTTTGACATTAAAACTCAACACATTTTGAATTTTTTATAATTTTACCCAGAAAACAATCTTTACAAGTTTTATACATTCAGAATTTCAGAGATTTAGTCCTTTTTGAGTTAGTGATGTACCCCACGTCAATTACCTCTTTTGTTTCCAATTACCCGTTCTGGCGTATTGGTAGTTCAGAAAGAGTAATTTGTAAAGAGCTCTTGTAAAACTTTGAGAATTTTCAATTCTACTCTTCTTAAAGATTAGAGTTATGAAACCAAAAGTTTTGCACTTTAGGAGAAGGAAATGTGCTATAAATCCTCAAGTTATAATCATCGCCACAGACATTGCTGATATATTGAAATTATTGGCAATATTTGCAAAAATTATTTTACAGTGATATTATTGCAATAATATCACTATATTTTCAGTTATGTTTTCTTTTATATATCTTAAATTTTTTTTCTTCTTTTTGTTTTTTTACGTACTTCTTTTATTTATGTGTATTTTATTATTTAAACATGTTATTTTATTACTTGTTTATGCTATTTTTATATTTTATTTTTTTAACCCCTGAGATCTTCCCAAGATTTCTTAATTAAACCTTTATTATCGCAAGGATTTTCTGTGCCAAGATATAGCTGAGACCAGTATTTGTTGCTATGGTTATAATGCTATTGTTGAAATCTTTTATTATCTCCCTAGGTCATGGTTTCAAACGCTAATAGGCTGTCACAAACGGGTGCTTGGTGTAGGGCTTGGCATGCACATGGTTGACACATGGTGGTTTTATATTAATGCTCTAGAACATGATGATGCATGTATGCACGTGTGTGTATCATATTTTATAGTCTAAGATAATACATCATCAGTACCACCTTATTATCGAATAAAATTCTTATCTATTATGATTTACAAAAACTAGTGAGCTTGATTGTTTCTGGGTCAATAAGAAAAATTATCTGTTCAAGTGATTTTTAGAAAGTTCTGATTGGCTAGGGTTAGCTTGACAGGCAAGTCAACTGGAGATGTCTATTGTGTGGTTATTAGAGTATGAGATCTGTCCTATAAAAGATTTTGGTTGAACATGACATTGACCATGCTTATGGTGAGTCATAAGTCATCCCGTGTCTGTGTTCAGTCGTGTTGACATGTGACATTGAGGCTAGGGAAAATAGAAGATGATCATGATGAAGTCACAATGATAATGTTGACAATGTTTGCGTCAGAATCTCCTCACATGCTTCCCCATGCGGAGATACTTTTTTGTATATATCCATTCTATATTTTCAAAAGGAGAGGATTTCTTTTGCAAATCATGGGAATCTTAACTGTCTGTATGTGCAGTCAGTTGAAGGCATGAAAGTTGTGTGCCATGAGCTGGCCCTGGCCACAAATGATCCGGAAAATAGTTCTCTGGAGCATATTGTGAAGGATGCAGATAGACTTGTTTCTTGCCTTGCTGCTAAGGTATCTATATCTACATCTCTATTTGCTTAGTTCGATTAACGTCTTGTGACAGCCTTTCTGAGATTGAACTGTGACAGGTACCAAAGACTTTTGACTTCAGTCTTGCTGGAGCCTCTTCAAGGTCATGTAAATATGTTTTAAACACACTTATGCAGGTATATCACTATTTATTAATATATTATCCTTTGAACATAGAGTTGGAATATTTTCTACAATTTGCAGTTGATAATTGCCTACACTTTGGAGCAATGTTGTCAGTATCGTCTCGGACCCTGAAGCATTTTCCAGGTGAATCGGGTGATACCGATTCAGAGGTGAATCGATCTCAATCGCCCAACTTTTAACCAGGGACAGACGTGTCAAAAATATTAAAAATCTACTTTGGACTATTTTTCAGATTTTTTTTTTGAAAATTAGCCGGTTCAGGTCATACCTCTCTCAATTTTCTGCCAATACGATGTGTATTGGGCAATTCAGTCCGATACTGGCAACATTGGTTTGGAGCATTTGTGTGGTCATAATAATAAACTGAAAAATAGACAGATGTTGCTGCTGTCAGTTTGTCACTAATTATGTTCGTTCCTTTTCTCTTTTAATGCAGACATTTCAACTTAAAAGGCTTGCTCACGCTGTCAAGGAGAGTACCCTTAACATCCTGATCACTGAGCTGCTTCTATGGCTTCTGGATGAGCGGGTTCCTTTGATGGACGATGGAGGTCAACTTCTAAAAGCCCTGAATGTTTTGATGCTTAAAATCCTGGTTGGTTCTTCCTGCTGTTAGCTCCTTGTTCTTCTATGAATGCTTATAATTTTGTATTTATGTGAATGGTTCCTCTTATATGTTCACAGGATAATGCTGAGCGCTCATCATCCTTTGTTGTGCTAATTAACCTCTTGCGACCGCTAGATGCCTCAAGATGGCCATCACCCACATCTGTGGAGACCTTGGCTGCCCGAAACCAGAAATTCTCAGAGCTTGTTGTTAAATGTCTTATCAAATTGACAAAAGTAACACATATTTATTGGCTTTGAGAGATCTAACATTTGGTTTTGCTCCATAAATAATCTAGAACACTCTTTGTCAGGTTCTTCCAAGTACAATATATGATGTTGATCTTGATCGGATTCTACAAAGCATACATGTATATCTACAAGAGTTAGGAATGGAAGAAATACGAAAGAGGTAGTTGCAAATATGTTCCTCTCTTTTTCTTTTCTTTTCGGTGTCTATTGGGAATAAATTTTGTTCACATTCTGTATTATCTGACATGTAGTCCATTTTGCTAGGGCTGGAGCTGATGACAAACCATTGCGCATGGTTAAGACAGTGTTGCACGAATTAGTTAAGCTTCGCGGAACTGCAATTAAGGGTCACTTGTCTATGGTTCCTATAGACATGGAACCTCAACCTATAATTCTTGCATACATTGATCTGAACCTTCAGGTTTGGATAGTCAATTTGAGGTGTTACCCTGAAATGTATAATATATGCATGTATTTCCCATCTTCTAATGCATTTTAAACTCATCTTTCAGACTCTTGCAGCAGCTAGAATGTTGACACCATCAGGGCCTGTTGGTCAGACTCACTGGGGTGATTCTGCTTCCAACAATCCATCCACAGCAACACATTCGGCTGATGCACAATTGAAGGTACATTACCAAAGTCCATTTCTTTATGTAGTTCAAGTGAAGGCTCTTGCCTGACTTGCTTCTCCCGAGTTTTTATACATTGAAAGAGCATGACTTTTTAATGTGAAGCTGCAGTAGGCATGGGATGTGGCCTGCACCCAGTCTCATCCATTATTGCTTTGAATGTCTTTGTTGGACATCAATGAAGGCTCTCTTAATTCTTCCAACTTACCTGTTCTCTGATTTGATTCTTATGCAGCAAGAGCTAGCTGCAGTTTTCAAGAAAATTGCTGACAAACAGACTTGCACCATTGGCCTTTTTGAACTTTACCGTATCACACAGTTGTATCCTAAGGTAAAACACGTGTTTTATTGTGATGCTGCTTTAACTTTTTTATGTGTTTGCTTAAGTAGTTCTTGTAGTGCATTGTGTCTGGAACAACAATCTGCATATTTTGATCCCAAAGACCTGGCTCAATATATGAACCATCTCCTGTTTGTTATGACATACGGTATGCTATGTATTTCATTGTATTTATTATTATTTATCAGTGGAACCTGGCCTTCGTGTGCATGCTTACTATGTTGCATATGAAGATTCAAGGTTGGTGTGTTGGTTACAGATTTTTGTAGTAAAGGATTTGAAGGTTGGTCATATTTTTGCTTTTTGGCTCCTGATGTTGATACTCTGAGGTGTACGTGCATAGCAAAGCATGAGAGAAGCTCTTTGCTAAGGTTGTTACCTGTTGCTTCTTAGAGTTCTCTGAAAGCATCACAATACCATGACTAAGAGGGGCTATCTTGAGATGTTCAGTTCTTGAGCATCAAGTCCTACTCCATTTCATCTTATCTTACGTGATTTATTTCTTATTTCTTGTTCTCTTTCATTTTGGCTCAAGAGATCTTGAGCATGTATATTTGTGTTACTGCAGATTTTCTGAATTGGATTGTGGGATAAGAAAAATGAGGTGCCTCTTTTACAGATTTTAGCTTCCTCCTAGTCATTAGTGGTGCCTCAGGAACTTTTTCTTCTATACCATCGACAGCCATTTTTTCATCTTCATATGAAAGTTCTTCTCTTAGGGCACATTTGGAAGAGAGAAAAACTCTACTAGGAAAAGAAAGTTTTGCCTATGAGTTTTTGATGAGAAGTTTTCCAAAAGAAAGTTTTTCACTTGTTGGTGTAGCATGAGAAAAACAGTGGAAAAATGTGAAAAAACAAGAGGAAGAGGAGGGTGGTGGTGATGGTGAGATGGTGGGTGGTGGTGGTGGTGAGATGGGTGGTGGAGAGTGTAAAAATATTTTTTCTCTTTGTAGGAAACTGTAATGAAATATGCAGAAGAATCCAAGAATGCTAAAGCATTCACTATGTCCCACACAGACAAATGCAACAAGCATAAGAGAGGAAATCCACTAAGGGATATAGGAAGGGCCTTATAAAAAGGCTACACACATGAAAAATAATATCACTATTATTGAAGAGGAGCTCTCAAGAGCAATACAACATACAAGGGGGGTTCCCCCTATTTATAAGGAAAGGAGACCAAAGGGGCTCCCAATAGAGCCGTTGGGAGCCCCCAACGGTCACATTGTGGGGCCCCTTTTCGGTATCCAAAATTACATTTAAAAAACAAAAAACAAAAAATAAAAAACAGTGAAATAAAAGAAATAAAACAAGTACCCCTATTGGGTACTTGTGAAAAGACCATAATACCCCTATCGGGTATTATGGTGAATATACATCTATATTTATATATATATATAGATGTATTATTACATATTATTACATATGTTTTAACACCCCCCTTCAAACTTTATGGGGGAATGACCGAAAGTTTGCCAAGAAGGAACAAGAAGGGAGGAGCAGACAGGGCTTTGGTAAAGAAATCTGCAAGTTGATATTCTGAAGTGACATATGGCAGTGTAACTGTCCCACGAAGATATTCATTACGTACATAATGACAGTCCATTTCAATATGTTTAGTCCTCTCATGAAAGGTGTGGTTGCTGGCAATGTAGATGGCACTTTTGTTGTCGCAACAAAGCTTCGAAGCACCGGTAATTTCGACTCCCATATCTTGAAGAAGACTTCGAAGCCACACAAGCTCCATTGTAGTAGTTGCCATAGCCCTGTATTCTGCTTCAGTAGAATACAATGAGACTTTCTGCTGTTTCTTGCACCTCCAAGCAATTAGCGAATTTCCTAGAAAAACACAAAAGCCAGTAGTTGAGATTCGATCATTTGGGTTTCCTCCCCAGTCAGCATCAGTATAAGCCAGTAAGTCTAAAGAGGAGAGTGAGGATAGGAATAGCCCTTTAGTCAAAGTATTTTTGATGTATCGAATGATTCGGAGCACAGCACTCATATGCACAGATGTAGGAGCATGCTGAAATTGGCTTGCAGAGTGCACAACATGAACAATATCCGGCCTGGTGATAGTCAGATAGGTGAGGGAGCCTATGAGTTGCCTGTAGGGCGTAGGATCATCCAGCAGAACTCCATCCTCCAGTCGTAGTTTAGCATTGATAACCTCGGGAGTCTCCACCTTTTTGTCATCTGAAATCCCAGATTTGGAACAAATGTCTGCAGCAAGCTTCATCTGTGACAATATATACCCTCGAGGAGAGTATGCTACTTCTATACCAAGAAAGTACCTGAGAAAACCCAGATCAGACATATCAAAATTATGTTTTAACATATTTTTAACATTAAGAATACCACTTTCATCATTGCCAGTGATGATCATATCATCAACATAAAGCAGAAGGATGATGATACTATTACCTGCACGTTTAACAAAAAGAGCAGTGTCAGTATAACATGAGTGAAATCCCAATTTTAACATGATAGCACTAAATCTATCATACCAAGCCTTAGGGGCTTGTTTAAGACCATATAAAGCTTTTAATAACCGAAGAGTTTGACCTTGGTTAATGCTAATTCCCGGCGGAGGGTCCATATATACTTCTTTATTCAATTGACCATTAAGAAAGGCATTTTTAACATCTAATTGGAATATAGGCCATTTCTTAGATGATGCTATCGCTATTAAAGTTCTAACGCTTGTCATGCGAGCCACGAGAGCAAAAGTCTCCTCATAATCGATGCCATATTCTTGTGAGTATCCCTTAGCAACTAATCTAGCCTTATAACGTTCTAGGGAACTATCACTTTTAGTTTTGACCTTGTAGACCCATCGACATCCTATAGCTTTCTTATTTGGAGGAAGAAGAACTATTTCCCAAGTTTTAGCCTTATTTAAAGCATCTAGTTCAACTTTTATTGCTTCAACCCAATGAGGTATATTTTTTGCTTGATTATAATGGGAAGGCTCATAGTAAGAATGCAAGGCTATTAGACAAGCTTTATAGTTAGGTGAGAGAGTTTCATATGAGACAAACCTATTAGGTGGAATTGATGTTCTAGAAGAACGCCTAAGAGAGGTTTCTTCTAGGGGTTCATTAAGCCGCAAGAATTTTTCTAAAGCACTAATAGGTTGGGCTTCCTCACGCCGAGTGTAAACTTGGAGATTGTCACCATTAGTTGGTGATACATCATTATCATGAGAATCATGAGTATTTTCTAAAACTTCCGGATGACTCAAAGAGTCATCATTTGAATCTTCTAAAAGATCATTGATAAACATATAATCAATTTCATTTGGTTTTTCCAATATTTCAAATCCATTTTCATCTTCTAAAAAGGTCACATCTTTGGAGACAAATAATTTATTGTTTTTATGGTCAAAGCATCTATAGCCCTTTTGGTTTTCACCATATCCTAAATAAACACATTCTATTGCTTTAGGTGACAATTTATCTCTTTTATGTAAAAGAACAAAGCATTTACACCCAAAAATACGAAGACGATTGTAGTCGGGTGTCATATTGAAAAGTTTTTCATAAGGAGAGATATTGTTCAATTTTGAAGATGGCATCCTATTGATTAAATAGGTTGAGGTTAATACGGCTTCGGCCCAAAAACTTTTAGGAATATTTTTAGAAATGAGTAAGGATCTAGTGGTTTCCAAAATATGTCTATGTTTTCTTTCCGCTAGACCGTTTTGTTGAGGAGTTCTTGGACAAGATTTTTGATGACAAATGTCATGTTTTAGATATGATTGAAAATCATTTGATAAGTACTCTCCACCCGAATCGGATCTAAGAATGAATATTTGACTTTGAAATTGATTTTGAACTTTTGCATGAAATTCTTTAAAGAAGTTAAAAACTTCCGATTTAAAGTTAAGAAAATAAATCCATACATATCTAGTATAATCATCAATAAAAGTAACATAATACGAATAACCACCTTTAGATAGAACCGGAGATGGCCCCCAAATATCGGAATGCACCAATTCAAAAGGTCTTGTTGTCACAAAGGTTCTAATAGGAAAAGGAATAGACTTCATTTTGCCAAAAATGCAATCTTTGCAATTGATATCTTTTTCTTTACAAAACTTGTGTCCAAAAGGAAAAAGATACATTTTAGAGTAACTTGGATGTCCAAGCCTTTTATGCCAAGTGTCAATATTTTTGTCTTGGACATAAGTACAAAATGAGGTATTTGAAAGCATTAAGTTATCCATAAAATAAAGGTCTCCCTTCCTATGGCCTTGCCCAATCCGCTTCCCGGACCGGAGATCCTGCACAAAGCACCCTTGGGATGAGAAAGATATTTCACATCCATGGTCGGCTATTTGAGAAACGGAAAAGAGGTTAAGATTTAATTTTGGAACTATTCTAACTTTTGGAACAAGGAAATTTTGAACATTTTTAGAATCAAGAGTTCCAACACCATTTATTTTGAGAAAAGTTCCATCGGCCGTAGAGACACAAAACATTTTTGAATTGGTGTGCACATTGGTTAATGCATTTTCATGAGGGGTCATGTGAAAAGAAGCTCCAGAATCTAAAATCCAAGAGTACGTACCGGGAGGTGATGATGAGGCAATGGCGGCACCGGAGGTGGAAGAAGTAGCCTTTAGAATTTGTTGGAGAGCCAAGGAAATTTGTCCAAGAGTATCTTTGAGATCCCCGTTCTTGCCGTCATCTTCTTTGGTGGATGATTCTTCAACGGAAGCCACCTTTGGCTTGAATGCTCCATTTAGCTTTGGCCAAACGGGTTTAATATGCCCCGGCTCATAACAATGATGACATATAATCATTTTTCTTCCACCACTCCCTTGCTTACCAAAATGAGGTGGTTTGTATGTTTTGACATGATTGTCGGGTTTAGATACGGCAAGAACTTCATCAATGCTTTTACCCATATTATGCCTAGTCTCTTCTTGAGTAATCTCGGCAATAGCCTCTTCTAAGGGAGGAAACGTAGATCTATGGAGAAGTGAGGATCTAACTTGTTCAAATTCGGGACGAAGCCCAAATAAAAATTGAAACAATCTATCTTGTTCCATTTGTTTTTGTCTTAGTACCACATCCTCCATAGACACCCATTTAGGCTCTAAAAGAGCCAATTCATCCCACAAAGGATTTAGAGCACTATAATAGTCTTGTATGCTCATGTCACCTTGTTTTGTGGTTCTCACTTTTTCTTGCAAAAAATAAGCTCTTGCAAGATCCTTTTGGGTAAAGATACCCTTCATAAAAAACCAAGCTTCATTTGCCCGGCGAAATTTTGCAATATTTGCACATACCTTAAGTTCAACATTATTCATAAACCATGCTAGGATTTTTGCATGGTTGCTCTCCCAATCTTCCATTTGGTGATGATAATCTTCAATAGCCTTAAGACGAGCATCGCCTTTAAGTGCTTTCTCTTGATCTTCTTCCATCTTTGTGAGCTTAAGTTGGGGTTCCGGAACGGTTCCCATTACATAACCCCAAAGCTTCTTACCTTTGAGATTATTCTCCATTGCGGATGCCCACATCATGTAATTTTTCCCATTGAGCTTGAATGATAGATCGATCTTGACTTCCATTGCTACAAAATGGAGGTGTGAGAAAAAAGGAAGTAGAGAGATACACGATTTTACCTTAGAAGATCGTATGGCTCTGATACCATGTAATGAAATATGCGGAAGAATCCAAGAATGTTAAAGCATTCACTATGTCCCACACGGACAAATGCAACAAGCATAAGAGAGGAAATCCACTAAGGGATATAGGAAGGGCCTTATAAAAAGGCTACACACATGAAAAATAATATCACTATTATTGAAGAGGAGCTCTCAAGAACAATACAACATAAAGGGGGGTTCCCCCTATTTATAAGGAAAGGAGACCAAAGGGGCTCCCAATAGAGTCGTTGGGAGCCCCCAACGGTCACAATTGTGACCGTTGGGGGCCCCAACGACTCCATTGTGGGGCCCCTTTTTGGTATCCAAAATTACATTTAAAAAACAAAAAATAAAAAACAGTGAAATAAAAGAAATAAAACAAGTACCCCTATTGGGTACTTGTGAAAAGACCATAATACCCCTATCGGGTATTATGGTGAATATACATCTATATTTATATATATATAGATGTATTATTACATATTATTACATATGTTTTAACAGAAACATTCATCCACTCCCCCATGGAGGAATGTTTCCTATCAAAAAGTGTACTTTTGAGAAAAGCTCTCAGTGAAAAAGTCTCTCTCGTTTGGAAGGGTCGGAAAATCCGTACGGATTTTCCATTTTGCATCACTTTTCATACATCTTTATTGCTTCCAAACACGCCCTTAGTTGTAAGGCTTAAGTTGCCTGGTTTATTCATAATTTGAGCCTTGGACTTCATTTGAAGTGTCAAAAATCTATGAGAGAAGGCATTCTTCTTTACACATAATTCCCATGGGTTTATCCCAAGTCAAGGATGACATATTCAGTTGTAGAGGGGTCTACATACATTGGGATTTAATTCACTTCTTTAATGAGAGGCTCCTATAAAGCAGACAATCAATATGAATTCTAGGATCCTGTAGCTAAGAAGAAATCTCATATTTTGTTTTAATGTTTTCCTTTATATGTTTACTATATTATTGATGAACTGTTCAAACATAATTTCTTTATCCTTATCATAAAGCAACTTTGAGCCTATACATGTCCAAGTATATGGCTGGAGATCATTTGAAAGTTCCAGGCTATGCTTGATCATTTATGAAATGGAGTTTGTTTTTTCTAATTTTCTGTCTTCCTCTTCAGTTCATGCTGCGCTAGAACATGATCAATATCATGGTTCTAAAACTATTTTAACATTTACTTATTTTCATATTGAAGTTTCCTTTTTCATTATGCAGCTTAGCCTGTCTTAGTTCATTTCTATGTCACCTGGGTAGGGAGGGTACGGCACGACAATTCCAAAAAATGTGGGTACGGGGACACGGCTATATATATATATATTCACATCAATTCAACATTTAACATTTAACAACTAAACTAATAAGAGACTAACAACTTTTATTCAAAGCAAGCTACAACTAAATTAACATAAATCCAACATAAATCATTTAACAACTAAACTAGTAACAGGCTAACAACTACTTTATTCAAAGATATTACCCAACCAAATATTGAATCTGAATACAAACTGAATATAAATGATAAAGTTATAATTTATACAATGAAAATATAAATTATAAATTGAAATTTTGAATACAAACTGAAAACCTAAACTGAATATATGTAAATATATACTAAATACAAAACCTAAACTGAAAATATATACTAAATACAAACAGAATATAAACTGGAAACCTAAACTGAAAGTCATCCTAAAACAAAAAAAGAAAAAACAAAAGATGTTGGTCCCACCTCATCACTGCTCGCCAGAGGTGAGCTCCTTCAAGTCTTCTAGTTGCAGTCACCGAGAGAGAGAGAGACAAAAGGGGGGAGGAGGGAAACAAGAGAGAGAGAGAGAGAGAGAGAGAGAGAGAGAGAGAGAGAGTGAGTGTTAGAAAATAATATATATATATATATATATATACACACTTCTTAATACAAGAGTATGTATATGTATAAGTATATATATAAATACATATTTAAAGTATATACGTATATTCTTGTATTTTTTTTTCTTATTTCTGTAATTTCTCATTTTATTTATTTTTCTTTTTCAGTTTTTGTTCCCTTTCTGTACATAGTCAATAGCTGTCTGTCATATAAGAGCCGTTGGGCTGATTCCCAACAGCTCTTTCAAAGTGTAATGCATTATAAATAAGGGAAATGAGCCCATTGTATGTATATATGAATGAAAGGGTTTTATCCCCTCATTGTAATAACAGAGTGCATTTGAAGCACTTGTTCTTTCTTGTGGTGTGAAGCTTTTTAATGCTATTTTGTGTTGGCATATGTTTTGAATATCAAGTTATTTGGAAACTTGATTGTGTGTGAGACTTTTCACATGGTATCAGAGCTTGGTGTATGATCAACCGTGCATTGGTGCGTTGCCTTGAAAAGCGTGCTTATTCTCCTTTGTGGTGGTGATTAGTTTTTCTCTTCTAATTCACTATGGGTGAATTTTTCCCACACAATACATGCAACTCCAACTTTATTCCGCCATTCAAACTTGAAGGAAGCAATTATAACATTTGGACGAGACACTTGGAGACATTTATCAAGGGTCAAGGTTTGTGGGGATTCATAAGAGGTACTATTCTTGAACCTACTCCCAAAATTACATTAGGTGAGAATGGGATTGAGACTAGTCTTGACGAAAGAAACAAAACCATGGAAGAATATTACAAGAAATTGGATTAATGAGAAATGAAAAACGCAAAAATTCTTTCATGGATGCTAAGTGGAGTTGAGACAAAAATTGCCTCAAACCTATTAAGCTACAAAAAGGAAAATAAAGCATAGGAATATCTTAGAGGTATGTTTATCGAAAAAGATATGGCCCACAAGTATTATTTCCAAGAAAAAGTTAGAAATATCAAACAAGAAGATAAAAATGTAAGGGATTACTTTATGGAGTTATCTTCCATATGGACCCAACTTGCCCAATTTGAACCCAAATGGGAAGGTAAGTGTATAGAAATGCGAAGAGTTCAAGTTGAAGAAGATAGACTCTTCGCTTTTCTCTATGGTTTGAGACCGGAGTTTGAACAAACAAGGGCCTCCTTGCTATTATCTTCGTCTCCTCTTCCTATTCATGAGATTCTCACTAAACTTAGTGAAGAAAAAACTAGACTAAATATGAGTAAAAATGTTAGTTTGCTTGCTACTTCTAGCAATAGCCAAGAAGAGGATTGCGCACTTGCCGCATCAAAACGAGGGCATCATATAAAGTCATATAAACCTCCTCATTTTAGCAAGAATAAAGGAAAATAAAAAATCATTTGCCATAACTGTAGTGAACCTGGCCGTATTAGGCCTCAATGTCTTAGATACAAATATAGGCCTCAAGAAAAACGTGTTGCCGTTGCACCATCAAGACAAGATGAGGATACTCTGAATCTCAAAGACCTCACCAAATCATTATCTCAACTAACGGAAGCATTACCATTATTCAAAGGATTTACTTCAGGAGCGGCTATTGTATCCTCTTTTACTCCTGGTACGTGTTCTTGGCTTCTTGATTTGGGAGCTTCTTTTCATATGACCCCACGTAAGTCTATATTATCCGAATGTCAATATAATTCGAATGCATCTTTTGTTTCCACTGCCGATGGCACTGCCTTGAAAATAGAGGGTGTTGGAACATTTAAAAATGATTTGTCAAAAATAACAAATTTTACATTCCAAAAATAAGATTTATACCAAAACTTCATCTTAACCTACTTTCAGTTTCTCAAATCTCGAATCATGGATATGATGTCATTTTCTCATCCAGTAAATGTTGGGTTCATGATCGCCGATCTAGGAAATTGATTGGGGACGGTTCTAGGCAAGGAAATCTCTATTATATGGATTTCCTTTGTATTCCAAATGAATCATTTTGTAACACTGCCCAAACAAAAGATATACGGACTTGGCATCACAGACTTAGGCATCCAAATATAAGGAAATTAAATTTTGTACCGGTTACCAAGAATTTTTGTAAAGATAATTTTGAATGTAAAGAATGTTGACTCGGTAAAATGATAGCCTTGCCTTATGGTCAAAGAACTTTTTATTCTTCAATGCCTTTTGAATTAGTTCATTCGGATGTGTGGAGCCCTGCTCCTGTTGCTTCTAAAGGAGGATTCTCCTATTACGTTGTGTTTATCGATGACTTCACTAGTTATTGTTGGATTTACTTTCTTAAGTTTAAATCAGATGTATTTGCAACCTTCAAAACATTCCATAACATGATTAAAAATCAATTTGAAAGTAAGATCAAAATTCTCAAAATTGACTCTTGTAAAACCCACAAAAAAATAAAAAAATTTGGACCCGGACCTGACCCAGATCCGGTGGTTAGTCGACTACGTGCTTATAAAAGCACACAGCGGCAAAGGGGGGGGGGGAGGTCTCTCGAAACCTCCTTCCCCTCTGCTCTCTCATTCTCTTTCTCTCTCTCTGCACTTTCTCTCCCCTGACCCCCCTCTCGTTTCTGCTTGTCGGAGACCCTCCGACAACCCACCGCCACCGGCGACCTCCCGTCCGGCAGCCCTCAGGTGGCCACCCCTCACCTCTCCTGTCTTCTCCTGTTGACGAGATCGACACAGGCAACCCCTGTAATGAAGTGCCAAATGAAAAGAGCAACGTCTCCAAGCGAAAGCACGGAAGCACGCACATACACAAGATGCCACAAAAGGGCAAAATAAACCACAAAAGTGGTTAAGCACAAAAAGAAGATAAAAAATATATCTCACTTCATAGAATGCTTCAAGAGAAGCTTAAGAAATACATGGGGCTGTGCCCCTTATTTATACACAGCAAGGGACCCAAGGAGGGGCTCCCATAGAGTCGTTGGAACCCCTCCAACGGTCATATTTATGACCGTTGGAGGGGTCCAATGGTCATATTTATGACCGTTGGAGGGGTCCAACGACTCTATGTGGACCCCTCTCAAGTGAATAAAAAACAAAAAAGAAAAAAAAGGAAAATGAATAAAGGAAAAAGAAATAGAGAAAAGCATATCAATGATATGCGTGTACAGGGTGAAATGACAGAAATACCCCTATCGGGTTTTACAAAATAAATATATATATATATTTATATATATAGATAGACACATAGACATATATATATATCATATATATGTGTATGTGTCGTAATCTATGTATATATATATATATATATATATATATATATATAAATATACATCATATTTTAACACCCCCCCTCAAACACATGGTGAGATCACCGAGAGTTTGCTGAGGAGGAAGTAGAAGCGAGGCGAAGGCAAAGCTTTGGTGAAGAAGTCCGCCAACTGATATTCGGTAGGAACATATGGAAGTTGAATGGTGCCTCGTAAAAACTCATCTCGAACATAATGACAGTCCATCTCAATATGCTTCGTTCGTTCGTGAAAAGTGTGATTGCTAGCGATATAAATGAGCTCTTGTTGTCACAGCATAGCTTTGAGGGAGTGGAGAATGAGACACCCATATCTTTAAGTAAGCTTCTTAACCATATAATCTCAGTTGTGGTAGTGGCCATCGCACGATATTCGACTTCAGTAGATGAGAGAGAAACTTTACGCTGCTTTTTACACCTCCAGGAGATAAGTGACTCCCCAAGAAACACACAATAACCTGTGGTAGAAATACGATCATCGGGGTTACCCCCCCAATCAGAGTTAGTATACGCAAGTAAAGTAAGAGGTGAAGAAGAGGATAAGAATACTCCCTTAGTTATGGAATCTTTTAGATATCTGATAATCCTCATTACTGCTGCCATGTGAGTGGTGGTAGGAGCAGTCTGAAATTGGCTTGCACTATGAACTGCATGGGAAATGTCAGGCTTGGTAATAGATAAATATGTTAATGATCCAATCAATTGACGATAAGGCGTGAGATCTGCTAAAGGAGTGCCATCATTGGCTCTCATCTTGGCATTGATCACTTCTGGAGTCTCCACCCTTTTGTCATCCGTTAGCCCAGACCTAGCAATAATATCAGAGGCAAGTTTCATCTGAGATAGGACATACCCCTTGGGGGAGTATGCAACTTCAATTCCTAAGAAATACCTCAAAAAACCCAGATCAGACATATCAAAATTTTTCTTAAGAATATTTTTAATAAGATCAATACCTTTCTTATCATTACCTGTGATAATCATATCATCAACATATAATAACAAAATGGTTATGTATTCATTAGAGGATTTAACAAACAAAACAGTATCAGTGTAATATGAGGAGAAACCATTATCAAGAACTATTTTGCTAAAAAGATCATACCACGCTTTTGGCGCTTGTTTTAACCCATAAAGAGCTTTGTTTAATTTTAGAATATTACCTTTCCCAATTTCAAGACCCGGCGGAGGATCCATAAGAACTTCTTCACATAAAGTTCCATTTAAGAAAGCATTTTTAACATCAAGTTGGTATATAGGCCATTGTTTGATGGATGCTAAAGCAATTAAGGTTCGTACACTGGTCATTCTGGCCACGGGAGCAAAAGTTTCTTCATAATCAATCCCATATTCTTGGGCATAGCCTTTTGCTACCAAACGAGCTTTGTATCTTTCAAGAGACCCATCACATTTAGTTTTGACTTTATATACCCATCTACACCCAATTGCCTTCTTCCCTAAAGGTTGAGGAATAATGCTCTAGGTTTGGGCCTTGTTAAGAGCCTCTAGTTCAATTTTCATGGCTTCAATCCAATGTGGGTGATCTTTAGCTTCCTTGAAAGAGGTAGGTTCGTGATACGAATGTATTAACATAAGACAGGTCCTATAATTCGGAGAAAAAGATTCATATGACACAAACTTTTGTGGTGGCCTACTGGTACGAGAAGATCTCCTGGGTAGATTGTTGTCAGTAGATTCTTCTAAAGAGAAGTCTTGAGAGTATCTGTCAATAGCAGGTTGATGTTCATTTCCTATCCGCCGGGTATAAACATTTATATCATTAAGGTTTTCATTTTGGGAGGTATTATCATGTTGTTGTATATCATTATAATGTGAAATTCCATCACAACTAGTATCACAAGAAATAGCCTCAGGAGACTCAATTCTAGGAGCTAAGTCAAATAGAAAAGAATAATCGATGTCTTCCTTAGATGTGTGGATATCGAAACCATTTTGTTCTTCAATAAAGTTTACATTTCTCGACACATAATTTATTGTTTCGAATATCAAAACATCTATAGCCTTTTTTATTCTCACCATAGCCAATGAACACACATTCAATAGCTTTAGGTGACAACTTATCTTGTCCTAAACTAAGTACAAAACATTTGCAACCAAAGATTCTTAATCTATTAAAATCGGGAGTAATTTTAAATAATTTTTCAAAGGGCGAAACATTTTTCAAAGAGGAAGAGGGCATACGATTCACAAGATATGTTGCGGTAAGAAGAGCTTCGGCCCAAAAGTTTTTAGGAACACATTTAGACACAAGAAGAGTTCTTGTGGTTTCAATTAAATGCCTATGTTTCCTTTCCGCAAGACCATTTTGTTGCGGAGTTTTAGGACAAGATCGTTGGTGCAAATTTCCATTTGTTTTAAAATAATTTTGGAAGTCTTTAGACATGTATTCTCCTCCTGAGTTGGATCTAAAAATGGCTATATTGTGTTGGAATTGATTTTGAACAAGAGCGTGAAACTCTTTAAAATTAGTGAAGACATCAGATTTATTCTTGATAATATAAACCCATGTGTATCTAGTAAAATCATCAATAAAAGAAACATAGTAAGAGAAGCCTCCTTTGGACATAACGGGTGCCGGTCCCCATACATCGGAATGCACAAGTTCAAAAGGCCTTTTTGACACAAAATTGCTATGAGAATATGGAAGAGAGTGAATTTTCCCAAGAATACAATCATTGCATGTAAATGTATTTGTATTACAAAATTTTTCCAAAAATGGAAAAAGATAAAATTTAGAAATACTAGGGTGCCCAAGTCTCTTATGCCAAGTCTCAATATCTTTGGATTGAACATGATTACAAAATGATTTGGATGGCAAAGACAAAAAATCCATATAGTAAAGGTCCCCTCTTCTATGGCCTTGCCCAATCCGCTTCCCGGACCGGAGATCCTGCACATAGCAATGGGTTGGTGAAAAAGAGACATTACACTCAAAATCGGTGATTTGAGAGACGGAGAAAAGATTTAGATTAAGTTTTGGGATGATTCGGATTTTGGGAACAAAAAATTCTTTGTTTTGGTCATAAATTTTCTCAAGGTTTCCAATACCCTCAACATTTAAAGAAGTTCCATCGGCGGTGGATACATATGATTTAAACTTATTGAGACTTGGTTTTGACAAAAGTGATGCATTTGGAGTCATATGGAAAGAGGCACCCGAATCAAGAATCCAAGAAGACATACCTGGGAATGAAGAAATGGCGGCACCGGAAGTGGAAGGTGAGGATGATGATGTAGAGGCGTTCATCTTCATAAATTGTTGGAGAGTTTCGGTTAGATGAGCGATGGAATCCTTTATGTCACCATCCTTCTTTGAATCTTCATTGATGATTGGAGGAGTTTCTCCCACGGAAGCTACCTTCTTCTTGAATTTAGGGCAATCGGGACGAATATGGCCCGGTTCATTACAATTATGACAAATGATTTTCCTTCCTCCACCATTATTCTTCCAAAAATGTGGTGGTTTATATGATCTTACATTGTTGCCGGGTCTAGACACGGCATGAACTTCATCAACATCCCTTTTCAAGGCCAAACGGGTTTCTTCTTGACATAAATCGGCCAAAATATCGCTTAGAGGAGTAGAGGCTCTATGAAGTAGAGATCCTCTAAGTTGTTCAAATTTGGGACGAAGCCCATGAATAAATTGAAAGAACCTCTCTTTTTCCATTTGCTCTTGTCTCATAGCAATAGCACTTCCTTCCCATTGCGGTTCGAGAAGGACAAGTTCATCCCATAAAGAGGATAGGGCACTATAGTAGTCCCTAATGCTCATATCACCTTGCTTGGTAGCTCTTACCTTTTCTTGAAGAAAAAAATGCCTAGCAAGGTCTCTTTGAGTATACATACCTTTCATGAAAAACCATGCTTCATTAGCCTTCTTGAATTTAGCAAGATTTGCATAAATCTTCAATTCGACGTTATTCATGAACCATGCTAAGATTTTAGCATGTTCACTTTCCCAATCTTCCATTTTAGAAGAGTAATCAAGAATAGCCTTTTCTTTTTCTTCTTCATTCAAGGCTTTTTCTTCACCTCCTTCAAATTTAGTTAACTTTAGTTGTGGTTCCGGAATGGTTCCACATACATAACCCCAAAGCCTTTTACCTTTGAGATTATTCTCCATAGCGGCCGCCCACATGCGATAATTGGTCCCATCCAATTTGAATGAGAGATCGATTTTTGCATCTTTGTTGGCCATTAGAAGAAAAATTTATAAGACAAGAGAGAGGAGAGGTATTACTTGTCAATGGAGGATCCAATGAAGCCTTCTTAGCCAAGGCTCTGATACCATGTAATGAAGTGCCAAATGAAAAGAGCAACGTCTCCAAGCGAAAGCACGGAAGCACGCACATACACAAGATGCCACAAAAGGGCAAAATAAACCACAAAAGTGGTTAAGCACAAAAAGAAGATAAAAAATATATCTCACTTCATAGAATGCTTCAAGAGAAGCTTAAGAAATACATGGGGCTGTGCCCCTTATTTATACACAGCAAGGGACCCAAGGAGGGGCTCCCATAGAGTCGTTGGAGCCCCTCCAACGGTCATATTTATGACCGTTGGAGGTGTCCAACGACTCTATGTGGACCCCTCTCAAGTGAATAAAAAACAAAAAAGAAAAAAAGCAAAAAAAAGGAAAATGAATAAAGGAAAAAGAAATAGAGAAAAGCATATCAATGATATGCGTGTACAGGGTGAAATGACAGAAATACCCCTATCGAGTTTTACAAAATAAATATATATATTTATATATATAGATAGACACATAGACATATATATATCATATATATGTGTATGTGTCGTAATCTATGTATATATATATATATATATATATATATATATAAATATACATCATATTTTAACAACCCCGACCCGAGATCCCTTCTGAAAACCCAAGGTCGGCAGCCCAGGTGCGCACCCCTCTGCCGCCTCCTCTTCCCCTTTTCTTTTATTCTTCCTTCCGTCGACCGACAGGGGCAAAAGCCTCTTCGTGTTGGTCTTTTACAGCAGGGAATGGCCGTCCGACATGGGTAAAACCCCTGCCACCTGTGAGAAGGGTTTTGACAGGGGGTTTTGGGACCCCTGCCTGCTCTTTTTTGTTTCATGCTATTTAGGAACCATTTTTTGTTTCATGCTATTTAGGAACCAAGAATTTAGGCATGGTTGGCTTCCCAATCTTCAAATGCATTGTTGCATTCATTGATTGATTTCTCCTTCTCTTCTTCATTAAGAGCTTTGTTTTGATCACCTATGAGTTGTGGTTCGCATATAGAACCACTCACATACCCCCATAACCTTTTGCCTTTGATATGATATTCCATGACGCTGGCCCACATCAAATAATTGAAGTCGGTTAGCTTGAATGCAACCACTGTCATGGATTCTTTTTCGCCCATCTTGATTTGAGAGAAACTAGGCTTGTGATGATCCTCCTTTAGCAATCATGAACTTTGAAGAAGCTTTAAACCATCTCAAGAACCTTAGGATTTGATACCTGTAAGAAAACAAGTGAAAAGTGTAAAATACAAGTGCACAAGCACAAATACAAGTCCACTAAGGGACAACACAGTGCACCAAGGCACTATACAAGCACAAAGTGCAAATACACAAGCTTCAAAGAACCAAGAGCGAGCACAGCAAGATTAAAAAAGCAACTATTATTGAAGGCCAAATGCTTAGAACAAGCATAGAAAATACGAGGGAGTGCCTTTAAATAGGCACTCCAAGATACAAGGGGCTAGTCCCACTAGCTGTTGTCTGATGGACCAGCTCCAACAACTATAATTATAGCCGTTGGGACTGGTCCAACAACTATATTACAAAAAAATTATAAAAAAAGGAAAATAGAAAAAATAAGGAAACAAAAAAATAAGTCAGTCCCTAGAGGACTGACACCTATTACATGAGAAATGATTGAAATACCCCTAATGGGTATTTCAGTTTACAAAACACAGTAAACAGTATATATATATATATATATATATATATATATATATATATATATATATATTCTTGAATATGCTGCATCAGATTAGCAAGTTTTTCTTAGGTAGGTTTCAATCATAGTCACCAATATCATTTTTGGTAATTTCTAGGCAAAGTTTCTCTTGGGATTTTTTAAGTTGTTTTTCTGGGGAAATATCAGAAGTTTTGAATTTTTAGAAAAATAAAAGGAATAATAAAAAAAGTAGGCATGATAGTTTTTTCTTGAAAATCTAAAGAAACAATTAGACAATATTTTAAAATAAAAGGGAACAACAACAACAACAACAACTACGCCTTCACCCCAAAACAATTGGGGTCGGCGATATGAACCAACAAAGAAAATCATTGTGTGTCTTCCACATGAATCCTTCTCCTCCAATCATTTCTATCCAATGCCATGTCCTCGGTGAGGTTCAAAGCATTCATATCCTTTCCTATCATCTCCCTCCAAGTCTTCCTAGGCCTACCCCGACCTCTTTTAACTAATATATTTTCCCATTTCTCCATCCTTCTAACTGGAGCATCATTAGGCCTTCGCCGAATATGTCCAAACCACCGTAAATGATTCTCTCATCTTATTTTCAATGGGTGCAATGCCTACCTTCTTACGTATCTCTTCGTTCTGAATCTTATCTTTTATTGCATTTCCACACATCCATCTAAGCATACGCATCTCAACTACACTCATTTTTTGAATATGATGTCTCTTGGCAGCCCAACATTCCGTACTATATAGTAAAGCGGGCCTAATAGTCGTCCTATAAAATTTCCCTTCAACCGCAATGGCATTCTACGATCGCACAACACTCCAGTTGCACTTTTCCATTTCATCCACCCAACCTTTATCTTATGATTTACATCTCCATCAATTTCTCCATACTTTTAAATGATAGATCCCAAATATTTGAAACAGTCATCCACCGGTATTTCTTGTTCACCAAGCTTCACTACACTCCCATCACTACTTTGTTGCGTACTAAACCGACATTCCATATATTTTGTCTTACTCTTACTCAACTTAAAACCTCTTGCTTCCAATGTCTGTCTCCATAATTCTAACTTAGCATTAACCTTAGCTCTAGACTCATCAATCAAAACAATATCATCAACAAACAACATACACCACGACACATTTTCTTGAATTGATCTCTTAAGCTTATCCATCACTATAGCAAATAGGAAAGGGCTTAAAGCAAATCCTTGAAGTAACCCAACCGTTATAGGAAAATAAAAGAGAATAAAAAACTAAAAAACAAATGCTTAAAATATATAAAAAAATTGTTTTTTTTAATATCAGGAAAATATCATGATATTATATTGTGATAATATTATGACATTTTATGTTCGGAAAATATTTTGAAAAATCGGGAAAATCTTGGGAAAAATATTGGCTGACCAAATACTATAATATTGCGATATTTTCAAAATATCGGCAATATCAGTGAGTGCTTTCAATTTGTTCTTAATGTTTTACCTGAACCATGCATAGGTTCTGCACATAAATTTCAACTGAGTTGCATTGTACAGTTCTATGATTTTGTGCTTCAGTTCGGCATGTTTTCTTCTGCACTGGTTTCAGGTGGATATATTTGCTCAGCTCCAGAATGCAAGTGAGGCATTTCGGACATATATCAGGGATGGTCTAGCGCAGGTGCGTCTGTGTCTATTATTGCTGTCCACAACTCCAGCACTGTTAACAAAGGAAATGCCCATCTTTTCTTCACTGGTGATTTTTGCAGATGGAAAGTAATGCAGCAGCTGGACGAACTCCTTCCAGCCTGCCAATTTCAACACCGCCTCCTGTCTCTTTGACACATTCTTCACCAAAACTTGCACCACTGTCTCCTGTTCATGCAAAGTTGCAAAACATAAAGACAGAAATTGCAAGCTCAAACCTGCAGTCATCACGTGATTCAACAGATTCTGGTAGGGATGCAGTAAGTTCTCCTGGCAAGCATAGTGATCAGCCCGACTTGAGGGAGCAATGTGATGTTCACAATGAAAGATACATGATTACAGGTATTGGTTCTCTTTCTGGTTAGGCATGTATAGGCTGTGGCTGATTTTTTATCTCAGCCCTTGTACACAGAGGACCAGTTCAACAGGGACCTTAGTTGTGTCCTGTGGCTGGTGGTCAGATTTGTTTGGTTTGAGCGTTGAATGTCTAAGGATCTCAGTTTTTGTCTAATATACTTTAATATGTAGAAAAATGAGGTTGATGGCACTGTTACTATTTGCAGCTGTTGCACCTGCTGGTGGATTGGATGCTCTCAAAGAAAGAATGAAAAGCATACAAGCAACAGTTGCTGCTGGAATGACAGAATGTGGTAACCGGCCGCTGATGTCCTTGAATGGTTCTATACTGAATTCAATACAAGAGAGCCAGCTAGCCCATGGATCCGATTCTCACAGTCTGGAGGCTCCTGTTCAGTCTAGCATTCTTCCCATGGATGAGAAGGCTCTTTCAGGACTCCAAGCTCGCATGGAGAGGCTCAAAAGTGGATCTGTTGATTTGCTTTGAGTGTTGTTGGGTTGACAAACTACACGGGTAAGTTGTGTGTTGTGCTGAGATAAAGGGCAAGTTTCATTCTGGTTCTTGGCTGATTGGATTCGTTCATAGCCAACAGTTTGTGCAACAACCAGAGGCAAGCAGGTTGGCGAGAAACTTACGTTTTTGCTCTATTACTAGGAAAGTTGAGCATCATCTGCAATTGTCAGGCCATGATTGACCGCCTGCCCGTCTTTTTCCATTTCCAATTAGCAGGCCATCATCCCGGGCATGTCAGCCAAGATCAAGTGAAAATGTGAATGATAGGTGATACCATGTGTTTGTAAGTACCAACAACAAGAACTTCATTGTTTTATATCATTAGTTTTTCCTAATATCAATGTATCTATATCTTTTACCATAGCGTGGTCATTTTGATTTCACAATCTCTTTTACCGTAGCATGGCCAAACAAGAATGTTGTTTTACATGAGTCATGAGTGCACACTGGAAAAGGTAATCTATGAAAGGCCTCCTTGCTTTGGTATTCTCGAGGGTACCGTACTCTCTAGTAGGCCTAATGGTTTTTACATGTTCTCACCGAGAGTTTTAGGGAGCTGACAGTAAAGATGTGATCACAAATATCTTCTAGATCGGTTTTCCAACTTATGGCTAGTATTCAGCGATAGCAAATAAAAAGTTGGAACATTGTCCTAATCTTTGATTAGGGATACAAATGGCAGTCCAAGACTCGAGCCTTCTCTTGTCGTTGCCCCACAAGATACTCTGCAATTGGTCATAATATTTAATACGCTACAATGAGAATGAACAAAAATAAGCTACAATTGGCCAATTAGATGAGCAGAATACAAGAAAGTAATTGTATTTTTAATTGGGTTAATTTACAGGCTTTAAGTCCCCTCAGATCTTGCGAATCAAAGGTGGTCAAGTTATTACTTGAAAAAAATTTGACAATGGTGACAATTGTTTTTTTTTTTTTTAAGTGTAGCTGGGGCTAGGCCAGACCCCCACTAGTTACACAACATATCATTGGGTTTTGAACTTGCAACGTTCCAACACATGGTGACGTGCACTAACAGCTCCTATCAACAAGCGGAGCCCCCCGTTGGTAACTTGACAAATGACAATGATATCATGGAAACAAAAGAGGGAAGAAAAATAAGATGATGCCGAGGAAGGAACGTGGAGATGAGGAACATATAGAATAGAAGACAACTTAAAGTAGCAACAAAATAACGATTTGGGAAGCCCTCCTCGGCATTTCACGCGAGGCAAAAATTCAGCCATCACCACCACCACCAACTCTTTTCTTGGCATCGCTATCACCAGTGCTTGAGAAAGAGATAAAGGAGGCTGAGTTGCGCAAGGTGACCCCAACTGCGATGCCACCACCAGCACTACAACAATGTACCATGGGCCAAGAGCATGTCCAGCCGGGCCGGCAGCTCGACCAACCCGCAGCAAGTCACTGCAGCCCTAAAGGTCGCATAATGGTGCTTTGTTAAACACCCCTATGTGTTGCAATTGGCAAGGGATCCCAAGCTGTTGCTTATGGGGCACCTCATGCTGAACAAGGCATCAAGGGCGAGAGCCTTCCCATGATCGTGATGTGTGGCCACTGAGGCTTGTGGCTAGGGATGGCAGTGGACCGGGGTGGGGGACAAGGTCTCCACCCTCGCCCCGTTTCAAAATATGAGCCTTCATCCCCGCCTCCATCCCCGCATGGGGATAGATTTTAACCTCCACCCCTGCCTCCATCCCCGTTTCATGTCCTCCATCCCCGGTCCAAATGGGGGTGAGGCGGGGCGGAGCCCCGTTTTCCCTCTGTCTATGGTCATTCCTTAAAGGATTGGGGGCGGGGATGGGGCAGGGGAAAGTGTAAGCCCATCCCCGCACGGGGACAAATTTTAACCTTCATCCCCATTTCATGCCCTTCATCCCCGGTCCAAACGGGGTGAGGCGGGGCGGAGCCCCGTTGTCCCTCGGTCCACTGCCATCCCTACTTGTGGCCAAAATGGATGGAGGGCCAAGCGATGGTCGGAATGAGGGAGGCGTAAGCGCCTACTTTGCATGTGCGTGGCTCTTCCCGCAAAGCACCATAGGGAAGACACTTCACATGTGGGGCCGAGCCATTAAAGTTACCCATGATGGACACCCCGTTCTCTCGAGACCTCAAGCTGGACATGTGCTCAGCTGCGATATGGTCTTTTTCTCCTGATTACCTCTCACTTTTTTTTTTAGTTGAGGTGTTCTCTTTCCCTCTCTAAACCTCTTTTCATAGCTCCTAAAGTTTCATGCCACCCTCTCAACCATAATGACTGTGTTCCCCATGTGGGAAAAACCATTGGGACTCAGCTTGATGGACCTAGCTGAAGGGAGGACATCCCATTCCCTTCCCTATTTTCATTTCCAAGACCGCTTAGCTCCCCCGAGGAAACTCCTTTTAATCTCATACAAGGTCGATCCTGGCCTACTGGACCCTACTGGTCATGATGTTGATGACAGCAGTATCATGGTGGGAGTCTTCGAGAAGGCAACAAGGGGCGTAGCTAGGATTCATGTGAGGGGGTGGGGGCAAACAGGGGTGTAGCAAAAAAAAAAAATTTGGTGTGATAGTCTGAGGTTCGTGGGCAGCGCCCCCCCCCCCCCCCCCAAAAAAAATAAAATAAAATAAAATAAAAAATGCTACAATTATTAATAAAAATCTATTTCATAGGGACAGTCAGGGCTGGACTAGGACTGGGCTGGGCTACAAAAATGGATAAAATTCTATTTCATATGGAATCAGGGCTAGGCTAGGCTAGGACTGGGCTTTTAAATTTTTTTTTTAACTGCCCCCCCCCTCCCTCGATAATTCATATGCCAATGTTGCCCACGATGACTTTATAATAAAATAACATATAAAAAAGGTAGATATGCTTTTGACGGAAATGTCCTCTCATAAGATAAATATGCGTTGGATGAAAATATCCTCCACTCCCTGTAAATAGATTTGCACATTTCGCCTTTGTTTTTAGCTTGTGTTACAACACATGGCCGCCTTCTCGTTCCTGCCTGATGAGTTGTGGAGCCTGATTCATAGTTTTTTCCCTTACAGAAAGGGGGGTCTGGAGGTTCCCCCAACCCGGGTCCCGCTACGCAGTCAGCGGGTGGGGGTCTCTGGGGGGGCAGTGTTCCCTAGAACAAAAATTTTTGGGCTTATGTTTGAGACTCAGTTTCTTATGGATCAGACCCAACTTGTTTAGGTTTAGGGTTTTCACCCTTGCCTTGTATAAATTCTTGTTTTTCTTTCTCTCTTGTAATTGTTGAAAAGAGCAATAAGATTTTTCTCTGAGCAATCGTGGGCTTTTTTATTCTCTCTGTTGAAAAGAGAGATTTACAGTAGAAATCAAATCAGAGAGTAGTGATTTATAGTAGAAATCAGATAAGGGAGTAGTGATTTACAGTAGAAATTAAATCAAAGAGTAACGATTTACAGCAGAAATCAGATCAAAGAGTAGCGATTTACAGTAGAAATCAGATCAGAGAGTAGCGATTTACAATAAAAATCAGATAAGAGAGTAGCAATTTATAGTAGAAATCTGATTTGTACTGTAAATCACTATTCTCTGATTTGATTTCTACTGTAAATCGCTACTCTCGGATCTGATTTCTACTATAAATCGCTACTCTCTGATATTATTTCTACTGTAAATCGCTACTCTCTGATCTGTTTTTTACTATAAATTGTTATTCTCTGATTTGATTTCTACTGTAAATCGCTACTCTCTTATCTGATTTTTATTGTAAATTGCTACTCTCTAATTTGATTTCTACTATAAATCGCTACTCTCTTATCTGATTTCTACTGTAAATCGCTGCTCTCTGATTTGATTTCTACTGTAAATCGCTACTCTCTTATCTGATTTCTACTATAAATCGCTACTCTCTTATCTGATTTCTACTGTAAATCGCTACTTTCTGATTTGATTTCTACTGTAAATCGCCACTCTCTTATCTGATTTCTACTGTAAATCGCTATTTTTTTATCTAATTTCTATTGTAAATCGCTACTTTATTCAGTTTGACGTTGCCATCATTATCTCTACTGTAAATTGCTATTCTCTGTCTACTCAGTTCAATGTTTGTACCCTCGTATCATGATGAACAATAGACAGAATGTTGATTTTTCTAGTAGTTCAACTATTTCTCACGAATAGACGATGACAAAGGGTGCTCCGACGATAATAGATGACAGCGACGGTAAAGGGTGCTCTGGCGGCAGTAGACGATGACAAAGGGTGCTTCAACGACAACAGACGGCAACAAAGGGTGCTCCGACGACAGCCGACGATGACAATGGGTGCATCGTCAATTGAAGCTCCTGTTACAGCAGATGGTGCATCGCCAAAGGGTGATCAAGAACGTTTAGGGTGACATATTGCGAGGAGCTCCTGTTAAAGCAGAGGAGTTTACTCCTTAGGGCGAAAATGATGATGATTTTAACCCTTTCTGGCAGGAGGACATTTTTGTCCTTTACTCGAAATGTCATTTTATGGTGATAATGGCGAGAAAGGGCACTTAAATCTTTGCAAACACACCAGACTCCGATGCTAAGTGATGCTGACACACACGGGGAAATGAGCCCCATGTGCTTACATATGTGGCGCTCATTCAGACCCGAGAACATGCACCTGCGTGTTCCGGGGGGGGGGGGGGACATATAACCTACTTCACACCTTGTGGGTGGACTTATCATCGCTACAACATAAGCGGATGATCTATAAATGCACCCTTGTGGGAAAATGTACTAAATGTTAGAGCATGGTAATGATGTACCCTCATCTGCATCGCATTCTATCATGGCTAATTTTTATATGAACATTTGATGTTATAAGTATCATCTATCCGCATGCATCCAACAGTAATCACTATATCTTAGTCGCAACTAAATACTTAACCAATTGGGTCAAAGCCATATCCTTGTTCTAGGTAGAATGTCAACATGTAGCATCATTCATTCGCAAGGACATTGTGCATTGTTTCGATGTACCTAAAAACCTAGTGAGCAACAATAGTTCTCATTTCAATAATGAGAAAGTTAGAAAAAGGTGCAAAAAGTTTGGCATAACCCAATATTTCTCAACCCCCCTATTACCCCTAAAGTAGTGGTCAGGCCGAAGCTACCAACAAAACCATCATTTGCATCTTTGAGAGAACCATAAAAACTAATCGTGATTGGTATGAAAAATTGTATGATGCATTACTTGCATATCGCGCCACTATTCACACACCTACTAATGTCACTCCATTCGAGTTGGTGTATGAGTCTCAGGTTGTGTTGCCTTTACAAATCTAGTTACCCGTTCTCATGATAGTTGCTTCTTAACAAATACCTTTAGAAGCTCAACAAAAGCTTAGACGAACAAAACTAGATCTTTTAGATGAGAAGAAACTTTTAGCCACCGAGCAAAATGAGAAATATCAGAGAAAAATTGAAAGGTACTATGCTAAACATGTATTTGAGCGAAAGACCATACCTCTTAGGGAAATATCATCCAAATTGAGAAGGACCCTATGTTATGAAACAAGTCTTACCTAGAATATCGTACCGGTTAATCAATTCTGACAGAGTTGAATTACTCTATTCAGTCAATGAGATGTATTTAAAAAAGTTCTATTATTAGATGGGATATATGTTTTGAAAAATGATCATGCATAATTTTTATGCATAAATTCATACATTTTCATGCATGATCACGTACGATAATCGTTTAAAAATGCTTGTTTGCGAATGTTTTCAAAGATTTTTATCAAATGACAATTTGAGCAATTTGAGCCCTTTTTGAGTTTTTTTGTAAAATTAATTAAGTTTTTGGAAAATACTTTCAGAAAATAGAGTTTTTTAAAATATAAAAAAATATATGAACTCTTTTTAAATTTTTTTCTAAAAACCTAATTAAACCATAATTAGAAGTTATAAATAATGGGTTTTGAGGAAGAGGAGGGTGTCTCTCACCTTGAGATTCATGCCCCCCTCTGTCTCTCTCTCTCCTCCCTCTCTCCCAGCCGGCTTCTTCTTCTTCTTCTTTTCCTTTCTTTCCTCTACCCTTTTAACTTGCCGGCGTTTTCTTCTTCTTTCATCAAAGGGTGCAGCACGATGAACACATATCGTGGAGAGGCTGCTCTCTTCTCAATCCCTCCATCGGAAGCGGACCATCAAGTTTTCTTCTTCTCCCCCATCTCTCTACTTGTTTCCCATGTAATTTAGATTTAGTAGGTTTCATTGCATGCATAAAAGCATATTTTTGCATTACATATATCATAGTTTATTTGCAGCAATATTGTTTCATTTAGGATGGTTTGATTCCATATTTTTGTTTTTTGCATATTAGATTAAGATTAGGACACGTTAATAGTTTTTGTATTTTGTATTCAGTCTAGGTAGGGGTGGCAAAATCTGACACGACCCGCCAACCCACTTCTTAGCCGGGTTCGGGTTTGGCTTAAACGGGTTTGTGTCATAAACGGGTCGACTTACCTAACCCGTTTATTAAATGGGTCGGATTCGTGTTAGGGGTATGCCAATCCACCAACCTGGCTGACCCGTTTAATAAACGGGTTAGGCGAGCGGGTCAACCCGTTTACCCGAACCCGACCTGCCAACCCGTTTACCCGACCCCGACCTGCCCGCCAACCCGCTCACCAACCCGTTTACCTGAACCTGACCTGCCAACCCGCCCACTAACCCGTTTACCCGACCCGACCTGACCCGTTTAATAAATGGGTTAACCATGTCGTGTCGGGTTACCCGTTTAATAAATGGGTCGGGTTCGTGTTTGCCACATCCGACCCGTTTAATAAACGGGTCGGGTTCGTGTTGAGGTATGTTGACCCGCCAACCCGACACGATTGCCACCCCTAAGTCTAGGTAATATTCATTCTTTTTTGTTTTTTTTACGCAGCATAGTGTTTAATCTTTTTAACGGCCTGCAAACAAACCTGTGTGATTCATGTATTCACGCAGGGTTGTTTGATTTTGCAAAAAAAAAAAAAGGAAAAAAGATCGGCATGAATTCTGGTTGTACGGAAATTTTGATCACACGATAAATTGTGAATCTTTTTATCACTTGTCTTTCTGAAAACGTGACCAGCATATTCCGTCTTTCCGATTTATTTGAATCTGGTCCACACACCGGACGGTTAAAGAACAGATTTGGGTTGTGCTTTCTCAGCTCACCATGATTGACAAATCACGCAGTTGAGTTTTAATTTCGTGCAGCACTCCCGGGCTGCTGGAAATAGTGTGAACACGCTGTGAAAAGAAATTTTTGTGAACCGCAGATTAACATCGATCTGCAGTACTGTGCATAAAAGGAATTTATTATTTGAAAAAAAAAAAACAGACTCAGCGTGTTTGATGGATTCGGCGTGGGTCCGAAGGTTTTAATTTCTGTTGCTGATCGGCATATAATGTTCTTCACACTGATCACGTTTTCAACTCAGGCCTGCATGTCTTAATTTTCTGAGTTAGTTGCATATTTTGACTGGCTGGGTTAACCATTTAGATTAGGTTGCATGGCTTGATAGTAATCAGTTAGAATAGTGTTAATTCTTAGGGTAGTTAATTAGTTACTTTAATATTGCATCATCAATAGTTAAGTGTTTTACTTTTAATTATTCAGTTAGTAGCTTAGATCATAGGTCTATATTGTTTCAAGTAATTAATTAGGTAGAGTGATTTGCATTAGTCTGTTAAGCTTATAATGGCATAGTTAATTAGTTAGAGTTAGTTTTAAACTTACAATCAGTTAGTGTATTTCAGATTTTAATAGTTTTAGTATCACATCTTTGTTAGATTAGTTGTTATGTTGTTATTGTTTGATGTCATAGGCTAGTTAATGCAATTTAACGATTTTTCATAGTTAGCAGTTAGTACTCGTTAGCTAGATCTGATTTATTTCTTTGGTTTTAATGAGTTAGTTAGAATCTTTTAATTGGTTATATTGTAGTTAGTTTGTAGATCAAATTAGTTAGTCGGTTTAGATTTAGTTAAGCTTCAATTCTTGTTTCTTGTTTCTTCTTTTATATAACTAACATTAGATCTAGTAAATAGTTTTCATCTTTTGTTTCGTGGTTATGCTCGTTGTGATTTATTTTTTGCAGGGAAGCGTGGATGTGCGGTGAGCCCTTAGTACTCCCGAAGAGCCCTCTGAGGTCCCCTCAAAAGGCCCTTCAGGCCCCTCACATAGCCTTTAGGGAGTCCCCAGAGAGCAAAAGTTCAAGAAAACAAGCATAACCTCAAGGGAGAGACTAAAGACTCGAAGCACTGAAGACTTTTCTCTTATTTTTAGATTAGGATTTCATTTGTTTATTCATTTAAGTCTGTAATAAAACCATTTAATTATTTGTTTAAGCCCTCCGCAAGGGAAACACTCATTTATTTAGTTAATTATTTTTTTTTTCAAGACAAAAAAGAGTAGCTTAGTTTTCTATGGAATACAAGGTATTTTTTTCGTTCCCTGAGTTCGACCCGAACTTCATGTAATGCCTCAAAATTTTGAACTTCATAAACCTTTTGAAATAGTTGGAAAATTTTATTTCTTTATAGAGTTTATTTCTAAAATTAGCGAAAATGATTTCTTTAAAAGAAAAAAGGGCAAGTTTGACAACTTTGGGCACGTTAGCGAGAATACAAAGATTTACCATGGACGATATACAATAATACTTAGGAAACCATTTCTTCTATTGAAAGAAAGTGTCAGTTTATACAAAATTCGGATTTCTCTAGGAAAACCATAACAAAAACCCAAAATATCCAGGAGAAGAACTACGAGCAGAAACAGTGGATCCTGAGGCCATCTCGCAGTCGCATCATCGCCTGTTATGTACCTATTCATCACCTGTACCTATGAAATGAGTTAGTTTCTCGAAAAACTAGTAGGTGAGCACATGAACAAAAAGAATTGAATAAGGCATAAATAATTAATGCAACAAGTAGTAACTAAGCAGTTAAATATCTGAGACTAACATAGATATTATACATATCAGGTGAAGAACTAGCAAGAATATGCACGAATGATCATAATCATGTAGTAAGCTGAAAACTACTGAACAACTAGCAAGTCTTGTGCAAAAATTAACACAACACAATTTATCAAGAAGTGTGAACAAGTTAATTTAAGTTTCGATATTAGCTGGCCTGCGGTACACGCAAACGCAAATCGTAGAAATAATTGAGACTAGTTCGGACATTTATTATTCCATGTATTTTGAATAACCCAAATAGCTAGTTAAGTCTGCACCAAAGAGGATGACTTTCAGTCGAGAGAGGATTCTCCAAAGGCTGGAAAGTGGCAACGGATGCATCCTTACTTCTGCAGAAGTCCATGTGATCTACTACCTAGGATAATGTCTGTTAGTCCAATCCCCTAACTCCAATGACTCGGGAAGTCAGATCTTTGCCCGTGGGTGGTAGTTAACAACCTGTCCATTGAAGTGTGTGTATCGATCCGTCCTCTCCCTTGATAGACTATAAAAAGCGAATGAGTACGTTAGGGGTAAATTGACTGACGACCCATTCTATATGCTCTTGTCATTTGACCAAATGAGCATCTTGCCTGTGAAGGCGATCCCATTTTATGCGTTTTTAGCAATGTGCACAAAGCACTAATCGAGGTTATAAGACCATCTCCTCCAATCGTCGTAGTACTAACATGCCTCGCATGTCCAAGAGTACGCTACAAGGAAAGGGATATAGGTCCTCAATAGGAGCCTCAGTAGTGTGTTTCACAAAGATATAATATTTTAAGAAATTATTTTAATATTCTAAATCTTTCGAAATAATCAACAACTTGCCTACATATGGCATGCGATTTTCTCAAATCTCGCATCCAATAACGCAATGTCTGCATGCTACACAAGTCTCGATAAATGGGTTTCGCAAAAGCCCCCCGCTCATCAGCTTGATCTTGCCCCAGATAAAGGATTTCCCGAAACATATCGGGTATACGAACTAGTAGAAAATGTACTCCTCCTGAATACACTGAGTCGGGGAAGCTTAGATGCAATAGCGCATCACTCAAAAGGGGGCTCAAACTTTACCGCCAGAACTGCATAATCGAAGAACTGAGAAGCTCACAAAGGACCCAATTAACTTCGAGGTTGCATCATTTAAGCCTCAAATCCACCACGGTTGTGAGAGCAACAATGGTGGAGGCCAAAGCACATCCCACGAGGTCATAACCATGGAATTCTATGTGAAGAATGCAACAGGGAAAAACTTGTGTGTTGGCAAGGCGAAAATGAAAGGCAGTAATGCAAAAAGCAAGATCCTGAGCACGAAGCACGACGACAAAGCAAAATGACATAAACAGAAAATGTGAAAGCAAAAGACAAGGATCGCGAAAATGCGTCCTTGAGCAAAAGAACATAAAGCAGTAAATGTGAAAGCCAAATCCTGGGCGCAAAGTGCGGCGATAAACATGAAACAGAAAATGCGAAAGCAAATGACAAGGATCGCAAAACCGCATCCTTGAGCAAAAGACAGAAAGCAGTAAATGCAAAAGCAAAAGCCTGGTCACAAAGCGCGACGGCAAACAAGAAACAATAAATGCGAAAGCAAAGGACAAGGATCGTGAAACTGTGTCCTTAAACAAAAGAATAGAAAGCAGTAAAATATGAAAGCAAAAGCCTACGCGCAAAGTGCGACGATAAATAAGAAACAGAAAATGTGAAAGCAAATGACAAGGATCGCGAAACCACATCCTTGAATTAAATGCATACTTATATACGTATATATATAAATATATAATTAAGTCCTTTCGATCTTTAATTATTTAAGCTCAATTCAATTATTTAAGTCCTTCTGCAACTTCCCCTACCTCGGGGTATCGCGAGAAAGAAGATGTTTGCGTGTGTAGGTGATCACAGATTCGGGTCGCAGGGCGTGAACGGGCTTCATTGTGTAACTGAAAATGCATAAAGATTAGCAATCTAGGAAACAAGAAACAAAGAGCTGGGAGAAGGCTCGACCTCCTAAAAATACAAGGCAGAGGCCAATGGTCCAAGCGGACTTTGAAAAAGAATGGGGCAGGGGCCGATGCCCCCCTGTCGGTTTTTGAAAAGGGATGGGGCAGGAGACGATGGCTCCTATCAGTTTGTAAAAAGAGGGGCTTGGGGCCGACGACCCCTGCTGGCTAAAAAGAGGGGCAGGGGCTGGCCCCTGTCGGAATGTAAAGAGGGGCAAGGGCATCGACCCCTATCAGAAATAAAAGGGGGACAGGGGCCGATGGCCCTTGCTTGATAATAAAAAAAGAGAGGGGTAGGGGCATCGACCCCTACCGAAAATAAAAAGGGACAAGGGTTGATGGCCCCTATCGTCCTTGAAAGGAATCGGGGCCAGGGGCCAATGACCTCTACCGACTTCAAAAATATCGGGGCAAGGGCCATTGGTTCCTGTCAGATTCTGAAAAATGAAGCAGGGGCCAAAGGCCCCTGCCGAAAACTTCAAGACAGACGAAAGGAGGGGGGGGGGGGGGGGTTCCTGACCCCTTCCGCTCAGCCCGTTGAAATAGAGGGCAATGCGAGAGAAGGAGATGGGGGGGAAAGAAAGGGAAGGGAGGAGACATACCTGGGGAGGAGGTCGCCAAACGGTGGTTATCAGCGTCGTCAGACGAGCAAGAGGGAAGGAGAGGGAGACAGAGAAAAAGGGGGAGAGGGGAAATCGGGGGAGCCAAGCAGGAAAGAGAGAGAAGGCGGGGGGGGAGCTTTGAATGCTTCCCCCTTCCCCCCTTGCATCTTTTTAAAGAGAAAGGGGGGGTGGCCAAACCAGTTGAGAGGTGAATAAGGCCAAAACGGTTCCAATGACAGAAAATCGTGTATCCCAAAGTGAGAAAAGACTTTGTCATGCCCCTAGGCTTGGTGATTTCGTATAAAGTTATCGCCTGATTGTAGGTTCAGGTGGAAAAAGTCTAGAGAAACAAAAGAGACAAAAGGGCCATACACGAAAAAGTTAGAAAGTGCTAAAGAGGCCACGTGTGAAAAAGCAAAAAAAAATTGTTATCCCATAAGATGGGGAGGTCAATAGTTGAGGAAAATCATAGAAAGGTGAACAAACTTAGGGTGAACCTGATCTTATCTCCAATGTTTTTCTTTCCTAGGGACATAGAAAGATCCCTGAGGTATTTTTCCTGTTTGGTGGTCAATAGAGTCCTAATCTCTTAAAATACAAAATATGGTTGATATAACAGATATCCTATTATAAGTCCCTATGACTTGTAGTTTATTGATCCTAGTTAAGATCCGATAAAGAGAGTAGTGGTAAATGACAAGCCATTTCTCTTGATCCAGGATAACTTTGAAAAATGGTGAAAAACTGAAGCAATTGAATTTGAATTTTTGTCAGAAAAAAGATTATTTGGAATTAAGGCAATCAAAAGCCCAAAAGTGCACACACAAGATCACAAGTTTTGCAAAAATCAATTTTAAAAAATGTGCGAGTGTGTGTTCCCAATGTGAGGATGAGTTCGTGCACAAAAATCGTTCAATCTATGTGGGAGAAAGTATCATTCACCATTCGCTATATATTCCTATACTCAGAGTCACACATATCATCTCGCACCTATCATTCATCATTCATACCATATATCCATAAGTCATGCACACACCCACAAGCATTCAAGCATGAAAAATTAAATTCCATATTGAGATTCAAATTAATTCTAAATTCAACTCTAGCCAAATCTAAACCAACTTCTAAATCAAATTAAATTCAAATCCAATTAAATTCCAAATTAAGTTTCAATCTAATTTAAGTTCACATTCAATTCAAATCCAAATTAAATTAAATCCTAAATTCAAAATCACATTGAATTCAAATCAAAATTGAAACTCAAATTTAAATTGAAATTAAATCTCAAATGAAATTCAACAACAATTTGAAATTAAATCTCAAATAAAATTCAATTCTAAATTGAAATTAAATCTCAAATGAAATCCAACTCCAAACTGAAATTAAATTTCAAATAAAATTCAACTCCAAATTGAAATTAAATCTCAAATAAAATTCAAATCAAATTGAGATTCAAACTTTATTCAAATTAAATTCTAATTCAAATGAAAATTCAACTTAAATTTGATAATGAATATCATCTTTATTTGTTTAATAATTATAAAAAATTACGAGTATTACAATTTTGATGCCCATTGAAGGAACCACACAGGGAGAGTATTCGAAGGAACAATATTGTCCATATTCTGCATCCAGGAAAGAGTTATAGAAAACAAAAGAAAGAGAAAAATTCCAAAAGAAAATAAAGGAAAAGGGTGGCTGCTTATCGTATCTCCTCCTCTATCCAGTGATACTCGTGGACCAATCTAAGTCATCAAATCAAGGAAAGATATTATCCTTGACCACCACCATGGTTGAACGTGCTCAGAAATAGGTACAAAGGAAAAAAGTTGGCTTTACAGATTATGTGGAGCGAAGTAGAGCCTCAATCTTAAAAAAGCGATAAAAAAGATATACCGACAAATCATTTATCGTTATTAACTCCTCAAGTGTCGTTATCTCAACATGCAACTTTCTAAATGAGATACTCAAAAAGCGAGATGTGTCGTTAGAAAAAAGGAAAGTCTAATAATGACATTTTGATTTATCATTAACAGATGAGGAAATAGATATAACAACACATCTTTTAGAAAGGCAATAGTGTAGAGTATGGAGATTTATTGTCATCACCAGAATTGTCGCTATCAGATGATATAATGACATAATCATTAAAGCCCTCATGTGTATTAGGGTACTAGCTTAGTCTACAGTCCAACCATGTTAGACCATACCTCTATGCCTATATGACATACAAAACATGGAGTCCCTCATGTTAAGCTACGTACATGCCTCTAGCTATCTTCTTGCACTGTCAAGTCGGCTTTGTCTTTGTCATTGTCAAAAATCTCTTTTTCGAAAAAACTTTATTAGAGTCAATCTTTTTCGCTCTCTTCCAGCTAGTTTATCTACTTCTTTGTTATCAATCGAGTTTCGAACACTCGACAACAAAGAGGGGCATTCTGTAGACACATAATTTTAGACCAAGGAATTTTGTCATACAAAAAATCTTTATAGAGCTTGTTTCAATTTGATTTTAGCCTTAAAAAACTACCTTTTTAAGGTTTTTGACTAAAACAAAGTTAAAGAGGAGATTCTTAGCTTTCGAACAAGCCAAAAAGTAGATCGATCCAAAACCAAGATCAAAAGTTATGACCAGAACTAGTTTTAGACTGATAACGATAATTAAATTATCGTTATTACCTTTAATTGTTGTTATTACCCATTGGATTGTCATTGTTATTTTGAGTTTTTGTTATACCTATGTCGTGATATCCCTTTTCAAAATGACTCTTTTCAGTTATGATGTCATGTGTCGTTATATGTCGTATTTGTCATTATAACTTTCAAAATCCCTGTCGTCATATTGCACTTTCAAACGGCTCCATTGATCATGTCATCATTTGTCGTTAGTGAAGATATAATGACAAATTATTTATCGTTATATCTCGCCCAATTATCGCTAAATATTTTTTGAAATGTATCATATTTTTGGATGTCAGTAGCCTTGAAAATGGGCATCCCAGCTCATCTTGGAGCGTCTTTTGATAACCCAAATCATCCCTCCCACTTAATGACCTTCCTAAAACCAAGATCTCATCACCTAATCTCCTCCTCAATATCAAATCTCGGCCTTTTATTCAAATCCTATTAACCAGAGCTCTAGATCTACCTTTGGATCTCAAATATGTAGGAAACATATTTAGATCCGCTTAAATCCTACAAATAAGGGGGCCTTCTCCCTATTTCAGAAGGGATCTAGAATAAAAAACCTGAGCAACCTTACTCTAAAAAATTCTTTCACGTCCTAACCTAGCGTAGCCTAGCCCACCTAGCCTACACTACAACAAAGCAGTAGATTAGCGACGAGCACATTTCGTCGCTAATCCGCCGCTACGCCTGTTAGCGACGGATTAGCGACGACGAGGCGACGGTATGCTTACGTTGTGAATTTTTGGCGCTAACTGGCGACGAAATAAATCTGTCGCCAGGTCCATCGCTAAGTGCGACAGACTAACGAGCGTTGTATTACGTCGCCAATCCGCCGGTACTAAACGACGACCACGACTTGGCGACGGATTTACGTCTGTCTCTAGGCCGTTGCTAGATTTATATGAATAGCGACGGATGGTTCTGTCGCTAATCCGTTGCAAACACGAAAAAAAATTAAAAAAATTTATTTGAAAATTAAATACTGAGAACGGTACAATTTATATTTCCTATAAATAAAAACAAACCACACAAAAAATTCCATATAAAAAGAATCTACAACAATTAATCGTTCCACCTTAAAATTAACAAGTTTAATTATTTACAATTCAACAATTACAATTAGGAAACATAAAAAAATAGAACTTCAACACAGTTCTCTAATCATCGCCAAGATTTTGTGCGTCTTCTTGTTCATTGCCTTTATCTGTCCCTTCAGCTCCGCTACGCTGATTATCACTAGCAGCCTACACAAGAAAAGAACAGTCAGTATTGATAAACAAAATATAATGAAATAAATTACACACTATATGTGATTCTATCGTGTGCCCATGTGTGTTCTAAGGCAATAAAAAAACTCTATATGTGATTCTATCATGCTCATATGTGCTATAAGGCAGGCAAAAAGTTATATATGTGATTCTATCATGATCATATGTGTGCTAAGGCAGTCAAAAAATTGAATATGTGATTATAGCATGTTCATATGTGTTCTAAGGCAGCTAGAAAAACTCTATATGTGATTCTACCATGCTCAGATGTGCTTTAAGGCAGGCAAATAGCTATATATGTGATTCGATCATGCTCGTATGTGTGCTAAGGCAGTCAAAAAATTGAATATGTGATTATAGCATGCTCATATGTGCTCTAAGGCAGGCAAAGCAAAAAAATTTATATGTGATTCTATCATAAATGATATATGTTCTAAGGCAGTAAAAAAACTCTATATGTGATTCTATCATGCTCATATGTGTGTTAAGGCAGTCAAAAAACTGAATATGTGATTATAACATGCTCATATGTGTTCTTAGGCAGTCAAAAAACTGAATATGTGATTATAGCATGCTCATATGTGTTCTAAGGCAGTCAAAAAAACTTTATATGTGATTCTATCATGCTCATATGTGTTCTTAGGCAGTCAAAAAACTGAATATGTGATTATAGCTTGCTCATATGTGCTCTAAGGCAATAAAAAAACTCTATATGTGATTCTATCATGCTCATATGTGCTCTAAGGCAGGCAAAAAGTTATATATGTGATTCTATCATGCTCATATGTGTGCTAAGGCAGTCAAAAAACTGAATATGTGATTATAACATGCTCATATGTGTTCTTAGGCAGTCAAAAAACCAAATATGTGATTATAGCATGCTCATATGTGTTCTAAGGCAGTCAAAAAAACTTTATATGTGATTCTATCATGCTCATATGTGTTCTTAGGCAGTCAAAAAACTGAATATGTGATTATAGCATGTTAATATGTGCTCTAAGGCAGGCAAAAAAATTTATATGTGCTCATAGCATGCTCATATGTTCTCTAAGGCAATAAAAAAGCTCTATATGTTATTATAGCATGCTCATATGTGCTCTAAGGCAATAAAAAAACTCTATATGTGCTTCTATCATGCTCATATGTGCTCTAAGGCAGGCAAAAAGTTATATATGTGATTCTATCATGCTCATATGTGTGCTAAGGCAGTCAAAAAACTGAATATGTGATTATACCTGAGAGGGACCTGCAATCGAAGATCCCCTGTTCAGCACAAGATTGTTGATCTCATCTCGGAGAAAGGGGGCGACGGTGTCATGGAAGTAGTCATCCAATGTGTCCTTAATGATCTGGCGTACATCATCACCGGAAATAATAGGCTGCTGCTTGGAGCTTATGTCGGCGAAAGTAGCCTTTGAGTCGTAACTGGAAGAAGCAATTACTGGTGAAGTGTTCAGATTACTCCCAAACCCGAACACACGACCTTTTTTGGGTTCACCTGCTGCAGTCACCCATGCTACAGGATCAAATGATAGATGCTGAGTAGCGTCATCGCCATATCGCTCTATCATCTGTTGCTCATATGTCTCCTAAAAAATAATGTTTAAAGTATGCATTAATAATTAATGATAACATTATGATAACTTGCATATTGCAATGATTATTTATAGAATAAATACATACCGTCGTTGTTCTCGCCTTCTCTGATATGAAGACTCCCGTGGTCTTCCGTTTATGTGTTTCAACAAACACATCCTTATATGGTACACTGCCTCCTTTTTCTGCTTCCTGCGAAGTTAAATGACAAAAGATTTAGTACACAAGTTTGCAACAATACTTATAAAATTAATATTATATATTAATGAGTTACCATTTTCTTGAGGTGGCTCCCAAATGTCTTAGATCTACCTGTGTGTAGATGGGCTTCGGGCATCTTCGCTCGATTTTGTGCAGCCTTCGCAGAGCGAGTTCTAAATGCATCTCCCGCCCACTTATTGCACATTTCATCCCAATAATCTCTCCTGATAGTAATAGGGCCATGACCCTTCCACAATAGTGAATCATCTACTACGCCAGATGCTTTTTTGCTGCAGTCTTCATAGTGTGCAACATGTCTGCAAATCGATTGGCAGTCACCTTCTGTCACACCTTCCTTGCATCATTTTCTTCTACCGTAGTTGCGAAGATATTCGAAGCCTACAAATATTTTTAGAAAGTTAGTAGACATTACTTAAATAAATTAAATATGAAGCACATTAACTATGAGGAACAATTGTATACCGTGAATGAGGACCACAATCTGTCTAACACCTCCTTTGGGTACTCTTTCCATTGAGCAATCGGTCCTGGTAGATGTTGAAGAAGTGAATTCCAAATCTCCCGTACTACTTATTGTGGCTCAAATCTCGTGCTGCACATGAATTGTTACACAGTAAATATCAATATAAAATATTTATAAGATATGCAATAATTGAAAACAAAATACTTACGGTCAATTATCGATATACACTATTCGAATGAGTCTTCTTGTGCCAGACTGAGAAGACCATGCTTCTTGTGTTGGCTCCTGACTTGTGTGATCAACTGGTGTAGGTGGGTCGTCTATAGGCGAAACATCATCTGTAAAAAAATACGTTAGAAGTTCTCAGAATGCGCATTTGAACTAATCAAGCATCCAATTAGTTAATCAATATACCTATCCCAGGAGCCCGTGAAGATGAAGGTTGGGCATGGCTACTACTGGATGAGCGACCACTGTAACCTCCATGAACCATATTCTAACAAATAACATATGTCATACAATACATTCAAATAATTCACATTAAGTATTACAATACATTCAAGTCATTCACATCAAGTATTACAATAATTCAAATCATTCATATCAGGTACTGCAATGCATTCAAGTCATTCACATCAAGCATTGCAAGGCATTCAAATCATTCGCATCAAGTATTATAATGCATTCAAATAATTCAAATCATTCACATCAAGTATTGCAATAATTCAAATCATTCGTTGCATAAATTATAATACATTCAAATAATTTAAATCATTCACATCAAGTATTGCAATGCATTCGAATCATTCGTATCAAGTATTACAATACATTCAAATAATTCAAATAATTCACATAGAGTATTACAATGCATTCAAATAATTTGTATCAAGTATCACAATACATTCAAATAAAATTTTTAATCATTCACACCAAGTGTTGCAATACAACTCATGCATTCGCATCAAGTATTACAATACATTCAAATAATTCAAATCATTCACATCAAGTATTGCAATGCATTCGAATCATTCGTATCAAGTATTACAATACATTCAAATAAAATTTTTAATCATTCACACCAAGTATTGCAATACAACTCACATCAAGTACTGCAATGCATTTAAATAGAGGTTTATAGTACAAGATTTTGCTCACTAGCTTGAGAATTCTTCCTTGTCACTAGTTTGACTTTCTTCTTCTTCTTCTTCATTGTTTGCCCATCCACTTGGTACATCATTTGGATCACATTCCTCTATGAATGTTTCATCGGGCAATGGAGATATGACATGCATATCATGCACAACATCGTGACCATAAGCGAAGTCATAGACATCATCTGATTGATAGTAATCACTGTCTTCAGCTAACTCATATTCCTGTAACTGATCATACTCGGGGTATAGTTTGGACTTCACCTTGCAAACTGCCCACCATTCATTTCTATCTGACTTTTTTATACTCGGATTTGAAGTATAATAAACTTGTTGAGCTTGCGAGGCTAATATTAATGGTTCATATGTTCCAAACTTGGATTTATGATTCACCTCCACAATGCCTGAAGCTTTGTCGAGTCTTGTTGCAGTTGGATCAAACCAATGACACTTGAATAAAGTTACCCTGTTATTCATGCCTAAGTAAGTCAACTCCATTATTTCCTCTATAACACCGTAGTAATCATGTTCATTTTCACCGTAGTTGCTACCCTTGACACACATGCCACTATTTATCATTGATTTGTTTATACCGTAATCTTTTGTATGGAATCAATAACCATTTACGATATACCCGTTGTAGTATTGCACAACTTTGGTCGGACCATTTTCTAAATCACATATTCCTTGATCTTTAACATCACCATGGCGAACCTACGCACATACATAAACAATGATTGTGATCACAATCAATTTAGTAACTTAGTGTTGTTTATAAGTACAAAATTTATGTTAGCTTCTTTACCAACTGTTTCAACCACTCGACAAACTTAGTTTCACATTCTTTTTGTACTTCTGCATCAGTGAGATGTGAAACTTCACTTTGCAACTCCAGATCAAATCGTCTGCAAACCACAAATACTTATATTACCGAGCCATGTATCCACATATAGAACATAAAAGGATTTATAATTGAGTTGCATATACATATACTTACTCGATGTATGGGTCGATCGTTGAGCAATTAAAAAGAATATAGATGTGTGCTGCGTCTTGCTCTCGATTTGTCAATAGCCTTGATTGGCAACTACCAAATGCATGCCCAAGTGGTTGAAATATCGATAGCTTGTCAGCTTCAATTACTTGTTCTCCATCATCGTTACGGGGCCGACATGTGTAACGTGTTGGAATATGAGGTTCGAAGTACATAGATGAGAAATTTGAAATCTCTTCTAAAGTGTATGCCTCACAAATAGAGCCTTCTACTCTTGCTTTATTACAAACCTTTTTTTTAGGTCAAACATGCATCTGACAAGAATATACATTTCAAATTTTAAATATCTGTCATTACCGAGACAAATATAAAAAAACATATACCTTTCAAATGGGTACATCCATCGATATTGCACAGGGCCACCAACCCTTAGTTCATATGGCAGATGTATGATCAAATGTTCCATAACATCGAAAAATGCTGGCGGAAATATCTTTTCTAGCAGACAAACAGTGGTGATGACAGAGTCCTTGAGATTCTTTACATCTGATACTACGACCTCCGATGCGCACAATGTTCTAAAAAATCCGCTCAACTCAGACAATACCCCCCATATAGCTTTGTCTAACATATCATGGAATGCTAGGGGTATCAATTATTGCATAAAGATATGACAATCATGGCTCTTCAACCCATATAACTGTCCATCGTCAATCTTCACAGCCCGAGCAATGTTAGAGACATATCCATCTGGAAATCTCAGTTGTCTCAACAATTGACATACATGTTTTATTTGATCAGGTCCGAGCACATACTTTGCCTTTGGTTTCAGTACTTTGCCATTATACTCTTTGAGTTCCAATTCTGGTCTTTTACATATTAATTTTAAATCCATACGGGCCTTCGGATTATCCTTCATTTTTCCTTTAATATTCATTACTGTATTGAACACATTATCAAACACATTTTTCTCTACATGCCTCACATCCAAATTATGTCGTATCAATAGGGTTGGCCAATACGGTAGTTCCCAAAAAATAGATTTCTTCGTCCAATTGTGATCCTTCTCAAATCCACGGAAGGGTGTAGGACTGCGGGCATCTGTTAATACATCTGAAAAGTATCGCAATCTTTTTAGAATCTCTATGCCAGACAATCTTGAGGATGGACCTTCCGTTTCAGTTGTGCCTGCTTTAAACGTATTCTTTTATGGTCGGAACGGATGATCGCTGGGTAGAAATCGACGATGGCACTCAAACCAGAAAGGCTTTCTTCCATGCCTCAATCTAAAAGCTTTGGAATCCTCCATGCAGTACGGACAAGCCAACCTCCCATGTGTGCTCCAACCAGATAGTATACCATATGCAGGGAAGTCACTGATTGTCCATAGAACAACGACCTTCATATTGAAATTTTGTTTTTTGTGGGCATCATACGTGGTAACACCGTCATCCCACAGTACTTTTAGTTCATCAATCAATGGCCTTAAATATACATCAAGATTTTGGCCAGGTGAGGTCGGACCAGGGATCAACAGAGACAAAAAAAGATTTGGATGTTTCATACACAAGCTTGGTGGAAGGTTGTATGGAGTTACAAATACTGGCCAGCATGAGTATGGAGTTGATCTACCCCCAAATGAATTAAATTCATCTGTACATAGACCGAGTCTAACATTTCGCACTTCCATTGCAAAGTTCTGATGAGTACGATCAAAGTGCTTCCAACCTTCAGCGTCAACAGGATGCGTGATCTTGTTTTCATCGTGTCGAACTTTATTTGCATGCCATCTCATGTGTTTAGCTGTCCTTGAAGACATATACAATCGCTGCAATATAGGAGTGATAGAAAAGTAGCGGAGCGACTTGTATGAAACTTCCTTTGATCTCGTGCTACCATTGCCTCTTGTCTTTTGCTTGAACCGAGGATGCCCACATGACGGACATGATATGTTGTTTTCCTGCTCCTTGAAATACAACATGCAGTGATTTGGACAAGCATCAATCTTTTTGTAACCCATACCTAGAGCGTTGACCATAACTTTCGCACGATAGAAATTTTGTGGCAATTTCTCATCTTTGGGCAACATACTCTTCACAATCATGCACAAACAGTCAAAACATGATTGACTTAAATTATACTCGGACTTCAAATTCATTAGTTGAAGAACTGCAGACAAGATAGTGTGACTCTCGCAACCGTTCCAAAGTGGCTCATCAACATCTCTAAGTAAATCATAAAATCTACTAGCTGCATCGTTTGGTGATTCTTCATCTACTGCAGTTCTTACATTACTAGAACTCATAGCAGAACCCAGTTCTGTTCCTGCGGCATCAAATATCAAATCTGTATATGGATTATTGTGCACCACATTCACCCATGCATCAAAATCGTTTCTAAATTCTTCTCCATGAAACGTCCAGTTCTGATAATCACTCACAAAACCCTTCCTGTATAGGTGATGTCTAACACTATGAGGTTCTACAAATCGATTATTCTTACAAATCTTGCAGGGACACCTAATCTGACCTGTGGGATCCACTGTACTGACACTTGTTGTTGCAAATTCAATAAAACTGTCAACACCATCCATATATTCATGTGATAACTCATTGTCCACTATCCTACAGTACATCCATTCACGGTTTGCAGTCATTTTCTTATGATGTTACGAATAATAACCTAACAAATTAAAAGAAAACAATCAGAATGCTACGATGAAGAACATATCAAATTTATCATGCAATATATGATGTCATACAATAACAAGAATTTTGATGCATGCATTGATAACTTAATATTTTCATGTGCAAACTATCAATGACACGATACAATCATTTGAAGCATGCTTTCATTATACAATTTCACATGGAAGTCATAATCAAATTGAAAGTAACTACTTGCAAGCATAGATACAATTACATCAAACATTGCAATACATTGTAATCATTCATATCAAACAAATGACAAACATGTACCTGCAAAAAACATACTTCAATATCTCACTAACTACTACCATACCTAGCATGGACTCCGTACTCTAAAAATAAGAACACTTCAATATTCATACATTAAAATCATGCTCAGCATGATCTCCAAACTCCAACAAAGCAACCCTAAATATTAACAACTGAGTGTGTGAACAATAAAGTGTTACATCTAATAAATTAAATAACATGTGATACGCTTGCATCACTTACTCACCACGAGTATTTACCCGTTTTGCATTGTTTTTGTTCCTTATTTACCACAAGTGGCTGAGCACGAGTTGGTTCCGTTGAAAAATCTGCACAAAAAAAAATGTTGTTTTAAAATGAAGTCACCACGAAAAAAATCCGAAGCAAATAAAAACATCTTGCATCGGGCTTGAGAAGCCTAGTACCTAATGACCTACCAAAACCGCAAGGGTCGACCCCCTGTAGGAACATAGGGGTTCGACCCTCTGCCAGAACATAGGGGGTTAACCCCCTACCGGAATAGCAGGGGGTCGACCCCCTGCCGGAAACCCCAGGGGGTCGACCCCCTGCCGGAAACCCCAGGGGGTCGACCCGCTGCCGGAAACCGTTTTCGGCAGCGGGTCGACCCCCTACAGGACACGACAGGGGGTCAACCCTCTGCTGGGGTCGACCCCTGCCATACACGGCAGGTGGTCGACCCCCTGTCGGACATGGCAGAGGGTCGACCCGCTGCCGGAAACGACAGGGGGGCAACCCTCTGCCGGGGTCGACCCCCTACTGGACACAGCAAGGGGTCGACCCCCTGCCAAAACCGCAGGAGGTCGACCCCCTGCCGAAACCGCAGAGGGTCGACCCCTTGCCGGAGTCGACCCTCTGTCGGGGTCGACCCCCTACCGGACACGGCAAGGGGTCGACCCCCTGCCGGAACCGTAGGGGGTCGACCCCTTGCCGGAGTCGACCCCCTGACGGGGTCGAGCGCCTGCCGGGGTCGACCCTCTACTGGGGTCGACCCCCTGCCGGACATGATAAGGGGTTGACCCCCGGCCGGACACGGCAAGGGGTCGACCCCCTACTGGACACGGCAAGGGGTCGACCCCCTGCCGGAACCGCAGGGGGTCGACCCCCTATCGAAACCGCAGGGGGTCGACCCCTTGCCGGGGTCGACCCTCTGCCGGGGTCGACCCCCTGCCGGAACCGTAGGGGGTCGACCCCTTGCCGGGGTCGACCCTCTACTGGGGTCGACCCTCTGCTGGACATGATAAGGGGTTGACCCCCTGCCGGGGTTGACCCCCGGCCGGACACGGCAGAGGGTCGACCCCCTGCCGTGGTCGAGCACCTGGCAGAGTCGACCCCCTGCCCGAAAACGCAGAGGGTCGACCCCCAATCCATTTAACAGTGGGGCCCGGAAATACCTGAGCTTCCTCCATGCGGCGGCGGCGGAAGGCTGACGAAGATCGACTTCCGGCGAACGGTGGGGGCCGACAGAGAGGTCAACGGGATGGATAGGGCGGCCGAAGGAAGAGGGCGGTAGGAGGGAGAGGGCGGCGGACGGGAGCGGGAGCAGCAAAAGAAGAAGGGAAAAAGAGGGTTGGGATTAGGGGTTATGCAACATTTAGCGACGGCTTAGCGACAGATTACTTTCGTAGCTAAGCCATCGTAATTCAAAACATGAAAAAGGCGACAGAATATTCTGTCGCCCAGGCCATCGCTAAATAGCGACAGAATATAATCTGTCGCTAAATGTCGTATTTATTATGACAAAATATTCTCTTGCAAAATCCGTCGCTACTTAGCGACACATTTTGCGAGGGAAAATAATATGTCGCTATTTTCGTAAAATTCTCCAATTATAGCGATGGATGCATTTCTCTCGTTAATTCGTCGCTAAGTAGCGACGGAATAATGTCGTCGCTAAATTCCGTCGCTAATCAACTGTTTTTTTGTAGTGCTAGTTTAGGTTCCAGATTACCCAACTTACCCACTTTTGGAGCTCGAACCAAGCACATTGTTGGAATGAAGGAAGAGGAGGCCTAAGCAAACTTAGGCAGCTATTCATAGTCAGTCCATCCACCATAGTTGTTGCTCTCCATTCGTGAGGTATTCATATACTAGGTAGTGTTCTTCTGAGCAGGCTCCCAACAAGATGCCTATATTTGGATGTCTTACTTTAGTTAGAACATCTATATGAAATATTGGACATCAACATCATCGTCAGCATTATCTTTGTGGTCGTCAATAAGATTTAGCTTATCTACATTGGGTCTATTTAAAACTTTAGTTACCACAACAACAACTAAGAGTACTACAATATATTGGGCATTGGTAAAGTGCTCCAGCTTGTTCACTGTCTAGACTCAACTTCATTTTCATGCTGAGAGCTTGAGCACTTTACCAATGCCTAATATATTGTAGTACTCTTAGTTGTTCTAGAAGGTTAATCTGTGGGGTACGTAGTTGTGCATTCGGGCCGAACACTGAGTTTGTTCGCCCTTATAATTTGGGGGGGGCAGTACACTGAGGCCCCTTATTTAATAAGTGGCACCCATATCCTGTGTATAGGGCATAACATCTTATGAGTGTTCAACTCCGAATAAGCAACCAAGTCCCAGACACAGACCTAAGGCCCTGTTTGGATTACAGGGGCAAAACCATATTTTCAAAAAATCTACTTTTTCCTTAAAACAAAGTTTTTAGCAAACTAGGTTTGCCAAAAACCTGGGTTTATAGGTATTTGATTGACCAAAAACATGGTTTCAATATTTTGGTTTGCAAAAATAAAAAAAAATCATTTTTAGGACACTCATTGACTATAAAATGACTGAGATGGTACCATCCTATAATGGGAGAACTACCATCCCGACCATTTTCTGTCTGGTGGGTGACCAGTAAATGGCTGGCTATAGGGAAAATTAAAGGAAAAAAAAGTTTCAAAAACGTTCTTTCATGGCCAAGCATTTTTCAACCAGCCACCAACCGAAAAATGTTTGGGATGGCTCCACCTTATTAGAACCTAGTGGTTTCGACATCCGTTATGGATTAAGTCACTAGATCGAAAGGGGCATGTGTTAGAAGAAGGACTCAAACCTCCATCTATGTGAAAAATACATACTCTATTTGTTGAGTTATTTCAGCCCATCTCTAACTGTGGAGCTCTTCACAATCCTCTCACTGAGCACAAATTGTCATAGCCATGGTCTTCATTTATAGGTGTGTTTGATGACTGGATTTAATCCACCACTAATTAGAGATAGTTCCCCATAACATTCAGTAACCCCTTCCATAACCATTTAATAAACCATATAATCAAGTTTCATAATTAGGCTTAATGAGTCCACCAATCTTGTGGCTCTTGGGGTTCCGGTGTGAGACCCTATGGCCACACTAGATCTGAAACCAGGATCTAACATCTTCCACTTAGCTATAAAGGGAGAACACCCACATTGTATCATAACTGGTGCATCATGTATTGCATATAGCATTTCATGATAAGACATGCATCAAATAACCATGCACAATTTCTTGGGTTATATCAATGATGGTTTTCTCACATGTTATGGGTTATTTCTCATATAATCATGTGAATTTTTTAGTCATTCAAGTACGAGTTTTTCGCACATGCCATGGGTTATTTTTCACATACACTACCTGGACTTTTCCTTCATGATATATCACCATCATAAGGATTTTCACAGACTAGGTTGATTTTTATCATGATTTGTTCATGCACTTATTTCGCATAACTATATGGGTTTCTCGTCATGTCATAACTTTCATTATAACCCTTAACATACAACAATTTATTTATACTATTCACCATCTACTGCATACTCAACTATGCAGTCAATAGCTCCAGAGCAAAGTGAATTCATCATAATGTGGGTCTCACATAAGTCATGGGGCTCTTATTGATCTTCCATGACCATACTATAGGATATTATAATGTGCTAATAACTTTGCACACAGTCCATATGCACAATAGTGAAGCACTATGGATTGTTATCAATTCATGATAAAATATGATTTGCGAAACATAATAAATACTCTCATTTTTCAAATTTTTTGCCATAGTCCATACTCACACTACCTATGTGCATTATTATCACATATAACATGCTTAAATTCTTATCAGGTTCATTACCACCTGACTATCTTAGATCAATATATCTAGATCCAAAATAGCCATATGAATGTCATAATGTTTCATACCATGCATAAGCTTCTAATGTATGAAATTTTTTAGTTATGCACCAGATTTATATCTAATGACAGTTATCACATTATCATTTGGATATGCCAAACAAGATAATCCCATTCCAAGGCTTTAATCATATACAAGTTCAGATCCATTACCGGATCCACTAAAAAAAATATCCAAATTTATTTGAATTTATGAGTTCATATTCAAATCCAACTTAAGATGTTATCCATCAAGCCCTACACGATCCATATTAATATTTAAATGAAACTCATTCAAAAATAAAACCATGGATTACAAAAGAGGATTTATCCATAATCTAAATCCATATCTATATGTTCCAAATTTAAATGAATCTATATCTTATATTCAACATTATTCTTATCTGGATCTATCTGGCTCAAACCAGGAATCATACAAAATATGTTATTATCAGGTCCAAATATCTGTTTTGATATTGTCCAAATCCATCAATAAAACCTGGATCAAATATAGTTCTATATCAAATCCAAATCTATATCATATTAACTGGATATATTTAGATCCATTCAAGTTCATAAAGATCCAATAATATTGTCTGTATCCAAAACTAATTTAACTTGATCTATATTCAATCAATTTACTTTATCCAGATCTATATATGTTCAACAAGATCTTATATTGATTAAATGGATCAAACTAGGTCTATGTCACCTTATTAGATCCAAACGTCTGATCCAATCTTGGCCCAAACATCATATCTAACGGATCATACTCTAAGTAAACTTGATCCATATAAAATTTGGATTTAAACTAAGTCATATAAGATCTAGATCGTATATATTAGAATTCGAATATTAACAAAATATATAACATATTAAAATAATATATAATCATACAAATCATTTCAGAATCTAATGAATATATGTATTCTAAAAATTTCTCTCCCATGTCAAGATAGAGATCCAAAACATATCATAAGTGGGTTCAAATGAAATTTATCAGATCCAAACCACTCTAAATAAAGCTTTGAGAGGTATTTGCAAACCAGAAGCACTTTTCTATAAAATCAAAAAAGTTAAAAGGTATTTTTGGGTAAAAACAACAAACTTGAACCCCTAAATAGAATATTTACAAATTTTTGAGTTGAATCGTAATAGTCCAAACGGTTTTCTGTAATTCTAAAAAAACTGAGAGAGTTTTGAAAATAATAGAAGTTGCAATCTTGTCTCGGGTATTAACCATAGAGCAGGGTTGTTTCTGAAATTTTCTAAAAATAGAGTCTCTTTTGAAAAATAACAAAAGCCTCAAATGTAATATCAAAACATTTTATGCACTCACTAAGTAAATAAAAAAAATAGAGTAACTAAACCTATGAGGAACCGAACCGGCACGTCCCTTCAAAAATCTTAACACAGATTTCTTTTTGCAGTTTTCAGTTTATTTTTCTTTTCTTTCCTTTCTTGTCACATTTTTAATTTACAGAAAATAGGGCTCTTTACTAGAGGGAAGAGGGAGAGGAGCTACTGTCATCTTCCTCTCTTTTTTTGTTTTTTTTATTCCTCAGTGGCCGCTGCTGTTCTGGAGCAACTGTCAGGCGAGCCGCAGGGCTTGCCCGACTGTTGGAGGGGATCTCCACAGCCTCCCCTGCCCCTCTGCCATCCTTCTGCAGCACCTCCATTTACGAGAATCGACTCATCCTCTGCACCTCCCTTATCATATCCAGCTTCATCTGCTCCAAAATTGCCGCAATAGATGGTGATCAACACTCTGCCTCTGACCACCACCACCAACAGCACAATGCGGGGTTCTCACACCATCGTCGAGGCCCTCTGTAACGACCCGATCCGGGGCCTCTCAAGCCCGGGTTCGTGGACGTTAGTTCCCAGAGGGAAATTACTCAATAATCTCAAAAATAGCTCAAAATCGTGCTAGATTTTTTTTTCTTTTATTCAATACTTGAAGGTCCATACATCCATTTACAATATCAAAACCATCCAAAGACAAAAGCATAATAAAAATTAAAGGAAAACCATACTTCTGATGTGGCTGATATGGTAGAGTCGTACTAAGTCCTGTGAGTGATGGCAGTAGTCCCTGAACCTACAGTTGCAACTAAAAGAAGGGGGTGAGTCTACAACCCAGTAAGATTCCATTTACAAATAGACATGACCGTTGCAACTGTAGTGAGCTCTAAGCTCCTAATCTTAGTTTAGTTTGCTACTTATGAACACATGTTAGTTATGAGTTTTACCCCATTTACAGCATCCCTATTATCATTTTCAAACACCTCTTCTACTCTAATCGACTATTCCGGACATAGCCTTTTCGGGCGTAGCAACCCATGTAGACAACTCAGAGTCTACAATGTTGGCCAAACTTATGAACCACTCACAAACAACGTAGTCCAAACCGGCCCAGACTACGAACACAGGTGCTGCAGCAGCTCGCCGGTTGCAAGTCGGGAGCGAAGGGACTCAAACGGTAGCTAGCCTAAGAGCCAGGGTGGCTATACCTGCCCCCAAGGTGTCTCAAGGAGCTATACCTGCCACCAAGGTGTCTCAAGGAGCTATACATGCCCCCAAGGTTTTGTGGTTCATGCTACGTCCTACATGTGTCTAGTGGGCAATGTTTTAACCCCTAAGGGTCACCTAGAAACGTCTGAGATATTCCCAGGTTACTCACGAGGTACACATCTCAACATTACCCTAGACCATGCATCCTAGTAGAGTTTTCATCACACACTGAGTGGTCATCCTATAGACAACTTTTACTCAACATTCACCTCCTGAATTTAGTGTGTTATACAATCCTCAATGTATGTCCGCTAATTACTTTTAACACATGTTTACATGTCTGAACTATTAAGGATGGCAACCCACCATAGATTAATTCACGACACTTACAATGCCCCTCCCAAGGCATAAGCGTGACATTTCCCAAGGTAATACCTACCTGAGACTCTGGAACTCTACCCTCAATTTTCACATAACACATCAATCTCATGCATGCAATTATGTCTTGCCATTTTTAATTCATAACTCAAAAAATATGCATGATCAGGTTTATGCATCGCACTTGAACGTTATAGATTCCTAGGCATGCAAAACAGTGTCTCTTTATAATAAACAAAACTAACATATTTGAAGCACATGGAATCATATATAAAGATGACTAAACTAATTAACATGTGTTTTAATCAACTAAGGAAGAATTTGCAAATGTTCACTTACCTGGAACGCTTAAATTCCACTTGCAACCCTTGATCTGAAAACAATCAATACCTCGTATTATCAAAATTACCAAAATACTCTTAAACTTAATTGTCAAACTCTGACTCCATTTTGTTCACAAATCCCATACTAATAGATTCTACCCAAGCAGTAGAATCCATGGATTCAAGAATCACATGGATCTGACTTCGGACACTTAGCTATGCCTTGTATATTTTGTAGGCATATTAAGGGCAAAACAGTCTTTTTGCTCTTTCAATGACCTCTATGTCATCTTTACTTCATGTTACTTTAAGATCCACACTCATAATAACATTTGATCACTCAGGTCCTCAACTCAACTACGATTTGGATCATGGATTCGGTATTCTTGATCCAAACCTGCTTGAAAAGGGTTTGTCTGGATCTAAATCAGGTCGTCTAATCGAAAACATTTGAGTTTTGGGTCCAAACCCGAATCCAAATTGTAATGGAAAAATCGAGTCTTTGCTACTTCGATTTTTCCACCGCACTCTATAAATCAATCGCACACGCATCTTATTTGTCTTGGTCTAGACTTAGTCGGTCTGACCCATATTGGGTCCACCTTTGGTCTGGGTCAAAACGGTCCACCATTACAAACCCGACTCGGTCTGCTAACTACTTCGGGCCCGACTCGGTCCGTATAGACTAATAAGGTCTGCTGTCACAACGCACCTATCCACTTCATCATTTTTTTTTTCTGCAACAGTTCTGACAACATCATTGTTGTCGAACTGTTGCAACCTCTGCCGATGGACTGGTGCCTGCGGTGATGAGGGCAGCGGCCAGACCTCCTGCATCCTTACGGCAGGCGGTCCTCCCTTCCCCATTTTCGTCATCAGTGGGTGACAATAGCAGAGGGGAAATCCCTCAATCACTCTCCTTCTATTGAAATGCAGGGACAGGGTTCTCCCTGTCCCTGTTTTGCTGCAACTCGCCGGCAACTGTGAGGTTGTCGGCGACCCCCGTGTTTAGACCACCAACGAGAGGCAACAACAGAGGGGAAACCCCTCTATCGTTCTCCTTCTATCGCAAAGCAGGGACAGGATTCTCCCTGTCCCTATTTTGTTGCAACTCACCGGCAACTGTGAAGTTGTCGGCGACCCCCATGTTTAGCCAATCAACCAGAGGAAGAGGCTTACCTGACAGCGATCGACGACGGCTACAACACTCCTCCCGATTCTCCCTTCACTCTCCCTCTCTGCTCCTCTGGTGATCGAACAGGGAAATGAGAGGAGCCCCCCCCCCCCCCCCCCCCCCATGGCTTTTATAGCCATGGGGGGTTGGTCGGTTACCCCCTCCCTCCTTCTGCATTAACTGGGGGCAGCTCGCTTCTTCTCCCACGATCTGCTTCATGGAAGAGGAAGGGGCATTGTCCCCCTCTCCTTCCGTAACCCCCCCACGATGGGGGGATCGTTATAATTCCACCCTCCTTATAAAAAGATTTGTCCTGAATCTTTCTTGAAAATAATTGGGGAAATTGTGCATGCATATCTGCCTCATTCTCCCATGTAGCTTCATCTTTACTGTGATGCTTCCATCTCACTAGGACCATTGGGACAACCTTGTTTCTGATCTTGTGCTTCTTAAATTCAATTACCTCAATTGGTTCTTCTCGAATGCTTAAATCTTCTTGGATGTCTAACACTGACTCCACTGTATCCAGTATATGTGAAGGATCTGGCACGTACTTTCTTAACATGGATACATAAAATACGTTATGTATTCTGAAAAGCGATGGGGGTAATGCCAACTGATAGGCTGTAGAACCTATTCTTTTCAAAATCTCGAATGGGCCGATATATCTTAGAATTAGTTTGCCCTTCTTTCCAAACCTCATTACCCCTTTAAACGGTGATATCTTTAAGAAGACGTGATCACCTAACTCAAACTCCAACTCACGTCGGCTCTTATCTGCATAACTTTTCTGACGACTTTGGGCTGCTTGGAGTCTTTCACGAATGAATCTGATTTGCTCCTCCATTTTCTGAACCAATTCAGGTCCTAAGGTTTTTCTTTCACCAACTTGGTCCCATCATAGCGGCGTCCTACAACGTCTCCCATATAAGGCTTCATAGGGAGCCATCCCAATACTAGCTTGGAAGTTGTTATTATAGGCAAATTCAATTAGCGGCATAATATCATGCCATGAGTTGCGATACTCTAGTGTACAGGCTCTCAACATATCTTCCAATATCAGGATGGTCCTTTCTGACTACTCATTCGTCGGCGGGTGGAAAGCTGTGCTCATTTTCAACTGAGTTACCATTGCTTCTTGAAAGTTTTGCCAAAACTTGGAGGTAAATTTCGAATCTCTATCAGAAACAATGGAGTCTGGCACTCCGTGCAATCTCACTATCTCTTTTATGAAGAGACGAGCTAATTGTTCAAAGGAACACGTTGTCTTGCACACGAGAAAATGTGCAGACTTGGTCAGTCTATCAACAATTACCCAAATCGCATTCATTCCCTCTCTGGTCTTAGGAAATCCTATAACAAAATCCATCGTTATATCTGCCCACTTCCATACAGGAATAGGTAGTGGTTGCAATAGGCCACCCGGCCTCTGATGTTCAATCTTTACTTGCTGACATATTAAACACTTACTAACATACTCAGCAATATCTCTCTTCATTCCATTCCACCAGAAATTATTCTTCAAATCCCTGTACATCTTTGTACTTCCAGGGTGGATGAAATACTTTGAATGATGTGCCTCTGCAAGCAATTGTTTTCTAAGTTCCTCATTCTTAGGAATACATATCCGATCCTGAAATCTCAGCATACCTTGGTCGTCTACTTTGAAATTTGGATCTTCACCATCATTTGTTGTTGACCTGATTCTTTCTAACTCTTGATCTAAGAGTTGCTTTTCTTTGATTTTGTCCCAAATTTTTGACTCTAAGGTTGTCTGGACAAACATCAGTCGACCCGGAAGACAGTGTACTTCTGCTTTTTATTCTATAATGCTCACCAGCAGACTTGATATGGATAGTCTTGTGACTGATTCTGCTTTTCGACTGAGTGCGTCGACTACTACATTAGATTTCCCTGGGTGATACTTCAGCTCAAAATCGTAATCTTTTAATAATTCCAGCCATCGTCTCTGTCTCATATTCAATTCCTTTTGAGAGAACAAATATTTTAAACTTTGATGATCAATAAATACCTCAAATTGTTCTCCATATAAGTAATGTCGCCATATTTTGAGTGCGAATACTACTGCAGCCAATTCTAGGTCATGAGTTGGATAATTTATCTCATGCACCTTTAGTTGTCTTGAGGCATATGCGATAACCCTGCCATGTTGCATTAGAACGCAACCCAATCCTTTATGTGATGCATCGCTATAAACGATAAAACCACCAGTGCCAGAAGGCAAAACTAACATTGGTGCAGTGGTCAATCGCTTCTTGATTTCTTGAAAGCTTTTCTCGCACTTCTCATTCCACTCGAACTCCATTTCTTTCTTTGTCAGCTTAGTCATGGGAGTTGCCAATATAGAAAATCCTTCTACAAAGCGTATGTAGTAACCAGCTAACCCAAGAAAACTTCGAATTTCTGTGACATTCTTGGGTGTAGGCCAGTTGGTTATCGCTTCGACTTTTGCTGGGTCCACCATCACTCCCTATTTACTGATAATATGTCCCAAAAATGACACCTGATCAAGCCAGAATGCACACTTAGAGAACTTAGCATATAACTTCTTATCTCTAAGTATTTGCAAAACGATTTTCAAATGTTCTGCGTGTTGTTCCTTACTGGCCGAATATATGAGGATGCCATCCACGAACACCACTACGAACTTATCCAAAAATGGTTTGAATACTCTGTTCATTAAATCCATGAATGCAGTTGATGCATTCGTCAGCCCAAAAGGCATGACTAGGAATTCATAATGACCATATCTTGAACGAAACGTTGTCTTGGCAACATCTTCTTCCCGAATCTTTAGCTGATGATATCCAGAACATAGATCCAACTTAGAAAAACAGGCTGCGCCTTGAAGTTGATCAAATAGATCATCTATCTTTGGCAGAGGATACTTGTTCTTTATTGTCACCGCATTTAATTTTCTGTAGTCGATACACATACGCAATGACCCATCTTTCTTTTTCACGAACAAGATCGGTGCGCCCCAAGGTGATACCGATAGTCGGATAAATCCGATATCCAACAATTCCTGCAGTTGATCCTTGAGTTCTTTGAGTTCGGCAGGTCCCATCCTATATGGAGGAATAGAAATGGGCGTTGTACCTGGCGCTAGATCTATCTGGAATTCGACTTCCCTATCCGGTGGAAGTCCGGAAAGTTCTTCCGAAAAAACATCCACGAATTCTCGTACAATCTCTACCTCTGTGACTGAAAGTTTATCGTCATCCTTAGTCTTCATATAAGCCAAGTATCCAATCCAGCCCTTCTGTAGATATCGGTTGGCTTAAAGACATGAGATGATTGTCGGTTTTGCAAGTTTTCTAATGCCTTGAAAGGTGATAGTTGAGGTTTCAGGGTGTTGAAAACTGACACTTTTTCCTCGACAATTAATCATTGCATGATGGTTAGATAACCAATCCATGCCCAAGATAACGTCCACTCCCTTAAAGTCCAGTATTAGAAGGTCTACCGACAATAGACGTTCTTCGACTTATACCATACATCCTTTGATGACTTCATCTATATACACCGACTTTCCTACTGGTGTCTCTACTTGATACTTTATTTTTAGAGGTACCGGTAAAACAGGTAATAGTGCAACAAAAATAGGGGTGATGAAACTATGTGTAGCACCTGAATCAATTAGAACATGTGCACTAACACTAGAAATTTGGAGTGTACCTTCCACCACGTCAGGGCTAGTCAAAGCTTCCTGCAGAGTTGTTGCATAAACTCGTCCTGGAGCAACTGGTTTCTCCCTGGGTTTTTCTCCTTCTCCTTGTACGGGTTGGGGACATTTCCTTGCAATGTGTCCCATTTGACCGCAATTGTAGCATTTAATATTCTTTTCATCACAACGACCTTCATGCTTGAAGCCGCAAGTCCTACAGTTGTTGCCCTTTGAAGGTGCTCCTCGGTATTGAGGTTTCTTAGCTTCAGGTTGTTCAGGCTTCTTCCGCTGCTGCTTATTGTTGTTTTCTGCACTGCTTCCCTCCTATGGCTTCGAAGATCTGTCGTTGCCTTGCCTCTTCTTGAAAAACCTTCGGGACGACGAACTAGTTTGTCCTTGTTGTACTTGCTTAGGTTTCTCTTGTATCTCTGGTTTTGTTGTTCGAGCATCCCAAAACTCGTACTGAGATGCCATCTCCACCAACCTATCGAACCTCCGAATTTGCAGAGGTCCCACTATCCTCAGAATTTCAGGTTTTAATCCGCGCTCATATAGCTTGCATTTTTGCTTCTCAGTAGATACTAAAGCCTTCGCAAATCTGGATAATGAATTGAACTTTGCGGTGTAGGCTGCTACACTCATACTTCCCTGTTTGAGCTTTCTAAATTCTTCTTATTTCTCCATCCTCTTGATCCTGGGAAAGAATTGTTTGTAGAACTTGTTCCTAAAGGTAATCCAGGAAACAAACTCTCCACTTCCCAGGACATCTCTGATGGATCGCCACCAGTACTCAGCATCCCCAATTAAGTTTGATGTCGTGACCCATGATTTCTGGTCCTCTGGGCACTGTATCGCATCCAGTGCTTTCTCTGCTTGCATCATCCATTTCTCTGCTGCTACTCCTCCAGGAGTTCCGTCAAATGTGGGCACTCTCATATTCTTGAACTTCTCAGCCCAAGAATTGCTTCCTGATGCTACTTGGTTTTGACTTTGATGCAGTGAATTTTGTAATAGCTCTTACAAAAAATTTTCTGTGGTATAGCCGGGAGGCACACCACTACCAACTGTAGCACGTTCGTGTCGAGGTGAAACTGGTGAAACACCTCCACCTTCTGCTCCCATGCTCCTTGGAGGTAGACTATCTGATACTTGTGGAGACACAAGACCAATGGGGCTTGCAACACTTCTCCTTGCAGAGCCCTCACTCACATGCCTTGCTTGAGAAGGGCCTGCTTGTCTCTTGCTTACTTGAGAACCTCTTGACTGGTACGATGTTTCATGACGAGTCCTCATACTGCAATATGAATAAAGTGATTACTAAAATTTACGTTTGCTTCCACATAGGTTTGCACATTTGACGTAAGAACTTACTATTTATTAATAAAAACAACGTTTTTACAACTTTTCACGGGTTCTTCCGTAATACAACCCGTTACTTACTACTATCACTAGGAAACCATAAGCCTTTATTACATGATTTAAACAAAAACAAACACTAAGGTGTCGGGGTACGAGGGGTGTAAGTAGGTTCTTCTTCTTCCTCGGAGTCTGAAGGAACCCTAACTAGTGCTGGCACTGCTATGTTGTTAAGAGCACGTAAGTATGTGTGCCTATTCATATGTCCCCTGCCTCTCCTCAGTAAGGCCATTCCTCGAAGAGGTTGCACTGATTCTCTTATTTGTTCATTCTCTATGACATTAGTGCCCCTACCTTGTTGCACCATCGACCCTTGACACCCTCATGACCGGATGCACCGGGTTGCTCCTGACTTCTCCCGCTACTGGTAGCATTGCTCGATCCTGCCCTATATTGCCCAAAACGAGACCTGCCGCAGCCCGAGCAACATGTTGCAGCTCCCCTACCACCTCGATTTGCCAGTGAACCTCTCCGGACGTGCCTGTATGGAGGACGTCCTCATGACCCTGGCGATTCTCCAACGGATGGTTGGAGTGGTGCTACCTCTTCTTCTCGATCATTTTACCCCCAGTTGTTGATTACGACTGAAACTGGGGCTGGAGAAAGAACGGGAGGTGTCATACTCCCCATTGCCCTGGTGACGTCCATCATGGTTGTCACGAAGAGCGAAAGAACGACAACCATCTGATCCGTTTAGATCACTTCAGGATGCCTCTGCCTCCTAGAGTTTCTACCGCCTCTACGGTCGCTCTCGTTGCCACTATCGTTATTAGTATCCATTCCTACTAACAAGAGGCACTCATAAGTTCAGGACCTTCCTATGACTCTTTTGCCACATATTCCTTTGGATGGTTGTAATTATCGTTCTTTTAGGACATTCAACTTATTTCAAATTCAAACAAAATTCTTCCTCTATAATCTAATTTTTCTTATTGAAACCTGGCTTTGATACCACTTGTAACGACCCATTCTGGGGCCTCTCGAGCCCGGGTTCGTGGAAGTTAGTTCCCAAAGGGAAATTACTCAATAATCTAAAAAATAGCTCAAAATCGTGCCAGAATTTTTTTTTTCTTTTATTCAATACTTGAAGGTCCATACATCCATTTACAATATCATAACCATCCAAAGACAAAAGCAGAATAAAAATTAAAGGAAAACCATACTTCTGATGTGGCTGATGTGACAGAGTCGTACTAAGTCCTGTGAGTGATGGCAGCAGTCCCTAAACCTACAGTTGCAACCAAAAGAAGGAGGTGAGTCTACAACCCAGTAAGATTCCATTTACAAATAGACATGACCGTTGCAACTGTAGTAAGCTCTAAGCTCCTAATCTTAGTTTAGTTTGCTACTTATGCACACATGTTAGTTATGAGTTTTACCCCCTTTACCGCGTCTCTATTATCATTTTCAAACACCTCTTTTACTCTAATTGGCTATTCCGGACATAGCCACCTCAGGCGTAGCAACCCATGTAGACAACTCAGAGTCTACAATGTTGGCCAGACTTATGAACCACTCACAAACAACGTAGTCCAAAGTGGCCCAGACTACGGACACAGGTGCTGCAGCAGCTCGCCGGTTGCAAGCCGAGAGCGAAGGGACTCAAACGGTTGCTAGCCGAAGAGCCAGAGTGGCTATACCTGCCCCCAAGGTGTCTCAAGGAGCTATACCTGCCCCCAAGGTGTCTCAAGGAGCTATACCTGCCCCCAAGGTTTTGTGGTCCATGCTACGTCCTACATGTGTCTAGTGGGCAATGTTTTAACTCCTAAGGGTCACCTAGAAACGTCTGAGATATTCTCAGGTTACTCACGAGGTACACACCTCAACATTACCCTAGACCATGCCTCCTAGTAGAATTCCCATCACACACCAGGTGGTCATCCTATAGACAACTTTTACTCAACATTCACCTCCTGAATTTAGTGCGTTATACAATCCTCAATGTATATCCACTAATTACTTTTAATACATATTTACATGTCTGAACTGTTAAGGATGGCAACCCACCATAGATTAATTCACGACACTTACAATGCCCCTCCCAAGGCATAAGCATGACATTTCCCAAGGTAATACCTACCTGAGACTCTGGAACTCTATCCTCAATTTTCACATAACACATCAATCTCATACATACAATCATGTCATGCCACTTTTATTTCATAACTCAGAAAATATGCATGATCATGTTTAAGCATCGCACTTGAACTTTATAGATTCCTAGGCATGCAAAACAGTGTCTCTTTATAATAAACAAAACTAACATATTTGAAGCACATGGAATCATATATAAAGATGACTAAACTAATTAGCATGTATTTTAATTAACTAAGGAGGAATTTGCAAATGTTCACTTACCTGGAACGCTTAAATTCCACTTGCAACCCTTGATCTGAAAACAACGAATACCTCGTATCATCAAAATTACCAAAACACTCTTAGACTTAATTGTCAAACTCTGACTCCATTTTGTTCACAAATCCCCTACTAATAGATTCTACCCAAGCAGTAGAATCCATGGATCTGACTTCGGGCACTTAGCTATGCCTTGTATATTTTGTAAGCATATATTGATCACTCAGGTCCTCAACTCAACTATGATTTGGATCATGGATTCAGTATTCTTGATTCAAACATGCTTAAAAAGGGTTTGTCTGGATCTAAATCAGGTTGTCTAATCGAATCCATTTGAGTTTTGGGTCCAAACTGAGATCCAAACCCGAATCCAATTTGTAATGGAAAAATCGAGTCTTTGCTACTTCGATTTTCCCACCGCACTCTATAAATCAATCGCACATGCATCTTATTTGTCTTGGTCTAGACTTAGTCGGTCTGACCCATATTGGGTCCACCTTTGGTCTGGGCCGAAACGGTCCACCATTACAAACCTGACTCGGTCTGCTAACTACTTCGGACCCAACTCGGTCTGTATAGACTAATATGGTCTATTGTCACAACGTACATATCCACTTCATCATTTTTTTTCTGCAACAGTTCCGACAACATCATTGTTGTCGAACTGTTGCAACCTCTGCCGATGGGTCGGTGCCTGCGGTGATGAGGGCAGCGGCCAGACCTCCTGCCTCCTTGCGGCAGACGGTCCTCCCTTCCCCATTTTCGTCATCAGTGGGTGACAACAGTAGAGGGAAAATCCCTCAATCACTCTCCTTCTTCTATTGAAATGCAGGGACATGGTTCTCCCTATCCCTATTTTGCTACAACTCGCCGGCAACTGTAAGGTTGCCGACGACCCCCGTGTTTAGACCACCAACGAGAGACAACAACAGAGGAGAAACCCCTTTGTCGTTCTCCTTCTATCGCAAAGCAGGGACAGGGTTCTCCCTGTCCCTATTTTGTTGCAACTCACCGGCAACTGTGAAGTTGCCGACGACCCCCATGTTTAGCCAACCAACGAGAGGGAGAGGCTTACCTCACCGCGATCGACGACGGCTGCAACACTCTTCCCGATTCTCCCTTCACGCTCCCTCTCTGATCGAACCGGGAAATGAGAGGAGGCCCCCCATGGCTTTTATAGCCATGGGGGTTGGTCGGTTACCTCCTCCCTCCTTCTGCATTAACTGGGGGCAGCCCGCTTCCTCTCCCACGATCTGCTTCTTGGGAGAGGAAGGGGTGTCGTCCCCCTCTCCTTCCGTAACCCCCCCACGATGGGCACCCCCTCTACCTAAAAATCTGATTGAAGCGGGGAATCGATGTTTTGGTACTCCGAAGAGAGGAAGCACACGACATAGTTGCCCTTGAGGCCAGGAAGATCCGGCAGCCTCATACGGTGGTCGTGTCCCTATAGCATTGGACACGGTGAAACATGGCCCCAGTACGATGGCCTCTCTGGGGACCCAAGTGGTGGTCTGCAGGTTAACCGAGTGAGTGTGGCTTCGGTGTGGCCGGGACACCCATCACCCAGGTCCACCGTCTCCTGCGTCTAGAGCTTGTGCTCGAGCCGGTCCGCCTCCCTCCTCCGTCAACGGATTCACTAGCCTCCTGACCCGATCTACGAGATACATCGAGATGGTAGCGACCGAGATCTTACTGCGAAGCAGAACCGAGTATGAAGACCCCGACCAGAATAGGAGCCAGACCGGTGCAACCTGGCGGATGATGATGGCGTGGATGACCTCCTGGAGCAGCCTGATGCCTCCAGCGAGGTCTGACCCCTGGGGGATATCCACCTCAATGAGCTCTGTGAGACTGTTGTCGTTCCCGCCTTCCTTGCCCTCCTTCCTCTCTCTGTAACTTGGTTTTTGCTCCTTTCTTTCCTCGTTTGCGTTTTTCGGCAGTCGAAACCGCTGACGGAGGTCGCCATCTACCGACAGATGGCAAGGCACGGCCAACCAACGAGGTTTCCCAAGGACTTTTCGGCGGAGAAGGCTCTTTTTCCTTTCTTTCTTTGCTGCCACTGTACCGGCCGCGGTCCAGTGGGCCTTGGTATACCCCTGCAGAACATTGTCGCCGGCAATGAAGGCGCCACTGGTTTGTCGACCCCCAGAGCAGTCCTACAAGATCGCAGCTTTAAAAAGTCAGCCCTGCTCTTTACTAGTTGGCAATGGTTGGTATCGATTTTTCTGATGGTAGTTGAATCCATGCATGTCGAGATTCCTCACAGTGGCAACGAGGCTTGGATGCCAATGTTAGGTTCTGACATAATATGGATTGAGTATCGAATGGGCATGTGCTAGACCATCTATGTGAAAAACATATGCTATATTTGTTTAGCAATTCCAGCCATCTTTAACTTTGGGGCTCTCCACTGAGTACAGAATGCTCTGCCTATGTGAACAAGTCTTTATTTACTGGTGTTTCTGAGGATTGAATTTAATCTACCGTTAATTAATAGTGCCCCATAAAATCTAGAAACCCCTTCCATAACCATGAGTCCAATCTTGTGGTTCTAGTGTGTCACGCTAAATTCAAAACCAGGATCCAACACACCCTTCATGGGAGGGAGGAGCCATTCCTGCCATTTGCCGGCAGCCAGAAAATGGCCGGTCATAATGAAAATTAAAAACAAAAGATTTCAAATGTAGCCCTTGATGGCGTGACATTTTTTGTCCATGGAGGAAAACAACAAAAAAAGGGTAAACAAATTCTGTGATTTCTGGACAATCAGCTGCTGGAAATGGCTGGACATATATTGGAAGAAGGGAGAGGTGATGGGGGTGGTAAGGAAGATGGGGGTTGATAGGGTTGTGACCACCATCCCCATAAACGCCGTTAGAAAAACTAGATAAAGGGGAATTGCCAAATTTGCTTGAAAATCCAGTTTTTCCCCATCAATGTTTTACCTAAAACATTGTTTTGGTAGCATCTAAAGATTCTAAACAGCCACCAAACCATAGTTTCTGAGTAGAATCTGGTTTGATACTCAAAACCAGGTTGGGTGTCATCCAAACAGTACCTTAAGTGATATAACTTTTATTCAGGTTTAGGTCCACCAGAATGATGTGTAGCCTGATTCATATAAACTTGACCTAGTTACAGAAGACACGTAGTTGCTCCATGTCATCATATCATTAGGATCCTATCATATTCCATATCATAGGATCTCATTTAGCTGTCATGCACAGCAAAAGACCAACGCAAAATAACTAGACATGGGAGTGTCCGATCCGATATGCGTATCGGGTGCAGTTTGAAAGCATCCCAACTCCATGGGCATGTAGTCTTACCCACGTCCATCTTACGCTTGAAAAGAAGCTATCTGGTTCAACTCCACGTATTTGTGGACTGAAGTATGTGAAGGAAACACGAGATAATACACAATATGCAACCTTAGTTGCAACTGATTGAATCTGGATACAAGCATGAATGATCAAGAATGGATCCACTTTGATCCAAACTTATTTAGAGCACTAGCTACATGGAATTCAGAATCCAAAAAATGCAATCTTTACCTCTTGCTGGAACTCTCCCACTCCTTGCAATTGTCAGCTGTCAGGACTGAGCCTCTTTATGGCAGCCAATGTGCACCATGGTTCACCTTTGTACACTGTTTCAAACCCGCCTGTGTCGATTTCTTCGATATGGTCTCAAATTGCATGTTGCAATTTTCAACTTTGCAAATGAGAACTCGGTAAAGCTCGCCATTCCTGGTCCTCGTACATAGATGTTGCTTCTTGTAGTTGTTTTCTTGTCACTTCTGAATCACTTTGTAAGTCGGCAATTTGATTTCGGAGAGAAGCATTCTCATTTGATAGCCCTTTGATCTTATCATTCATTCCCTCTAAGAGCCTTGACATCTCTAGCTTATGTTCCTCTGCTTCCTTTCTTCTCAGTTCCTTCTCTAGTTTGTGTTCCTCTGCTTCCTTTTTTCTTTGTTCTTGTTCCTTGGTCAAGAAGACTTTTGCAGCAGTAGCCTTTTCAGTCATGCAAGAGAAAGAAATATCAAGTATGAGTTCTCTTGCTAGGATTTCCTAGTGCATTGTCCTTTGTCTTAAACTAGAAATGGAGGGTTCTCTCTTGGATCCAGACTTATAATTAATGCAACTCATGAAGTCAATCACATCTCATACAGCCCCTAGCGCAACTTTTTTAGTGGAAAGGAAGTTCACATTTTATATACTGCCTGATAGGATGTACATCAACCACTCATGCTTGTATAGAAAGGTGTTCTGATGCCCTTTCTGAAAAAAACAGGACAAGAACTCCCATTTGTTTGTGGGCAAGTATGAGACTATGAAAGGGTTGCAAGACATCTACAGGGACTTCGTGAAAGCCCTATCCTCTTGTGAGCAGAAAAAGGTCATCATGACCATGGTGGACAAATTTTTTAAGTACACTTATTTCATTAAGTTGTTGAACAATTTGTGAGCCATACGATGAAGCTCATGGGATGCATAGGAGCATCGTGAATGACTGAGACTCCATCTTTTTGACTCTTTTCTGGACCACCTACTTCAAGTTGAATGTGACCAAACTAAATTACAGTACAACTCACCACCTTCGTAAGGATAGCCAAACAAAGATAATGAATAAGGCAATTAAGACTTATCTTCATTGTTTTGTGGGAGACCACCCAAATAAATATCACAACTTCTTACCTTAGGTACAACATACCTATAATACAAGTTATCATTCTTGAATCAAGTTGATTGTTTGAGGCACTCCTCCTCCTTCATTGGTGGCTTATGAACACTCGAGTGTTGCATCTCTCGACGTTGATCAAGACTTGAGGATGAGAGATGAGATTGCCAAGGCCTAGCAATTAAAGCATATCTATGACAAGGTTTGTTCTGATCATACCTTCAAGGTAAGAAATTGGGTATGGTTAAAGTGGAGGCTAAGTGGTCAAATGACTCTCTTCAGACATGATTATCACAAGCTCTTGCCAAAGTACTATGATCTGTACTGGGTCGAAGAGCAGGTAGAGAAACTTGCCTACCATCTAACACTCTCCAGCAAGGTCAAGATACACCTTGTTTTTCATGTATTTCATCACAAGCCCTTTCATGGTGAGCCTCTAAAGTTGTGGATATGCCCCGTGATGAAGACAGTGAGCTCCAACTCATGGTCATACTAAAGTCCATGAGGCTCCAATAGTACGATCGCATGATGCAAAAGCAAATGGTTGAATGGGAGCATGAATGGAAAGATTTAGCGACATAAGAGTGAGAATTTGACATGAAAATGATATTCTCAAATTTTGGACATCAGGGACAAGGTGAAATAGAGCATACTGGAGCTGTTACAATCCATAATGAGAAAGACGCCCTAGGATTCATGCTCCAAATCCAAGAAGCCACATCATGCCCCATAGAGGGCAATTCCAGATTGTGTGGGGTACATTATGTTGATGTGTAAGCCTATGTAGCTGAATGTAGGGTGAAAAAGTCAAAGGACACTTGTCCTCTTTTTATTCTAGCAAGGGAGGATGATATGTGTAATACTTTAAGATTTTTAATCACTTGTAAAACACGTAAAAATTTAGAACTTTTTTTATATAAATAATCATTAACGAAAACATTTTTAACTTTGGTTCAAAACCTTAGGCGGGTTATATTCCATGTAATAATGATTATACTGAATTTAATGCAAATAACCTTTTGCATTCAAAATACTACAACCCAGTAAATGATAACATTTTAACATGTATCAACAATTCAATGCCTGAGAAAGGAAAAAAATGGTCTTGACGCTGTCTCAACATCCCACATATGCTCTACAAATGTACATCACTTGAAATCTCATAAAAAGGGCCACACTCATGAAATACTGGTAGGTATATACCAAAACACATAGTAAGTATACAAAGCTAATACATATAGCACATTAATGATAACATAATCTATCTAATCAAATTTCTATGACCTATATCAATTATGGTACACATACGTGATATGTTTCAATCAAAAAAATATAATGCATTCATTTGCAAAGTAACTAAGTAGGTGTGATGTTTCATACACTAACATCTGTTACGACAACGAAGCCGTATATGACATTTTTAGAACTACATTTTGATGATGAACAAGTGAATCAACTGCATTTCAGCTAAGACAATGAAGAAAAATGACAAGAATTGAAGAATTAAATGAAGAATCTTTGAAGACAAATGTGCAAATGTAAATTTCATTAAATGTCTTAGATTCTTGTAAGAGCCTTACTTAGAGAGCATATTTCAATTGCATTTTATCTAAAAAGTCTTTAGAAAAACTTTTCTAAAAGAACCCTTCATGAAAATCATTTTAGAAAATTCTTTACTTAATTTGTCATGTTTATTAGTCGACCAACAGACGCACCAGTCGACTAACTTTTTCGTGTCAAATTTTCAAAGCAAAAACGTCAACTTTCTAATTAGTCGATTAATCGAATCTTAGTCGACTAGACATAATGTTTGATTTCTAGAAAATTTAGCACGAGTCGACTGAAGGTTTTCTTAGTCGACAGGACAGAATGTTTGTTTTCAGAAAAATTTAGCAGGAGTCAACTGAAAGGTTTTTCAGTTTACTGATGATTTCATCAGTCGACTAACTTTTCTTTAGTCGACTAAGTTTCAAACTCCAGATTTTAAAACGGTTCTATTAAATACAGTAGTTGACTGACGATAACTGTCAGTCTGCTAATATTTGATTTCAGTCGACTAATTACTATTCCAGTCGACTAATATAACCATTTTTTGTAACTTTTAAAAGGTGTGTCTTTTCATTTTTCAAACAAATTGATCGTTCAAAAGTGACTGTTTTGACACCCCTTCATACCCTCAACGTATGAAATCTTTCAACTATAAATAAGAGTGCATTCCACACTCAAAAACATCGAATTACATTGAATTATAAAGATCAAATTCTTTGCTTTTCACTCCCATTCGTTCAAGTATTCATTTTCTCACACACTTGATATTTTCACTCCAGTTTTTCACTTAAATTCTTTTGAGAGATAGTGAATTCGTGAGTTGAGTATTTCAACAACCGCAGAAGCCAATTGCATTTCATCTGCATTTATAAGAAATGCTCGTAGGTTGATTGTAAGTTTGCTTGATTATATTTTTCTGTAAAAGGAAAGAACTTCTTGATTTAAAGGAGTTGTTTGCTTTCAGTAGGGTAGTTACTGAAAGTGCGACCGGATTTGGTTTGTATGTTCTTGTGATTACACAAGCTTGATGGTGAAAATCTCAAGCAAGTTTTGCTTGGGGACTGGATGTAGGTCAGGAAGACCGAACTAAGATAAAATCTTGTGTTCTTTATGTGATTGCTGTGTGAATTTCAAAATCCTTTAAAATTCTAAAGACGTTATTTAAAAGCGCTATTCACCCCTCCTCTAGTGCTCGTTGCCTCGATCCTACAGTACTTTCAACATCTTTATTCACTAACATGTTTAATCCGTTCAATCATAATCCCATGCCAAGGTCCATAGTCGATAATGACATAAAACCTCAAGGACATATTCAGTATATCATAATAAACTTTATATCATAATCAACATAAGTAATCACAAACATACATACTTAGTTTGGTATGTCAGAATTTACTTTTAGAATTTATCTTCAAAAATTCATTGTATCTTAAAAACAAGTTTCACTCTAGATCACCTGGTCATGAAAATATATAACATCACAGAGAGTTTCTGCCTCAGTTGGATTACCTGGTCTTGGATAATGTACTTTATCACAAGGATTTACTGTCTTAGAGGGTTTCTTGATCTTGGACAATGCACCTTCTCGCAAAGATTTGCTGCCCTAGCTAGATCACCCAATCTTGGTCATGCACACCCTCATAGAGATTCTTTTTTGGAACAGTTCTTTAATGGGTCTATTGCCATACATGCATAAACACTGTTAACCGCTCACAAGATCAATGACTAACAATTTAGAAACAAGCATGTATAATTCAATTAACCAAACACAAGATTATCAACTACCACTTTAGGGCACCAATACATATTAATTCAAATGACCATATACAAGGTCAGGAGCCACCTGTTTGGGCTCAATCAATTAGTTGATCTCATGTCAAAAGTTATTATTACATATTTCATTTCTATCATGATGTAATTCAATCATTTCATACATGCATCACATTAGATATCATATCATATTATAATTCGTATTATTCGTACATTTGTAAATTAAACCTCGAAGCATGCATATTTAAATCTTGTAATTTCATGCATGTGTATTCTATAATATAAAACATTTAAACCTCAAGCATATGTATTTCGTACATATATCATTCAAGTCATGCACACATAATTTAAAACATGTATTTTTAGTATTAAATATATATATATCCATCATTTACATACTTTTTATATAGTTTTAAGTTCTGCATATACATATACATATATTTTAATATTATATAATTATCGGGTAATTGGCATAAAATCCTATACTTATATGCATGCATTAGAATTAAATAAACACCAGAGTTAGTATAGATTTTCCCCTACATCAAAGTTTGTGAAGTATGGAAACACATGGTGTGGATCGCACTCGGAGAAGGTCCAAATGTGGATGAGGTCTTATGTGTGCACCTTGGGTTTTGTGTTGCAAGTACTGAAGTGTGCAGGTTCAATAACGATGGTGGTGGAATAAACTACGACGGTTCTGGTAGAAGAGGAAGAGGCAACTCCTTTGTCTAGCAGGTGGTGATGTCGTCGATGGAAGGAGGATATTCGACAGGCATGGTGGCGCTGCACCCTGACACGGTCTAGGCTTGGTTTAGGCAAGCGAACAAGGAGCGAGAGGGAAGGTTATGGGGCGACGACCTTCTCTGCAAGTCGTGGCACAATTGGAAGAGGAAAGAGAGCAGAGAGAGATGAGTGAGTGAGATATGAATAGATAGATAATGAGACCCATTCTATAGGCAAGAGAGGGAGAGAAAATAAGGGGTGAAAAACTATGGGATGAAAAACAAAGGGTGAAAAAAAAGAAGTGAAAACCATGAGGCAAAAACCATGGGGGCATTGGGTTGGGTTGGGTCCATCAATTGGATTTAGCCTCGACTTACGTTAGTTAATATTTGATAAATTAAATATTATCAATGATTAATTGACAATATAATCAATTAAAAATTTTTAATTACTAAAAATCAATAATTAAATATCATTTAATCTTAAATAATTGCCAGAATAATTCCTTTTTATCTATTAAAATTTTTAGGAAATTTGTGAGCAATACATCCTACCCCTCTTAAAAAAAAATTGACCTCAAAATTTTCACTAAAAGAGTACTCGAACAAATCAAGGTACTTTTCTTTAATTTTATGATTACCGAAAAATACCTTCAAATAATGAAAACCTTTACGTTTAATCAAATATATTGTACCTCAAAAATCTTATCTCGGTTCATGATATCATACAAGGTTATTATAACAAAACAATAATTAGTTCAATGAGAAGATACTTAGAGAGAAATATTGGTTGTTGGACATGTCATGAGCCAATATTTTCATTTTGCGCTGATATTATTTATAATGTCACGAGATTTTTAATCAATTGTAAAATACGTAAAAATGTAAAACTGTCTTTTCTTAAAATAATTATCAGCGAAAACATTTTTATCTTTGGTTTAAAACCTCATGCTGGTTGCATTCTGCATAATAACAATTATACTGAATTAAATATGGATAACCTTTTGCATTCAAAATATTGCAACCCAATAAATGATAACATTTTTAATAACATGTATCCAAAATTCAGTGCCCAAGAAAGTAAACAGATTATTTCAATGTCGCCTCAACATCCCACACCGCTCTGCAGCTATACATCACTTGAAATCTCATAAAAAGTGTTTGACTTATAAAAGCCTGGTAGGCCTACTCCAAAATACGTAGTCAGTGTACAAAGCTAATACATATAGCATATTAATAATAATATAATACATCTAATCAGATCTCCATGACATACATCAACAATGGTATACATATGTGATATATTTTAATCAAAAAATATAATTCATTCATTTTTAAAGTAACTAAGTAGGTGTGATGCATCATTCACTAGCATGTTTAACCTATTCAACAATAATCTCATACCAGATTCCATAGTTGATAAGGACATGAAACCTCAAGGACACATGCACTATATCATACTAAACCTTCTATCATATTTAGCACAAGAAATCACAAACATACATCATTAATCTGGCATATCAAAATTTACTTTCATTATTCATCTTTAGAGATTCACTGTATCTTGAAAATAAGTTTCACTCTTGATCACCTGGTCGTGAAAATGTAAATCTCACAAAGTGTTTTCATCCAAATCTTAGACAATGCACTTTCTCACATGTATTTACCATCCTAGTGGGTTTCCTAATCTTACACAATGCACCTCTTCACAGAGATTTATCGCCGTAGCCGAATCACTCAATCTTGGTCAAGCATACCCTCACAAATAATTCTCTTTAGAACATTTCCTTAATGGGCTATGATCATACATGCATAAACATAGTTAATCACTCACATGGTCAATGGACACCAATTTGGGCACAAGCATGTATATATTCAATTAACCAAATACAAGATTATCGGCCACCACTTTGAGACACCAACACATATCAATTTAGATGACCATACCCAAGATTGGGAGGCACCTGTTTGGGCTCAATCAATCAGTTGATCTCATATCAAAAGTTATTGTTACATATTTCATTTCTATCGCGATGTAATTCAATTATTTCATACATGCATCACATAAGATATCATATCATAATATCGCATTTCATATTATTCATATGTTCATAAGTTAAACCTCGAAGCATGCATATTTAAATCTTGTAATTTCATGCATGTATATTCCATAATATAAATCATCTAAACATCAAGCATATATATTTTATATGTATGTCATTCAAGTCGTGCACACGTAATTCAAAACATGCATTTTCAATATATATATATATGTCATTTTATGTACTTTTTACGTAGTTTCAAATGTTGCATATACATGTACATGTATTTTAATATTATATAACTATCAGGTAATTGGTGTAAAACTCTATACTCACATACATGCATTAGAATTGAACAAACACCAGTTAGTGTAGATTTTCTCCTACTTTAAAGTTCATGAAGTATAGAAAATCTCAGAAATACCCTTAAGGATTTTTCTTTAAAACATGTGGTGTGGATCACACTCATCTAAAGTCCGATGACAATGGTGGTGGAATAAACCACGACGTTTCAGGTGAAAGAGGAGGAGACAACTCCTTCGTTGAGCAGGTGGTGATGTCACCAATAGGAAGACATGCAACAGGAATTGTGGCATTGGTGGGGTTGCGCCCTATCAGGGCATGTGCTCCATTTTGGCAAGCGAAGATGGAGCAAGAGAGAAGGTCGATGGGCGATAACCTTCCCGGCAAGTGATGGCACAACCAAAACAGAAAGGGGTGTAGAGAGAGATAGAGATGAGAGAGTGAGAGAGATGTGAAAAAGAGAGGGTGATAGTCACTTTATTGGCAAAAGAGGGAGAGAAAACACTGAGTGAAAAACCATGAGATAAAAAAAATATGGGGTGAAAAACAAAGGGTGATGAAAACCATAGAGGGCTTTGGGTTGGGTTGGGTCTATTAATTGGATCCAATACTGACCCATGTTAATTAATATTTGATAAATTAAATATTATCAATAATTAATTGACAATATAATCGATTAAAATTATAATTACTAAAAAATAATAATTAAATATTTTTTAATCTTAAATAACTACCAAAATGTTTTTCTTTTATGAGCATTACATCCTACCCCTTTTAAAATAATTTTGACCTCAAAAATTTTCACTCAAGGACAACTCAAACAAATCAAGATATATTTCCTTAATTTCATGATTATCGGAAAAGACCTTTATTATCATGCAAAATTTTACTTTCGCAAGTCAACTGACCTTTTGAAAAAGTTTTAGAAAACCTGCCTCCGTTTTAAAAAATATGAGAAAAGTTGAGAAATGGGACTCGCCTGTCAGTATGAGGTTTAACCATTCCTGGTGCCTTTACCAGGGGTAATCGAACCAAGTATTGAACAATATGCCTTGCTTTGTTTAAATGTCTAAGAAATTATTCTAAATCCTAGAATGCAGAAAGGGAATCAAACACATGTGACATGATTTTGAAAAGAAATTTATTGAAAAACTTGATGCATGCCTAAAATTCTTGGAATTGCTTTGAAAGGAGATATTTTGAGAAAATTGATTTTTGAAGAAGGAAAATCCAGATGATTGGGCGTGTGGCAATATCATGCCTCCTTATTCTAAGTGATGCATGAATGTAATTTATCCAAATTCTTTTTGGAAAAATATTTAAGAAAAATCATTGAGAAATTCTTTTTCTTTCAGAAATTTGTTTTGTGCAAAAAAAAAAAAGGTTTTTTTGTGCCTTATAGAATTCAGATAAAATAAATTTGCTATATATCTATGACTATGGCCACACATATATTTTGAATATACTTCATTTGATTCCTAAAAGAAGGGTTTTGAAATATGGAAAATCGTTAGAAATATGCAATGATTTCTGAAGATGACCTAAGAGTGTAGGTTGTTTGTAACTTAAAAGAAATTAATAAATTTGAATTTTATTTATATTCTGACTATGGCCACAAATACGAATTCTACTAAGTTTATTAACTTCTTAGAAGAAGGTGCATGTGTCATTCGTGTTTTACCATTTTGGGATTTGAAAGTGCATATGCATGACAAACCATAGCAATTAATATTAAAAATAAACTATATGTAAATGCAATCTATCTATGCAGAAAAGAAAATTTTGACTATTTTTGGTATTTGATTACAATTTACATTGAATAATTGAATAATAAAATAAAGAAAGGAAAGAGGAAACTAAATAAAATAACATCTTGAGCTTTCCTGCAAAATCAGCAAATAGATTAGTAAAAAAATATAGGCTTTTTGGGATTTATCCAACGATATCTGAAAATTGAGAGAGATTTATTCGTAATAAGCCCTTTCCTATGCATTCAAAAATAAAAAATTCTAAATAAAATAAAGGAAAATGCATGATTTAATAAATTATAAAAATAAACTGATTATAAAATTAAAAATTCAGAATTGAGGGCAAAATGACCAAAATACCCTTAAAAGTTGAAATTATTTGCAAAACAGTGTTTAAAATCAGGGTTTTCAGAAAACGATTTTGAAATATACTGAATCTGAAGACCAGATGAATTCAAAACACTATGAAAATGGGTGGAGAGCACCCTGACATGATTAAGAAGATAATCAGATTCTAAAAATATAAAACTTTTCATGAAAAAGATGAAATAATAGAAAAAAGATTGATTTTTGCCCGTATTTCTGCAGAACGAGGCTCCTACGGCAACCGATTTTTTGCAAAATAATAAGATAACATATCAAATGACCTCTAAAATCATAACAATTGTCAAGGACATTGTTAACAACCCTAGGAATAGTGTATAACCAAAAAATAAGTTTTATGAATATACTTAAATAAATATTAAATTTAAAAAACAAAAAATAGGCTGAAAAACAAGCTATTTGATACCTGTCATGATGTCATACTAGAATAAAATATCAAACAAAAATGAAAATTTATGAGTTTTTACAAAAATAAACTAGACATAACGACAGAGATACTCCTTTTTATGGATTGGAAAAATAATCTCCGGTTAGAGAGATATGATTTCGGCAAGATGTACTTGATTCTGACCAATGCCTAACGATTCAAGAAAATATATCCTGGTTTTGGGTTAAAAGAAAATAGCAAACGATGGTATAAAATCACTAAAATCACATGATAGAAAGTAGACATGCACACATATCAGTCACTTTTTATGGATCAAAGAGATCATCTTTGGTTAGAGAGTTATCACTCCTGCAAGATGATCCTGAATCTGAACCATGCCTAACGATTCAAGAAAAGTAGACTTTGATTTTAGAATAAAATAAAATAGTAAATTACCATAAAAAATCACCAAAATCACACAAAGTAAACTAGATATATAGATAAAGATTTCATTTTTTACGGATCTAAAAAATGATCGCCGGTTAGGGAGATTTGACTCCGACAAGTTGCTCCTGATTATGTATAATGTTTTGACGGTACAAAAATTAGGTTTCAGTTCTTGAATTTATAAATGGGTCATCAGAAGTCGAAAAATTATGAAAATTTTTAAGATTCATGCAAACATATAGATATAACCTTCATAAAAAATTTAGATCAAAACAATGAAAAAACGCACATAAAATGATGCTGCTAATGCGAGGTCAGAATCAAGATTCATGCGGGACTGCTAAACAAGATTCAAGAACTTGATCTAATATGCGTAAAATGAAAAAGAGACTATAGATGGAATATTTTTTTTATTTTTCATGGATGAAATAATGTAAATTTAAATCTAATATGATCATAAAATAAAGAAAAATACAGAAAACAGAAATGGCATGGGATTTGCCTTGATGTAGCCGATTGAAAGAGAGGTTCAGCCTATGATAGGTCAAATCTCTTTTTTTGGTTGGCTGAGATAAAATTGATACCTAAGAATAAAAAATATGAAAGAAAAGTATGAAAAACAAGGGTTTACCTGCAGCTGAATTGATCTTGGATGCTACCACGTGAAAAAAACATTGACAAGGAAGAAAGAAAGAAAAAAAAGAATAGCACCATGGAAAAAGAAATAAACAAGAGAGAGGGAGAGGATTTTACCTTAGGGTTGGAGGAGCTGGAGCTAAGGGTGAAAGGAAGCCTAAGGGAGAGAGGGATGAGATGGGGCTGGACGTCCACCCTAGAGCCCCTATTTATAATATTTTTTTAGCTAAAAATAGGGATTCTAGGTTTAGCCTAATTAGCAATTAATTAGGGTTTTTTAGAAGGAGTGATTTTCCTAGAGGAGTTCTAATTAAAAGTTTGGTTTTGACTTTTCTTAATTGACTCTAATTAGAGTACCTAGGAGACCTAAATGAATTTAGAAATCCCCAAATGTGGCATCACCTAGGTAGGCCCCATATTTAATTTTAAAACAAATGAAAGGTTTAAAAAAGGCTTTAAAAACAAGATTAAAAATCAAAAGGATAAAAAGCGAAAAATAAAATCCTAAAATGATTGGAGTTTTAAATAATAAAATTTAGAAAAATCAAATGAAAAGACAATCCAAAAGTGATGCCACCTATATGGGTATTTTGGATTTGGATTGGATCTAAGATCCATTTTGAAACTCGAGTTTGATAAAAATCCAAATCAAAAATCTGATCTGAATCTAGATCTGACATATTGAAAAAGATGTTTTCTGAAAAGGGCATTTCAAAATGTCAAATGTAAAGCACTGGGTTTTAGGTTTAAAAGGTCAATTTTAAACCCAAGTTTGAAATCAGAAGAAAGTTTGAATTCGGATCTGGATTTGAAGTTTTAAGATGACAAATAGATCTAGATCTCAGACCATGAGTCTGATATATGTTTGAAAATGATGAAAGATCCTGAATCAAAGATAAAACACTTAAAATGGATCCCGGATAATGAATAGAATAAGCTGGATCCTGGATATGAAAATTAAAGAATGCATCCAGAATGACAAATAATTGGATCCTGGATATTTGATGAGATAATCTAGGTTCAAAAAGCAAATTGGACTCTGGATATAGATAACAAAGTGAATTGAATAAATTGATCTAGGTCTGGAATAGAGAATTGGATATTGGATATCAGATCCAATACTGGATCAAATGTCCAAATTGGAATATAATTTGGATCTCGGGTATAGACATAGTTTCAGAAAGCGGATTGATCCGAGTCTGAACTAAAAATGACTGAATTGTCACTCTGAGTGGAAATGGCCAAGATGAAAAATGATTTGCCCTGCAGGGCGAAGAGTGACACTTAGAGAATGAGGTTTGAACCAGTTTAAACTGGGTTCTAGGGTTTCTAAACTCAGATGAACTAAAAAGACACTGACTCAACTAGACTCCTAAACTAGATGTTTGAAAATAGACACAATTCTGAGTGAAATGATGAAATTTTTATTGTGGAGTGAGGTGAGTAACGAAAGTGTATTGAATGTGAGATAAAATGAAGGTCACCTAAATTAAGATGAACTAAATCTGGAGCTTAAACACTAGCTGGGCTGACAAGGATTAGCTCAATTTTAGCTGAAATGAGTTGAATTGAGCTAAAATAAACTCCAAGAATGTGAAAAGCAAATTTGAACTAAAACTGAATCACTTGAACTCCTGATGAGTTCAAGTTAAACTCAGAGAAATAAGACCGACTAGAATTAACTGACTCTGAAACAATTGACTTAAAATTTGAGCTAGAAATGAGCTCATTTATCATGAAATGAACCGAATTTAGCTGAAATGAAATGACTCTACTCATCGTGAGCTCAGGAAAGCTAGAAATGATTGACATTCTAATTCTTTTTAACTTAAAATGAGCTTGGCTGGGTCTAACTAACATAAGTTTAAGGTGACCTAGGGGTAAAATGATAATTTTGTTGATAAAATTGGATGAAATGACACCTAAACTAACATGGACTTAGGGTTAGACTCCTACACTGTACTACAGAAGATTGACATCTGTGAAAGAGGCGGGGGGTGTCTGGAATGGACCTGGAAAATTTGGGGTGCAATAACCTCCAAATAACGAAATCCTTTAGGTTTAATCAAATATAGTGTATCGAGCAAAATCTTATCAAGGTTCTTGATATCATACAAGGTTATCATAACAAAACAACAATCAGTTCAATGAGAAGATACTTATAGAGTAACACTGGTTATTGGATGTTCTGTGAGCTAATATTTTTATCCCGCACTTATATCATTTCTAACACCCTCAACTTTTTAACAACTTGTAAAAGATGTAAAAATTTAAAACTTTTTTTATTAAAATAATCATCAGTGATCATGCATATATTTATACATTTTATTCATATCTATTTATGCATGATCCATGATAAAATTGCATTAAAAACCTATTTTTATCACTGCTTTCGAGAAATTGCGTTAAATTGAATTTTTGAGAAAAATCATATTTTCTGGTCTAGCCTTGTATTTTTTTAGTGTTTTTTATTAGTTTAGAAATTTTCTTAATTATAGTTTAGTAGATTAGGATTTAATTAACTAATTTTAATTAGTTTAGAAAAACCCCTTTTGAAAAATACATTTTTGAGGAAGACCTGTTTTGAAATTTTAAAAATATTTTAGACTTCCATAGAAAATATGCTTTGACCTAATTTTTGTTTATAAATAGCTTTGTTCTGGCCATGGAACACATTTTTCCTTCTTGAAAAAATGCAGACATCTTCTCCTCCTTCTCTTCGTTTCCAACCGGTTCTCCCCTATTCTCTTCTTTTCCTCTTCGGACTCGCCTTGCTTCTAACGTTTCTCTGTCGCCGATTCTTCTTGCCTTACTCGATGGAGGCGTGCGCTGCTCAAAGGAAAAGCCATCTTCTTCTTCTCAACCCCTCCATCGGATGCGGATCATATGGTTTGTGTCTTCTCCCCCATCTCCATAGCATAGAGTTCTTGTGTTTGATTTTTACTGTTTTAGGTATTAGATCAAAAGAATAAATTTTCTTAGTTGTATTCTTCATTTTTTTTTCTTTGTTAGTCATCATCTTATTTGGTTCGATCATGATCAAGTCGTTAGTTTGAAACATAGGATCTTTAACTGGTAAGTTGATAGAGTTAGTAGATGTTATGTGTAGGAGAAAGATTGATATTTTATGTCTACAAGAGACCAAATGGGTAGGTGAGAAAGCAAAAGTGATAGAACCTTGGGGATATAAGATTTGGTATACAGGAATAAATAGGAATAGGAATGGAGTAGGGATTGTTATGAATCGTGAGTTTATAGATAATGTAGTTGAGGTCCGTAGGAAGGGTGATAGGATTTTACTTATTAAATTAGTATTAGGTACAAATATTATTAATATTATTAGTGTTTATGCACCTCAAGTAGGTTTAGATGATTTCATTAAGCGTCAATTTTGGGAAGATTTAGATGGAGTAGTACAAGAGATATCTTATAGAGAAAAGTTTTTCATCGGCGGTGACCTTAATGGACATGTAGGCATTAGTAGGGATGGATTTGAGAGTATCCATGGAGGCTATGGTATAGGAGAAAGAAATGAAAGTAGAAAAAGGATTTTAGATTTTGGTTTGTCCTATGATATGATCTTAGCAAACACTTGGTTTAGGAAGAGGGAGTCTAACCTAGTAACATTTAAAAGTGGGGTTAATACGAGTCAGATAGATTTTTTCTTACTTAGAAAGAGAGATAGGGGTTGTTGCATCGATTGTAAGGTTATACCGGGAGAAAGTGTAGCTACACAACATAGAGTCTTAATTTTAGATCTTAGAATTAGACAATGCAGCAAAAGAGATAGACATAGGATAGATCCTAGAATTAAGTGTTGGGCACTGAAAGGAGCTAAACAAGGAATGTTCGTAGAGCAGGTAGTTAAGGAAGCTGATTGGTGTCTCGAGGAGGATTCAGAATCAATGTGGAATAAGATAATGGGTGGCATGAGAAAGGTGGCTAAGGAGGTATTGGGTGAGTCTAAAGGCAGTGCACCGCTAGGTAAGGATACATCATGGTGGAACGAGGATGTCAAATTAGCTATTAAGGTTAAAAGAGAGTGTTATAGAAATCTAAGTAAGAGTCGTGATAATGAGAATTTGAAAAAGTATATGATAGTAAAGAAGGAAGCTAAAAAAGTATTTCCAAACGCGAGGGATAAGGTATATAAGGAGGTTTATGACATGTTGGATACCAAAGAGAGCGAGAAGGATATTTATAGGCTTGCAAAGATGAGAGATAGGAAATCGAGGGATCTGGGTATGGTTAGATGTATCAAAGATGAAATGCAAAGGGTTTTAGTTAAAGATGAGGAGATTAAGGAGAGATGGAAAGATTATTTTGATAAGCTTTTTAATGGAAGTCATGCTCAGGATCTTGAAGACTTTTTCATTCCTTTTCATGAGATGAATTGTGACTTCATGCGCAAGATTCAAAAGAAAGAAATTGTAGAGGCTTTGAAGAAAATGAAATCAAGAAGGACAGTTGGCCCAGATGGTATACCTATCGAGGCTTGAAAATGCTTGTGAGAGAAAGGTTTAGAATGGTTGACAAATCTTTTTAACAAGATTTGGCGGACAAATAAGATGCCTAATGAGTGGAGGAAGATTACTTTGGTGCCACTATATAAGAATAAGGGTGATATACAAGATTGCACAAACTATCATGGTATAAAACTCATGAGTCATACTATGAAACTTTGGGAGAGGGTGATTGAGTCTAGGTTGAGGAAGGTTGTCATGATATCGGAGAATCAATTTGGTTTTATGCCTGGAAGATCAACTATGGAAGCTATACATCTTCTTAGACAACTTATTGAGAGAAATAGAGAGAGGAACAAAGATTTGCATATGGTTTTTATTGATTTGGAGAAGGCTTACGATAGAGTACCTAGGGACGTTTTCTGGTGGACAATGATGAAGAAAGGTGTTTCTCTCAAGTACATTAGTATAATTAAAGATATGTATGAAGGAATAGTAACCAATGTTCACACTTGTGGAGGGGTGACAACCAATTTTCCTATAACGGTTGGGTTACATCAAGGATCTGCTTTAAGCCCTTTCCTATTTGCTATAGTGATGGATGAGCTTACGAGATCAATTCAAGAAAATGTGTCGTGGTGTATGTTGTTTGCTGATGATATTGTTTTGATTGATGAGTCTAGAGCTGGGGTTAATGCTAAGTTAGAATTATGGAGACAGACATTGGAAGCAAGAGGTTTTAAGTTGAGTAAGAGTAAGACAGAATACATGGAATGTCGATTTAGTAAGCAACGAAGTAGTGATGGGAGTGTAGTGAAGCTTGGTGAGCACGAAATACCGGTGGATGATTCTTTCAAATATTTGGGATCTATCATTCAAAAGTATGGTGAAATTGATGGAGATGTAAATCATAGGATAAAGGTTGGGTGGATGAAATGGAAGAGTGCAACTGGAGTGTGGTGCGATCGTACAATGCCATTGCGGTTGAAGGGAAAGTTTTATAGGATGACTATTAGGCCCGCTTTACTATATAGTACGGAATGTTGGGCTGCCAAGAGACATCATATTCAAAAAATGAGTGTAGCTGAGATGCGTATGCTGAGATGGATGTGTGGAAATACAATAAAAGATAAGATTCGGAACAAGGAGATACGTAAGAAGGTAGGCGTTGCACCCATTGAAAATAAGATGAGAGAGAATCGTTTACGGTGGTTTGGACATATTCGACGAAGGCCTAATGATGCTCCAGTTAGAAGGATGGAGAAATGAGAAAATATATTAGTTAAAAGAGGTCGGGGTAGGCCTAGGAAGACATGGATGGAGGTGATAAGAAAGGATATGAATGCTTTAAACCTCACCGAGGACATGGCATTGGATAAAAATGAATGGAGGAGAAGGATTCATGTGGAAGACCCATAATGATTTTCTTTGTTGGTTCATATCGCCGACCCCAATTGTTTTGGGATGAAGGCGTAGTTGTTGTTTGTTTGTATGATCAAGTCGTTAGTTTAGGTTTTTTAACAAATGAAAACAATACAGCATTTCACACTGTGAAGAAAAAAAATTGTTTACTCAACAACGTCAATCATGCATACAACGTGAGTGACGCTGCTGGGCATACACTAGTTGCACTCGACCTGCATTAGGTAGTTTTGTTGCTTGCATACCGTAGTTCCGCCTATTGATGTTATTTTTTTTAGCATAGCATTAGCCGTAGGTAATATCTTTAGTTTTATTTATTTCAAGTAGGCAATTTCTGTAGCTTAAGTTTGTAGATATTTTTTTTACAGACCACAATGAACAACATCATTAACGAATGAATAGATTTCTGGTGAATGACATTGGTCACTGTATAGATTATATAGTTTTTCTTTTTTTATGTAGTTTATACTCATGTCTCCTTTTAGCCTACGTTAGTTTAGTTTAAAAGAAGTGAGATTCAATTAGGTTGCAAGTTTAATTAGCCTGAGTTAGTATATTTTATTAGGTCTCATTAAGGTGTACGTGAATTAAGTCCAAGTCATTTTTTTTATTTTGAATAAGCTAGTGTTTGTCATTCATTAGTCGTTGGTTTCATTGGCTGCATTTTATTAGTAGGTATTTTATTAAGTGGTCATCTCATTAGTCGTTATTCATTAGTTGTTAGTGCATACCATTAACGTATATTGTTTCATAAGTTATTCATTGCATAAAGTGTTTAAGTAAATAGTCTGCTTTATAAATCTTTTAGTTATCGTCAAGCAGTTCGTAGATTAGTTAGTCTAATTCATGAATCGTTTTTTTAAGTAATTAATTAGTTAAATAATTCATGATATTTTAGTTTTTCAAGTTGGATTCATAACTAGTTTTTAGTGTTACACGTTGATTCTTTCCTGTTCATAATTTGTTAGTTAGTTATACTAATTCATCTTTTAGTGGTTTGTTATTAGTTAGTTTAAATCTTAGTTTTTGTTGATTTTTAAGTTTAGCTTTTGTTTAATTCTATTCGTTGATGCTGCGTTTGTGTTTTTAATTTTTTTTTTTGCAGGGAAGCGCTCGAACGTATGAGAGGTCCATTTTCGTACCCCCAAAGAGCCCTCTGAGGTTTCTAAAAGGTCCCCTCAAAAGCCCTTTAGGCCCTCAGAGAGCACTTAATCAAACACATACAAACGTGAACAAAGAAACAAACGAGGGGACCATAAGACTCGAAGCACTGAAGACCCTTTCTTTTATTTCTAGCTTAGGTTTTCTTTTATTTCAATTAATTTGGGTTTGTAATAAGGCCACTTAATTATTGTTTAAAGTCCTCCGCAGAGGGCTGCACTCTCTCTTTATTTACTCAATTAATTGATTTTTATTTTTGACAATAAAGAGTAGTTAAATTGTATGATTGAATACAAAATATTTCTCGTTCCCTGAGATCGACCCGGACTCCACCACTTGTGCGAGCCAGTTTTTATTAATTTTGGTGTCTGGCTTTCACTTGATTTTATTTAAAAATATTATTTTAAAAAGCGTTTTCCAAAAATCACACCAATCAGCGAAAACATTTTTAACTTTGGTTCAAAACCTTAGTCAGGTTATATTCTACATAATAATGATTATACTGAATTTATAATATGTATCAACAATTTAGTGCTTAAAAAAGAAAAATGATTAGCTCTCGACACTGCCTCAGTATCCCGCATCCGCTCTATAATTATACATCACTTGAAATCCCATAAAAAGGTTAGACTCATGAAAGCCTGATAGGCTTACACCAGAACACATAGTGAGTATACAATCTAGTACATATAACACATTAAGGATAATATAATTCATCTAATCAGATATCCACAACATACATCAATCATGGTACACATACATAATATATTTTAATCAAGAAAACATAATTTATTCATTTGCAAAGTATCTAAGTAAGCATGATGTGTCATTCAGTAACAAATTTAACTCGTTCAATCATAATCTCATACCAAGGTTCGTAGTCGATAAGGATATGAAACCTCAAGAACACATGCAGTATATCATACTAAACCTTCTATCATAATCAGTATGAGTAATCACAAACATACATCCTTAATATGGTATATCATAATTTACTTTAAGTATTTATTCTCAAAGATTCTCCGTATCTTGAAAACAAGTTTTACTCCAAATCACCTAATCCTGAAAATGTTATCACATTTTTGACCTACCCACTTTTAACGGGGATTTTTAATGTTTTTCTTGAACCTTATTATAAAGATGTGTTCTACATACTTGATTTTATAGGAATAGACTCTTGGATCATTTGATACAGGTAGGTTGTTATAAGGTTTAAAAACCAATAGTCTAATATTTCAATAAATATTCAATGTTTAATTTTTTTTTCAAAAAAACATGATTTAATTGTTTTTCCTAGCAAAACAAAAACACTCGTCTGCTCGTGATAGGATGGTTGTAGGTTTTATATATATATATATATATATATATATATGAAAATAAAAACCTACTCAATAGAAAACCTCCCAAACCAAACCAATAAGAAACATTTATAAGATTTTATGTATTTTTTCGAAATTTTGATTGTGTTTGGCATGATTGATTTACTAGAAATTGATACTTGGATCATGCATTTTGGATGAAAAAATGGTAGTTGGAACCTAAAAATTTATGAAATTGTAGGCCATTGATTTTTGAAACCTTATAAAAACATATCCATGCTTCGAAATCAAATGCTCCAAGAATTAATTCCTATAAAAACGAGCACATAGATCACATCTGTAAGGTCAAAATTTTGAAAAAATGCCAAAAATTTGATAAATGTTTCTTATTGGGCAAGTTTTCATTCCCATAATATATATATATATATATATATATATATATATATATATATATATATATATATATATATATATATATATGGGTAGTGAAAAACTACCCTTCCCTACTATATGGTGCTTGATTGCTTAGGACCATCAATTTTCAGTGTTTTTTGGAAATTCTAACCTTTCATATGTGTTCAACATGATTGATTTACTAGAAATTGATACCTAGATCATTTTATTCCAATTCATGGATAGGTTTTTTAAGGTTCAAAAATCAAAAGACTATAATTTTTATAAAATTTTGAGGCTTCAAATACCGTTTTTTTATTCAAAATGCATGATCCAAGTGTCAATTCTTAGTAAATCAATCATGTTGAATACATCTGTTAGGTCAGAATTTTGAAAAAACACCAAAAAAATCACATGAGCCAAGCCTGGACTGGCTCAGCGCATGAAGGAAATCAGGTTGTTCAAGCTTGGCTCAAGCTCGAGCCGAGCTTGGGCTAGCTCAGCTCGTGAAGGAAAACAGGTTGTTCAAACTTGGCTCAAGCTCGAGTCGAGCTTGGGTTGGTTCAGCTCGTGAAGGAAAATAGGTTATTCAAGCTTGGCTCGAGCTCGAGCCAACTTGAACAACCAGGTTCGGGATCAGCTTGAGTCTAGCTCAAGCACGACTCAGCTCGGCTCGAGTTGAAAACCTTTAATTTAAAATTATTTTTTAATTTGTGTAAAATATTATTTTGAGAGAGATGCAAACTGTGAGATTTGACAATTGAACCCATATATCTTCCAAAGATGAAAAATGAGTTGTCCACTAAGTTTAGGCATATCTTTGTGTTAAGAATGTGAACAAAATATATAAAATATATAAATCTATTTTTTTTACATAACTATATGAACCGGGCTTATTCGAGTTGGACTGTCATTTCAAGCTCAGCTTGTTTATATGTTTCGAGCCTGAAACCTTGTTCAAACTCGGCTCATTTATTTTTTAAACAAGTTCGAGTTGAGCTTAAATGAGTTGAGCCTGAGCCAAGTCCGAGCTAGCTTGGCTCATTGTGCGTCCCTAATGGTTGGTACATTTTCTATCTAGTAGGTTTTCATTTCTCTCTCTCTCTCTCTCTCTCTCTCTCTCTATATATATATATATATATATATATATATATATATATATAGAGAGAGAGAGAGAGAGAGGGGTGTAGTTGTTGACCACCTTTTGAGTTAATTGAGCAACTTACCAAGATTTTGTTAAACTTCCTCATGTTTTACTTAAATTTAACCATACAGATGTGTTCATCATGGTCAATTTATTATGAAATAATACTTGGATCATTTTTTTGATAAAAAAATATGATTTTTTAATCCTTGAATATTTAAGAAAATCTTGGATCATCAATTTTTAAACTTTATAAAAACATATCTACATATTAAAATTAAATGATCAAAGAGTCAATTCCTATAAAATAAAGTATATAAAACACATATGTATGGTTAGACTTAAGGAAAACATGAAAATCTCCTACGAAAGTTCGGTTAGCTAGAAAAGTGGTTAGCAGCTACTATAACGCCCAAAAATAGTTAACTCAACAATTTTGTAATAAGTTTTTTTTAAAATCACAATGAAATATTTGGTTAACCCTTCGGTCAAATAGTTGTGCGAGTTACAAGTGATAACAGAGAATTTCATGCCAATCCAATAACATTCCATATTATTCCAATCAAATAAATGTCTGACATTATTACAAGAATAATTTTAAATCGTGTGTGATAAAGTTCATCAGTGATCTGCAGGACTATAAAAATTTGATCTCATGGGTCCGTTCACAATGAGGCCCACAATACTCTTCATGCACATCATTCACTTCCTGAAAAAATAAGAAAAATAGAGGGGTCAGACTATATAACCAGTCTGAGTAAGCAACATTCTATCGATATATCTGTGCATAGTGCCATGTGTACAAGTAAACATGCAACTATCAGAATATGAATGTACAAATTGCATATTTCATATGAATCACATTAAGCATTCTCAGCACTAATTCAAAATCAAAGTACCGCCATTTTAATTCTAATAGACATGTATCACTACAAATTAAAAGTAAATATTTAAGTTTGTCTTATTAACTCGCTCTATGGGTACGCACAAGCTAAATATCTTAACGGACCGAGACCACTTAGGGGTTTGTTATGATTCTATTAAGTAACTTGAGGATATGACATGTGACCAAGAGAGTACTCTCCAATGGCAAGAACTAGAAATCGGATGCATCTTAAAGCTTTTGTGACATGGATCTACCACCTAGGATATATTGGTAGTCCTGGCCCCCTAACACCGAAGATGGGGGACTGGGTGAGACGCCTAGCTCTCACAAACACAAAGAGTGTCCTACGAAGTTTGTACCATCTACCCTCTCCAAGTAGACCACGAGTTCAGTAGCATACACCATCTTTCAGGTATACCCAGAACCCAGGGAATCCAATAACATATATCGTCTTTCAGGTATACCCAGAATCCCAAATTTTATTTAAAAGTGTTTATATTAGCTTGTATGTTACTTGGTGTGGGTCACATCACCTTATAATAATATTGTAATTCCAACCGCACTCGACTGGATACAAGTGTAAACAGGTCCAACTTAGTCTAAATAAAACACTCGAACAAAAATTCACAAACCACAGGCTCATGTTCGCCTAACACTCCTTCAGGACATGTCAAGTCATTTTGATAATTCAAATGTACCTGACTGTGTCATATCTTTTATAAATTTCGCTAGAGCTCCTATGGAACCATATAGTTTTGATGAAACCACAAATAAATTTTTGAGCTTGAGAAACGCTCTGAATTCCTTTTTAGGGTACAATTGATTTTAACCTTGACATTAGTTCGTATTCGGAGTTGGAACATCTCATGTGCATTCTCACAACTTGAAATGCGATTTGAGAGTCCATTCAAATTTATCTCCTTCAACTTGCATATCTCGACATACATGTAACTATATATGCTAAATTCACACACACACACACACACACACACACACACACACATATATATATATATATATATATAATGTGTCTATGTGAACAATATGTCCATCGCGATTTACACAATGACTGATTCATAAAATACTAAAAAAAAAAACAATAAATAAATCGACACGATGTTTAAACTTAGTAATATATATATATATATATATATATATATATATATATATATATATATATATATATATATAATTGTGTGACCTACGTGGACCAAGCTATACAGATCTCCTTCAGTCTATTCTTGTACCTAACCCGAATGAGTTTCAGGTTGTCCAACATAGTAAAATTTGCTTATTCACTTATTTATTATTTTTCATTTACAAACCAACTGAAGCACGTCTATGACGGACTGTAGCCCAATTATGTGTACCAGCCGATCCTTATTCACCAGCGATGAGTATCGATAGTGGCAACGACAACCATCCATTAGCCATAAATTTCTTTTCTTTTATTTTGAAAGTCAAGTTGGGGCTACGACAAAACCCATTGAGACATGTATTGTTGTTGTCTGGTCTGCAACACCCATCAGACATAATAAAAGTATATATATATATTTTTAAAAGCAAGCTAGGCTGCGGCAGAACCATATTGTTCAGATCTGCAACGCCCAACCAATATATATATATATATATATATATATATATATATATATATATATATATATATATATATATATATATATATATATATATATATATATATTTGAAAGGCAAGTTAGGTTGCAACAGAACCCTACTATTCGGGTTTGCAATGCCCAACACAACACTAAATCTCTTTTTTCTTTTTGAGGTAAGCTGGACTGCGACAAAACCCTACTATTCGGGTCTGCAAAACCTAGCAAAACATATAATTTTTCTCGAAAGGCAAGTTGGGCTGTGGTAGAACCCAACTGTTTGGGTCTGCAGCACCCAACACAACACTAAATCTCTTTTTATTTTTTTTGAGGTTAGTTGGGCTGTCTCGGAACCCTATTGTTCGGGTCTGCAGTGCCCAACATAAAATATATTTTTTTTTTGTTTATAAAGGCAAGCTGGGCTATGACATACCCCACCGGGACAACAGGTGGTGTGGTTCGGGTCTGTACTGTCTAGCAACATAATATATATAATTTTTTTTATAGTCGCAAAACATTACGCATAGAGGTACGTTGGAACATCCCATACTAAAATATCTCACAATGACTTGAAATAACAATCATATTTGTATACATAGTTTCTGATAATGTTATGACAAAAACAATCAAAGTACACCACCATGAACTATATATCCTAAATTGTCATAACGTATACATGGTTATCATCAAAATGGAATAAATCGATATACATGGCATGAATGTTTAATTAAACATATGATCGAGATTCCAAACATTAAGTCATGAATAACACTTAGATTTACAACATTCCAAACTCATCGAAACAAAGTTTTTTTTTTATGTAGCAACTGCTGTGCCTAATCAGACCTAGTACATAGTTTCTTTGAACGGCCAGCTGGGCTGCGGCAGACCCAATTGAGACAGCCTATGGTGTTCGGGTCTGCAGCGCCTAGCCTAATGTGTATTTTTTTTCTTGAAAGATATGAAATAGTGAGTCATGATAAATGCATGTTCATAGCTATATATATTTTTTGAATCATAATCAATATACTCTACTTCTAAGCACACATTATGATATATCAAGATCTATGCATCTATACATATTCTTTTCCAAAGAAATCACATGTTTGATCCACTTTCGAATAATAGCATATGCATCTCCATTTTTTTTCGTTTGGTTTAACCATCAATACTACATACACGATTTGAACAAAAAACAACCCTTAATCTATCATATGGTACCCGTATATTTGAGAGAATAAAATATATAGTTTATGCTATCGATCCCACTAACTAGAGTAGTTCAATGCACAACCCATACCATGTTCTGACATCATTCATATGCTACACATTATTCACCCACCATAGATCGGTTGGATCTTTGATCAGTCATGCCTATAACCCATGGCTGAGTATATGTATGATCATACATATATTCGAACAGTGGATTTTATGTGTATCACACGACCCTAAGCACACACATAGAGATAGTATGCCCCTACCTCTTTCTGACGAGTCGAGTCACCGAACAAACTCTCGAGGTATGGTCAAATCAAGGTTTCGTAGTCCTTCCTCCAATCGGTCTGTTGTCTAGCACCTCCATGACGAGTGGTTGCACGACAAGGAAGTAGAAAGAAGAGAAGAGAGGAAGAGAGGAGAATAGTTTGAGAAAGGAAAATCAAGAAAGATGAGAGAGAGGGATTGAGAACCAAAAAAGTTGTGTAATGCTTCTTTAGAAATTTCCAAAAAATTTCCTTTTTATTTCTTTTGGTTTATTGCCCAATCAAAATTTTTTTTGAAACTTCCCCTCCTCTTTCTGCATTTACACCTATGAGAGGATGGTCCTCTCATGCCATTCGATTTTCCTTAATTAGTTATTGCTTTCCTCATTTTTTCAACACCTACCTTTTCCTTCCAGCCATGCCTACAAGGCAACCATATTGAATCAACCAAAACAAATCGTGAAAATGAAAGAGGGAATAAATAGCTTTCCAAAAAATGATTTTTTTTTCAACCTTCCATTTTCTCTTAAATTTTATCTTAAAACACATAGGGAAAAATGTGTGCTATATGAAGAATGTCCTCATGTCTTAAAACAAAAATTTTGAATTCCAAAACCCTAGTCATGTATCTCATTTTGGAATACTTGATTGGCTTTATCTTCATTAAGAAAATGTGTATTCCTTTTAAAAATAGTTAAAGTTTTATCAAAATGAAAATGTAGTACATCCACTACATAAACTCTGTGTTGTGGGATTTGAAATCAAGTCATTTCTCAAATAGGCAATAAATCTGTAATGGCTCGACAGATTTCAACCCAAAAATACCAGAATTTTCTTTACAAGTTTAAAAAAATATGGATTTTATTTTATTTCTCTTCTTTCTAAAATGTAATAATGCAAGTCTCATCAACAGACTCGTTTTGACCATGCTAAGTATTAGACGTCCCCACCTGAGCACAAGTGCAAGCGTGTCTTATCCCCGTAGTACCAAATCCAGTACGAAATCACCGTCATCGAATCTGATTGAACCATTACATAAAAGAAACTATTAAACCAAGTTTTTCATCATTGACATCACCTTAATTGAACTAAGTTTTAGGGAGTTAACTTGCGCATGTATCAGTGTTTAATGGCTCCGTAGAACATAGTTTAAAATTAAAGCATCTGAATGACAAAATCCTTATGTTATTTCTTATGTGAGTGAAAACAATAGAAAAATATTGATTTTGGAAATCAATTTCATAGACTGGTTTCTTGGTTAAATCTCTCGAACACATTACATTTTGAGAATTACTATCATCATATATTATTAATAGAAATTGACTAAGCATAAATAATTGTATTTCAGAATTGAACCAATAAATCAATTGTTTAATTAAATAGTCATTCAAATAATAAAAAAGTATTAAACTTTAAACGAAACAAGGAGCCCTTGGGATCATCGAAAACATCAGTGTGCATAACCCACTCCAACATCTTGCACTCGCTCTTACCATCATATATCTCTTAAAAAACATTTTTATTTTGAAAGAATGAGACTTTAAAAAGTCCTAGTAAAATTCACACAGTTAATGCAAGATATAAGTGAGAATTTGAAACAACTATCAACAAGACAGATATAAGATTTCCACAAGCTATTCATGCCTTCATAATATATAGACAAGTATGAAATAACAATCTCAAGCATTTATAACATCAAATTTCAATGAGATCAAGATATATATCAATGAGCATGGATTCACAAACTTTCAGGAACATGAATAAAATGTAGTAAAGTAAAGTGAGCAAGTATTTTATGTTTCACTTGATTACCATGGCCTACCTGGGTATGACGTACGACCAACCCGAAACAACTAGACTAACCTGAGTGTTTAGTATGCTATGCATTTTATTTTTCTCGAGTAGCCCCTGAGTCGTACCCCCCAAGGACGGAGCCCAGACTGTGAGAGAAAGTGGGCTGCTCCGAGAGAATTCTACTTGGAGGAGTGGCTTCAGGCCACATGATGATAATGATCACTCACTTCTACAGAAGTATACAGGGACATGCCCACCTAGGATAAAAGTAGCAGTCCTGATCCTCTTAAGTTCTCTGGGTTGAGGGATCGTCGAGGTATTGCCCATCGCAACTCAAAATAAATAAGGCCTAGAGAGTTTATTGCCCATTTTTATAAAATCTGTCAAGAATAATAGAGATTATATAAAATCATGGTATTTTTACTCTGGTTACCTGTATCAGTCAAGAACACAACAAAATAGATAGATCTCAAAAATAATAAATATAGAATTAATTAAAAAACTTTTATGGAACCATATTCTAATAGAGTTTTGATCCAGAATTTATAATCTGTAAGTTTTTTACCAGATTGATGTATTTCTTGGAATTTATGTAAAATATTTTCCATAAAACCCATTTTAGACAGTCTGTTATTATGCATTAAGATTAACCCAAAATGCTTATAAAATATTCAGAGTCATTCTTCAAGGGTGTTTACATCTTTTATCAAAGATGGGTAGAAACCATCCTGTAACCAGAGCAAAAAACTGAGGCTATATTGAAATGGGTATATCTTCATTAGTACAGATTCAAAACGAAAGAAACAAGATCTAAGTTAAAGATCAAGATATGAAGATCATCATGATGATTTTATTTAGATTTTTTGGATTGCTATTCATAAAGATATTAATTTATTTTCAAAACTGATCGAGAATAATATATCAGATATCACAGATTTTGGTTTATCAGAAAATGTTTTGTAAAAACCCTTTTTAAGATCATAAAACCTTTAGAATCTTATTATTTTAGATTTAATCTGACTTAATATAAATTAACACATAAATAACAGCATAAAAAATCATGTTATGATCGAATCTAATATGAAATAACAACAAAACTCTAATTATGCATATTTCTTCAAAATCATTTTTATAGAAAACTTATTATTTATCTTTTTCAAACTCAAACAACGATTTCTTCAACCAAGAAGATGTGTAGAACAGATCAAAGCATGTAAATATTTTGCTGAAAACAAAAATAATCTAAACATGTATGCTTCATGTGTGTAAGGAGCATTGGCTACGTAAATCTTACCTGTCAAACAATAAATCTTTAGGGTAGAACGAGGGAATCGAGTGATCTGACTTATACTCCACCACCACCAACGAGATAAGTGCATGTTTAATGGCAGCACAAGACTTCTCCAGACCTCCTAGATGTTTTGGAGGAGAGAAGAAACAAAAACAAAAAGCAAAAGAAAAAGAGAGAAAGAAGAAGAGAGAGAAAGAGAATATTTTTTCTCAAAATATGTGAGGGGTGTGTGGGAGGGGGGTGTTTATATCCCCTTCCCCACCCTTAACTGATTAAATATGGACCCACCTTCTCCAAAATCATATGGAGGAGGAGAGAAGTCCATTCTAGAGAAACCCTAACTACATTGATTTTTTTTCTTTTTTTTCCAAAATTTTTATTTTAGTGATATAATTATGTTTGACTTTTAAACAACTAATTCCAGCCCATACAACTCATGTGGACTCTTCTAGAGGTGTAGGGCATCCCGTCTCCTTTATTTATTGCTTTAAAAATGTTTAATTTAAAAGTCTTAATTATCCCTTTTTTATTTTATTTAATTATTCTTTTTATAAATTTAAAACTAGAGGATAATTTAATTCATATGGACTCTTGGATCTAATTGAGGATCCACATTGGATGTCCCCTATGAGGGTCCAAAATATATCCATTGGATCCAAATAATATTTTGAATTGGATTTAGACTAAACTGCACCCTAGATTCAACTTTGATCTTGGATCCAAAACCGAAGTTCAAGATCCAAACCGCACCACTCATAAAATCTTCATAATTTATCTTTTTCGATAAATCTTGAAACATCATTCATAGCTTAAGACAAAGATTCATAATTAATCGAAATTAAAAAAATCAAGAAAATTCAGGAAATCAAGAATATCATGAATTCAAGAATTTCAAGAAAATCAAGAATGCACAATTATAGTCACAATCACATCAATACTACATCGTATATTCATTTTAATTATCAAGAAAATCTCAGATTTTACAGAACCTCTCCACAACACTAATACTCTTATCATTGAAATTAATGTCTATATTAATTTAATTGTACGCATATAGGAGTTAAAGTTTTGTCAAAAGGGAAATATAGCACATACTTACAAAAACCATGTGTGGTGGGATTTGAACTCACGTTATCTCCCAAAGAGGCAACAAACCTCTCCATAATATTACTTCTCTTTTCATTGTAGTTTATGTCTACATTAATTTATTTATATGCATGTAAATTTTCTAACAGATCTCATATTTGGGTTGGATCACATAATACTTTGGATCTTCTAAAACTTCCTGACTGGATTCCAAATCTTGGTTAGGTCATATAATATTTTGGATCTATCAAAAATCTAATAAAATCCCAATTGAGTTTTGAATCCATCTGAGATCCAAATCCACTTGCCATATCCGAATCTAAATACTGGATCCATATGATCTTGTTCAGATCCAAGATCAATTTGGATCAAATTTATTCGAATAATATCATATTTTCATATCTATTCTAAAAAAAGTTCACTTTTATTTATCTCAATAATTGTCAAAATTTTATAGGTTTTATATCCTTTCCCCCTTAAAAGGAATTTCAACCTCAAAATTTGTTGCATATATTAATCAAATAAATTAGGGTACTTGTCTCACATTGCTGCCTCGAGTTCTCAAGCACATTCTTAAAGGTCATGATGTTGCCATCACACCTTAACCAATGGAATGGTCTTGTTTCACTTCACTCATTCTCTGCAATATACAATTTCAACTAGTCTCTCCTCTACTATCAGGCCTTCTTGCATATTTACATCTTCAAATTGAATCACATGAGAGGGGTCCTGTATGTATTTCCTCAACATTAATACATGGAACATTATAAATCTTTGCAAATTGAAGAGGCAACTCCACTCGGTAAGTTGTTTCATTGATCCGCTCCAATATGGCAAATGGTCCCACATGTCTAAGACTTAATTTTTTCTTCTTACCAAATCAGAATACACTTTTAGTCGGTGACACCTTTACAAACACAGAACCCCCCACCTCGAAGGTGTTCTCCATGCATCGTTGATCAGTGTAACTTTTCTACCAACTCTGAGTAGTGCGCAATCAATCTTGTATCATCTGGATCTGCTCGGTATAATGTTGGACTACCGTTGGTGACTCCATTGTTCTCTTAACAACCTTGTTCCAATGTATCGGTGATCTGCAGGGTTGCCTGTACAATGCTTCAAACAGATCCATTCTGATGCTTGCGTAAGTGAATCTGCCAGTATCACGTGAGCATCCCACTCTCCCTTCTAGTCCAACATACAAGCACACAACATATCCTCTAATGTTTGTATTGTTCTTTCAGACTGACCGTCGGTTTGAGGGTAAAAAGTTGTGCTAAATTTTAATTTCGTGCACAAAGTCATTTGCAAATGACCTCAAAGTCGAGATATGAATCAGGGATCTCTTTAAGAGATTATCTAGACAGAAACTCCATACAGTCGCACTATCTCCTTAATGTATAAGTCTGTCAAGCTCTCTAAGGATTGTCCCTTTCACATCTATAGAAAGTGCACTGATTTTGTAAGCCAGTCGACCACAACCCAAATAGCATCATGATTTCTATGGGTTCGTGGCAAACCCATCACGAAGTTCATCATAATATTCTCCCACTTCCATTGGGAAATCTCCATCAACTGCATTTGTCCCCAGATCTCTGATGCTCGATCTTGATTTGTTGTCAAGTTAAGTATTTTGCGACATGTCTAGAAGCATATTTTAATTTTATGTCGTTAATTTGAGCCAAAAATGAGATAAACTACTTAAAAATCTATACAATTTGTTCAAAAGTCCGCTTACCTAGCGATATCCTGTTTCACACCATTCCACCGGTACCTGCACTGTAGGTCCTTAAACCTCTTGGTATTGACCGAGTGGATGATGTACTTACTCTTGTGTGGCTCTTCTAACAACTCTTCTCTCAATTCTGAGTCATTTGACACCCAAAGTTGCTCTCACATCCATATGCTTTCATCCCCTTTACACTGGAATGTGATATTCTCCTACTGAGTCAGCGCCTCTATTTTTCCATACTGAGGGTCTTTTTTATGCTTAACAATAATTCTTTTTTAAAATTTAGGTCTAGATGTTAGACTTGTCACTTTTATCGCACCTCAATTGTCTAAAAAAGGCTTCCACTTTATGAAGTTGGTTACTAGATTCCATCCTATATTTACCAAACTGGCTAAAGTACTCTCAGCCTTGTGACTAAGGGCATCGACTACCATATTTGCTTTCCCAAGATGGTAAGAAATGTGAACTCATAATCTTTTATGAATTCAAGCCATCTTCTTTGCCGCATGTTTAGCTCTTTCCGTGAGAACAAGTACTTTAGACTTTTATGATCCATAAATACTTTAAATTGTTCTCCATACATATAATGCATTCAGACTTTAAGGAAAATACCACTGCTGCCAACTCTAGATCGCAGGTAAGATAATTCCTTTCATGGGCTTTTAACTGTCATAATGCATAGACGATGACTTTTCCATATTGCATTAATACACAACCCAAGCTAATACCATATGCATCAATATAGACAACAAATCCACCACTCCCAGATGGCAAAGCTAATACTGGTGTCATTACGAGCTTTGTCTTGAGATTTTGAAACTCTCCTCACATTTTTTATTCCATTCAAACTTCACTTCCTTCCTTAAGAGTTTCATCATAGGCATGGTAATCCATGAAAAATCTTGTATGAATGGCTTGTAATAACCCGCTAGGACGAGAAAACTTTGGATCTCGCTGACATTCTTCGATTGTACCCAATTTATTACGACCTCAACCTATTAAAATACTTGACTTTTAATTTTCAAGATTTTAAAAATATAATAAGCTAACAAAGAATTTTCAGTAGGGTTAGGCAATCACCTTTGCTGGATCCACTGAAACTCCATTCTTCGAGATTACATTTCATAAGAATATGACCTCGTCGATCCAAAATTTATATTTTGAAAATTTGGCGTACAACTGTTGCGCTCTGAGGGTTTCTAAGACGATCGTCAGATGTTCTCGATGTTGCTCTACATTCTCGAAATACACCAAGATATGATCAATAAAAATAATGACTAAAATATTCAGAATGTGGCCTGAATACCTGATTCATCATATCTATATCATCAATGAAAATAATATTTTTAAATTAAAATTACATAGACCATGGTTTGTTCATTAGCAAACTGACCATGCTAAACATATCCATATGAACAAATTAAGTCGATAAAGCTTGAACCTATTATTTTCAACTCAATAGTTTTGTGCCTTCAATGACACTGAATATTAATCTACACGTGTGTGTGAATGTGGTAGCTAATAACCACTATTCTAGATATATGCCCAGCTGCTTTTGAAGTATTTTTTCCATGTTTTACATAACTTTGACCATATAGATATGTTCAACACGGTTGATTTACTAGAAAATGACACTTGGATAATATTTTTTTGATAAAATGTGATTTTTTAAGTCTTGAATATTTAGAAAAAAATTTATACCATCAATTTTTTAAACCCTATAAAAACCTACTTGCATGTAGAACACATATGTATTGTCAGATATAAGGAAAACTTGGAAAAACCCCTTAGAAAGCACTATGAGTTGGGCAGTTAGCAGCTACCACCTTCTCATATATATATGTTAGCTTATTATATTTATAAATAAAGGTAATATATTGGCATAAACATATTTATAAATATATGCTAACATAACTTGATATTAGGCACTTCCAACACTTTTTTCGCAAATTCGACCCTGCAAATGTGTTTGGCAAGTCCAAGTATTGATTTTCATCCTAAAAAACATGCTTATATGTCATAATCAGATTATCCAATTTCCGGTTCTTATATAACCAGGATTATAAATTACACTTGTATTGTCAGATTTTAAAAAAAATAAGTAAAAAAAAGTTGCTCATGTAAGCAATTTAGCATATATTCAATATGGTGGCATAATTGCATAAATGTATAATATATAAATATATATGTTAGCAATTTAGCATATAATAATTTATTCTATGTAAGCAAAGTATCATGTTTAATTTAAAATTTTATCATAAGTACAAAAATAATATAGTCAATATTTAATGGAACAACAAATTTTAACAAAAATATGTTTTTGTTGGAAGAAGGCATTAGAATTTAGAAATATGCAGAAGGTATATAATCTTCGAACAATAACGTAGATGTCAAGATTTTTTGGCATAATACCATAAATGGTCACAAACTAAAAAATATGACAAACATGACAAATTTTACTTTTAATTGACATTTTTTTCTTTTGTCAACTAATAAGTTAAATTCCTTGATCGAAATCAAGGCACTTTGATTTTTTTCAGAAAACAACTTATATAGTGCCTAATTTTTTAGGTCACAAGTGATATGGTACCAGATTTTTTCAAGTGATAACTTAGACAAGTGGTTTGACCAAAGTGCCTATTTTTTTAAGGAATAAAAGGGCAAAACTGTCCCAAAAAATCAACTGGCTAGATTTGTCATATTTTTCTAATTTGCAGCCAATTTCAACATTGTGCACAAAAGCTAGTGCTATCTACATCTTTATTGATATAATCTCTTTAAGAGATACAAATATAACATAATAACAATGGAATTTTGGTAATATTTATGAAATGCTTGGGCCAAAAGGGGGTTTAAAGCATACCCATATAAATAGAATGAGGGTTCTAGAAACTAGAATTCTCTCGACCTATCCATTTATCTTGCATGTCTTTGTGTCCCAAGTTCTCTCTCATATAAATATGTTTGCATGTATGTACACACCCACACCCACATATAGTTTTCACAAACCTAACCTTGCAAATATGTTCGGCATAGCCAATTTGCTAGAAATTGATATTTAGATCTTATTTTCAAAACAATAATATGGTTTTTTAACCATAAATATTTCTTAAAATTTTGAGTTGTTGATTTTCAAGCCTTATAAAAAAGCCACCATATGCCAGGATTGGACAATCCAATAGTCGATTCCTACAAAATCAAACATGTTGCTTTTGTATGGTGAGATTTTAAAAGTAAAACTAAAAACCTTAGTCAAGACACATAATTTGTTTGCACTAAATTTTGTTTGCAACTACAGATATGTATAGGTCACAAAGACATGGACACATACAAGATTTTCATGAGGCAAAAGATTGTGAATTTTATTAAAATTAAAATGATGTGTACATGGATATAGTGATAGAAAGCATGAAATTTTGTTTTTCAATTTTACAATATAAATGTGATCTATATGCTTGATTTCATAGAGATTAGCTCTTGGATCATCCAATTTTAACACTTGGTTATGTTTTTATAAGGTTTAAAAAATCAATAGCCTAAAATCATCATGAGTTTTTTAGGCTCAAAGTCCTTGGGTTTGAATTCCATTTTTGATATAAAGATTATACAGAATCTATTGTTCATGAGATGAGTCTAAGCAACTATTGTTCATGACATGGTGAGTCAAGCCCCAAGCTGTGTTTCATAGTTGGCATGTTGAGCCTAAACGTGGAGTGTTCAATTCATTCTGTTTGTTTACCTGCCATAGATGTAGGTATCCATTGGATTCATATTTGTGTTTGAATTTTAATTTGGATGTGAAGATTTTGCAAAATCTAGATTTGATTATCACTCAAATGCTTCTTACTCTGAAAAATCTAATTAAAAAAATTTAGATTTTTGGTTTATCGTCTTACCCTAATCTAGGCCATCAAGATCCCTAGTTGTAGGGCTTGTTTTCAATTGTTACCTTTTAGTAATAAGAGAAAATAGTAATAGTTAACCTAGAATCCAATATGAGTTTTCTTACACTAAGATGGTAAAATATATACAACATTTTACCTAAACACCCAATGTTTAATATTTTTACAAAGATGTAACAAATATCTAAAAATTACATCAACTCCAAGGGGCCCATTTGGATGCAAATCTAAAAATTTAATTCTCTGTTTTTTGGTGTTCGATCATTATGTTTTCAATAAAATTCTTGTTCTTGAACTCAAAAAAAAAAAGAAACTCTGATATAGACTTGATGTTGGCTGCTCACTTGAAACTGTGGCGTGTTTGCTAGAGGAGGTGATGACGTGGAGGTGGAGAGATAGGCGAGTTAGGGAACTCGTGAGAGCAGTGAGAGAGGGGGAGACAAAAGAGAGGGATATCTTGCGAGTCCAAGAGCCTTCGCTTTTCAAGGAATGAGACTTATTCCTATTTGGAAAGTAGGCCAAGAAAGGTGAGTGAAAACCAACATCTCAAAGATTTACTATTTAAATAATAGGTAAATAAGGATTACATGATATTTTTATAGAAAGGCAAACTCAACCTAAAATGGAGAACCCAAGCTGGTCATCCTTATCTAGTAGAGATCCTCTCTTTTTTTTTTGCCATCTCGGAAGGGAGACCAAATGGCCCATCTAAAATACAATAATTTCCAAAATGCCCTTGCCTAGTACTAATATCTGGATTACCTTCCACCTAATCCCAAAATCTCACGTACACCGAATTGGATACTCGTGGTTTGGTGTTTGAGGTATTCCCTTATGCGGGAACCCTCCTTCTATGCACACAATGTGTGATGTTTTTCACGTGGGCAAGCTAGAGTCCATGTTGAGTAGCCCTTTTGCCATGGTGGATCATTTTACAACCATGTGCTTCCAAGAGCATATAACTACTTCTTTATATGTGTGGCCCGATCTGGTAGGTGCTTATGAAGGCTCTTCCAAGGAGACAAAATTACAATTAAAAGATGAAGGAAAGGAGGATGTCCTTAGCAACATTTCCCTTCCCCTTGAACCATTTGAGTTTCAACATCCCCATTTGTAAGAACATTTTTATCAGCAACAACAACCACATCTATTTGGGCAGCTTAGTCAACAATGGTCGCATGACACTGGAATGGAGCAATTGCATGCACAATAGTTTACACTATGTCTCCTATTTTCAGAATCACAGTCAATGCCCGAATTATAGAATTGTAGGGCAACTACTCCAGCCTCAATTCAAGACATCAAACAACTAAAAGTTGTTGGTGTGCTGTCAGAAAATAAGGAGTATAAGGTTAAGCTAAGGCCTAGGAACAACAAAAACAAGATGTTAAAGATGCATGCAATGACCTAGTACTTTGTATTTGATCCAGGATAGGAAAGACCAGAGATTAAGGAGACACCCTCAATTTTCGGTCTTGATTATAAGGTCATTTTGAAGAGGGTGAGTTTGATAGCAACCCAACCCAGAATACTTTTTGTACTATTATTTGGAGTTTTTATTTTTGGATTTGGGTTTTCCCTTGTTGGTATGGTGGGGTTTGGCTAGCACTAGGCTAGGTAACATGCACAAAGGTTCAAGCATGCAAGCCTTACTTACAAGCCTCAATAGGTTGTGAAAGTGAGCATGCATGCTTCATATACAGTAATCCACATCATACTAAAAAATGAACTGAAACACACATGGAAATGTAGGGCATGCAGTGTAAACCGATTTTGTTGTTTGATCGATCCTAGGACCTGTGGCACAGGTCCTACATCTGCGCGGCCCGGGCCGCACGTGACCATGAGTGCAATTGGTGTTGTGGTGTCTCCTTTGCCCACATCAGCTATAATGTGTGATTAATGTGCATTGCTCGTGCTCGTGTGCGTAAGTGAACATGCCCAAGATTATAGTGAGAGGAACCAATAAGGGTTACTATTGCAGGTGGCCTACAATATGCATATCAAACAGTTGGTGTGTGGCAGGCACAACATGGCAACAATGTTGTCTACCTGCAGAACAAATTATTGTCGATCCGAAGTTTGGATTTTGTAGAGGGCTAGGGTAAGGTTTAAGGGTGGCTCTAGGTTTGGTCATCTAGTCAGAGGTATCAGGTATTTAAATATATATGTTTTTTTGTGATTTTTTTGAATTTTTACAAGTATAGAATTAATTTATTTTTGGGTGGGTTCAGAACATTACAAGTTCAATTGGTTTTTTGAGTTCTGACATGTTCCAAAGATCAGACCAGATCTCGCTTGTATGTATAAAAGTTCTAGATTTAATATGGTACTCATATGCATAGAAATTTCAAATTTGATGTGGTGCTCATATGCACATAAATTTTAGATTTGATATGATACTCATATGCACATAATTTTTAGATTTGATGTGATGCTCATATGCATAAAATTTTTAGGCCTGATGGATCTTATGGTGCTATGTTTATGAGCAAAAAAAATCACTTTATATAGATGTGTATTATGTCATGTTTATGTGCACAAAAAATTAAATTTAAGATATGTGTTTTGAGTCATACTTATATGCATAAACAATTAGATTTAAGGTATGTGGTTTGTACCAAGTTTACGTGCATAAAAATCATATTTGATACATATGTTGGTGTTATGGTTATGTACATAGAGAACATGTTTAAATATCATGTTTGTAATGAATTGAGGTTAAGCATGCTGCTATATGTTGTCATGGTATTGAAATTCCACTAGAGGGGGGGTGAATAGTGTAATTCGTTGCAGATCGATAATATAAAAAATAAGACAAATAGGCACAACACAATAAACACAGGATTTATACTGGTTCGACCAAGTTACTGACCTACATCCAGTCCTCAAGTAAAACACTTGAGCCTTTCACTATATAATTCGTGTTACGGGATAAATAGTACAACACCCTCTTTCTCAGAGGTCTGCTTCTCTCAACAGAGAAGGAAAACACCCTCTTCCTCAAAGGTCTACTTCTCTCAACAGAAAAGGGAAAACAACAGAAAACAGAAAGTTACAACACTTTTCTATAGAACCTTCAGAAAGATATGCAAAGTATGAATGCACGTATGAAGATTATCTCATAATGTTCTCTCTTTTGAAAATAGGCAGAATAATCTTTTCAGAAGAACATAATGTTCCTTTTTTCTTTTTCTTCACACACTTGATTCTTTTGTCAGAGAGCTTTTCTTGTCTCTTTCTCTTTCTTTTTCTAAGCTTTTTTTCAGTGTGTCGAGTAAGTATGTTTCTCTTTGAAAGCTCACATGTATATCTTTTGAAATATTATTTTGTCTGTATATATAGATCTTCAAAAATAGTCGTTGCTTTTTGAAATGCTTTTTGAATGAATTATCCTTTTGTGGTATGAGATGCCTAGTCATCTCAAAAACAACTTTTATGAGAAAAGGTGTGTAATAGTGTGTGTACTATATTACTTTTTCATAAATGATCACTTCATAAATTAAATATATGTTAAGTAATAAATGTTGGTGTAAAATAAAATAATGTTTGTTTTCTCAAATCGTCACTTCTCAAATAAATGATTTGAGGTACAATATACGTTTGTGCATTTATAAATGAGTTTTAATTTGTAATGTGTCATTCCTCAAATAAATATTTTGTAGTACATTAATCGTTGAAGTATTTAGAAATGTAATTTATATTGTAATTTGTCATTACTCAAATAAATGATTTGTAGTACATTAAATGTTTAAGTATATTTATATTACAAATCGTCACTTCTTTTAAATACATGAAAGTACAATAAATGCTTGTTTAGTATTTTATTTTACAAATGGTCATTTCTTGAGTAAATGCTTTTAAAGTACCATTTAATGCTTACTAAAAGAATGATGACTTCAAATATAAGTCAGCATTTTTTTAGTGAGTGTTTTTTTAATTATATTTAATGCTTAAAGAAATAAATGGTCATTTCTTAAATTAATTATTTTGTTCAACAATAAATGTTTGTGTATAAAAATAATATTTATTTTCTCAAATCATCATTTCTTAAGTAAATGCTTGTGTATTACGAACTAATACATCTTTTCACAAGTTGTCTTTTCTTATATAAATGTTTATGTATTATGAACCAAAATTTCTTACGTAAATATTTGTGTATTATGAACCAATACATTTTGAAATCATGAGCTTTTATATCTTGTCAAATTGTCTTTTTCATAAATGCTTTGAGAAGTATAATTATTTGTTTCAAAAAGGTGTTTTTGAAATAATACAATATACATAACGGTTCTTTTTATGAAAGCTTGTCTTTTTGTATATGAATGGCTTTGTATGCTTTTGAAGCATATAGTCTAATATGAAATATGCATGCTCCTGAAGGTTCTGTTACATATGACTCTAAAGAAGAAAAATCTTCATCTTGAAGTAGCCGATCATCTTGGATAGTCTTTAATGCATCTCTTTTGCTCATCAAGCTTTTTCTTCAATCCATGAGTATGATTGCATCAGGATGTTGTACTTTAACATAAAGCCTTCACTATCTTCAAGTGAAAGATCCTTGCATCAAATACACGTTAGATTCATAGCACATCATATCCAGTCATAATATAACATATCCAGTTTCAAATATGAAAGCATATCATTTTTATCATATATCATATATATGCATCATGAAAGCATATCATAATTATCATGTATCATCAAAACATAGTTTTTCAACATTCTCCCCCTTTTTGATGATGACAATATATGCTCCCCCTGTCAATAAGCCATATATATATAGAAGATCCTGCGTAGCTTGGACATCTACCAGAACAGAGAACATGTCATTCTGAGATGTGCTATCAATATCTTCATCAAATTCGTGATTGTCCAATGGTTGCTGGGAATTGCAAACATGAGAGATGGTGGAGGCATTGATGACTTGAGTGGAGAAGGCCACGTTCTCATTGTGTAGAGGAACGTTGAAATAGGTAAAAATACGTGATATGTAATAGCCAAAAGGAAGAATACGAAAGACTCAAAAATTGATTAAATTTTCAAAAATAACTAATGACCAATTTATAGGAAGAGTACAAAAGATGGTATACAAGAGAAGAGAGATCTCATTTGCCACGAACCCCCTGGAGTTTTGTTTGGGAAAAACGTTGTGGGAGAGGATCTTTACGAGAAGTCTCGCATGTGGTTTGAGAGCTACAAAAATTTGGTCGTACGAGTGGAGTTCAGAATTTTTGAAAGAATTGTCTGGTCTATAGGTACTATGTTGGAAAGCTCTAGGTCGTAAGAGGGTAGATTGAGAATAAGCCCTAGAGTGTGATAGTCGAACGAGATGCGATGGCCACAAATCATGGTAGAGATGTTCTGACGATTGTCATCTATTGAAAGATTATTATAGAATAGTCGGATAAGATCTGGATAGTAGGAGGCTTGGCTTGATGATCCTAGAATGTGGGTGAAGTTGGAAAGAGAGGTCTCGAGGTCGAACAGGGTGAAATCCTCGAAGTGCACTAACCTACCTGGTTGGATGGGAAGTGAACTTACGTAGTTATAGTGGTGAATTAGATCTGGATATCGCAGATCTGAAGAGTCAATCATGTCGGAATTATCAGAGTAGGATTTAGAAGAGGAGGTCATTTTGAGTGACTAAGAGTAGGATAAAAAACTTAGAGTGGAGCTGACTAAATTGAGAGGAAAGAAAGCAATTTCGTGTGATGAAAGGCTTGAGGATCTATCTCTTTAAATAGAAGGATGATGTATATTTTAATAGCAACTTGATAGCTTATGAATGACAAGTGAAATAGATAAGATTTGGATTTTTGTAGCAAGGTACATTATTCGTGAATGACTATTTATGAAGAGTGAATTTTTGTAATTTTGTGGCAAGAGATATGTGACAAAGAGTTAAATTTTAGTAGAGGAGAAGATTCACATCTCGTGTGATATCAAAGATTCATATCTTGTGTGAGAGAGATATTGACATAAAGTCATGCTATGTCATCATATCATACTAGTGAAGAGACACAAAGAATGATTCAAATTTGGGCTTGAAAGAAGATGTTCAATAATGGCCTAATAAAACAAACAACAAGTTGAAATTTAGAATATAGGCATGGGTCGATACATTTGATTTGAGGCAAAATAAAGATGATAGGCTAAATTTACGTGAGAGATGTTTTGAGAAGAAGACAAAAGTGGTTAAAGAGTGACATGAGATGAATGACATAAAAGAGTGTCATGATAGCTTATTTAATGTAAATAGTTCTTATGGATAGGCGTGAAAGGAAATAGGACATGGGGTAATCATGTAATGTGTACTTGAAAGAGATGACATGTTTGAAAGATATGAATGACAAAGAATTTGTCATGATTAATGTGATTTAATATTTATAGCTTTTATGAGTATACGTGAATATGAAAAAGACATATTATGACTTTGAATAGTATTAAGAGAGAGATAAAAAATGACATCTAAAGATGATGAGACATAAAAGAGAAAGAGTCAAAAACGTATTTGAGAGATTATAATAAAAATGGTAAGAAAAGATAAAGTAAACTTTGGTAAATAGTTTGAAAATATGTAATATGCATGAATGATAAACTATACTATAGTACAAACTAGTGATGTGTAAAAATGTCGTATGATATTACAAAGTTTTATCTGTGTAAAAATACAATTAAGTGTGATAAGTTAACTATATGTCACTTAGTTTACAAATTCCTAATTTTCTTCTAATATGTATAAAGTCTCTATGTTTTAAAGGTTTAGTAAAAATGTCTGCTAATTGTAGATTAATGGGTACAAATTCAAGTTTAATTATGTTGTTTAAAACTTGTTCTCTTAAAAAGTGGTGTCGAATTTGTATGTGCTTTGTACGTGAGTGAAGAATGGGGTTTTTAGATAGATTAATTGCACTAGTATTGTCACATAAAATAGTTGAATTTTCGAATGATAAACCAAAATCTTTTAGAGTTTGTTTCATCTAGATTACTTGAGTACATGCCAAGCTTGCAGCAATATATTCAGCTTCAGTAGTTGATGAAGATACAAAAATTTGCTTCGTACTGAACCATGAAACTAGTGAGTGCCTTAGAAAATGACATATTCCACTTATACTTTTTCTATCAGATTTACTACCAGCAAAATCAGCATCACTGTATGAGATTAAATCAAATATAGATGATTTTGAATAAAATAACCCAAAATCAACAGTTTCTTTTAGATATCTCATTATTCTTTTTACAGCTTTGAGATGTGGTTTTTTTGGATTTGATTGAAATCTAGCACACAAGCAAACACTAAACATAATATCTGGACGGCTAGCAGTTAAATATAGTAGTGATCCTATCATACCTCTGAATAATTTTGTATCAACAGTCTTACCATCTTCATCTTTGTCCAATGCAGTGGTTGTACTCATAGGTGTATTCTTTGAAGTAGTTGAGTTCATGTTGAACCTCTTTAGAAGTTCATGTGCATATTTTGATTGATTGATGAACGCTCCATCCTTGGTTTGCTTAATATGCAGTCCAAAAAAGTAGGTGAGTTCTCCCATTATACTCATTTCAAATTCTTTCTGCATAGACTTAGAAAAATCTTGACAAAGACCATTATTCATAGATCCAAAGATGATATCGTCCACATATATTTAAACGATTAAGGTATGAGCACCCACTATTTTTATAAATAAAGTTGAGTCTGCTTTGCCTACAAAAAATCCAATTTTTAATAAAAAAGTTTTAAGTCTATCGTACCAAGCACGAGGTGCTTGTTTTAATCCATATAAATCACATTTTAGTTTGAAGACATGATCAGGAAATTGTTCATTTTCAAAACCTGAAGGTTGTTTTACATATACTTCTTCATTTATAAAACCATTTAGAAAAGCACTTTTGACATCCATTTGATACAATTTAAAATCCATATAGCTTGCATATGCCAAAAATATTCTTATGGATTCAAGTCTAGCAACAAGAGCAAATGTTTCATCAAAGTCAATGCCTTCCTCCTGATTGTATCCTTGAGCCACTAGCCTTGCCTTGTTTCTTATAACATTACCTGATTCATCTAGCTTGTTTCTGAAGATCCATCTTGTCCCAATGATTTGATGATCTTTAGGTTTAGGTACAAGATTACACACATCATTTCTTTGAAATTGGTTAAGTTCTTCAGTCATTGCTAGCATTCAGAACTCGTCTATGATGGCTTCATCAATCTTTTTAGGTTCAAGTTGAGAAATGAAAGTCATATTTGCAATACGTTCCAACTGAGCCCTTGTTTGAACTCCCTTGGTTAGGTCTCCCAAAATCTGCTTTTGAGGATGATCTCTGATTTCAACAAAAACTTTTTGATGATCATCATTAGCTTCAGCTGCATTTTCTATAGAAAAATCTGTACTTTTAAGGTCATCATCATTAGTATTATTATGAACAAATTGACCAAAAGATTCATTAAAATTGACATGCATAGATTCTTCAATAGTATTAGTACTCTTATTGAAAACTCTATATGCTTTACTATGACTTGAATATCCTAGGAATATGCCTTCAACAGATTTAGCATGAAATTTATCAAGGCTATCTTTTTGTGTTCAGGATAAAGCATTTACACCCAAAGACTTTAAAGTAGTCTATTCTTGGAGTTCTGTCATAGAATAATTCATAGCGAGTTTTATTCAACAAAGGCCTAATAAGTATTCTATTTGAAATATAGCATGCAGTATTAACAGCTTCAGCCCAAAAATATTTACCAAGATTGTTATGTTGAAGCATAGTTTTAGCAGATTCTTGAAGGGTTCTATTCTTTCTTTCTACTACACCATTTTGAGGTGCATCTCTAGGAAAGGCAAAGTTATGTGAAATACCATGCAAGTTACAAAAATTTATAAAAAGTTCATTATCAAATTCTCCTTCATGGTCACTACGAATTTTAACAATTGTAGAGGATTTTTCATTTTGTAATTTTTTACATAAAATCTCAAATTCACAAGACGTGTCACTTTTATTTTTCAAAAATATTACCCAAGTGAATCTTGAGTAATCATCAACAATGACAAAAACATATTTATTATGATTAAGACTAGCTACCCTAGAAGGACCAAAAAGATCCAGGTGGAGAAGCTCTAAAGGTCTTTTACTTGATACAACATTCTTTGATTTGAAAGATGATTTTGACAATTTTCCTAATTAACAAGCATCACAAAAATAGTCATTTTTAAATGGTATTTTAAGTAACCCACGTACCAAGTTATTTTTAGCCAGTTTAGAGATGTATTTAAAGTTAACATGTCCCATTCTCATATACCATAAATTTTGAGTCATTATTTGCTATGAGACAATGTTCAGAAATATTATCTAAGTATAATTCATATACATTATTTTTCCTTAAACCTTTTAAAACAATATTTTCGTTTGTGTCCACTATGAGGCATGTATCATGTTTAAAACTGACATTATATCCTATGTTACACATTTGATTGATGCTTAAGAGATTGTGTTTTAAACCTTTAACAAGGAGAACGTCTTTAATAAGAGGTTTACGATATTACCAATATTGCTAATCCTAATTATTAAACCTTTGTTGTTATCTCCAAATGTGACAGTTTCTCCTTTATGATGAAGAACAACAAAAAGATCTGGATGTCCTGTCATATGTTTTGCACATCTACTGTCTAATATCCATCTGTTCTTCTTTTTCAATGCCTGCAACAGATAAAGTGAAAACTCTTTTTGGTACCCAATCAGGTCTCTTTTTGTTAGATTTTGGAACCCATATCCATTTTGATTTGGGTTTATCTATAATCTTAGAGGAGTATATGGAATTAAAATTGAAATTATAATACTTCTGTTTAGGTTCAGCAGAACCTTTGACAAAAGTGGTCTTTTGATTCGTAGAAGAAGGTTTACTATAATGAGAGTAGCCAATACCACTCTTGTAAAAAGAGATTTTTTGAGAGGATAGGAGTTTGTCCAGGTTCTCTTTTCCTTTGGTAAACTTGAAAATCGTTTTCATAAGGTTTTCAGTTTTACTTTTTAATTCTGAAATTTCTACTTGAAGATTTTTAGTCTTGGAGCTAGTAGACGTGATTTAAGAAGTAAGCATGAAATTTTTCATTTTCAACTCAGAATTTTCAATAATGAGTTTTTCATTTTTTTGGGAAAGTTCTAAATTATCGGATTTTAAAACTTTGTTTTTGAGACTCATTTTTTTAGATTTTTCAAATAGTTAGATGTTTCACTTACCGAGCTTTCTTCTACCATGAAGCACATATTTGCAGTTTTGGCTTCATTATCACTTGATTCTTCACTGGTGGATGGTTCTGAATCATCCCATTGAGCATGCAAAGCATTTTTCTTGAAGAACCTTTTCTTTGGTTCCTCAACTTTAGATCTTTTTTTTAGAAAAGGACAGTCATGTCTTACGTGACCTGGCTTATTGCATTGATAGCACATGGTGTCTTCTTTAGAATCTTTCTTTTCTTTGTGCTTTTGGGACAACCTGTTCTTTCTCATGAAGCGTTGGAATCTTCGAGTAAGTAGCACAATTTCAAACTCTTTTTCTGAGTCCTCGGGAAGGCTAGATTTTTCTTTGAAAATTGTTCTTCTTCCCTTCATATGAACTTCATAGGCCATAAGATTGCCTATTAAGCCATTCAGAGTAAGCTTGGAAAGATCTTGGGCTTCTTCAATAGCTATAGTCTTTTTCTCTCAGTCAGTTGTGAGAGATCTCAAAATCTTTTTCATCTTATCAATCTAGGAATAAGTTTCTCTCAGAGATTTAAGATCATTGGTGATATTGGTGAATCTGGTAAACATCTCTTTGATGGATTCATCTTTATTCATTTTGAATAGCTCGTATTTCCGAACTAGAGATGAGATCTTTATTTCTTTTACTATGTTAGTTCTTTTGTGGATAACCTCTAGAGAATGTCATATATCATAAGCAGATTCATAGACTGATATTCTGTTAAACTCATTTTGATCGATGGCGCAATATAATGCATTCATAGCTTTTGCAATTAGGTTTGCCATCTTCTTTTCTTCATCAGACCATGAAGCATAGTCTGAAGTTGGAGATGTGTATGGACATTCTACAATCTTCCATACAGCAAAGTCTATAGACTTGAGAAATATGACCATTCTGCACTTCCAATATTCATAGTTTGTGCCATTAAAAAAAGGAGGACGAGAGGAGTGTTGACCTTCGATGTCACGAGCATAAGATATTGATGTCATTTTTGTGCTGGAAGACTTGTTATGTCAAAACCTGCTCTGATATCAAATGAAATTCCACTAGAGGAGGGGGGGGGTGAATAGTGTAATTTGTTGCAGATCGGTAATATAAAAAATAAGACAAATAGACACAAAACAATAAACACAGGATTTATATTGGTTCGGCCGAGTTACTGACCTACATCCAGTCCCCAAGTAAAACACTTGAGCCTTTCACTATATAATTCATGTTACGAGATAAATAGTACAACACCCTCTTCCTCAGAGGTCTACTTCTCTCCACAGAGAAGGGAAACACCCTCTTCCTCAGAGGTCTACTTCTCTCAACAGAAAAGGAAAAACAACGAAAAACAGAAGTTACAACACTTTCTTATAGAACCTTCAGAAAGATATGCAAAGTATGAATGCACGTATGAAGATTCTCTCAGAATGTTCTCTCTTTTGAAAATAGGCACAATAATCTTTTCAGAAGAACAAAATGTTTTTTTTTTCTCTTTTTCTTCACACACTTGATTCTTTTGTCAGAGAGTTTTTCTTGTCTCTTTCTCTTTTTTTTCTAAGCTCTTTTTCAGTGTGTCGAGTAAGTATGTTTCTCTTTAAAAGCTCACATGTATATCTTTTGAAATATTATTTTGTCTGTATATATAGATCTTCAAAAATAGTCATTGCTTTTTGAAATAATTGTCCTTTTGTGATATGAGATGCTTAGTCATCTCAAAAACAACTTTTATGAGAAAAGGTGTGTAATAGTGTGTGTACTATATTACTTTTTCACAAATCATCACTTCATAAATTAAATATATATTAAGTAATAAATGTTGGTGTAAAATAAAATAATGTTTGTTTTCTCAAATCGTTACTTCTTAAATAAATGATTTGAGGTACAATATATGTTGGTGTATTTATAAATAAGATTCAATTTGTAATGTGTCATTCCTTAAATAAATGTTTTGTAGTACATTAATTGTTGAAGTATTTAGAAATGTAATTCATATTATAATTTGTCATTACTCAAATAAATGATTTGTAGTACATTAAATGTTTAAGTATATTTATATTACAAATTGTTATTTCTTTTAAATACATGAAAGTACAATAAATGCTTGTTTAGTATTTTATTTTACAAATGGTCATTTCTTGAGTAAATGCTTTTGAAGTACCATTTAATGCTTACTAAAAGAATGATGACTTCAAATATAAGTCGTCACTTTTTGAGTGAGTATTTTTTAAATTATATTTAATGCTTAAAAAAATAAATGGTCATTTCTTATTTGTTCAACAATAAATGTTTGTGTATAAAAATAATATTTATTTTCTCAAATCATCATTTCTCAAGTAAATGTTTGTGTATTACGAACTAATACATATTTTCACAAGTTGTCTTTTCTTATATAAATGTTTATGTATTATGAACCAAAATTTCTTACGTAAATGTTTGTGTATTATGAACCAATGCATTTTGAAATCATGAGCTTTTATATCTTGTCAAATTGTCTTTTTCATAAATGCTTTGAGAAGTAGAATGATTTGTTTCAAAAAGGTGTTTTTGAAATAATACAATATACATAATGGTTCTTTTTATGAAAGTTTGTCTTTTTGTATATGAATGACTTTGTATGATTTTAAAGCATATAGTCTAATATGAAATATGCATGCTCCTGAAGGTTCTGTTACATATGACTCTAAAGAAGAAAAATCTTCATCTTGAAGTAGCAAATCATCTTGGATAGTCTTTAATGCATCTCTTTGGCTCATCAAGCTTTTTTTTCAATCCATGAGTATGATTGCATCAGGATGTTGTACTTGAACATAAAGCCTTCACTATCTTCAAGTGAAAGATCCTTGCATCAAATACACGTTAGATTCATAGCACATCATATCCAGTCATAATATAACATATCCAGTTTCAAATATGAAAGCATATCATTTTTATCATATATCATATATATGCATCATGAAAGCATATCATATTTATCATGTATCATCAAAACAAAGTTTCTCAATAGGTATTGGAATGTGTTCATGATATTAACCATAATGTTTATATACAACATGATATGTTGAGATGCAATATGACGTTGGTATGCAACATGATATTATAAATTGTTATGTAGTGCTATAAGACATAAAATGCATGCATGCACTTGAGATGCTCATGAATGAGTTTAAGATTCAAAGAACCAATGTGGTGTTGTAGTACACATATGTATGTGTGACATGTGATTATATGTACTATAAGATATGAAAAAATATGCATGTATATGATATCACTCTTAAATGAGCAATGTGTTGACGAGAACTCATTGAGTACTGAAGGTGCACCAAATTATAAAAAAAATACATGCACACATACTTTGCTGGTTGTCGCCTTCATATGCAAGATGTTCGATGGTTTTAAAGTCACCGTAGCATATTAAATATGTTATAAATATGTAACTACTCTAAATGGGTAGTATGATGTTCATGCCATGAATGTCAATGTAGAAAGTTACCCTAGAGGGGTACTTGGGTTATTGAGTCTTGGAATGCCTAATGATATGAGGCACATGTGATGAAATGTATTAAACCTTTAGTAAAGTGGACCCAATAACCCATTCCGAATATGATTTACCTTGGAGAGGGTAGGTGATAAAACTTCTGTGTGACAATGTTGTTAATGTTTTGTGAGAGCAAGACATCTCACCTCGTCTTTAGTCCTCGAGTGGTAGGAGGTCAGACTACCAATGTATCTTAGGTGATAGGTCTCATGACTACTACAATAGTATAAGATATATCTTGATTGGTGTTGCATTTGTGAGGTTTATGGACCGCCCACTTTGGAATCTGATTCGGTAAGTCACTTGAAAAATAAAATACATAGCATAATAAACATCCCTTATGGTCTCCTTTGTCTTGATGAATTGTTCCACAAATACTAGATGAGAGTGTATGATGATCAAGAGAAATAAAAATATTATACTTGATCACATTTACTGTATGTTGAACATGTATTGAAAATATCTCCTAATAATGTAAACACTCAATTATAAATATTTGCATGATGCTGCATGACATTAAATGACAATATGAAATTGTAGTGAAAGCCATTTGTGAGATTATAGATTAGTTTTAGTTAAAACTATTGTATCATGCTTATGTTTTGAACTTGGATGTTAGAAGCATGCAATTGATGATTGTACACCATGGTTAATTGGTTATTTTGCAAATTGATGCATTATGCTTATTATGATGTGATATATGTTTTGAATGAGTATGGGATTTTATGTATTTTTAATTATGTATAAGCATGCAATGTTAGTGTACCTATTAGACTCGATGACTCTCACCTCATATATATATATATATATCTCATTTGGGTGATGAGTAATTGCATAGAAAATAACGGTGAGATGTGATAGGGGTGCCAAGCACCAAACCTTCTTTTAAGATCAAAGGGACTTGACTTAGATTTTTATTTAGTTATTAATACTTTTTATTTTAATTGATATATTAGGACTGTTACATTTTAATTTGAAGTAGACAATATGATTGCTTAAATGAATGGTTTGAGTTATGGTTTATGGAATGATTGGAACATGGTTTATGGACTGTATGACAATTTGTATGTTTCAAATTTGGATGTGTTAATTAGAAACAAATTACGAAATTGGATATGGACCCAAGTTCAAGGGTTTTGGATCTAGTGCCACATGTGTTTAATTAACTATAACCTGCCCAAGATTTTTAACCAAACACTGAAATGAGTATTTTAATTGTATTATGGTTATTGATGAAAAATGCTTATCTTTGGTCACCTCTTTCTCGTATTACGTTCTATTGGGTTATTACACACAAGAGTTTGCCCACAAGCTTATCCTCTAGAGCTTAATCTAGTAGAGCAATGCTATAGATAAGGTTTTTGTTTTTGGTTGTTTCTTTTTCAAACTTAATTCTATTGAGCTATTAAATGCTAGCATTTGCGCCCAAGCTGACCTTCTAGAGCTTAGTTTAATTAGGGCAATGCTATAAATAAGACCTCATATTAATTGCTTTTAAAAAAATAGTTAAGTTTTTTGAGTTAAATTTTTTGGGGCATTACACCTTCTAACCTCCATCAATGCCTATTCCAATCAATTTAGCTGAGTTGTTCAATCTCTTGATATTTCATGAGACTGAGTTAGGTGTAAATGATCAATAGGAGGTGATCACACCTACAATTCAGCTCACTCAAAGACAACATGACATAGGTTATGGAAATGAGTCCAATGGTCTATTTTTATCAAAATGACCAAAATAACAGGAGATAGTTTGGTAGAAATTATTTGAGTGGTGTTTTTACAATTCAGTAGGTCATGGAAACCAATCCCAAAATCCATCTAATGGTGTGTTGTCCAATTCTATAACCTGTCAAGCATGCAACAACATTGGCGATAGTGCTCTTTAGTGTAGATCATTCAAGTTCTATAAGGAGCCTGAAGGACTTGCGGCTCACATAACTGCTCATGGTAGTTACCTATGTCATGGTAATGTGCTTGGTATGCCAACATAGATGCTACTTATCACGTCACATCATATTTAAATAATTTGTCTCTCCACTCTAAACATCAAGGTAGTGACACATTTCACATTGGTAATGGCACAAGTTTGTGTATCTCTAATATTTGTTCAATGTCTCTTGCTTCTTTTTCTATAAATGATGTTGTACATGTGACTAATATATCTTAAAATCTTTTATCATCATAACATTGTTAGTTGCATGTAGATATTCAAAGTCAAAGACAAGTCTTGATCGCTATAAGGCCCGATTAGCTGCTAAGGGCCACAACAAAAAAGATGTTGATTACTTTGAGACATTCAATCCTGATATTAAACCTCCTGCAATTCAAATTGTTTTGTCTCATGATATTACTTTTGGATAGATTATTTGTCAATTGGATGTGTATAATGCCTTCTTAAATGGCTTTTTACGTGGCGTAAGCTTCGAGGCGTTGAAGCGTAAGCTTCATGATCAGAATAATAAAATATATAATATTAATAAAATAATGGAAATTTTAAATAAGAACTACTAATTTGCTTTTAGTTATTTTAGTACAAAATCATAAGAAAATAAAATAAAGACTCATCATCGATCTTTGCGTCCGCCATTAACTGAACACACCAGATCCATATCCAAATCTGACTTTTGTGTACAAGATCCCAACCCAAATCCATATCCAAAATTTGATAAAGGTAGAGTTTAATATGGATCCAAAACATACATGATAATTCTGGAACTTCTGAAATAAGACCAAAATTTATTGTTTTTTACGTGAAAGCTACAAATGAATCAGATTAGATCCAAACCTGAAAACAGATGGGATCAAATCCAAATTTAATCAGAATATACTTTGGATAACAAAGTAATGAACTATCACATTGGATCTCTCATTTATCAGGACCTATAGGATGAGATTCTGGATCTCCCAGGTTTAGGGTAAATTATATAAGATCTCCACCATACCAGAGAATCTCACTCAGAATAGTTGTTAGAAAGATCTCCACTCCACATATGCATACTCAGTGGTATGAATCCAATATCTAACTCTCATATTATACAAACATGATAGAGAATTTACACTCTCCATAAGGGTGCGTACGTATGGAATATAGGATTTTAATGAAATTTGAATCCATATCCACTTAATTCCTCTTTGTGGCTGGAATGAAGGATTTAGTAGAATTGGATTACAATTCCACTAAATTCCCTAAATCCAAACACATCCTAAGGGAGCCAATATGGTGCAAGAAGAGAAATGTAACTTACATCGCCTCCAATATTTTATTGGTTTGTGCTTGGGAAAAGCAAGAGGATTTTGCATTGATAGCCAAACTAAGTGCACACCATAGTCACAAATACCGGCCATTTTTTTAAATATCGTGATTTTATTGTGAGATTTTAAAAAACTGACACAATCTCGAGAAAAATATGATATTTCAAAATATCGCCAATTTTGAAAATATCACATCTTTTATCACAATATTTTCTTGTTATAATGTGATCTTGGCATTTATATATTTTTTGCCTATATTTTCTACATAGTTTATCTGATATATATTAAAATTTTAAATATACCAATATTTTTTGAGATTTTCCTGAGGAAAATAAATATTACAGATTATCATGACATTTTCCTTTGTCAAGAAAATCGCTAATTAGATTTATGACTATGGAATACACACGCATCCAGACGGGTGCATGCTAGCATATCGGTAATCAAGTACACTTTGTTCTTTTTATTATATCTCAGGTGACATCACATGGATACGTATACAAACATGGATGTGATATATGGATTCGAGACATGAGTACATTATATGATTTTTATGCAAAGTCAAACACATTGATGATATATATTTCTTAAATTTAATATATAACTTTTGATATTTTTTATTATGAAAATCTACTAAAATATTATACATAGTGTCTTTGTAGGCCTTGTCATGTCTTCTAGACATGTGACCATCGTGTCCTTGTGACATAGAATTCTCAAAGTATTAGGAGGTCATAAAAGTCATCTTATGAACAAATGAAATATAAAAAGGCTAAGAGAAATATCAACGCTTCAGGTACTGAGTATGCGCCTCAGTACCTTGAGCGTGCGCCTCGCTTGTGAGGCGTACGCTTCAAGTACTGTGGCGTACGCCTCTCACAACATTGATCTAAAGTACACTTTGGATCAAGACCTTCATATTGGGCCAATAGTTTGGATGATCGAAATTCTATGGGTGGGTTTGCTTTATCTCTTTTTTTGGTTTCAATATGATTTCTTGGAGTGCTAAAAAGCATATGTCTTGCTCATAGTACAGAAGTCGAATATCAAGCATTGGCTAATGCAATTATTGAACTACTCTGGGTCCAAATCTCTTTTGCAAGAGCTTGGCATGCCTTTGGTCTCACCACTTGTGGTCTGGTATGACAATATTAATGCCTAATCTAGAAAAAACAAACATCTTGAGATTGAGCTTCATTTTGTGTGCAAGACCACTGTGCCTCCAAACAGCAGTTTGCAGTTTGTTGTTCAGTTCCATCTCAAGCCAGGATAAACTTGCTGATATTTTCACAAAAGCTTTTATCCACACATCAGTTCCTCTTTTTCAAATACGATCGAGTTCAATGTTTGTCATCGTCCATTGAGCTTGAAGGGGCATGTTAAGGAAAGTAAGTGTGATACGGTTTTGCCTAGTCATCAAAGAAGGGTGGAGATTTCTCTTCAAGAAAAGCCTAATGAAGGACATAAAACCACTAATAAATAAAGATTGAAGTCCTACACCTCTTTTCCAATTTGAACTCTAATTGTAACATTGACTTCCAAATACGTTGCTACTTCTCATAAGGAATCTGTTGATTGTTAACTATATAAGAAATCAATAGAAATCTCACCGTTGAACGTAGATTCTTTCTCAAGATAACTGAACCATGTTAAGATCGTGTCTCGCTCTCTCTTTCTCGTTTACCCCCCCCACCACCAAACCAATCTCAGGTTATCCTCTCCCGTTAAAAAAACTAACCATTCTTTCATCCTCAGAACCTCTATAAAGAAGAAGAAGTGAAGGGGATGGCAGGAAGCATAGTGGCTGAGGGATCGAGAACGACATACCATATAGAGTGGAAAGACAACAACACACCTCTTTCTCAATCAATTTACTCACATTTTTTTTTTCAGGCTACACAAACAAGTGAAGATCTTCTATTTAGAAAAAGTTATCATATCCACTTGTCATAGTAATTTTTTTTTTCTATGAGAGGTCGGGGTAGGCCTAGGAAGACTTGGATGAAAATGATAGAAAAGGATATGAATGCTTTGAACCTCACCGAGGACATGACATTGGATAGAAATGATTGGAGGAAAAGGATTCATGTGGAAGACCCAAAATGAATTTATTTTTTGGTTCATATAGCTGACCCTAATTGTTTGGGATGAAGGTGTAGTTGTTGTTGTAGACTTTTTCTTGCTTTCAAACGTGCTCTTAGAAAAACGGAGTAATGAGGATGGTGGGAAAAAAAGCATCAAGAACGAACGAGAAAGAGGTGGGGCTGCACGGGAAAAAGAAAGGTGGAGAAGTTGTGGAAAGAAAAAAGTACAAGGGTATTTTCGATATTTCAAAATATTTTAACTCAGGTTAAAGTGAAGATAACAGCAGGCTGAAGCAGGCTCTTCGTTATTTTACAATAGTCAGAAAAAGTTTGGCCCATATCATAAGAAATAGAAAAATGAGATCCATATTTGAAATTAGGAGTAAATGGTCGGCCCCAAATGAAAATTTCCCTATACATTATCTGGAGTCGAATATGGGTAACATCGATTCAACATCCGGCGTAAACTCCGATCCATTCAACCCGAGAGCGGATCCTGTAAAACGCTGGGTGAGATTGGCTTTTAGAGCCACAAAACTAACCCCCACAGTACTGTAGCTCAGTACAAGTGGGACCCACAGAGGGGTGGGTTTTGTGGTTGTAAACGCTGGGTGAGATCAGGATCCGCTCTCGTTCACCCCCACCACAGGTCTCCAGGTGCAGGTTACGGATCGACCACAACCTGATCCGATTCCGAACCGTTTACCGGCTCGAAACTGCTGTCCTCTCTCTCTCTCTCTATAGTCATCTGCTTGACTGGTAGCTAGGGTTCCAGCCAGCTTCTTACCAGTCAGTCATGCAGGATCTCTCCGACGATATCACTCTCTCCTCCTTCCCCCCCTTATATGGATATTCGCCATGGCGTCGTCGGACTCCGACCATCCTCCGCCAGGTGATTGTGATGATTCGGAAAACCCTACCCCTCCTTCCGATCCTCCCGAGATCCTGTCGCAGAGCGATGACTCTATATCGATTTCCCGATCTTCATCCGATCTCTCGTCGGAGGGATCCCGATCGATATCCGTGGCGTTGGGGGATAACTTAATTCCAACCCCAGCCCTAGTTGATGAGGCCGAGCAGGAGGGGCACCGGAAATCGGGATCGGAAACCCTCGGTCCGGGGAAGACTCCGGAAGAAGTTTCGTCGGAGAGGGATTCCATCTCGATCGATGTCCGGGGAGCCGAGGGTTCCGCTGGGGAGCTCGAGGATCGGTCATCAATGGAGAAGAAAGAAGTCTTCCATAATATCGAAGAGACTATGATGAACGAAGAGGAAAAATCGGGGGAGAATGAGGAACTGGAGGCGGCGATAGATGAGGCGCTCGAGAGGGAGAGGGAGAGGGAGAGGGAGAGGGAGAGGGAGAGGGAGAGGGAGAGGGAGATCAGTGAAAGACTAGCGGCAGCAGACGTTCGGATTGTCGAATTGGAGAAGGAAAGGGCCGGTCAGAAGTTGGCGATAGCCGAGCTCTCCGCTTCAATCAGGCAGGCGTCCGACGTTGTCTTGGGGATTATCAAGAAACTCGCCGCGGAAGAGCCCGGAGAAATTGGAAGGATTGCGCATGCAGGCGATGGAGAATCGGGCTTGGATGCAGGGACGAGGGAGCTGATGGGTGGAATTAGGACTTTCAACGGGCTTGTTGTAGCTGCGGAAACGGCATTCGTGGAGTACGAAGAGAAAAAGAAGAAGGAGAAGAAAGAGTTGGAGAATAGCGTGGTGAGCCTGACTGAAGAGGCGAGGGATATCGGCGTGTTGCTCAAAGTGGCATTAATGGAGAAGGAAGCGGCCGAGAGGTCGCTGAACAAATTGAAGGGTGCTGGAGGCGAGCAGAAGAGGGTGGCGATTTTGCAAATAGCACAGAGCGGTCTGCAGAGGGTGGGGTTTGGTTTTATGATGGGTTCGGCTGCTAGCGAAACAGATGGCCACGGGGTGGTGAATTCTGGCGCTAAAGTGGATGGAAATGAATCTGAAGAGGAAGCCGTCAGTCTGGTAAATTGTCTTTCCCATTCTTTCTGTTATGAACTCATTTGTTCGGCAGTATGGAACTGCAAGCTTAGTTTTATTTCATATTCTGGAACTTGGTTATCATTTGTTCAACTCGTTCAAATCTGTTGCTGGACATTAGGGAAGCGCTTTGATCATGAGTAGAATATTGTATATACCTCTGATTTATGATTCTATCTTACAAGGCTCATACATTTGTATTAATAAGAAAATAAATAAATTTTCGAAGAGTGAAAAAAAAAAGAAACTTGAACTTGAAGAAGTGCTCATCTTGATCCACAACAATGTGATGCCAAACAAGAACGGAACTAGAAGGATTCTCGTTACATAAATTAAAATTTGTTTATATGTGTATTCAATATCACGTTTCTTTATAATTCAACTTTAGTTGGGATATTTGAGTGGTCTAGACCTTGTCACTGTTCGAATCAAATCAGATTTAGTGTATTCAATCTGTTTAGTGTGCTAGGTTCCCTCCCAAACAACGTGGTGAATGTTCATTCATGACTGTGGAGTATATCGTATTGGTTTCAGGCATCCACTATCGAGAATATGATGAAGAATATGCGACTTGAGATATCTCAACTCAGAAATTCTTTGGAAGAATCAAGGTACTCTTTCTACACTAAGTTGCCTTAATCCCTTTGATTGCACAGTTCTTGTTTCATTTCTGCGTCACACCCTCTTGGTCATTTTTCTCTTTTGTAATTTAGTTCTTCACCATGATGCTGATAAGACTGATGTGTTACTTGCTATTGGGTCAAGTTTTAATTGTTATTGGGTCAAGTTTTAATTGTTAGTGTGCTGTCAAACTGAGGGTGAGTTTGATTCCCTTAAATCTCAGATTGGAGGCAATTTGAGATCTAGGATCTCAAATCCAAGGAACTCTGGCTCACCCATACCGCCATGCGCAAATGAAACCGCCACCTCCCACCCCCCACATTTTCCCTGAACAAAGCGAGCCAGAAAACTGTGTCATGGAAGTTTTTGGGATCTCAGGTTTGAGTACCCCTTCCATGAAGGGAAGATCTGGGTCCTGTGGCAGATTCAACCTCAAACACTGAGATCGTGGGAATTCCATTGCAACGCTATTTCTTTTCTGAAATACAGGAAAAAAACTCTTATGAGATGATGAGATTGCTTTTCATTCAGTGGATTTTCATTAATTCATTTTTAAAATTGTATGCTCTAATCTCTTCAGTGATAGGCTTTGCACAAGTTTTTTGGGTTCACTATTGAAATTTGCAAAGTTGGATTGAATGTCTGGTTGACTGAACCTGGAGCCTACCAGACCCGTTTTGCTCAATCTATAAATTACCTTATTCCAGTTGCATATCAGCATATGGATAATGGATTCATATCGCTTGAAATTGGATCTGGATCATGTAAAGGACTGACCCATTAAGAACTGCTGTGTTTGCAATGATTTTTTTCCAAGCAGAATGTAGTTTCACTGATAATACACCAATCTTTTATCCTTTTCTGTTAATTCTGCTTGTTTTATGCTTCATATTCAGAGGTTGAGATTCCTCTTAAGCTGATGGTCTATTTTTTTTCCATAGTTGGTGGAACATGATGCCGATACACTTGGTACTACACGATAATTTTCAAAGTTTAGAACATGGGGATACGGCCGTACACACATATACATGTATGTATGTATGTGTGTGTTTGTGTAAAACAACATTTTTAAATCACTACATTTAAGAACATCAAATAATGCGACTAAGTTGAAATTGAAACAAGGTTGTAAGTATCGTATCGTTACCCGTATCGGTTGGGCCCAAAGTAACACCTATCGTATCGTATCATAAATTTCTAATAAAAAATTTCTAAAAAATTCAAAAAAATCAAGAAAAATAAGAAAAATTAGCAATTTTTTTTAAAAAATCACATCACATGAAACAACAATGAATTGCACAAAATACAACCATAAAATCACATATGAAGCATTTATGTCTCTAGTGCCACATAAGACATCATCAAACCTCAACTAATATAGAATCATAGATAATATTGCATGCATATCTTACGAGAACAATGCAAAATATTAAATATCTTGCAATTAAGAACATGCCACAAGACTCATACTTTTATATTACATAAACAAAAATATTATGGCAATAGTTGCACTCGATTTTCAATCGGTTTTCACTCATTACTTGAGTGCGTCATTGCCATGCCAGATCATCTTATGCCATCTTTGTTGGAGGATTGTGGAGCCTGAATTTCTACTTTGATATAAATATTTAATTTTTGCGGATCCAACTTCGCGGTAAGTTGGTGGGGGGTTGTAGGGGGCAGCGGTCCCCGAGGCAATTTTTTTTTTGGAGAGTAGCTTTATAATTTTACTCATAATAATGATTTTTTACCTTAACCCATGGCAAAAATACACTTTTTTTACCTTAACCCACTTCTTTGGGTAAAAAAATGGTGGAAATGCACTTTTAATGGCCTCTAGACAAATGGAGAAGTTGACCCTCTAAAGGTATTTAAAACCCAAAATGAAAAAAGTAACTTTTTGCATTTTTAAAGTGCGCTGAAGGTGTATCATACGATACAAGGGTGTATCGTACGATACACGCAATGCGGGTACGATACACATTCGTATCGCGATACCAGTGTGTATCATATCGCAAAACCCAAAAGTATCATACCATATTGTACGATACATTATACTTACAACACTAAATTAAAATGTAATATAATTGATGACATATTTTAAAAGAAAAATAACTCAAATGAGTATGAAATAAGTAATATGATCATAAAAGAATATTGATAAAGTTAATGGCATAATGTTGACTGTGCATGAAACTGATTTGACTATGTTGATGAAGTGTCTTATTGTGTCCATGAATTGTCCGAGTGTCGTGTCGTGTCAGTACGAGATGCACGTGCTAAGTGAAGTGTTCATATCACATAGATATCACATCTTTCTATTTCATTATCTGTTGCACTAGGCTCAAAGATGTTACAAAGATGTTCTAATTTTATTGATGGGAAGCACAATTTAAGTTTGAGTAGAGTTGATTAGAGCTCTTGAATCTTGTTGAATTTTGCCACTGCACTATTTTACTGACCTACCCTGAATTAGAAATTTCCTGGTCAAACATTTCATGATTTTGGGATGTCAGAATGCTGCACTTTCTCAGTTCCTTGCACCAATATGACATCATCTATGTCATTACTGACACTTCACTTATCATGCGTATCCCGTATTGACACGACATGACATTCAAACACTTCATGGATATAGTCAAACCAGTTTCTCACACAGTCAATATGGTGTCATTAACTTTATTTATTTCCTTTTATGATCTTATTTACTTATTTTGTATTCATTTGAGTTCTTTTTCTTTTAAAATTTGTCATCAATTACATACATGTCAATTTCAAATTGGTTTCATTATTTTGATGTTCCTAATTATAGTGATTTAGAATTGTTGTTTTATACACACACTCACACACATGCATACATCTATCTGTGTACGGTCATGTTCCTGTATCCTAATTTTTTAAAATTAGCATATCATACCAAGCGTATCTACATAGTGTCCCTTTCTTGCATCCGTATCCATGTGATGTTATGGATCCAACCTGCCCCAGATCCGATCTAAGGAATCTGCCCCAGGATCCGACCTAGAGGACCCAACCAGCCTAGAGTCCCACTCTGTCTGGGACTGTGCAGGGAAACCTGCCCAGCCTGGAGACCTACCCAGGCTGGGATTGTGCTGGTCGACCAGCCTAGAGTCCCATCTAGGCTGGGATGCCCTTATGTATTTTTACTCTTTTGCCTTCTTATAATTTTATAAGTAGATGTACCTAGCTTAGTTATTTTTCAATAAAGTTTATGAATATTCTCTCAATTCTTCTTTTCAGTTCTTGCTCTTGATTGCCTTTCGAGGGAACATGTTTCTCCCTTCACCTATCCATCTTTTTCGCAAGTTGTCGGTCGGAGGGAATGCCCAATTCTTCCTCCTCCCTAGCGCCAAGCTCCCCCTACTCCTTGCCTGTACGACCAACCCCGATCTCTCTCTCTCTCTCTTGCTGTTGTCGCCCCAGCCTGCTGCTTGTCCACCTTCGGCCGGACACACACCCTTCTCTCCCTCGCACCTGCAGCATGCCCGCCCGCTGCTAGGCACGAGCCGCACCCTTCTTTCATGTTGCGGTCCCACGTGCAAGCTTTCCTCTCTCGAGCCGCACATCGTTCAACGTACTCGGATCCACATGATCATTCTCTGTGGGAGTTTGGATCCTGGCAGTGGTATTAGAGCACCGTTCCCTGGAGCCAAATCGACCAACCAAATTTATTGGACGACACAACCAGGGCCCACACCCTTCTCGGTTTTCGTACAGGTTTGTATCAATGCTACTTTTTATTCTTAGTTGTATTTAATTCGGTAACGTCAGATTTTTATCGTGCATAGTGTTAGATCAGACCCAACACTGATCTAGCCCGAATCTGGACGATTCGGGCTGATTCAAGTCCACACCAAGTCAGATACGTATTTTTGGGTGCAACATAGACACTTTTGGGAGGGTTTCACCAACCCAGGTGCTCGAGTTCTATGACGATTTTGGCTTGTGTGCAGAAGCCCTACGCCAACCCGGACGTGTGCTTGCGCGACGCTACCAGTACCATTTATCGCTCCGTTAGTTTTGAGTCTCTCAAGCGAGGGCCCAAGTCCTTAAATCCATAACCCTTTAAACCCGAGACATGACACATGCATAGGAGATGATACGGGAACTACTGACGGAGTGGACTCCCAAATCACCCACTTGACAGGGACCATAGGTGGCATCCATGAGCGTGTGTAGATGTGCTCAACGAAAAACTGAATAAGCATTTCCAACAACTCCTCGTGGTTTTGGATTCTATCCAGAATCAAGGGAACTATCGAAACGATCATAATGGGGATTCCAACTCAGGTGACCAATCTTCGGGTTCTTCCACAAACTGACCCTACTCGGCCTGCCCACCCAAGTTGGAGTTTCTGAAGTTTGCCAGAGCGGACCCTATGGGCTGGTTGTTCCGAGCCGAGCAGTACTTGATGATCGCAAAGATGACTGATGAAGACTGGGTGGCATTTGCCTCGATCTACTTGGAGGAAGAGGCTACCCGATGGTACCACTCGATGGAAACCCAATTGGGGATGCCTTCTTGGGAGGCCTTTTTGAGAGCTTTGGTGATATGGTTTGGTTACGTTGTCCAAGCTTCGCTAGCATGGCAATGTTAACGATTATCAGGCAGAGTTCAAGAGGTTGAGCAACCTCGTTACCGCATGGTCCCAAGAATCTTTGATTAAGACATTTATTATGGCTTTCAAGTCAGATCTGTGGATCGAGGTCCAGGCCGCGAGACCCATCTCTTTGATGTAGGGTTTCGAGTTGGCACGCATGGCCGAGGAGACTGTCAGGATAAGCTTGCACTGGGGTCATACCAGTGGGACTCCCGGTCAGAGGTTCATGTCCCTGGTGAATTCGTCCCCTGGCAGGACTGTGTCCCGCCCATCATGGGACACCGTCCCTCAGAAGCCTACCAAGTGGGCCACAAATCATTCTTCACAAATAGGGCTTGCGAAAGAATCATGCCCCAAGGTTCAGGTGAAGCGGCTCTCTCATGAGCACATAGAGGAGCACCGTAAGAAGGGCCTCTATTATCATTGCAATGAGGTATGGACGAGGGACCACAAGTGTAAGGTCCTGGTTCTGTACCTGTGCAATAGTGAGGCTGAGGATGGTGAGGCCTGCCTTAGTTGTCATTATGTGCTAGGCGGAGCCTAGGTGCTCTGCCCCTAAAAAGCCTAGGTGAGGCCTAATAGGTACCCCAAATAAAAAAACAAAATAAAGCATACAAATATGTAAACAAACTACTAAAATTGATAACAAACATGTATACACCATAAAATCAATAAACAATAAGAAAAAGACAAAACAAAATATGTTGTCGAACACTATAAGACAATTATATTAAATAACTTGCTCAATACATTGTCCAACACAAAACATTTAACATTTAACATTTAACATCACAATACATTTAACTAAACAGAGTTCAAAAACATATGTATTTATTCTTCAATATCAAACTTCATTTCAATATCAAACATATGTATTTATTCTTCAATATCAAACTTCATTTCAACGATTTCCTTCATTTATTGCATCGTTTAGTGGATTGAGATGATGATGGCAGATCATCTTCATCTTTTGAATCAGGGACCACCTCTGGTAAATTCTGTCCCACAAATGCTGCATGTACTTGTGCCTTTCTCTCATCATCTTCTCTAAGACTAGTAAGAAGCTCAACACGAATATCAGAAAGAATGTTGTCTTTACATAATTTCACAGTGGAGTTGATATGCCCCACAACATGACATTTAAATCTATGCAATTTTCTATACATTATAAAATCACAAAAGTTACACTTCACTATTCCTTTGAGAGGCATCTCCAAGTCAACTGGTGTGCAATATTTCAGGATCCTTTGAGAGACATTCTCCAAGACCTCCACCATCCATCGACCTTCTAAAACACAAATTAATAAATCTAGTCACTACAAAGATGTAAAACAATGTAAGTGATAACCATGTTAAAAAATAAAACAAAGAACAATTGAATAAACAAACCATGCAACTGATAATATATATAAAAAATTAAAACATAACAAATTAATCACCAAATAAAAATATAGACATATAGATATTTAACAAATCTACACACACATAACGTAAGTAACTTTGAGTGTATTCAAGTCTAAAATAGTCAGAACCCCAATAAGTTTATAATAAGTTTACAATAACAACTTAATTTAATCCTTAGATAATGAACTTGAAAGTCCATCATCATCATCTGAATTATCTTCAACGATATATTGCTCTTCTTCTTCAGTTTCATCTGTAGAGCTAGCTTCTTCCTCTTCTTTTTTCACGCTCACCACCTTCTTTCCTTTGTCAGACTTTTTCTTTCTTAGGTCTTTAGTAGCACGCGTTCTTGCCCCCCGCCCTATGCCTTGACGCTTCAGATGCCTTATCAACAAGATCCCATGTAAGTGACATGTCATTTTCGAAGACTACCTCATATTCACTTTGCCTTAAATCATTATCATCAACTTCTCTTAAGATGATGGGGTCAAGATGTGCTTTGTTCATTCACTCCTCGTACCTTCGCTTCAATATTCAATTATATTGCACAAAAATCAAATCATTCAACTTTTTGTGCAAAAGTTGGTTTCTTTTTTTTGTATGAATCTGCAAAAAAAATATAAAGTTAAAATATATATAAACTAATAAATATTATTTAGTAATTATTAATTAATAGTAAATAATATCTTACCACTTCAAAAATACTCTAGTTACGTTCACAAATGGATGCACTGCATGTGAGGCCTAAGACTCAAACAACAATGGTCTGGAGCTGGGGACAACCAATGGCAAAAGAAATCCATCAATCCGCTAAAAAATCAAATTAGATGTAAATAAAATATATAAGTTATAAAAATAATGTAAAGCGAGTTATATGAAATTTAATCATCTTACCTGATGTTTGCACTTTTCTCTTCTTTTTTGCAAAGTCCACCCCGAAAGGTCTACTAGCAGTTATATATCTTATGAGTTAGTCTACTAGTGCATCTCGATCTGCTTTGCTTCGAACAAGACGGATGATGCAATCATATAAGCCATCTTTATCTCCTCATTGGACTCGATATTTTCATACTCATAATATATGACTGAATTTACATATAAGCCTGTTGCATGCAAAGGTTTGTGTAATTGATTGCTCCATTTTTTATCGATTATCTCCTAAACAGGGTAAATTTATCTATTAAGTAAAATAATTAAAAATAATCATTATACAAGTTAAGTTAAAATTTAAAAACAAAATTTACAATTAGTAGAATATAAAAAAATTAACTTATACCTTGATCTGTTTCTTTGCACGGTTCATTTTCTCGTAAATGTAACTCATAGTAGGCTTTTCATTGCTATCAACCAATTAAAGCACGTCAATCAAAGGGGCCATTGTTTTCAGAGCACAACTCACTCCCTTCCAAAATTTTGAACTCAAAATCATGCTTTCACATCTTTTACCAACAAACGTTTTTGAGAAACTACTTTTTGCCCAATCATCTCCAATAAACATGAACCTTAGCCTTTTTTGCAATTATATATGCTTTATAAAGTAAAAAATCTAATAGCAAATCTCGTCAGTTCTGGCCTATGTAAGTTCCTTTCTATATCACATGGGTACAGGTACGAGTACGGGTGCGACACGAGTGCGGAGCAATTTCAAAATTTTTGGACATGGGGACATATATATATATATATATATATATATATATATATTAAGATCCGACCCCGATACCGTTTTGGATCCGGGTTGGGTCCGGATCTGGACCCGACCCGAGTCCAAATTAATTGTAATAAATAGACAAAAATAGACTCGGTCAAAGTTGTCTGAGTCCAAAATGTGGACGAACTCGGCCCCGGTGCGTTGATCGAGTCCGACACTTAGTTGATCGTGTTCGCCCTATGACCGAAGCCGCACCCGTGTCGGGGCGTGTCGACGCGGGTGCGTTGACCTTTTAGCCGAGTCCGTGTGACTTAGGTTCCTTTGTATGTGTGCTCTCGTCATACTCAACACGTATGTTTGTATATAAATACTACCAATTGCCTTGCTTTTTCAAAAATATTCTTCAACTCTTTCAATTCTCCTATATCTTCCAATATCAGATTTATACAATGTGCAGCACAAGGAGTCCAAAATAAATGTCTTCTTTTATCCATCAACAATTTAACCATCTTTGATGTAGTTAAAGGCATTATCGGTAACAACTTGAACTGCATTCTCCTCCCCAACTTCTTCAACAATATCATTCAACAATGCAAAAAGCAAATTTGCATCTTTTACTTCATTTGATGCATCAATCGATTTAAAAAACATTGTTCCCAAAGGGAAATTAACAAAAAATTAATGTGTGTACGCTCTTTTTTATTAGTCTAACCATCTGACATTATGTTGCATTTATATTTGGACCAATCCATTTTGTATTGGTCCAAGAACTCCTTCGTTTTCTTCATTTCATTATTCAAAAGTGGTTCTCGCAGCTCGATTTCTGCATTTATATAATGGAGGCTTTATCTTGGCCTATAGCTTCAATCATACTGAAAAATGAAGGTAACTTCGTTGTATTAAAAGGTATTCCACCATCATAAAACCATCTACTAATGTACTCGCACATTGTTTTTCTTTTTTTTTGAAATGATTCTCTAATGTGGTTTGTTTGTTTGCCTTTCGTTTTCTGTTAGATCACTTCAAAAGTACAAATCCATAAACTATTTTGCCTGTGGTGGTCTCAAGCCGAATATACTACTCGGCTGCTCTTCCATCTGCGAAACTGCAACATGTCCTTCGTTAGAATCGAAAGTTGAGAACAAACTTTCACTTCTTTCATATATATTAACTTAATCTAATTTTTTTCATCTCTCTTCTTCGATTCCTCCATGTACTTAGAAAGCACTTGCTTGATTTCTGCCGTTTTATCACAAGCCTTCATGCTTTTTTCAATCCCAAGTAGATGTTGCTTTATTCTGTATATGCCTCCTTTATAAGTTATTCCACATTTAATGCATGTCACATAATTCAGATCTTGTTTATCCTTAATATAAGCCCACTCCCACAGTGGATCACTTGGTTTTTGCTTGAAAATGTCGAGTTTGGAGTGGACCCACTAACACTTGCAGAAGAAGCCCCTTCCATCGTTCTAAAAAATGATAAGAATCTAAAAAAAAATGAACATGTAAATTCACTAAATTAAAAGGAGTAAGCATAAGTAACAATTAACATAAGCGCAAAATATGAATTCAGCCTTTCACAGAAACACACATATTACATATATATAAATATATAATATATTACATAATAAATAATAGTCTAAACATGCTTTTGGGCTTTTGTAAAAAAATTTACAGAAACAAAAAATAAACATGCACGAGCAAGTGTTCATGCATGCATTATTTTCTGCAGGCAATATGTTATTTTGATGGCACAAATGCTGTCAACTAAGGTGCATGCACATCTACCCACACATAACAACCACAAATGAGAGTAAAATAAAAATGCACAACATACACTCATTGTCATCTATTGGTTATAAATTAACTGCAGTCAATATGTTATTTTGATGGCACAAATGCTGTTACCTTTTCTATCTCACTGGTCACTGCAAAGTTCAAGATTTTCTTGTAAATACTGCATGCACTATCTCTCCTTTGCCCCAACCTGCTTAGCAAAGGGCAAATGAATTAACTTTGCATAAGCATCAATTTCATAGCAAATATCAGAAGAAAAGGCCAAAGTATGCAGTCATGATGACATAACAAGAACCCTCTTGATCCTTTTCATTTAAACAAGAACTTTCAAGAACTTTATATTCCCATGAATAAAATATTGAGGGAACAATCAATCATGTTTGATGGTTTGAGAACCAAACTGCTATACCTTGTAGAAAACACTGTGAGTACTCTACTGCAGTAATAACTGCAATGGTAAATCACACTTGTACATAACACACAAGATAAACAAAGAAAGTATCCCCATGATGCTACAAAAAGACAAAACTATGCAAGATATTGTACATGTTCCCATGAAATATCCCTAAATTATACATCATTATAACTGTTGCTTTGCAAGAGGCTTTTAAAAAATAATTTTCTCAGGTGTTTTCGAAAGAAGATGCTAGCCAAAGAATGAATAGCTTTATCAATGAGCTGGGTCTTGGAAGACAAGATGTATCCATTCTTTTAATTCACTATATATCTAATAATAATTGAGAATTGTTAAATCATGATGGAGATAACATGCATCATAACAAGTGGTTTCTCATCACCAAGATGTATAAATGGTGCTGCACATATATAGCCACAAGGAGTTTAAAATACAACTCCTTACTGGTTGCAGAAAAAATAAATCTGGATGCAACTCACTAGATTAATCTTCTAGCTGCATAAAGGATGACACTAACTTCAAACCCTTGACATGAGTCAAGAAAAATATAAAAGCACCTACCCGGAACAGTGATTATTCAATGTATGCAGCAGTTATAACGTTCCAAGCAAAATGTATAGTCCTGCAAGTCAGCAATGATAACACAAAAAAAACAAGTAAATTATACAAGAAAAGAATACCTTCAAGATGTTCTAAGGATTTTGGCACATCATGTGTAAAAAATGGAAAACAAAATCTTTGGGAAAATAGGGACAAAGGCATATTCTTCCAAGGGTGTCGAGCATATCCAAACCTAAAAAAGGAAACAATCTTTTGGAAAACAGGGGAAAAATGAGGACTATGAAGGTTGTGAAACAACACACGATTAACAGTAAAGCATTAATCATAAGAGAAATTCAAAAACCACCGGAATACTTGAGTTAAACGGTAAACCCTAATCAAATTATTTGAGGAAAGGCTTAAAAAGCCAACAAACTGAGCCGATCAAAACGAGCTAACGACGTGGAGAGAGAGAGAGAGAGAGAGAGAGAGAGAGAGAGAGAGAGAGAGAGAGAGAGAGAGGTACCTGTAGTCCGTAGCGGCTCAGAGTCTTCTTCTTCGTGCCGTAGCATGTGAGAGAGAGGAGAGCGCAAACACAAATAAAAAGGGGAAAAGGGACCCCTTTTTCCCCCTTTTATAGTCATTGACATTAGTCAACGACTTAACAAAAAAGTTTTGCTGACCTAGGTTATGGCCTAGGCGGAAATGTAGGGCCCCACCATCCAAACTGCGTTCCCCAGGTGGTGGGGCTGCACCTAGGCCGTCTAGGCACGACGCCTTTGACAACTAAGAAACCAATGATGCCGAGTTGTCAGATGCGACTGATGACGTTCCAGAGATTTCGTACCACGCACTAGCTGGAGTGGAAGTACTAGAGACCATGAAAGTGAGAGGTAGAATCGGCCAACTGTCTATCTCAGTGTTGATAGATACCAGTTCAACACACAACTTCGTGTGTGCACGGTCAACAAAGAGGGCCAAATGCGAACTACCCCTCAGCATCCCTTGGAGATGGTGGTTGGGGACGACAGCAAACTCAAATGCACCGCCCTTTGCCCTGGCATTTGACTGGAGATCCATGGAATGATATTGACCACAGACATGTCCGATCAATGGTGCAGACACGGTGTTAGGGATGCAATGATTGCAGTCCTTGGATTTTGTCTGGTGGAACTTTAAGGACATGATTATGGAGTTTGAGTATGGTGGCCATTAGGTGTCAATCCGAGCTTCTCCCCGGTTACCTTCTCTAGCCGGGTCTAAACGACTTGCTAAGGTGGTCTGAGAGGGTGTGTCGTAGATGTTTGTGATGATGGTAGTAGAATAGGTACCCACAACCCTAGAGGAGACCCAAACTGATTTGGAGGCCTTACTCCAGGAGTTTGGCACACTGTTTGATGAGCCTAAAGGCCTTCCACCCTCTCGGTCTCATGATCATGCAATCCCTATTGAGTTCGGGGCCAAGACAGCTAATGTTCGACCCTACAGATATACATACACTCGAAAACTGGAGATTGAGCGAGTAGTGAAGGAGATGCTTGCCGATGGGATCATCCGAGCCAACAAAGGTCCATATTCTTTTCCAGTTCTATTGGTGAAGGACGGATCTTGGCGGTTCTAGATCGTTTACAAGACCCTTAAGATTACGATTAAGGACAAGTGCTCGATTCCAGTGATCGATGAGTTGTTGGTCGAACTGCATGGAGCACACTACTTTTCGAAGCTGGATCTTAGGTCTGGTTGCCACCAGATCCACATGGCCCTGAATGATGTCTAGAAAACGACGTTTCAAACTCATGACGACTACTACGAGTTTCTTGTGATGCCATTTGGTCTCACCAACACTCCAACAACCTTTCAGGGCTTGATGAATAACGTTTTTCGGCCCTACCTCTGACAATTCATATTGGTTTTCTTCGACGACATCTTGATTTACAACTCTTCTTGGGAAGACCATATGCTCTATCAACGGATTACCCTGGAGACTCTCGCTGAGCATCAGTTGTATGCCAAGTGAACCAAATGCAGTTTTGGTTAACCCCATGTACATTACATGGGACATGTCATCTCAGGCCAAGGTGTGGAGGTGGACCTCAAGAAAATCGACGCAATGCAAAGTTGGTCGGTGCCCCAGTCACTAAAGGGACTGCGGGGATTCCTTGGCCTTACCGGGGTACTACCGCAAGTTCGTTCAGGGGTATGTTCAGATCACCCACCCCTTGAATGACTTACTGAAGAAGGGCCTCTTAGAGCTAGGAGTCTACCATGACCTTCGAGTCCCTGAAGGAGGCCATGACTCGAGCTCCGGTGTTGGCTCTATCGGATTTTGCAAAGACCTTCGTAGTTGAGGTCGACACGTCCGAAGTGGGTATAAGGGTTGTTCTCACGTAAGAGGAACATCCCTTAGCCTATTTCAACAAGGTCACCGCAGAGGAGAAACATGGCATGTCGACATATAAAGAGTTCATGGTCATCATTCTGGTCGTAGACAAGTGGTGTTTGTACCTAATTGGTTGACGTTTTGTGGTGAGGACTAACCATAGGAACCTGAAGTACATGCTTGAGCAGACAGTGATTTCTCCCACCCAGTAGAAGTGGATTTCGAAGCTCCTTGGCTACAACTTTGAGATTCAGTATCGGAAGGGTGCTAGCAACCAGTTGGCCGATGCCCTCTCAAGGCATGGCCACGACGATGAGCTTAACAAATTTCATATCTGCTATAGCATTAACAGGAAACAGGGCGAGAGAGAGAGAGAGAGAGAGAGAGAGAGAGAGAGAGAGAGAGAGAGAGAGAGAACACAATGGCTGGGGCGGCTCACAATGCTCGACCTCCAAGCCCTAACCATATTATATATAACAGCAAAAATACAACTATCCTTGTAATATCAGAGATATTACAAGGATGCCATTAATGAGAGTAAAACAACATGTGTTTCGTTAACATACCATGCGTATGGATTTGGATCCAGATCCATACGCAAGCTATATTTTAACACCCTCCCTCAAGTTGTACGTGATTTTGGATCATGTACAACTTGCTCTTCAATAGCCAAAATTGACGTCCTGTTAACCCCTTGGTAAACAAGTCTGCCACTTGATCTTCTGTTCGAACATGACGTAGTTCTATCTCCTTCATCTCGACTTTCTGCCGTATGAAATGTTGATCAATCTCAATGTGCTTCGTTCTGCTATGCTGGATAGGATTACATGCAATGTTTATTGCGCTTTGATTGTCACATAGAAGAAAAGATCGAATAATTGTCTCCCCAAGATCACTTAATAAGTGTCTAATCCATGTGGCTTCTGCCGTGCCTGCAGCCATCGATCTGTATTCAGCCTCTGTACTCGATCGTGCCACTGCCTTTTGTTTTCTGCTGCTCCAGGACACTAAATTGTGTCCAATATATACACAATATCCAGAGACAGATCGTCTCTCATCTGGATCCCCTGCCCAATCTGCGTCTGTATAAGTGATGAGTTCATGTCCTCTATGCAAATTATCGTTCTTACGATAAACAAGTCCGTCTCCTATAGTTCCTTTTAAATAGCGTAGAATGCGCTTCACAGCTTCCATATGACCCTCCGTTGGAGCATGCATAAACTGGGATACCTGATTGACAGCATAAACTATATCAGGTCTGGTAAAGGTCAAGTACTGTAACATTCCCACGAGACTTCTATACATTGTAGGGTTGACACAAAGATGACCATCTTCAGAGCTCAGTCTTTGGTGTAATACACTAGGAGTACTGACTGGTTTGCAATTCGCCATCCCGGCTCTTTCCAGAAGGTCAAGAGTGTATTTTTGTTGCATGAGTGTCAATGTGTCTTGTTGTCTGTCAACTTCCACACCAAGAAAGTACCTCAACTCCCCTAAATCTTTCATTTTGAAAGTTTTCATTAAAAACTGCTTCACGCCTTGCACATGATTATCTGAACTCCCAGTGATCACAATGTCATCAACATATATAAGAAGAAGTATAACAATGTCTGCCTTTTGGCAAATAAAAAGGGAATGATCCAGAGAGCATCTTCTAAAACCATAACTCTGAATTTGCATAGAGAAACTTTCAAACCAGGAACGGGATGCTGCTTCAACCCATACAGAGATTTCCTTAGTTTGCACACCCAAGCAGTAGGGTCCTTCTCGGCATAACCAGGAGGTTGCTCCATATACACTTCTTCCTTTAAAGTTCCATGCAAAAATGCATTTTTAACATCCATCTGGCTAAGGCTCCAACCTCGATCGACTGCTAGGGATATGATGACACGAATAGTACCCATTTTGACTACCAGACTAAAAGTTTCATCGTAGTCTTCACCATATTGTTGTGTGAATCCTCGAGCAACAAGTCGTGCCTTATATCTGTCAATGCTTCCTTCAGGCTTATATTTTGTTTTATAAACCCATTTTGAGCCAACTACATTCTTTCCTTCTGGCCGAGGGACTATTTCCCAAGTCTGGCATTCATGAAGGGCTTCCATTTCTTCATTCATAGCTTCAGTCCAATGACGGGATTGAAGAGCTTGAGTAAAACAAGTGGGTTCAGCCTGTTTTGTGAGCTGAGACATAAACAACTGGAAATCAAGAGAGAAGGTCTCATAACTCACCCATCGTTGAATAGGATGCTTAATGCGTGACGGCCTTTGAGCCGGATCATTGGCGATGCTTTCCACATACCTTGGCTCAGTATTTTTGTCCCGTCTAGTGTATACCTGTCCAGAGAAGCGTTCTACTGGGGTTGGCTCAACTGGAGATGATTCAACATGTATTTGTGAGTCATTCAACTCCCTACTCAAGTCGAAGGAAGGACAATTTGTCTGACATGTTTCTCCTGTATTAGCAAAAAGATTTGCGCTCATCCATGGATCATATACTTCTAATTCTCGAGATTGCACCGCTGCAGAGTCATTGACCTGAAAATTTCGTTCGTCAAAAACAACATTTCTGGAGGTCCTAATACGTTTTGTAGTAGGATCATAGCATCGATAACCTTTGTATTCATCTGCATACCCAACAAATCTGCACTTGCCAGCCTTGTCCTAAAACTTATTTCGCAGAGATGAATCAATATGTACATAACATACACAACCAAAAGCACGCAGTTGATCGTAAGAGGGATGTTGCCCGAATAAAGTATAATAGGGAGATTTACGATCCAAAAGTGCCATAGGAAGACGATTTATGATATAAACAGATGTGTGAAAAACTTCTGTCCAGAGACTAACGGGCACATTGCTATCATGTAACATGCTCATCGCGCTCTCAACAATATGCCTGTATTTCCGCTCTGCAACCCCATTTTGTTGAGGAGTATGAGGGCAAGAAACCTGTCGACTTATTCTTTTATCCCGAAGAAAGGCAATAAACTCGTTCGATGAATACTCTCCTCCACCATCACATTGAAAATGCACAATATCACAAGCAAACTTTGTTTTGACCATCGAATGGAATTCCCGAAATATTTGAAAAACTTCATGCTTGTGTTTTAAGAAATATATCCAAGTATAACGAGAATAGGAATCAATAAGGATAACATAGTAACGACTGCCAGAAAGAGAAGGAATAGGTGCGGGTCCCCAAACATCAGAACAAATAATCTCAAATGGCTTTGAAGCTCTTTTATTTATAATATGAAAAGGAAGAACATGACTTTTGCAGAGTTCGCATGAGGAACATTTATTATTATTATTAGAAAATGAACATAAACTAGACTCTGGAAGAAGACCATTAGATACAAGGTTTTTAACGAAACCTCGATTACAATGTCCCAAACGACTATGCCAAATATCTGGCTTATTACAATGAAATGAATTAAAAACTGCCAATGAAGGAAAAAACAAAGACTCTGAAGGCGAAGACACTGAAGAATGCTTGGACGACTTCAACTGGAGAACTGGGACTGAAGACGAAGACACTGAAGGAATCTCCTTGAAGACGTACATGTTTCCTTGTCGCTCCCCCTTAGCGAACGTCTCCTTCGTTCGTAGATCCTTAACATAAACAGAAGAGGGAGTAAATTCGACAGAAGAATTCATATCGTCAACAAGTTTAGCTACAGAGACAATGCTATTTTTAATATTAGGAGCAAGAAGGACATTGGACAAGTGAAGTGAGGACTTTGACATAGGGATATGTGCATTGCAGTATGACTAATGGAGTGATAAGTTCCATCTCCCGTAACTATACTACCTTTTTTAAAATAAGGCAATAAGTGAGATAACTTACCCGCATTACCCGTAACATGCGTGGCGGCACCTGAATCAACATACCATTCGCCTTGTTCATTTTGCTTGATCGTCATCTGTGACAATGCTGATAACAAAAGTTGTTGCACATCTGTGGATGGCCCTTTTGTGTCCACAACAGTAGCGGATTTATTTTCAATTTTGTTTATTTTTCCTCTATTCTGTAGGTTGAACCAACAATCAGCTTTCACATGTCCTCTTTTGTTACATAGGAAACAAGTGGGCACTCTCCTCTGATTCCCTGTGTTAAAACCCCCTGAAATATTAGGTGTAGGCAAGATACCACGTCCTCCCTGCCCAAAACGTCCGCGGCCTCTGCCTCCTTGATGCCCTCCATTCCATCGTCCAAAACCTACAGAAGTGTCCATGGCCAAAACTGAATGAGGACGAGTTGATTCATTTCCTTCTGCCCTTTGCTTCATAACCATCTCATGCTGGAGAAGTTTCGCTTGGAGGTCGTCAAAAGTGGGCAAGTGAGGAAGGCATGATAAAGCTGTGGTAAACATGTCAAAGTCAGGACCCAATCCATTGAGGAGTTGTTGAACTTTATCTTTATCTGCAATAGCACTTCTAACAACAGCCAATTGATCAGTAATACTCTTCAAGCGGCCTATGTATTCCATGACTGTCATGGAACCTTTCTTCAAACTTTGAAATTCATTTTTTAAGAACATAACTCGGGATTCTGATATTTGAGAGTAAGTCTGTGACAGTTTACTCCACAGATCCGCCGCAATGCAATCATCTGAAAGAGTAACCAACACTTCTTGAGAGAGTGTTGACGTAATATAAGCAACTAAAGACTGATCCCGCTTCCTCCAAACTGTATATTCTGGATTCTTAATGGAAATGGTAATTGTGTCACCTTTCTCATCCTTGGTTTCCTGCAAAATAAGCCGTGGTGGTATAGGGACTAAACCATCCAAATGTTCATCGAGATCCTGACTCCGTATAAAAGGAAGGATTTTCCTTTTCCACGTCAAAAAATTAGAATGAGTAAGTTTTTCTGTAACAAGCTGACTCAAGAAATTGGCAGAGGGACCGGATGATGAAGACGAAGAGTAATCCATATCAGTAGAATAATGAATAAGCAAACAAGATGAATGAAAAGAAATAAACAGATTTAAGATCACTCAATTAATCAGAAACACTGTAATAAGGCAGATACTTGTACGACCAAACAAGGCTGCACAAAGATCACTAAAACAACAACGACGGAAGGAAAGGAAATTTAAGGAATCAAAACTGATTTGAAAAAAAAAAAGAGAACCAACACAGATGATAGAGTAACAAAAAAGAGAGAACTTAGGATGAACACAGTCGATGAGCACGCTGAAGGAGAAAACACTGTTTCAGAAGGAGGAAACGTTGTTTCAGAAAGGGGAGATGTAACACCCCAAAATTTCAAACTTGCAAACCTTTCAGAAAAACGGACAAGAGACTAAAAATGAATCTCTTCATCTCAGAGATGTTTTACGAAATCAGCGGAAGACTATACTTTTGCTAAGTTCAGAAAGGCAAGCTGACAACTTTGGGCGCGTTAGCTAAAAGAACCAAAACGCACAACCCATGCCACTTGCAAACACTTGGAAAAACCACTTTCATTTAAGAAATTCTCCAAATAGCACAAAATTCGGATATCCCCAGGAAAATCCGTTACAAAACCTCAAACAACAGGATGCGAGCTAAGAGCAGGAAGAAGAGCGTCTTGAAGCCATCTTGCCATCGCACCATCGCCTGTGGTGTACCTAATCATCACCTGTACCCATAGAATGGGTTAGTTTCGCGAAAAACTAGTAGGTACACAAGAGAGACTACCAGAAACTGAATTATGTAGATTTAATTCAGTAGGTTACACAGTTTAAAGCAGATATGCAGTTAAACAGGTAAGCAATGCACACAGGTAACTAGTGCAAACACATAAGTAGTGCAAGCGAACAAGTAGTGCAAGCGAGTCAGTAATGCAAGCGAATCAGTACTTCAAGCGAGTCAGTAGTGCAAGCGAATCAGTAGTGCAAGCGAGTCAGTAGTGCAAGCGAATCAGTAGTGCAAGCGAGTCAGTAGTGCAAGCGAATCAGTACCCAACGACCAGTGTAGACAGACCTTATGTTTCGATAATTACTAACCCGCGGGTACGCGCAGGCAAAATATAGAAACAACTGAAACTAGTTCGGGCGTCTGTTATTTTATGTATTTTCAATAACCCGAATAGCTAGTTGAGTCCGCTCCAAAGGGACGGCTTTAGCCGAGAGAGGATTCCCCAAAGGAGGCAGTGCCACGGATGCATCCAACTTTTGCAGAAGTGTTGAGCTAACTATTGTAGCCCCTTTCCCCTAACTCCAATGACTGGGGAAGCCAGATCGTTGCCCGTAGGGTGGTTGTTAACAACCTGTCCATTGGAGTTTGTACCGCTCTGTCCTCTCCCTTGACAGACACATGGAAGCGAATAGGTACGTTAGGGGTTGCTTAACTAACGACCCATTCTATGCTGTGGTCTTTAAACCACTCGAGCATCTTGCCTGTGAAGGCGAATGTGAGGCCATTTATGTGATTACAACATTGTGCATTTAGCACTGATCGAGGTCGCACGACCGTCTCATCCGATCATCGCAGTACTAGACGTGTCGTGCACGACTACAAGTACTTTAGGATGAAGGGGGTATAGTTCCTCAACAGAAGCTTCAACAGGAGTGTTTCACAAAGATGTAAAGTTTATCTACTTTACTTTATCCTTTGAAACAACAATACCTTGTGCCAACATTATGCATGTGATTATCTCGAATCACATCCGCTATCGGGGTATCTACATGTCTCGCATGACTCGATACCGGCCTCGATAGACGGGATACGGGTTTCTCAACAGAACACCCGCTAAGAAGTTCGCTCGCTCCCGACAAAACTCTTGTCGCAAGAGGGAGAGTGGTAAATGCCCCTTGCATCCTCCACGAGGATGCCTTTAAGGCATCCGCAAAGAGCAAGAACCTGCACGTCATCTGCAATAGCAAGAGTCTAGGCGCAAAGCGCGACGACAAGTAAAAGTTGTAAGCAGGAGTGCAACGCGAAACCTCGACGCGATGCGCGACGGCAAGTAAAGACTGACAGGAGGTAAAGGGCAAGGATCGCGGAACAGCGTCCTTGAGTTAAATGCGTACTAGTATAAATATATATATATATATTTCTATATATATATTTATTTAATGGTCCCTTTTTAGTTAATTGAACTTAATTCAATTGTCCAAGTCTTCTGTGCAATCTTCCCCTACCTTGGAGGGTTACGAGCTTGCTGACGTCTGCGGACGTACACGATTGACGGCTCGGGTCGCGGAGCGCGAGTGGGATCCGTCGTAGCTGCAAATATGCGATATTAACATGCAAACCCAGACAAAAGCAAAAGCAAGGCAAAGACTCGACTTCTCCGATACATTGGGTTGGGGCCAACCATCCCAAATGACCCGAAAAAAAGGATAAAGCAGGACCAAAATGAGCCTTGCCGCCTAAAGGAGAATGTAGTCAATGCGAGCAGATGACTCACGTTTACTAGAAATTCCTCGTTGGAGACCAACAATTGTAATGATATGTCCCTATCACGATGTAGCTTCCAAAGATTTCCCGAGCCTGTTGGCCAAGGGTATAGGCCCGCGCGCAAAGGGCAGGGGGCCATCGGCCCCTGCTGGCAAACAAAAAGGCAGGGGCCAATGGCTCCTGTTGGCAAACATAAAGGCAGGGGCCAATGGCCCCTGCTGGCAAACAACAAGGCAGGGGCCTATGGCCCCTGCTGGCAAACAACAAGGCAGGGGCCTATGGCCCCTGCTGGCAAACAAAAAAGGGCAGGGGCCATCGGCCCCTGCTGGCAGACAAAAAGGCAGGGTCATCGGCCCCTGCTGGCACAACAGAAAGGCAGGGGCCATCGGCCCCTGCTGGCGCATCAAAAAGGCACGGGCCATCGGCCCCTGCTAGCACAACTAAAAGGCAGGGGCCCTCGGCCCCTGCTGGCATATCAAAAAGGCAGGGGCCCTCGGCCCCTGCTGGTATATAAAAAAGGCAGGGGCCATCGGCCCCTGCTGGCATATCAAGAAGGGGGCAGGGAGGAGGGGCTCGGCCCCTCCCCTGCCGTAGCAGAGAACAGGGAGGAGGGGCTCGGCCCCTCCCCTACCGTAACAGACGCAAAGAGGGGGGTGTCATGCACCACCCCTGCTAAAAGGGGGCACAGGGAGGGGGTTTGTCCCCTCCCGTGGCCACACAGAGAAGTGAGGGAGAGAGAGAGAAGAAACTGAGAGGGAAAAGGTGAAACAGTGGCATACCAGGTGGTTTTCGGGGGAAGCTCGCCGGAGAGAAAGGACGGGTCGCCGACGTCGGTTGTGGCGGCTGTCGAGAGTCGTCGGCGTCGCTGGCGGTGGTTGAGCGAGAGAGGGAGTCGGGAAGAGACGAGAGGGCGAGAGGCGGTGAGGGGGTTTCGTAACCCTCCTCCCGCCTGCCTCGCTGTCTTAAGAGACAGCGAGTGGCAGTGGTTTGGGTCGGGTCCGGATCCGGCCCGAACAAAAACAAATTTTTTTTTGTTACATCCTACCCTCCTTACAATAATTTCGTCCGCGAAATTTTTATTGCATAAATTGGTCAAAATACAAGTCAGGGTATTTATCCCTGACATCAGACTCAGGCTCCCATGTACATTCATTAATTCCATGGTGTTGCCAACATACTTTTACAAGAGAAATCGTCCTCGATCTGAGAACTTGGTCTCGACGATCAACGATTGCCACTGGTCTTTCTTCGAACGTCAAGTCTTTTTGGATATCCACATCATCATAATGAATGATGTGCGATGGGTCGTGAACGTATCTTCTCAGCATAGATACGTGAAAGACGTTGTGGATCTGAGCGTACTGAGGAGGCAGCGCCACGCGGTAAGCCGCCTCGCCGATCCGATCCAGGATCTCAAAAGGTCCGACGAATCGCGGACTCAGTTTTCCCTTCTTCCCGAACCGGAAAACGCTCTTTGTAGGAGAGACCTTAACAAAAACCATATCTCCCGTTGAGAACACGAGCTCTCTACGTCGACGATCACCGTAACACTTCTGCCGACTTTGCGCGGTACGCAGACGTTCCCTGATCATCTGCACTTGCTGAGTATAGTGCTGTAGCACTATAGGTGAATCTAGCATCCGTTCACCAACCTCATCCCAGTAAACAGGTGATCGACAAGGCTTCCCGTACAAAGCTTCGTACGGGGCCATATCGATACTCGCATGATAACTATTATTGTACGCGAATTCCGCCAACCCTGTATGAGAGTCCCATTCTCCCTTCCAATCTAACATGCACGCTCGCAGCATGTCCTCCAAAGTCTGAATCGTCCGCTCAGATTGTCCGTCGGTCTGAGGGTGGAAGGCGGTGCTAAATTTTAGCTTTGTGCCCAAAGCCAACTGCAACTGCCCCCAAAACCTGGAGGTGAACCTCGGGTCACGATCGGAGATGATTGACACAGGAACACCGTGCAATCTCACAATCTCCCTGACATAAAGGTCTGCCAAGCTGTCCAGTGACTGACTGAGCCGTATAGGGAGAAAATGCGCCGATTTAGTGAGTCGATCCACGATCACCCAAATCGCATCGTGTTTCCTCCGCGTCCTCGGCAAACCGACGATGAAGTCCATCGTGATGTCCTCCCACTTCCATTGTGGAATCACCATCTGCTGCATCACTCCGCCTGGTCGCTGGTGCTCGATCTTAACCTGTTGGCAAGTCAAGCACTTCGAAACGCACTCAGCCACGTCCCGCTTCATTCCACTCCACCAATATCTGCGTTGCAAATCTTTGTACATCTTTGTGCCGCCCAGGTGAATCGTGTACTTGGACTTGTGGGCCTCAGCGAGAATCTCATCTCTCAAAATAGGGTCTTCTGGCACCCAGAGACGATCCTTACGCCATACACCTCCTTCCTCACTCAATCGGAAGGGGGTATCGGCCCGCTGCGCTAGAGCCTTCAGCTTTTCGTACTGCGCATCTATCTTCTGACTGACAAAGATCTTTGACCATAGCTCAGGTTGAGCTACCATGCTGGAAAGACTGATCGAAACCGGAGTGACCGCAAACGGTTCCCACGATATCAGATCCTCGATCAGCTTCCACCCCGCAAATAACAAATTAACAGAAACGCTGGGAGACTTGCGGCTCAGAGCGTCGGCCACAACGTTCGCTTTTCCTGGGTGGTAGGACAAGGTAAAGTCGTAATCCTTGAGGAATTCTAGCCAACGTCGCTGCCTCATATTCAGCTCTTTCTGCGAGAACAAATATTTTAGGCTCTTATGATCTGTAAAAGCCTCAAACTGCTCCCCATACAAATAGTGCCGCCATATCTTCAATGCGAAGACCACCGCTGCTAACTCCAAATCATGAGTCGGATAATTCTTCTCATGTATTTTAAGTTGGCGCGATGCATAGGCGATCACTCTATCGTTCTGCATTAAGACGCAACCCAAACCTGTCCCGGAAGCATCGGTGTAAATCACGAAGCTGCCTTGACCCGAAGGTAAGGCCAAAATAGGAGCAGTCGTAAGACGTTCCTTCAACATCTGAAAACTGCTCTCGCACATGTCATCCCACACGAACTTAGCTTCTTTCTTCAAGAGCTGCGTCAAGGGTAGAGAGATCTTAGAAAAGTCCTGGATAAATCTTCGGTAATGCCCAGCTAATCCAAGAAAACTCCGAATGTCACGAACATTCCTCGGCTGCTGCCAACTGAGTACAACCTCAACTTTCGCTGGATCCACGGACACACCTTCCTTGGAGATGACATGTCCCAAAAACATGATCTCCTCGAGCCAAAACTCGCACTTAGAGTACTTAGCGAACAACCGCTCCTTTCGCAAGGTTTCGAGAATAACCCTCAAGTGCTCACGATGTTGCTCCCAGCTATCTGAATACACCAAGATGTCGTCGATGAACACGATCACGAAGGTGTCCAAGAAGGGTTTGAACACCCTATTCATGAGATCCATGAACGCTGCAGGAGCGTTAGTGAGTCCGAAGGGCATGACCGTAAATTCGTAATGCCCATACCTGGTCCGGAAGGCCGTCTTGGAGATATCATCTCCCTTAATTCTGAGTTGATGGTACCCAGATCTAAGGTCGATCTTTGAGAAGATCTTGACCCTCTGCAACTGATCGAACAGATCCTCGATGCGTGGCAACGGGTACTTATTCTTTATTGTCGCCTGGTTAAGCATCCGATAATCAATGCACAACCGCAATGATCCGTCCTTCTTTTTCACGAACAAGACAGAAGCTCCCCAAGGCGAGACACTGGGGCGAATGAATCCCTGATCCATCAACTCCTGTAACTGCTTCTTGAGCTCTTCGAGCTCGGCTGGCGCCATCCGATATGGAGCCTTAGAAATTGGCGTAGTACCCGACAACAACTCGATGCTGAACTGCACCTCGCGAGGTGGAGGAAGGCCTGACAGTTCCTCCGAGAAGACGTCTGGAAAATCTCGAACAATCTCCAAGTCTCCCATCGGGACTCGCGTCGGCTCGGACTGGATGACACTGACCAAAAAGGCAGTGCATCCCTTCCTCAAGTAGCTCTGCGCCTTCAGCGACGAAATCAACTTGCTCGCCCGAACGGGTTTCACAATCTTAAATTCCATCTTGGGCAATCCTGGTGGAGATAAAACAATCCTGCTATCTCGCCAGAAAATCTTGGCATGATACTTGTGCAGCCAATCCATGCCTAGGATGACGTCAAATTCCGTCATCACTAGCAGGATAACACAAGCCGGTAAATGCCGATCTGCCAAGACTACGTCCAACTCTGGTACGTAGGCCGCACAAATGGTGTTTTTCCCAATCGGGTTATACACTTCAAGGGTATTATGCAAGGGTTTCATAGGTATGTGTAAAAACTCGGCAAAATTTACCGAAATAAAAGAGTGTGTGGCACCACAATAAAAAAGCACAAAAGCCGCTTGGTTAGCGACGAAAAGGGTACCTTGCACTAGGTCGCCCTTGGTCAACTGCTCGGCCTTGGCTGAGTAGACGCGTCCTGGCGCCCTCCTTTGACCGCTCGCCTGCGGTTGTGGCGTTTGATACTGCTGCTGCGGTTGTGGTGGCCGTGTTCCGCTAGTCTGCCTGAAATCATCAGCCGCCTTTTTGCGATAATCACGGGCATAGTGGCCCATCTTGCCACAATACAGGCATCTGCCTGTGTCGTACGGGCACGCCTGCCCAACGTGAGATTGCCTGCATCTGGGGCATACGTTGCCAGCCTGCTGCCCGGTTGGAGGGTTGCCCTGTGACCGCTGACGCTTCGAAGGAGGATATCGCTTCCTTCCTCCTTCGCTCTTTACAGGAAGGAACGGTCGTTTGCCTGGGTCGCCGGAAGGTGTCTTCGGCTCACCACCCGTAGCGGGTGGCCTATTGCTCTGAGTACTCTTAGTGCGCTCCCAGGCTTCACTCAGAACAGTGGCGGCAGCAACTGCTGCAGAGAAGGTCGAGGGCATGCTCGTTAGGACCCGATGCATGAGTCCCTCCTTCAGCCCCCGAACAAACTTTTCTGCTCGCTCGCGATCATCCGCGAACAGGTTGGGGCAGTAGGGTTCCAAACTCTGGAATTTGGCGATATAATCCGTCAAACTCGAATTGCCCGGGCAGAGCTCCAAGAACTCCACCTTCTTCTTCTCCCTTGCGTGAGGCGGGAAGTAGTTCTCCAAGAAAGCCTTTCTGAAAGCTTCCCAAGGAATGGGTGAAATTCCCAAAAACTGTACACCCCGGGCCATGTCCCACCAACTGCGGGCATTCCCCTTCAGCCTGAAGGTCCCGAATAGCGTCTTCTTGTCATCGGGCACTGACAAGACCTCGAACACTCGTTCCACCTCCTTCACCCAGTTATCGGCCATGTCTAGGTCAGGCTTGCCGTCGAAGGTCGGGGGGTCAAGCTTCAGAAATTTCTCATACGTCACTGCGGTATGCGGGATCGGCTCAGGAACGGGCGCTGGTTCCCTTTGGGAACGAATCTGGTCTCGCATAGCCGCTGCCAGGGAACCTAGGGAATCCATCACGAATCCCCGCTGATCTGACCATTCGTCAGCAGACCCTTCGTTCGAGTTCCTTGCCATCCTTGAAGTAAACAAGGAATACCAATAATTAGAAATTTTAGGAAGCTCAAAACAAGCAAAAACATAAGTACTATTCATGTTTAACATGAGTAGTTTATGTAACCCCAACAATGCTGGTACAAAAGCAAAACGTGTCAAGCCACTTAACTTAACAATGCAACGTGCACCTACTAAGCAAGAGGAAAAGTATACTCACAGCGCGATGCGGATGCTCAATGGTCAAGAATCCTTGCTTCCCTTAGCTCTGATACCAAGTTGTAACACCCCAAAATTTCAAACTTGCAAACCTTTCAGAAAAACGGACAAGAGACTAAAAAGGAATCTCTTCATCTCAGAGATGTTTTACGAAATCAGCGGAAGACTATACTTTTGCTAAGTTCAGAAAGGCAAGCTGACAACTTTGGGCGCGTTAGCTAAAAGAACCAAAACGCACAACCCATGCCACTTGCAAACACTTGGAAAAACCACTTTCATTTAAGAAATTCTCCAAATAGCACAAAATTCGGATATCCCAAGGAAAATCCGTTACAAAACCTCAAACAACAGGACACGAGTTAAGAGCAGGAAGAAGAGCGTCTTGAAGCCATCTTGCCATCGCACCATCGCCTGTGGTGTACCTAATCATCACCTGTACCCATAGAATGGGTTAGTTTCACGAAAAACTAGTAGGTACACAAGAGAGACTACCAGGAACTGAATTATGTAGATTTAATTCAGCAGGTTACACAGTTTAAAGCAGATATGCAGTTAAACAGGTAAGCAATGCACACAGGTAACTAGTGCAAACACATAAGTAGTGCAAGCGAACAAGTAGTGCAAGCGAGTCAGTAATACAAGCGAATCAGTAGTGCAAGCGAGTCAGTAGTGCAAGCGAATCAGTAGTGCAAGCGAGTCAGTAGTGCAAGCGAATCAGTAGTGCAAGCGAATCAGTAGTGCAAGCGAGTCAGTACCCAACGACCAGTATAGACAGACCTTATGTTTCGATAATTACTAACACGCGGGTACGCGCAGGCAAAATATAGAAACAACTGAAACTAGTTCGGGCGTCTGTTATTTTATGTATTTTCAATAACCCGAATAGCTAGTTGAGTCCGCTCCAAAGGGACGGCTTTAGCCGAGAGAGGATTCCCCAAAGGAGGCAGTGCCACGGATGCATCCAACTTCTGCAGAAGTGTTGAGCTAACTATTGTAGCCCCTTTCCCCTAACTCCAATGACTGGGGAAGCCGGATCGTTGCCCGTAGGGTGGTTGTTAACAACCTGTCCATTGGAGTTTGTACCGCTTTGTCCTATCCCTTGACAGACACATGGAAGCGAATAGGTACGTTAGGGGTTGCTTAACTAACGACCCATTCTATGCTGTGGTCTTTAAACCACTCGAGCATCTTGCCTGTGAAGGCGAATGTGAGGCCATTTATGTGATTACAACATTGTGCATTTAGCACTGATCGAGGACGCACGACCGTCTCATCCGATCATCGCAGTACTAGACGTGTCGTGCACGACTACAAGTACTTTAGGATGAAGGGGGTATAGTTCCTCAACAGAAGCTTCAACAGGAGTGTTTCACAAAGATGTAAAGTTTATCTACTTTACTTTATCCTTTGAAACAGCAATACCTTGTGCCAACATTATGCATGTGATTATCTCGAATCACATCCGCTATCTGGGTATCTACATGTCTCGCATGACTCGATACCGGCCTCGATAGACGGGATACGGGTTTCTCAACAGAACACCCGCTAAGAAGTTCGCTCGCTCCAGACAAAACTCTTGTCGCAAGAGGGAGAGTGGTAAATGCCCCTTGCATCCTCCACGAGGATGCCTTTAAGGCATCCGCAAAGAGCAAGAACCTGCACGTCATCTGCAATAGCAAGAGTCTAGGCGCAAAGCGCGACGACAAGTAAAAGTTGTAAGCAGGAGTGCAACGCGAAACCTCGACGCGATGCGCGACGGCAAGTAAAGACTGACAGGAGATAAAGGGCAAGGATCGCGAAACAACGTCCTTGAGTTAAATGCGTACTAGTATAAATATATATATATATATATTTCTATATATATATTTATTTAATGGTCCCTTTTTAGTTAATTGAACTTAATTCAATTGTCCAAGTCTTCTGTGCAATCTTCCCCTACCTTGGAGGGTTACGAGCTTGCTGACGTCTGCGGACGTACATGATTGATGGCTCGGGTCGCGGAGCGCGAGTGAGATCCGTCGTAGCTGCAAATATGCGATATTAGCATGCAAACCCAAACAAAAGCAAAAGCAAGGCAAAGACTCGATTTCTCCGATACATAGGGTTGGGGCCAACCATCCCAAATGACCCGAAAAAAAGGATAAAGCAGGACCAAAATGAGCCTTGCCGCCTAAAGGGGAATGTAGTCAATGCGAGCAGATGACTCACGTTTACTAGAAATTCCTCGTTGGAGACCAACAATTGTAATGATCTGTCCCCATCACGATGTAGCTTCCAAAGATTTCCCGGGCCTTTTGGCCAAGGGTATAGGCCCGCGCGCAAAGGGCAGGGGGCCATCGGCCCCTGCTGGCAAACAAAAAGGCAGGGGCCAATGGCCCCTGCTGGCAAACAGCAAGGCAGGGGCCTATGGCCCCTGCTGGCAGACAAAAAGGCAGGGGCCATCGGCCCCTGCTGGCGCATCAAAAAGGTAGGGGCCATCGGCCCCTGCTAGCACAACTAAAAGGCAGGGGCCATCGGCCCCTGCTGGCATATAAAAAAGGCAGGGGCCATCGGCCCCTGCTGGTATATCAAAAAGGCAGGGGCCATCGGCCCCTGCTAGCACATTCAAAAAGGCAGGGGCCATCGGCCCCTGCTGGCATATCAAGAAGGGGGCAGGGAGGAGGGGCTCGGCCCCTCCCCTGCCGTAGCAGAGAGCAGGGAGGAGGGGCTCGGCCCCTCCCCTACCGTAGCAGAGAACAGGGAGGAGGGGCTCAGCCCCTCCCCTACCGTAACGGACGCAAAGAGGGGGGTGTCATGCACCACCCCTGCTAAAAGGGGGCACAGGGAGGGGGTTTGTTCCCTCCCGTGGCCACACAGAGAAGTGAGGGAGAGAGAGAGAAGAAACTGAGAGGGAAAAGGGGAAACAGTGGCATACCAGGTGGTTTTCGGGGGAAGCTCGCCGGAGAGAAAGGAGGGGTCGCCGACGTCGGTGGCGGCGGCTGTCGAGAGTCGCCGGCGTCGCTGGCGGTGGATGAGCGAGAGAGGGAGTCGGGAAGAGACGAGAGGGCGAGAGGCGGTGAGGGGGTTTCGTAACCCTCCTCCCGCCTGCCTCGCTGTCTTAAGAGACAGCGAGTGGCGGTGGTTTGGGTCGGGTCCGGGTCGGGTCCGGATCCGGCCCGAACCAAAACAATTTGTTTTGTTACAGGAGATCACGCTGTTGCTATTCAAGAGAGTCTTCACGCTGAAGGAGGAACACGATGCTGCTGTTCCAGAGATTTCAGAAGAGGAGGAAACGTTGTTTTAGAAGGAGGAAACGCTGTTTCAGAAAGGGGAGATCACGCTGCTGCTATTCCAGAGAGTCTTCACGCTGAAGGAGGAACACGATGCTGCTGTTCCAGAGATTTCAGAAGAGGAGGAAACACTGTTAGGATGAACACGCTACTGCTGTCAGGTGGAACACGCAGAAGGGAGTTCTGCTGTTCACGCACAGGGGGAGATCACGCTATTTCAGAACTTCTTCACGCACAGGGAGTTCTGTTGTTCACGCTGAAAGAGGGTACACTGTTTCAGAAGGGGAAGATCACGCTGCTGTTCACGTTGGAAGAGGATACGCTGGGGAAGATCACGCTGCTGTTCACGCTGAAAGAGGATACGTTGTTTCAGAAGGTCTTCACGCACAGGATGGCCTGTGCTCTGATACCATAATAGATTTCATATCTGCTATAGCGTTAACAGGAAACAGGGCGAGAGAGAGAGAGAGAGAGAGAGAGAGAGAGAGAGAGAGAGAGAGAGAGCACAATGGCTGGGGCAGCTCACAATGCTCGACCTCCAAGCCCTAACCATATTATATATAGCAGCAAAAATACAACTATCCTTGTAATATCAGAGATATTACAAGGATGCCATTAATGAGAGTAAAACAGCATGTGTTTCATTAACATACCATGCGTATGGATCTGGATCCAGATCCATACGCAAGCTATATTTTAACAGAGCTGTCATGTTACAATATGACCCAATTGACGTTCCCGCTCTTGGATGATCTCCAACAGGCATATGAGGTGCACGACTTCCTCTTAGCGGTCAGAGCGCTGATTTAGAGAGTGAAATCTCTCGGTTTCGAGATTCAGGAAATTTGGTGATATACTGCGGGTGGATAGTGGTTCCTCTCGAGTTCGATCTTACGACCCTTCTCCATGATCAGTACCATGCGACTCCTATCGTAGGACATTAGGGAGTTCAGAGGACGTACCGACCAGAGTTACCAGTCGAGGAAGCGGGAGCGGGAGCGGGAAGCGATACGGGAAGCAGGAGCAGGAAGCGAGGCACTTTAAAAAATTTAGGAAGCGGGAAAGCGTGGGACCACTTAGAAGAAAATTCTGAACCGTCTCGGAAGCGACCTAGGAAGCGAACCGGAAGCGAGGGGGAAGCGAAAAAATGAAAAATGAAAAATGGGAGAAGCGAGGGGGAAGCGTGGGGGAAGCACGCTTCCCAAAAAAGGGGGACGCTTCCCCTCATGCTTCGGAAGCGCGACTTTTCGCTCTTCCGAAGCGCGCTTCCCCTTTTACCTAGGCGCTTCTGGTAACTCTGGTACCGATGCTTGAGTAGGGAGTTTGCATGGAAGGACATGAAGAAGCAGGTCCGGCAGATTGTGGGGTGATGCGATGTGTGCAAGAGAGTCAAATACGAGCCCCCCCAGGATTGTTGCAGCCTCTTCCGGTGTCAGACCATGTTTTAGAGGACATATCGATGGACTTTATCGACAGGCTGCCCTTCGTTCACGGAAAGTCCACTGTCATGGTAGTAGTAGATCTGTCTGTCCAACTACGGTCACTTCTTAGTTGTGGCTCACCCGTACACTACCAAGTCCATCGCCGAGTTGTTTGTATGGAAAGTGTTCTGCCTACACGGGATGCCTCGTACCATCGTTAGCGATTGGGACCCTGTGTTCATCAACACCTTCTAGGTAGAGTTCTTTCGGTTGCAGGAAAAAAAGTTAGCCATGAGCACTGCTTATTATCCCCAGACGGACGACCCGACCGAGGTGTTGAACTAGTTCTTGGAGACTATCTTTGAGCCTTTGTGGGGGACAGATCAAGGCATGGGTGAGATTCCTCCCTTGGACCTAGTGGTCCTATAAGATGGCTAGGGGTGTCAACGGGTTAGGTTTACCCGAACCCGACCTGTACCAAACCCTATAGGGTCTGGGTAAGACCCAATTCAGACCCGAAGGCCCGATTAATACATGGATCGGGTATAGTTTGTAAAATTTTATACCAGACCCGAGCCTGACTCGAGTTTCGATTAAGACCTGCAATTTTTCAATGTAAAAGTGATAAAAAATATTATTTTACTGGGTATGGCCTGGGTTTGGTTCATGTAGTTCTTATTGGGTTCGGGTTAGTTTCTCTTATGGTGGGTCTGATTAGACTCGGATCCGGACCCAATACCATACCCAAAAATAGGTGCCAGGTCTGGTTCCACCTGGGTCCGAACCAAACCTGACCAGTTGACACCCTAAACATGGCATACCACTCTGCCATACAGGCTACTCTCTTCCAGGCCATGTATGGTCAGCTCCTCCGACCATTGCCAAATACGTTGGAGGAGCTGCACAGGCAGGCACAGTAGCATCAACCCTGTTGGAGAGGGATCACCTCGTACGGTTGTTATGTAAGAATATGGCTACGGCCTAGGAGCGGATGAAGCAGGAATACGGCCAGAAGCATCACTCGCGATAGTTCCAGTTAGGTGACCTTGTGCTCCTTAAATTGCTGCTTCACCAATAGGGCACAATTCGGTGAGTACACCAGCAAAAGCTAGTACTCTGTTTTTATGGACCTTTTCCTGTTTTGGAGAAGGTCGAATCAATGACTTATTGCTTGGACCTTTCGGCAGGAACCCAGGTACTCCCTGTGTTCCATATCTCATGCCTTAAGCCGTATAAAGGAGAGCTTTTCGACGGGCTTTCGGCCTTGCTAGATCTCCATGATACTTCGCCTCAATCATCTAGGGTTCTTGGGAAAAGAAGGCGGAGGAAGGGTGGTCGCTTAACCATTGAGGTGTTAGTTTAGTGGATCGGAAGTGGAGTTGACGAAGCGACCTGGGAAGAGGAAGACCGTCTAGCAGCTCAATATCCAGAGTTTTTGCCTTGATGTCAAGGCATGTTTGAGAGGTATTGATTGTTACAGATCTGATCCACGGAGGCCGCCTTAGGATTTGACCCAGACGACCCATCCAGCTTGGAGTCCCACTCAGGTTGGGACTTTGCAGGGAAACCCGCCCAAGCTGGGATTGTGCTGGTCGGCCAGCCTAGAGTCCCATCTAGGCTAGGACACCCCTGTGTATTTTTACTCTTTTTCTCATGTAATTCTATAAATAGATGTACCTAGCTTAGTTATTTTCAATGAAGTTTATGAGTATTCTCTCAATTCTTCGTTTAGGTTCTTGCTCTTGATTGCCTTTCGAGGTAATGTGTTTATCCCTCACCCGTCCATCTTTTCCGCACGTTGCCAATAGGAGGGAACACCCAATTCTCCCTCCTCCCTAGCGCCGACCTCCCTGCTCCTCGCCCGTATGACCAGCCCCGGGAGAGACGTCTCTCTCTCTCTCTCTCTCTCTCTCTCTCTCTTGCTGCTGTTGCCCCAGTCTGTTGTGTCCACCTTAGGCCGGACACACACCCTTCTCTCCCTTGCTCTCTCTTCCCTACCACACGCACCTGCAGCGTGTCCGCCCACTGCCGGACACGAGCTGCGCTCACCGTGGTGTGTTTTCCCCGGTGCACGTGCCCTTCTTCCGAGCTACGCCTCTCAGCATGGTGCAGTCCCACGTGCGAGCTTTCCTCTCCTCAGCCGCACCCCGTTAAGCGTACCCAGATCTGCAGGATCGTTCTCTGCAGGAGTTCGGATCCTGACATGTGACATAGGACATCATAGATTTTCAGTAAATTTAGTGATCTGCTGATATTCGCTGGACAATTGATGAATTTGTTGTCCTGTTAACCTGTCAGTTTTTTGTGATAAGGTGCCTATTCTGTTGAGTTATTGAATTTTCTATCCTGTTATATGCCAGGGCAGACAATGAGCGTTTGCAGCAACTCACGGAGACACAGGCTCAAAAAATTGCTGAGAATACATTGTATATAAAAGACTTGGAAGAAAGAGAGAACATGTTAACTCAAAATGTAACATTCTGACACAGTAGTTATTGTTCTATCGTCCAGCTTGTTAGCTATAATATGCATCACTTATGTGGTTTTTGTCTTGTTTTTCTCTGCTTTTAAAGGTCGAGGAACTTATGATGGAAATAACAGAGGCTGAAGAAGATGTTGCTAGATGGAGGGAAGCTTGTGAATTGGAGGTGGATGCTGGAAAAAATGTCATTCAAGAATGTGACAGAGAGGTAAAAGTTAAAACCTATGTATTTGTAGCACTCTTCTCATTCTTTTCTGTTTGCCATTGTGTATTTCTCGTGATCAGTGTCATCAAAAACGCGCTTTGAGGCGCAAAAGGCGCGCCTCGCCTTGAGGCACGGCCCTCTGTGCCTCAAGGCGCAAAAAAAAAAGTATATATTTTTTTACAACAATACTTCCGAGACATAATCAATAAGAGTTTTGTAGGTTAATCTCATATATTTTCTAGTTATTTCAGTTATGTAATCAGTTTTTTAGTATATTTTAACTTTTGTTGGTTAATCTCATATATTTTTCAGTTATTTCAGTTATGTAATTAGTTTCTTAATATATTTTAATTTTTGTTGGTTAATCTCATATATTTTCCAGTTATGTAATCAATTTTTTAGTTACTTTTATATGTTAATCTCATGTTTTTTAGAATAATCTCATATATTTTAATTTTTGTAGGTTAATCTCATATATTTTCCAGTTATTTTAGTTATGTAATCAGTTTCTTAGTATATTTTAACTTTTGTTGTTTAATCTCATATATTTTCCAGTTATGTAATCAGTTTTTAGTTACTTTTATATGTTAATCTCATAGTTTTTAGAATAATCTCATATATTTTCCAGTTATTTCAATTATGTAATCAGTTTCTTAGTATATTTTAACTTTTTTTTTGTTAATCTCATATATTTTCCAGTTATGTAATAAGTTTTTTAGTTACTTTTATATGTTAATCTCATATTTTTTAGAATAATCTCATATATTTTAACTTTTGTTGGTTAATCTCATATATTTTCCAGTTATGTAATCATTTTTTAAGTTACTTTTATATGTTAATCTCATAACTTTTAGAATAATCTCATATATTTTAACTTTTGTAGGTTAATCTCATATATTTTTCAGTTATGTAATCAGTTTTTAGTTACTTTTATATGCTAATCTCATATTTTTTAGTACTTATTTGAGATTTTCTATTTCTTATTGATTGTTATTTAATCAATAAAGCATTTATTTATTTATATTTTTAGATATTTTTTATAATATTTTTTAAGTTTTCAAAAAAAAAATGAGGCTTACGCTTTACGCCTCGCCTCGGTTTTTGGTGGAGCGCCTCGCTACGCCTCAATGCTTTTCACAACACTGCCTGTGATTAAATGAATCATCGTGATATTTTAAGCAAATTTAGCAGTAGAATGTCACTAACTTTTATGGAAAAAAGTCTGACCAGTGAATGAAGCATTCCTATGAATCACTTGTTGGTGATTTTGTCTTTGGGTTCAGACAAGTTGGTCACTGATTGTATGAAAGGCACCAAGTCCTATAAGTAGAAATGAATAGCAATGGAGTGCTATCTGACAGACCAGCATGGTGTAAATGAAAGTGCTATAGTTTATAACCAAGTTCATGTCTTTGCTCATCAAGATGCCTGGTGCATGCGAACTGTTCTTTCCACAATTGGAATTGTTACACATGCTTAGGATATGTTTTTGATTTTTCATGTGGAATTCTTATTTCCTGAGTTCGCCCTCACTTTTCTTTTTCTTTTCCTTTTGGGGGTTATAGGGTTGGGGAGGGGGAGAGGGGTGGTTTGGGAGGAGGGTGTTCCAATTGAATTCTAGAGCTGCTGTTTTATCTTGAATTCCTAAAGTCAAAGAATAAAATCAACCTTGTTCAAACAAATTAGTGTTACCATATGAAGGGGGGATTATGACAATTCCAAAAATTTATTGCACTTTTTCAGTTATTTAACTTCAGTTTGACTTTCACATTCTTGGTCAATTCACTTTAACCACAATCATCCCTAAATCAAAACACGGCCTTAAGAAGCAAGCTAGACACCCTCTAGGATAGGCAGCCCTTATAACGTATGGATCAATGTAGTCAACAATAAGGGCCTATTACACCCTTGTTAAACTCCAGATTAGAAGTTTTCAATCCTCGTGTGAAAAATATTGCACTAATATGAGAAATGGTGAACGTCTTCCATTCTTAGGTCAGAATTTGTCTGCTTGCTTAAGAAAAAGAGTGCAATGTTATGTCGTGGAGAAGAAGCATTATTTGGCTTAATAGACTAGTAGTGCTGGCATCTGTACCATGTACTTACTGCAGGTGTGATGTTACATTATAACCTGATGCCTGGGAAAGCTTGATGATGAGTTTGTAATATTTCAAATTCCTATATTTTTTCTACTAATCAAGCCAGTCTATGCACATCCCTTTCAGTTGTGCTTTGGATCTGCATAATTAAAGGCCCTTGGTCATGGATGTTTATGATAAAATTCACTGAATAAATTTGTTGCAAGTCTGTTGAGGAGCCAACTGTAAGAGGAATAAATGAATGAAACTTGGAATGCTTGCCCCTCTTGCAGATGGCTGCTCTCAGTGAAGAACTGGAGAAGACTAAATCATCACTGGATTTGGCAATCAACAAGCTGAAATTGAAGGAAGAGCTTGCTGCTACTGCAATGGCAGCACAAGAAGCTGCAGAGAAGTCTCTCCGACTTGCTGACAGTCGGTCTGCAATCCTTCATGAGCGAATTGAGGAGCTGATGAAGCAGTTGGAGGAGGTGGAGAGTAAGGGGGACCGCAGCATACGCAGGAAAATCAGACACATTTGTTGGCCTTGGGAAGTTCTCAGAGTAGCTCCCGGTGTTTCACGTAGGAAGCCAAGCCGGAGAAGGTTGTCAGACATGGATGCACTGTTGCATTACCCAACGTGATGTATAGCTACTGATGAGGTAATCCAACGGTCCATCTTTTATCCTCTAATGTGATGATAAACAGTCAAGGGCACTATATGGAGTCATTTGATAATATTGATCAGGGTGATCAGCCGCCTTTGGTGCAATGTTGCTGCTGGTCCTTTTTTGGGTTTTTTCCTGAACAATTGACTTGGATAGGTAAATGCAGACTACTGGAACCAAGGGGTTATCAAGCTGCAGCCTGTAGTTAAGGAAACTCTCTCATGGTCATGATGTTATATAGCCTGAGAGTAAAGCCCCCCATAACGCTGCAATTTGTCTACTTCAAGTGAGCTATCACGTCATCTAGTTTAATGCTGCAGGAAAATGAGGGTTTGGCATTTGAAAGCATTGCTGCCTGGACCTGAGAAAGTTAGAGAGCGGACAAAAACTTTCTGGATCCGACAATGTACTGAGGTTTGATCAAGCCCATCTATGGAAGTTGGTTGCCAAGTCGGGTAGCCTGGTATTCTCTCTGTTAAATTCCTTCTTGTGGTGAGTCTGTCATGTTTGAAGACAGTAACCATGTGCGCAAACCCTTTGTAACAGCACATGGAAAGCTTACAAGCCCAGTAAGTTGGTGGTAATGTCCGTGAACATTGTGAGGATTGCCTAGGCACAAATATAGCCATGATTTTAAGAAATGTCGAGATATTATGGATATCTGCAAGCCATAAAGATTCCAGTAGTATCTTGATATTCTTAGAATCCCACCTATTTCCGATATCTTGCTATTTTACCATGATTTTAATATTTTTTATGTTTATGTGTTTTAGCTATTATTATTTCCCTCATATTTAACTATAGCCCTATGTTTTGGGATAGGTCATTTCAGAAAAAATCCAGTTTTTTTTAGAATTTCAACTAATAGTTGGAATTACTCTTTCTAGGTCTTTTAAAGTTTATAGTAATCCGACTTTACTAACCAAATACATGAGAACTATAGCTCTGTTTTTTTTTTTCAAATACCCTATTTAGTCGGATAAATGGATCTTCCTGATCAATGTTGTCAGTATCGGTATCGGACCTGCCACCGATTCAGCTGTATCGGCTGATACCGATACTCAAGTGAATCGTTCTGTATTGGCCAGAAAATAATGATAAAATATTATGTGTCAATCACAATGTGACACATGTTAAAACCATTAAGATAATAATAAAAAAATAATTTTTAGTATTTTTTTTTGCATTTATTTAAAAAAATATCTGAGTATCGATTTTCTGCCTACGCTGATAACATTGTTCCTGATATTTAGCTTTCAGTCTTTCTCAAGATTTCTGTTCCAGAGAACGTCCTAAAATTTTGTTACTATTGTTGGAATTTCATGCCAGTTTCATCTTTTCTGGGTTTGGTGCACAGTGGGAATAAAACCCGTTGCAGAAGTACTGCAGTTCATGAACTTGGTGACGTTTCACATGATGCCAAACGCACGTTTCGTGCATTCCTGTAGTTTGGGTTGAATAGATTTTGGAGGCCTTCACCTCTCGCAACAAAATTGTTGGGACAAGCGCATTCGGCTGACTTCCTAGGCCATATTTTCGCCTGTATGTAAAATGATCCTAGCCGTCCAGATGCATCAGCTCAGCTGGACGGCTAGGATCAACATATGACGGAACCCATCCTGTGTCAAATGATGGGATCCTTTCATGGCATGCATCGTAATGTTGCGCTCAGCTCACGGCTTTTACCTGGCTTCATTTCTTCTCTCTGTATATGCACGGCTGTTGAATCAAAGCGTCTTCGAGAGAGAGTCTGTAGTCTCTCTACACGCGCGCGCGCGCGAGGTTGATGAAGCTAACGCTAGACAAAGCTTGCGATCTCAACTCCATTTCCGTGCTTCACACTCGAGGTAATCACACAACTCATTCTGCGTGTAGAATCTTTTCCGCCCTTTCCTCACTTCATGAAAACTGAAAAAGGATTGAGAATTTCGTGAAATCTTCCGCTTCAAGCCTTCTCTCTTCTTCGAGAGAACTAAAAAAACTGCCGATTTCCTAGAAAAAGCGATAAGAACTTGGAGAATGACGTGGTGAGATGAATCGCATACCAGCACCGTTCTCTTTGTAAACGGACGGTGCAGATCGTTCTCAAGATAGGATGCGTTAAAGCGTCACTAGTTCTCTACTCAGAAAGTTTTCCCTCTTCATTTGGACTCGATCAGGCGTAGAAATGGCGTCCAAACGGGATCTGAGTTGTCGATGTTCGCGAAGAGACAGGCTTCGTCGTCACGGCCCGGGAATTCGAACGCTCCGCTGGCGATGTTGCTGTGGCAGCAATCGTTCTCGCAGGGAAATTGATGACGAACAGGCAAGGGAAGAGAAAAGTCGTTCTTTTTTCCCCCCTTTCTTGAGAAACGAATTTTAAATAGTTGAATTTCCTTATCGCTAAATGAGAATTATCTTTAATTTTTGCCCCCCGATTTCTCTTCGCGAAATGGTTCGAGGTATGCCTGAAAAATCGATTTGTCTTTTCATTGGCGCATTGTCTGCATTGAATCCCGAGTTCATTTAGAAAATATTCTTCGTTTTTGTTTCTATTTTTCCTTTAAAATCCTGACCGACAGATGGACGGCCTGAATCGACGAATCGTTTCGTGCTCTTATTCAGTAGTAATGTCACAGTGACAAGCCATTTTGAGTGCATCCCTGTGACACGATAGGACACGAAGACACGGATGTTGACACGTATGAATAATTATTTAGTATGTTTAATAATAGTTTAATATTACTTTAACAAAATGCATTTTTATCATTAAAATACCAAAATTATTTTTTATTAATTAAAAAAAATTTGTGTTTTTGTGTCCTATTTTCTATTTTTTTTAACTTACGGGTTGAACTGGCGTAACGTGTCCTCGTGTCATGTCTTTGTGATACAATGCATAGAAATATACATTTTTTTTCTCTTTTCATTCTTTTTTTTTTTAATAATTCCCTTGGGCGTCTCTCTCTCTCTCTCTCTCTCTCTCTCTCTCTCTCATTTTATGAACTTGAGGGGAAACCTCCATGCTTTCTCGGTATCTTTTTATAAATCTGAATTTAAAAAGAAAAAAGAAAGAAGCTTGGATATTCTTCCGTTGCCGTATCCCCGAAGTAAGCCATAAACGAACTGGACCTATGAGAGTCCAAAATGGAATTCTTTTTGGATCCTTTGTAACATGTTTGGCTTGTGGGATAGAATCATAGAAGGTCCAGTGAATTGAATCGTGATCTTCTTTCCCTGCATCTAATAGTTATATTCACAAAAGGACACTGATAGGGTGACCCAAAGTAGAACCTGAATTTTGCTTCTGGTTTTGCATTCAATGCCAACCAAACCAAATATATGCAACTGGAACCTGTAAGCACCAACTGCATTGGTTTTACTTCCATCTGATCCAAGCTGCTTGCAGCATTGATGTTCATGTAGGTTCCTCACCTCTAGCTTTATGCCCTTCACTGATCCCATTTGGCAATTTGCAGAGACTGGGTTCACAAGGGAGAATTCGGTGAAGAGGGTGCCTTGTTTAGTTGATGGGGCTTACGGTCATGAAGAGGCTCAGGTGCCATTGAGATCTTCCACCAACATGCTTAGAAGATGGAACCCGGTGTCAGCTCCTGATTGAAAATGTATTCCATCTCACCTTTCCAGCCTTTTTTTTTTCAGTTTTAGCCTAACAGCTTCTGGTGGAAAGTAGTGACAGAACTCACGCCATTGAGATCTCATGGAGTAAATTCATTTTGGAAAATGTCGGCACTGTGCCACAAAAATGATGTGTTTTGCGAAAAATCTTACAATTTGCCAAAATCCGTGATGTCCAAAATCACAATTGTTGAGCGTTAAAATGATCATTTTAACCTTAGCATGTGTGTTCAAGTGAGGAGAGAAGTTAGGGTTAGAGGAGACTCAAGAGAGGAGAGAACCAAAAGATATCCATTATCTCACTATCATGTGTGTGTTCAAGTGAGAGGGTCGACCCCCTTAGAGTGCATAAAAAAATTAAGAAAAAGACTAGTATGCCCCCTTCTTTTTTGGGTATATACATAATAGTATAATAAAATTATTTTACACATACTTATACTACACTATATTACAAACTTTTAATACTCTCTTTCAAACTTGGAAGGATGTAACAAAATCATTCCAAGTTTGAAAAGGAAAGAACTGAAGTACTAAAGAGGAAGACTTTTTGTAAACTCCTATAATCCTTATTGTATGATGACAATCTATTTCAATGTGCTTTATGCGATCATGAAATTTTGGATTCTTGGCAATATGAATAGTGCTTATATTGTCATAATATAGTTGAGTTTTCTTACCACATGGAATTCTCAATTCCTTCCCTTTGAGAGTGGTTATCTTAAGCCCAAGAAAAGATTTCAAACGCTCTAAATTTTCCATCTCAAGCATATTGGCCTGCTTCTTTTTGGTCTCTTCAGTCTTCTTTATGTATCTCTACTGAGAATCATATCATCTACATAAAGAAGCAATATACACTTTCCAAGAGCAAAGGAAGATACAAACAAAGTAGGATCATCATGACTCTGTTCAAAACCAAATGACCTCACTGCTCAACTGAACTTTTTATACCAAGCTCGAGGTGCTTGTTTGAGACCATATAATGCTCTGCAAAACCTGCACACTACCTTCTGAATTTGAGTATACTTGTAGTAATTTCATATATACTTCTTCTTGTAAGTCCTCATTCAAGAATGCATTCTTGACATCTAATTGCCAAAGATCTCAATGCTACATAGAAGCTACTACTAGCAGCATATGAATTGTAGTCATATGAGCAACAAGAACAAAAGTTTATGAAAAATCAATTCTAAAATGTTGACTATACACCTTAGTTATCAATCAGGCTTTATATCTCTCCACTAACTCATTTGCCTTTGTCTTTACCTTATACACTCATTTGTTGCCAATAATATTTTTCTTTGGAGGAGGTTTTACTAGTTTTTATGCCTGCATTCTTTCAAGTGTATTCATTTTATCATCTATGTCTCTTTGACACTCCTCCTTTCCTACTCATAAGACTCAAACTCAACATAGAAATGAATTAAGGCTAAGAAAGCATGATAATGAGGTGCAAAAAACTCATAGAACACAAAACGAGATGAAAGTACAGAGAGTCAAGAACTTTTACGTACCTAAGAAGACGTGAAATAATAAGATGATAACTTTAAGTTTTGTTGTTGTTGTCCCAGATCTGCTATCACATGAATGAGATCAAGATTGACCTTTTCACTTCCCTACTCTTCCACTTGATCTAAAAATAAGATTTCAATCACACTTTCATGTCTCTTTGAATAGGTTTGACCAAACCTATCATTTTTAGCTAGAACTTGCTCCTCTTGACTCTCCATCCTCTCTCTCTCTCACCGTTCTTTTCTTCAAAGGAAACAAAAAAGGACAAATCAGTTTTATTTTCTGTCTTTTTTTCATACTAACTAAAATGTAACACATTGTCTTGAAAAACAACTTGTCTAGATACCCACACTTTCTTTCCAACCGGATCATAACACTTATCAACAAAACCAAGAGAATAATATTTTACAGCTTTAGGAGACAACTTATTTCTATATCTATCCGCAAGCAAAACAAAACATACACAATCAAATACCTTCAACATATTATAGTTTGGAATTTTTTCATACAGTTTCTGAAAGGGAGATATGCTTTTAAGTACTCCAGAAGACATACGATTTATCTGATAAATGCTCAATTGAACTACATCTGCCCAAAATACTTTGAATACTTCTCTACCAAACAAAAGAACTCTTGTTGTCTCCAAGATATGCCTGTTTTTCTCTCAACTACATCATTATGCTTATAAGTGTAGGGATAGGACTTTTTGTGAACCACACCTCTCTCTTACAAGAATCTTTTAAACACATAGCTAATATATTTACCACCAGAGTCAGTACACAGAGTTTTAATCTTAGCTACAAATTGATTCTTAACTATGGCACAAAAACTCTTAAATTTTTTAAAAAGATCACTTATATTTTTCATAAAATATATCAATGTAAACACTGTACAATAATTTATGATAGTCACAAAATAAGATGATCGTCCTTTTGATATAACAAGAGAAGGATCCCATACATCTGAATATACCAAATCAGACTTTCTAATTCCTATCACTAAACTTGAATTACAGAGCATGACTCTTGACCAATCTATAACTCACATAATCTATAACATGATTTGACACAACTAGCTTGAATTTTTTAAAACTTTTCGATGATACTAAACTTTGTAACCTAAAGCTGAAAATATACCTGTTTCTGGTGCTACAAAATAGACTCGTAAAAAGATGAAGCTCCATATCTGGTTCCAACTTTCTTCTGCCTCTTCATTTCAATTAAGTTTAGGTAGTATAGATCACCTTTTCTATGACCAATCCCAATCTTCTTCCCTAACAATTGATCTTGTACAACACGACGAACAGAAGAGAAGATAACATTATAGTCAAGTTTGGTAATTTAACCCATAAAAATAAGATTCATAGTAAAGAATGAAACATGATAAACTTAGAAAAAATGAATTTACTACTAGGATAAGAATCACAAGTAATTAAACCTACTTTGGAAACAAATACAACTGAACCATCTGCAATGCGCAAGATGCCACTACAGGGATGACAGTTAACAAAAACAGACTCATGAGGTGTCATATAGAATGGAGTTCTAGAGTCTATCAGCCAACCATAAGAAGAACCTGAGATACCTAATAAAGCAGTATTAGAGGAGGAGGCAGGAGTGACAGAGGAAGAAGGGCCAACGACTAATTGAGCAAGAAGCTCTGAAGTGACAAAGGAGGCACGAGTGACAGAGGATCTGATGCTAAATCTTCTGTTGAACATGTTCTAATCTCTAAAGTTGTCCACTACCCATCACTTCACCACCAACTGATAAAGAACCAACTGATTGCTCATCCTTGGGCATTACACTCTCACCCTTAGTGAAAGCTGCATATCTACCACCTCTTTTTTTCTTGAGAATGGGATAATAATTTTTCATATGATTAAAGTCTTTGCAATAGTGACACTGAAAAGAACTAAGGTCACCTCTCCCACCAAATCCCATCTCTTCTCGTACTACAAACCTACCTCAACTTATTCCACTCATTTTGCCACCCATCTGCTGGACAGAACCATGCCATTATCCTCAGAAGACAGTGATCCAAGAGATTTTATCTTAGTCTTTTCTGTAATTAATTGAGCAATAACTTGAGTTACAGATGGTAAGTGAGAACGATGCAAAATGATACTCCTAGTCCCATCAAATTCTGGTCTAAGAACCATGAGAAACTCAATAACTCTGTCAGTCTCCTTGTGTTGCTCAAGAAGTTCTAAACAAGTCTAATATGATGTGCAAGACAGACATTTCGTATATTTCTCACATTTTTTCTGACCCTCCATAAGTGCAAGAGCATCCCAGATTCTTTGCATATCAGAATAAAATTTTTCAATTGACTTGTTTTCTTGGTGCATACTTTTCAACTCTTGAGTGAGTTGATAATGCTTCCCAATTCTTCAGTGTATAGACTTGCCTGAGGTTCCAGGCTTCTTTTGCCTCATGAAACTTAGAAATATTCATGGCAATTATCTGTTCCACAAACTTGAGAATCCATGCCTTGACTTGCATTGTTCATAACCCATTCCTCTATAAACTTATCGAAACCCTCATCAGAGGCTTTGGGTTTTACTAGAATAATTTCTTCATCCAAGTAGCCTCCCAAACCTTTCCCCACAACCATTGCTTCCATGAAATCAGCCCAATATGCATAATTAGTTCCATTCAACTTCAAAAACAACAACAACAACTACGCCTTCATCCCAAAACAATTGGGGTCAGCGATATGAACCAAAAAAGAAATTCATTTTGGGTCTTCCACATGAATCCTTTTCCTCCAATCATTTCTATCCAACGCCATGTCCTCGGTGAGGTTCAAAGCATTCATGTCCTTTCTTATCACCTCCATCCATGTCTTCCTAGGCCTACCCCGACCTCTTTTAACTAATATATTTTCCCATTTCTCCATCCTTCTAACTGGAGCATCATTAGGCCTTCGTCGAATATGTCCAAACCACCGTAAACGATTCTCTCTCACCTTATTTTCAATGGGTGCAACGCCTACCTTCTTACGTATCTCCTCGTTCTGAATCTTATCTTTTATTGTATTTCCACACATCCATCTCAGCATACGCATCTCAGCTACACTCATTTTTTGAATATGATGTCTCTTGGCAGCCCAACATTCCGTACTATATAGTAAAGCGGGCCTAATAGTTGTCCTATAAAATTTTCCCTTCAACCGCAATGGCATTCTACGATCGCACAGCACTCCAGTTGCACTTTTCCATTTCATCCACCCAACCTTTATCCTATGATTTACATCTCCATCAATTTCTCCATACTTTTGAATGATGGATCCCAAATATTTGAAATAATCATTCACCGGTATATCTTGTTCACCAAGCTTCACTACACTCCCATCACTACTTCATTGCTTACTAAACCGACATTCCATATATTCAGTCTTACTCTTACTCAACTTAAAACCTCTAGCTTCCAATGTCTGTCTCCATAATTCTAACTTAGCATTAACCCCAGCTCTAGACTCATCAATCAAAACAATATCATCAGCAAACAACATACACCACGGTACATTTTCTTGAATTGATCTCGTAAGCTCATCCATCACTATCGCAAATAGGAAAGGGCTTAAAGCAGATCCTTGATGTAACCCAACCGTTATCGGAAAATTGGTTGACACCCCTCCACAAGTGCGGACATTGGTTACTACTCCTTCATACATATCTTTAATTATACTAATGTACTTGAGAGAAACACCTTTCTTCATCATTGTCCACCAGAGAACGTCCCTAGGTACTCTATCATATGCCTTCTCTAAATCAATAAAAACCATATGCAAATCTTTGTTCCTCTCTCTATATCTTTCAATAAGTTGTCTAAGAAGATGTATAGCTTCCATAGTTGATCTTCCAGGCATAAAACCAAATTGATTCTCCGATATCATGACAACCTTCCTCAACCTAGACTCAATCACCCTCTCCCAAAGTTTCATAGTATGACTCATGAGTTTTATACCACGATAGTTTGTGCAATCTTGTATATCACCCTTATTCTTATATAAAGGCACCAAAGTACTCTTCCTCCACTCATTAGGCATCTTATTTGTTCGCCAAATCAAGTTAAAAAGATTTGTCAACCATTCTAAACCTTTTTCTCCCAAGCATTTCCAAGCCTCGATAGGTATACCATCTGGGCCAACTGCCCTTCTTGATTTCATTTTCTTCAAAGCCTCTGCAATTTCTTTCTTTTGAATCTTGCGCATGAAGTCACGATTTATCTCATGAAAAGGAATGGAGAAGTCTCCAAGATCTTGAGCATGACTATCATTAAATAGCTTATCAAAATAATCTTTCCATCTCTCCTTAATCTCCTCATCTTTGACTAAAACCCTTTGCGTTTCATCTTTGATACATCTAACCATACCCAAATCCTTCGATTTCCTATCTCTCATCTTTGCAAGCCTATAAATATCCTTCTCGCCTTCTTTGGTATCCAACTTGTCATAAACCTCCTTATATACCTTAGCCCTCGCGTTTCGAACAACTTTTTTAGCTTCCTTCTTTGCTATCATATACTTCTCCAAATTCTCATTATCACGACTCTTACTTAGATTTCTATAACACTCTCTTTTAACCTTAATAGCTAATTTGACATCCTCATTCCACCATGATGTATCCTTACCTAGTGGTGCACCGCCTTTAGACTCACCCAATACCTCCTTAGCTACCTTTCTCATACCACCCGCTATCTTATTCCACATTGATTCTGAATCCTCCTCGAGACACCAATCAACTTCCTTAACTACCTGCTCTACAAACATTCCTTGTTTAGCTCCTTTCAGTGCCCACCACTTAATTCTAGGATCTATCCTATGTCTATCCCTTTTGCGGCATTGTCTAATTCTAAGATCTAAAATTAAGACTCTATGTTGTGTAGCTACACTTTCTCCTGGTATAACCTTACAATCGATGCAACAACCCCTATCTCTCTTTCTAAGTAGGAAAAAATCTATCTGACTCGTATTAACCCCACTTTTAAATGTTACTAGGTGAGACTCCCTCTTCCTAAACCAGGTGTTTGATAAGATCATATCATAGGACAAACAAAAATCTAAAATCCTTTCTCCACTTTCATTTCTTTCTCCTATACCATAGCCTCCATGAATATTCTCAAATCCATCCCTACTAATGCCTACATGTCCATTAAGGTCACCGCCGATGAAAAGCTTTTCTCCATAAGATGTCTCTTGTACTACTCCATCTAAATCTTCCCAAAATTGATGCTTAATGGAATCATCTAAACCTACTTGAGGTGCATAAACACTAATAATATTAATAATATCCGTACCTAATACTAATTTAATAAGTAAAATTCTATCACCCTTCCTACGGACCTCAACTACATTATCTATAAACTGACGACTCATAACAATCCCTACTCCATTCCTATTCCTATTTATTCCTGTATACCAAATCTTATATCCCCAAGGTTCTATCACTTTAGCTTTCTCACCTACCCATTTGGTCTCTTGAAGACATAAAATATCAATCTTTCTCCTACACATAACATCTACTAACTCTACCAACTTACCAGTTAAAGACCCTATGTTCCAAGTGGCTAACCTAATTTTATGGTCTTGGACTAACTTCTTTACCCCCACCCGTCCAACAAAGTGAGGGAACCCTTGCCTATTTGACACCACACCCGGGCGCCGGTGTGACGCGTCGCTTCTGGGCGACGACCTAGCAACCCTTGCACATTTATCACTGCCTCCGGGCCTAGAGAGTACAGCGCGTCGCTCAGTAGGGAACGCCCCAACGAAATTCTCATATTGGTTCATTTTCATAGGATATGACAAAGTTTTTATGCTGGCTGTCACAGGCCTACCGCAACCCTCCTCCTTTATCCGGGCTTGGGACCGGCAGTGTATAACTACACAGGCGGAGTTAGTTCCATTCAACTTCACTAGAATAATTTTAATTTCCTCTTTATCTATAGTTTACACAACTCCCAACTACACAATACAATATAGTTGCACTAAAGAACAACAACAAACCAAGGTCCAAGATAGAAAAAGGGACAATACACCAACACAAATTCCATGGTGCAAACAATTATATCCACCAAGAACCTCGCAAACTACCCCTATCAAGAAGTAATGAGTACAAAAAACAAATCAAAACCACTCTCGTAGCACCCAAGCATGACCAAGTCTATGCGATGTGGTTTACAAATGCAACTCTGCTATAAAATATGTCCAACTATAGCAGCCAAGCTAGGCTATAACAATGTCTCTACTACTAATTTCATCACTAGAAGCATTGAAAACACTTCAACCAACATAGAAACCCAACCAACTGCATGATATACCTTGCAGCCACCATAAATACAAGTGTGTTGTGATAAAAAATTCAATTACAACAACCAAAACAAGTGACATAGGAGCCAAAACTGTAATACCCACAAATTTTTTGTTAAATAGTTAAATGGGATATAATAGAAAATTTGAAACATATTTTATGATTTCGAGTATACATTTGCATTTATATCAAAAATTTGAAGAAAACAATCTTCGTTTCATCAAAATCAGAGTTAAATGAGTCTGAAGCGTTCCCAACATGTTGCAAGGAACCTTTAATCGAGAAAAGTCGACCCTCAGTTCTTGAGAGTCAACCCTTGCTAGGTAATGAGACCCACGAGAGTTGACCCTCCAGAAAGGGAGAGTTGACCCTCCATGATGTTTTGTGTTAAGAAGCCTAGCCGACTCACCAGGGTCGGCCCCTGTTGTGTGCATGTGTATGTGTGTCGGTTTGCTACCTCACCCCCTCTCCCACTGTTTTTGCTTAAACGCCTAGGGTTTTGGGTTTTGATTATCATCATCACCCCTGCCTACCGCCCCTACCCTATGCTCTTTTTATCATTACCTTATTGCCAGAACCCCCTCCTCCTATATTATGTTCACACAACTCCCCTCCATTTCTAGTTCGGGTTGCTTCCTCCCCAAGTCCTTTTGCCTATAATTGGAGCAACAACCCCTCTCATGTCAACAACTCTCTCTCTTTCTCTCTCTTTCTCTGCTATGTTAGCTGGACAAAAGAGGACGGTCTATTGCCCCTCTCTTCTTCCTCTTCTTCTCCATTAGGAACAAGTGGCGGGAGGTTACCTTCCCACCCTCAGTTTCTCTCAGTTTAAAAGTTTATCAGAGACCCCATTTATAGCAGCCTTGTACTTCCTCTCTACTGTTTCTTCTTCTCCTATGAACCACAACCACCACCATCACCTTCGTGTGAAGCTAGTTGTGTGCATTGAGACAAAAAACAACCCAAAAGCGTTAAAGCATTTAAAAAAATATAGGTTTACCTTGACTGAACATGAATGTGTAGTTATAGGTGGCGTGAGCGATAGACACTTCATGCTAGTTGATTTTTACAAGGTTTACACAGGAGAAACATTGCGAAAAGATTTCATTTTTATATTGTAAATGTACATATGTTTTGGGAAAACATTTATTTTAAATGAACTTTGCTTCGTTTCTTTAGAATAAACTATTGTTTTACTATTTTATCAAGTTGTGAATGTTTACGCAGCTCATCCATCTGTTTAAACAAAGTTTTGATATGCAAAACTTGGCAAAAACTGAGTCACAGGAAAGCTGGAAACGCAAGAGTCGACTCTCTATGGTAGCAGAGTCGACCCTTGCTGCTTTCTGTTCAGGTTGTGAAGGCCAAAGGAGTCGACCCTCTGGTTTTGGAGAGTCATCCCTCTTGATGGCCTGGGTACAAGTCCATGTCTTCTTCCTCTCCTTGCTCTTCTTCTCTGTTAGGAACCGACAATGGGAGGTTACTTTCCCACCCTCTATTTCTCTCGGTTTGGAAGCTCGTCAGAGACCCCATTTGCAGTAGCCTCATACTTCTTCTCTATTGTTTCTTCTTCTACAAACCATAACCACCATTGTTGCCTTTATGTGAAGCTCCATCAAGCTTGGTGGAGTTGTATGTGTTGAGAACAAAAAGAAACCAAAAGCGTCAAAGCATTAAAAAAATATAGGTTTACCTTGACCGAACGTAAATGCGTAGTTGTAGGTGGCGTGAGCGGTAAGCTCTTCATGATAGATAATTTTTATGAGGTTTATGTGTGAGAAACATTGAAAAAAGATTTTATTTATATATTGTAAATGCACATATGTTTTGAGCACCGATGCACGTTTATCTTGAACAAACTTTAATTTGTTTCTTCAAAATAAATTGTTGCTTTACTGTTTTATTGAGTTGTGAATGTTTATGCAACTCACATGTCCATTTGGACAAAGTTTTAATACACAAAACTCGACAAAAGCTGGGTTACAGAAAAGCTAGAAATGCATGAGTCGACTCTCTGTGGTAGTAGAGTCGACCCTTACTGATTTCTATTCTGGTTGTGAAGGCCAGAAGAGTTGACCCTCTGGTTTTGGAGAGTCAACCCTCATGATGGTCTGGGTACAAGCTCCTATCAATAGAAGAGTCAACCCTCCAAAGGGAAGAGTCTACCCTTGCTCTGCTAGAAGGCAGAACCCTCTGCTGTTCAGCAAAGTCAACTCTTGCAGAGAGAAGAGTCAACTCTTGTAGAATAATAGTCAACCTTTGGATATTTTGAGTTGACCCCTAGCATGTTTTGGTTGGTTTTAACTCTGGAATGCTGTAAGTTGACCCTCCTAGTCAGAGAGTCGACTCCTGCTATGAAAATCACCCTGTTTGTGTGGTTTGGATTGTTGACTCTGATGAGTCAACCCTTTTGGTGTTCTGTTCGGTTCTGGCTCAAAAGAGTCGACCCTTGTTAAAGAGAGTCAACTCCTGGGCTCCTGAGTTAGGAGTTTTGATATTCTAAACTCAATTAAGGTTGTTACATTTGGGATTCAGATGAATCACCCCAAGACCAAGTTGGAAGATCTATTTTTGCTACAACCTCATATGGAATGCGTAGGTAAGTGCCCAGTGGTCCAATGAGAGACCATTTTTTAGATTAAAATGAACATGATAATGCTATATCTGTTGGTAGAATTGGAAATATGATGTTTTACTGCATTACATTGATATGTGTAATGCATGAGATTGATTACATGCTTTGATCGACATGTAAATGAATGATATATAAATGCATCATGTGAAATCATGCTTAAGAATGTTATTGCTTATGTTTAAGCTTGATATTATGGCATACATGTCATGCATATGGACTCTGCAGTGAAAGGATGCATGGTTCGAGCCCAGATAGGTGCTCTTGATATTACGTATGTTCAACCAGACTAAGATTGTATTTATCCCTCAAAGTGGTGGCCGATAACTTTATAATAGGTTGGAATCATATGTGCTTAAGCCTGGTAGAGGCTATTGCATCTTCATAGGATCAATTATTGTTTAAAGCATGTATATCAGAAGAGTTAACTAAAAAATGTGAATAATTAATTCTCTTGTAGCTTACAATGAGATAGTAAGCGGGTACACTAGGCTCAGTGGGGTTTTTAAGTATGAAAGGTTGCTACCTCAACCATGGAGATAGGAGATAGCTACTAGTTGTACCATGCGGTGGTAGTGAGAAGGTTTTAGCCGAAAATGAATTATGATATATGAGGTTGCAAGTGTCGGGGTTTTCTCTCTCGTTAAAGTGCCCCTCACCCGAGAAATGAAAGGATGTGAATGGCTGGGTAATAAGATACAAAGTGATTAAATATACTACCCTGAGCTGATTTTCTAATCTAGTCTGCATTGTACTATCAAAGTATAAAGAAAGAAAAACAAAAGTATGTTGAGTATGTAAAGAATCCTAACATGTATCATCTAAGAAAGAAATGTAAATAAAAGAATTATAAGCTACTCATGTCATGATAAATGCTTTGGTTACTCTATTAAGACATGCATATATTGTAGAATTTTATACAAGTATATGGTGATATGCTATGCACTCTTGATGAAATGTTTCCTGTATGCCTTTACCATGAATGCATGTTTTTGTCATTGTATTCCTATAGAGCCTCATCGATATTGACCCCTATAAACTATAGAAAATGAATAGAAGACCAGAGCGGTTGTGAGATGTTGGGGCAACATCAAAGTGCCAGTCAATTTTCTTTCTCAGACCTTGGATTTTATAGATATCATTTTGGGAAAACCGTGTTGTAATGTTTTTGGATCTGCAACATCTAGTTTGGGTGTGCAACATTTTGAATGAAATTCATTTCCATGATACATTCAGTATAATATCATTTTGAGTGGAATGTAACTCGTTGAGGTTTCAAACATAAGTAAAAAAGGTTTTCGTTGGTTATTCTTAAAAGTAAAAGAAAAGTTTTAAAATTTCTTGTATTTTTTCAAGGGTTAGATATCTAGGGGTGTTATAACTGGTATTATAGCGGGAAAAAAATATTGACACTTGACATGTTCAACAGACCAACATCACTCGATAAGCAAGTTTTGACTTATGGTTGGTTAAAATTGATAATTATTATAATGATAGTTTAAATTTTGTGCATGTAAGAACCTAGATGAAATGTTATGTAAATCATATGAATTAGTGCAAAAAAGCATAGAACTTACATAGAATTTTTATATACTAGATGGCTGGACGTCATCCCCAAAATCGGGCTACTCAAAGTGACTTCATAATAGAAGCTCTTAATATGTTAACTGAGACATGCCAAAACCTTACGAACGATAGAGGCAACGATAATGGCCAAGCCAACGAGAACATGGGGAACCAAGGAGGTACCCAGAATGACAACCATGGAGTAAGCTATAAGCGCTTCATGAATATGCATCCCTTATCCTTCTCTAGGAAGAAAGACCTTGATACAACGGTTGAGTGGATCTGGGGGATCGGGAAGATATTATGGATACTACGAGTGCCTGAGGACCAGAATGTGGACTTCAACACATACCAATTAAAAGAAGAAGCAAAACGTTGGTGGCAGACGACTCGAGAGGTCTATTATACACCGTAACAACTTTAGGCCGTAACGTGGGCCCAATTTTCAATGGTGTTCCTCAACACCTATTTTCTCCACCATGCGAAGGACTAAAAAAAGCTAGAGTTCCTGGAACTCAAGCAAGACAATCGTACTGTTATGGAGTACACTACTAGATTCAGACACCTAGAGAAGTACTTCCTGCATACCTACCCACTGATGAAGAATATGCCCTAAAGTATGTACATGGACTTCTTGATGGGTTGAGGTCGAGAGTTATCGACAGTAGACCTCAGGACCAGAACCAAGCTATCAAAATGGCCATGCAGTTATAGGTAGACTATGATTCCTCTAAAAATTCCCAGCCGGCTAGGCCTAGAGGCAATGAAAAGAGGCCCCAGAATTCTACTATGGGCCAAAATAAAGGACCGCTCACCAAGAAGGCACAAGTCTAGCAAGGTGGCAACTCACAACAATGGCCATAGGTTAATGTTTGCCCAGATACATTTTATTCATCATGACCAACCCATTCGTGTGTACAAGGCTAGCAAACTAGTAAGGAAGGGAAAGATAAATTAAGAAAGGCTCAATGTTGTATCAAAAAGGGGTGTGACACCTTTTTGACTAGTGTTTCTTTGTTAGAACCTAGTACGACCCCTATAGAAGACTTAGACATCGTAAGAGATTTCATGGAGGTGTTTCTCGATGATCGACCTGGATTACCCCCAATGCCAAAGATTGATTTTATGATAGAGTTGGTGCTTGGTACAACCCCAATCTCTAAAGCTCTTTATCGGATGGCACCTGCAAAGCTAGGGGAATTAAAGAAGCAACAACAAGAACTTATGGACAAAGGGTTTATTAGACCCAGTGTATCATCGTAGGGTGCACCTATATTTTTTGTTAAGAAAAAGGATGGATCGATGCAGTTGTGCATTGACTATCGAATACTGAATCACATAACTATCAAGAATAATTATTCTAGATGCAAGTTTATATGTACCCACTTCCATGCATACATGATCTATTTGATAAGCCTTGAGATGCAAAGGTCTTCTCCAAGATAGACCTTAGATCTGGTTATCACTAGTTGAACATTAAGGACACTGATGTGTCAAAGTTGGCATTCAAATCACGTTATGGCCATTATGAGTTTTTGATTATGCATTTTGGGCTAACCAATGTGCTAGCAACATTTATGGATCTCATGAATCAAATATTTTAGCCTTACATAGATCAATTCGTGATTGTCTTCATTAATAATATCTTGATCTATTCAGAGGACGAAGAATATCACAGAGACCATCTATAATGTATTCTAGGGCACTTAGAGAGCATAAGTTATATGCTAAATTTTTAAGTGTGAGTTTTGGTTGGATCGAGTAATGTTTTTGGGTCACGTGATCTCAAAGAATGAAGTATTTGTGGATCCCACCAAGGTAGAAGCAGTTTTGGATTGGAAGCAACCAAAAAATATTTCAGACATTCATAGTTTTTTAGGACTTGTTGGATATTACATAAAGTTTATTTAGGATTTCTCAAAGATAGCAACTCCTATGACCAAATTGCTCCACAAGGAAATCAATTTATATGGACAAAACAATAAGAATAAAGTTTTCAAGAGCTTAAGAAGAGGCTTACCTGAGCCCCTATTCTCACACTTCCATCAGGCCATGAAGGTTTTGTTGTGTATAGCGATGTTTTGAGATTAGTCCTAGGTTGTGTCCTAATGCATCATGAAAAAGTGACATATGCCTCTTGCCAGTTAAAAGTGCATGAGCATAATTACCACATTCATGATCTAGAACTTGCAGCTGTAGCGTTCGCTCTCAAGATATGACAACACTATCTGTACGAAGAACAATTTAGAGTATTTTTTGACCACAAGAGTTTCAGATATATTTTTTCTCAAAAAGATATGAATATGGCGCAACGAAGGTGGTTAGAGATTCTTAAGGACTATGATTTTAATATCTTGTACCACCCTAGAAAAGCTAATGTTATTGTAGATGCCTTAAGCGGGAAGGTAAGCAGTCTGTCTTGTGTTATTAATGATCATTGAAAACTGTTGAAAGCGTTTATGGAATGGAGTCCATTTGGATCAGATTCCGATAGAATTGAGTTAGCAAATATGGTAATAAGAACCAATATCATAGATTGGATCCTAAAAGAGTAGAAGAATAATCAATTTTTTTCTAAGGTAAGAGCAACTTATCAACAAGACAAAGTTGCTTTGCACTTAAAAGAAGATGGCTACATATGGTGTGGTAAGAGATTATGGGTACTTAAGGATCCACAATTGAGGAGTGAATTGCTTGATGATGCCCATAGATCCAAGTTTACCATCCCTGGTAGTACTAAGATGTACAAGGACTTGCAACACAACTTTTGGTGAAATGGGATGAAGCATGAGATTGCTGAACATGTCTCAAAGCATTTAGTTTGTCAACATGTCAAGATTGAACATCAGAGACATAGAGGAACAATGCAAGCTATGAAGATACCCCAATGAAAATAAGAAGCCATTACCATAGACTTTGTGGTAGGTGCCCAATACTAGGCATCAATACGATGCTATTTGGGTTATTATGGACTGTCTAACAAAGTCAGCATACCTTCTACTGATCAGGGCAAATCAGACCTTAGAGTGTCTTATAAATTTGTATATTGATGAGATCGTTAGACTACACAGCGTTTTGTTGTTGATAATTTTAGACAGAGATATGAGGTTTACTTTAAACTTCCGGGGAGAACTACAAAAAGCTTTAGGAACAAAGCTCAAGTTTAGTATCACTTTTCACCATCAGACGGATGGACAATCTGAAAAACTGATTCAAACTTTGTAAGACATGTTGAGTGCATGTGCACTAGATTGGAAGGGTGACTGGAGCAAGCATCTGAAGTTGGCAGGATTTTCCTACAATAATAGTCACCATTTGAGTATTGGTATGGCTATGTATGAGGTTCTATACAGGTGACCCTGTAGATCTCTTATTTGTTGGAGCGAAGTTGGTGATCATACTACTGAATCACCCATTGTGATTCAACACTATACTGATCATGTACAATTGATTCATAGAAAACTCTTGCAGCTCAGAGTCGTCACAAGAGTTATGCGGACAAGAGATAGCGAAAACTTGCTTTTGCTATAGGTGATCACGTATTTGTTAAAGTTTCACCGACTAAAAGTGTGTTTCGTTTCGGTAAGAAGGGCAAACCTATCCTGAGATATGTTGGACCCTTTGAGGTTCTAGAGAAGATCAGAGGAACAACGTATAGAGTGACACTTTGTCTTTAGTTTTCAAGTATCCATAATGTGTTTCATGTTTTCATGCTGAGGAAATATGTGTTGGACCTGACTCAATTCTTTCAGTATGAAGATCTTGAGATTCAAAAAGATCTCACAATCGATGAGCGACCTATGGAGGTCCTTGGCCTACAGGCATAAGGGTTGCAAAATAAGACTATTCCTTTGGTGAAAGTGCATTGACAATACCATGAAATTGATGAATGCTCTTGGGAGCCCGAGGAAAAGATGAAGACGAAATATCCTGAATTATTTGATACTTGCCTTCATTAAATTTTGCAGACGAATTTTTTTTAGGGGGGTATGATGTAATACCCACAATTTTTTTGTTAAATAGTTAAATAAGATATAATATAAATTCTAAAGCATATTTTATGATTTTGAGTATAAAGTTGCATTCATATCAAAATTTTGAACAAACCGGTTTTTGTTTCTTCAAAATCATAGTTAAAATGAGTCTAAAGCATGCCCGACATGTTGCAAGGAGCCTTTGACAGAGAAAAGTCGACCCTCAATTCCTAAGAGTCGATCCCTACTAGGTAATGAGATCTACAAGAGTTGACCCTCCCTGACGTTTTGTGTTAAGAAGCCTAGGCGACTCACGAGGGTCGACCCCCTACTATGTGTGTGTGTATGTGTGTCGGTTTGCCACCTCACCCTCTCTCCCACTTTTTTTGCTTAAACCCCTAGGGTTTTGGGTTTTCATTATCCGCATCACCCCCTTCCTAGTGTCCCTCTCCTATGATCTTTTCATTATCACCTTATCGCTGAAACCCCCTCCTCCCAGATTACGTTCACGCAACCCCCCTACCCCCTATTTCTGGTCAGAATTGCTTCCTCTCCAAGTCCCTCTGCCTATAAATGGGGCAACAACCCCTCTCACTTCAACAACTCTCTTTGTCTTTCTCTATTACATTCACTAGACAAAAGAGGAGGACAATTTACTGCCCTTATCTTCTTTCTCTTCTTCTCTATTAGGAACCAATGGTGGAAGGTCACTTTCCCACCCTCTGTTTCTCTCAGTTTGGAAGCTTGTCGGAGACCTTGTATATAGCAGTCTCATACTTCCTCTCTATTGTTTATTCTTCTACTACAAACTACAACCACCATTGTTTCCTTCGTGTCAAGCTCTATTAAGCTTGGTGGAGCTGTATGCATTGAGAACAAAAAGAACCCAAAAGGGTTAAAGCATTAAAAACAATATAGGTTTACCTTGACCGAACATAAATGTGTAGTTGTAGGTGGCGTGAGAAGTAAGCTCTTCATGCTAGATGATTTTTATGAGGTTTACACATGAGAAACATTGCAAAAAAAAATCAAATTTTATATTATAAATGTACATATGTTTTAAGAACCGATGCACATTTATTTTGAATGAACTTTAATCCGTTTCTTTAAAATAAACTATTGCTTTATTGTTTTATCGAGTTGTGAATGTTTACACAACTCGCATGTCTATTTGGATAAAGTTTTGATACATAAAACTCGGCAAAAACCGAGTTACTAAAAAATGTGAATGATTAATTCTCTCATAGCTTACAATGAGATAGTAAGCAAGTACACTAGGCTCAATGTGGTTTTTAAGTACGGAAGGTTGCCACCTCAACCATGGAGATATGAGATAGCTACCAGTTATGCTGCAGGGTGGTAGTGAGAAGGTTTCATTTGAAAATGAATTCTGATATATCAAGTTGCAAGTGTTTGGGTTTTCTCTCTCGTTAAAGCGCCCCTCACCCGAGAAAGGAAAGGATGTGCAAAGCCTAAGTAATAAGATACAAAGTGATTGAATATACTACGCTAGGCCGAGCCTCCAATCTAGTTTGTATTGTACTAACAGAGTATAAAAAAAAAGTAGAAACAACACATCAACACGTCTTTATCCAACTTGCTCAAACGTGCTACATCAAGGAAGCTCTCAAAAGTAGAATCAATACATAATTCATAACTTTGGTCAAAAATTCTCTATAAAAAATCTTGAAAAAATCCATTTTTTTAGGTATTAAAGGCATACCTAAACATTATGGCATGATTATACCTCAAAGGAAGTATATCCCATGATTTACTAGTTAAAAACCAAATGTTCCAGAGTAGGCCTATGGTCATGTCTATTGCTCCTAACATTGTTCTCGAATTTGATCATGGATCTCAGTATTATAGTGTGGTTGATGCTTTATAATATGTCACATTGACATGTCCAAACATAATCTATTATGTGAATAAGGCATGTAAAATTATGCACCACTGATCCCAAGAGCACTGAAATCATACTTGAGAATTTTGAGGTACATAAAGGAAATTTTGGCTTGAAAATATCCAAATTGAGTTTGTTAAGGTTATGAACTTTCTCTGATGCGGATTGGGATGGTTGCTCAGAAGACAAAAAGTCTACAAATGGTTATCTTACAAATCCTGGATCAAATATTATATCATGGACATCTAACAAGCAGCATAATGTAGCTAGGTCCAACATTGAAGTTGAATACAAGGCTATTGCAGGTGCAACATATAAAGTAATGTGGTTAAAATTACTGATAAAGGAATTGAGTGTTGAGCATAATGAAATTCCAATATTATGGTGCGATAATTTGGGAGCCATGTATGTTGCTGTAAATTCAGGTTTTGATGCTCGAACTTAGCATATAGAGATCGACTATCATTTTTTCATAGAAAGTGTCTCTATGTTTGTCTCCTCAGAAGATCAACTCGCAGAAATTTTCACCAAGGCTTTGTCTGGCCTAAGGTTAACTTATGTTAGAAACAAGCTTAATCCCACAATTGATATAGAGATTGTTCTGAGGGGGGCATGTTCTTATTACTGGATAGAAAGATTTAAACCCAAATATAAGACTTAATTTGCAAGATAAGACTAGAAGAGTTTATAACAGGTTTTGAGAAAGGCTTCCTATTATTGAAAGGTTTAGGTGAAGCTTATCTAAGTCTTTAAGTTTAATAAAGTTGATGTATTGACAGCTATGTGATCCCTTAAGATTTGGCACTCTTACTAAATTGTAGCTAAGTAAAGTCCTAAAAGGATTCTCATATGAGTTGTAACAAAACCACCTTATAAATGTGATACTTCTCTCATTGTAGCAAGACAGAAAAGAGAGGTAAAATATTTTCATTGCGGACTTAGGTCAAAGTTTGACTGGACCACATTAAATCGTGTTGCCCAAGTATGCATTTGTTTTTTTTTGTGTGTGGGTTTGGATCTGATTGACTGGTGATATATTTACAAGCTAGTCCGCTTCTATTTTCTTTCTTTTGGTTCCCAACAAGGTAAACATTTAAAGTTATAATTCAATTTACCATCTATGTGTTTGTCTTTTGAAGACCAAAAATGGCTATAGCCACTGTTTGATAGAATTGCTTTGCTTCTGGTCAACTCGATCTTGGCTTTGTACATCTGTTATTGAAACTTTGTCATGAATGAAATGTTTTTCTTCCTCATAAAAAAAACCATCATAGCCATAATTTTTTAACTTATGGTGATTGCAACTTTTTATTTTTGAAATCACATTTCATTCTTATTGAAAATTCACATTTACTTGGTTAACCTTAAATGAAGTTGCATGCTTAAGAAAAAAAGTTAAGTAATTCAAAAAATAATAATACATTTAGTTAATAGAGAAAGACGTACCAAGCTCTTAATCATGGACTAATGTTTTGTAATATGAATCATACTCATACCATAATATGAACCACACTCACGATACACCAAATAAACTCATACATACACAAAACCAATTTATCGTGGTTCGATAATCACCTACATCCATGATAATCTCTCTATTCAAGAACATTGAATATAGACTCTCTTCTTATTGCCTTTATATAGATTACAATGAGAGTTCAATACATCTAGATTAGCCTTAGAATTAGGAATACTAATCTTGGTTGAAGACCTTTCCTCTCTATCACAAACTTCATGATTGGGCACGCTCAACTGGACATTTGTAGAAGACAGTTTGAGGATTCTTATCAAAACTGACTTATCGTGATCTTCATTAGAGTCATTAAGAGTCTTTCTCTTCAATTGGACTTTAACGTGAGAGTCCATTTGGGAAGATGTGGGGGTGACCGATCCATCCTTAACATTATTTCTAACAGCCTCTTGCAAACACAATGGGCCCGGGAGCACATTGAGTTTGAACCACAACAAGAAAAAATGTTAAGAAGATAAGGGTTTGATGAACATGTCAAAAGTTGATCATGAGTATGCAAATACCGGACTTGTAATTCCTTGATGACTTTGTCGCGAACATAATGAACATTGATTTCAATATGTTTGAAGTGGGAGTGAAAAAACAGGTGAGAGGCATGGTACGTGGCACCAATGTTGTCACACTAGATGATTGGAGGAGGACCAGAAAGACAGTTTATGGAGGAGATAACCAACCCAAGTAACTTCGGTAATAGAGTTGAAGAGAGTGCGATATTCGGCTTCAGTTGTTGAGGGAGAGACAATAGTTTGCTTCTTGGAGCTCCAGGATACCAAATTAGGACTAATAAACACTGCATAACTACTTATAGATTTTCGATCATCTGGGCACCCGACCCAGTCCGCATCGGTGTATATTGAGAGGTCAAAATTAGTGGAATGAGTCATATTCAACCCATAGAAAATTGTGAACTTTAAATAGCATAAAATATGTCTTACCTCCTGCCAATGATCAATAGTGGGTTGATGCATGAACTGACACATTTTATTTGCTGCAAAAGAAACATTTGGTCTAGTCAAAGTAATATATTGCAAGGCACCCATAATGTTGCGATATAATGTGGGGTCTTCAAAGGCAGTACCATTGAAAACTGACAATGAAAGATTAGTGGCCATAAGGGAAGAGACAAATTTGGTGCCAAGCATGTTAGTCCGATTGAGAAGCTCCAAAATATACTTGCGTTGACAAAGAAGCAACTCAGTAGGAAGAGAGATAACTTCAACTCCCTAGAAGAAATGAAGTGGTCCCAGATCCTTGAGGGTAAATTCATGACCCATATCGAAGATAAGAGAGCGAATTTGAGGATGAGAGTTCCCGGTCATGATGACATTATCAATATAAATTAACACAAAAATAAGAACAAAAGAGATCTAAAAAATAAAGAGAGATGTGTCCATCTGGGAACCAACCAAACCAATGCCCAAGATAAAAGTGCTAAGTCAATAAAACCATGTGCGAGGAGCTTGTTTAAGGCCATATAAAGCATGTTGCAGCTTGCACACATAATGAGGAAACCGAGAATCTTGAAAGTCAGGAGGTTGCGCCATATAGACTTTTTTATTGAGAATACCATGGAGAAAGGCATTTTGAACATTTAGTTGCCCTATTGGCCGGTTGTGTCTAGTTGCGAGAGCAAGAATAATGTGAATAGTAGTGGGTTTAACAACTGGATTGAAAGTTTCAAAATAATCCACATCTTCTTGTTCACTGAAACCCTTAGCAATGAGACAAACTTTATAACATTCGAGGCAACCGTCAGACCGTCTTTTAACTTTATAAATCCATTTGCATCCAATAACATGATGGTTAGCAATAGGAACAAGAACCCAAGTGCCATTTTTTATCAAGGCATTAAACTCTGAGTACATGGCTTGCCACCATCGGGGATTTTGATTGGCAATGGTAAAGGAGGTGGGTTCCACATCTTAGGTTAGTTCAGAGAGAAGGGAGACAATAAATAAATGTTTAGTGGAGAGGTAAATTTTGGGTTTGCGGATCAATGCCATCCATGGTTCGAGTTATCATGTGATAGGTGCAGACCGGTTCCGGAGAAGGAGAAGACACTGATTCAACGAATAGGACAAGATCAGTAGGAGAGGGTGATAGAGGTGAAGGTGGGTCCATGAGAATCGGTAGGAGAAGGGATGGTGGTGGGGAAGAGGTATAAAGAGAAGGTGGAGATATAGGGGCAGCCAGATAAGGGTTAGAAGGATGGGTATGGCAATGAGAATAAGAGAAGAAGACTAGGGGATAGGAGAGAGACAACCGGTTTGGAAGAAAGGAAAACATGATTCATCAAAAACAATATGCTTGGAAATAATAAGTTTGAGGGTGGTCATATTGAGACACACATAGCCCTTGTATTGGGGATTGTAGCCCAAGAATGTACATAGGGTGGATTGAGCATCGGGCTTATAACGACAATAAGGTTGGAGGCAAGGAAAACAAACACAACTAAAAATACCCAAAAAATTGTAATCAACAGGATTTTTGAAAAGAAGTTCTAAAAGAGTTTTATGAGCAATGGCGGTTGAAGGGAGTCTATTGATGAGGAATACCGCAGTTTGAAAAACATAAGGCCAAAATTTCAAGGGAATGCCAGCATGAGGTCAACATCGTCGATGTTTTCATTCGACGCTATCATTTTGTTCATGAGTGTGAGGGCAAGAAACCCGATGGCCAATCCCGCAAGCTTGCAGATAGGTAGAGACATTATGATACTCACCACCCCAATCAATATGAAGAAATTTAATCTTGCCATTACACACTCAACATGCACCTTGAATTGCTTAAAAACATCAAACACTTATGATTTTTGATGTAGCATATAGATCCAACAATATCGAGAATATGTATCAATAAAACTGACATAATAACGTTCATTATTAATTGAAGAAATAGGGGCGGGTCCCCAAACATAAGAAAAAATTAAGTCCAAAGGTTTAGATACTCGATGAGAGAAAAAAAAAAGGCAAGTTATGACTCTTGGTGATTTGACATGCCTCACAAACTTTATTTTCAAACCATTTTTAAAAAGGTAAATAAAAACAACGAAGCACATGTTAAACAATTTTAGATGAAGGATGACCAAGGTGTTGATGTCGTTGATCAAACATGATGTGTTCACCCACCAATGCTTCTTTATTTCATCCTACTTGAAGAGAAATACGATAAAGGCCTTTATCACTCTTTTCGCTAGCTAGAAGTCTTTTCAAAACCTTGTTCTTGATATAACAACAATTAAGATGAAACTTAACAAATAAGTTATTATCTCTTGTCAATTTATTGACCGATATCAAATTCTTTGTGATATGAGGATGAAGAAAGTGAGATTTAGGAAAATGAATCATACCAAAATTATGAATTTAAAAGCCTGAGCCATTGTCGATTTTCAGTGTCATTGCCCTGATATTCAGAATATAGAGACATATTGCTAAGATCATTGGTGATGTGGTGAGTTATGCCAGAGTCAGTGTACCAAGAATCATCATCGTACATCATAGGGGCAGCATGATAAGTTTGCGGAGAGCTCGATTGATATAGTAAGGCATATTAAAAATACTTTCTTGTTGTGTGACTCGGTTTGTCACACGCTTGACAAACTACTTTGTTTGATTGATTCCCATTAGTTTCATAGTTTTGTTCACATCAAGTTTGATTATAGTTTGGAGAATATCCGCTATTTCTTTATCTATAATCGCCATAATTTTCATTATTATTCTTGCCTCTTTAGCCACCACGCCATTTTGAATTTTGATTTAGAAGGGTAATAAGATTAGCCATGGGCATGATCACATTAGGAACCAACTCATTTTTACTTAATCGTGTTTCATGAATCAACAAAAGTCCATGAAGTTCATTAAGTGTGAAAGGTTCAATACGAGTAGTAATGGCAATACAAAATGAATTGAATTTAGAAGGTTGGCCACGAAGAATATGTGCCATCAAGTCATCTTCATAGACGACTGGCTTGACTATAACGACCAGTTGATGCAAAAAAAAATTGCATCCTGTATATATTCCTTAACACTTTGATAGCCTTTCTTTAATTCAAATAGACGATTTTTCAACTGCATAATTTGGGCTCGAGACTGGGCAGCATAAGCAAGTTTCAATGAAGTCCAGACCTCATAGGTCATTGAGAGTCCCACAACATGAGTGTGGACCGATTCAGATAACGATGATAGAATCCAACTAAGTAAAAGTTGGTCTTGACGATGCCATAATATGAAATATGGATTGATTTCATTTGAGTACATTTTGAATTCAATGGACATGGCCTTGATCCATCAACGAGACCAATAAGGTCATATGATTTCAAGATGGGAAGAAATTGTGATTCCCATAACAAATAATTATTGATCGTTAATTTGGTAGTCAAAAAATGATGAAGCTCGAATAAAAAATTTGGTTGAGGTAAAACCATATTGAGATTACCTAAAGCTTCTGATTGACTTCTAGGTTGTCGAGTATTGTTGGTGGACGACAGTGAGCTTGCCATTGATGATAAACGGTTGTGGCTCTAATACAATAATATGAATCACACACATGATAATATGAACCACACTCACGATACACCAAATAAACTCACATATACACAAAACCGATTTAATGTAGTTTGGTAATCACCTACATCCACGATAATCTCTCTATTCAAGAACATTGAATATAGACTCTCTTCTTATTGCCTTTATATAGATTACAATGAGAGTTCAATACATCTAGATTAGCCTTAGAATTAGGAATACTAATCTTGGCTGGAGACCTTTTCTCTCTGTCCAATACATCTAGATTAGCCTTAGAATTAAGAATACTAATCTTCGATGAAGACCTTTTATCTCTATCACAAACTTCTGGATTAGGCAAGTTTAGCTGGACATTTTCTAGAAGACGGTTTGAGGACTCTTATCAAAACCGACTTATCGTGATCTTCATTTGAGTGATTAGGAGTCTTTTTCTTCAGCTGGACTTTAACGTGAGAGTCCATTTGAAAAGAGGTGGGGGTGACCAATCCAACCAGAACATTATCTCTAACACTTTTAAACAAACTTGTAGAATTCGTCTCTAGAAATTTAAGAAAAAGGATAAGTGACTCTAAGTCTACCATAGAAATGAGCCCACCAGGGGCTCCATGTACTTAGCTGGGTGGATCAGCATAAGAAGATCTATGTTGAGGAACATTTTGAGTTCGATCTCTAGATGCAAGGCTGAACTAAAAGGGAGATGTTGTCAGTGAACCGAGATGGAGCTCAAAAAGCAGTTTTACATCTATAAGGGTAATTGATGAAAAGATGGTTGAGGTCCCCTAAGGGGCATGCTTGTGAATCCATTCCCAGCTCCCAACTGCCATAGAGGCGTGGTCCAGCAGCAAACACCCTTTTGATATTGGGAGGAGGCATGGCCCCCCCGATTTTTAAGCACCCCAGTTTTGGGTTGAATACTTTATGTGTTCAGCCCTGAACACTAGATCTGCAAGATAAAAATGATGATGTTAATAGTGATGGTGGTGGTGATGACAATGATGATGGATGGTAGTGGTGATAATGATGATGATGACAATGGTGATGGATGTATGGTAGTAGTAATGGTGGCTGATGACAATGGTGATGATGGTGGAGAAGTGGTGGTAGTGATCAAAAGTTACAATGTGCTACGCATTTTATAGGATTGGAAGTGGCACATGTAAATTATTGACCCAAAAAAGATTGGAAGAAAGAATTCTTTGAGGTGCACCAACCAAAAGCAGAAAAGGACCAAGGAATATAGCTGTTTGCTACATCATAGCTTTGTTGAAATGAACGAGTTGCGTGCACTCATTCATTGTCCAAGTTTGCCTACACGTTGGCATGCATTCCTTTGCTCAATTTGGTTGAAGAAGGATGTCTTTTTCTTAACCCCCACCAACTAAACCCTCAGAGATGAAACTGAAGTCTCTCTCTCTCATATATATATATATATATATATATATAGCAAGCCACCAACAGCTTCAACTACAAGGCACAAATCGCCCTAGCAACACTTCTCCTTAAAACGAGCGTCCGTCCCCCTTTTAGTTTGGTGGAAAAGGAAACAGAGGTGCATATTTCCAGGGATTTGTACACTTTTCTGATGGGTAAGCTGGGGATTTGTACGCTTCTCATTGCAAACTTGTGTCCTGCAGTACGCTAATGTCTTTCAATAAGTTGGGAGCACTCTTCAGCTTGTGTGTGCAACAGTCTCTTCATAAATACCAATGGCAAATCCATTCAAACCAAAGTTATTAAAATCGGTCTCAATCAGCCAATTCAGATCGAATTGGCTCAATGATGATTAAAAAAGGAGCCTAATTCATTTTTTAATACTTTTAAGGGTGTTAATTTTTTATATTTTTTATTGTTTAATGACACGTCATCTGATGGTAAAAAAAAATTATTCACAAATGATTCGATTTGCTCTTTAGGTTCTTTTTTTTTTAAGAAACTGTTTCACCTATTGATCCAATTTTAACAAATCCAAACGGTGGACTTTGATTCGGATTGGGTTACCAAGTTCATACTTGGACTTGAATTCGGTTCGAGCTATTACATACTCCAGTCCAAAACTTCGATTAAGGTGTATCCAAATAATTGGATTTAGTAATATCCACATCCAAACCGAATCCGAACAATTCACATCTCTTCTCTCTCAACACATCCGTGCGTGAACACTAACACAGAATGACAGATCTGCCCTCGTAATTACCAAATCACAACACAAATTCAACGAATAGAAAGTATCCTTTTGTTAACAAGATCAGAAATAGAAAGGAGAAATGAAGAAATAGAAAGCTATTGAAAAAGAAAACTAAAATAATTGCATAATAGTGCATTTATAAATGATGATGTCACATTTCAAAATTCAACGCTTCTGCATGTAAATCTTCATTAATGCCATTACTTATCACAGACGGACGCAACTATATTTTAAAAAACAATAATTTGTTGAACTGTGCCGCTATTGTACACATGCTTACTAACCACTCAATTTGTCTACTTCATTCATTCATTCATTCATTTGGAAGAAACCAACATTCCAAGGGATTTACTTCCCAAAACATGAGATTGTCATTGCAAATTAATCACAAATGGTTCTTCTAGGTTTGAAAATGGGTAGGATCCAATCATCCAAGAAGAGAAATTTGCAAAATCTGGGTATTATTTTTCAATGTGTATATCTGTACTGATTTTTTGTTGATACAACTGATAGAGGCCTACCTAACCCCAGCTTTGCTATTGTAAAAAAGAAAACTGACACGAGCCGTGATTTAGTGTTTTTCCCTTTTAATTGAAAAAAAAGAAGATCAGGTGCAATTAGATTGCACACTTTTAATGTGCTGCTGCACCTGATCACCCTCCATCTTTGAGATAGGCCTGTCAGTCATAGAGTTCAAGAAATGATGAAGGGTGATCAGGTGCAGCAGCACACTGAAAGTGTGCAATTACAATGCACCCTGGTTCGCTTGGGTGCGCCCCGGGGCGGCCACCGCTGGCTGGTTCTGACCCAAACACTGGATCTGCTCCCAACTTACTCGGTGATGAGAGTCCATCGAAAATAGCAACATTCCCTACTCTAGAATGCATATAGATTCACACACACACACAAAGCAAACGACTGATCTGTGCATTGTGCTAAAACTTTTTCCTCGTGGGCTTAATTATGCGTTCATGTGATGCAAGCTTGGATCTAACGTATGCAATGTCCACAAAACTTAGAGATTGGGTTTCTTATGAATTGACCTTTTGTACTTTCATGCTTTACTGCCAAGGCTGTTTTTTTTTTTCAGTTTTTTGCTGGCAGATGTGCATATCATGATGATGCTTTTCACAATGAATTTCTGTTTCTGTTCAGTGCAAAAAGGGCAATTACATCATGAATCTCCCCCCCCCTCCCCCCTTTTTTTTTTTTTTGAGAGAGAGAGAGAGAGACCTTAATAACTGATTAGATACAAACCACTAGTACTAAACATTTGAACTAATTAAAGGACTGTTTTGGTCTTTTGGGAAGTTAATAAGGGTTTATATTTGGTACAATCGATTGTACATACATTCTAGTTGGAATTTTATGATGCCAGTTGTTTTGACACCATCTAACCTTACAGACGTGTTCAACATGCTCGATTTAGTAGGAACCAACGCTTGGATCATGTTTTTTCTAAAAAAAACATGTTTTTATAAGTTGAACAAAAATAAACACCTTCATAACCGTTGATTTTTGGATTGCTGAAGAAACCTGCATTCCTATCGGATTCCAGCGATTCAAAGCAGGTTTCCACTAAACAAAACATGTAGATCACATCTATGAAGAAACAAAACCAAAAAAAGGAATTCCGCTCCATTTGCCAAGTCGTTGGCACATACAAAGGATTGTAGCAAACCTTAACCCCTTTATTAAACCACATAAATGCTCTTTCACAATCACATAACAAAACTGAAACTAAAATTCACAGACACAGGACGACCATTAGCACATCACAAACAATCCTGTGGTGTGAAGCTGCCAGTAGCGGTGCCAACGGGTCAGATATGAGCCAGATCATGATGGATCCAATTTAAGCAGCAGGTCTAAATCAGAGTTTGGATTTGAACTTTATTCGCAAATCAAGATCAGAGATTCATGTAGTACCAATGAATTCAGTAAAAAAGGGTTTGAACTTTGAAACATGGGTTTTACATGTAAAAATTTCAAGCTGAATGAATATTGATCTATAATCTGATCCAAATACTTATTTAGATCTTAATCTAAGATCTGTATCCAAAAAATATGTTGAATTCGAACTGGACATCAGCCCAAACCGATTCATTTGGGCTCATAACCGTCACATGTTCAAAGTGCATACAGAGAATTTCCTTGTCCTGGAAACACAGTGAGTTTAAGACCCATACACCTGCCTGACGTGCGCATTCAAGCAGGAACTAGCCAAAGTCCAATTGGATTTCGACCAAATTTGGCTACTTTGGATCTAGAATTGCATCCATTCATGCCATATCTGGAGGTTATGCACCCAGAGACATATCTGGATTGGAGACAACCACATATAACTGTCAGACCCAGACACACACAGCCTGGTTAGTTTGTATGTCCAATGTGTCAGCTCGTTAGGTCTGATCCATTCAGAAAAAAAGAAGGATACGCGGATTCGAAGTTGCAAGTGGTGGAGGCTGATCTGGAGAACTTGGCTTCTAACTACCTGGTGGGCTGTTTGGATGGCTCACAATAATGCGATTTTTTGTCAAATTCTGGTTCTCTTCAATAAGCTCGTTCATTGCATTCTGGCTGATGTTTACGCAATCTTGAGCTTGTTCTCCGATGTTATAGAGTTATAGCTAATGTTGTTGCAGAATTTTCTTGGTTGCAACTTCTTCTCCAAGAGCTTGGCATTTGTCTGGCCTCTCCTTTGGTTGTTTGGTGTGATAGCGTCACTGACACATACCTTGCAGCACATTTAACGTTTCATAATTGAAGCAAACATATTGAAATTGATGTGCATTTTGTCTATAACAAAGTGGCCTAAAAACAACTCTGAGTTCAGAATTTGTCCTCACGTAACTAGATTGCAAACATCTTAACAAAGCCCTTGCCAATATCTAAGTTTCACTATTTCATATCCACGTTCCTCCTTGGTGAAGTCTCCCATTGTATGAGCAAGTCCTCCAAAAGAGGGCTCTGTGATGAAGAAGGCAAAGGCAAGTCCATCACCACTAGGGGTCCCACCTAGGAGAGTCCTGCAAGAGAGAAAAAAGAGAAATCAAGAAAGCTCCAGAATTAACATAGATGTTAGTTTCCCACAAGTGGGACTTTGCTATGTAACTCAAGGAAGACTCCTTGAAATTGTGTAACCTTGCACTATAAATAATAGAGGTCCTCTCTCTCTTGTATTATCATTTTTGAGAGATTGAGAGAGAAACTATCATAGACGTAGATCCCTGTGATCGAACCACTTTAAAAATTTGTGTGTGTGTTCTTATTTTCTGTAGTTTGGCAAGTCTACTACTTTCACATGGCATTAGATCCATAGCCATCATCATCATTTTTTGTGTCCAAGTCTCTCATCAAGATCATCCTTGGAGTCCAATCAGAGCAATAGTTTTCTCTCCTCTTCCATCACTTCCAGCAAATATGTTTTAGTATTTTTTAAGCACCGACCTTATTGTTCACAACTATGCTCTATGGGCCTCCTTGATTAAGCCTCTATTAATTTTCTATGATTTGCATGGTTACATTGATGGATCGAAGATCAAACCTACAGAGTTCATAACCCAAGATAGGAAGTGGGTTCCTAATCGAGAGTATTTGACTTAGAGGAGCCACGACTAGTTGTTGAGCAGGATAATCTTTTTTCTTTTTGAGGTTGTTCACACGCAAATTGTGGATCTTGACACCTTGTATGAGGTATGAAGGACTCTCAAGGAAGCCTATGCTGTCCACTCACATGCAAAAATCATGCATCTTAAAAAGCAACTTCAATGCTTCAAAAAGGAGAACCAAAACATTGATGAGTATATTTAGAAAATAAAGTTTATTTCACATCCACTTGTTGTAGCAAGTAAACCCATCCAAGAAAAGGATCTTATCCTTTATGTTCTTTGGGGTCTACCTGATGAATATGACTCCTTTCGGGTGTCTATTAGCACCCGTTAAGGAGGCAACAAAGGCAATTTTCATGGAGGTCAGGGTGGCCAAGGATGTTTCAGAGGTTGTAGAAGAGGTGGTTGGTTTTATGGTAGAACCCCAAACTTTAATTAATATAGAAGACATTAGTCACAAGGTAGATAGGGCAACTCAAGCCAAAAATACCTTATTTGTCAATTTTGTGACAAGCCAGGGCACTCTGCCAAGACCTGCAAGATGATCTCCGTAGAAAGCTAGCCTGTATCTCTTTATGTTCATCACGCTACCCATGGTGGTGCGTCAGAAAATGATGTTTGATACCCTGATTTGGGGGCCTCATATCACATATCCCTTGACCTGAACACATTATCCACTCCTTCAGAATATCAAGGCCAAGATTCTGTTAAGATTGGTAATGATAAAAATTTATAGATATCTCATAGTGGTAGTTATGTTTTTAAATATGAAAATTCTAAATTTTTTATAAGTAATATCTTGCATGTTCTTAAAATAACCAAGAAATTGTTTTATATGCAAAAATCCACACAAGACAATGGAGTAGCATTTGAGTTTCATCCATCTTATTGTAGTGTGAAGGATGCCAAATCTGGATAGGAGCTTATTCGAGGGAAAGCAAAAGATGGTTTTTACTTTATAGATTTTTTTTGTAGTTTTGATAATAAAAGTGCTTATATAGGAGAAAAAGTTGATTTTGATATTTGGCATAGTAAATTTGGACATACTAGTTTCAAAATCATTCAGAAAGTTATTCAAAACTTTGGTATGCCTCATATTACTAATGATGTTCATGTTTTCTCTGCAAGCCAGATAGGTAAACAACATAAGTTACCCTTCTCTAGTATTTTGTATGATAACCTTTAGGCACTGCATTTTTTTTTTGATATTTGGGGACCAACCTCAGTTCCATGTGAAAATGGCTATAGATATTAGATAATATTTGTTGATGCATTTTCAAAATATTTTTTTCTCTACCTAATGAATTATAAATCTAATGTTGCTAATGTTTTTTGAAGATTTAAAGTTTTGTTTGAAAAATTGGTTGGAAAGAAGATCAAATACCTGTATATTGATGATGGTGGTGATTACAAAGTTCTTGACCCTTTCTTAAAAGCGTGGTATTGGTCATCATGTGTCTTGTCCTCACACATAAGAACAAAATGGTGTATCTAAGCGAAAGCATAGACATGTTGATACAATCCTAACACTTATGGCTCATGCCAGTATTCTCCAAAAATTCTAGACATATGCCTTTTCTAATGTTGTTTATCTCATCAATAGGTTGCCTACACCAAACCTAAAGTACAAATGTCCTCTTGAGATCCTTTAAAAAAAATCAGACTACAAATTCCTCAAAACCTTTAGGCGTGTGTATTATCCTAACGTTCAGCCTTATCAGGAAAATAGTCTTGACTTTATGTCCAAAGCTCATGTTTTTCTGGGTTATAGCAATAACCATCACCAATACATCTGCCTTGAGCCTTAGTCTCATAAAATTGTCATATTCAGAGGTCATATTTAATGAAACCAATTTTCCCTTGGATATAATCCAAAAAAAAAAAAATCATCCAGTTCAATTAACCTGCATGTGTGTGTGCCTGTAGTACATGAGCCTGTTTTATTTACCATTGTAGAGGAAGTTGAATCCTCACATAACTTTGTTTCTGGTTCACCTGATATTGTTCTTGTCATTGACCTCAGGGATCTGCCCAGAAGTTCTGGGCAAATCCATGATGACATGCTTATACCTGCTCCACAATGGACTCATCATATGGTTACCCATGCTCAACATGGGACTCTTAAGCCTAAAGCTTATCATTTCTCTAAATACTCACTTCCCATAACCTTGTTGAGTGAGTTTACTCATGATCAGGGGGCAGCTTGTTCTTCCATATGATTTTCACAACCTTATAGGTTGCAAATGGGTCTACAAGATCAAAAGGAGGGCCGATGGAACCCTCAAACAATATAAAACTCATTTGGTAGCCAAGGATTTTCATCAAGAAGGAGTTGATTTCTTTGAGACCTTTAGTTTAGTGGTCAAACCTACCACCATTTTCACCATGTTGTTTGTTTTTTTAAGTGCAAGATGGGAGGTAAGACAGCTTTGTGTTAATAATGTGTTCCTTAATAAAACCTTACAGAAGGATGTGTATATGGTTCAACCACCTGAGTTTGAACATCAATAGTTTTCTGGTTATATCTATAAACTTAAGAAATCTCTTTATGGTCTAAAATAGGCACCCAAAACATGTTTTCAAGAATTGAGTAATGCTCTTGTTGAGCAAGATTTTGTTAGCTTAAAAAATCCCTCCTTATTCATTTTCCATAAAGATAAATTGCAAATCTTTATCTTGGTTTATGTTGATGATATTTTAGTCATCTGCTATTCATGATCTCGTCACTTCTATTGAAAAATTGTTTGCTCTTAAAGATCTTGGCATGTTGCATTATTTTTTTGGTATATTGTACCTTCTCGTGAGATCTAATATGTTGATGTTAAACCATATCTCCTTTGCTCAAGTAGAATATGAAAATTTGACTCCTTACCGAAGCATTGTTGAAGCTATGCATTATGTTACTCTAATAAGACCAGACATTGCATTCAGTGTGAATAAAGTATGACAACATATACATCGTCCGACTGTTGAACACTGGGCAGTTGTTAAACACAACCCACATTACTTGGTTTATTGTTCAATATGGCTTGTTGCTTAGGCCGTCCAAGTCTCTTGGTATCTCTGTTTACTCTGATGTTGACTGAGTAGGCTGCCTAGTTGATCATAAGTTACCTGAGACCAAACCTTGTGTCTTGGAGTTCCAGAAAATAGCATGTTGTGTCTCACTTCAGTATAGGCTGAATATAGAGTTATAGCTAATGTTGTTGCAGAATTTGCTTGGTTGCAATTTCTTTTCCAAGAGCTTGGCATTTGTCAGGCCTCTCCTTTGGTTGTTTGGTGTGATAGCATCATTGACACATACCTTGCAGCACATTTAACGTTTCATAATCGAAGCAAACATATTGAAATTGATGTGCATTTTGTCTAACAAAGTGGCCCAAAAACAACTTTGTGTTCAGAATTTGTCCTCACGTAACTAGATTGCAAACATCTTAACAAAGTCCTTGTCAATATCTCAGTTTCACTATTTCATATCCAAGCTCAATGTCACGTATAGGACGTTGAGCTTAAGGGGGGGTGTTAGAGATCATCACACGTTCCTCCTTGGTGAAGTCTCCCATTGTATGAGAAAGTCCTCCAAAAGATGGCTCTACAATGAAGAAGGCAAAGGCAAGTCTATCACCACTAAGAGTCCCACCTTAGAGAGTCCGGCAAGGAAGAAAAAAAATCAAGAAGGCTCCAAAATTAACATAGATGTTAGTCTCCCACAAGAAGTATGCTATGTACCTCAAGGAGGAGGACTCTCCTCAAAATCTTGTAACCTTGCTCTAGATAATAGAGGTCCTCTCTCTATTGTATTATCGCTTTTGAGAGATTGAAAGAGGACCCAACATCGTGGATGTAGATCCCTCTGATCAAACCATGTTAAAAAATCATGTGTGTGTCCTTATTTTCTGTGTGGTTAATTTGGCAAGTCTGCTACTTTAGCAATTCAGGTGTATTTTATGATAGCAATGGATACAATCTCATTGCCATACACGATAATAGAAGGTTAAATAGACTAAATCATCCATGACCAAAAAAATTTCATGAAAGGGTTGTTTCAGCGTAATAACCTCATATAGAGATGTGCAGTTTCAAGTTAGAAAAAATGAAGTATTTCTTGTACAAGACAAGTATGCTAGTGATATGGGTAGTACTGGTTTTAGGGCATGGGAAACTTGAACATATGTCGTGGGTTTAGGGTTACTCACAAGAACTATCCTACCAGATCTTATATATGTTCCTTGGCACCAAAACCTCCTTGGAAGATAAAATGCATACCATATTAGAATGCAAAGTAGTTGCAAGTTTGCATCAACTCTATAATTCATGTTAAATATGAATGTGTGCCTTCTGTTAGTTGAGACAACTAGAACTTCTAAAATATTTTTTTATGAGATCAATATCTCTTTTTTCTAATGGTTTTCTAAAATGTATTCCTTTTAAAGAAGGCAAATTAAATATTTACAAACCAATTTAGAGGTGGGCATCACCATAGGAATCTCAAACACGCCTTTTTTTTCTTTTGGTAATGAGTTGTTAATTGCTCACACCAAACAAGCTTGGTGAACTTTTCCTTCACCGTTTCTTTTGGCCAGGTAACCTTGGGGTTGGCAGACCCACTTTGATGGCCCAAGCTGAGGCTCCTTGGCTATAAGATGGTGAGAGTTTTGCAATCCAATTATCACATGCGACCAACTTGGTTAACTCATCAATATCCACTTACAAAAGAAGTGGGCACCAACAACTTCTTATGTATGATATTTCTTTGTCTCATCATGGTATACGTCAATGTTGTTAGAATCGGTTTTGAAAACAATCCGAAGAATAGGCCGATTCAGAATCAAACCTGACTGATCGGAATCGATCAATTTTTAAACATCAAATGACACATGACATAAAAAATAAAATAATAATAATATATTTAAACCCCATTTAAAATATTTACAAACATTAAACCCAATCGGCCTTTTAGAAATTTGGTTTTGAGCCAATTTGGTACCGATCAGCCCATTTGCAATGATCCGAGCTTACAACAACGGCATAGGCAACCTAAGATTGGTTAAAAGAAACTTAATGATATAAGGCTTTTTTTAGGAGGCTGACCATAGTTGGTAAACATGACAAGAATAAAAAAAACTCAATTCTTTGACTGAAAAACAGATTGTTCAACTTAGTGAGGCAGATCACTTTTTTAGTCTTTTAGTGATTTTTATATAATAATTAGGATAAGAAAGAATGTAATACTATAATTGATTAATTAATCCATAAAAGATGAATTGCATACACAAAAATCTAATCAAACATGTCATTTCCTTTTATACAAGAAATTAAAATAATTTTCTTAATAAATATTAGGGCAAAAGCAATGACTAATCAAATGATAATTAACATGCTTTTGTTGACCATTTAACTTTATTCATGGGCTTGAAATTTAAAATGGAAATCTTCAATAATTTAAAAAAATAAGCAGCATGTTTGAAAAGAAGAATATGTTGGAAATGCATATCTTTAAAGTTTGCATCAACATATTAAGTTCAATTTGCATATGTTAATTATACAGAAAATAATTGTATTGTCCTTGCAAAATGGCACACTTTTCGAAATGCCTCCCAATTTGCCAATATTTTTTGCATACCCAAAAACTTTGATTCTTGGTTTTTTTAGGATATTTTTACACTTCATAAATATAATACGACCTTTGCACATATAGAACGATGTTCATGAACATACCATGTGAACCTCCTTTAAGTAAATACTCTTGAAGGAGGTTTTCAAATGTATATGACATTTCTAGGTACCTGTTATGAATGTTTGCAATGTTCACATTTTGATTAGACCTCCGCAAATACTCTATGACATTTGCAAATATGGTATGAACTTCGCGAAGGTACTCTGCGAACCACCTTTAAGTAAATGATTGTCAATGAGACCCATAAATTTGTGGTGACATCTGCAGGTGCCGGTTACAAATGTCCTCGACGTTCACACTTTGATTCAACATACACAAATATGTTACTACCTTTGCAAATATAGTACAATCTTCACAATAAAAGCTTGAACCTCCTTTAACTAAATACTCTTCAATCGTCTACAAATGTTTGCTTACATTCACAAATTCCAGTTGTAATTGTTTGTACCTTTGCATGCTTGATGATTCATATATAAATACTTCTCACTTTTTCTTGTTTCTCGTTAGAACCCTAAAATTTTTTTCTCTCCTCTTTATGGCGATTCGTATGAAATTATCTTGCAACATTTCAGCAAGGTTGTGGCATCCTTTTTGTCAACTTTCTCATCTTTTGGTTAGGTCAAAAAGTGAAGTTTCATAAGTCTTTATTTTTTTAGATATATATTTAATAGGCCTTGTTGTATTTATGTTTGATTGTTATTGTGGATGATTTATGTATGTTTGTTTGTGTTTTATTTAATATTTAGAATCAGTTTTTTTGTTTAGGGTTTACTATATTTAGGGGTTTTCTTACAGATATATATTTTTTGGTTTTGTATATGATTTATGCTTATTTTCTTGTCTTTATTTTAATATTTGATAGTTTTGTCATCTGGTAATGAGGTTAAGGTAGACTATGCTCAAACAATCAATTAGTGTGATGGGGTTAGGGTTGACTGTGCACACATATTCAATAGGACTTAACGTTTTTATAGTTAGTGAGTTTGCAGAGTGTTTATTGTAGGTAGTTTTATCAATTGAATGTATGAAGGATATATGGATAGCCTTTTTGTCACATGTTATTTTTATTAATTGAATGATATATTGTGTGATTGATATATGCAGTTAATTATGGCTACTGAAAGGTTTAAAGTATACTACCATTGCATTGATCACTCTACTTGGAGATCTATATTGATCTCTAAAAATAGTAGCTTTAAGGAATTTATTGCTTTGATATTTTGTAAAACCGGATATATGGAAGAGTTATTGAGCATTTGGTATAGTTATTCTTCAATCATAGATAGCTAACAAGTATGTGTATTTGTTTTGAATGATGATGATGTAAAATCAATATTATTTAGTGATAATGTTTAATTGGATGCTTGCAAAGTTAAACAAGAAGCAGTTGAAAGTGATGCATAAAAAGCAATTGATGATGAAAATCATATGAAAAATATGCATCTTTCTAAGTCATCATTTATTGAGCTCAATCCAATTAGGGATATAGATGTTCACAACATGCACGTGGAGGGCATGTAATTTTCCAAACCAATTAAGGATAAAGATGTTCGATGTGCAAGCAATGAAGATCTTTCATAAACAATTAATGTTGTACATGATCAGAAGATGTAAAACTACATCAACAAACCTATCACATGGATGATCTTTACCACAGTACTTTGGATAACATTTAGCCTTTTAAGGTAGATGACATCAAGGTTGTTAAATGCGATGAGGCGAAGCGAGGCGTTGAGCCTGCGCTTCGCCTCTGAGGCGTACGCCTTAGGTACTGAGGCGTACGCCTCTCACAACTGGTATGGAAGTGAAGCGGTGGGAGGGGAGGCAGTAGGAGAAGGACCACACACCCAGCTGGTACGGAAGCGAGGGATATGTCGGTCGTCCGGTGGTCGGAGAAGACTGAGCAGCACAGCAACTCCGGTGGTCGGTGGTCACAACTGGTCGGAGGTTGATAAGGGGCAATTTGCGCATCACAGCAACGCCTCAGTACCTTGAGCGTGCGCCTTGCCTCTGAGGTGTACGCTTCAGGTACTGAGGCGTACGCCTCTCACAACACTGGATGACATAACTAGGTACAAGTTGTTGGACTTTATAATTTGTCATTGAGATGTAGATGTGATGATGAATGAGTTATTTTTATGGCTATTCTTAAATATTTGAAATGCAGGAATAATGCATGCATGAAAGCAAATAAAGAGATAAATATGATGACTTTTGATTTAATTTATACATTCAAACAACTTATTATTGGTAACAGTAATCATGTAGATAGTGTAAAATCGAATGATGATGATGATAACTATACCATGACAGATGAGGATGACTCAAGAACAACGGGAGAGAACCAAGACATTGATGACATAAGACAATTAATGGCGGATGAAAATTATGTATAAATGACAATTAAAATTTTGAACCCTTGGTATGTTGTATAAGATATACGAGCATCCCTTCTTTCGCCTTTTTGCCATATGCTCACGTATGCGAGTCTCTCATTGTTTCTTCTATTCGGGCCTTGCAGAAACCTTCCCAAACTCGGTTGTCGATCCTAACGACTTGTCTAGTCTATTTGTTCTGCACAGCCCACCTTCCTATGCTTGCATCATGGTCATCTTCATACTTGGCCTCTCTAAAGAAAGACCATACTTGGCCAGACTGCTCTACTATGCTAACATTGCCTAACCTAGTGGCACCTGAAAATAAAAGGCTAATTTGTCAAACTCCAAGGCCAATCACATCTACCATCGTTGACAGCCCCTGCACACATAAAACTTGGTGGGAGCTCATGTGAATTCCTTTCGCAAATAAAAGGCTAATTTCTCAAACTTCAAGGCCAATCACATCTACCATCGTTGACAGCCCCTGCACACATAAAACTTGGTGGGAGCTCATGTGAATTCCTTTCGCCAAGCATACTCCAATATATCCACAATCTTAAAACTCCTTGGATCACGTGTAACAATGGTGACATGTTCAAAATAATAGGAAAATACAAAAAATATAAGAAAATCCAAAACTGGAGGCACCTAATTGCATTCGATCCAAGTAATGAGAATGCCGAGAGGGAGCGTGCGGTGTTGCCGATCATACGCGTGACACTGGCTCAGTGCCCGAACAGGGTTAGATCACACCTGATCTGCTCAAACCAGACTCAGTTGGCAGGCTGTGGGTTAGTGCTGTTGTAGGCAACATCACATGAAAAGGGGGAGCATGCATATGGGTGGAGGGTGGCAATTGCAGTTTATGCTACAGTGGACAGTGTCACATGAAAGAGGGAGCAATGTGAGGCGAGATGATAGAAGAAGGCAAGAAGAAAAGAAGAAGAAAAGAAGAAGAAGAAATGATAGAGGAAGAAGAGAGAAGAGGAGAGGTAAGAATGAGAGAGAGAGAGAGTGGGGTTGGACGGTAGCAGCAGTGGTTGCCTCATCCCACTGAGTTAAAGAGAGAGAGAAAGAAACAAGGGAGAGAGAATGAAAGAACAACGTGAGAGGTTGCTACCCTTGCATGAATGGAAATGCAAGAAAGAGGGTTTCTCTCTCATGAACAGAAACGAGAGTTGAGAGACTTGTGAAGAAGACGACCAAGAAATCCTGTGTGAAGGATACACTTGTCGTGGTTTGGGCTGCATATCGACATGAGTATAAGAGAGGGCCGACGGAATGATGCCCTAATGATTTTCTGAAAAAATATGAAGGGCTTGGGCGAGAGGGTGGTGTATGTTCGCCCCCGATGATTCACTGAATCCCATGTCTGTGTTCGGGGGGTCGAAGGAGCGCCATGTATTCATGCACATGGGTCTCGTATTCTTGTGTAAGTTGACATAACTTTGCATCAGACTCTGGTGCTGTTGCAACGACCTAATCACCCTTACTTGCTTTTCATGCCCTGAAACAACGGTTCGAGGAAATGACAAAAATATCCTCCATTCAAAAGTTGTCAAACGACGGTTCGAGAAGCGGACAAAAAAGTCCTCCATCCAGAAAGTTTGATGTTAACTATTTAAAGTGGAGACGTTCCCTATTCATTAAACTCCTGCGCCATCTGCTGTAACAGTAGCTTTCATTATCAACCCAAACTTTGCCTTCGTCTCTAGTCGAATTTTCTGCCTTGTTTTTTACCCTGTTTTACAACACATTGTTTCTTTCTCGTGCCTGCCTTGTGTTATAAAACATTCTTGTGTCTTCTCTTCATTTTTGCTGTCGTTAGGCATCATGGAAGAAAGCAATGATGCACAAACATTCCAACCAGTGCCATTAAGGCAGCTTGAGTAGCTTTTCATCTCATCATGCTATCGATGAAGAAGGCATGTCGTCTTGTGTGCCATTAAGGCATTGTTTGGTTATTGCAGGTAGATCTTGTTCTTACGATGGTTGGAAAGTTTGATGTTAACTATTTAAAGTGGAGACGTTCCCTATCCATTAAACTCCTGCGCCATCTGCTGTAACAGTAGCTCCGATTATCAACCCAAACTTTTCCTTCTTCTCCAGTCGAGTTTTCCGCCTTGCTTTTTACCATGTTTTACAACACATTGTTGCCTTCTCGTGCCTGCCTTGTGTTACAAAACATTCCCGTGTCTTCTCTTCTTTTTTGTTGTCGTTAGGCATCATGAAAGAAAGCAATGATGCACAAACATTTCAATCAGTGCCATTAAGGCAGCGTGAGTAGCTTTTCATCTCATCATGCTATCGATGAAGAAGGCATGTCGTGTTGTGTGCCATTAAGGCATTGTTTGTTTATTGCAGGTAGATCTTCTCCTTACGATGGTTGGAAAATTATCGATATTTGTAAGACGCTGGGACCTGTTGACAAGAATGCTTGTTTACAAATGCTAGGAAGGGCCTCTACCCCATCAGGTATCCTACATTGTATGTCAAACCCCTGTATTAGTAACATACTCCCGTTTTTGTGAGACACATTTTTGTTAGTTAATATCGATTTGTTTGCTATTATGCTCAATTTCTTCCTTATCGATTTGTAATTTATTGTGCGATATATTTATCCACCTTTTAGACAATATGGTTTTGTATTGTCGAGTTGTAAGTTATTATGTTGAACTGTCGTATCGATTTTCAATATCTTACAAATCGATTAGTATATCGATTTATTCAATATTATATGTTTTGTAATATGCATTTGTAAGATATTTGTACACAGACTTTGAAAGCGTGTAATTCGGGGGTGATTTTCGCATTCATATCGCTGCTCTATCAGCGACTTCTATTGAACTCGCGTTATAGCCTCGTGGACATAATGAGAGTGTTATCGTCAACACACATGTACGACATGAGTATTCTATTGGCATGGTAAGTGACAACTCGATGCTCATTATAAGCAAACATCAAATTGCATATACTGTCATTCATTAAATCGTTGCTTTGACTTGCTTAACCTTATCAGTATCCGTTGTTACATGCATCCTGATTAAATCGTAGTGAACGTATGTACTTGTTAACGCAAATTGATATATTGGTTACAAAACATTCCACTATCTTCTCTTCTTTTTCGTTGTTGTTAGGCATTATGGAAGAAAGCAATGATGCACAAACATTCCAACCAGTGCCATTAAGGCGACATGAGTAGCTTTCCATCTCATCATGCTATCGAGGAAGAAGGCATGTCGTGTTGTGTGCCATTAAGGCATTGTTTGTTTATTGCAGGTAGATCTTCTCCTTACGATGGTTGGAAACTTATCAATATTTGTAAGACGCTGGGACCTGTTGACAAGAATGCTTGTTTACAAATGCTAGGAAGGGCCTCTACCCCATCAGGTATCCTACATTCACTCATTATATGCATTGTATGTCAAACCTCTGTATTAGTAACAGACTCCCGTTTTTGTGAGACACATTTTTGCTAGTTAATATCGATTTGTTTGCTATTTTGCTGCAAACACAAATTGATATATTGCTTAAAACATTGTTGAGCTTATCATCAGGTTGTAATGAAGATGATGTAGCTCAATCAATGGAAAGATTTGGAGAATTGAATATCTATACTAATGACACAACTGAAGAATTGAACATCTGCACTAATGATGCACGTGAAAAGAATGGTGCAGGCATTAGACCCACTATTGACTTGAATGTTCCAGTAGAAGAAATGCAATTCAATAGTGAGGTAGACTACGATTATTCCAGTTTAGGCATCGGTAATGTACATGGAAGTACACTTGACTTGAATGTTCCAACAGAAGAAATGCAAGTCAATAATGAGGTAGATTTTGATGTCAGTGCACACAATAAAAGCGTAGGAACTGGGAATTCACATGGAATTACACTTGACTCTGTTCCCGTAGAAGGAATGCAGTTTAATATTGAGGAAGCTGCATATAAATTTTACAATGATTATGCCTTAAAAGTTTGCTTCAGTGTTAGAAGGTTTTCTTGGTCAAAAAATGCAAAGGGTGTCTTGGTTAGAAAGACATATGTTTGTTCCAAGCAAGGTTGAAAGAAATCAATGGGAAATCCAATAAGGAGCATGCCAGAATCAAGATGTGGATGTCAAGCGAGAATGGTTTTGAGAAGACATCTGAATGAGAAATTTGTCGTGCGCACTTTAATCAGTGATCATAATCATGATTTATCTGCATCATTTATGACTCTTATGCTAAGGTCACATCGCAAAGTAATTGTAGCGCATGTTGCAATGGCTGAAATAGCCGATAGCGCCGACATTGCACCAAGGAAGACATACAATTTGTTTGCCCGCATAGATGGTGGTCGCGAAAAAGTGCCATTCACACCTTTGGATCTAAGAAACCACTTGAGAAGGAAGAGGACAAATAACATGAAGAATGGAGAAACATGTTCTTTGGTTCATTACTTACATAATAAATCAAGCAATGAACATGGTTTCTTTAGTGCAATGCAAGTGGACGAAGATGGATATGTTGTGAATATGTTTTGGGCAGATTCAAAGTCAAGAGTAGATTATGAATGCTTCAATGATGTGCTTGTGTTTGATACCACAATAAAGATTAATAATGAACAGTGGCCATTTGCGCAGTTTGTCGGAGTGAACCATCACACATAGAGTTGTATATTCGGCGGTGCATTTTTGTATGACCAAACCAAGCAAAGCTTTGAGTGGTTGTTCAGAGTATTACACAGGCAATGAATGGGAAGCATCCTGAAACTGTACTTATAGATGGTGATCACGCAATTGCGGCTGCAGTGCTTCAGGTGTGGCCAGATGCACATTATCGCCTATGTTTGTGGCATATCTTTCAAAATGCAGCAAAGAACATAGGACACATATTTAATCAGAATACAGGGTTTGACAAAAAGTTTACAAGGTGTGTACTTCATAGCGTAGACAATGTCACCTTTAAGTCAGATTGGGAGCAAATGATTAAGACATACGACCTTATTGACTGTCTGTGGTTACAAAATTTATATGCAGAAAAAGAGAAGTGGGCATTGGCATATGGAAGACAATACTTTTGTGCAGGTATGATAAGCACACAAAGAGCTGAATCTATGCATGCCACGTTGAAAAAAACCCTGTATTCATGTTTAACAATGTTTCGTTTCATGGAACAATATGAATTATTTGTAGACAGTCTAAGATAGATTGAGCTTGAACAAGACGTGAAATGCTTCAACACACGACCTCTAACTTTTGGCATGAAGATATTGAGGCAACCTGCAGCTCTGTATACACTAACTGTATTTGAATGGATCAAGAAAGAGGTGTTACATGTCATGAATTGCAAAATAGAAGGACTCGTGCAAACCGATAATATGCACAAATACCATATTTTATGGCAAGGCGAAAAGCATCACGAAAGGCAAGAAGCACATGTCACGTACAATGTTGACAACAAAAGAGTTGCATGTTCGTGCAAAATGTATGAATTCAAAGGTATTCTATGTTGTCATGCATTAAAGGCACTCAATCAAGAGAAGATACAAGAAATACCTGAGTCTTACGTAATGCGAAGATGGAAGAGACGCGCAAAGATTGAAATGCTCGTTATGGACAATGCGAGCAAATCTGGTGTTGACGAGAAGTGCCGCATAGCCTCTCGTTACCAACAACTGTGTAGGTCATTTATGCATGTTGCAGATTTGGCATCGAGAAGTGAAGAAGGCTATGTATGTGTGAGAAAAGCTGCAATGCAGTTACTTAAAAACGTGGAGTTAATTCACCTTAAGTTCGTTGCAGCGAATGAATACCATCCGAAGATAATGGGAACAAATAGCGTAGGTGAAGATCATGTTTCTCTTGACACTCCCAAGAAGTTGCGCCGAAGCGTAAACATTATCTTCAACAAGTCAGTAGTGAACGTTGTTGATTATGATGGACATATTCATGAAGCGAAGGGCATCAAAAGAAAATCTGCCGCTGATCGCAGTCGTCGGAGGGCAAAGGGTGCACTAGAATTGGTTGGCAAGAAAAGGACTAAGAAACAACCAACCTGTAATAAAAAACAACAAAGCCCTTCGAATGAACAGGTATGTAAGACATTATATTGCTTCCCATTACGTGAAGCTTGTCAATATCTAACTCATGTAATGTCAAACATGCAGCAATACCCTACAGAAGTACCAGCAAACGTTGAAACATCCATTCCTCCCGACCAGATTTCCGGCAACGATCGCTTGAGTTTTACAAGTCTTTTGGTATGTAATCAATGTTGTGAGGAGGTATGCTTTTGTTGTGAAACTTAATACAGTGTCTTATATTTTCTCTTTTATGACAGGCTCTGATGCATTCGACAGATAGGTATGGGACGCAGGAATCCCGTGTGGGCTATTAATGTAGTTGTCATGCGTCTTTGCATGACCCGAAGTCAACAATGTCAGATTTGTTAAGAGTTTATAGCGATTTGTCATTGACGACTTGCGGTCCGTTGTTGGGTTTGCTTAAATCGAGAGATCGCGATTTGTGGCTTCCGCTGGAAGTCGATTCCTGACATCACTGAACGACGATTTGTGGTTATCGTTGAATAGCGATTTGTGGCATCGCAGCATAGTGATTTGAGGGTATTGTTCGAATGTCAAGCTAAGCGGGCTGAGAAAGGTTGTTCAAGTAAGTTTTTTTGTGGCATTGATAAAGGTTGTGATTCATTTTATGATCTGAGTAAGCTATCACCGCGCAGGTGATAGCCTACTTAGATCATAAAATGAAGCGCAACCTTGATCAATGCCCCAAAAAACCTTACTTGAACAATGTTTTTCATCCCACTTAGATTGACAGTCGAACAATACCCTCCAATCACTATGTTGCGATGCCACAAATCGCTATTCAACGATAACCACAAATCATCTTTCAGTGATGTTAGGAATCGACTTCCATAATTGGCTATGCAACGAATACGAAGTTTACTTACACAGCTCCAAGCGATAAGCACTAATCGAAGCTTACACTTCTTCGGCGCCATGCCTGGACGAAGAGAGTTCAACCATGGAACAAAGAAGGAATTTCGGTCAATTTAACGACGTTAGTTGGTAAAGCTATGACGTAGCGGCGATTCAACTTCTTCTCCAGCACCTCCTTTTGCCTTTTGAAATCATTATTGTTATCTTGTGAAAACATGTAGCCATATATTATAAATAAAAGGCTAATCAATGTCTCTTTTCTCTTCCTCACTTCATTTCTTAAGCGGTAAGTAAACCTCTTGATCTGTTACAAGGGGAGCTTTGTTCACTTTAACAGTGAAAGTGCAAGTATGAGTGGTACTCCACAATTTCTAACAATCGCGTTTTATACTACTATCATTTGACAATGTGATTCGGTGTTGACTAACACCGTTTACAAAGGCCGAGTATTACAGCACAAAACGCTTTCCCGCGATACCCACAACTCGCTATGCACCGAATATGTAGTCGAATTACGAAGTTCCAATAGATAACCATAAAATTTTTAGTTGTCGTACATTATTCATTGATCATGTTGGTTGAGCAGTAGATCTTTTGGGTCATAAATAGTCGCATAGGTACTGGACGGTGTGATTATTTTATACTTCGTGAACCAGCAACAATCAAACCGACGGTTCCATCATAAACCTGGAGTTCCTTGCTCCCACATAGAAAATTGTGGACGGTGAGGCAGACGAAGACAACTACACGACCAACAATGGCGAATCATGTGTATATTGTCTACACATCGTCTCTTTCATGCCGTATTTTGCGATTTGTGTTGTGTACTATATAATTTAATTTCAATCTCATAATTTTAATGTCCTTATTCATTTCAGTAGAACATTCACCGACGAAGTTGGGTGCAAACTTAGTGAATCACTCCTGGAGGACCTGAAACGAATGCGCAATGAATTCTCACAATGCAACATGATCAGTAATTTTGTTCGTATGAAACCAGTATGAGTTTTCTATATTCGTAAGCCATGTGTAGGTGTGTTAACAACACCATATTTGTTGCAAACAGACTATAGCCAATTTCGTCAATTATATTAAAAGCAACACACCAAGCCAGACTATAAGCATCGTCAGCTCATATTTCATGGTATCTCGGTTGTATTTTATGTTGCTTTTGGTTATTGATTTAGTCCAATTGATTCGTATGTTAACGTTAATGTTAGCAATGTTTCGGTATGCAGACGATCTTACGACGTTTGCCATACTCCAGTGGATTCAAAGATGGCCTACCTTATTGGGTTAACGGTAATCATTGCAGAGACCTTTTGTCATGTGAAAAGGTAAGCAAACAAACCTAGCTTGCAAGGTTACATCATAACATTGCTAACATCATTCTTTCGATCTATTTGTAGATATTGATTCCTATACTCTGGCAATCTGAAAAGCATTGGGTCTTATACGTGATGGATTTACACGAAAAACAACTATGATTTTACAATTCGTTGGAAGTTGACAGTGGTTTACGGCTAGACATTTCCCATCTCATAAGATTCCATCTATATGAGTATCGTGTCGTGTACTGGGGTCATGAATTTACTGTCGGTCCCATTATTCTCAGATCGGTTTCCTCAAAGCCATTTTGGGAGTCGATGTTAGCGAGTGGATCTATCACACAACATACCATGCTCCTTTACAAGATAATGGCGTTGATTGCGGTGTATTTGTAATGAAGTACATTAAAGGGATATACAATGGTGCAGAACCCTGTTTCGATGCTGTATGCCATTTCTTGGCCTCTGTTATTGGGGATTAAGTGCATGTCTATTGGTTCTACTTTACAATCTCTCCTTGCAGGTTGATATACCCGGATTCCGCGAAGAACTCTGCAAAAAATTAACGTCATTTCTAATTGCAGAGGAGAAAGTGACGGAGGCGTCGCGAGGATCTAAAAGGCTTGTAATTGATAAAAGATGTGCGCTCAACTCGCGTGATTGACAGTCGCAGAATGAGACTGCGATGTATGCAATGAACAAAGACTTCTAATGTTCGAAATGATAATATTCAACATCGCTATGAAATGTTTGATGCTTAAACATCACTTTATTGCTGACATATGAAAAAAGTGGTGAATAAGAGCCATTAATGTCACTTTCGTAATTACGAATAGGACAAAGCGATACGACATGCTTGATGTTCAGAATTGGTGGTCTAACGTCAACTACACTGCTACCACCATGAAAACTTGTGTAAGAATTTGAAAATTTCTTGAATTTTAAACGACGTTTCCTTTAATTATGATCTTGCAGACATGAAAAAAGTATAGACGGATACGACGACTGCGTCGAAGTCGCCTATATACTTGATTCAAGAACAAGTCGTTTATGCAGGAATTGTCGATTTGTCGATTCCTTATTCGTGAAGCAAAGTAGAACTGTGTGTTGTGTCATTCAAATATTAATGAAACGTCTTGTCACCCTCCGTCAGTTTTCAAGTATATACGTCAGTTTCATTAAACCAAAAGCAAATCTTAAATAAAAATACACTTCGCATTAATGAAATTGAACAATGTCATGCAAGAGGGCTATTCTCAATAGTAATCAATGCGATTGGACCGAATTTTTGGGTCTTAAATAAATCCACAAGTACGTCCACACGCGTCCCAAGAAATCGCCTTAGGTGTACATTATCGTAAGTTCAGCAATACAGCAATTTCAAAGAACAAACCTTTCTTATTGATAAGTTCACGGAATGCGATTTTTAGAAAGATTTCGGAACCGCACCAAAATATCTTTCGTCGTAGGAACCGCACCAAAATATTTTTCGTCGTACAGTATTTTTCATTACTGAAGAACAACTTTACTAGCATTGGTTATGCATATACAACAAAAAACTATTTCTGAATACGATTTAATTTTCGTAGAGGAAGCAGTATAACGATTTGCAAGCGTGTTTTGTAATCTTCGAATTATATTTCAACGGAGACAGGTTTACAAAATTTGTAGTCTTAAAAAATTGGCCTATTGGACTTCCTCCTACATATCTCCATTTTGTGTCTCTCTCTCTCTTCGATTGTGTTGATACCAGAAAACTAGATGAATCATACTGTGGCGAGATGAACCCCCGTCACCGAAACGACAGCTCCTCTAAGACCTCCTCGCTAGGGAGAGGAAGAGGACATGGTGGAGCTCCTGCTGGCCACCCTCAGCGCGACTGCACCGACTGGGTTGCTGTCGAGGAGGAGGGCGAGAACGGTGATGGCGGAGCTCGTTAGGTTGTACAGACAAAGCAATCGATAGGTTTTACTTTACATATTTTGTCTGCCGTTCTTTTTAAACTCAATCAATTTTCCGCATATTTCGTAGCGTATTTCCGGCATATGTTCCTGCAACAAAACATGTTATGTGAAACCAATATATAACAGGAATACCCAATAACATCGGATACAAAGCTCATACAGCGTGGAAACAAAGTTCTTCTTTATTGTATATTGCTTCAATATGCTTCATTACGAATATGCCACAATCGACCCCATTACTTTGTAAAGGAGCATCGTCAGCACAGAGCAACATCCACTCGGCAATGTCGACACCCATAAGCCTGTTAAGGAATCCCGCCTGTGATAAAGGGATAATATATTACAGTCCGGTCCACCTTGAATAACTACGATTCACCTATGGGCAGAAGCTTACCAAATGCATAGCGTCGCGTTCTACGCCACTGTGGCAATCCAATGAGTTGTAGCACCGTAGTTATTTTTTTAGAAAATTCATCTCGTATAAGACCCAATGGTCGGGATTTTGCCAGAGTGTAGGAAGTAAAATCTGTGAATCGATAAAATAATTTTTCATTCCAGAGACATATCGCGATGGAGATGTTACGACTAAACCTTGGAGAAGAGGTTTGTTCGCTTACCTTTCCAAATTTCAAAATGTCTAGGCACTCATCATCGTTGTTCCATCAAGGTAGTGCATCTGTGAATCCAATGTCGTATGGCTTTCGTCGGACGTACATCTGTTGCACGAAATAGTAAGGTTTAACCACCAAGAAACGTGAGTACGTCATAAAAGCAAACAAAACAACAACGGACCAGACATACCATGAAATAAGGGCTGATGATGCGTACTGTATTGCCAATTGGGTTGCTCTGAATGTAATTGACAAAATCACACATTGTCTGGTTGCACAAATTTACGAACTTCAATACATACAAACCGATGACCTAGAAATTGATAGTGGTTAAATACTTACAAAATTACTGATAGTGTTCCCGTCTGCAAATTCATCTTGCATCTGCTCGATGTCATCTACGAACTCGTCAGGGTGTTGCCACTCACCCTTGCCTGTGGATGTTGCACTGAGTGCACCATGAGCATGGTATTCAGGATTCGACATTGAAATTATTGTCTACAGTAAACAACACAAGTCCAAATACGACATGAAAAGGCAAATGTTGACTAAACCGCTCAGGCGTTTCAAAAAATATACGTCTTAAGCGCTAGTGCTGGTACTGTGGATGTGGTTGTCTTCTTCTTCGGCGTCGTGCCTGGCCGTTTTGCTCCCATCGTCCTCTCCGTTGGCGTTGTGCCTGGTCGTTTTGCTCCCATCGTCCTCTCTGTTTGCTCCATGCCTGGTCATTTTTCTCCCATCGTCTACTCCTTTGGCGCCGTGCCTGGTCATTTTACTCCCATCATCCTCTCTGTTGCCGTCGTGCCTGGTCGTTTTGCTTCCATCGTCCTCTCTGTTTGTTCTGTGCCTAGTCGTTTTTCTCCCATCATCCACTCCTTTGGCGGCGTGCCTGGTCGTTTTGCTCCTATCGTCCTCTCTGTTGCCGCCATGTCCGGTCGTAGTGCTCCCATCGTCTTTGGCGTCGTGCCGGGTCGTATTGCTCTCATCGTCCTCTTCTTGGCCGCCATAGCTGGTCGTACTGCTCTGATTGTCCCCTTCTTCGGCGCCATGCTTAGACAGAGATATCGATGGCACCTTTGCAACGCAGATACGGAAATGTCATCCTCATTCAAATACAAAGGTAAAATCCTTTAACGTGCCGCCCTTTTTAGAAAACAGCCCGCTAATTAAATGATTGTGTTTTAAATAAATAAAAATATGTCTTTTCGCATGCCGCCCTTTTTCGATAACCGCCGACAAATTAAATGATTGCGTTTGAAGTATTTAAAAATACGTCTTTCCACACGCCGCCCTTTGCGTTTTAAATATTTAAAAATACGTCCTTTCACATGCCGGCCTTTTTCGGAAACACCCCGCAAATTAAATGATTGAATTTTAAATAATTAAAAAACCGTGGTTTGTCGGTCGCATTATAACAATCGTTCAGTGGGAGATTGACACGACCCGAACAAACCCGTTTTTCAGGTATGAATACTCTTTCACGATTATTCTATTGATTATCGTATATGGATACATCGATATATTCATGCAACATACTTTCCTTATCGGTTTTTTAACAACAAACGTTCATTATCGCGGTTTGCATTGAAGGTGTCCCTGTCAAATGAACAATTGCTGACCGGGAACCGTATCGTACAGATTTTGGAGCATCAACCTTTTCTTATCGCTATTGTCTGTTATCATTTACGCCGTCAGAACTCGTTAAATTATTGTTCACGACTTACATCTTCAATCCTTTTTGCGATATTCTTTCGAGGCAGAGACAAATACAGCGATTGCTAAACAGAAATGCTCTGTCTTAGCGATGCCAAAGAGGTTAGACAATGTCACGATTTCTGAACAAACATCTATTTTTTATTAAAGTTTATTTATTACCGAGATCCACAGACGAAAGAATGTAATAATAAAGAATTAAACAATAAAAGAATGTCATGTTACGACAATTCATTATACAATTATAACAAAAACCTAGCGTGATAAAAATGAAAATCTAGGATTTATTCCAAGGCACTTGACGAATCAGATGAAATATCATAGACTTGTCTCTCACTTTTTATTGGTGGACTGTTTATCCTGCGTGGCCTCTTGGTTGCGCCTATCTTATTAAGAAAACCGGTCATCATCTCTACCACTGAGTTCAATTGAATCCCCATAGTGCTTACTTCTGTCCTTAATTTCTTATTCTCCCTCTCCATAAGTTCGAACCTTGCGGCAGAGACAATGTTCTCTTTTGGAGCAAGTGTTTGCTCTTCCTCGCGCTTTATTACTGAGAGACTAGTCGTAGTAACCAGAGAGAGACGACGTTTTGGTTGTAGAGGCTGGGCTGCAACATGAGAAGGGGCAATTGGGAGGCATGGGTTCACAATTTTCTCAATCTTCTGATTTCGCTGCATTGGTTCCCAATACCTTTCGAAATAGAAGGGATCAAATCGTCGTCCTTCATGATCATACGATACGACAGGGAAACCACCTGAGTTCCAATTTAATAATTTGTCCCTGTAGCGATCGCGCCAATTCACGTTCCTGACCCCACCACTATTCATCTTCCTTCTCACTTCCAAAGGCTTATTTGGGATAGACTGCCCCAAGCCAGATTGTAGGAGAACTCGACTACCTTGCTGCAACTCGGCTTCAAAATTGCAGAACAGCCACAAATCGTGGTCAGACAATCTAGCAGCCTCCGCAACAACGTCTTGATCATCGTCCTCTCCATCTCCATAAGGTCTCCACAAAACTTGTACATTGGTAGTTCTTTTTAATAACGAATGACAAATATATTACAATTTATTTATGCATGATATGACAATAATGATATGTACTACGGAAGACAATCCTGCAGCAATGGATACTTAAGAATGTTAAATATTACAACGATTTATAATACTTGATGATGCATAAATTATACATTTTATTAGTACAATTTCACTACATAAATGCATCATCTATAGGTTTAGAGCATACACTTAGGTGCATAATGATCTTAGGAAGCTCTGGTTCGAATTGCATCGAAATCAGAGTTAATTTGAGGAAATTATGGCATTTACAGTGTAGCGGGTCAAACATCGAAGCAGAATTAAGAGATCTGGATCCAGACACCCATTTGGATCCTGGATTTGGGTCAAATTACATAGAATCCACCCAGCTCCAAACCCATTCACGTTTTCATAAAACCTTTTCTAAAACCCCCCTGCAAAATGAGGCACCCAACAAATCTTTTGTTTTTAAACCTGTTTTTGTAAAAACAACCAAAGAAGCCAAAACGTCAAAAGGGAGAGGGGCGCCCATGGATGCCTTGTCTTTGCTTTGGATTTTGTGCCCTAGGGGCACGATTCTAGCTCCAGCCCCCTTCTCAACCCTCACCTCCTTCCATCTCCATTGAAGCCATGAATCAAAGCTTGAGATCCAAGCTTTCGTTCTTGACTCTCTTTCAAACATTTTCAGTTCTTAATCTCCCTTGTTGGTTAATCATTTTGTGGTTGTGTTTTGCAGGTGCATCAGAGGTGGGAAACATTTTTTCTCGTGTGGAAGTGCGAAACACTCCAACGAGAAGGGTCGGCTCTACATCCATCCAGTCTTCTACGCCCCCCGATCGAGAATCGGTTCACACTTCATCTTCGGTGGATTTCCAACGTGTTGCAGCTGTAGGACATGGTACCATGGTGTATTTCCAGCATCAACGAGGTTCCGAACGGTGCGAAGCCAAGCAAAGTCCGCTCTTTTCTCCCCCTCAGTCGTCGGATCGCCCTGGAGGTTGGTCTTCTCATCCCGTTCTTCTAGATAAAACCTATTTTGTGTGTGAGTGATGTGGTTGTGCATTTTCTGTATTTTGTCAGCCTTAGAATAGCGTTTTTGTGCTTGCAACCAGCGCATAGAATGTTTAGGTGTGTGGGTTAGTTAATTGTTTGATATTTTTCAATCCAATGTTGGCATTTTTAGATGCTATTGGGTGTGTGCATGTGCTAGAAATAATATTTCTGTATGTCTGCATTTTTCAATTGTTTTAAGTCCATTAGTTCTTGTTTTGTTCGAGTTTAGTACCCTAGGAAAAGTGTCTATGTGATTTCATGTTGTGTGCGTTTTTAGATTTTGTGAAATTGAAAAGTCGAGTTATGTGTGGTTTATGTTTGTGTAGATTGTCTAGTCGAATGTGGTTTTCTGATTTATAGGTAGGACGTCCAGCAGTCTGAATGTGTTCTTATCATCATTAGTTTATTTAGATAATTCCTTAGTTAATTTTGTTTTGTAGTTTTATTGATAGATTTTGATCAATGTGAATATCGGTTCTTGTAATTTAGTTTAAATTCTGTTTAGTAGTAGCATTTCCTGCAACTGTATATTTTGTTAAATTAAGTTTATTTAGTTAATCATACATGTAGAATCAAGTAGTTTAAGTTGATAATAGATTTAGTGTTAAAGAATTTCAGTTTGCGTTTTTAGGATGATCGAGTGTAGTGAGAGTCTAGAAATCGTTTTCTGTTTTGGTTTAAATTTCCAGCATGATTAGTCATTTCAGTTTGTGTGCTTTTAGTTTACTTAGTTAGTAATATTCGGATGTTTAGCTTAGTTTAATTTAGCTTTGTAATTATCATTGTGTTTTTAGCTTAAAACTAGATATTTTATTTTTGCGTGTAAGTGTAGTCATCTTCTCCATAAGTAGGGCGGCCATTAGAGGTCCAGCAAGGTAATAAAGTCCATTAGCTAGGTGTTATTGTCATTAATGCTAGTTTCCATTCTAGTTAGTGTCTAAATTAATTACATTAGGTTTTATTATTAATTCATGTAAGGTCGATTTTGTGTATATGGTTTAAAATAGATAGCTTTTCATTTTCGTTTTTTTTTCTTTATCCTTTCTTACCCTTTTAGTTATGAGATATATTTTAATTTAGTTAAATTAATATTATAGTAACTTAGTTACTTAGTTAATAGTATATATTAGTGAAGGGGCAATATTGGTCTTTCAGTTGAATACATGATTTTGGTAGGGTTGACCTTCATTCAAATTCGTGAAGTGTAATTAAGGAAATCTTCATTTCCCAGCCCAGTTATAAATGAGCTACTTTTTCCAATGAGGCAACCCTTTGGAATTCCAAAAGACCTCCTAAAAGTGTCTACACGTTTTGGGCAAGATTTGAAATTCTAAATATCATTTAAAGCCAACCCAAAAACGTGTGATGCTTTGGGAAATGTTTTCAAAGAGGATTTAATGCTTGGAATTTCAAAAGGCTTTCTAAAATGGTTCACACGAATTGGGAAGGATTTTAAGTATGCTATTTATTGTATTCACTCCAAAATCGTGCCTTGTTATTTTGGAAAGGTTTTCAAAATGAATGACTTGCTTTTAATGCAAATATGGAAAATCATGTAAGATAATAGCTGGACGGTTTTTGAAGATGAGCTTTCCCAATGTGTAATTAAGGTAATAATGAGAGAGGTTGACTCCCTACCAAATTCGAGCCTTAGCTTTCAAAGCCCTAATATTACTTTCTTAGTTAGGAATTAGCATTGATTAGGTGTTAATTAATTTAGTATTACTTGCCTTAGTATAGTTTTTAGAAATTCGTGTATTCTAATTAGGTTAATATTTATTGAATTAAATTAGATTTGTAGAAATCGTGTATACTTATTTAGGTAGGTGCTAATTTTAGTGTATAGTTAATGTAGGAGTTAATTTAGATTTACTTTTGTGTTTTAGGAAATACCAATTAGTTATTAGCCTAATTAAACCATCTAGAGTGGCGTGTAGTCAAGTCCCTATCTTAAACCGCCCCTAGCAACCCTAGTTAACTAACTTTAACCTTAGTTAATTAGTGAGTAATTCAGATATGTAGATAGTGTAATTAGATTAATAACGTAGTTGAGAGTAACTTAGCTTTAGTGTTCGTCTAGATTATGTTTACTATTGGTAGTTTAGTTTATTAATTTTATTAATTAGTTTAAGTATAGTCTGTTGCTGTAGTTTAACAGTAGCTTAGGTGTAGTTTAGGACTGTTATGTCATGTGATTTAATGTGTAAATGCATTAGTGGATTCAAAGAGATGAATAGTGCACTGAACCAAAACCCTAATTTTTACCTGATCGTGCACTCGTCATCGTATGTAGATTTTTCTCGAATTTCCTGAAAATTATTTTTCTATTCACTTTATTGTTGTGTTAACTGTCTGCAGACCAAATTTCAGCTCGATCCGAGTTGATTTGGTCTGGTTTTTAAGCGTATTATGATAACAGCATTTTCAGATTTTGAAATTTCGAGTCCTGCGATTTCCCAAATTATCCTGATTTTGAAACCCTTAGATCTGGAGATCCAGAACTTATTTTTCAAATCCTTAAAATGTGTCAGTTTCTTGGATCTGTCGTTTGCAGAATAAAAGTGATTTGGTGAATTTTAGAAATCGTTTGATCCCTCAAACAGTCGTTTTGTGAAAAGCTGTCAGAGTCCACATTTGCATTCTTTAGGAACAAAACAGTCTTTTATGTAATTGTTTGATTTCGTGTAGTTTTAGTATTTTCTAGTCTTGTATTTAGTAAATTAACAGTATTTAGAATAATTAGAGTTGCTTAGCTTAGTTAGTTCACTTAGTTAGTGTAACTTTAGTTTTATATGTTTAATTTAACTGTAGTTTAATTCTGAATTAGTTTATAATTAGTTATAGATGTAATTTAGATTTAAATATCAATTGTGTACTAACTTAGTGTTTTCATTATGTAGGTTGATAAGTTAGAACAGGTTCACAGGTGTAATTCAAATATGCAGTGCATTGCGCACTTATGGTGAAAAGACAGTTTTGCCCTTGGAGACCTGCAGAAGACTTAGCCTCCTATTTTAATTTTCTTTTCATAGTTTAGATTGTTATTAAATGTAATTTGTAATATTGACATAGATTGTAAACCTTGTTATATTAATAAAGTGTAATTTTAGAATTAATTCAGAAATATCTCGTTCCCTATGGATTCGACCCGTACTCGCCACTTTTGTGGAAAGTCGGTTTTTATATCTTTGGTTGATGATTTTTTCTTGTTTTTATTGAAAAATATTGTTTTAAAAATACCACTTCCAAAATATCAACCAAATTTTGGCGTCGTTGCCGGGGAACGGCGATTATGTTCTGAGTATTTCTGAGATATCATTTTATTAATATATGTGTTTAGTTTAGTTTAGTTTATTTAATTGTTTTAGTTTGTAGATAACCTAGTTAGAAAATATAGGGTTCATTTGTTGTTTTTATTATGATTCACCGAATTCCATGCTTTAATGAGTACTTAAACAGGTGAGTCTTAGATAAAATAGTTGTGAATTCTTGTATTTACTGATATTGTGTTTTAGATTAGATTGTCTTTTATTTCATAGATTAATAAGCTTAGTTTAACATTGTTAACATAGTTTGCATAGTTTAATTAGATAGCTTTAACAGAGTTTAAAATAGTTTAGTTATTTAACTCTCTGATTTAGAGTAGATGTTTTTATTTCATAGATTAATTAGATTATTTTAGCATAGTCTAACATAGAGTAATTGCTAACTTGATGATTTAGATTAGATTGATTATTTAGTTTAATTCTAACATAGGTTAGCTGCTACTTTGTTCATTGTTTTACTGATTTAGATGTAGATTATTCTAACATAGTTAGTTGTTTTATATCTTAATGTTTTATATTATTTACATGTATCATATGTATATGAGAATAAAGTAGTATTTGTTTATGTGTTTTGTTTTGTTCTGAATTTTATTTTGATTTCATTTGAATTTCATGGTTGACATGTATGAACATCCGATCCATCAATGTATGAGTTCAAGTAACCGGATATGAAGAAGCCTTCAAGAGTAGAACATTGACCAGATGAGCAGAAAACTATGCATTTGTACATGCATAGTGGTGGTGCAGAGTCCAGTCAATCGATAGCTTCAGAGGCTCGAGCATATCAGGTTGTATCAATCCTTTCTCCTTATTCATTTTATTGTTCTGTAGTGTGCATCTGCATTGCATGATTGCAATATTTTGTATGTCACTAGGGACAATGTCATTCAAGCATGGGGGGATGGTTTAGATGCACAAATTTTAAAATTTTTCTTTATGTTTGATAGCTTGAAACTCATAAAAGTAGGTCTTTTAAGAATAATTTGTATCATTTATGATTGTTTTTCTGCATGATCTGACAATTTAGAAATTTATAAGCCCCATGTGAAAAAATTTTCTTATCTGATTTAAATAGAGTAGTTGTTTATGAAATAGTTTAAAGAAAAGATAGTATCTGATTGTTAGAAAGTTTTGAATCACTTTAGTATAAGTATGCATAATGTTTTTTGTGAAAAAAGTAAGCAATTGAATAATGTTTTTGAAAAATGAGCTTAATAGAATAGAGCTACATTTAGTTGTAGATGTCTTCGTGAGTCCTAGTAGTGGAACTCAAACATGAGTTGAAATGTTTGAGTCTCTTACGAAAAGGATAACGAAGGAGATCATCTTCTCATCTAGTCGATATCTGTGGCCTTTGTAGTTTGAGTAAGTAGAGTCTGAAGGGTGTTTTACACCTGGTGCCTTAAAGCCATCTGGTTTAGGAGCCACCGATTCAAAAACTTGTTACATGAACTGCATAGAAAGCCTAAGAGATAGAGACATTGCACATGATGAGAGGAAGACTATACGTAAACTATTAAAATAGAAGGTTTAGTGACTCGAGCAATTAAGTCCGAGGGATATTTTGTATCTGGTGCCCTAAGTTTGTCTGACCTGGGAGTCACTGACCTAAAGCTTGCTACATGGGTCATGAGACTTGATATTCGAAATAGTGCTCAATAGTTGGAAGAATGAAAAAGAGTATAAAATTGAATATCAAAAGAAAAAGAATGAGCTGAATGAGTAGAAATTTCATTGCTTATGAATAATTATTGAATACTGTACAGAAAATATACAGGTGAGGATAAATGAGTAAAACATGACAATACTTGACTTTCTGAGAAAATTCATAAATAATTACAAATTTTAGAGAAGTGAAGAAAAAGATTTTTACTGTGGTGGCATAAAAATTTCTGAATTTGTTTTGAGAATGTAGATTACATGAAGTATATGTTTGCAATGAGTTCTTAATTGCCTAGTATTTCTGAAAATTATTTCATGCATGATATTGATGTTTGTGGGTAGCATCTCTGCAAACCCTCACGAGACCTTACTCGTCCACTGGGGTAACCCAGGGGTTTATAGGGCTTGTTGCATAAGCTAAATGCAACTGTGCTTCCTACGAAAGTGAGTTAGTTTTTTTATTTTATTTTATTTAATAAGAGCTTTCATGTTAATTGGGTAGTCCATAGTTTCATTGCATGGTAGAGTGTATTACTAGGGACTAGCAATTATTCTAGCATGGGGGTATTTGATGATGCATAAATTATACATTTTATTAGTACAATTTCACTGCACAAATGCATCATCTATAGGTTTAGAGCATACACTTAGGTGCATAATGATGTTAGGAATCTCTGGTTCGAATTGCATCGAAATCGAAGTTAATTTGAGGAAATTATGGCATTTATAGTGTAGCGGGTCAAACATCAGAGCAGAATTGAGAGATCTGGATCCAGACGCCCATTTGGATCCTAGATTTGGGTCAAATTACATAGAATCCACCAAGCTCCAAACCCATTCACGTTTTCATAAAACCTTTTCTGAAAACCCTCTGCAAAATGAGGCGCCCAGCAAATCTTTTGTTTTTAAACCTGTTTTTGTAAAAACGCCCAAAGAAGCCAAAACGTCAAAAGGGAGAGGGGCGCCCATGGATGCCTTGTCTTTGCTTTGGATTTCATGCCCTAGCGGAACGATTCTAGCTCCAGCCTCTTTCTCAACCCTCACCTCCTTCCATCTCCATTGAAGCCATGAATCAAAGCTTGAGATCCAAGCTTTCGTTCTTGACTCTCTTTCAAACCTTTTCAGTTCTTAATCTCCCTTGTTGGTTAATCATTTTGTGGCTGTGTTTTGCAGGTGCAGCAGAGGTGGGAAACGTCTTTTCTCGTGTGGAAGTGCGAAACACTCCAACGAGAAGGGCCGGCTCTACCTCCATCCGGTCTTCTACGCCCCCCAATCGAGAATCGGTTCACACTTCATCTTCGGTGGATTTCCAAGGTGTTGCAGCTGTAGGACATGGTACCATGGCGTATTTCCAGCATCAACGAGGTTCCGAACGGTGCGAAGCCAAGCAAAGTCCGCTCTTTTCTCCCCCTCAGTCGTCGGATCGCCCTGGAGGTTGGTCTTCTCATCCCGTTCTTCTAGATAAAACCTATTTTGTGTGTGAGTGATGTGGTTGTGCATTTTCTGTATTTTGTCAGCCTTAGAATAGCGTTTTTGTGCTTGCAACCAGCGCATAGAATGTTTAGGTGTGTGGGTTAGTTAATTGTTTGATATTTTTCAATCCAATGTTGGCATTTTTAGATGCTATTGGGTGTGTGCATGTGCTAGAAATAATATTTCTGTATGTCTGCATTTTTCAATTGTTTTAAGTCCATTAGTTCTTGTTTTGTTCGAGTTTAGTACCCTAGGAAAAGTGTCTATGTGATTTCATGTTGTGTGCGTTTTTAGATTTTGTGAAATTGAAAAGTCGAGTTATGTGTGGTTTATGTTTGTGTAGATTGTCTAGTCGAATGTGGTTTTCTGATTTATAGGTAGGACGTCCAGCAGTCTGAATGTGTTCTTATCATCATTAGTTTATTTAGATAATTCCTTAGTTAATTTTGTTTTGTAGTTTTATTGATAGATTTTGATCAATGTGAATATCGGTTCTTGTAATTTAGTTTAAATTTTGTTTAGTAGTAGCATTTCCTGCAACTGTATATTTTGTTAAATTAAGTTTATTTAGTTAATCATACATGTAGAATCAAGTAGTTTAAGTTGATAATAGATTTAGTGTTAAAGAATTTCAGTTTGCGTTTTTAGGATGATCGAGTGTAGTGAGAGTCTAGAAATCGTTTTCTGTTTTGGTTCAAATTTCCAGCATGATTAGTCATTTCAGTTTGTGTGCTTTTAGTTTACTTAGTTAGTAATATTCGGATGTTTAGCTTAGTTTAATTTAGCTTTGTAATTATCATTGTGTTTTTAGCTTAAAACTAGATATTTTATTTTTGCGTGTAAGTGTAGTCATCTTCTCCATAAGTAGGGCGGCCATTAGAGATCCAGCAAGGTAATAAAGTCCATTAGCTAGGTGTTATTGTCATTAATGCTAGTTTCCATTCTAGTTAGTGTCTAAATTAATTACATTAGGTTTTATTATTAATTCATGTAAGGTCGATTTTGTGTATATGGTTTAAAATAGATAGCTTTTCATTTTCGTTTTTTTTTTTCTTTATCCTTTCTTACCCTTTTAGTTATGAGATATATTTTAATTTAGTTAAATTAATATTATAGTAACTTAGTTACTTAGTTAATAGTATATATTAGTGAAGGGGCAATATTGGTCTTTCAGTTGAATACACGATTTTGGTAGGGTTGACCTTCATTCAAATTCGTGAAGTGTAATTAAAGAAATCTTCATTTCCCAGCCCAGTTATAAATGAGCTACTTTTTCCAATGAGGCAACCCTTTGGAATTCCAAAAGACCTCCTAAAAGTGTCTACACGTTTTGGGCAAGATTTGAAATTCTAAATATCATTTAAAGCCAACCCAAAAATGTGTGATGCTTTGGGAAATGTTTTCAAAGAGGATTTAATGCTTGGAATTTCAAAAGGCTTTCTAAAATGGTTCACACGAATTGGGAAGGATTTTAAATATGCTATTTATTGTATTCACTCCAAAATCGTACCTTGTTATTTTGGAAAGGTTTTCAAAATGAATGACTTGCTTTTAATGCAAATATGGAAAATCGTGTAAGATAATAGCTGGACGGTTTTTGAAGATGAGCTTTCCCAATGTGTAATTAAGGTAATAATGAGAGAGGTTGACTCCCTACCAAATTCGAGCCTTAGCTTTCAAAGCCCTAATATTACTTTCTTAGTTAGGAATTAGCATTGATTAGGTGTTAATTAATTTAGTATTACTTGCCTTAGTATAGTTTTTAGAAATTCGTGTATTCTAATTAGGTTAGTATTTATTGAATTAAATTAGGTTTGTAGAAATCGTGTATACTTATTTAGGTAGGTGCTTATTTTAGTGTATAGTTAATGTAGGAGTTAATTTAGATTTACTTTAGTGTTTTAGGAAATACCAATTAGTTATTAGCCTAATTAAACCATCTAGAGTGGCGTGTAGTCAAGTCCCTATCTTAAATCGCCCCTACCAACCCTAGTTAACTAACTCTAACCTTAGTTAATTAGTGAGTAATTCAGATATGTAGATAGTGTAATTAGATTAATAACGTAGTTGAGAGTAACTTAGCTTTAGTGTTCGTCAAGATTATGTTTACTATTGGTAGTTTAGTTTATTAATTTTATTAATTAGTTTAAGTATAGTCTGTTGCTGTAGTTTAGAAGTAGCTTAGGTGTAGTTTAGGACTGTTATGTCATGTGATTTAATGTGTAAATGCATTAGTGGATTCAAAGAGATGAATAGTGCACTGAACCAAAACCCTAATTTTTACCCGATCGTGCACTCGTCATCGTATGTGAATTTTTCTTGAATTTCCTAAAAATTATTTTTCTATTCACTTTATTGTTGTGTTAACTGTCTGCAGACAAAATTTCAGCTCGATCCAAGTTGATTTGGTCTGGTTCTTAAGTATATTATGAAAACAGCATTTTCGGATTTTGAAATTTCGGGTCCTGCGATTTCCCAAATTATCCTGATTTTGAAACGCTTAGATCTGGAGATCCAGAATGTATTTTTCAAATCCGTAAAATGTGTCGGTTTTTTTTATCTGTCTTTTGCAGAATAAAAGTGATTTGATGAATTTTATAAATCGTTTGACCCCTCAAACAGTCATTTTGCGAAAAGCTGTCAGAGTCCACATTTGCATTCTTTAGGGACAAAATAGTCTTTTATGTAATTGTTTGATTTAGTGTAGTTTTAGTATTTTCTAGTCTTGTATTTAGTAAATTAACATTATTTAGAATAATTAGAGTTGCTTAGCTTAGTTAGTTCACTTAGTTAGTGTAACTTTAGTTTTATATATTTAATTTAACTGTAGTTTAATTCTGAAATAGTTTATAATTAGTTATAGATGTAATTTAGATTTAAATATCAATTGTGTACTAACTTAGTGTTTTCATTGTGTAGGTTGATAAGTTAGAACAGGTTCATAGGTGTAATTTAAATATGCAGTGCATTGCGCACTTGTGGTGAAAAGACGGTTTTGCCCCTGGAGACCTACAGAAAGCCTTAGCCTCCTATTTTAATTTTCTTTTCATAGTTTAGATTGTTATTAAATGTAATTTGTAATATTGACATAGATTGTAAACCTTGTTATATTAATAAAGTGTAATTTTAGAATTAATTCAGAAATATCCCGTTCCCTGTGGATTCGACCCGTACTCGCCACTTTTGTGAAAGTCAGTTTTTATATCTTTGGTTTACGATTTTCCCTTGTTTTTATTGAAAAATATTGTTTTAAAAATACCACTTCCAAAATATCAACCAATACTCAATGGTAAATGCTGACGCGATTGTAAACAATTTTAGAACGCTTACCTCATTTAGTTGCAGCCCATCTAAAATGGACTTAGCATTATGAACTGTGATGTTTATTCTAGCCCAGCGACCGATCTTTGGAAAACCATAAATCGGAGGGCAACAACGTAGACGCAATGGGATAATATGTTCCAACGCCCTGGCCTAACAAAAACAATATTATTAGTAACACCACAACCTGCAATGAGATTTGTCTACAATTACTAAGTATGTAATCAACAAATACCTGAACAAATGACCAAAATCCCTCAACTGTTTTTGTGTCATTACTCGCATGGTGGAGTTGACTGTACAAGTGTGCGAGCATAGCGGCACTTCAGGCATAGTTGTTGACTTTGTCTAAGTCTGTCAGGTACTGCAGCCACATAAAACTTATTCTCGAACCAGAACAATCGAAAAATAATGTAAGACCAAAAAAATATAAAAGGAAGCCGCGCAACTCTTGGTCAGCTATTTCAGATGCACAAGTAGCGGAGTGGCCTCCCCATTTATTACAAAAAAATGACACTTTCATTGATGTAGAATTGATTCCACCAGAAATACATTGACTTCATTCGTCCATCGACATTCCTAAAAGGGTCGTGCATTTTTTCCTTGCGTTATAGTTTGAATGTTGTAATAGGACAGCACTGCCATCGCACTTAAGGCCAGTGATCCTCGCCACATCTTCTAGAGTCATGGTGATCTCAAAAGAATCAAACTGGAATGTGTTCGTCTTATCATTCTACTTATTTACCAGGTGGGTCATGGTATTCCAGCAAGTTTCAAAATATTGCTGGTCCAAAAGGCCACCGAAGTGCATATTTCGTAATTGGTCCTTCTGATACGCACTCAGCTGACCATACTACGACAGAACTACAGGCCATTGACATCGACCTCCGAGCTTTTCACCTGGTGCTCTACTTCTCCTGTGACCTCCCTGTAACACAAAATAACATATTATTCCTACCAGTTGTAAATTAGTTTCATTTGTACTTATAAATAGTATTCTACTAATCGCTATAAATAATATTGGTTGCACACAAACTATCACAGTAATTGTTATACATATTAATACGTAACACAGTAATCGCTATACCAAAATCGCTAAACATATTATTAAATCTTCACAGACAGAACAAATATATTTACCTTGGTCGCTATTTTCTCCTGTTCTTTCTCCAATCTGGGACTTTCTGGTGGGTCCACAGTCTCCAACTGCCTTTCAATCTCCATCTCTACCGGCTCCACCATCGCCTGCCTTTCTCTGGCCTTCCTTTTCTTGCCCACCTTCTCCATTCTTTCTCTATCCTTCCTTTTCTCATCCTCCTTCTCCTTCCTTTCTCTCTCCCATTTCTCCTCCTCCTTCTGCTTCCTTTCTCTCTCCTTTTTCCCTTGCTCCTTCTGCTTCCTTTCTCTCTCTCGTTTCTCCTCCTCCTTCTCCTTCCTTTCTCTTTCCTTTTTCTCCTCCTCCTTTCTCTCTCCTTTTTCTCCTCCTCCTTCTGCTTTCTTTCTCTCTCCCTTTTCTCCTCCTCCTTCTGCTTCCTTTCTCTCTCCCTTTTCTCCTCCTCCTACATCCTTTCTCTCTCCTTTTTCGCTTCCTTCTCCTTCTCCTTCCTTTCTCTCTCCTTTTTCTCCTCCTCCTTCTGCCTCCTTTCTCTCTCCCTTTTCGCCTCCTCCTCCTTCTGCTTCCTTTCTCTCTCCCGTTTCTCCTCCTCCTTTTGCTTCTTTTCTTTCTCCGTTTTCGCCTCCTCCTCCTTCTGCTTCCTTTCTCTCTCCCGTTTCTTTTCCTCCTTTTGCTTCCTTTCTCTCTCCTTTTTCGCCTCCTTCTCCTTCCTTTCTCTCTCTTTTTTCTCCTCCTCCTTCTGCTTCCTTTCTCTCTCCTTTTTTTCCTCCTCCTGCTTCCTTTCTCTCTCCTTATTCTCGTCCTCCTTCTCCTTCATTTCTCTCTCCTTTTTTTCCTCCTCTTGCTTCCTTTCTCTCTCCTTATTCTCGTCCTCCTTCTCCTTCATTTCTCTCTCCTTTTTTTCTTGCTCCTGCTTCCTTTCTCTCTCTCTTTTATCTTCCTCCTCCTTCCTTTTCTCTTCCTCCTTCTCCATCCTTTCTCTCTCCTTTTTCTCGTCCTTCTCCTTTTGCCGCCTTTCTATCTCTTCCAATTCTTGTTTCCTTCTGTCCTGCACTTCCTCCTCTTGCTTCTTCCTTTCTCTTTCCTTTTCTTCCTCCTCCTCCTCCTTCCGCTGCCTTTCCATCTCCTTCAATTCTTGTTTCCTTCTTTCCTGCACTTCCTCCTTCTCCTTCCGTTGCCTTTCCTTCTTTTCCTCATTCTCCTTCTCCTACCTTTGCATTTCCCTTAGCTTCCTCAAACTCCTTCTCCCTCCTTCGCCTTTCCTTTTCTTCCTCATACTGAGGAATATTATGTTCCTTCTCTTTCTCCTCCTTATTCATTTGCCTTCGCCTCTCCTCCGCCTCATTCAGTAGCCTTGCCTTGTTTCGCATTGCTCTACGCTCCAAGTCTCTCCTCTGACATTCTGCCTTAGTCTCCTCCACTATATTGCTAAAATACTTTTCTCACTCCTCCACATTCTTCTTCTTCCTTTCCATCTGCTCTGCGTTAATCCTCCGCCTTCTATTTATATTCTCATCAATATTTATTTGCTTTGCCTTCTCTTCGTCATCATTGTTCTACATCTTTCGTTCTTCAGAGTTCTTCCTTTGGTCCGCAACCTAGATATCTGATGGATAATCCTCCGCATAATACAATTCCAAGGCTTTTTCCCTGTCGGAATATTTGGGTTCATAAGTACACATCGTTGTAAGATTTATCAAACTTACAAATCGTTGTATAAGAAGCAATCTTCAGATTGAAGAAAGAAACCTTACATGAAACTCACCGAAACAATGAGATTTTGGATATTCCAACTGTAGAGTAAGCAACAATAACAACTAATACGCAACAGAAGGTGGCAACGATGTTGCAACTGCGCGTAAGATGAAAACCGATGCTCTGGAACAAAGGAAAGGATGCTCCGGCAACAACAGATGAAAGCAGAGTATGCTCCGGTAGAGTTTTTTGCTTAGAGCGAGAATGGATTGTTTTAAACTATTTAAATCCTACAACATAAGGCTTGCTACATACGCAAACTTTGCGGAACGTTTTGGCACGATAACGATGGAGGGCAGTTTTGTCCTTTTCACGAACCGACGATTCAGTTTTCTAGAAGGAGGGCATTTATGTCTGTTCAAGGAAGAGGAAGCGAATGGCGGTAAAGGGTATTTAAGTCTTTGCTGCGGCACCAAATTACGATGCAATATGATGCGGACACACATGGGGATACATGTTGGTCTGCATCTTATACGTGGCACTATTTGGAACCCCCGAACATGAGATCTCAGTATTGGCCCTGTTCGAGGGGGGAACATATAACTTGCTTTGGGCTTGGGCCCTCATTGATGTGCTCGTAACTATCAAGAAATTGTGGATGCCATGATCGAAGGGAGAAACACGTTCTCGTTGATCGGTCAGGGTGCAATCAAAGAGAAATCCTCAATTCTGATGATTGTACCCTCAAAAAGTGTGATGAAAGAAGAAAAGAGAAACAAGATCTTAGAGAGGGGAGCGACTCCTTTGGCTTGTGCATCATCCCGTCTTGGTTTCTTCTTTCAAGAATTTTTCATTAAAAGCCCACATTTGCTTGATATTTCAAAAAAGGTTTTATAATTTTGAAAAGACATTTAAGGACCCAATTTTCACTGAAACTATGAAATAGAGATATTAAGATAATTTCAAGGTTAACTTATGGTTTGAAAAGGTGTGTCCTGCCACATTTTAGCAATTTTATTGTACTTAACTCACAACCAACATGAGTTACTCCAACTAAGGTCTAGAATTTTTGGGCCCTAAAATATTTTTTTAGAAAGCATGCATGGGACTTTTTGAAATATCAGGTAAAAGTTGACACTCCAAATGAAAATTTTCCTTTTTTTTTGAGTTTTCTTTTTAGTTTTCCACTAAGAGAAACGAGTTGCACTGGCTTTGCTTGCCTTACTTTCGGTCATGACAACGTAAAATTTTAAGGTAGGTAGTTGTGTCATGCTTCATCTTGTGTACGGGGTGACACTCATGGGATTTGAACCTAGACCATCTGCCTAAGGGCCTAAGCCCCATTCCACTATGCCAAACCCCTAGGGGTTCTTTTCTTTTATAGTTGAAAGTTGGAACCTATCATGTCTTATTAGTTCCAATTCTCTTGCTCATAAGAGCTCCACCCATCTTGTAGGGGTGACATCACTATGATGGGATGTCATGAGTTCTAAGCTCACACGTTTACCTCTCGCTACCAAAATTGGGTGCACTTCTTGGTGGACAGGGGGACCTCAAGGGTTTTATCAATAGGAGACCTACCAATGTGAAATTGGTGTTGGAGGAGGGTTTTTTTTGTAATTTATAACCCGAAGAAACTACACCGGAAGACCTGACCGCACTGGCTCAGCCTGCCATACCTACGGTAGTCTTGCCAACAACATAGAACTTCAAGGCTAGGACCCCTGCTCCTAGGACCCACTGGCGGAGCTAGGGGTGGGCATGGGTGGGCGGTCGCCCACCCCAGAATTAGAAACCAGATTTTTTTTTCTTCTGACGATGTTAAAGAAAGAATATGTGTCCATGTGTGTTTTCTTCTGACGATGGTAGTGCTAATCTTTTCCCTTAATTTTTTTCACCTTATTGAATTGTGCAAAAACCGCAGAAGAGACCAGTTATTAGTTCATGGGAGTTGGAGTTCTCTCTTGTGAATATTCAACAAAGATCTATGTGTTTTTCCCCCAACTTCTTCTTTTGTCATTTGTTCTTTGTGAAACCGTGTAACCTACGTTTATGGGGAACCCGACTCCACTCATCCCTATATCATCCTCTGTGGTCATAACTCCCTCTGGGATCTCATTGGTACGAAGTTGTTTTGATCAATCTTGCCCTATCGATGGGTTCAACACGGTTGATTTAATAGAAATCAATCTTTTGATAGTGTTCTTTAACAAAAAAAAACATGATTTTCAATTTATTTTGACAGTGTTGTTTAACAAAAAAAAAACCATGTTTTTTATTAATGGTTATTGATTTTTGAATCAGCAAAAAGTCCTGCACATAAGTTGGATTTTGTCTATTCAAATGCAGATGTTCACTAAATGGATAATGTAGATCACATACACAGGGTCCAATTTGATGAAAACAACTTGCATAGGTGAGGTCCTAATGACAGAAATGGCGATATGGATGACTGAAACCTAAATGTGGTTATGGGTGGCATGCAAAACACTATGCTTGCTTCACTAAATGGAGGAAAGGAGGGATTGAAAGTGTGTTGTTATAGCCTAGTCACGGGCAGGCCGATGCCATGAAGGCCCTCAGAATGATGAAACCAGATGGTACCATCAACTTGATGGCCATCGCCTTCTCCGACCAGGGAGGCCGCTTCTAGAAGAGCATGTCAGATCTACCACGCACAACCAAAATTTCTTCTGACGATGGGTGGGCGAAAAAATTCTGGCTCCACCACTGGTCCGAATAAATGGATCGTCCTTCAAGACCATAGCATTGTCCCCGAGACCCGAAGTCTGCCCATCCAACGAAAAACTTCTGGCTCCGCCACTGCTGGGACCTATCCTATGCGTTAACTTGCACAAAAAGGGCGACACCCATGGGAATCAAACCTTGACTGGCCTAGCCAAGAAAAAAAAATCCTATACAAAAAATGAAATTAGACTCACATCTATTTAGAGGTTTCTGACCCATCTCTAGACATGTGATGCTAGTCCAACATTGCAGTGTGTTGTTCCAAATACACTAAAACCTAACTCTCCCTACTCAGATCACCTGGATCAGACCACACAGGGACCAGTTGGCAATGGCCCACACCTGATGCGGTGAATGCCAAACCAGGTCAGGTGCAGACTACACCCTGACCACTTGACAGCTATATATCCTAGAACTAGGTTGATCTCCTCGTAGCAAACAGGCATAGTGAAGACAACCTTAACGGTAATATTGTCAGTTGCAAGGGCACCCCTGCTGATATTACAAAGATGATCAAGTTTTCTCCCATCACACAAGAAAGTTTGGATGTTTTGAAGCAATAAATGAAAAATTTACAGAACCGGTTCAGGTTTTAGGAAAAATATCACCATATTCCAAAAACATTGAAAAAAAATAAAAGAAAAAGAAAAAAACCTGAAATGACGTAGATAGTACCTCAACTACTCACTTTTGGCACCATATTTTTTGTTTTGTCCGAGGCTAGAGAAATATGTCAAACATGGCCAATTCACTAACTCAAAATTTGTTATTTGATTTTCTGTTGACAATTTTACCCCTTTTAATATGTCAAACATGGTAATTTAATTTTTTTTTTGTTGATAATTTTACCCTTTTTTATCACCTAACAAAATTTAAGCTTTGGTAATGTAATTGGTGGCAAAACCCAATGGTAAAGTTGTATAACTGCTAGGAGTCTGCCTAACCCCGGCTTACTTTTCAAAAAAAAAAATTGTGAATTATATTTTGAATAGTGGTATGTAATTCTAGACCCCCTTTTAGAAGGAAGGAAATGGCTGAGAGAAAAGTATATAGGAAATTATGTTTTTATGATAATTATTAGCCGCATTTCATGATCAAGGAACAACGATTGATTTTTCATCTGCATGCATACCAACAAATAGATTCACTATTATATATAACAATAATCTAGTAATATGAGGTGCTCAGCTCCAACCTATGTAAAGAGCTTCCAAATCAAACGACAATGATAGATTACCACCATTTCCGCGGCAGTGTTCAAGCAATCAATAGAGAGACCTGCCACATTTGAAGAGTAAGAAGCCTTTTCACCATATATATATATATATATATATATATGGCAATGTTGTCAAAATCAGTATGAATCAGCCAATGAATCATCCCAAAGAGGGATAAAAAAGGGTCGATTCAAGGTCAATTCAATTCATTTTTTAAATATTCTATAAGGTAGTAATTTTTTTTTAATAAGAATCAAATCAAATCAAATCAAAAGGGGCGATTCAAGATCCATTCAATTTTTTTAAGAAATAGATTCACCCAGTGAACTGATTTTAGCAACATTGATATCGGGTTTGAAGGAAACAATGTGTGAAGCATGAAGCCAGAATCAAGTGTTCAAATAGTATTTTAGGGCACATGAAGTAGAAAGCATTTATAAAATGTAAGGGGGATGAGTAAGAAGCGATAATGGAAGTTAATTATTAATATCAATGTTATGTAGTTTTTGTAAAAAAAATACAAACAACAACAACAACTACGCCTTCATCCCAAAACAATTGGGGTCGGCGATATGAACCAACAAAGAAAATCATTATGGGTCTTCCACATGAATCCTTCTCCTCCATTCATTTTTATCCAATGCCATGTCCTCGGTGAGGTTCAAAGCATTCATATCCTTTCTTATCACCTCCATCCACGTCTTCCTAGGCCTACGCCGACCTCTTTTAACTAATATATTTTCCCATTTCTCCATCCTTCTAACTGGAGCATCATTAGGCCTTCGTCGAATATGTCCAAACCACTGTAAACGATTCTCTCTCATCTTATTTTCAATGGGTGCAACGCCTACCTTCTTACGTATCTCCTCGTTCCGAATCTTATCTTTTATTGTATTTCCACACATCCATCTCAGCATACGCATCTCAGCTACACTCATTTTTTGAATATGATGTCTTTTGGCAGCCCAACATTCCGTACTATATAGTAAAGCGGGCCTAATAGTCGTCCTATAAAACTTTCCCTTCAACCGCAATGGCATTCTACGATCGCACAACACTCCAGTTGCACTCTTCCATTTCATCCACCCAACCTTTATCCTATGATTTACATCTCCATCAATTTCTCCATACTTTTGAATGATAGATCCCAAATATTTGAAAGAATCATCCACCGATATTTCGTGCTCACCAAGCTTCACTACACTCCCATCACTACTTCGTTGCTTACTAAATCGACATTCCATGTATTCTGTCTTACTCTTACTCAACTTAAAACCTCTTGCTTCCAATGTCTGTCTCTATAATTTTAACTTAGCATTAACCCCAGCTCTAGACTCATCAATCAAAACAATATCATCAGCAAACAACATACACCACGGCACATTTTCTTGAATTGATCTCGTAAGCTCATCCATCACTATAGCAAATAGGAAAGGGCTTAAAGCAGATCCTTGATGTAACCCAACCGTTATAGGAAAATTGGTTGTCACCCCTCCACAAGTGCGGACATTGGTTACTACTCCTTCATACATATCTTTAATTATACTAATGTACTTGAGAGAAACACCTTTCTTCATCATTGTCCACCAGAGAACGTCCCTAGGTACTCTATCGTAAGCCTTCTCCAAATCAATAAAAACCATATGCAAATCTTTGTTCTTCTCTCTATTTCTCTCAATAATTTGTCTAAGAATATGTATAGCTTCCATAGTTGATCTTCCAGGCATAAAACCAAATTGATTCTCCGATATCATGACAATCTTCCTCAACCTAGACTCAATCACCCTCTCCCAAAGTTTCATAGTATGACTCATGAGTTTTATACCACGATAGTTTGTGCAATCTTGTATATCACCCTTATTCTTATATAGAGGCACCAAAGTACTCTTCCTTCACTCATTAGGCATCTTATTTGTCCGCCAAATCTTGTTAAAAAGATTTGTCAACCATTCTAAACCTTTCTCTCCCAAGCATTTCCAAGCCTCGATAGGTATACCATCTGGGCCAACTGCTCTTCTTGATTTCATTTTCTTCAAAGCCTCTGCAATTTCTTTATTTTGAATCTTGTGCATGAAGTCACGATTCATCTCATGAAAAGGAATTGAAAAGTCTCCAAGATCCTGAGTATGACTTTCATTAAATAGCTTATCAAAATAATCTTTCCATCTCTCCTTAATCTCCTCATCTTTGACTAAAACCCTTTGTGTTTTATCTTTGATACATCTAACCATACCCAGATCCCTCGATTTCCTATCTCTCATCTTTGCAAGCCTATAAATATCCTTCTCACCCTCTTTGGTATCCAACTTGTCATAAACCTCCTTATATACCTTATCCCTCGCGTTCCGAACTACTTTTTTAGCTTTCTTCTTTGCTATTATATACTTCTTCAAATTCCAATTATCATGATTTTTACTTAGATTTCTATAACACTCTCTTTTAACCTTAATAGCTAATTTGACATCCTCATTCCACCACGATGTATCCTTACCTAGCGGTGCACCGCCTTTAGACTCACCCAATACCTCCTTAGCCACCTTTCTCATGCCACCCGCTATCTTATTCCACATAGATTTTGAATCCTCCTCGAGACACCAATCAACTTCCTTAACTACCCGCTCTACAAACATTCCTTGTTTAACTTCTTTCAGTGCCCACCACTTAATTCTATGATCTATCATATGTCTATCCCTTTTGCGGTATTGTCTAATTCTAAGATCTAAAATTAAAACTCTATGTTGTGTAGCTACACTTTCTCCCGGTATAACCTTACAATCGATGCAACAACCCCTATCTCTCTTTCTAAGTAAGAAAAAATCTATCTGACTCGTATTAACGCCACTTTTAAATGTTACTAGGTGAGACTCCCTCTTCCTAAACCAAGTGTTTGCTAAGATCATATCATAGGACAAACCAAAATCTAAAATCCTTTCTCCACTTTCATTTTTTTCTCCTATACCATAGCCTCCATGGATACTCTCAAATCCATCCCTACTAATGCCTACATGCCCATTAAGGTCACCGCCGATGAAAAGCCTTTCTCCATAAGATATCCCTTGTACTACTACATTTAAATCTTCCCAAAATTGACGCTTAATGGAATCATCTAAACCTACTTGAGGTGCATAAACACTAATAATATTAATAATATTCGTACCTAATACTAATTTAATAAGTAAAATCCTATCACCCTTCCTACGGACCTCAACTACATTATCTATAAACTCACGACTCATAACAATCCCTACTCCATTCCTATTCCTATTTATTCCTGTATACCAAATCTTATATCCCTAAGGTTCTATCACTTTTGCTTTCTCACCTACCCATATGGTCTCTTGTAGACAAAATATCAATCCTTCTCCTACACATAACATCTACTAACTCTACCAACTTACCAGTTAAAGATCCTATGTTCCAAGTGGCTAACCTAATTTTATGGTCTTGGACTAACTTCTTTACCCCCACCCGTCCAACAAAATGAGGGAACCCTTGCCTATTTGACACCACACCCGGGCGCCGGTGTGACGCGTCGCTTCTGGGCGACGACCTAGCAACCCTTGCCCATTTATCACTGCCTCCGGGCCTATAGAGTACAACGCGTCGCTCAGTAGGGAACGCCCCAACGAAATTCTCATATTGGTTCGTATTCATAGGGTATGACTAAGTTTTTATGCTGGTTGTCACAGGCCTACCGCAACCCTCCTCCTTTATCCGGGTTTGGGACCGACAGTGTATAACTAAACAGTTATACACAGACAGAGTTTTTTGTAATAAAAATAAATTTAAAAATATAGAAATTATCTAACATGAAAAGTACATTTCTAAACAAGATGACCGATGGATAAATTATTCATACCAAAAAGATTATTTATTTGATAAGTTGGAAAAAGTTCAACCATAAATAATCTTTTGACCATAAAATAAGCGAAAGAAAAAAACATTATATAAATTGTGAAACATTATCCTGCCATAAAGTGATATGCTTTCAATGCTAATTGAAGGTCACCCATCCAATGGTATCTATAACATCATGAAAACTTCAATGAAATGTATCCCAAGCCAAAATACTACCTTGCTTTGGACCATCACAGGGAAAAACTATACTTTTAGTTTCATTTCTTTGAAAAAAAAAGGAGCAGTTGCATAACGAGGAAGCGAGCTTCTCATAAAGTGTCTAATTGTGAAAACACACACACGCAAGATTTTATGCTTATAAAGCAAGCTTCTCGTGAAGCGAGCTTCCAAGGTTTTCAGAATCGTATGGCAACCAGAGTTTTATGAACACTACATAATAATTAAAGAAGAGAGCGCTTTAAGAAAACGCTCGTTTAGACATAGGCCTTTCCACAACAATACGCACTGTAGCAAGGAAAAATTGAGTGGTCCAAAAAAAAAAATTGAGTGGTCTAAAACCAAAAAACAATATGCAGAAAATGGTTTACATTTTTCTCAACTGGTCGTGCATTCATACTTGACAGTAGCATGAAGAATTAAGTGCGGACAGTCATGATAAAACTAAGAAAAAGAGAACACCAACAAGTGAAAGTAGCTAAAAGCAATATAAGTTGGCATCCCATGTGGTAAGTGGGGTCCTGTGTCAAGCTGAAGGCCCAGGATCGAATCCCTCTCCCACATGGGTGTGGCTGTTGTTCTGGTAGGGCCGGGCCGGGTCGGGTCGGCCTAATTAACCCCAGCTTGCCTTTCAATATATATTATAAACTAATGTGAGGAGACTCAAAGCTTACGTATGGAATCAGTAGGTTGGACCATAGATAGATGAGACAAGGTTTTACAACCATAATGATGATGATGATGAGGCAGTTGATGCTTCCCCTCCATTAAAAACTTATCTAAATGTCATTTCTTTAAAGAAACATTGTTGTTTAGTGAACCCTTTTGTTCCAATAGGTGAAAAGTGCTGAGTGGACAGTTGGTGCACTGCCCACAACAAAGCAACCAGAATAAATGTGGTGCAAGCTTTTGGCTTTTCTATTTTTCTTTGCTCGTTTAATAAGGAACCCATTGGATAAGGACCACTGCGTACCCTCCTAGCTGTTAAGGTAACTTAGTAAAAGGCAGGTGGGCGAGAGGGGAGAAGGGAAAAGAAAAAAGGGCCCCTCATCAACTAATTCGGTTAACTTCTTCTAATGTAAATAAAGTAAATGCCAAAAAGCTGAGGGGAGGGGGCTATAAATTCTGCATAAAAGCCGTGCTGTACCGTAGAGGTATTCTGTAGAGAGTGGTTTGTTCCCTTGAAAGGTCTTCTAACAAGACATCTGTCTTTAAAGGAGACAACGGCTGTGGTCCTTTGTCTCTCTTAATAATCAGTAACTACCCAGCTCAGAGAGAGAGAGAGAGAGAGAGAGGGAACTGGAATAAGCAGAGAATTGTGCCATAAAATTTGATCAACAAAAAGGAAAAGACAGATGAAGGGAATCCTTGATTTCGTATTTTGAAAGAGTTAGGTGGCCAATATAAAACTTTTCATCTTTCCGTGGCCCATGCTTTTTCCTTCCTGCCAGCCACAGTAGTGGTGTATATATATATATATATATATATATATATATATATATATATATATATATATACCTGAACAAGGGAGAGAGAGTGTGTGTGTGCGCGCGTGCATGAGTGTAGGGGTTTATATTTCGACAGCAGCAAATGTGTGTAAATCCGGAGGGAACCCGATGACCCTAAATTTTAGAGGGCCGTTGGACTGAGAGTACGTGTTTGGAACGCTTTGTCTCCTTCTCTGTCTTTCTAAAAAAAAAGAGGTAAAAGGAGAAGAAATACCGGGTAGTGGACTAACGTAATTGGTATGATAGAGACCACTAGGCCTCGACAGCTTCCATTTGAAAGTTCGCTTCTTCTCACCCTACCAACTCTGCTTTTCTGTTCTCAGAGGGACGGAAAAGCTGGATTCCTTAGCCTTGATGGTCGGTGGAAAAGGAAGTGGGATCTGGAGTAGATGATAGAAGGTTGAATGTTTTGGGCTCTGAAGGACTCTTCTGATGGTGGGTTGGGCGTCCGATTTAGGATTTGAGATTTTGAAGGTGGGTTTTCTTCATTTTATATCATCTCTTCTTTCTTCTCATGTTTGGATAAAGTAATGTGGTAGTTTTACTACTCTTTGGAGTCTCGAAGGACTGAGAGAAAGTGTGGAGGATATTAAATTGGAGGTTAAAGGTTGGTGAATCGAATTGTTTTTTTCTTGTCAGGGTTTAAGCTTTTTCATCTTGCTGGTTTTAGAGTAAGATTGGGTCTCTGTGGTTTGGTGTCTTTTAATGGTGAAAAGGAGGGAAAAGGACGCGAATTAGAGTTTCTCTTTCGCTCAGAAAAGGAAGGAATAACTGAATACATTTGGATTGCTGAAAATTTGCAGTTTTCTCTGATTTTTTTTTTTATCTTGGAGATCAGTTGGAATTTGGGCTTGTTACAAGAATATCTCTTTTCATGGTTTCTTGCCTCTCAAGGTGATGGAAGAGGTTGGGAAAAGTAAGGGTTGGACAGCTAGTTTCTGTTTGTTTCAGGTATCCGTTATGATTGTACACGGATTTGGAAAGGAGTGGAAGTTTGTGGTGTAAGATTGGAGGAGGAATTCGATTCTTTACTTTTGGGACCACTGAGAAGCCTAAACTGCTGCCAGGATTCTTGAGCTGGAGACACAAGATAAAAAAGTAGAACGAAATTGAAGAAAAGAGGCTCTCGTAGTTCCCAGATTTTAAAGGATGATGTACAAGCCATGAGAAAATGCACCATCTGTTTCACAGATGCAGGAAAATGAAGCATTTTTGGGGGATGCCCTGTGGAACATCTTTGAGACGACAAATGATTCTCCGAACCATCCAAGAGTGGGTATGGTGCTAGTTTTTCAGTTCTTCAGATAAGCTGTTTATGTATTCTCCCTGAACATTTTCTTTTTCTGTCATTCTGGTGGATATGAAATATTCAAGTATTCAGGATTCTCTGAGTTAGTTGATAACAAGGAGCCTAGCTTTTCTATTTTTATTTTGTATTCTGTGATATCTTGTCTGAACTAATTGTCTAAAAGAGTATGTTGAGCTTTTCTTGGTTGCAATACCTTGACACTTTGATCCATGTAGCCTTTGAGTTTGAAAATCTTAGCCTGTTCGAATTTATTGGTGTCATGCTGCCATGAGGCTTAACTCTAGTATAATCATAATAATCTTTTAGTTGTTCGCATTCTTCTGTGCTATTGATATTTTGTGAATCTTATCCTCTGTTTTCCTTGGCATGTTCCTGTCTTACACGCATGTCCGATTCATACTTTACCTGTTTACCTTTTCTTATTAGGGAGTGTGGTTTTAGAAGCCTTGATTCTATTGCTTTTCTATTTTCCATGAAATGTTTTTTTTTTCTCTCTTTTTGGTTTGTTTGAGGGGTTGGGTGGGAAACTATCAAGAAACTTTCAATTTCATTAAAAAAAATATGAGACTGTTTAATAGCTATGCCTTTCAGAATAGCTGATATTTATGAGCCTTTGAGACTTACTGATTCATACAAGCTATGTCACATGGATACGGCTGAAGATGCAGGGATATGACCATTTTTATGAAGTTTTCAATGTAACTAGTATAAGGGAATGCAGAACTGCAGTCAAAATGGAGTATTTGTATGACATAGCATACAAGGGAGTAAGTGGTTTCCATTCAATAGTCTTGGATTTTCCAATCAATTTCTGCATGCAAAGTTGATTCTTGATTATGTTTGGATTTCTTGGTTTGTCATCAGGCTGGCAATATGCAGACAGTTGAGCAAATTTCTGGAGAGATCAATATCCTTGATTTGGCCAGTTGAATAGTGTATGATAGCTGGAATAGATGTCTACTGTAGAACAGTGTTAGTTTCTGTTTCTTTAAAATTTGTGTGGTTTCCTGTTGAAGGATTTTCTGATATCTGGTATTTCCCTTTGTCCTGGCTGGGTGTTCAATTCTATGTGGTTGCTGCAGTTGATTGCCATTGTTGAGCCTAAAATGCATATGGGAATGAACCACTGAAATCATGACATTGGAGTCCTCTTTGTCTTTTCTTTTTGGGTTGCAAACTTCAAAGCTAATGCAACTTTGAATACAAGTTAGTGTTTAATAAAGTAACACATTCAGCTGTTAAAGAGCCTATCAAAGGCCTATATATTGCTGTATTGGAAACTCATACTCAGTGCTTCTTATGCCATCCACTCAAAATAAACAGGTCAGACCATTTGATATATTAGCCAAGATCATGAACAATGTATTCCTAATCTCGAGAAGTTTCAGTACCTAATTACTATGTTCGTGAAAGCCTGAGTTTCACTGGACTGTACATATTTTGCCTCTTATGAAATGGCACTAATCCATTCGGATAGTATTTTCTTAATCAGGTTTAATGCTGATTGTCCAACCTCAACGTGCTGAGAGAATTTAACAGCATAATGAAGCGGAATCTTATGCACAAGCGCTATGTTCGACGCGAGAAACGTCAACCCGGATGCATATGGGGTCTGCTTAGAATCTTTGATTTCCGTCAGAGTCATTCCGTTCAAAGGTTGCTATCAGACAGGGGGCGTGGCGGTGGTGCAAATGCAGTTGTTGGTAAGATGGAAACCTTGCATATTATAAAGCTATGGTCATGTAGCATGGTACTGAGTCTATAAACAGTAGAAACACTGTTCATTATGTACTAAAAATACATTCACTTCACAATTGCAATTGCATTTTCTATTCCATATCATACCTGCCATTTTACTGAGCAAAGGGTCTAATTTCCTAACTTAAACAAAAAGGGAAGCAATATTAGTAGCACTTGGAAATGTTGAATCATCCACTCATCTCTTACCTTGGGCAATTAAACATTGTGGGAATCTTAGGCACATTGTCATTGGTTATTGCTGAAGTGGTTTGGGAACATATTTCTGGTTTGTGTTCTTCCGTGAGAGTGACTGTGCTTGTTCATTTCTGGGATTCCAGATGCTCAATGCACAATCTGATTTGACATGAAAGCTTGATAGGAACTAGAATTTCCGTTAGGATTTTTTGTCACTATTATTCAGTGAGTATTTCCTGGCAGCTTTTCTCTCAGGAAAGAAAAAGTAAATTTATATTTTGCACAAATAAATAAAAGTGAATTCAAAATGGACACGGACAAAGAAGTTGGTTTTCCAAGTTGCAGATTCTGGAGTAAGTTATTTTGTTGGTGAGGTCATCATTCAAGAAATATTTTTCATGACATTGATCAATCTCTCAGGGTTTCAATTAGTTGATGAAAGGTTCTCAGATGATGCATTACACTCTCAAACATGTTTAAGCAAACGTTTAAAGATTTCACCAGCTGTGTAATGCTTCATTTATTTATATTGTGTGTGCACCTTATCCTGTGGTTGCATCTTCCTATGGATGAAATAACAAGGCTTTCCTATTTCTTAGTAATTAGTATTTCTCGGTGCAGGCCATGTCAGCCAATTGCTGACCAGGGGCTCATCTGTGCACTTTATTTGTTGGCTTGAACCATATTCTGCATATTTAACAGATCTAGATTCACAAAGATGCAATATCACTGTGAATATTTCCAATGGAAACAAAAATATGGACTTACTATTTTAGAAGTTGATGTTAGAACTTATTTGTGTAATATTGAGGCCTATTGTCATTCTATAGACTTCTCCCTTGTTGTCATTACTACGAATTATATTAGATAACAAAGAATTGCTACCATAGTGAATGGTGTTTGATGCATCCTGGGAGGTGGTTTGTGCAATGCATGTTGATGAATAACCTTGCATGCATGTAGGTTCTCGATATTCAAGAAGGCGGCTAAACTTTACCAGCAATGAAGGAAAGCATATGGAAAGATATTCTCCAGTTGACAATGTAGTGGTAATTCATCTGAATGACTTTTTCCCTTTCCGACATATCATTGGTCTAACAGATCGACGTTTCAACCATGAGTAGCTTATTCACTTTTCAAATGGCTTGGTGGAGCACACAAGCAAGCATGCATACTTGCAGGCCTAGAGTCTACATGCATGTGCACACACACATAATTTCAGGCTCTCGCATGCAACACAGACACACACACACACACATCATGCAAATTTAGAACTTGCCAGTATATTTTGCAAAATAATCATTTTTGTCCAAGTAAACTAACTGAACAGTATGTAGGGCTGATAAACGAGCCGAACAAATCACGCCCATCTTGTTCAGTCTGAGGTCGTTTATTATTTAACTCAGCTTTAGCTTGACTCATGTCCATAACTAGACGAGCTTGAGTCAGTTGAACCGTTCCACGAGCTGGCTCGTTAAAAAAGAAAATATTGTATTTTGCATTGACAACAATGGGATTTGAATTGCAGACCTCACTTTAACATGGCATGTGTTCTAACTAACAGTACAAAGCTACCTTTTGTGAAAGTTATTGAGCTAAAATTCTAAATCTTATGTTTCTACCAGCCGAACCGAGCCGAGCAACCTTTGTTTGTGCTCGGCTCATTTTTGGTTAACGAGTTGCTCGTAGCTCAGCTCACCAGCTGCATGAACCAAACACAAATGAGTTCATGGTGAGCCGAACAGAGCCAAATGATGAGTTGCTCGGCATATTTTCCAGCCCTAACAGTATGATCTTTGGTTTGTCAGGTTCAGAAAGAGATAGATGAAACCAAGGTTTCCAAAGCAAATGCTGATCAGGTGCCTATGAAAGCACTAATAGCCAATGAAATTTCCAAGGACGAGCATAGGGATTGTTTCTTGTCAGTCTCAGAGAAAAGAAACCATTCTAAGGAACACCAGAATCAGAAAAAAAAGACATCTAAAATAATGTGCAATCTCAAGTCATATGATGAGGGAGCTTCCAAATGGAAGAAACCTGATCCTACTTGTCACTCTAAATCCATGGAACTATTTACTGGTAGCATTGACCAAGCTACACTAGTGCAGGGATTCTATAATAAGGATGCCTTTCAGGTATCAGAATTGGAAAACAAGAAAATCTTTGAGGCAACAGAAGCTCTTGTAAACCAGAAATTTTGTGAAGCAGAGTGCCTCTCAGAAGATGGTAGGATCCATCATTCGAAAGAATTTATGGATGCATTGGAGATACTGAATTCAAACAAGGAATTATTTCTCAAACTCCTGCATGATCCCAATTCGCTTTTGGTCAAGCATATTCAAGGATTAAGAAATGCTGAGATGGAGCGAATGTCAAAAATAAAATTAAATAGGCCATCAGGATCAGATGAGTTATCAGACTGTAGTGTAGATGAAAAGTTCAGCAAGCAAAATGTACATAAGTTCTCAAAAAGGAGACATAAATTATGGGGTAGAGACCCTTCACTGACGGAAGGTGATACCTCTTCAACAAAGATTGTGGTTCTGAAGCCTGGGCCTCCTAGTATCCAAAATAATATGGGTGTGACCAGTGCAATCTATGATTCGAGAAAACAAGAGGTGGGAGAAAAACTGAACTCTCCTTTTTCTTTTATGGAGATCAAAAGGAAGTTAAAGCTAGCAATATCAGATGAAAAAGAAGAGCAGCAGCAATGCTTTTCAATGGATGGTATTCTGCATAGGGCTCCATATGGATGTCAAGGTTCACAAGAGCTTAGCAGAGGTCTAGCAGAGAGACGCCTGGGAGGTGATTCTTCTGACTTTTCTAAAAGAACAACTAGACCCTTAAGAAGTGACTGCTGGAGAGAGAAAAATTGGAGGCCTTTGAGATCTCAGGCAATCATTGTTGATGAGTTATCTTCACCTCGTGGCATCAATTATCTTGAAAACAAGAACATGGCATACTCTCGTTTACTTTCACAACCTAGAGAATCCGCTAGTACCAGAGAAGTTCAAAGACATCTGTCTGAGTCTCTGAATGCAAAGGATGCCGATGAGTGTTTGTTTGGCAGACCACCTACTAGAACTCTAGGGAAGTTACTTTCCTTGCCTGAGTATAGTTTGTTGTCCCCTAGGTTGAGCCGTTGGAGGGACAGCTCTGATGAAATCTGGGCTTCTCCTCAGCGTGAGAATCTTGGTTTTGAATTTTCTTCATATTCCAAGGGGGAAAAGGTTTCGGAATGCAAAAGCCTAGCGAAGCAGTATTTGGAGTTGAAAGAGCCTGACATGCAGGAGATCATATCTTCTTTCATTGAAGGCAGTGGGATTGAAGAGCTAAAATCTAATACAGAAAACTATAGAGGAATTCTGGTTGACAGTTTAACAGAGGAGGGCATTTGCAATGAGGAAATTGAGAGCCCAAAAGGTATGATTTTGAATTTTTCTTGTGTTTCATCTTATCTTTCAATGCAGTATCAGTTTCTGAGGAATTGATTCTTTCATATGTCTAAATGCTTCTCCAGGTGATAAAGGTAGAACAGAACAAGAAGATAGTGAGGAGAAAGAGATGAGCAAAACTAAGTTCTCAGGTCCTCCTGAACCTGATCACGTGGAAGAGCAATTCAGAAATTCCCCCGCATCATGCTTATGTTCTTCACCAGAAGGAACAGAAAATAGAATCAATCTGGAATTCTCAATACTGGTAGATGATGTCCTTAATTTTCAGAGTAAAGAATAATGTCTGTTATTTACAAATTGAATCTGCATAATATTTGTTGTGTTTGAGATCTTTGTTCTCAACTCAGGACTGGGCCTCAAGTTGGTCAGGTTCCAAACCAACGTGGGTCATTTAATTGGGAGTCCTCCATAATCCCTGATTTGGGTCTGTCTCTTCAATGGACAACGTCTATACAAAGGATTAGTGTCTGGTTAAACTTTGCTCTTTTACCAGAATTATCTAATCTTATGTTTTCTCATGTCATTCTAGGATTCTTCAGCAGATGTGACAACTGTTAGCTCCCTGTCTCTTTCATCAGCTTTTGAAATTTCCAATCAAGTTGTGCTATCAGGAAATATATGTGATAAGCCACAGCAACCAAGTCCAGTTTCAGTGCTAGAGCTAGCTTTTTCAGATGTTTCAAGTCCTGAAATCTGCCCCCCCATCCAACAAGGTCTATTTGATATCAAAAGTCAGCTTTCATTTCCTGATTCTCTTGTTCTAGTCTGTGCTTGAGCTGAAATTGACATTGATTTGTCTGCATTCCACTGCAGAGATTCTTGTAAAGCCTCGGAAAATTCATTTTGAGGAGCTAGAAGATTCTGAAGGGATGGATGGATTGTCCAGTCCTGGTTGTAGTCTTAGCAGAAATGGAACGCTTTCAGCAACTTCAGATTCAAAAATGGCATGGAGAAGTTGCTTGGAGTCCAAAGGAGTAGATTTTGAGTACGTGAAAATGCTATTAGAAGCTGCAGATTTGACTGGCAGTCAGGAATTTTATCTATGTTGGGATTCATCAAACCAACCTCTACACCCATCCTTATTTCTCTTGGTAGATCCACCTGATGTTTTGGTGGATCAACTGATGCTCTTTGATTGCGTTAATGAGGTCCTTTTGGAGATGTCAGGGCGATCCTTGGGATACCATAATCGAGTTTCATGCTCTAGGCCAATTGTGCGGCCTTTCCCAATGGGAGAACACCTCCTTCAAGATGTATGGGCAGGTGTAAACTGGCATCTTGCTCTACACTCCAAAGAATCCAGGACACTAGATCAGATTGTTGGAAGAGATCTTGCAAAAAGCAGCAGCTGGATGGACCTCAGATTGGATGCAGGATGCATAGGAGAAGAGATTGAAGTGAGCCTGTTGGAAGACTTGATAGGAGATACTATAATTGATCTTGCAAGCTAAAATCAGCAAAACAGTTATGCAAGTTCTCTTCATTGCCAAGTGGGTATTGCTCTGCATTGTTGGCTGCATTCATTTCATTCTGCTTTCCATTGATAGGAAAGATAACCGTTGGAGTTGTTCATATATCAGTGGTGGATCACAACCACAAGGTTTGAATTAGGTTATCTTTGACATTGATGGGTTTGTTAGGCTATCTGTTCATAATTGGTTGTTTTGGTTTTATTTCTCTGTCCTTAATAAGAAGCCTGCATTCCATTTCTTTTTCTTTTTTTGAGTTCTGAAATGGCAGGCTTGTTTGTGTGAGATCATACACAACATAATGGTATGTTGATGTTATATGAATGGCATATTTTCTGTTACTCGAAACTATTTTTCAGTTGTATGTTCAGAATGCCATTAATCCTCTTAATTGTATCTGCTGACTGGCTATTGGTTGTATGATTTTTTTTCCTGTTTTTTTTTTTGTGTGTGTGTGTTCGGGTGGGCGGAATTCAGACTCTCAATACCAAGGGATCCTCCAGACTTGGATAACACCTTCCATATCGTTATAGATTCCAACAGAGAGAGAGAGAGAGAGAGAGAGAGAGAGAGAGAGAGGAAACAAAAAGGCGGTTGTTGTCCTGTGAACTGTGATACATTTTCTCCTATGAGGACTTTTGATATTTGCGGGAGTTTTGTGTGTCAACAAGTGTTACATCGTCTAAGAAATTGATTTGAGAGGTAGAGAGATTACCCCTTGGATTTTCCATGGTGGCAATCTTTCAGCTGTTTGGTCCTTTGTTTTGGATTTTGGAATAGTTGTCCTCGCAAATATTACAATACGTTCGAGCATAATGTTTACAGATTGTGGATTTATATTTTGTTCGAAAACAAAGATCAAATGTGTTTTTGTTCAGTTATCCCATTTTGCTGAGAAGTATAAGCACAGGAGGTTTGAGGTTGAATTCCATGATCATGATAAAATTGCAATAGTGTTGTGGTTTTAAACTCAAGAGCATTATCAATGCGAATAATCTTAACTGACTCAAATTGGGTTTTTATTTCAATGACCAAAGATTTGAAAATATTAGGAACTTCAGATTTTTCTTTTATTAAGAATATCCAAGACAACTTAGAAAAATCATCAACAATGACAAGATAATAACGACACTGAGTCCTGGTAGGAATCTTACTAGGACCCCATACATCTGCATGAAGAAGTTCAAAGACTTTATGACTAGACTGACTCTGACTAGAAGGAAACGAACTCCGATGATGCTTGCCCAACTGACATGCTTCACACTAAAATGATATAGTAGACGAAATTTGAGGAAAAACACGACGAAGCTTTGACAATGAAGGATGTCTGAGACGATGATGCCACTGAACAGAACTGGAGGAATAATCGACTGCAGCATAAATGTTTTCCATTGGGTGCTGTAGATAGTAGACTCCATTTTCTTCATAGCCTCCACCAATCTTCTTTCCCGTCAGCAAATTCTGAAAATGACAACACACAGGATCAAATATCACTCTACAATTTAGCTCTTTTGTAAGACAACTCACTGAGAGTAAACTTTGAGGAAATGAAGGAGCAAGGACATTTTTCAACTGCAAAGAAAAGGATATAGAAACATTTCTCTTACCAATAACCAGAGAGGAACTCCCATCTGCTAATGAGACCCTCCAATGTGCAGTAATAACCTTTAGATCTGAAAGATTTTGAGAGTTTTCACATAGATGTCTAGATGCACCAGAGTCAATGATCAACTTACTATCATGGGGATGAAGATGGTCTCCTGAGTAGGCCACACCAACTACAGGAGAAGAGGAGCTTGAAGGACGGTGAGCGACCAGTTCATCATATTCTGCACGACTCAGGGTGATACAGTCACTTGGAGAAGTGGTGTCATTCGCTACCTCTAATTTTGTAACATTAGCTTTTGGAACATTAGGCTTCGATGTAGGAAAGGCAGGTTGTCCATGTTTATCCCAGCAACGATCTTCTAAATGTCCTGATTTTCCGCAAAAAGTACATTGGAGTTTACCTCTACCTCCCATAACTTTTCCACAACCTCGTAATCTAATATTTAGATGATTTTCTCTTCCATAACTAGAGGGAGCAGACGTCTGAGATATAGGTTGAGATTGTGGAAGAGAGATGACAAGTCTACTCAAACGATTGTATGCATCAGCAAGGGTAGGAACATCAGACCCGGTCAACATTTGAACTTTAGCAACTGAGAAGTCTGAAGATAAGCTTTTTTCTGAATGAATGCAAGTGGTTAATATTGTGATTGGTTTTCTAAATAAAGATTTACAGGGTAATTTACTAATTTTCATTTAGCTGCCTTAGTTTTCAAATATTTGCGATATATGCCTGCCATTTTAAGAAGTTACTCAGATCACCACCTGAGTTACTTTTTATACCATTCAAGTGTGGCTACCTCCTTAAAATGATACTTTTAACCTTTCTTTGTTTTTAATGGGTAAAAACGATTCTCAGCACAAAGTGTTTGCAATGGATAAAACTTAGGAGCAGGGCCGGCTGGCCTCTTTGATATTTGAGGCCACCGCCTTGGAGCCTCAAATGAAAAAAAATATAACTTATATTTCACATGCTGAGGGCCTCCAATGTGCATGGCACACACATGTGCCTCATGTTAAGGGCCTCCAATGAAATATGCCTAGGGCCTCAACTTCTCTTGAGCCGCCCCCACTTAGGAGTTGTTTGAGCAATTTCTTGGAGATACTTGAAAATTGAGATGGCTATTTGGTATCCTCAACGTCCACAATGTACACAAGGACCATGAGGTCCTTGTGGGATGAAGCAATGGATGGTGAAGATGTCAAATCACTTTCTTAAAGTGATTTAACATATCACCTATGCTTATTGGGGCTTCTTGGGAGAAGTCACCGAATGAATTCTTCTTTTGAAGCAGCCAGCTTCCCTGCTCTCTACATTAGGTGGTGCCCATATTGTATATGGCCCAAATTTTACCTGAAAGGGTTGTGCTTCACTCATCTAGTCGGGGCTACTTATCTGGCAGGGGTTAGTTGTGAATGTCACCAAGTTAACAAGACGTCAAAACCCACCATTGGTGTCCCTTGCCACAAGGTCGAAGCTGGATGTACTCTCTAGTGGATTGGGGAAACCTCAAGGGTTTTACCAACCAGAAGTCAGCCAATGTGTGGTGGGTGATGTGGGTTTTTTTTCCTTGGATTATCCCAAAAAAATGTATGTGCTATGTTGTCAAATGATTCAAGACTGATAGTCAAACTAGCTATTGTTATAGAATACTAACTACACTAAAATAAAGATAAAAAAAAATAATTGTATTGTATGCCAAAATGACACAGTTTCATATCCAAATTCGCAAATGCCTGACTTTTTTAAGTCCAAAATTGGGTGTCAACAGAATGGCCCATCCTTATTTTCGAGTGTGTGAAGCTCGATCGATAACAAAAAAGTAAACACACCAGTTGAAGAGAGCAAAAAAGATTGGCTCTGGCGAAGTTTTTTGAAAAAAAAAGAATTTTGACAAAAACAAAGATAGCTTGATGGTGCAAGAAGATAGCTAGAGGCGCGTACATAGCTTAACACAAAGGGCTCCCTGTCATGCTTGTCAATAGGCAGACAGGTTTGTCTAAACGCGGTTGAAGTGCAGACTAAGCTAGTACCTTGTTTCACACGAGGGCTTTTCATTGAACTCAGTATTGTGAGCAAGAAGTCTTATTTGAGCAAGATCAGACAAGGACAGAATAAGTGTATGATCGCTTGGAATCGCATGAAAGATGGTTGGTAATTTTGCCAAAGGCAAAGACTTTATTTTTAAGATGAAGGCAGATAAAAGCTTTTTGGGGCAAAAAAACATCGAGAAAGATCACTTTGAAAATCATGGAATGACATGGAAGAGCTTCTTCTCAAAAGACGTGTCCCTGAGACAAAGATGGGGTTTAGGATGATCTATGTGCTCAACGGGGCTTCAAATTGCTCCATCAATTCAATGGACATTATAAGGACCTAATGTCCATCTATATAAAACTCGTAAATTTCAATGATTTTTGGAAAATCAATGGAAGTAAACTTTATTCATAATAAATGTGATAATATGTTGTTATTTGAGGGCATTAGGTCCAAATGGATCTTATATCCGAACCAAATCATATGAAACCAGTAGTTGGATATGGATTTAGCAAATGAATTTGGATCCCAAATGGACCCAAAACCCTATTGAAATCTAATTGGATTTCTAGAGATCCAAACATTTTATATAAACCCAGTCAAGATTTGAAAAGCAATTGGAGGGTTGTATAAATTTATAATTTTTAGTAATCAAACCCAAAATCCAAGATCCATTAGAAAATAATATGTATATAGATAAATTTATGTAGTCATAATTACAATGAAAAAGTAAAGTGTTGTTGTGGAGAGGTTCATTACATCTTTAAAAGTTGATTGCAAATTCAAATCCCACCACACACATGCAGTTTTGGTAACAAGGCACTACATTCTTTTTTGACGTTTACATGTGTATAAATAAATTAACCTGAACTCAATTTGCAATAAAAAGAATAATAGTGTTGTGGAGGGGTTTGTTGCCTTTCTGGATAATGACCAAAGTTTAAATCCCCTCTTCCCACCACCACACACATGGGTTTTATTTTGGTGCACTTAGATTTTTTGACAAAAAATTTGAAGTCTTACTATAAGATTACACATTTTAGTTATGCAAAACATAGACTAACCGAAAATCTCAAAATAAGAAACTTAATTAGGGTTATTGAGATTTAAATCTTGAATTTTTGAAACATGAATGACATTCCCTATTTAGCACATGTTTTCCCCTTTTAAGTTGTAATTAGAATTTAAAAGAAAAAAGAGAAGTTTAAAATACTCATTTGGTAAGTAGTAATGCTCCATTCTATTTTACGACTTTTTTGGGATAGGTTCAAGGTGGCTGCCATATAGGTAGGCTTGAAGAAAAAGGTAAGAAATGAGAAAGGAAAAGGGGGGGGGAGGGGTTGTGGGGGCAGTTTCAAAAGATAAGATTTTTGGGCAATCAATAAAAAAAAATAGAAATAAGAAGGAAACAAGGTTAAGGGTTGCCAAAACACACTTCACCGATTTTCTCTTTGGTGGGTTCTCAATCCCTCTCTCTCCCTCATTTCTCTCAACTTTCCTCTCTCTCAAACCTTCTCCTGGTTCTCCCCATCAAAGCACCGGAAGCAGATCAGATCATGCTGAAAATGAGTGTTTTTGCTCATGCGGACATCGTGGCTATCTGTTTGCGTTTTGGATGAATGCCACGTGGTTTTGTTGACTTTTGAGCTTTTTAAAATGCAAATCGGATGGCCACGATGTCAGCATGAGCAAAAACGCTCATTTTCAGCATGACCTGATCTACTTCCCAAAGCACCTACTATTCACACAGTTTTGGGTGTGGAGGCAGTAGTGGAAGAGAGATGTGTTTGGGAAAAACATTTTTTGAATTGGGAAGAACCAGCCGGTAGATCCGAAGAGACAGCGGTCAGGACAATCTTTTTGTTTGAGCTTGAAAGGTAGGTACACACGACCTTATGTGTATACAACGTGTTAGCTGTTTCATGAACACCATTCACTTCTGAAATATATGTATTCAACACATATATGTAGTCAGCGATGCAAACTGTGACAGGTTGCGGGTCTGTCCAACCCCAATAGAAAAAAAAAACTAATAATATATCTATTGGATCTAATTTCCTACAGGCCATGTTAGATCTAATCTCATGCTTTCATCGATTTTCCGTTCTCAGTGAGATCGATGGCACCAAGGCGATGGGTTGATCATGCTGTTGTGAGCATGGACTCAAAGAACAGATTGTTTTTGTCAGATCCGTTTATGAAGCATGATCATTTGGTTTCAGAGTATGTGTTGCAATTCAAAAAAAAAAAAACACTTATAGCTGTAACGTTATAGTCTTAGATTGTTGTCTTTCTTTTTATTTGAATGTAGCTTAAAAAAATAATAAACCCTAATAGCTGGAACGTTGATGTGGTCTGATTCATACATATTGTTGTCTTTCTTTTCATTTAGATGTAGCTTAGAAAAAAAGAACGTTGATGTGATCTGATTCATACATATTGTTGTCGTTCTTTTCATTTAGAAGTAGCTTAGAGAAAAAAAATACACTTATAGCTAGAACGTGGGTGTAGTCTTATTCACACATATTTTATTTAGTCGTTTAGTTGTTCTATGTATATATTATTTTCAAACATTGCGGCTGGTCTAATTTTAATACTCTGTTACTGATTATTATTATTATGTCAGTTTATGAGTATCGTCATGCTGCTAGAAGTGGTACAGAGAATTAGAAACGTAGATCTAGAACTATATATCTAAACATTGTGGCTGGTCTACTTTTAATACTCTTTTACTGGTTATTATTCATTCAGTTTAAAGGCGTACATTTTAACCTATTAGTCTCAAATTATGCGAAGAGTGATAGAAAAAAAAATCTAACCCTAGAGTCTAATATTGTTGAACAGTTTGCTACCCTACTGGAGGATGACTAGAAGGAGGGATAAAAGTCCCAAAAGAATTCAACCGGGGTACAAAAACCTGAGTTCAAAAAGTGATTCGGAGGAAAGAAGTTGATCCCACTGGCCAAGAAACAGAAGCATAACGGGAGAAATAAGCTAAGACAAATACAAAATCAGAGGTTCATGAAATGCAATCGCTTCCACCCCGAGCAACAATGTCTCTGTGAGACCGGTGCTTGTCTCTATTGCAGAAAGATGGAACACTATATCAAGGAGTGTTACAAAAAGTAGGCAGATGAAACGAGGCATGGGACCGGGGGACCGCAGCAGCAATAACAACCGCAACAATCGCAAATATCTCAAAAGAAGGTGGCGGGTAGGGTCTATACTACATCAGCGAAACAGTTGCAAAAGGAAGATTTGGTGCAAGGTACAATGTTTATATCTGGTCAAACCACCTTGGTACTGTTTGATTGTGGTGCAACACATTCCTTTATAGTTGTAAATTTTGCTAAACAACTTGAAGTACCCATTGAATCATTGAATCAAGAATTGATAGTGTATAATCCCATCAGATTCAATGAGATGTGTGTAAATTATATGTTAGACGTAGAACCCATACTAGGATCCTGCAAACCTAATCCTACTGGACATGACAGAATATGATGTCATGTTGGGTATGGATTGGCTTTTTGAACACTATGTTAGCATCCAAGTCTTTTGCAGAAGTTTCGGGATGCATCCTATTATCTTATTGGGCCTTCGAGGAGTACTCTCTCAGTCACGAGCCGTCCCCTTAGGGTATCTGTATAGCTAGTCACACAGAATAAATTATATAAATATAATAAAAAAATGAATGACATTGCATAATAAATTTCCATGTGGTCTCAGTCTATTACGATGTCTTGTCCTGTGTGTACCCACAAGAATGGTTAACAAAGATAAGCAAATAGATCTTAGTGAAATTGGATATCCTGAGTGTTTCCATTTGTTTCAGAAATATAAATATGAGAAAAGTCTAATTAGAAAAACTAATGCTTCTTTTTGTATGTCTATTAGAGAAATTCTTAATTTAGATGTAAACTTTATATGTCATGAATTATGTTGTTTACTTCACATCTGAGTAACGATTGTGTTCATTACACGTAACATGATGCGTATACATATTATTGTGTGTTGCTTACTCAGACTGGTTGTAGTCTGACACATTTACCTTCTTATTTTTCTCAGAAAGCGTATGATTGGTACAAAGCGTATTGTGTGCAACATTGGGGCAGAGCCATGAGATCAAACATTTTTGTAGTCATGCAGATCTCTGATAGACTTGTAATACATGATTTAATTTACTATTCGTGTAAGAATGTTAGATCCTTATTTTAATCGATTAATATTGAATGATGATGAGATGGTATGGAATTCTTTGTTATCACCTGTAACTCGCCCCAAACTGGTTGACCGAAGGGTTAACCAAATATTCTGGTGTGTTTTTATAAAAAAAGATTATCAAAAAAATTTAGTTAAATAATTGGGGCATTACAATCTAGCTATGTGTGATCATCGCAAAATTTTTCCTCTCTTGGTATTCGGTCTTTTTTCCTTATCTTTTCCTTTCTAACCTCTATTTCCCCCTATTTGAAGGAGAAATGAAAAGATAGAAAAGAAGAGAGAGGAGAAAAGAAAAGAAGAGAGAGAGAAATTCTTTCGCGAAGGTCTTACTTGACCTAAAATTTGAAAATATTTAAAAGATTACTCACCTCTATTTTGAAAATTTGCGGGAAAAAATGGAGAGACGGGATTCGCTCGTCGATACGAGGTTTGACCGTTCCTGGCGCCTTTACCAGGGGTAATCAAACCAAGGATCGAATTTATGCTTTTTGCTTTGCAGAAATATTATCGAAGAATTTATTCTAAGTCTAAAAAAATGCACAAACAATCATGCTTGTATAAATGCAAATGTAGGGATGTATGCTCTTTTGAGAAGAATTTGAAAATTTTATCCAAGTGATTTTGAAATTATGATGAACATGATGAAGAAATGGTTTTTGAAAGTTGAAGACGGACTTGGAGAAGTTAGGTTTTCTATCTTAAGATTTAGAATAGATCTTGAGTTTTGAAATAATCAAAGATTGAGATGAACCTGAATTTGAAGAAGGGAGATTTTGAAAAATGAATATAGACTTCAAAAATGGATCGAAAAAGTCAAGATAGAATTTTGAGAAATGAAGTGGAATTCTAGATTTAAAGTTTGAAATCAAAACGGAAGGTGGATGATATTTAAGAAATCTAGATGGGATTTGGAATTGGGTTTTGAGAATATGGAACTGGATTGTAAATAAAATTTTGATCTGAAATCTGGAATGGATTTTGATTTGAATCTGGAATTGAGAATGGAATTAGATTTTGAAATCTGGAATCCAAAATGGATTTTAAATCCGAAGTTTGAAATCCAAGATGAGATTGGATTTGAAATCTGGAATCCTAAATGAAACTGGATTCGAAGTCTGGAATCCAAGATAAAGTTGAATCTGGAATCTAGAATCCTAAATGAAGTTGGATCGAGAGTCTGGATTTTGGGTTTTCAGATCTAAATTGAATTTGGATTTGGATCTTTAAAATGTCCAAGTTGAGCTTGAAAGTGGAAAATCAGATTTTGAGAAATCCGGAATTGAATTTGAGAATCCATATTGAATCTGAAGTGGATTTGAGAAATCCCCATGGAATTTGAAGATAGGATTGAATTTCATAGATCCAGATGAAACCTGAAATTGGATCTGAGAGGTCTAAATTAACTTTTGAAATTTGAAAGGAAGGATAGAGAATGAAACTTGAATCAGGAGATGAATCTAGAGATTCCAAAGTTAAATTGAACTTTGATCTAAAATGTTGAATTTGAATTTGGAATAGAATTCTGAAGATGAATTTGGAATTTCAAAATTGATTCAAACTCTGAAATTTGATTTGAGTTGGAAATTGAATTTTGAATATAGAAGTGAATTTGAAATTTCAAAGTCAAATTGGACTTTGAAATTGAAGTTTGAATTTCGAAATGAGATAGAAAGATTAATTGAAATAAAAAAATTGAAGATTGATTTGAGAAGTGAAGAAGATATTTGAAAATATATCTAAAAAATTACTTGGATTTTGAAATTTTTTTTTTGCAAATATGATATAATTTTGGCCTAAATGATGAAATGAATTAAGGAATTTTGAAAATTGAATATTTGACAAGCATATTTCATTCTTTAAATGAATTTGAAAAAAGATTGAAAATATAATACATCTCTGACTATGGTCATAAGATGTATTATATAATAATCATATTTAAATTCATGTGAAGAATAAAATACATTTTTGGTGCCTTTATAGAGTTTAAAATGAAATTAACTCTTAATATATTCTGACTATGGCCATTGATATATATTTCGAGTTAATTTTAAATTAAACTCTGATAAAGGAAGAAAATACTTTAGAAAAATATGATGATTTTTGAAAGGGGACCCAGTGTAGATCCAGTATTATTTATAAGAGATGAAAATCCTAAGTTTTGTTCGCACATTGACTATGGCCATTGATGCAAATTGTCAACTTAGGATTTAATCACCTTTTATAAAATGGTGCACGTGCCACTCATTTTCCCATTTGTGAAATTTTGAAAAGTAAAAGTTAAATAGTATGAAACAGATAATTCATGATATTTACATGCTCATACATTCTATTCTAAGACTAGAAATGTAAAGTTCTCATTGATATCTCACTATTACAACTTTTTGCTTGAATTAAAAAAAAATCCTAGATTAAAAAGGAAAATAACATTTTCTTCTTAATCCCTCCAAAGTCCAAGTTAGCACATGATGTATGTATGAAGCAATTCATATAATATCACTTTTGAATCCAAGATGCAATTGACGAAATATTCATGTATGTACATTATGCTAATGGAGATGTAATGCAAATGACAAAGTATACTTTGAGATGATATATTGAATGAATATCATAATATGCATGTAATATCCTGAAATGATGATGGAAAATAGATATTGAAATACATGAATGATATCCTAAGTTAGTTAGAATACATATATATCAACTAAGTGGCAGTGCAATGCTTGTATTTGATGATGAAATGGGGGTAATTTATGTCTATACAAGGCTAAGGTTAATGGAAAAATGTAACATGAAATTTTTTCCCAAGGGTTGGGTTAGTAATAAATAACTCCCATAAACAGTCATGAAAGCACATGGTGATTCAACAAGGTACTGTGAGATGAAGGCAAGCGATAATCATAGTGAAAGATGAGAGCTAGAAACCCATTCACAAATTACTTGTGAAAGTTCAAGGTGACTGATGGAGAAGTGCACGTGCTAAGTGTGCAAGTGTAACATTAAGAGAAAATATAGTGGTGCACATGTGAGTGAGAATGGAGGGTAAGCTATGTTGAAGCTGTAGACGCTTTGCAGCAGTGGTTGGAGCATTGTTGCTGTGAAAACAGTGGGTACAACAACTAAAGGCTGACAAGGGGTGATCATATGGTTGTAATTGCAACAATGTTGCTGTGAGAAGATGTGACACATATATCTAAAAGATGTGGCACATATATCTAAATGATGTGCACATGCTATTCATGCAATGCAGTTACATATATTTAAATGATATGCAAGTGATGCTGCTGTGAAGGGTGACATTGTGCATGTGCAACAGATGCCATAGTGATCAAGAAGGTGTTGGTGTTTTGTAATGTAAATAGGTGACAGGTGAAGGCAAGTGATTAAGTGGAATGCTGGAATGTGGTGATAGATATGTGTTGGATGTTGTAACAGATGGTGAGCAGTGGGGGTGTGATGTAATATATGCAAGTGGATAATACTAAGTGTGGGAATGCTACTGGAGGTAGGGTGTATGTGAAAGTAAAATGTGACTGTGCTGTAAGGGTGAATAGTGTATTTTGCAGGAGGGTTGCAGATGATGCCGGAAAGTGTGGCAGCAGTGGACAGGGGTTGTGAAAGTATGTATGCAGCAGGTAAGTACCGGAGTGTGAGAAAGGTAGAGATGCTAGATGTGGTGGAAAAGGCAATCTGCTGTGATACGTGATGTGTGATAAAAATGAAGATATACAACAGATACGCATAAGTGGTTGATGTGTTTTTTGTGTAGCAGGATAATGCTATGCATATGTAAGGAATATAACTGTGAGAGGTGACTACATAGCAGGGAAAATTGATGTGTGGTAGTGAGATGGAGTTGTGCAAAGGTAAGTATTGTTGTAGGTGGGTCTATGAAGCTGGAAGTGAATAGTGTGTTTTGCAGGGTGTTAAATGCGGAGATATGCAAAGACAGCAAACACAGGTGAGTAGGGTTGTAAGATGAAAGTGTAATGTTGGGTAACAGGTGTAAATTGTAAAAGGGGGATATGTTGTGATGTTGTGGTGAGGGGTGAGGAATCTCTGCTGGCATCACAACGAAGCTTATCACAAAAAAAATGATCACAACACTGGCAAAGTTGTAAGAGAAATTCAAGAATAGATGCATAATTGTGAAGAACCTGTCTTTGCCCTTTTCGGCTTCTATGGGCTCACACTGGAGCACCTGAGCGTCAGCTTGAAGGAGAACAAGGATGGGCTTCCCATTTAGTTGTTCTTAACATCATTGGTCTCGATACCACCTTTTCCAAAAGGGTTCTGAATAAACTTGTCCCACCATGCCTAGTTGTTCCAGGGCTCCACTCTCAAGAATTGGAAAAGACTGTAAATGTCTTCTAAATTATTCCCTTAGGTGTTGTGACAGCCATGCTTGTAGTAACAATTTCAGCAGTCAAAATGTGGCGATAGCAGCGAACATCAGAGCAAAACTGTAGATTAGGGAATAGGGATTCAACACACAACTTGAGTAGAAAAATGCAGGCTCCGCTCCTAATCGCTTTCTCATACCTCTCTTTTCTACAGAGGTTTGCTCCCTTGGACTGGTAATGATCTGTCATCCACGGACTTCATTGGTATTAACAGTGTTGCAAAGACAATTATAATTTATTCACATAGGAGTGTGTATTTCCATGGAACTTGTCACTCTTCGGGGATGGACTCACGGGTAGGCCAAGATCTTGCCCATCTCCCATCACACTCCTTCGATCCCACCAACTTAACCCAGCAGATTATGATGATCCTTTATTTGCAGAAATTTACAAGGCGATAATGCAACACCTTAATAGAATGCAATATGCATGTTATGATAACCTATGAAACCAAATGTAACATATGAATGCACGAGGGGTTCTATTACATGGCAAATCCCACTCAGCAACCGGAGTTATCCTGTTTCTATTGGTGAGCTGGTAACTTTGAGATTATTTGAGAAGATCATGCCCATTGGAGTAAATGGAATGGCTCTATTCAGGTCTAATAGAATGGTAACATGATGTGATGCTACGATGGGATGAATTGCAGGCTTCTACCTATGTGAAGGTGAACAGGCAACAGAAGGGATTCGATTGCAAGGGAACAAAATGTTGTTTAGAGTGAAAAAAAAATAAAAAAAATACCGCAAATGTTGGTGAATGGAACACGATCCGATGTTGTTAATATATGAAATCAGATACTAAAAGACAGTAAAAGAAGGAAACAAAAGATCAGGCGTAACGGATAATCATAGCCACAGAAAAATAGAACAGAGAATCAAAAAGTTCATAAAAATAAAGAAAATAAGAAATAAATTAAAACATACCAGTCGATTATCGCAATGGGACCAGAAATCTGATGCCAACCAAAATTTGAAGTGATAAAAGAGAATCAAGGCTAATACATGATTGCTATGGATGCTAAAGACAGGAAATGAAATGTGAATGCATTGTAATTAAGATGAACGGAAGCAAGGTGAACAAAATGCTATTAAACCCTATTGAAACAGGAAATTGACTAAAATGAGATCAACAGAGAGCTGCAGGATCAAAACAAAAGTGAATGAAATACTGTTTTAAACAAAATGCTATGAACTAAATGCAAGTAAGAATCTACCAATGAAATGCATCATAGATAAAAAGGAAGAAACAAAACAAACGAACAAAAAAAAAAAAGAAATCGATAAAGAAACTACTGGATCTAACACATAATAACATAAACAGGTATTTGAAATAAGAAATTCAGAAATAAATTATAAAGGAGAAATGAAAAGATGTCAGAATATATATTCTGTTGATTTTGCACGCAGGTGGGTGGGTCCTGCTATATGTAGACCGATCCCACCCCTTTGCTTTGTAATAAAAAGAAGAAAAATGAAGGAGAATGAGATTTTTAAACAAAGAGATGCTATGAAAGAGAGACAAAATTTCTATAAAGAATCAGAAAGAAAGGGGCGATCACTTACCTGTAACTGCAGGGGGTAGTCGATGGACTCCTTTCAGTAGGTGGAAAGGAAGACTAGAGAGAAAGAAGGAGAAAATGAAGATGGGATGTAGGCGATCATGAAGGAGAAGAATGGTGTAGGGGTGAAACGTGATGAGGAAGGAAGGGAGCCTTCGACTCCTTTTTATAACGGAAATCTGTTATGGATTTTATAATGGAGGTCCCATGCCATTTTCAAATTTTCAATAAAAGGTTTTTAGAAAAGATTTTTTTTCAAAACAAGGGTTTTCTTTACAAAGTTTTTCAGAAAGGAGGTTTAAGCTATATATTTTTTTGAAATCTTTTTATATTTTTTAGAAAAGTTCTAAAATAAGATGGAAATAAAAAAAAATGGGATCCAATTAAGATTTTTGAAGTTTTTTGCAAAAGTTTTGCTTTAAAACTTTAAGATTTTTCTAAAATGTGGTTTTTGAGGAAAAATACCCAATTTATATCAGAAAATGAACTCCAACATAGATCTGGATCCAAGATTTTTAGAGAATATTGGGTTCGGATCTCAGATTATGATTGCATCCAGATAAAAACATCCGATAAAATTTCAAAGTGATTTTTTTTATTTTTTGAACAATAAGAGATTCAGGATCAGAATTGTATCTGGATATCCGATTTGGATCAGAAACTGGGTAAAAAATGAAAATTGAGTCTAGTTTCCAGTGAATCCAAGAAATGAATGGAAATTTTGATTTAAAATTGACGTGATTTTTTAGAAGATAGACCCAGGGGTAAAAAGGAAAATTTTGGATTTTTTGAAAAATTTGGGGTGTTCATAGATGCCCCTCTTTGCTGGTAAGTCAGTTGTAAGTCGAGCTTAGCGGCAAAGAAGACACACCAAATTTTCTTAAAAATGCCCCAGTCAGAAAGTCTGAACTGGGTGTGGAAGAATTATTTTTTGTAAAATATCATTCTCAGGTTTGATACCTTATCCTGAGTGATTTTTTGAGAAGAAAATGAAATCTTTGAGAAGAAAGTAATTTGGAAAAAGGAATTTGAGGAAATCGAGATGGGACTTTAAGATGAATGTCCCGAAATGGTAAAAAGGAGAGATTTTGAAGAAGTCTCATGGTTGAGACAAAAGTAAGGATTTTTTAAAAGACTCAGGTTTAGCCCTTAACCTGGATGAGACAAAGATATTTGAAAGACCACGATGGGATATTTTTGAAAAATACCTCGTGGGACGAGGTTCAGGTATAATCCTTGTTTGAATGAATATACAAAGCATGGATTCCTTGATGAGGAAAGACCATGATGGAACTAAGAGAAATACCTCACCAGAATGAGGCAACTCTTTTTGGAAAATATAAAGAATGCTAGGTTGTATCAAAATAGATATTGAGCATTTATTTCATTTTTAGATAACTAGAAAATTTTGCCAATAAGATGAAATTGTGATTGATTCAAATGCTTGAAAGTGTGCACGTATATGCGAAAGATATTCCCTCTTTTACCTAGAGTATTTCCTCCAACGAGGTTAGCTTCCCGAATTTCAGAGTCAGATTTAAATTTTAAAGTTGTTGAGTTTATTTAAGAAAGTTATCCATTTCCTTGACATGAATAGAGAAGAGATACTCTTAATTTCATAAAAGCAAGTAGTGAAAAGACATTGATGAAAGGATTTCACATAAGAAAAGATGATTTCTGGCAATTTTGGCAGTTTGATATCCTGAGGCTTTTTCCATAATGATCTTTCTGGCACTCTTTTTGAGACATTGAGTTTTCTTGGGTTTTTGGGGGAAGTTCATTACATCATCCTTCATTTTGGAGATGTCTTGACTTTTCTTTTTTTCTTCGAGGAAGGGTACGTCACAAACTCCTTCATATTGGAGATGCTCCAATCCTTCTTTTTCTCAGGAATTATACTGGTTCATTGGTTGGAAATCTCTTGATTGATAGTGGCAATCAAATATCTTTTAGGGTTTGTCGGGAGGTTCATCGCAATCGCCTTCATCTTGACGGTGATCTGAACGTTCCCTGGAAGGATCCGTCACAAACTCCTTCATCTGGGAGATGATCTGAATCTTCTTTGGCCCCGTGGGTCTAGCTCGCATATTCGCCTTCAACTTGACGACAATTGAGAGATCCCTTTTGCAGATATCTGATTGTAGCTTAAATAAACGAGGAGATATGGATTGAGTGGGTTCTTTTTATCGCTCAGGATATTTCTACTGCCTAATTGCCAGAAAGTCATCTTTAAATATGTGTCATAGCTATAATCAATATTGATTCGCTTCCAGCTTTTCAACATCATTGAATATTTCTTTCTCTATTCATACCAAGGATATTTCTTACATCCTCTTGGTTGACCGACAGAGAGAAGATTTGAATTTTACTCTTTTTCGCAAAAAGCTTCACCCTTTTGAAAAGAATACTAGAGGTAATCTGAGGTGATTCTTGTGTGCAGTAAAATTTTGGAATCAACACATTTTTAGCAGATTGACAAAGTTTTCGAGAATCCTTTGTGAAATAATCACTCAATATAGATTTTGATAGGACCTCGAGCTGACATTTTGGAGAAATAATGTAAGTATTGGAAAATTCGACTAGTAAGAACTGAATTTGGCAAGACCAACTTAAAAATGAGGTTAAGTAAAGAATTTTGGTAAAGGACCTTGGTAAAAGAATTTGCTAAAGGACCAGTGTTAAACTGGAATTTGAGGAGGATTTTGGTAACGGAATTTTTGGTAAAAAGATTTTGGTAAAGGAATTTGGTAAAGGACCAGTGTTAAACTAGAGTTTGAAGGACCAATTTGTGAAAATTGGAATTTTGAGGGACCAATGTAAATATTTGGAATTTTTGAAGAACTATGATGAAACTGAAATTTTGAAAGATCAATTTTAAGAAAATTGGAATTTTGAAGGACCAATGTACACATTGGAATTTTGAAGGACTGAAATTTTGAAGAATCAATTTCGAAAAAAAATTGGAATTTTGAAGGACCAATGTACACATTGGAATTTTGAAGAATCAATTTCGAGAAAAAATAGAATTTTGAAGGACCAATGTACTCATTGGAATTTTGAATGAGCAATGTAAAACTACAATTTTGAAGGACCAATTTAAGAAATTGGAATTTTGAAAGGACCAATGAAAACATTGAAATTTGATGAAGGACCAATTGGAATTTGAAGGACCAGTGTAAAATTGGAATTTTGAAGGACCAATTTGAGAAAATTGGAATTTGGAAAAACCAATGAAAACATTGAAATTTGATGAAGGACCAATTGGAATTTGAAGGGCCAGTGTAAAACTGGAATTTTGAAGGACCAACTTGAGAAAATTGGAATTTGGAAGGACCAATGAAAACATTGAAATTTGATGAAGGACCAATTGGAATTTGAAGGACCAGTGTAAAACTGGAATTTTGAAGAACCAACTTGAGAAAATTGGAATTTGCAAGGACCAATGAAAACATTGGAATTTGATGAAGGACCAATTGGATTTTGAATGACCAATGAAAACATTGGAATTTTGAAGGACCAGTGTAAAACTGGAATTTTGAAGGACCAATTTGAGAAATTGGAATTTGGAAGGACCAATATAAACATTGGAATTTTGAAGAACTGAATTGGGATTTTGAAGGACCAGTGTAAAATTGGAATTTTGAAGGACCAATTTGAAAAAAATTGGAATTTGGAAGGACCAATGAAAATATTGGAATTTGATGAAGGACCAATTGAAATTTGAAGGACCAGTGTAAAACTGGAATTTTAAAGGACCAACTTGAGAAAATTGGAATTTGGAAGGACCAATGAAAACATTGGAATTTGATGAAGGACCAATTGGAATTTGAAGGACCAGTGAAAAACTAGAATTTTGAAGGACCAATTTGAGAAAATTGTAATTTTTGAAGGACCAATGAAAACATTGGAATTTGATGAAGGATCAATTGGATTTTAAAGGACCAATGAAAACATTGGAATGTTGAAGGACCAGTGTAAAACTGGAATTTTGAAGGACCAATTTGAGAAATTGGAATTTGGAAGGACCAATATAAACATTGGAATTTTGGACCAATTGGAATTTGAAAGACCAGTGTAAAATTGGATTTGGAAGGACCAACGTGAGAATTGGATTTGATGATGGACCAGTGTTAAACTGGATTTGGAAGGACCAATGTGAGAATTGGATTTGATGAAAGACCAGTGTTAGACTAGATTTGGAAGAACCAATGCGAGAATTGGATTTGGTGAAGGACCAGTGTTAAACTGGATTTGGAAGGACCAATGTGAGAATTGGATTTGATGAAGGACAAGTGTTAAATTGGATTTTGAAGGAGCAATGTGAGAATTGGATTTGATGAAGGACCAGTGTTAAACTAGGTTTGGAAGGACTAATGTGAGAATTGGATTTGGTGAAGGACCCGTGTTAAACTGGATTTGGAAGGACCAATGTGAGAATTGGATTTTGATGAAAGACCAGTGTTAGACTGGATTTGGAAGAACCAATGCGAGAATTGGATTTGATGAAGGACCAGTGTTAAACTGGATTTGGAAGGACCATTATAGAAGGTTGCGCCGCTTCTATGAATGCTTTCAGGATTATCCCTTATCCTGAATGAGAAACTCAGGTTTATCCCTTAACATGAAGGGGAAGAAAGAAATTTTGAAGAGAATAAACCTGAAGCTTGAAATTTGGAAGGGATCAGCCAAAAGGCTGGATTTTGGAAGAAGGTTCACCCTGGCAGTTGGGTTTTTGAAAAAAAAGAGAAGAGTCTGAGTCAGAACTCAGATATTTAAAAAGATGGATGGACCAACCCGAGGGGTGGGTTTTGAAAAAGAGAAGAGTCTAAGTCGGAACTCGAATATTTTAAAAAGATGGATGGACCAACCTGAGGGATGGATTTTGAAAAAGAGAAGAGTCTGAGTCGGAACTCAGATATTTTAAAAAGAAGGATGGACCAACCTGAGGGTTGGGTTTTTGAAAAAGAGAAGAGCCTGAGTCGGAACTCGGATATATATATTTAAAAAGATGGATAGACCAACCTGAGGGTTGGGTTTTTGAAAAAGAGAAGAGCCCAAGTCGGAACTCGAATATATATATTTAAAAAGATGGATGGACCAACCTGAGGGTTGGGTTTTTGAAAAAGAGAGAAGGAAATCCAAGTCGGAACTCGGGTTTTTAAAAGAAATCTTTAATCAGAAGATTGAATTTTGAAAATTGTCAGTGCGAGGACCGGATCTTAGGATCGAGAATGACCCATTTCGAGGCCTGAATTATTTGATTTGAAAAATGAAGAAGACCATCATAGTTAATTATATGTGGTCTGATTTTCAGAATTAACCCCTTATCCTGAATGGGAAAAGAATAAAATTGGCAAATTTTGACAAAATTGATAAAAGGTTGATAAAGAATCAAAAGATTTGATAAAAAAATGATAAAGAATCAATAAAATTGATAAAATTGGTAAAAAATAAAAATTTAATAAAGAATTGACAAAGATCTGGTAAAAATTCGAAAATTTTGGTAGAAAAATTGAAGATACTTGAAAGATGATGAAAGACTTTAGGATTATCCCTTATCCTAAAGGAAGAAGGACCTCGCGGGACGAGGTTCAGGTTTATCCCTTAACCTGAGCGGGAATTTCAGGTTTATCCCTTAACCTGAGTGGGAAATTAAGAATAAAGGAATACCTCATGGGAAAGAGACATCATGTTTATCCCTTAACCTGAAAGGGTAACTGAAAATAAGAATTGACAAGAAGAATTAATAAAAATGGATGAAAAAATCAATAAAATTAATAAAATTAATAAAGATGAATAAAACGGATAAAACTGATAAAGATTGATAAACGAAAAATTGATAAAAATTGAGGAAAAGAATTTGTTTGATCCTGCCTGCACGTGGGATCTTTAAAGTGAGAGGAGAATGTTCATGAGAAAATCATTTTTGGAAAGAGGATCAACCGTGAGGTTGATTTTGAAGAATGATCAACACGAGAGTTGATTTTTGAAGAAGAATCAACACGAGGGTTGATTTTGAAGAGAGATCAACATGAAGGTCGATTCTTTGAGAACAATTGTTTAAAACCGATTTTGAAAAGGAGGATCAACGCGCTGGTTGATTTTGAAAAAGATTAGACCAAAATTTTGAACCTTTGGTGATTATGACGAAGATTTTGCAGAAAATTTCACAATTTTGAAAAACCCTCATAGGTAATATCATTTCTCTCATGGATGATGTCGGGATTGTGCCTCATCCTGAAAAGAATAGAAATTTGATGACAAAGAAATTTTTTAAAGTGTAAATGAAATAAAAGGTTCCCCAATATGACGAAAGAAGTAAGAATTGAACACAAAGACATGAAGGAAATTGACATTCTCATTGATAAGCAAAAACTGAAAACAAGACTCAAATATTTATAAGTACATGATAAAAGGATCACAAAAGACTGGGGCTTACTTGCCCCTACAAGATGACTACTAGAAGAGAGGAAAATAGAGAAACTTTGGTATCATTTAGTTCTTGGAGTGGTTCGGGAAAGGCTTGGTCAGGACAGCGGGCTGCTCCTCATCTTCGTTTTCTATCAAAAAAATTTTATCGATGCAGTCCTAGATGATGTTCTTGAGAACGAAGCAGTGTTCGGTATCATGCCCCACTGCTCAGTGGAACTTGCAGAATGTGTCCTTTCATTTTCCCAGGGGGACTGGAGGATCAGCAACTCTCGGAAGTTTAATCATATCTTTGCTTAACATATATTCAAGGACCTGTTCGAGGGATTGTTTCAAAGCAGTGAATTGGCGGTCATAACCCCAACCATCCCGCTTTATCTTTTCTTTCTGTTTGGCCAGAACCGGCTTGTCATTCTGCTTGAAGGGTTCCTCTCGCTGCCTTGTCTGTTTGTTCTTACTATCCTTGCTGCTACTGCCGCCAGAGTTGGTCGAGAAGGTATAATTCACCTTACTTTTGGGGTCTTGACCACTTTTGATGAGGGTGATGCCCTCATACATCCCATTGTCCATCCCCATCTCGAGCCACTCAGATCGTTCAATAAGTTTGATGAATGATTTTGACGGGTAGGTAGAAATAAGGCTCCTGAAAGGCTGAGAAAAGTTGTTCAAAATAACCTGGAGTGCGTGCTCCTTTGAGATGGGGGTTCTCATTTTGTTGCATGTATCTCTCCACCTCTGAATGAAATCTATGGCCTTTTCTTTGTCCTCTTGCTTCAGATCGCATAGGTGATTGAGGGTTTGCAGTGCCTCAGTGTTGAACATGAATCGCTCCATAAACAGATTAACAACTTTATCGAAATCTCGTAGCTCAACGGGGTTGATGTGTTCTGCGTACCACTTTGCTGCTACGCCTTCGAGACTGCACAGGAAGCACAAAAAAAGACCACGGTTGTCTTCGCTGAACCTGACACATTCTGCGAAAAACATGGCGAGATGGGCCTTTGGATTGCCGGATCTATCGAACTTAATGAATTTTTTTGGGAGGTCTTCCAAGTTGTTCTCCCCATCTAAACCAAGGTAGAAGTCTTGCCTGGTATATACTCTCTTTCCCTTATCTTGGATTTGCAGGTCCTTGACCATCTTGGTCAATGCTTGGATTGAATCTTCTGTCGGGACCCCATCTCTAGGCTTGTTCACTGATTCAGGCTCTTCTGCCATCTTCTTCGACTGTCGCAAATGTTTTGGGATGAACACGAACTGTTCTTCCTCGGAATCCTCCTCTGTCAATTTTGTATCCTCAGAAGTGTTGTCCTACTGAACTCTCTTCTTGTTGATCCTGACATGCTTTTTCACCGGCTTTCTCTTGATCTTGTTTTTGGAGGATGTTTTCTTTGAACCTGCCCCAGCCTGTTCGGACATCATTTTTGCCATCATCTTTTGGAATATTTTGTACATTGCTGGGTCAACATCATCCTCTTCTGAATCATGTTTCCGGGATAATCTGGGAGAATTCACTTCCCCCACTTCACTGTCATTGTGTTGCTGAGCTGCCCTCCTCCCTACTCTTGTTTGAACCATGATGGAAAGCCTGATGTTTGCTGAAGAATAAAGGAAGGGTTCAGACCTTGGAGAATTTTTGGGAAAAGAGAGATAATGAAAGAGATTTTAAAAGATTTGAGAAGAGATCTCTTGATAAAAGAGATCTTGGATGAGAAAATAGAATTTTGAAGACATATTTGATGATGGATGACAAGACCTGAATATTTTGAAAAATTGCAGGCAGGATCAAAAGATTTAAATCAATCAGAAGAAAAGAAGAAAAATACGCTTGGACTTTTGAAAGATAGAGGAAAAATTTAAAAGAAAGTCCAGGGTTTAAGAAAATTATGAAAGAATAAAGAAATGAGAAATATACAATCTTGGATTTTTGAGAAAAATAAAAGAATTTTTGTGAAATAAACATCCAGGGTTTTGAAAAATAAGATTTTTTAAGATAATATTCACAAAAGAATCAAATTATACAAGCAATGATGCATAGAATAACACTCTCTAGAAGCTTACTCTAAATGCAATATTTGAAAATGCTCGTAGGACCTTAATCCTAACTCTAAGGTTCAGATCATCTGATTTCAATCAAGATACGCCGATATACTCAAGCCGAAGCTCGAAGTACGTGGCATAAGAATATTTCTCTGGTTCTAAGGTAATGACTTCCCAACATCCTTGAGCACCTACTGATATACCTCAGACTATGGCCCTTAGGTACGTGGTAGGCGGCGCTAACCCAAATAAGTGGTCCAGTTGTGAGGCTCTCTCCCAAACTATGGTTCAGTGAGACAGGCCAGCAATGTGAAGACTGGGACAACATAGATAGGGATGTTTTCAAAAACATGTTCAACATGCAAGAAATCAAATGTCTCTAATGCAAGTCCTAAAGCGATAGAATTTTAAATGAAGAGAAGCATACACTTGCATGCATTATTTGCATTCATTCCCTAGAATTGAGGAGAGTTGTATTTCAGACCTAAGTCTAATGTGGACATGGAATAATCTCCTCAATATGGTCCTACCAAACCATACTTAGATCCTATATGCATTATGTCAGCTAGGACAGAGTCTAGGCTCCTAAGGTTTGCATGAAAATGAAGCTGACATTTGTAGAATAAAGACTTAGATAATATCAAAGCAAAGCAAAATGCACAAATTTGACCGGACGAAGACGAATCCCATCTTGGTTGCCAAAACTGTGATCATCGCAAAATTTTCTTCTCTTGGTATTCACTCTCTTTTCCTTATCTTTTTCTTTCTAACCTCTATTTCCCCCTATTTGAAGGGGAAATAAAAAGATAGAAAAGAAGAGAGAGGAGAAAAGAAAAGAAGAGAGAGAAGAATTCTTTCGCGAAGGTCTCACTTGACCTAAATTTTGAAAATATTTAAAAGATTATTAGCCACCGTTTTGAAAATTTATCGGAAAAAATGGAGAGACAGAATTCACTCGTCGGTATGAGGTTTGACCATTCCTAGCGCCTTTACCATGGGTAATCAAACCAATGATCGAATTTATGCCTTTTGCTTTGCAGAAATATTATCTAAGAATTTATTCTAAGTCTAAAAAAATGCACAAAGAATCATGCTTGTGTAAATGCAAATGTAGGGATGTATGCTCTTTTAAGAAGAATTTAGAAATTTTATCTAAGTGATTTTGAAATTATGAAAAACATGATGAAGAAATGGTTTTTGAAAGTTGAAGACGGACTTGGAGAAGTTAGGTTTTCTATCTTAAGATTTAGAATAGATCTTGAGTTTTGAAATAATCAAAAATTGAGATGAACCTGAATTTGAAGAAGGGAGATTTTGAAAAATGAATATAGATTTCAAAAATGGATCAAAAAAGTCAAGATAGAATTTTGAGAAATGAAGTGGAATTCTAGATTTAAAGTTTAAAATCAAAATAGAAGGTGGATGATATTTAAGAAATCTAGATGGGATTTGGAATTGGGTTTTGAGAATGTGGAACTGGATTGTAAATGAAATTTTGATCTGAAATCTGGAATGGATTTTGATTTGAATCTGAAATTGGGAATGGAATTAGATTTTGAAATCTGGAATCCAAAATGAATTTTGAATCCGAAGTTTGAAATCCAAGATGAGATTGGATTTGAAATCTGGAATCCTAAATGAAATTGGATTCGAAGTCTGGAATCCAAGATAAAGTTGAATCTGGAATCTAGAATCCTAAATGAAGTTGGCTCAAGAGTCTGGATTTTGGGTTTTTAGATCTAAATTGAATTTGGATTTGGATCTTTAAAATGTCCAAGTTGAATTTGAAAGTGGAAAATTGGATTTTGAGAAATCCGGAATTGAATTTGAGAATCCATATTGAATCTGAAGTGGATTTGAGAAATCCCCATGGAATTTGAAGATAGGATTGGATTTCATAGATCCAGATGAAACCTGGAATTGGATCTGAGAGGTCTAAATTAACTTTTGAAATTTGAAAGGAAGGATAGAGAATGAAACTTGAATCAGGAGATGAATCTAGAGATTTCAAAGTTAAATTGAACTTTGATCTGAAATGTTGAATTTGAAATAGAAGTCTGAAGATGAATTTGGAATTTCAAAATTGATTTGAACTCTGAAATTTGTTTTGAGTTGGAAATTGAATTTTGAATATAGAAGTGAATTTGAAATTTCAAAGTTAAATTGGACTTTCAAATTGAAGTTTGAATTCCGAAATGAGATAGAAAGATGAATTGAACTAAAAAAATTGAAGATTGATTTGAGAAGTGAAGAAGATATTTGAAAATATATCTCAAAAATTACTTGGATTTAAAAAAAAACTTACAAATATGATATAATTTTGGCCTAAATGATGAAATGAATTAAGGAATTTTGAAAATTGAATATTTGACAAGCATATTTCATTCTTTAAATGAATTTGAAATAAGATTGAAAATATAATACATCTCTGACTATGGTCATAAGATGTATTATATAATAATCGTATTTAAATTCAAGTGAAGAATAAAATACATTTTTGGTGCCTTTATAGAGTTTAAAATGAAATTAACTCTTAATATATCCTCACTATGACCATTGATATATATTTTGAGTTAATTTTAAATTAAACTCTGATAAAGGAAGAAAATACTTTAGAAAAATATGATGATTTTTGAAAAGAGACCCAATGTAGATCCAGTATTATTCATAAGAGATGAAAATCCTAAGTTTTGTTCACACCTTAACTATGGCCATTGATGTAAATCATCAACTTAGGATTTAATCACCTTTTATAAAATGGTGAACGTGCCACTCGTGTTCCCATTTATGAAAATTTGAAAAGTAAAAGGAAAATGGTATGAAACAGATAATTCATGATATTTACATGCTCATACATTCTATTCTAAGACTGGAAATGTAAAGTTCTTATTGATATCTCACTATTACAACTTTTTGCTTGAATTAAAAAAAATCCTAGATTAAAAAGGAAAATAACATTTTCTGCTTAATCCCTGCAAAGTCCAAGTTAGCACATGATGTATGTAGGAAGCAATTCATATAATATCACTTTTGAATCCAAGATGCAATTGATGAAATATTTATGTATGTACATTATGCTAATGGAGATGTAATGCAAGTGACAAAGTATACTTTGAGATGATATATTGAATGAATATCAGAATATGCATTTAATATCCTGAAATGATGATGAAAAATAGATATTGAAATACATGAATGATATCCTAAGTTAGTTAGAATACATATATATCAACTAAGTGGCAGTGCAATGCTTGTATTTGATGATGAAATGGGGGTAATTTATGTCTATACAAGGCTAAGGTTAATGGAAAAATGTAACATGAAATTTTTTCCCAAGGGCTGGGTTAGTAATAAATAACTCCCATAAACAGTCATGAAAGCACATGGTGATTCAACAAGGTACTATGAGATGAAGGCAAGTGATAATCATAGTGAAAGATGAGAGCTAGAAACCCATTCACAAATTACTTGTGAAAGTTCAAGGTGACTGATGGAGAAGTGCACGTGCTAAGTGTGCAAGTGTAGCATTAAGAGAAAATATAGTGGTGCACATGTGAGTGAGAATGGAGGGTAAGCTATGTTGAAGCTGTAGACGCTTGTGCAGCAGTGGCTGGAGCACTGTTGCTGTGAAAACAATGGGTACAACAACTAAAGGCTGACAAGGGGTGATCATATGGCTGTAATTGCAGCAATGTTGCTGTGAGAAGATGTGACACATATATCTAAATGATGTGCACATGCTATTAATGCAATGCAGTCACATATATTTAAATGATATGCAAGTGGTGCTGCTATGAAGGGTGACATTGTGCATGTGCAACAGATGCCATAGTGATGAAGAAGGTGTTGGTGCTGTGTAATGAAAGTAGGTGACAGGTGAAGGCAAGTGATTAAGTGGAATGCGGGAATGTGGTGATAGATATGTGTTGGATGTTGTAACAGATGATGAGCAGTGGGGGTGTGATGTAATATATGCAAGTGGATAATGCTAAGTGTGGGAATGCTACAGGAGGTGGGGTGTATGTGAAAGTAAAATGTGACTGTGTTGTAAGGGTGAATAGTGTATTTTGCAGGAGGGTTGCAGATGATGCCGGAAAGTGTGGCAGCAGTGGACAGGGGTTGTGAAAGTATGAATGCAACAGGTAAGTACCGGAGTGTGAGAAAGGTAGAGACGCTAGATGTGGTGGAAAAGGCAATCTGCTGTGATATGTGATGTGTGATGAAAATGAAGGTATACAACAGATATGCATAAGTGGTTGCTGTGGTTTTTGTGCAGCAGGATAATGTTATGCATATGTAAGGAATATAACTCTGAGAGGTGACTACGTAGCAGGGAAAATTGATGTGTGGCAGTGAGATGGAGTTGTGCAAAGGTAAGTATTGTTGTAGGTGGGTCTGTGAAACTGGAAGTGAATAGTGCATTTTGCAGGGTGTTAAGTGCAGAGATATGCAGGGACAACAAACACAGGTGAGTAGGGTAGTAAGATGAAAGTGTAATGATGGGTAACAGGTGTAAATTGTAAAAAGAGGATATGCTGTGATGTTGTGGTGAGGGGTGAGGAATCTTTGTTGGCGTCGCAACGAAGCTTATCACAAAAAAAATGATCACAACACTGGCAAAGTTGTAAGAGCAATTCAAGAATAGATGCATAATTGTGAAGAACTTGTCTTTGCCCTTTTCGGCTTCTATAGGCTCACACTAGAGCACCTGAGCGTCAGCATGAAGGAGAACAAGGATGGGCTTGCCATTTAGTTGTTCTTAACATCATTGGTCTCGATACCACCTTTTCCAAAAGAGTTCTGAATAAACTTGTTCCACCATGCCTAGTTGTTCCAGGGCTCCACTCTCAAGAATTGGAAAAGACTGTAAATGCCTTCTAAATTATCCCCTTAGGTGTTGTGACAACCATGCTTGTAGTAACAATTTCAGCAGTCAAAATGTGGCGATAGCAGCGAACATCAGAGCAAAACTTTAGATTAGGGAATATGGATTCAACACACAACTTGAGCAGAAAAATGCAGGCTTCGCTCCTAATCGCTTTCTCATACCTCTCTTTTCTACAGAGCTTTGCTCCCTTGGACTGGTAATGATTTATCCTCCACGGACTTCATTGGTATTAACAGTGTTGCAAAGACAATTATAATTTATTCACATAGGAGTGTGTATTTCCATGGAACTTGTCACTCTTCGGGGATGGACTCACGGGTAGGCCAAGATCTTGCCCATCTCCCATCACACTCCTTCGATCCCACCAACTTAACCCAGCAGATTATGATGATCCTTTATTTGCAGAAATTTACAAGGCGATAATGCAACACCTTAATAGAATGCAATATGCATGTTATGATAACCTATGAAACCAAATGTAACATATGAATGCACGAGGGGTTCTATTACATGGCAAATCCCACTCAGCAACCGGAGTTATCCTGTTTCTATTGGTGAGCTGGTAACTTTGAGATTATTTGAGAAGATCATGCCCATTGGAGTAAATGGAATGGCTCTATTCAGGTCTAATAGAATGGTAACATGATGTGATGCTACGATGGGATGAATTGCAGGCTTCTACCTATGCGAAGGTGAACAGGCGGCAGGAGGGATTCGATTGCTAGGGAACAAAATGCAGTTTAGAGTGAAAATAATAAAAAATAAAAAAATTATCGTAAATGTTGGTGAATGGAACACGATCCGATGTTAATATATGAAATCAGATACTAAAAGACAGTAAAAGAAGGAAACAGAAGATCAGCCATAACGGATAATCATAGCCACAAAAAAATAGAACTGAGAATCAAAAAGTTCATAAAAATAAAGAAAATAAAAAAATAAGAAATAAACTAAAACATACCAGTCGATTATCGCAATGGGACCAGAAATCTGATGCCAACCAAAATTTGAAGTGATAAAAGAGAATCAAGGCTAATACAAGATTGCTATGGATGCTAAAGACTGGCAATGAAATGTGAATGCATTGCAATTAAGATGAACGGAAGCAAGGTGAACAAAATGCTATTAAACCCTATTGAAACAGGAAATCGACTAAAATGAGATCAACAGAGAGTTGTTGGATCAAAACAAAAGTGAATGAAATATTGTATTAAACAAAATGCTATGAACTAAATGCAAGTAAGAATCTACCAATGAAATGCATCATAGATAAAAAAGAAGAAAAAAAAATCGAAGAAGAAACTGCTGGATCTAACACATAATAACATAAACAGGTATTTGAAATAAGAAATTCAGAAATAAATTGTAAAGGAGAAATGAAAAGATGTCGGAATATATATTCTGTTGATTTTGCACGCAGGTGGGTCGGTCCTGCTATATGCAGACCGATCCCACCCCTTTGCTTTGTAATAAAAAGAAGAAAATTTAAGGAGAATGAGATTTTAAAACAAAGAGATGCTACGAAAGAGAGACAAAATTTCTATAAAGAATCGGAAAGAAAGGGGCGATCACTTACCTGTAACTGCAGGGGGTAGTCGATGGACTTCTTTCAGTAGGTGGAAAGGAAGACTAGAGAGAAAGAAGGAGAAAATGAAGATGGGATGTAGGCGATCGTGAAGGAGAAGAATGGCGCAGGGGTGAAACGCGATGAGGAAGGAACGGAGCCTTTGACTCCTTTTTATAACGGAAATCCGTTATGGATTTTACAATGGACGTCCCATGCCATTTTCAAATTTTCAATAAAAGGTTTTTAGAAAAGAGTTTTTTTCAAAACAAGGTTTTTCTTTACAAAGTTTTTCAGAAAGGAGGTTTAAGCAATATATTTTTTTGAAATCTTTTTATATTTTTAAGAAAAGTTCTAAAATAAGATGGAAATTAAAAAAAATGGGATCCAAACAAGATTTTTGAAGGTTTTTACAAAAGTTTTGCTTTAAAACTTTAAGATTTTTCTAAAATGTGGTTTTTGAGGAAAAACACCCGATTTATATCAGAAAATGAACTCCAACATAGATCTGGATCCAAGATTTTTAGAGAATATTGGGTTCGGATCTCAGATTATGAATGGATCCAGATAAAAACATTCGATAAAATTTCAAAGAATTGATTTTTTTTTATTTTTTGAACAATAAGAGATTCAGGATCAGAATTGGATCTGGATATCCGATTTGTATCAAAAATTTGGTAAAAAATGAAAATTGAGTCTAGTTTCCTATGAGTCCAATAAATGAATGAAAATTTTGATTTAAAATTGACCCGATTTTTTAGAAGATAGACCCAGGGGTAAAAAGGGAAATTTGGATTTTTTGGAAAATTTGGGTTGTTCACACTATGGGATGATCCTAAATTGAGATATGGATAGGTTTTTCCTAAGGGGTTGATTGGACTCCTGCAAGAAATAGTTTAAAAAATATAATGATGCATGAATAAGATAATGCTAGACAAGGTGGGAAAGTGCACAAGATCAATTTCTAAATGCGTGAAATGATCACAAAGGAACATATTTCAATGAGAAAAATGAATGAGATTGCATGAAATGCATGAATGGTTACCAGAAGATCTCATGATATGATGCATAGATTATGCAAATTTTTGGTTTTTATCATAAATAAATATGCTATTTTTATGAGAATGGATGCATTTTTTTGTAATTTTGTGAATGTGTGTAAAACACCTAAAAATTAGAAGAAATCATGTGTGAATGTGCATTTTGAAGTTTTTGGAAATGGCCCTTGAGCTTCAGGAACACAAAAAGAAATAACAACAATCAAAGGATTGTTAACAAAAATTCTTCGAGTAGTAACAACAATTTTTAGAGCAAAAATTGTCTTAACAACAAAACAGGATATGGGTCTCCTCATCCGAAAAAGCAAAAGAAAAAAATAATGACATATCAGTTTTGCGTTATTAGTTCGAATATGGACTTGGATCCTATGATCAACACTAATAATGAAAAACTATAAGTAATAACAACACTCAGGCATGGACTTTAATTATCATTATATCTCAGACACGTATAAACTCGTCTAAGACCCTTTTCCACCATCTTTCAAAAATTCCTTTGGTTTTTCTCAAGATTTTTGAAAAATTTCAAAGACCATGGAACCTTCAGGTGGAAGGACATCTAAATCAACATCAACCATATCACCCAAAAATTGATCTGAAATGAGGTATGTTGAAAAACTCTTTTTGCCTAAATTTTTGGATATTCAATTTTGGGATCGTAAATGCTTGATTAAATTAGCGTATATATATATATATATATATATATATATATATATATATATATATATATATATATATATATATATATATTTATAAAAGTGTCAATAAAGGGGTTATTTTTCTTGGTCAAATCTTTAAAAATCAAAGAGAATTGAAGGGTGACCCTTTGGTTTCCCGAAGAAGTTCCCAAATTCATTTTGGGGACTAAATCTGCATGAAAACATAGTTTGTTTTAACAACAGGCCCTTGTGTCATGAATAGGAGGTCCAAAATTGGTGAGAAATACTTACTTGGGGCACTCTTTTGCTTTGTAAGATGGATCTGGTAGATCTTCAAGAGGCGATCTTTACCATTATACTGAGCAAGGAGCTCTCGAGAGGCACACCCAAGGGAGACAGGCACAACGAATATTAGTGACCTGATTTAGTAATGATTGGTTACGATTCAGGTTTGAAAATCAATCATATTGGTTCCTCTAAATTTCATGGTTTAATTTTAAAGGATATTCTACATGTGCCAAATATTACTAAAAATTTAATATCTATTCAAATATTCTGCAAGGATAATGATATCTACTTTGAATTTCATGCTAATCATTATTGTGTGAAGGTGAATGCTCCATTAACACGTGTTATGGTCCTTTGGGCATAGTTTATTTCGATGTATGGGGTCCTGCTCTAATGACTAGAAATAATGGTTTTAGATATTATGTCTTATTCATAGATGAATATTCTAAGTTTACTTGGCTTTATCTCATTAAAAATAAATCTGATGTAACTGTTGAGATAAAAAAAATTGAGAGGCTTGTTGAAAATCTTGTGGGCATAAAGATTAAATATCTTCGTACTGATTGGGGAGGAGAGTATCAAGCTTTGGGTTCATCATATCTTAGACATAGAAAAGCTCATTTCAACCTTCCTCCCTAGAATTTTTGCATGGGTTTACCGAGGTGGGTTTGGGTCAAACCTCATGCATGATGCACGATTCTTGGCAAATTGGAAGTAAAGACCCCCTTCGTGGTCCTTTTTCAAGCACGACGCTAGTGGGTGTCCCGAGGTGTTGGTGTGAGTTTTATGAAAATGATTTTTAAAACAATAATTTAAATGAAAACAAGTGTGAAAGCCAGACACCAAATAATAAAAATTGGCTCGCACAAGTGGTGGAGTCCGGATCGATCTCAGGGAACAGGAAATACTTTGTATTCAAGTACAAAATCTAAACTACTTTTTATTGCCTTGAAAAATAAAAAATTAATTAAATAAAATAACTAAAAGAGTGTTACCTTTGCAGAGGGCTTAAACAAATAAATAAAGGGCTTATTACAAACCCAAATAATTGAAATAAAAATAAAAAACCTAATTCTAAAAGAAAGAGAAAATGTTTTTAGTGCTTGAGTCTTCTTGTCCCTCCTGAATTAATTTGCTTCCCTTTTTGCCTTTCCTCTTCAGGTAATGCTTATTTTCTTAAACTTTTGATTTTATGAGGGCTCCCTGAGGGCACTTCAGGGGCACGAAAGGGGCTCACCGCACGTTTGATCGTTTCCTTGCAGATCGCCTCCGACGGACTGGTTAAGAGGAGAAAGTGGTTGATCTCAGTTGCATACACGCCTTCTCGACGAAGAAGGTAAGAAAAGCTGATGAAGATGAGGTTTAGAGGATCGATGAATTAAAGAATAAGAAGAGGAAGAAGAAGGAGAAAAGAAATCGACCAAGAATGAAGAAGAAGAAGAGAGAAGGGAAGATGGAGGCAAGAGGGCTGCTGAAAAAATGTTTTTTCAGCCCTCAAAACTACTATTTATAAGCCTAATTAGGTTAAAAACAAGGTTTTTAAAAAGAATCCAAAATATTTTTCAATTTCCAAAACAGGTCCCCTCTTAAAAATATGTTTTTCAAAGGGATATTTTCTAAAACTAATTCAAAGTAATAAAGTAAGTCCTAATCTAACTAAATTATGAATTAGAAAAATTCTATCTAATAAAAATATTGAAAAACACAGGGTTGAATCGAAAAATATGATGTTTCTAAAAATTGGGTTTTGAAGCAATTTCTCAAAAACAATGATAAAGACGGATTTTTAATGCGATTTCACACTAGATTATGCATAGAATAAGATGAATAAATTTGTAAAATGTATGCATGATCAAATACCCACATGCTTATCGTTTGCTAGTCCTCGAGCAAATTGAAGCAAAAAGTAAAAATATTAAATTAATTAAAAAAAAACCTAACTCACTTTCGTAGGAATCACGGTTGCATTTAGCATATGCAACAAGCCCTTTAAACCCCTGGGTTACCCCAGTGGACGAGTAAGGTCTCGTGAAGGTTTGTAGTGATGCTACCCACAAACATCTCTGTCACGTGTGCATAGAAATTCAACTTCAAAAATCATTAGGCAATCAAAGAGTTTATTTTCGCAAATATTTCATGCCATGACATTATCAAAACATTATTAAAGTCTTTTTCATGCCACCACAAAATAAAATATTTTCTTTCACTTTTCTAAATATTATAATCATTTATGCTTTATTATCATAAAATCAAATATATACATGTCATTATTTATTAATCCTCACTCATATATTTTTTGCACAGGTTTTCTCAATATTTGCTTTTAAACAATGAACTTTTTCTTCTTTTACGCTCTTTTCTTCTAGATTTTTAATTTTTCACCTTTTTTTTCTTTTTTTTGTTGAGCACTATATCAAATTTTCAGTTTTCGTGACCCGTGTAACGAGCTTTGGGTCAGTGACACTCATGTCTGATGACCTTAGGGCACCAGATACAAAGTATCCCTCAGTTTTAATTGCCCGAGTCACTAGACCTTTAATTTTCATAGTTTTACGTATAATCTACTTCTCTGTCATGTGCAATGTCAACATCTATTAGGCACTCTATAAAGTCCATGTAATGGGCTTTTGGGTCGGTGGCTTCTGAGCTAGATGACTTTAGGGCACCAAGTATAAACACCCCTCAGGATCTACTTGCTTGAACAAAATAGGCCACATATATCAACTAGATATAGAAGTGATTTCCTTCGTTATCCTTTTCGACATGATAATCAAACACTTCAACTTGTGTATGAACCTAGCTACTTGGGAATATGAAGATATCAAACAACTAAACATATGCTTTTTTCACTTTTTTTTGAGCTCATGAATGCAATGTTGTTCATTTGCTTAGTTTTTCAAAATTAAAACTGTGCATATTCATACTTATGATTCAAAATAAACTCTAACATGCATCTGTCATCATTTCTTTGAAATCCACATAAACAACCATGTTTTTCTAGATCAGTGTCAGAAAAAAAATTGTGGGGCTTAAAAATTCTCTAAAAATATTAGATGTTGTAAAGCATTCATATAAGTTCAAACTCATTCCTTAAAAGCCCAATTTTTATGAGTTTTTAACAAAAATGCAAGTATGAAGATAGAAAAAGTTTTGGGTGTACAATTACACCCTCCCCCATGCTTTAATGACACTGTCCTCAGTGGCATTCCCCCATGCTTGTATGAAATTGAGTGAATGCATATGAGAACAAAAATGAGTGAAAGAAAAGGGGTAGAAGTCACCTGATCCATACTGTGGAACCTTACTTGATTCAAGATGTGAAGGGTTCTGCAGAGGTTTCATTTGTCTCACAGTTTGCAACTCATAAACATATACCAAAAATGCAATGCATATGTGCTCTATTATTCATGCTCACGAAAAAAAGAAAACTAACTAAAAACAGAAAACTACTAAGACTACTAATAGTACATTATAAATATGGGATGCCTTCCATAAAGCGCTAGGTTTTACGTCCTTAGTCAGACGGATCTCTAGAGACCCTTTATCGTTCATGAGATCAATGGACGTGAAGTCATGCTCAATTAGGGGGTCTAAGGAAAATGGTGTCATCCGTGACACTACGCACTATGTTTCCTCCAACTCTACTCCTATGGGTCCTACGATGACTCTCAAGACTGGACAAAAGGAGTTTAGTTGCCACATGAGAACTATTCTCGAATGATGGAGAGCCATGAACCGATCTACTATCAATATAGGCAACATCAAGCAAGGGAGGGTTGTTGTGAACCTGCTTGACTATGTCAGGCATTTCGTGCAGGTGTGCCCCTTGCTTGCTGAAATCACTCAGTTTTTCTAAGGCTCGCGGAATAGGAGCTCGGGGAATATACAAAGAAGGCACAGGTTGTGGGCCCTGCCCATTATCCTTGGGCCTGGTGGAGGAGATCAACTGGTTAGTGGATATGACAATGGGCTCGTCAGTCGATTCCTGAGTAGGGTGGAATGCCTTCCCATTCCGAAGGGACATAACAGAATTGACCTGCTCATGGTGGGACTCTGTGGGGTGAAGGTCGTGATACATGGGTTCCTTACCCTTCGGGTTGACAATAGACTGACTCGGGAGGCTTCCCTCACTCCGCCTGCTCAAGGGCTCAACCAATTGTCTCATCTGCGTCTCTAGCTTCGCTATTGACTGTGTGTGGGAACAGATGGTGGCCTCTAACAACTTCCCTTGAAAAGATGAGTTCGATGTGGGCTTCTAAGGAGAAGGCAAGCTAAGCGCAGGGTGGGCCAGTGGAAATATGAGACGCGAGACACCTTGTGGAAGGTTTTCATGTCTGTGATGTGTCTGGAAGGGCAGATGAGGCGGGTCGTATGGATCTTTCCACGTGAAGTTGGGATAATTTTACCATCTCGGGTTATAGGTAGGTGCATAAGGATCGTGCACCGGTCTGACGAAACTTTAGGCAACATTCACTTGCTCCTAAACGAATTCAGGATAGAGTGGTATTGTTAGACACTCATAATCAAAGTGTGCAGGGCTAGCACATAGCTCACACACTTTTCCTACTTGATTTATTGAAGCTGGGTTGGCAAGTAATTGATCTACTTTCCTAGTCAACAGACCCACTTTGATTTGCAAATCATGCTCGAACCCAACTTCATAAATGCCTCCCTTCTTAGGACCACTAGGAACAGGTATGGTCTTATCAAGCCGCGAGGATAGGGCATGATGCATATCATTTTTGCTCAATATTTTGAATAGGGCTCATGCCTCATCCTCGCTCTTGAGCATGAATATAACCCCACACGAAGAGTCAACCATTTGCCTGTCCTTCTCGATCAAGCCATCATAAAAGTATTGCACCAGTTGCCAATGGGGTACCTGGTGGTGGGGGCACTTGCGGAGAAAATCTTTCATCATCTCCCAGGTCTCGTGAAACTGTTCTCCCTCAATCTGAGAGAAATTGGTGATGGCTTTACGAAACTAGTTTGTCTTATCAATTGAGAAATACTTCTTGAGAAACTCACGTTGCATGTGTTCTCAAGTGGTAATCTGAACAGTATCGAAGGCCTTTAGCCAGTGCTTAGCTTTATCCTTGAGGGAGAACGGGAACAACGTCAACCTCAATGCCTCATCTTCAAAATTATTGATCTGCATTGTAGAGCAGATCTCGATGAACTCATTGAGATGACGATAGGGGTCTTCGTTGTTCAGTCCATACAAAGATGAAAGCATCTGGATTATACTGGCCTTAATCTCCAACTACAGTGCTCCTACAACGGGTCTCGAGATGCAGGAGGTTGGCGTGTAAGCATTGGAAGTGAAATACTCCCTAAGAGGACAAGTTAACTGCTAATCTTGGACCATGGGGCTGGATAGATGAGCTTTCCTAATAAGGGATTCGGGGTCCTCGACAAACTCAACAAGCTCGGGGTCAAGCGAGCGTCCCCCTTGCATGCACCAAAGGGTAGACCAGTGCAGCAATCATCCTAAACACTGGTTTTCTACCTACCTAACGCGCTAAGCGGCCAAACCATAACAAATCACAAAGCAAGCAAAAAGAAAAATAGCAGGAAAGCAGGAAATAAACAAGCACCACGCAATTGCACTCAACAGGGATTTTGCAGAAAAAGAAAGCTATGAGCATGGTACCAATCGTGCGCAGTCACCTCTAAGGGTATCCTAGTAGGTGGGTTGTGCAGGAAGAGTAAACTAGTCTCTACGATGTGCAAAAATATGGTTTTAAACCTAAATGCATAAAGCAAACTAAGCAATCCTAAGTAATTAACTAGGAAAGTAAACTAAACAGTCCTAATTAAAGAACAAAAAGTAAACTAGCAACCTAAATAACGTGAACAAACACTGACAATAAAGTGAATACTTGTATTACTCGTCGTTCCCTGACAACAACGCCAAAAAATTTGGTGTGAGTTTTATGAAAATGATTTTTAAAATAATATTTGTAATGAAAACAAGTGTGAAAGCCAGACACCAAATAATAAAAATTGGCTCGCACAAGTGGTGGAGTCTGGGTCGATCTCAGAGAACAGGAAATACTTTGTATTTAAGCACAAAATCTAAACTACTCTTTATTGTGTTGAAAGATAAAAAATTAATTAAATAAAATAACTAAGAGAGTGTTGCCTTTGCAGAGGGCTTAAACAAATAAATAAAGGGCTTATTATAAACCCAAATAATTGAAATAAAAATAAAAAACCTAATTCTAAAAGAAAGAGAAAATGTCTTCAGTGCTTGAGTCTTCTTGTTCCTCTTGAATTGATTTGCTTCCCTTTTTGCCTTTCTTCTTCAGGTAATGTTTGTTTTCTTGAACTTTTGATTTTCTGAGGGCTCCCTAAGGGCACTTCTGGGGCACGAAAAGGGGCTCACCGCATGTTTGATTGTTCCCTTGCGAATCACCTTCGACAGACTGGTTGAGAGGAGAAAGTGGTTGATCACATGCCTTCCCGACAAAGAAGGTAAGAAAAGTTGATGAAGACAGAGTTTAGAGGATCGATGAAATAAAGAATAAGAAGAAGAAGAAGGAAAAAAGAAATCAGTCAAGAATGAAGAAGAAGAAGGGAGAAGGAAAGATGGAGGCAAGGGAGGCAAGAGGGCTGCTGGAAAAAATATTTTTTCAGCCCTCAAAACTACTATTTATAAGCCTAATTAGGTTAAAAACAAAGTTTTCAAAATGAATCCAAAATATTTTTCAATTTCCAAAATAGGTCTTCTCTTAAAAATGTGTTTTTCAAAGCGGTATTTTCTAAAACTAATTCAAAGTAATAAAGTAAGTCCTAATCTAACTAAATTATGAATTAAAAAAATTCTATCTAATAAAAATATCGAAAAACACAGCCAAATCAAAAAATGAGTTTTTTTTTCTGAAAATTAGGTTTTGAAGCAATTTCTCAAAAATAACGATAAAAATAGGTTTTTAATGCGATTTCACATTGGATTATGCATACAATAAGATGAATAAACATGTAAAATGTATGCATGATCAGGTGTTGCTCGTGTCATCGATCCCACTGTCTACCCTCACCATTGAGGCAATCTGCGGCATAACCTAAACTCCTATTGTGATGATTCATTAGGCTTATACACCACCTTACATCATTTAACTCAATAATGAATTCGTTTCGGAGAAAGAGGGAAAAAGAGGAAGAATTTCTTCCACTTATGGAAGTTGAATACTATCTTGTTGGGATTGTGCCTCATTCGACAATCCATCAAGATCTTCACTGACTTTAGGAACCACATCAACCTCGAGAACCATGTTGACCTAAAAAATGATGACAAGGTTTCTCATGTTAGGTTGGTCAATGGGTGATGACGATGGAGTTAATTTGCAAGTCAGGGGGTTGACAGACTCTTTGAGAATATTACCAACCTAAGTAGGGGTTTGGCACAATTGTCAAAGTGCTTGTGTCTCCTCTAGGTTGCACTCCACCAAGTTGAGGGCTCATTGCAAGCAATTAACGATGTCTTGATGGACATTTTTGAAATCGCTTACGCGATGCCCAATTACATTGCACATGGTGTTTCCATTTTGTTAGTAAAACGGTTGGCAATTTTGTTTTTCATCACTAGGGTTGATTCACAACTTTGCACTAGGTTTGCTCTAATACCAATTTGATGTGTTTCAAGTGGGTTTGGGGTAGAACTGGGTTAGAGTCTAGGCTCAGGTTAGGTCGGTTAAGTCAAAATAGAGTTTTGGTCAAAAACAAGTTTGTAATTTCTGATAGACTTTAGAAAAAATATGATTTCTCCTAAATGGCTAAACAAAAATGGCTGAAATTTGAAGGATATTTAGGGGACACACAGAGAAAGACACTGCAATAAATCAAAAGGTAAAACTTCACACATTTGGGGATTTATGAGTCTGTTATTAGACCGCAAGAAATCTACTCAAGACTAGGTTTCAGGTTTGACCACTTCTGGTGTGGAGGCTGGTTCTCCTAAATGGAATGAAGGTTAGAGGCTAAGATTTGGTAGATTGGTTGGGGACACCAAGGGAAATTAGGGTTAAAATTTGAGGGCTAACATGGTTCGGGTTAGGGAGAAACGGTTACTAGAAGTTAGGATAGAATTTTGCAGTTACAACAAAATCTAATTTTGAACATAGGTTGGTTCTATGGCTTAGTGAGGTAGGGCGAGTGAGTCAAGACGACTGGTTGGGCTGAGCTGACGTTGGTGAGATTCTACTATGGTGTTGGAGAGGTTGGGAAGGTCTGGGCTGCATGGCTGGGGCTGAGTATGGCTTGGAACACTGGCACAAACATGAACTCTTTAATGTAATTCTTGGTAGCACCTTGATTCACAAGTGGGCTTGACCACAAGGATCGAGCACACCCAAAGAGATGAGATCTCACATAGGGTGAACAATTTGAAGGTAGGGACTTGCAAGGAGTTGAGAAAGAGAAGGGAGTGAGGGCCTAGGTGCCAAGGGGAATGTAAGAGAGAGGGTTTGAGAGAATCCTCCAAGAGGGGGTCGACTTTCACAAGAGTGAGGGAGAGACAAACAACTATTCCATTTTTAATATGGTTCTCAAAACACAATAGGGAGCCCCTTTTATAGGCCAAGGGAAGCTCCAAAATTGACATCACAATTAGCAAGAAATAATAAAGGCAAAATACAACTAACTAGGCCTAATTAAAACACATACGAGAATCAAAGTACCTAATCTTAACTTAGGTAAAACCCTTTCTCAAGGCACTTAAAGAGGCCCAACTCACAAGGCAAATTAAGGAGGGCACCCCAAGGGGCCACACGAGTTTTCATGGAGAAGTTAAGGCACCTTTGGGGGGGGTGCATAGGGGGAAGGCTAGCATGCCATTTTTAGAGACTTCTAGAGTGGCATCTCATGTATTCAATGCTCCTTCATAAGGGGACATCTAAGGGTGGGTCCCACGAGGATGAGGTGGCTACTGGAGTTGAGATGGTGACATATAGTAGGAGTCCCACACTATTGATGTAATACCCCAAATTTCCAAAACAAAATATTATCCAAATTTTATGATTTTTTTTTACAACAAAATTTAGAAAAGACTTTAGCAGCGAAAATAAACAATAGTTAGTCGTCAATTTTAGAAAAAGTCGAGCAAGTCACAAGTATGCGGCCAATCACTCATTGTCCAGCAAAATATTTCATTTAAGTAAACCAAAATGAGTTATTTATTACAAACAATACTGCTTAGTAAAGCAATACTAGATAAAACTGGGTTTGTAAATGAAATATCCAACACAGGCTGGAGAACCCTGAATCTCGATGCGACCCTACTCTGCATATCACACTGAAGGTTCAATACTTGTATCCCCCATAAAACATGGTCAAAACTATGGCTAGTCTGGTAGAAAAGCATTCCAATTTTAACAAGTATAATATTTTAAAGACACGAAAAGTCACTTCATAGCCGCAGTTGAAAATATCGTATTTTAAGTATCCACAACTTAGCGTATTGGTATCCCATGAATCGAAGTAAGATCTCCTCGAGCTTAGCTTAGCCATGTGGATAAAATTTTGGTCTCTTGCCTAATTGGTCCAACAGTGTACCAAGATCAATACCTTACAAAAGGTGATGCATGAGTAGCAATAATATACATTCATTCATTAATTTATTGATGTACCTATAGCTAATGCATTGTTTTGATAATTATGAGTTCACTCCCTGGTATGCAAGATAACTTAGCTTTGATGTCAAACGAAGTCATTTGGTTGTTTATTATGCTATGTATTTTTGTATGCCTAGAGGCCTGAATGACCTGTCTATAGTGGGGCAATAGTTTTTATGCTGGGATAAACCCCACTATGCTGGTTTAAATGCATCCTTCTACTGCAGTAGCGGGATTCAATCCCTAGATCTTAAGGATAACCCGGCCTCCTAACCTCTAAGTGACAGGAGACTGCATAAACTCTTTGATTTATAATATCATGCATTTCACTCGATGTGGTACCATCATCGTCTACCTTGATGAGTATAATGTCTTGAAGGGGTACAATGACAAAATCTTTCTTATTAGGATGTCAAGTGCCACATAGGCAATCTAGTGCATTCTGAACAAAGAGAATATGAACCTAACCCCACTCAATTTTTTTAAGTACGGGCCGATTCTCATGTGGTGAGGGACTACCTTTTATGTTTTATTCATTTGCATACAAACATCGCTCTTGGCTTCTATAGCCTTCACGAGTGCTTCATCCCTTGTGGGTGGATAACCACTCTAGCACAACGGTGCTTATGAGTGTTATTATTGTACAGTGTTTCACAAAGGCATGCATCAACAAGGATCACTTTAGATCGAGTGCTCGAGCTATTTAGCCGCATCGAGCACTAGCCTAACAAGGCATAATGGCTACTCTAGCGCATCGGCCCTTATAAGTATGATGTCCTTGAAGGCGGGAATGGAACGAGCCTTCCAGGAAGGGTTCCAACAGTGGGGCATCATCATGCCATTCATACTAGCTTAGGTGGGTATTTTGTCAAAAAAATTAGTAGCATTTCCTCTGTTAACGGGAAAAGTGTGGCATTCCTTTCAGTTGGTAGAGCATCTTGTCAGAAATTTTGGTACCATCTTTCCTGTTTAACAGGAAAAATGTGACATTTCTTTTAGCTCAAAAAGCATCTTGTTAAAAAAATTTGCAATATCTCTCCTGTTTCACAAGGAAATCGCTACCTTCATTTTTGGATAAATGTGCATCATTATGCATACTTTGCATCTTTCATGGTTTATTGGAAACCTAGGTAATAGTTAGGCCAGTGACTTAGATGTTTACATAAATACAATTTTGTGCAATTCTAAAACCCTTTTAATAGGACTTTCTTCGCCAAATAATATTTTGAATGAGGAAAGGCATTTGAAATTGCTTTGGCGATAGGGATCAGTCACCATTTGTATGCTTATTATAGCACAACTATATTTAGTATAAGCAGGAGCCTGTGCATATAATAGCATGATGACAAAGTAAAGTACGTAAAGCAAGGCTCATTGAATGAAACCACTCATCGGGCTAAGTAAAGTGCATAAGCAAGACCCGGTGACTGAAACCACTCATCGGGCTAAGTAAATTGCATAAAGTATAAGCATGTGCACATAACTTTGTGATGATAAAGTAAAGTGCGTAAAGCAGGGCCCAGTGAATGAAACCACGCATTGAGCTAAGTAAATTGCATAAAGCAAAGTACATACATATTTCTACATATATATTGTAAATAGAGAAGTAGTCGCAAGGATACGTGCGTGGATGCCGAAAAAAAGCTTGTGGTGCCTTAAAGGGCATAAACCAAGGACTAAGACCCTATGACACTTAATTCGCTATAAATATCGAGCGATAGTCATAAGAGTATGCGCATGAACACCGAAGCAAGCTTGCAGTGTCCTAGAGGGCATAAACCAAGGACTAAGACCAAATATTGTTTTTGAATGATGTACGGTAAAGAAAATCCCACCATACATAATAGTTAATCCAACAAATAACTTGAAAGAGAGAGAACAATGTGCAAACCTACCAAAATTCGGCAATGGTGGCTCAATGCACCGTTAGAGGCACTCCTAGGTTGTGGCTGGCACATCCTTACATCCGGTACAGTTACAATTAAGAGTGTCTCATATAATACCTGTCGACGTGGTGAGATGACGAGGTATAAGTCAAAAATGGATTGGACCTAGTTTAGGTTCAACTAGGTTTGAACCTACCTCAAGTGGGCTAAGCTAGGTCAGATGGGTTGGACCTAGTCAAAAAAAAGGTAAAGGAGGTCAAGCTGTCAAGGCCAATGGGTCTTGACCCAACTAGGTTCAATCTAGGTCAGGTGGGTCCAAACTCACCTCAAGTAGGCTCGGTCTAGGTTAAGTGGGCTTGACCTAAGCTAAGATCAAAACAAAGGAAGTGAGAGAAAGGCTAACCTGATAGGTCAAGTGGTCTTGACCCAGGTGGGCTCAGGCTAGGCCAGGCAGGTCCAAGCTCACCTCAAGTAAGTTCAGTCTAGGTAAAGTGAGCTTGACCTAGGCTAAGACCAAAACAAAAGAAGAGAAAGGCTAACCTAGTAGGTCAAATAGTTTTAACCCAGGTGGGCTCAGGCTAGGCCAGGCAGGTCCAAGCTCACTTCAAGTGAGCTTGGTCTAGGCTAGAACCAAAAGAAAGTAGAGAGGGGAGAGAGGGGCTAAAGAGAAAGTATAGAGAGAGGGAGGGACAATTTTCAATAAGGGTCTCCTCCTATTTATAGATAAATAAATAGATCTTAAATCTGTGTGTGGACTGAGTCTAATCCATTTAGTCCATCTGATCCAAGATCCAAACTTAAGACTAAAGTAACATAATAACATTCATATCCCTATGAGGCCCACTTGATATTTTTATGAGATATTTATGTAGGGCCCATAAGATATTTTTGTGAGATATTTATGTAGGGTCCACTATATATTTTTGTAGGGCCCACATATTTTTGGGGTTTTGATGATATTTTTTGCAAAAAAAATGAGTATATCATTCTCTTTGTCTCGACGAGACAAAGCAGATTGGCTCTGCAAAATTATCTAATTTTGTCCAATGAGCGAGTTGTGGCTCCTTGACTATTTGAGCGCATATCCCTAAGGATATATATGTCCTAAGTATAATTGGATCTGCAAAAGTTTTTCATTTCGCATTTTGAGTTAATACAATAAATTTACATAAAATGCCTCTTATTTTTATTCAGAATTTTTATTGAAAAAAATACAGATCTTACAACTGAAGTGGCTGCATCCATTGAATCTTAGATAATGGATCTGGATTGGCTTGAGATCTGTTTGCTTTATTCAGTCCTTAGGAGTTGGATTGGATCTTGGATCTGATTTATCCTGTAGAGGATCCAATTGTAATTTTTGGATATTTAGAGTTGGATTTGGATCTCTCCATATTGTGTCCTCTCCATTTGGATCAGGAGCAAGGTCCGTAGAGATTGGGACTGTATCACCCATGCCACGAAACTTTCTGGTTCTGTATTTGGAAGGACTTTGACTTTATTCAAAATGTTTTTAAGTGTTTTTTGGTGATTGACTGACAACCTGATCAATTATAATATAGTGATGGGTGTTATAATTTTAGACAAGTGACCCTTGATGTCATACTATCCTTTCTTCACCAGATCTGCCCCGATAGGAGCAGCCAGGACTTCTGCTTCAAGTGTTGGTTGTTGGTTGTTGGTTGTTGGTTGTTGGTTGTTGGTTGTGCATGAGATCACATTTGATGGGAAAGGAGAAGAGCTCCCTTTCGTAGGTTCTTTGGTTGATAGATCTGTTCGAATTGTGTGATGTGGCTGATCCCCTTTGTTGGGGCCTGGTTCAAAAATTGGTGATAGAAGATAGTACCCTTAACTCCCTTTGTTAGCTAGAGAATGGGTAAGTGTAGATACACAGCTTCTCAGTCTCTTCTGGCTATCCTTCATCTCCTGCGAGTTTGAGATTTCCTTTATTTAGGAGATCTTGGATGATGTGTCAAAAGGTGATGCACCTTTCAGTGTCATGTCCCACGATCCGATGGAACTTGCAAAACTTAGCATGATCATTTCCCTTAACTGGAGAAGGGTTAGAAACCTCTAGCAACTTGATCTTCTAAGCCTGTAATAACAATTTTGTGACCTCTGTAAGAAATTATCAGAATTGAGTGAACTTACGATCCTGTGTTCAGTTTGGAATCTAGTTTAAACTAGGAAGTCCATGCTTCTAATCTCCTTGTAGTCGGTATTGCTCTTGAGGCTTCTGTTGGTTCTGGTTCTAAGACAACTTAGACTGTCCTTTACATGTTTCAGGGTTCATAATGCTAACTTGGTTCTTGGGGTCTGATTTCTTGATCTCAGAGTCCTTGTTGTTCCCAACTTTAACCAATAGGTTATCACACATCCCTTATTTATGATTCAACTACATTCGGTTGGTTGTATCTATAAGTTCTATGAATGTGTTATACTTTTAAGTAGATAGGAGTCCTTTCAGTGGTTGGTTGAAGTTGTTTATGATAAGGGTGATAGCATGAGACTCCTTAATAGGGTCTTTCATGTGGCGGTACATTGATCTTTATCAGTTGATAAAGTATTGAACGTCCTTATCTTTCTTTTGACTATGCTCATAGAGTTGATTGATCATTGATAGAAGATCTACTTTGAACCATAATTGCTTAATAAACATGTTGATAATAGTCTAGAACCATTTGATATGGTAAACATTGAGGGTAGAGAACCAAGATAAGGCCTCCCCACGAGACTCCTAAGGAACCATCGAATCAGGTCACTGTTATTCTTTATACAATCTGATCTGGTATCCAAGGATAGAGTTTCGTGAGTCTTGAGATTTTTCCTCGTTGAACTTGATGAACTTTTTGGAAGTATAACCCAAAGGCTTACTATCTTGACCCAAGATAAAATCTGAAACTTTATATGGTCATCTTTCTCCTTTGATGCCCTTCATCTGAAGACTTGTGTTTCTTAATTCCTCTTTCAAATTCTGGACTTGTTCCTCATATTCATAGGACTGAGAGGATGTAGTTCTAACTATTGGCACCACTATCTCTAGCATACTAGAAGACTAGACTTTCCTGACGAGGATACTCTAACTTTTCTATTTGTAATTTCTCAACTTTTTCTTATCCTTCATGAATTTCTGTTGGATCTCTTGCATAATTAACTTTAAGACAATGTTGGAGTTTTTCAATTCCTTCAAAGCAAATCCCCCTTGAGAGATCTTGGATTGTCCTTTTTCTCTATCCATCATGTCAAACTAAACATCTTCCACTTCATTTTTTGAATTTGCCTTATCCTCATTGTTTGACCAAAAGAATCCTCTATAGGCAAAATGGTCACCTCTGCTCTCTGGAGTGAGCTCCATGTCATTAGGGCTCACAACTTCCTAGTTTCAAAAGGTTTCTTCCTAAGGTTCCTAGGTGAATCTTGGGCTATTAACTGAGGTTGAAAGTTTGGGTCAAGGTTCTCGAAACCTTGTTCGAATCATATGAGCTTTGGGTTTTTAAGAGGATCTGTATTAGAATCTTTCTTCTGAACCATTGGTCTTTATACACAAACAAGAGTGTACACAATTCAAACAACATACATCAAATTTTTTAAAACCAAGTTTCCTAGGTCTCTTCGAATGCTCCACGGATCAACTAGGCTATGCCTTTTAATGGGTTGAGGTTCATTCTTACTGAACCTTTTGCTATATACCCGTACTATGGTTCCTAGTATGTGCGAGAGGGTTCTTGGTCGTCTTGGTCCACCATCGATATACGCAATCGGATAGCTTCTAGTACTAGTTGGGGGATTCAAAGATCCAAAAAATGCATGTCGAGATGGGGTTTTTACAAAAATACAAGCAGAAAAAAAGTGGTTCTACAATCAAAGTCATAAAAAAATGAGGATAAATCAAGAGAGAATAACAACGATGCAAACAAGGTCCCACACAAAATGAAAGTCAAACTTGTTGGAGATTATCAAATTTTTCCTAGGAAGATCTACGTGTTAGAATATTTTCTAACAAGTGTTTCCAATTATATTTTCTAAACTAAAGAAAATAAGCAAACACCAAATTCTACCTAGGGTATCTATATATGAAGCAAGAAATAAACACCCCAAAACACTATATATATAATTTTAAATTTTTTTGAGAGAAACTAAATTGATTTTCACAAGATACTATTTTTCTAATGGGATCAAAATTGAATCCGAAGGAAACCTTTACCTAAAGATTTTCCTGGGTCAAAATGCAACACACAAGCAACCAAATGATAGAATAGAGACTTAGGGTGATGGAATCATGGGATTCTGATACCCAAAAACCAATCCGATAAAAAAAACTAGAGTGGTGCCAAAAATTTCCTGAAATTCAATATCTATATCAAAATTTTGACATTGATTTTACTCTAAAAAAGAAGAATTAAAAAATACTCCAAAAAAGGACAAAGAAAGTATACTTGAAGACCTTTCCAAAGACACCTTACTTGTCAAAAAGCAATAGACACGTGTTGAGATATAACCTCAACAACATACCTAAGATAGGAGAAAAGTAGGCACTGAGGCACCTGTTATGACCGTTCTCAACTAGTTTTTTGTCACCAACACCAAAATTCTAAAAAAATAGCAAAAAAGAACAGAAAATATTTTGGAAGTCAGCTTTTCAATGCCACCAGAATCACCCTAACCTGATGAGCAGTTAAAGAGAAACAACTTCTAAAAGACAGACTATTTGGTGACCATTGTCTGTAGGCTAGATTTCTATTCTGGTTTTGTGACTCAGGAACAAGGGCCCTAGAGGGGTTTTTGGTTTTGACCCAAAATAGAGAACTTTTGGGTATGCAACTAAGATTTCCAAAGACTATAAAAACATTGATTTTTTTATGTTGTAGAATTGTGATACGACCTAAGAAATATAAATGGTTATATAAAATATAATAAAAAAAACTGACTATTTTCTCAATTTTCATGCATTTTTTGAGGTCTTAGAGGAGGAATGTGAATCCATGCCAAAAAAGAGATCTATAGGGCTAGTTGTCTATTTTTCAATGAGTTCTAGAACATAAAGATGACTTATCTATAGGGAGATATGACCCTGAGAACAGGGCATAGTCAAACAAAAAAACAAAGAAAGACTTGGATTTTAGACCCAAGGGGGATCCAATATCCAAAAAATAATATAAATTAAACATACTAACCTCGCATCACTAAATGAGTATATACTCACAGGAGCTTATGTTGGATCCTTTCCATCACTTTCGACCTATCAAACAACGAGCGCCCTTTTCGAGTAAGGGCCATCTCTTTCCCGTACCCGTACAATGTTTTTAAGACAAGAAACCACTACACCACCTATTCTCTCTAATTCGGCGAAAGTTCCCAGAATGTTGATTTCGACATCTAGACAAGCGATCCCACTGTGATTGTCATACTATGGATCCCCAAATTTTGAAAAACAAAAAAGGGCTTTTTAAATAAAGTTTTAATTTGTATAAAAAAACTAGATCTAAACTTGAGAGTTGTAGGGTCCACTCTTCAAGTTACATTTGTTTCATCCTCCATTGAGCAAAGATCAACCACACCAAGCACTCAAAATCTTTAACAGAGACTTCAGTTTGCGAGTAGTCATACTCATACATGGGTCTTAAAAAAGAAAAGCAAACGTGATGGCGTAGACCACCAAGACTCGAAAAAAGGCAAGAAACACAAACAATATACGAAGGTTAGAGAATTCTATACTTATACAATAAATGAAATAAGTATAAAAATCAAACCAAAATCTCACCTCAGGCTTAGATAAGCACTGTCCTACGTTGTGATGAGTGTAGTGGAACTCGAGCAACACTCTGACTAGGCGTAGAATCCAAAATATGGGTGAGATAGGAGATATGGGTCCTAAGCAAGAGTGCTAGGTCTAAATATGCAAAGATTTTGGCAGAATGTGTGTGTGGCTAGATCTCAAACTCCAGATGTTGAAATGGGATGAAAGTGGACCCCCATTTATAGTTTTTCTTATCTAATGTCGATATAATTCCTATAAATTTGAGATCTATAGATCCAGAACTGTTTAAGTATGAGTTGGCAAGATCCTATTGGCCGAAGTTTGAAAGGGCTTTTCTGATTGGTCAGGGGGGTTTCTAGCCTAAATGTAGGGATTAGGTAGGCTACATAAGATTTAGGGTCTTAAGATTAGGCTACATTTGTAGGATACTATTTAGTGGTTTTGTGAGATAGGGATATAAGGAAATGAGCGCTTATCTCCAAAATGGTGCATGTTTTTAAATAAAAAATAAACTGCTAATGACATGTTGCTAATGACACATATTGCTCACAACGCATGTTGCTAACAACTTGTGATATCTTCTAATGACAATCCATGTGTCATTAGAAAAGTGCTGATGACATATCATGAATTCACCTGACTACTAATGACAATTTGTGTGTCGTTAGTAAAATACTATGGAATAAGTCAACTGCTAACAACGTATCATTGGTTCTACTAACAATACACCATGTCATTAGGAACTGGTAACTTTTTTTGTCATAACTTTGGATTTTAGCATCAGATTGACCTGATTTTTTGCTTGTTTGAAAGCTAACATCTTCTAGTTTAATTTTTCTTTTGGTCAAAAACCTCAAAGAAGCTATTTTAGTGGGGCAAAATGATATTGAGGTTAGTCTTATTTTGGAATAAGCCAAAAACATAAGATCTTTTATATATGAAATGAGTCGATCAAATTTGGGGTCTACAAGGGTGTGCTACAAAACACCTAGATAAACTCACATATGTGAGTGTAGAAGTGTGAGCCACTTCTTATGAGAATTAAAAATTCTCTAGAGCACTCATTAATCCAAGCAAGTACAAGACTCTAACTATGCCAACTTAAAATCCACATAATTGAACTTCAAAAACCTATGCATGAATGAAAATTTGGTTAACAATATAAGAAGTTAAGTTTAATATAAGTCCACTTAGCACATTGGTTAATTTAAGTTTTCTTTCACTAAGTAGGGGTTCAAGTCCATAAGACACCATCACTAATGCATAGGTTTTCTATACAAGGTAAACATATTTTGAAACTAGCATGGGATTGATAGAAAAAGTTTCAAAATTTATTATTTTCTATGATGGGAATGTACTTTCTCTTTATAAAGTTTTGATGCATTTTTTTGCTTCCCACAAAAAATATCTTTGAAAAGTGTTTAGTTTCATATCTAAGAGGGAGAAATTTCTAATGGTTTAAATAGTCTTTTCTCTATATCTAATATTTCGGTATCCCTTGTGTCTTAGGGTAGTTTGCGTACGTTTATGTGCAACACATAGTATCAGACGCATTGATCGATCACACACGTGCATAAGTACACTTGAGTGCAATGTAGCATTTTGATGGCGCACAAGAATAGACATATCGATCGTGCACATGTGTGCATACATAAGGGCGTTTGGGCACTTAAGGCATAATATGGCACTTTGATGGTGCACTTCACAAGGGTGCTTTGATAGCACACATGAACAAACAAGTTGACTACACACATGCACATGTATGCATAAGTGCACAAGGGTATTTGGGCACATGGGCACTTGAGGCGCAATGCACTTTACATGCTCGCTGCAACATGAGGCACATTCAAAGGTGCCTATATCCATTTTGACCATACGAGGCCCATCTTGACTTTTGATCAAGCCAATTTTGACTTTTCATTTATTGCTTTGATTTGGCCTGATTGAGAGCATTTAAATGGTGATTATGAGACTTTGTGACCATTGGACTGTTTGGTGGTCAATGACCATTGGTTAAAGGTGGGTGACCATTCAAGGTCATTTTTGTCTAATTTTTTAAATATTGCATGTACGGTCATTTAATCTCATTTATAACGTAAAACATTGTTAGCCTTCCTAAGTTTATAAAAAACTTTTCATTTTCATTTTTTTGGATCATCAAATTTTTCTGATTCTCAAAATTTTCTTTCTTTATATCATTTTGCTCTCTTTTGGCTTGTAAGTTAGCATATGAAGAGAGGTCACTTGGTCTTGAAAAGTAGTAACATCCTTGAGGTCCAAGCCTACTTGTATTATAGGGGACTCACTCACGAACAAACCTAGTTTACATCTTCAAAAATCTCAAAGTGGGCTAATTGAATTTCTAAAGATAGTGATCTTAAGAACATGCCTCTAGGCTTGGGATCTCGGTTTTCAAAAATCTTGATTTTTGCCTGTGTGTACCAACATGAGAGTATAAGAGCATGGTGAAAACCACAACACAACCTCTCATTCAAGGCTTCAGAACATAACATTTAATAACTGGGATAATATTTCCTACAAGCTTGAATGAGTAAAACAAGATACACTTGAATACGTAAAACTTTAAAAACACAATAAAGTCATAAGCTAAACAAGATAACTGGGATAATATTTTTTGTAGGTACAAATGCCTCTGGCGCAAGTTGTTTTGATCCAATCAACCTCATAGATGGATTCAACGTGTTTATAATAGTGTGAGTTGGCTTTCAAATAGTAATTTTTAATACGAAAATGATTTCATAACTCAAGAAAGTGTCACACATTGTGAGTAGTTGATTTTTGAGGCCTTATAAAAACCTACCTAGGTGTCAACCAGATGATCTAAGCACTGATTCTTACAAAGAAAAACACCCTGTAAGGCTAGTTTCATTAAAAAAATAGGCATTTGTACATCCCCGGGTACTCCACTCTCGACTTTCTTCAACTTGAAGGCCTTACCTAGCTAGGTGTGCAGAGCCCTTGTGGGTCAGACTGCCATTTTAACTTGATGCAGTACTTTTAGACATATATAATCCAGTAAATATCATGATACTCATGAATATTGTGATACTAACCTGATATTTCGTATAAAAATTGATTGTAAACTTTTATTCTTATACCTTTTGTATTTTACATTTGTTCATATTTCCTAGATTTTTCAAAAAACAAAAAAAATCACAAGATTTTTCCTTGCCGGTAAAACCCAGGTGCCAATCTATGTCACAAACACAAGAAGATGATATAAGTTTGAGATGTGAATTTGTATATTTTTCAAAAATAAAACATGAGGACATAAATTTTGTATTTGTTTAGTTGATAACAAATACATATATGATACTTTAATATATATACAGATATATTTACTATTAAAATTAAAATTATTATTGAAATTGCACTGTTTTTGCATGTCCTATGTCGCATTGTTTTACTAGACATGGAGAATTGACATTAATTAGGAGATGAAAGGACAAAAAAGAGAATCATTTTAAAGAGAATTATAACATTACATCATTCTTTTTTAGGAGGTGGCAAGGGATCGCTTTAAGGCTTATTTTTCAAATTCATCGTCAAGAAACCATGCAGACATAAGCCAAATCCTTCATATATAAACTGGGTTGGGTATACTTGACCCAAGCCGTTTTTAATAGAACTAGGGATTCAACGTGTTGGGACTTGGGTATAATGAATGTAGACCCAAACCAGTTTAGACTTGATCCATTTTTCAAACTTGATCCAAATAATTCTGCATAATGTAAAATTGAATTGACCAAACCCAAACCTGTTATATACATGTTTTTTCAATCAATTGCTTGCTATGAATTTACATATTTAAACTAGCACTACAAGGATGAGGGTCAATAGAGGCGACTCATTAATGGTAACACAAAAAGCCACCATTATTGTTGGAGTTGAATTGCAACAATAACGGTGACTTTATATATTGTCGTTATAGATATATCTATAACGACGATTTTATATATCGCCGTTATAGGTTTTACTCTATAACAATGACATTCAGGTGTCGTCGTAATAGGGTTTATAATTAGGGCCAAGTATCGTGTCTTAATTCTATTTTTTTTCTCTCTCTTCCTTTGCGATCTCTCTTTGTTGTTGGACCGCCTCCTCCTTCCGCCCTCCCTGCTCAGGTGTCACCGCTTGACCATCATGAGACCGAGGATCGATCCTCTCTCTCTCTCTCTCTCTCTCTCCCTCTCTCTCTCTCTGCGATTTCTCTGGGTGACACCATCGACCACCACCTCTAATCCCTGCACAGGGTGACATTGCCTTACCAATGTCGGAGGATATTCTCTCTCTGTGATTTCTATGGGTGACACTGCGGGCCACCACCTATGATCCCTTCTCAGATGACACTACTAGACCGTCGTTTCTCTCTTTGTCTTTGTGATCTCTCTCATCTCTGCTCGAGCGACGCTCCCCGACCAGTCTCTTTCTACCCTCTGCAAACATGTGTATCTCTCTCTGATCGTTCAATTTATTTTTTTAGGGTTTTTGCGAGCCTCTCTCTGCCCTCTGCGATCTACATGGAACTTTAAAAGTAACATGGAGCTTGTTGTAAGTATAGATGTGCATCTTTGTATGCTTTTGAATCTTGAATTATTTTCTTTATTATTACTATTACTATTATTATTATTATTATAATTTTTTCATTTATTACATTCCACAAAGATATAGGAAAAAATCTTGTTTTTCTCTATAGATCAATACATATTTATGTTTATTGTTTTGTTCAATAGATTTGTTGAAGTTTGTTTATGGTACAAATAGTTTTTTGCAGCTAGCAATGATTGAATACTATATGCACATTCTGTAAATTCAATGGAGAAGGCATGTTCTTCCACCATGTGGCTTTGATTCCTTTAGAAGCTTTACTTTCTTGACTAGGGTCTCAAGATCATGGTTTTAGGATCTATATGCCAATTTACTTTATGAATAATCTGGGGATCTATATGCCAATTTGTGTTATGAATAACCTGCAAATCTAACTTATACCTAGGTAAGAAACTTAGTTGTCTAGACATCAACTTTGATAATAATAAATGTGTATATAGAAACATTAGGTAGTGAAGCATCCAGTAAACTACTAGTAAGAGTGTTGGGCCTAGGCTGCATGACTACTAGGAAATAACTGGGAGAAGAAATTGTATGTTGGTAAGGTGGACCATTGTAATAAGGTTGTGATCCTACAAACTGGCCATTCACGCCAATGACAACTCGAGGTATGTAGGGGTTGAATGGGCTGTAAGTAGACTATGCATATCCATAATTAGGTGGATAATATACATAAGGCAAACTTTCAGCATGCAAAGTCTGCAAAAAAAAACACAAAACATTAGCCTCAGTGAAGTGAAAAACAAAAAAAAAAAATCACAAGAATGAGGAAAAGAAGCTTGCATAATCTCTGAGTTAAGTATGATTATAGGCCTCTGTGAATCTCATGCAACAACATAAATGAAACATGACTCCCAAACTGATCAATAGTTCTAAAGATTTGGCAAAGGAGAGGGCATGCACACAATACAAAATACAATATTGACAAAGCTTATAGAGTATTGGAGATCTGGGCCATCTAATCCTAAAACTCTAGTGTGGTCCTCCTAATCTCCAACAACTTCAATACCTAATGAAGAACAAAAATAAAAAATATAAAATTGAAAGAAAACACCTAGGAAGAATTTCCTTTGACAGGAACCACAAGAAAGGGTGTTACTTGTACCATAATATCCATAATAGCTATTAGTAGCTGGGTACTATAGTCCCTGATTGATCATGCATATATTTTACATTTTATTTATCTTATTTTATGCATGATCTATAGAAAAATTATATTAAAAACCTATTTTTATCGTTAGTTTCGAGAAATCTCATTGAAATTAAAAATATCAAAAAATCACCAATTTCAAAGCTTGCCCTGTATTTTTCAGTGTTTTATTTAATTTAAGAGTTTTTAATTTGTAGTTTAATTAGATTAAGAGAATAGTTACTAAGTTTAATTAGTTTAGGAAAAAACCCTTTTGAAAAAACATTTTTGAGGAAGACTTGTTTTGGAATTTCTGAAAATTTTTTAGACTTTTATAGAAAATCATGTTTTGACCTAATTTTTAGTATAAATAGAATTTTTTCAATAGCAGCCCATGTTTTTCCTCCTCTATAGCCCGCACCCTCTCTCTCTCTCTCCTTCTTCCTTTCTCCTTTTTCGATCGATCGGTTGCCTACCTCTTTCTTCTTGCTTTTTATGCTTTTCAATCCTTATTTTAAACCTTGTCGTTGTCGACTCCTCACATCCTCTCTGTCGGAGAGAGAGCGAAGTTCATTTGAATGCAGCAGAAAAGATCACCTTCTTCGCAACCCATCCGTTGAAGGTAAATCGCACGGTTTGCTTCTTCCCCTTTTCACCATAGTTTTAGTTTTTGCATCTCATAAATCATAGCATTGCATATTATTTCATTTGATCATTGCATCATCATCATCTCTAGTTTAGAGTAGTATATATTTAGCATCTGAAAAATAAACAGAAAAAAAAATTATTTTGCTTAATCTAAATTAGTCATTTTCTTGATTTGTGCATAGAATAACACTAACTTAGGCAAATCTATAGTTTTAACATAGTGTTTGCTTGTAGTTTCTTGATTTTTAATTAGTTTTAGGTATATCTAGGGTAGAGTTAATCTGCATCATATTTTCAATAGTCGTGGTTTCATAGATTAGCTAACTAAAATTTTCTTTATTAGCCAATTTAGCATTTCAGCATTTTTTAAATAATTAATTTTATTCTTTGCATCAAATAGATTGTATTTCTTTGTTTTGCTTAATGTTCAAATATGCCATTTAGCCTTTATTAAATATTAGATTAGGTTTTAGTTAGTTAGATTAGAAAAAAATCGGTAAGATAGAATGCAACATTTTCTTTATTGCAAGCAGCCATACAATGTAGAGTTAAGTCTTGTCCCTTCCTATTAGGTAGTTTATTGTTTTCTTTATTTCAGATTTCTAATTTAATTCATTAGATTAAAGTTAGATTTAAAAGTTTAGCTGTTATCATTTTATTTTTAGAGAATTAGCTACCATCCGATCTACAAGGTGGATGTGATTTCTTTTTTGTTTGGTTGGCGTTTTAATTTTTTTTATAGCACGTCAGTAGTCTGCATTAGTTAGTTAGGCTTTCATTGATTTCTGTAATTAGTTTTAATTTTTAAGTTAAATTTGATTCTTCTTGCCTTGCATGATTAGTTAATTTCATAGTTGTTGAATTTTGTTTGTTGGAATTCATAGTTCACTACTTACATTAGATAACACATTTAGTTTATTAGTTCTGGTAGGTAAGTAGCAATATAATTGTTAGTCTTAGGTTGATTTAGAATTACTCTTTTTTTATTTCGTCTTATAGTTTATACAGTATGTTCATATGCATGGTTGCTATCAGCTGAAATTAGTTTAGTCGTGTGATATTTAATTAGAGTTCATTAGCTTATCAAAGTTAGTTTGTGATTTTTAAGTTCATATTTTTTTTGTGGATTAGCCTTAGAGCTTTCTTTATTTTATTGCATATTCAATTAAATGTCATTAAGTGTTAATTTAACTAGTCTAAATCCATGATTTAGTGTGTTTCAATAGTTAGTTAGTCAATAGTTTGTTACAATTAGTTTCTTGATTGCTTGTTCATAGTTAGTTTTACTATTTCGTCTTTTAGCACTTTAGTTTGTTATTAGTTAGTTCACAGTTGTTATATGTAATTAGTTTATTTCATGTTAGTTAATTCATGTTTTTGTGATTTTTAGCTGAAACTAGCATTAGATTTTTGTGAGTTTTTGTGTTTTGTTTTGTGTTTCATCTTTTGATTTTTGCAGGAAAGCGTTTAGACATGCAGTGAGCCCTTGAAAGTACCTTCGAAGACCCCTCTGGGGTCCCTAAAAGGTCCCCTCAAAAGGCCCTTCAGGCCCCCTCAGGGAGCCCTCAGACATAAGAATCAATAAATGAGAAGTAAAAAGATCACAAGAACTATCAATCAAGGGACAAAGCTCAAGCACCGAAGACTTTTCTCTTATTTTTAGATTACGATTTTATTTATTTATTCACTTGGGTCTGTAATAAAACCACTTATTTATTTGTTTAAGCTCTTTACAGAGAGCCGCACTCTTAGTTTATTTAATTAATTATTTTTATTTTCAAGTCTATAAAAAGTAGCTTAGTTATTTGTGGAATGCAAAGTATTTTTCTCGTTTCCTGAGTTCAGCCCGAACTCCACCACTCGTGTGAGCCGTTTTTTATGATTTGATGCACGGTTTGCATAATCATTTTTATTGAAAATATATTTTAAAATGCTTTATTAAAAAAGTTGCATCACTGATCTATTATGATTGCAGGTGCTTCTTCGTTATCCATAGCATTAATTTCTAATGGAGTTGCAAAAATTGTGCCACTAGGATGATTCAACCCTGTTTCTTAAGGAGAAGGGAAGACATATGTCACTGCACTTAGACAAACAACAGTTAAAGATTGATAAAATTGATAAAGAGAAAATCTCATATGATAAGTTCTTAGTTCTTACCAAATAGGCTTTCGCTCTTTTAGATACAAAGCCATTATGTCTTTTCATATCAAAGCACTACCACTAGCAAACAAAAAGAACTACTATAGCACCATCACATCTTTACTGTTAAAAGAAAATCTAATGGAGTTCTACTCGGTGCAAACTTGAGAAACCCATGCTCAATTTCACTTAAGATTGTTTAAAGCAAAAGGACATTCTCTCAAGGGAATTGGCTATGAAGCATGGAAAGATCTTTGCAACTTTTTTACCGAAAGCCATTCGACAATAAATATTGGATATAAATTTATAAGTAAATAAATATTTAAAATTTTAAATTTTCATCTACTAATTGATTTTTGTTTGGTTAACAAGAGATGTCCAAGAGAAATTTGGCGAACAGAACTCAACAGACGATCCAACATACCACTGAATCATCTTCATACCTCCAGAAGTTTCATACGAGGGTAAGTTTATTGTTCTCTAAATTTTTTTTTCATATAGTAGTACAATGTTAAATATGTTTGATGTAATAAATTCTAAATTTGTTATTTACAAACTCTTGAAATAGAAGTGAAAGAATTGATGACAATTGAGTTCTACTTAGAGACGCACACACAAATCACAAGACATTCATCTATAGTGAATCATCAGAGAATTATGTAACTCACACTTTTTAGTGTCACATTCATTCATTCTATTTAGTACATTATCATTAGTTATTGAGAACCAAATATATATCATCGATGTGCATAATAAACTGCGATCGGTGGAGATTGAAGATGATGAAACATATTCTTCACAAAGAGGCACATCAATGTCGCAGCGAGAAGTCATTACGAAGGTCATCAGAGAGTGGTCTGGACATGTGAGAGGGATGGGTGCATTTGTCATTCCATCCAAAGGAAAAACTCAAGTTTCAAAGCTATCCTCTCAGTTAGAGGTGGTGTAGTCGGAGTTCGAACGACTCAAACAACAACTAGAGCGAGAGAGAGAGAAGAACAGAGGACGAACCAGTTGTGACTCAAACAACTAAAGCGAGAGATAAAAGAAAGGACATACTGAATATAGTGGCATCGCTCAGACCGAACCCCCCATCCTAGATCTCTCTATGGTTTTGGTATGCCCCATTTCCTCATCTCTCTCTCTCTCTCTCTCTCTATATATATATATATATATATATATATATATATATATATATATATATAGAGAGAGAGAGAGAGAGAGAGAGAGAGAGAGAGAGAGAGAGCAAAGGAAGGTCCAAAATCTACAACTATATATATAAAGTAATGGGTTAGTGCTAAATCAAATGTGCTTTCATATTTATATTTGTCATCATGTTAAGCTAGTTGTCTTCTCGAGAAATAATTATTGTTTTCTTGAAAAATAATTAAGTGTGAAATAATGTTACCTAATTTGAGAATATAATTGGTTTTTTCAAATACTTTTATTTACTTATTTAATTTTTGTGGCAGTTTTGTGCAGCTTATAAACGAGCCACATTTCTCTCAAGGCATGTTCAACTTAGACTACAAGGTAAGCCTCTGTCAAGTGATTTGTTGGTATATCTTAAATTTTTATTAATGTATAGCAAGTGGATAATATTTTGCTGTATTTTTCTTTTTCTTTAGCACCACAAAATTCCATTTTTGATACGACAAAACATCAAAGCCTCATATTTACTTAGTGTTTATGATTTTGAGCATTACGTTCTTAATAGTTGTCATAGCTTCTAACATGCTATTTTATTTTTTTATGGCAGGGAAGCAGAGAGAAGTATGATTCATTAGTTAACACATGAAGCTGATTGATTAATTAATTCACTATTGAGTGATTTCATTGGGTCAACGATGAGAGAGATTTTAGCCAATCATGTTAATGATTGGGTAACTTGAACTTCTATTTCTATTAATGAATATTAAAGGCTATCATATATTTTCATTTGACTGTGTAATTATTATTGTTTGAGTGATTTTATTTGCATTGTTATTGTTTTAATTTTGTTGAATGTAATGTTTGAAGTAGAATGTATGTTTCATGTGCAAATTCTATAATTTTTTTTAAACTAATATAAAAATTTATTTATGCAGATTTAAGGCTTATAATGATGACATTATATCGTCGTTATAGGTCTTAACCCTGTTAAAGCCTATAATGATGACTTCATGCTTGTCATTATAGGCTATAACAGTGACTATAAAGCCACCATTAAAAGCTAGTCGTTGTTATAGGGTCATCGTCGTTATAGGCTAAGTCACCACTATTGAGATGTATCCTTTAATGACAACCTATAATTGTTGCTATTATTACTTAACAATGGCCAAAACTAGATGACCATTTTTTGCCGCCATTCGTCGTCTATAACGACGACAAAGAGAGCAATAGTAATAACTTTCGTCGCTGCTATTGACCCTCATCCTTGTAGTGTTATAGGTCTGGAATGCCAATCATACATAGACTTGAGTAGAAACTCGAGCATGTTAAGACCCAAACTAATTATATCTAGACCCGTTGATGCATATGGGCTTATATTTTTTAATCATACTCTAGCCAATCTCGGCACCAAATCAAAACAACTCAGATTTAGTTCTAATTCTCGAATCCTATTAAAAATAGGCTTTATTTAAGACCCCACCAATTATATCCGACTCATTACATACCTTAACCCATATAGATCCACAATTTTTAGCTATACTCAAACCTGATCCAAATCCGAATAAGAGTGTTCCGAGTTGAAGTATAATTTTTAAGCCCCATTCAAAATAAAGTTTTCCATAGTCGATCAGAGCCGACCCAACCCTACCCGACCCAGTTTTACCCCGGGTCTCAAGTTTCCTTGAAGGAGTCGTCACAATACCAACGGGGCTCCGCTTGTCTGGTAGGATTAGCTAGTGCACGTCACCTTGTGTTAGGACGTTACAGTTTCAAAACCCATGGTATAGTTGTATAAATGGTAGGGGTCTGCCTAACCCCAGCTAGCCTTTTAAAAAAAGAAAAGAGAACAATGTGGTGGGGAAGAGAGGGCGAGAGTGGGTTACACTTTGTAAACTCTTTGTAAGATCTTAGTCCAAACGAGTCCTCTCTCTCTCTCTCTCTCTGGACCCCCGCCGGGAAATTCCGGCCCCCTCGTCTCCGTAGCTCTCCGGAGAACAGTTTTTTCTTGACGGATTTAGCCCCCATTGATGGAAGCGGCAGCTTTGCCCTTCGTCTTCTGTCGATCTGGAGGTATGAATCATCGCTTCTCTCTTCATTCAATTCGCTCTATCTACAGGAAATTCTTTCTCTTTTTGTCATTTTTCCTTATTCCATTGAAATCGGCGGAGTTTTTGCGGAGCAAATTCCTTGAGGATTGCTCTTGAACTACAATTTTTTAGGGTTTATTGGCGACTATACAATTTTTTAGGGTTTATTGGCGACTATTTTTTTTTTCATTTTACGATATAGTGATTTCGCTCGGTTTTTCTTCGATATTAGGATTTTTTTGGATCTTTGTTGACGATTTTTTGGGCTAGGAAATGGTAAAGGTAATGATCTTTTTGAACTTGTTATTCTTTTGTTTCTGATCTTCTTAGCCTTTTTTTTCTTTATTTAGTTATTTTCTCTCCTTTTTTTAGTTAGAGAGCAAGGAAACTGTGGAAAATCGTGTCCTCCCATGCTAACTTAATTCCGTTAGATGGTTGGTTTTGGGTGGAAATGCATGCCATGCTTTTTAGATGGATGACTGATCGTTTCCATCTGCACGGAGAAAATATCAATTTGTCACTCTTTCATGGAATTTATCCTTCCATTTCTCTGTGATGAGTGATCATTTCCGTGAACGTTGTTTTAAGAGTTTGATGCTGCATCTTTGTTAATTGCATTTTGTTTTATAAGCAGAGACACGACGTTCAAGATTTTGTTCTTAATATCTCTTTTTGGTTTGTTGATCTTTCTATAGGTGAGATGCTGTCAAGAAACGAGTTTCTTTGCAGCAAAAATTCAACGAGGGAATTGTTGTAGGTCATATGGTGAAATGTGTTCTTCTCATGATTTGATGGAGGGGTAGTTGTATTTTGGTGAAGTGGGAGCGCTGCTGAAGCTAAGCTAGAAAAATCTGATTTGGTTCATATTTTTTTGGAAAGTTTTAGTCGTTATTACCTACAACCATGGAGCCTCTATGGAAACTAGCATATCTATTAGAACCATCCTCAATAGCACTTATCTTCACAGCTGTTCTTGTTGCATTTGCCTCTGCTCAACGAGCACTGACTTATGGTAAAGAAATGGAGAGGAACCGTGATTTTTCGGAGGCATCAGTTACTTTGGACAAATCACAAGCTCTGATGATTCCACTTGCTAGTTCCTGCAGCCTCTTGTTGATGTTCTACCTCTTCTCTTCTGTTTCACACTTGGTTACAGCTTTCATTGCAATTGCTTCTGCTGTCTCACTCTTCTTTTGCTTGTCACCATATGTATTATATCTCAAGTCACAGTTTGGTTTGATGGACCCCTTCATATCTCATTGTTGTTCACGTTCTTTTACAAGAACCCAAGGGATACTTGTCTTAGTAAGCTCGAGTATAGTTATGGCTTGGCTTATTTCTGGGCACTGGCTACTGAACAATGTCTTGGGCATTTCAATATGCATTGCTTTTGTAAGCCATGTTAGGCTGCCTAATATTAAAGTTTGTGCTCTGCTTCTTGTCTGTCTGTTCGTTTATGACATATTCTGGGTATTCTTTTCTGAGATGTTCTTTGGGGCAAACGTCATGGTGTCTGTCGCTACCCAGCAGGCCTCAAATCCTGTTCATACAGTTGCAGATAGTTTAAGTTTACCGGGGCTGCAGTTGATAGCCAAGAAACTGGAGATGCCTGTCAAGATTGTTTTCCCTAGGAACTTGATGGGTGGAATCGTTCCTGGTAGTAATGCTATGGGGTTCATGATGCTTGGTCTTGGTGACATGGTACACTCTTTTCTTGCCACTTCAGTGAGGTGTTTAACGTCTGAAATGTTCATTGCTCCATAACAGCACAGGCTTGGGAGATGCATGTCTCTTCTATGCCTGTTTTTTGAATCTTAACATAATTATGGAATTTGTTTGGCTTGTTTATCCATCTATTTGACCTCATCTGCGTTTTTGTTTTTCCAAACATGCTTCTTATTGATGCTGGTATTACCTATATAAGTTCTGAATTATTTGCATTGCAAAATTTAATGTTGAAGCATGTCATTGTTTCTCTATATTGCCTGAAATTTGGTATCCTTGATCTCCAAATCACTCTTCTTTTGTAGAACATATTAATCATACTAAAAAGGGCACGTGTCCATGAAATCGTCGTAACATGAAATCATAGCTAACTACAATCCATGAGAAAAATATTCACATGTTAATTATTCTCTCATGAAATATTATAATTATATGGTGTGCAATGCTCCTTGCATTTTCTAGTTCCTTGAAGCCATATTATCTGGAACCTCCTAAAAGGAATTTCTTGATTTTTCACTAAAGTTCTGTCTTTCCAGTCAATTTCATCTTTTTTAGATAGCCAGCAACATCAGCTTTCTTATTCCGTGTGGTGTATGGATTGTCTTTCCTTCTATTTTCTCCTCCCTTTTTGGGATTTCTGGGGTTAAAGGTCTTTTTGTGGAAGTTAGTTATGAGAAAGGACAAAGCTGATTTTAGAAAAAAAACATATGAAATATCATTTCAATGAAATAATTTCATGATTTCTGCTTCTGATAAGATTTTCAAGAGCAGAAGAATATTTGCTACTTAACACAATGCTTTCAAATTCTATTTTTTCTTTTTCTCCTGTTTCTAATTTCTATGCGTATGTAGTGACTAGCCCTCCACATGTATCTGTATAAACAAATGTTGTGTATACACATGCACAAATGGTGTTAATAAACAAATACTAGTGAAACTGTTTTTCTTGTTCTATGCACATGAGACAAGCTGTGGCACTGGTCCTGGATGTTGACACAGATCTTTTAACTGTAGCTCTGACATATACATTTTCATATGTAGTATGGATCCTGTCTCAAGTGTTTGCTTCTGTGCAAATCTTTTGTTTTTGTGGCTTTGGTCCTGACATTTTTCCTTATTTTTTAGTGATTCTGCTGTCTACACTTTGGAAATGTGCTATATGGTAATTGTAGGAGACAAACATTTGAGAAGAAAATAGGTTTAATTCATTGCTGCCTATTTCTTTCTACAGATGGGTCTTCAACCTTGTGAGTGCATGGGTTCTTTGTCTTACGTGTGTTCTTCTCTCCTAAGGCTATCACAATTGTTTTTCTGATAACTTGCTTGATTAACCATTATTCTTGTGTTGAGTGAAAACAAAAGGCTGTTTTTCTTTTCATCTTAACCTCATAAGTGAGATATACCCTTTATGTATTATGGGGCATGGATGAGACCTTGAACATAATGTATCGGAGCTCAATGTGTGAATTGTTGAGAAGAATAAATTGGCAAGGCATTCTTCTTTTGTTACTTTCATGCTATTCAGTTGTTTGCATTTTGAGCAGCTGTTATTGGTCTCCTGTGTGTGTTGTTCATTTTGGTATCGGAAGGTCTTGAATTTTCTTGATTGTTCTTGGATTCAGCTTTTTTTTCATACTTACCTGAGGTAGTTTAGTTTATCCCTTTCGCAGGCTATTCCAGGCATGCTTCTAGCGTTGGTTTTGTGTTTTGATCATCGGAAGACATGGGATTCTGGCAGTCTTGTAGAAACCAGTCCTGTCAAAGGACGCAAATACATATGGTATGCCATTTCAGGGTATGCGATCGGACTTGTCAGTGCTTTAGCTGCTGGAATTTTGACAAGGTCTCCTCAGCCTGCACTTTTGTATTTGGTAAGGATTCTTTATCTTTTCCTTTGTATATAATATACTATTACATATTAGCAAATGAGGCTTATGCTTCCAAGCAATAGAGGAGCTAGACTCTGATTTTTTAAAACTGAATGATGTTGCTATAACTGGTTGTGTTGGCTTCATATTGAACAATTTGGTGGAGGTATTGTAGATCCACAGAGCTCAGTTAGTTCTTTGTCTGTTTCTCAGGGGTAATACATCTAAAATTTGTAACTTTTACAAGTCTTCCCCAAAAATGGATCTGGGGAGGCATGCGAAAGATGGTTATTCTGATCATGTTGCTATTGACAGTGTTGGTTTACTGCCCCAGTATGTAGGCATTACAAACATATACGGTATGGCAGAACCAGAACACATTTTTCAGGTCTATAGGTAAAAAGGAGACTTAGGGTACTTTGTTTGCATCTCATATTATTCAAATAACATGTGGTTCCATTCCATATGATTTAAATATAATATGATTCCAAATCACATGCTGGACAATGTGATTTGAAATTACATGAGATGTAAAATGGTCCCAAATGTATTTTCAAATCTCACTGCTTCAGTTTCTCATGTTTGCTTGCATGTGAAAAATGCAAATAAGAACCAATCTCACCATTGTAAGATAGTTTGTGGCCAAGCGGACTAGCCCTTTTCAGGGCAGTTTTGTTTTTATATGAATACTACCAGGAGCGAGGCATAACATCAAAGCCAGCCACTATAATTCATCAATGGATGCATGATTTTATAGACTTTGTAATAAAGATTCAAATAATTTCAATTTTGACCATGAAGATTTTGAGGCTCAAACACTAAGGGCACATTTGCTTGCCTCATGATTCAAAATCACTAGGTGGACAGTGTTGAGAAATGTATCATGTATGTTGGGTAAAACCCATGTGTATTCACATTATTTATAAGACCATTCTTGTCCTTTTTCTGTTGTTAAATATAAGGGTTTAGAGAAAGAAAAGAGCTAGGGTAACAAAAGCACTCATATTTGAAGAAGCAAAGGATGTCATTCTAAACTGCATGAATGAGAGAGTGCCGTCTTATATTTGGGTCGACCTCTCTAAAGGGTTACAAAAGAAAAGTAACATAAAGAACTATTTTACAAGTTCACCCCTTACCTATAAGACTATGCACAAAAGAATAAAAAGAAAGCAAAAGCTAAATTACATATATGTTTCAACACTCCCCTTCAAACTTGGAGTGATGTAAAGGGTTCATTTTCATTCCAAGTTTGGAAAGGAAAGTATTGAAATGCGTATGAGCCAGCCTTTTTGTAAACACACCTGCAATCCTCAAGCTCAATGATTCAAATCTATGATTTCACCTTCATTAGCCCTTCTTATATAGTGACAATCTATTTTAATGTGTTTGGTGTGCTCATGAAATTCTAGATTCCTTGCAATATGGATAGCATTCATATTGTCATAATATATCTGAGTTTTGTCAGCACTGAAAATTCCTAACTCACTCAATAACCATCATATCCAAACTATCTCAGCTATGACTTGAGCCATTGCTCTGTATTCTTCTTCTGCAGTAGATAAAACAACCCTCTGTTGTTTCTTGCTTTTCCATGATATCAAGGAACTTTCCAGAAAATCAAAGAAACCAGTAGTGGAAAGCCTATTTCGAGTAGAGTCTCCAAAGTCAACATCACAAAAACCTTGTAGCTCTGTGTCAGATGAAGATAAGAAGCACATGCCATAGTGCATTGTGTCTCTTACATACTTGATAATCCAGAGTATAACAACTAAATGAATTGTCTTGAGAGTACTCATAAATTGACTGACCACCTGACCACGTGAACTGCATAGGTAATGTTTGATTTGGATATAGTCAAATATATAAGGCTTCAAACTAATTGCCTGTAAGTGACTGAATCTTCAAGCTCAACACCATTAGTAACTCACATCTTTAAATTTGTTTCCATAGGAGAGGTGACTCTTTTTGAGTCATCTGCCAATCTTGCCTTCACCACTAAGTCTGTGGCATACTTATGCTGAGACAAATATAGGCCCTTTGGTGAGGATGCTATCTCCAACCCAAGAAAATAGTCCAAACGCCCTAAATCTTTCATCTCAAACATGTTAGCCAACTTTTTGGTCTCTTTCACTTTTTTCCAAGGTTTTAAAACCTGTGACTCGGAACTCGACTCGTTCTTTATTGACTCGTGACTCAGACCGGATTTTGTTAACTTCTGATTTTAAAAGAAAAACAATATATAATTTGTCTCAAACCATGTTTTTCAGTAAACATATAGTCTAAAGAGTTGACAAAATAAAAAATTGCAAGTTCAGAGTAGAAAAAGTACAAACTTCTTCATAACAAGGTCACATGGAAAGATCAAGTTACATGAAGAAGCTGATGAACCATAATACAACTACAACAAAAGATAAATAGAAATAAAAAGGACATTAATGAATACCTTAAATTCAAAGGTGATTAGCTTATTGAGCCAAAGCATGCTGCTGATATTTGACTCAGGTTTAGCTAGATGAATATTGATTGTCCCCAGCTAGAAGCCTAAAACCTCTAGGTTGGAAGAAATGGTTAGAAGAGGCAAGACAAAGGAGGGACCGAGCAAGGGAAATGTTGTCACATGGATACATGTACAAGCATACTGTACAAGATCAGCACAACTAGTATAATATGGGTGTTTCTGTCAAAAAATAAGGATGCCAGGGTACAAATTGTTATGCACAGGTGTGGGTGCAGGTATATTTAAGATTGCAAAAAAAGAAATTCACAAGAATATGAAGATACAAAATTTCAAACTTTGTACAAGAATATATTTGTATATACAATGAAGGATATGATATGAGTGCATAAAGTGAGAGGTGTATTTAAGATTGCAAATAGAGAAATTCACAAGAATATGAAGATAAGCAAAGATTTGCATATGGTTTTTATTGATTTGGAGAAGGCATACCATAGAGTACCTAGGGATGTTCTTTGGTGGACAATGATGAAGAAAGGTGTTTCTCTCAAGTACATTAGTATAATTAAGGATATGTATGAAGGAGTAGTAACCAATGTCCGCACTTGTGGAGGGGTGACAACCAATTTTCCTATAACGGTTGGGTTACATCAAGGATCTGCTTTAAGCCCTTTCCTATTTGCTATAGTGATGGATGAACTTACGAGATCAATTCAAGAAAATGTGCCATGGTGTATGTTGTTTGCTGATGATATTGTTTTGATTGATGAGTCTAGAGCTGGGGTTAATGCTAAGTTAGAATTATGGAGACAGACATTGGAAGCAAGAGGTTTTAAGTTGACTAAGAGTAAGACAGAATACATGGAATGTCAGTTTAGTAAGCAACAAAGTAGTGATGGGAGTGTAGTGAAGCTTGGTGAGCAAGAGATACCGGTGGATGATTGTTTCAAATATTTGGGATCTATCATTCAAAAGTATAGAGAAATTGATGGAGATGTAAATCATAGGATAAAGGTTGGGTGGATGAAATGAAAAAGTGCAACTGGAGTGTTGTGCGATCGTAAAATGCCATTGCGGTTGAAGGGAAAGTTTTATAGGACGACTATTAGGCCCGCTTTACTTTATGGTACGGAATGTTGGGCTGCCAAGAGACATCATATTCAAAAAATGAGTGTAGCTGAGATGCGTATGCTGAGATGGATGTGTGGAAATACAATAAAAGATAAGATTTGGAACGAGGAGATACGTAAGAAGGTAGGCGTTGCACCCATTGAAAATAAGATGAGAGAGAATCGTTTACGGTGGTTTGGACATATTCGGCGAAGGTCTAATGATGCTCCTGTTAGAAGGATGGAGAAATGGGAAAATATATTAGTTAAAAGAGGTCGGGGTAGGCCTAGGAAGACATGGATGGAGGTGATAGGAAAAGATATGAATGCTTTGAACCTCACCGAGGACATGACATTGGATAGAAATGATTGGAGGAGAAGGATTCATGTGGAAGACCCAGAATGATTTTCTTTTTTGGTTCATATCGCCGACCCCAATTGTTTTGGGATGAAGGCGTAGTTGTTGTTGTTGTTGTTGTATGAAGGATATGATATGTGTTCATAAAACAACACTCAAAGGCACCCAACACTAGAACATGAAGTACAAGCACCGATACATGTATGCTTCATTTTTTTGTTAGATCTTTGAATCATTTTTTTGCCAATATGTTTAATCAACACATAAAGATTGATAGATTATTGTATCTTTGAACTGATTTGTCTTGTAATTTATTATTTATTATTGAACTGTTATTTTGAAATACCCAAAAAATCAAATTTCAAATATCCCAGAACTCGGCCGAGTCAGACCGAGTCGGGTTGAGTCAGGCCGAGTCAAGCTGAGTCAAGTTGAGTCAAGGCAAGCCGAGTTTACCTTGCCGGGTTGACTCGCTGGAGGGCCGAGCCGAGTTGACTCGGCGAGTTTTAAAACCTTGCTGTTTTCATATCATCTTCCGAGTGTATCATATCATCTACATAAAGTAGTACACAATTTTCAAGCATAGAAGATGACACGAATAAAACAGGGTCATGATGACTCTGCTCAAAACCAAGTGATTTTACAGTTGAGTTAAACTTCTCAAACCATGCTTGGGGAGCTTGTTTTAATCTATATAATGCTTTGCGAAGTCTACAAACCCTACCCTCTAGATTTGAGTATCGTTGAGGTAGTTCCATATATACTTCCTCTTCTAGGTCTCCATTCAAGAACGCATTCTTGACATCTAATTGCCACAGATTCCATTGTTGAATTGCAACCACAACAAGTGTGAATAGTTATCATATGCACAACATGAGCAAATGTTTTGGCAAAATCAATTCCAAACCGCTGACTATAGCCCTTAGCTGCTAATCTTGCCTTGTATCTCTCAATTGACACATCTGTCTTATTATTTATCTTATAGACCCACTTGCTCCCATATCTGCTTTATCTCAAGTGCACTCATTTCGTTAGCCACTCCTCTTTGCTCATTTCCCTTGCATAAGACTTAGGCTCGACATATTAATGGATTAATGCAAAAAATGCACGATATTGAGGAGAGAAAGACTCATAGGATACAAAACGAGGAGGGACTGAAGCTCTAATACTTCTACGTACCTGAGGGGGATTAGAGAAAGAAGATGACAATTCAAACAAAGACTAACTTTTGGTGATCTGACTCAGCTGACCAGGGAATATGAACAAAATTGGCCTCTTCTCTTCTCTCTGATTGCTCTTCTACTTCATCTAAAAATGAGATCTCAATAAGATTTTCTTGCCTTCTTGAGTAGGACTACCCAAACCTACCATCTTTAGACTGAATTTTCTCCTCTTAAACCTCTGCTCTCTCATTCACATTTCCCTTTTTATCAAACAGAACAAAAAGGACAAGTTTGGCTCATTCCTTGTCTTTTCTACATGTTGGCTGAAATATAACACATTTTCATCGAAGACAACATGCCGAGATATCCAAACCTTCTTTTCAACATGATCGTAGCATTTGTAGTCTTTCCCTCCATTAGCAAAACCAAGAAAACAACATTTGACAGTTTTAGGAGACAACTTGTCTCTATATCTGTCAGGTAACAAAAACAAAACATATACAACCAAATACTCTCATCACCTCATAATTTGGAGCTTGTTTATACAACTTCTGAAATAGAGATATATTATTAAGCACAATTAAGGGCATACAATTTATCTGATAGATACTGGGCTGAACTGCATCTATCTAAAACACTTTAGGCACTTTGCCTCCAAATAAAAGAGCTCTTGTTGTTTTCAGGATATGTCTATTATTTCTCTCAACCACTCTATTTTGTTAAAGAATATAGGGACAAGTCCTTTGGCCAACTATACCTTTCTCGTGTAGAAACATTTCAAATATACTAATGACATATTCACCTTTAGAACAGTATGAAAAGTCTTGATCTTAATTGCAAATTGATTTTCAATCATAACATGAAAGTCTTTAAAGATTTCAAAGAGTTCACTTTTATTTTTCATAAAATATAACCATGTAAATCTTATACAATCATCTATGAAGGTAACAAAATATGATGACCCTCCTTTAGACAAAATAGGATGACCCCATACATCAGAATGTACTAAGATTAAAAGGATTTTATGATTCTCTATCACTAGATTTGAATGTCCTGGCATGACCCTTTGCCAACCTACAACTTTTACAGTCTTTGACATGATTTGACACAACTAACTTTGACTCACCAAAACTCCTTGAAGACACTAACTCTTGCAACCTAGAGCTGAAAATATGGCCTAGTCTCTGGTGCCACAAAGCATATTCGTCTATGACATAAGCTCCTAATATGATCCCATGCTACTTTTGCTCACCCATATCAATCAAATCCAAGTAGTACAAGGTTTCTCTTCTACGATCAATCCTAATCTTCTTCCCTGACAATTGATCATGCACCACACAACCAGAAGAAGAAAATGTGACATTACAATTAAGTTTGGTAATTTGACCAACAAAAACAAGATTTATACTATATAACACTGACTCTTTTAACCGGGCACCGCACCTGTGTCACACCCACACCCAGGCGAGTGCGACACTTGTACATAGCTTCCTTTGTGTTAAGTGAAGTCAACCACACTAAGGTCAATTTCTATCCAAAAGTAGATTCAGTTAAGTCTAATCAAGTTCATTTTTATCTATATTATATATATAAATACATAAATGCACACATACACGTAGTGTTAACTTAAAACTGTTAAAAATTATATATATATATATACCCTCCCCGCACCCAAGTTTTTTTAAAGTGCCGCACCCGCACCCATGTGACATAGGATTTATAGCAAGATACGGGACAGATAAGCTTGAGACATTAATTTTACTACTAGGATAAGACTCAAAAGTAATGAAACCTACTTTTGATACAAACATAGAGGAACCATTTGCTATGCGAAAAACACCACTACAAGGCTGAGAGTTGGTCAACATAGAATCATGAGAGGTCATATGATGTTATGCTCTTAAGTCTATTAACCAACCTGAGATACTTGATAAAGTAGTATCAAAGGAAGAACTAGGGGTAGCAGATAAAGGAGCTACAATGGATTGAGCAAGTTGTAGTTGTTGGATCTGTTGCATCTTTTCTAGCAGTTAGAGCTGACCACCATCTGATAATTTTGGTCCTTTTGAGGCTGATAGCCCCACAGACTGAGTACCAATGTCAGAATAATCTTCTTTAGGTTGTATACTTTCACTATTTGAGGATGCTGCAAACACGTCACATTTCTTTTTCTTGAATATTGGACAATAATTTTTCATATGACCAAAATTCCTTTAATAGTGACACTGAATAAAGCTCAGGTTACCTCTCCCTCTAAAGTGTAAATCACCTCTTCCACCAGTTTTTCCTACACCTCTGCCACCCGAGGGTCTAGAAAGTGCCATGACATAGTCTCCAGATGAGTAAGTTCCAAGAGACTTCATCTTGGTCTCTTTTGCAATAAACTCTGCTATAACTTTGGTAACCAAATGCAAATGAAAACGATGCAAGATGGCACTCCTATTCCCATCAAACTCTGGTCTGAGTGTCATAAGAAACTCAATGACTCTATCTGTTTTTTGCTGGTCAAAGAGTCCTAGGCAAGTCTGGCATGAGGTGCATATCTCATACACTGCACATTTTTCATATTTTGTTTGGTTTTCCATAAGCGCAAGAGCATCCCAAATTCTTTGCATATGAGAATAAAATTCTTCAATCAACTTATTCCCTTGACGCATACTCCTCAGTTCCTGAGTGAGATGATAGTGCTTTGCCTAGTTCTCTTGCTTGTAGACCTGTATGAGATACATCCACTCTTCTTTGGCTTCTTGAAACTTGGACAGATTCATAGCACATAGTTTGTCCCATCCAGTTGTACTGGAACAATCTAGATTCCATCCTTCTCCATCTCTCACAACTATAACAAATAAACCACAATATGACCCAGCAACCAATATACAATTCAAGTAGAAACCCTTCTACACAAAACAATCAATACCCAACTCTACAAAATATGATTCCCAAACTACTTTCACACACAAAAACCTGCCAACAATCACGCAGCACACTGCCCAAGCCAAAATAGCCTGTAACTAGGGTTATCACCTCCGAGCTCAAGATAAAAACATGCTAAAAACTTTAAAATATTGATTCAACCAAGCCAAAACACTTCCAATAGATCATTATCTACTCAAATGGGGCTGAATATACTCCCAAACTGAATCAGCTGATACAGCACCACGTATTGACTCACCCAATGGCCAAAATACACTGCAAAAAGGCAGAAAGGAGGCTGCAGCAGGGTATAAACATATAGGGATTTTATCAAAACTCAGTATATAGCCCAAAGCTAAGCACAAAAATAAATTAGGAGTCTTCCCAAATAAAAAACGACCTGAATAGAACCAATCTGAGCCCTTACTTACCAAAAAACAAGACAGATTTAAGGGTTTTCTCAAAACTGGTCTGAAATTTTCAAGAAACTCAGAAATCCTTGAAAAATTCACCAAAAATCCAAAACTCCAAATCCAATGGGGTTTGATTTGTAGAACTTCTAAAATCAAGCCCAAACAAGCTGTGGATTTAAACTATCCAAAACTGGTCTGAACAGACCAGTCGTCCCATCAGAATAACATCAGCTGACATCAGCACAGTACCGTAACTCCAAGCTTCTCCTCCCTCCAAAATCAGCTGCTCATCTTCCTTTCACCCTTCGGTTCTGATACCATGTTGAAATATAAGGGTTTAGAGAAAGAGAAGAGCTAGGGTTACAAAAGCACTCATATCTGAAGAAGCAAAATGTCATTCTAAACTACGTGAATGAGAGAGTGCCCTCTTATATTTGGGTCGACATCTCTAAAGGGTTACAAAAGAAAAGTAACATAAAAAACTATTTTACAAGTTTACCCCTTACCTATAAGACTGTACAAAAGAACAAAAAGAAAGCAAAAGCTAAATTTTATATCTATGTCACATAGGTGCGGGTGCGGATGCGGGTACGGGTGCGGCGATGCAGCACTTTAAAAAAACTTGGTTGCGGGGGTGTGGGGAGGGTATATATATATATATATCTATATCTATATATATATAATTTTTAACAGTTTTAAGTTAACACTACGAGTATGTGTGTGCATTTATGTATTTATATATATAATATAGATAAAAATGGACTTGATTAGGGTTAACTGAATCTACTTTTGGATAGAAATGGACCTCAGTATGGTTGACTTCACCTAACACAAAGGAAGCTGTGTCCAAGTGTTGCACCCGCCTGGGTGTGGGTGCGACGCGGGTGCGACGCGGGTGCGACGCGGGTGCGACGCGGGTGCGGTGCCCTGTTAGAAGAGTCCGTGTGACATAGTTTCATATATGTTTCAACATCTGCAAAGTAGTAGTAGATACAAAGTCAGATCGTTGTTTTAGTTTATTTTTGGCTCTTAAGCTTACTCTTTAAATGTCAGCTAATTATCAGAACTGGATCAGTCCTGGTTGCTTAATAATATGTTAGCCAAGTCATTACTTAATAAACAATCATTATGAGTTAGACTCAACAAAAAATGATTACTTTTTTCTCCTGTTATGCTTATTGTTTTCTCTAGGTATCCAAAATACATTTACAAGAACTAAAAAAATTAATTTTTTAATCAATGTAAATAGGTGACTTCATGCACGATGTACATTTCAAGGCTTCTCTCTCTCTCTCTCTCTCTCTCTCTCCTTTAGGTATTTATTCACTTGCTTCTTGTCGTCATGATGGGTGTTGCCTTCAGAAGTTCTAGTTAACATAGTTTCTTTTCTGTAATGTATGTATTCTTTTTTGCAAGGCTAAGCCTTATTTTTATCTTTCACAAATGATTAATAAGTGAAGAAAATAGCGATAAAACAAACAGATATTTTCAGCTTAGTACAGTGGAATACTGTAATCTGTCTCCTACCAAGTTATCGATTTTGCATAATTAGACTCCTTTATAGCCGGTTTACTTTAACATGGCCTGGAAGAAATGTTTGTAATTTCTTTGGTAGTCAACATCATGATGGGTGTTGCCTGCAGAAGTTCTAGTTAACATAGTTTCTTTTCTGTAATGTATGTATTCTTTTTTGCAAGGCTAAGCCTTATTTTTATCTTTCACAAATGATTAATAAGTAAAGAAAATAGCGATAAAACAAACAGATATTTTCAGCTTAGTACAGTGAAATACTGTAATCTGTCTCCTACCAAGTTATCGATTTTGCATGGTTAGACTCCTTTATAGCCGGTTTACTTGGCTTGGAAGAAATGTTTGTATTTTCTTTGGTAGTCAATTGAGTAATTTCCTTTGGGGTGGTGCATTAGTCGCCTCTTGGGCTGCCATGTGGAAAGAGCAGAATGTAGCTTGAGATGCATTTTGGGGAAGTTACCACTAAGTATATGCGTCTATGCAAAGTGAGATTATATTTAGGCTCTATTCAAGTTGGATGTGTTTGGACTTTTAATGGGTTGGATATATCATGCGGAAAGCTGGTTTTCATTTAGTGCCTCGTCCTTTGCTCTTCTTTCCTTCTTTTGGATGTGCTTCTCTTTTATGTTTTTTTGCAAATTGGTCCTTGCCTTAGAGCTGATTTGCAAAATAGTCCCTGCCTTATGCCATTTTGCAAAGCGGTCCCTGCCTTTTCATTAACCCTTGCAAATCAGTCCTTGAGGTTAACAGCTGCTTTTCTGATGGTAACTGTTAAAGGGTAAATAAATTGATGGTTCTGCCCTTGTAAGAGGACCAATTTGCAAAATGTGTATGAGTTAGGTACTAATTTGCAAAAAGTTCATACACTAACAACTATTTGATGAAGAGCATTTTGGTGACCAGTTAACTGTGGTCAAACTAACAGCTGTTGACAGAAGGACCAATTTGTAATAACGGTGAGAAAGGCGAGGGCTGATTTGCAAAATGCCTTAAGGCAGCAAATATTCTTGCAAATCGGCTATAAGGTGGGGACCAATTTGCAAAAAACCCTCTTTTATTGTGTTTGCTTACAATTTTATCCTTGTACTTAGGGTGTCTTGCTCTAATTTTATACTTTTAAGAAATATGACTTCTTGATCTGGAAAAAGAAAAGGCTTCAGCTATTTGATGTTAAAAATTGTAGGCTTCTGTATGACTTGAGATTGACAGCTTAAACTTTCCGAATCAGTATTTTTATAAATAAATAAATCAGTGAAGTTTCATGGCCCAGGTGGCCGTGAACATCTTAAACTTAATGATGAATTATTTTACTTATATTGTGTGCTTGATGAGAATGATGAACATTATTCTGATTTTATTTGCACAAGGATATCGTGCTTATTATTTCCGTGAATGCAGGTACCATCGACATTAGGCCCCATTGTATTTATTTCATGGATAAGAAAAGAGCTTGTAGAACTATGGGAAGGGCCTGGGCCTATTGCGAGTGATAAGGCTCGTTTAACAGAGGTTTGACCTATTTCTTTAGCTGAGCAATATACATGTAAATTTTATGAGGTTATTATCAAAATAATGAACGATGGCACTTTCATTTCAAATTTAAAAACCTAATTGGTATTTTCATTGTCTTTGCCATTTTGCTATCATGGTTGTACTTTGCAATTCTAGCCGTTACTTGAAGCTTTTGTTCCACTTCTGCATGTGTAGATAGGACAGTCCCTGGGACCTTGTTCAATCCAATCCCTGCCTTAATGCAATAAAGTATGGAAGCAAGAAAAAATCTCGTAGGAAAAGAAGCCTACAAGAGGTTCTCACATGATAACTTTTCTTTATAAAAAATATTCTCATGTTTATTTGACACGAGAAAATCAGGTTGGAAAGATGTTAAAAGTGTTTTGATTAGGGTAAGGACTGCCCTCCAAACTGAAATTTTTGATAGGAAAAATTTCTCCAATGGAGAAATTTTTCATATCAAAATGAGGGCAAAATAGATTTTTTTCTTCAAAAATTTCCTATTGTTTGGAACAAATGCAAAAGTTGCCACTTTCTTTTCCACTTGCATTTTTCCTACCATTTTCTTGTTTTCAAGGATGCCCAAAGAGCATGCAGAAACAATTGGAAGTGAGAAAATGACAAGTGAGAAAGAAAAAGTGGCAACTTTTCCATTTGTTCCAAACAATAGAAAATTTTTGAAAAGGAAAATTTTCTATTTTGCCCAGATTTTGATAGGAAATATTTCTCCATCTCAGGAGATGGACAATTTTTTTCCTGTCAAAAAATCAGTTTTGAGGGCAACTCTTACCTTAATCAAAACACTTTTAACATCTTTCCAACCTGATTTTCTCATGTCACACAAATAAAAGAATATTTTTGATAAACAAAAGTTCTCATGTTAGAGCTTCTCTTAAGCAAAATTTTCTTTTTCTATGAGATTTTTTCTTGCTTCCAAATGGGTGCTTCATTTCATGAATAACCTATGTCCACAGAATTGTCACTCTCACTTGTTCAACATGAGATGAGAAGGATAAGACTCTTTATTTATTAAGTTATGGTCAGAGAGGTTGCACTTCGGATTGGTTTCCCCAGCTGTTGCACCCCTTGATTGAACTTCTCAATCGGCTTGTGCTGGACAAACTGATCCTCATTAGGAAACTGCATCGGTTTGATCTTGTTTGGATTCTTGTGGCTCACCTCTGATCGTCTAACTGGATCTGGAAACTTGGGTAATGTGGTTCGAGCCTTTCCAGAGTTTATTTTGCCCAAGCTGCTGATTATTGGGTCTTCACTCAAAACAAACTTTTATTCTAAAAAAAAACTTGAAACTTTTAAAAGGCTAAAGACTAGGAAAGGTGGTGGGTGTATTTTAAAGCGAAGAGTAATCCTTGCAGCGTGGACATGTATACGGGGGTGGAAAAACCCACCAACCCGACCCGCCAATCTGCTTCTTAGCTGGGTTAGGGTTTGGCTTAAACGGGTTCGCGTCGTAAATGGGTCAACCCACCTAACCCGTTTATTAAACAGGTTGGGTTCGTGTTAGGGGTATGCCAACCTACCAACCTGTTTGACCTGATTAATAAACGGGTTAGGCGGGTGGGTCAACTCGACCCGCAAGAGAGCAATAGCCAACCCACGTTGCTTGAGCGGCAGTCAGAGGTCATCGGCATCAACAGCCAGCTGAAAGGCCACTGACGATGGCAACCGTCCCCCATTAGCACCGTGATCAGGGTCAAAGGAAGAAAACGTCGGCCAATGCTTGGTGACCCATGTTGTTTACCGGCGACCATCCGACAACCCTGCGATGGCGGCCTCTGAAAGAGGTCCTTGGAGCCTTCCGTCGATGGCAGCCTGATGGCCGGCCATCGTTGAGATCGAAGAGAGGAAAAGCTCTTTTTGCGTCTTTGACAACAGCAAACTTCGTCGGCACGACGATGAACCCCAGTGAGACATAGGACATTGCCGGCGAGGCAGTGAGCCCCGGCGAGCATCCTATCATAAAACCCCTTTCCAACAAAAAGGGTTCTGTGTCGGCAGCTATCGAAAAAACTCGAAAACCCCTATCGACGTCATGTAATTGGGTGTCGACCCGACCCGTTTATTAAACGGGTTAACCGTGTTGTGTCGGGTTACCCGTTTAATAAACGGGTCGTGTTCGTGTTTGCCACATCCGACCCGTTTAATAAACGGGTCGTGTTCAGGTTGAGATATTCTGACCCGCCAACCCAACCCGCTGACCCGACCCTATTGCCACCCCTACGTGTATACATCAAACAAGAAAATTAAAGATCAGTTTAAATATGTAAATCAAAGAAATTCTCACATTGAAAAACAAGTAAAACCAAATAAATGATATTATTATCATGATTTGGTCAAACTTGACAAAGAATCATGATTGATAAACAAAATTGAACGGTACACCTCTTGGAACAGCATTCCCGTTTGTGTCAAACTTGACCAGCAACCTCGTTTGAATCATCGTGCCCTTCTACACCCATTGGTTTATCTTGAGTTTCATTAAACCGGTTTGATCAGCTGTTTCGGCCTGTGGTCAACCTTTAGAGCATGATTGAATGGCGGGATGGATGTGTTTAGCCATTGTTGGGCCCACATCCTGCATCGAATGCGGACACAATTGTAGAAGCATCCTGGATGGCAGGACAAGTGTGTCTCGCCATTGGTGGTCCCACATCCTGGATCAAATGCGGACACAATTGCAGCAGCATCCTGGATGAGAGGACAAGTGTGTCTTGCCATTGGTGCCCCCACATCTGAATCGAACATGGACACAATTGTAGCTGCATTCTGGATGCAACAGTCCAGGACAATTTGTCCTGGACTGTCGTGTCCAAGGTGTCAAATGCACCTTTAGGGAACGACTGTGTTTCAAGGTAACATTCTCCGCACAAGACGCACACAGAATGTTCGACTTCCCCCATTGGATTTTATTCTGTGGTAAATGAATAAGAGAGAAAAAGAGAGGTTTTGGGGGGCAGGGGGAGGAATAAAAAAACTACGGGAAGTGGGGGGTTTCTAAAAAAAAATAGAAAATGATCGTAATGTATGACAAAAATGATATATTTCTCAAAAATGCCTTATAATTTTTGAAATTTGCCCGATGTCCAAATTCTTAAATGTTCGGCTTTAAAAGGACCATTTTAACTTTTACACAAGTGAATTTTTTGAAGTTCACACGAAATAGCGGTATGCTCCTCGTATATAGCAAACTCTCACTAAAATGTACATTCACATGTTTTTTTTTGCGGACCTCAAGAAGTTCGCATAACCATATCTGCGAACTTCGTATAACTAAAACCTAGAAACTTTGCAAATATTCTACTAAATTCACATATATTGTATGAAGTTTGTATAACTATATCTGTCAACTCCCTTTAATTGAAACCTATAGAAACTTCACAAAATATTAAACTAAATTCACATATATAATATGAAGTTTGCGTAACCAAATCTGTGAAGTTCTTGTAACTGAAACTTCTTGTAATTGAAACCTAGAAACTTTGCAAATATTTCACTAAATTCGCATATATAATACAAAGTTTGCATATAACTGTGTAGATCTCATTCAAGTAACTGATCCTCAAAGCGATTCACAAATAAGGGGCGATCTGCACATATATACATTGCGCAGTTTCTTAAAATTCACACTCCCAAAACGACTATTGCAAATAAGATCATTGTAAATATGCTCTTTATATGTGGAATTTTGAGCATATTTGCAAAATTTTAGAAATATCACAAATATTGGGGATGATTAAAATGCGATTTTTCTTCTTTTAGTGGACTTTGTACGATCATTAAATATGACCTTTCAATTTTTTAAAAACTGATTGTTCGGAACCCAAGGACATTTTCGCATAAACTAGGTTTTTGTAGTCCCTAACGTGCTTTTCCATGGTAATAATTTTTGGCCACTAATTTCGATGATTTTTTTGGTGAAACATCGATGATAGTTCATCGTCAAGATTTTCAGAATCAATGAAGACGTATTTTTCTAGTAAGCACATTTTTAACGGTTGAAGCAGTTATTTTTTTGAAATAATGACTTGAATAAGTTGTTTTTTTTTAAAATATTGGCATGAGTAAGTTATTTTGTGAAATAATTATATGGTTTTTAAGTTATATTTCCTTGTTTAATAGCCTACTACATTTTTTTGTTGATGAAATCACTTGCGTGTGAGTGTATTTGTCTAACTAGTGCCTTAATGATTCATATGCCTGTATTCTTCAGTTTGGTTGTTTATATATTGTGAATCTTGTATTGTAAACATGATTAGGGAACACAATTTTTTGTGTTTTTTTATTGTTTTCTAAACTATTCAAGTTTTTGTATCGTCAATAGGTTATTTTGTTTGTTTTTTGTAATGCTTTTTCAATAGTCTATATCCTATCTCTGTTGCCTTTCTGTTTACCTATATTTCCTGTTTTGTTATTATAGAAAATTCTGAATTTGTTTGTTATAATATAACAATTGAGAAGAGTGTCTCAAATGGGTCCACACCCACATCATCTACTAGTGTTGAAACACAACAGAAAATGCCAAAAAAGAAAATTTATGACTTGGGTGATGCATCCTACTATCAAGTACAAATTAGGGTTGACACGTGGGTAGAGAGGGAGTCTACGCTATGGCTAAAAGCCTAAGTGTCTGACATTTTTCATATAAAATGCAACATCACTAGTTATAAACTCAAAAATCTATGCTCAAACAAGAAGCAATAGCTAACACCTTCAATGTTAGTCAAACAACAACTAACACATGCATAAAAGGTTGAGGAATTTGTGATCACAGTCATGTCTCCCATCCCTGAAGCATCTAAGGAGGAGGAGGAGACTCCGTGGTAAAGACGTTTGACCCATTGGCTCACTCTAAGGTTGTTTCTAATCGCAAAGCCCAGATAGAGGAAGGTAGAGGCACGACCACCTCCAATGACAGTGGAGATATGAAGATAGACAATGTGGATAATAAAGGGGAAGGATCTTGTACAAGGTTGAAGGAGGTAACTTGGCAAGGGGAGGATGAGAACCCTAAGGTTGAGGTTAATATGGTGGGTTATCAGAAAGTAGAGGTGAGTGAGGGTCTTTTGGCTAGATTATAATCTCAACCAAAGGTTGAGGCTGCGGTGGAGAGTGCACAAGAAGATGCTTCTCAAGGGGATATGGAGGGATCAGAGAATCATCCTCAGGAGTCTAAGGTTGATGTCTGGGTAGATGAGCCCTTGGACACGAGGAGTCCAAGAAAGAGCTTGCAGCGGATAATAAGGTTTGGTGCTCATGGACAACTACTTTGCACACAAGTATTATTTTATATATACATGTTTGTAAGATGTCTGCAATCATTGTGAAATTGTAATTCAATCATTGATTAAATTATAGAATATATATGTGTGTGTGTGAATCATGTTTTTAGGATAACTAGTTTGATTAATGTCAGTATTTATTTGAGGTATATGTTTGCAGTATGTTTATAGGATAACTAGTTTCAATATGTACATTTATTAATTTGACTGATTCTAGCAAAATAAATTGCAGGATCCACAACATGAAGATTCAAATGATCCAACAAGCTACATGCACCAATTATACTGATTCCAAGCACATAAGTGGTTTCTAAAACTAACAGAGGAAGCGAAAGAAAGACTGGATCAAATGCATTTTAAATTTTTTTAGAGATTACACCATGAAACATCAGTTACAATCTTCTAGAGGCCGTTGTGCAGTCCTGAAATTTGGTAACCAACACATTTTATTTCAAAGATATTAAGATGACCATCATATTGGAGGATATGACACGAATCACCGAATTTAAGTACCATGGAGAGATAATGAGTGCACATCAATATAGAGATTTTAAGCACACTTTAAGTGTTTATTTATAAATGGATGATGATGCGTTTGAAGGAGAAAAGCTCGAGTTATCATGGTTGAGAAAACGCTATGATCTTAGCGGGGGAGGAGAATGAAGAAGAAGCTACCATGTGTTGGAAGAAAGAGCGGTCTTAGGGTAGACAAGGAGGTGACAACAATCTTGTTGTACTTCTTTGTCATATGCTTATTCATTGATACTATTGAAAAGTCGATCTATGGATCATCATCAAATTGTTGTAAGACCTGGATCACATCGACGAATACGCATGAGGAGCAACCTTACTTGCATACCTATATACAAGTTTGAGTATGATGATGTGTGAAAGAAAAAACAACGTTGGCATGTTGGTTGTGTTGGAGGTATTTATTTATTCATTGTACCTAAACTTTTGAGTTATTTAACTTTGTATAATGTATTATACTATTTATTAATTTATGTTAATCCTTGTATTGATCTTTACAAGTTTGAATATGAGAACACATATTCATTGGAAGGCCCTTGATACGTGATTCTCTTCTTGATTTTTTATATGCTGCAATGTGGAGTTTGTCATGCAACAAAGAGGAAAGGAATGATCGAAGAACACTGTCTTCATACGAGAAATGCTCATTAAGCTGCATCGTTGTGCACACTAACCAGAGAACATGTAAGTATTCTTGAAATAATTTTCTATGTTTTTATAGAAAATGCGATATAGGACTAACAATGAATGAAACTTTGTTTTGTAGATAAAGTGATGCCCCTACGAAGATGAAGAAGAGGAGGAGAAGAATCAAGATGTGGTTATGCAAGCAAAAGACATTGCAATGAGGGACAGTTGGTTGCACGACATAAATGAAGTTGAATGCCAAATGGTCAGTCGAGTAGTCCGATAGTTTTAGTTTTTTCATCAACCACCCTATTGCCCTTGTGCAGTTAGCAGAACCGTGTCACTAACAATGGAGGATAAGACAAAGGATTACCCTATGATATTCCTCTCTGAACTTGAAGACTGACACAATAACAACAAAGACATCTGCTTGTCATCCATGGTATATGCCTACGATGACGATGAAGTAACTATTGACAACCAACAGTTTGCAAGCTGTCAATCTGCAAAGAAGGGCATTGAGGAAGAGAAACTTGGGGTGAGGAGTTCGAAGCATAAAAAGACTACAAGTGGAGCGGATGCAGAGTTAACTCTTGCACTAGCTAAAAACTGCATACTGAAGGAGCTACTTCAAGCAAATGAGTCCATTATACAGACTCAAGCCGACCTTATTGCTAACAAAGATAAGGTCATCGAGGAGCTACGAGTGTGCCTTACTCATCCACAATAGTGACTTCTAATTTTTATTATTTTATAAATTATTATAATAAAGTAAACAATATTTTGTAAATAAATGTAAACGAAGTTGTAATTGATTTTGTGTTTAAGAGTTGAAATATATGCAAATGTTGAATTGTATATACATGTGTGATTGTAACAACTTAACTTTGAATTGTGAATAAATGTATACATTTTTGTATTTGAATACATATAATAGGTGAATTGTGTATCTATTATAAATTTGAAAATGAAGTATAAACCTATAAATTTGACTGCTATGGGAGTAGGTAAATTGTGTATTTGTTGTAAGTAATTCTTGAATTTGAATAGTATATCTAATGTAAATCTACGAACTTCTTGTAACTGAAACTTGTCATAACTTTTTAAATATTTCACTAAATTCACACACACACACACACACACACACACACACACACACACACACACACACACACACACATATATATATATATATGAAGTTCATATAAAGAAATGTGCTAACTTCCTCTAACTGAAACCTTCAAAATTTTATAAATATTTCACTAAATTCGCATATATGTATGAAGTTCACAAAAAGAAATCTACAAACTGGTTGTTATTGTAACCTCTCATAACTTTGCAAATATTTCACTAAATTTGCATATATATATATATATAGAAAGGTTGCATAAAAAAAACTACAAACTTCTTGTAACTGAAACCTCCGAATCTTCGTAAATATTTCACTAAATTTGCATATACATATATACAAAGTTTGGATAAACAAATATGTGAACTTTCTATAATTGAAACTTATCAAAACATCATAAATCTTTCACTAAATTTCATCGAATTTATAGAATGAATACTTAAAGTACATTTACAAAACAATTTCATCAAATTTAGATATAATCTTTGACAATTATGTCAAATTTGTATCTAATATTTTACAATAGTAATCAACTTATACTCACCATAATTGTTCACAACTCAGCCTCTAATATCTTGCTATTCGACACCTCAGTGTCTAATGTCTCCTTATCCTTTGCTTTGTGTTTGTCCTTTAGACCTTTTATGTTCAGCTATAGTCCTTTTTATCACTCTGTCTTCTCCTTAGCCTTCTATTTAACACCTTCCAAAGTTATCTTCTCCCTCATGCATTTACAAAATTTGATCATACGCTTTCTATAGTTTGTTGCATCATTCTGAAAAAAGGGTTATTAGCAAACAACTAACTATAACTTAGTGTTTTAGTCGAGATATGTAAAAATACGTACTTGCATGAAGTTTAATTCTATGTTTCTACTCAAGTACTACATATACAGTAGGATAAATATACTACAATCATTCATGTAATAATCATATATCAAGTTAATAACATGTACATGTACGAATTGAGTTAACAAACATATACAAAGTAATTACCCATTTTCTTATAGAAGAATACCCTCCATGAGCTAGACCATCCAATGTGTATAACAGTTAAGCCAAACTACTCTGTAAAAAATAAACTTGCAATACAACATTCAACCTACCAAGTAGGAGAGAGCAATAGGTTTCAAATTGGATAAATAATGTTATTGTATTAGTTATGGACCCAATCAAATTGTACAGTCTTAACTCCCTCACATTTATATCTATTTTCTAAAGAACTTAGTGTTGGTTGCCCTAGTTGACAAGAACTAAGATCTGTAACATAAATTGAGTTTTAGGTCGGTGATCATATGTAAAAATTTATGTTTTGTAAGTATAAAAAGTCCATAACAACTAATGCCTTGTCAGATTTAAAGAAAGGATATGACAACCTGCTAGTCTCCAAGCATCAACGAGCCCCACCGGCCATCCCTTTAGTTTTGACCATTTGTTATAAACATTTAACGTTTACCAGTTAGTTTTTATTGGTCAGTAGAAAAAATAAAAGAAATATCACTTTTGAGACTTAGAGAAATATAGGGTAAGGTAAATGGTCTTGAAAAGTTATGCTTCTGTTGTCATGTCCTCATTGTGGGATGCTTGGAGTCCTATGAATATTGTTAAATGCTAAACAAGACATTAGATATCATTCATACTAAATTTAAATCAGTCCACATACAAACATAACAAAGGAACAAACAAACTAGCATGCAAACCTAACACTTATATCGGTTGCCAACATCGTTTCTTCATAAAATTCATGTTCTTTTGGTTGTTACACATCTTTTTCTTTATCGTTAACATATTCTCATCACCAATTGAGATTGAATATAAACACAAGTACTGTTAGTTCCATTGGTTGTCTACCCACATGAATCGTGACATTCATTATACCTTAGGCACCATAATAAGGTCTTCACTTGGGGGTTAAGGGCAGAAGTTTGATTATCATTCTGCTGCCATATTTCTCTTTATGTATATAAGTATTTATCGTGAAATACCTAATATATAAATAGAAGTCATAAAACATTAGAGCAATTTATTAAAAAATAATAGATGAATTCAAAGAAGCAATTCATTAAACAACTCTTAACAAATATATTGTTATTTATGCTTTCACCTGTTATGGCAAACCTCACCACATACACTACACTACACTATATTATACTTGTATGGCACAACATCATTGTGTTGTGTTATTCTTCTCTTGTCCTTAGGTCGTCATATTTTATAAATCACTTTTGGTGGATAGACAAAAATAAGAGTCGATGGAGCGATGCGTGGGACATTATCTGCCATCAAAAGAAATGGATATGCATTATATGTATATCAATACCATTCATTGATAAAAAACTTCTCATAGTAATCCTCTGATAGCTTGCCTTTATACAAAATGCATGTGATCACATGTTTGCATGAAATCCTACTAACTTGCCACTCTTTACGAGAACATTTTTGCTTGTCAAGATCAACACTATAACCATGAGATCGATCGCGGGCTTCATACTAACGTCGATGGTAATGTACTACTTGCACACATACTTGTTGTGTCTTTATTTTCAATTCCTCTATCTTTTCTTTTACCTTAGGCACCACAATGCCTACTATTTTCTCCTTGATTTTTTTTTTTGTTTTCGTGAAAACTTTCATTAGCATCAGACGAAGCCTCTTAATAAGAGGCACTAAGGGCTTGTCATATATGAGGATAATCCATGAATTAAAGTATTTTGTTATATTATATATTAAACACTCATATATTCTTACTGAAATGACAGTTAGGACAATGTTTTGGATCTACCTCAATAACAATATAACAATATGCAACTTCATCTTGCTCTTGGACATTTTTAACAACATAATTGCATTATCATCTCATGACTGCTTGGGCTGTGCTCCCCTAAAGTGCATTGAGTGGTGAACTAAATTTCTTTGAAAAGTTTACTGTCAAGTGCTTCATGCAATATCCAACATAATATGCAGGTCATGTCTAGAAGACAACATACTTTAGATATTCATGCCTATCTAAAATAATTGTAAACTATAATCTCTCTTTATATTCATCGAAGACAATGAACTCTTCCTTCACTTGCTAAAAAAACTACGCTCTTGATTCTTCGACTCCTTATCCACATCTACAAATGCTACTGAAAACATCTTACTACAAGGATAAATGCTATGGGCCGACAATAATATACCTATATATCTTCCTTTTAAGAATGCGCCACCTACCATAAGAACTGGAGGACATCATTTTAAAAACTCATCGATACATGGACGAAAGATAAGAACATGTACTTAAATCGATCTTTCTGATCGGTCTTAATATATTGTAGCAATCATCGGTTAGCCTTCATCAAATAATCTAAATAGGCGAAAGCATCCTGAAGAACTCTTTGAATGAACCACATAATGCCTTCATTATCTATTCCTATTCATACTATGCTTGTTTGTAAGTAACCTCCACACCTTACGAGCGACTAATGTCATTCATGATTTTTTTTAGTCATCTTTGGGTTATTATGCATGCATTTGTGAATAAACTTGAAATCCATTTGAAAGACACTTTTTCCACTATAAGATTTCCCAATGATCCATCACATGTATGCTTGCTTTCATACTTCTTCACTTGAAATAACACTACTCTGTACATGTTTATGCAATGGATCTTTTATGGGCAATCAAATATAGTTTATGGGTTCTTTCTCGTTCATTAAAAAACTCATGACAATGCTAAAAAATATTAAATCTTTTGTCGAAAGCAATTTATTGATTATTTTAACCTGTTGTTAGTCACTGATCACAATCATTAAGTTTTTTGTTACGTAACTCATTATACAACTAAGATGCCTCTGCTTCGATGATTTTCAATTGTTTTTCATTATATGAGAATATATTGAACGAAAACCTATTCAACCACATCTTACCAATGTAAAAACATAAAACAATTCTACTTCCCAACAAATGTTCATATGACATACAACATACTAAGGTTTCAACTTCTTAATTGCTATTTGTGCAACATTTCAACCGCCATTAGTTGTCCAATGTCATTAGTGTCTTTGTCCTCTCCTATTGTTTCTAAGTATGACTCAAGAGACATGGTATAATCATCATCATCGATATCATCCGATTCTTTACTATCCACGTCATTGTTACTACCACTAATTGATTATTTCGTTGCACAAACTAAATCAAAATTCATCATATCTATCACTTTCTTTGCTTTTATGCATGTAACATTCATGTATTTTCAACTTTCAAAATTAACCATAAAAATATAATATCCATTATTACACTTACATCTGAAGCATACCAACAACTTGTACTTATTTTTGTCATTTGCCATAAAATGCTAGATGTCATTTATATTATTGTGACCAAGATGACTAGCACTGATTTTCCCACGTGGTTTAACATCCTCTATAATAATCCTCATATCATATACAACATCAATTATTCGTGAAAGTTCTTCATTGCCTGCACATCAAAAATATATATCCCTAATCAATTTGGCCCATTGCATGCCCTTCACGTGCCTAAGTTCAATGTTTGGGATATCAATATCGTTCACTATTTGAGACAGTTGAATCTTCGCCAAAAGACTAATCTCAATTGATGGTGCCTGAGATAAATGAAGATTCTCCACATGATTCCCAACATTTGATTTATCAACCGCTTCTTGTTTAACTTCACAAGCAACTTCTTTAGCTTTGCGATAAACCAAGTAAACATTGACACTAAATAATATCAATTCTATATCATCATCATCCAACACACCTACCCATATATGTTGGCTACCTACGTTCATAGACTACTATACATGAGGATTATTGACTCTTCCACATATCCAATTTTATGAGACATCAAAGCCATAAATTCTTTAAAGCTACTATTTTTAGAGACCACTATAGATCTCCAAGTAGGGTAATCAATATTAAGATATTATATTTTAACCCTTTTAGAGGTCATCATTAACTGCATACACCAACTACAAAAATATATCATTCATGTAATAAAAATAGCGTGTGAGAAAAGACCATCCATATACACTTCATATATTCAATTAACATAATTAACCCCCTAACCCCTATTTAATGTTTATGCACAATAAACCTTAGCCCCATTACACCAACACAAAAGTACTTAATATTAACTAAAAGACAAGCAAACAAAGATAAATCATCTACAACACAAATAAATATATATAAAATGATAGTACTATACAACAAATTTGATGCATTTTCCCAAATAACCAATAAATTTCAAAATATGTCTAATGTCTAATTTTATAGGTTCTTGACTTTTTAGGACCTTTTTACCCTTAGCATGTGTAAACTTCTCCCAACTTTTACATGTTATATCGCAAGGCTCTCTCTTCTCGCTAAATCTCACTAAAAAAATGAAATTTTCATGATATTTTTGAAGAAATCATGAATTTCACATAAATAATATGAATATCGTGACACTGCTTGTAAAAATCCATTACTTGTAAATTTTGTCAAGAGTTTCACATTGGTGGTTGTGAAAGTCTATCTTTCAATGCAGAATTCATAAAAAGTTTATAGAATTTATGAACTTTTGCATGTTGTTGACTTATAACAATATAAAATTTCATTTTAGCATGTGAATTTACGTGTATATATAGGCGATTAGAGTGTAAATTTCGTCAAGAGTTTTGTGTTGGTTGTTGCAAAAATCTACTTTCGATACATAATTCATAAAAAGTTTGTGGTATTCATGGACTCTCGCATGTTGTCGAGTTTAAGCTATGCAAGATTCTGTTTTAGCATGTAAATTTACCTGTATATATATAGGCATTTGTGTTCATTTTTTTTTTCATATATATATGGAAAGAGCGGTAACCTTTTTTCCTGTACCCTTGTGGTGCTTCTTGTGAAAGTTCTTTTGCTCCATTCTGACACTCATCTGCTTCATCGATTAGTTTTTTTGCTCCATTTTGGCGATTATCCTTGTTTCCAAACTTTTTTTTTGTAGATATGAGCAGTTAATAGCCTTGTAGTGTTTTTATTTGGTTGTTGCTATGGATGTATTATGTATATTTTTCTGTTGTTGATGTTTTATTTATGTAACCCTATGTTTTGTTTAATATTTGACACCAGATTTACTATTTAGGATTTACTATGTTTAGGTTATATATATATATATGTTGGTTTTTTATAGTCAAGTTGGGGTTAGGCAAACCCCTACCTATTCATTGATCCAATACTTGTTATGATTTGTATACAAAAAATCACCCTTCTGTCAATGAGTACCAATTTAGGAGTTTATCTTTCTAAATATTGGTCATTGTGTTAGGTTTTTAACCAAAAAGTGAGCTTCACAATAACTTTAGGTAATGGTAACCCTAACAAAACTGCATAAAGTATGTAACAGGTCTATAGACAACTCTCCTCTTGGATTCCTTCATTCTAAAGCTTATAATACTTGATGGTAGACATCCATTTGAGTTGTTTCTATGATGACTTTCCCTTCCACTGTCACATTCTTTAGGATTTTTTATCATGCTAACCATTATCTATCTTTCAACTTCCCATATTTTGAGAAAGTATTTAGCTAGTAGTTTTTAATGAATTACTTCTTTATAATTTATATAATATTTTCAATGACCTGCTCCAATGTCATATGTTTGTTGTGTATATCTCAGGTATCTCGCAAAAGGTAGTATGTATAAACGTGACATAAGAAAGGCCTGCAATCTAAGTTCACCAGTCCCAATGCCACCACATCCCCGCCCCTAAGGAAGGATACAATTGAGGTAGCTGAGGTATAATTATTAACGTTCTGAATTATGTGTGTATACAACCAATAGTACTTACATGTACGTGTTGATATACAATTTTAATTGGTGATGAAAATAGGGTGATAAGAATGGAAAAGATATGCAACAACAAAAATATAATGAAGTGTTTCTGTTCAGAGAAGAAATATTGTTAGTCAATGAGGTGAGTATATCACATGTTTTTTTATTTTTTGAGTGTTATATTTGTATGTAGACTCATTTAAATCTAACATGAATGTATCACTTATTTTGATGATGCAACACCTAAACAAATTCATAGATATAATCCAAAGTACCACATAGAGCACATACAAGTAGGACGCAGACTGCCAAAGACCATTTACTATACCCCGTATTTCTCTGAGTCTCGAAAGTGATGTTATTATTATTTTTCTACCATCTAATAGAAACTAATCAACAAAAAACATTAACATTCACAACAAATGCCCCAAATGCTAAAACATTGAAAATGAACTCACAATTGCTTAGAGACCGACTAGTTGTCATATCCATTCTGTAAATATGACATGGTATGCTTAACATATGATATGATAACATTACTTATTGAAGTTGAATATATTATATGATAACATTACTTATTCAATAATGTGCTTATTTTTTCAAGTACTCGTTAGGTCAAATATTGTATTACAAATTAATTTTTTTGCAGAATGGTTTGACAATGACATTTACGTCGACTGGATGACCACCATTGTGCAAGATATTCTTAAGCAAATAAACTAGTAATTACTTTGCACATATTTGTTAACTCAATTTGTATATATATGTTCTTGACTTGTTATATGATTGTTACAGGTATGTCCTAATATACATGCAATGCTTAAGCTTAGGCAAAGAATTAAATTTTATGCAGGTATGTTGTATGTTATATTTTGTTACATGTATGTTTTGTTTTTTTTATGTAAGCTATTTTTAGTTGTTTACTAATAACCCTTTTTCATAATAATGTATCTATTTACAGGAATCATATGATGAAATTGTATAAATATGAGAAGAAGAAAGTCAGTTTGTAGTCGGCCAAAGAGATGACTGAGGGAGATGAAGAAAGGGTTGAAGGGGAGGAAGTGAGGCCATTGAATGATGAGGTGTCAGATGTCACACATAAGTTAGTTGAGCTCTGAACAATCCTGAAGAGTATACATTGATGGTTATGTATATTCTATTTTGACAATAAAAATGTGAATGTAATCTTGACATAATGAATAAAAACTTGAATGTCATTTGGATGTAAAGTTCATTGATGGTTGTAATTAAAAACTTGGTTGTAATTTTGCATTAGGTTGAAAAAAAATGTAGTTGTTCTGTTATGTATTGTTATGATAACCAATATATGTACATGTAAATTTGCACACTAAAACAAAATTTTGCATTGCTATAAATCGACAACATGCTAAAGTCTATGAATTCTGTAAACTTTTTATGAATTCCATATTAAAAGACAAACTTTCATAATCACCAATGCGAAACTCTTGATGAAATTCGCAAGTACTGGATTTTTGCAAGCAGTGTTTCGATATTCATACTATTTATGCGAAATTCATGATTTCTGCAGAAATATCATGCAAATTTCTTTTTTTAGTGAGATTTAGCAAGACGAGAGAGCATTGTGATGTAACACACAAAAATTAGGATAAACTTGTATATGCTAAGGGTAAAAAGGTCTTAAAAAAGTCAAGAACCTATGAAATTGGACATCAAGCATATTTCAAAACTTGTAGGGTATTTGAAGAAACACGTTAAATTTGTCATATAGTATATTCATTGTCTAATCTATCTATATATATATATATATATATATATATATATATATATATATATATATATATATATATGAAAAACTCTAAACATAGTAAACCCTAAACAATAAATCTTGTGGTAAATATTAAATAAAACACAAAAAACATTCACAATAATAACCAAACATAAATACACATAGAGCTATTAAATGTTCATATCTACGAACAAAGGAATGAAATAATACAAATATGCAAGGGGCTATGAAATTCATATTTCAACCTAACTTTGAAAGTTGATGTGAAGGATACCATAACCTCGTTAGAATGCAACAATTTTTTTTTACAAAAATCGTTGCAAGGGGAGAAGAAAAATGTCGAGGGTTTTAGAGAAAAATAAACGAGAAAAAATAACAAAATAAAAAATGCCTTTATATATGATTCAACAAAAATGCAAATGTAAAAAAATTTGCATGCCAAAAATTTATGTAGATCACCCCTTATTTGTGGTTTCCTTGAGGTTGAGTCACTTAAATGAGATCCACATAGTTATATGTAAACTCCGTACTATATATGTAAAGTTAGTGAAATATTTGAAAAGTTAAGCATGTTTCAGTTATAGAAAGTTTGTAGATTTGATTATGCTAACTTCGTACTATATATGCGAATTTAGTAAAATATTTATGAAGTTTCTACAAGTTTTAGTTACATAAAGTTCTTGATATGGTTATGTGAACTTCATACTATATATAAGAATTTAGTAAAATATTTGTGAAGTTTCTAGGTTTCAGTTATAGAAAGTTCATAGATATGGTTATGTAAACTTCTTGAGGTCTAAAAAAAATGTGTGAGTCTACATTTTTGTGAGAGTTTGCGATACATGGAGAGCATACCAATATATTGTGCAAACTTTAGAAGATTCACTCGTGCAAAGGTTTAAATGGCCCTTTTAAAGCTGAATATTTATGAATTTAGGCATCAAACAAGTTTTGAAAATTAAAGGGCATTTCAGAAAAATGTGTCATTTTTGTTGTCTAGTATCATTATTTTCCAAAAAAAAATCCATTCTGATTTGTCCAAAATGGTGTCTCTTCTCATGAAAAGGCACGCACACCTTTTTGTGGCATGCAAAAGGCCCCTATGATAGTCATACATGAGTATTTGTTGGGAGGGTGGTGTGTGTTCTCCCCGAAACACAAATTCGCGTGTTCCGGTGTGTACGGAGGAATATCTTGGGACCCACAAGAATTCATATGCCAATGTTGCTCATGAGAACTTTATAATAAAATAACATATAAAAAAGGTAGATATGCTTTTGATAGAAATGTCCTCCAATAAGATAAATATGCGTTGGATGAAAATGTCCTCCCGCTCCTCGTAAATAGATTTGCACGTTTCACCTTTGTTTTTAGCTTATGTTACAACACATGGCCGCCTTCTCGTTCTTGCCTGATGAGTTGTGGAGCCTGTTTCAAAGTTTTTGCCCTTGCAGGAAGGGGGGTCCGGGGGCTCCCCCCGGTGCAGGTCCCGCTGCGCGGTCAGCGGGCGGGGGTCGTGGGGGCAGCTCCCCCCGAAAGAAAATTTTTTTGGGCTTATGTTTGAGACTCGGTTTCTTATGAATCAGACCCAACTTGTTTAGGTTTAGGGTTGTCGCCCTTGCCTTGTATAAATTCTTTCTTTTCCTTCTCTCTTGTAACTATTGAAAAGAGCAATAAGATTTCTCTTTGAGCGGTCGTGGTTTTTTTTATTCTCTCTTTGTTGAAAAAAATGATTTACAGTAAAAATAAAATCAGAGAATAGCAATTTACAGTAGAAATCAAATCAGAAAGTAACAATTTACAGTAAAAATCAAATATAAGAGTAGCGATTTATAATAAAAATTGGATAAGAGAGTAGCGATTTACAGTAGAAATCAGATCAGAGAGTAGCGATTTACAGTAGAAATCAGATCAGAGAGTAGCAATTTACAGTAGAAATCAAATAAAAAAGTAGCAATTTACAGTAGAAATCAAATCAGAGAGTAGCGATTTACAATAGAAATCAAATAAGAGAATAGCGATTTACAATAGAAATCAAATAAGAGTAGCGATTTACAGTAAAAATATTATTTATACTGTAAATCATTATTCTCTGATTTGATTTTTACTGTAAATCGCTACTCTTTGATTTGATTTCTACTGTAAATCGCTACTCTTATCTGATTTCTACTGTAAATTGCTACTCTCTGATCTGATTTCTAATGTAAATCGCTACTCTCTTATCTGATTTTTATTGTCAATTGCTACTCTCTGATCTGATTTCTACTGTAAATCGCTACTCTCTTATATAATTTCTACTGTAAATCGCTACTCTCTGATTTGATTTCTACTATAAATCGCTATTTTCTTATCTAATTTCTACTATAAATCGCTACTCTCTTATTTGATTTCTACTGTAAATCACAACTCTTTGATCTGATTTTTACTATAAATCACTGCTCTATGATCTTATTTCTACTGTAAATCACTACTCTCTTATCTGATTTCTACTGTAAATCACTACTCTCTTATCTGATTTTTACTGTAAATCGCTACTCTTTGATCTAATTTCTACTATAAATCGCTACTCTCTTATCTGATTTTTATTGTAAATCGCTACTCTCTGATTTGATTTCTATTGTAAATCGCTACTCTCTTATCTGATTTCTACTATAAATTGCTACTAACTGATTTGATTTCTACTGTAAATCGTTACTCTCTTATCTGATTTTTATTGTAAATCGTTACTCTCTTATTTGATTTCTATTGTAAATTGCTACTCTTTGATATGATTTTTACTGTAAATCACTACTCTCTGATTTGATTTCTACTATAAATTGCTACTCTCTTATTTGATTTCTACTGTAAATCACCACTCTTTTATCTGATTTCTACTATAAATTGCTACTTTCTGATTTGATTTTTACTTTAAATTGCTACTCTCTTATCTGATTTCTACTGTAAATCGCTACTCTCTAATTTGGTTTCTAATGTAAATTGTTACTCTCTTATTTGATTTCTAGTATAAATCGCTACTCTACTTAGTTTGACGTTGCCATCATTATCTCTGCTGTAAATCACTATTCTCTGTCTACTCAGTTTGACGTTTGCACCCTTGTATCATGATGAACAATAGAAACAATGCTGTTTTTTCTAGTAGTTCAACTATTTCTCACGAACAGACGACAAAGGGTGCTCCGACGATAATAGATGACGGCAATGGCAAATGGTGCTCTGGCGGCAGCAAACGACGACAAAGGGTGCTCCGACGATAGCAGACGGCAACAAAGGGTGCTCCAACGACAATAGATGACGACAAAGGGTGAGTCATCAATCGAAGCTCCTGTTACAACAGATGATGCATCACCAAAGGGTGATCCAGAACATTTAGGACAACATATTGCATGGAGCTCCTGTTAAAGTAGAGGAGTTTACTCCTTAGGGCGAAAACGATGATGATTTTAACCCTTTCTGGTGGGATGACACTTTTGCCTTTTACTCGAAACATCATTTTATGACGCTAATGGCGGGAAAGGGTACTTAAGTGTTTGCAAATGCACTAGACTCCGATGCTAAGTGATGCTGACACACACGGGGAAATGAGCCCCACGTGCTTACATACGTGGTGCTCATTCAGACCCGAGAACACGCACCTGCGTGTTCCGGGGGGGAACATATAACCTGCTTCGGTATTTGTCTTCTCAAGACTTCAAGAGGAACTTAGAAGTTCTCAGCTATTTTTGTTTCTTGGGATGAGATCGTCATGGTACCAGTGGAGTTTCGCCTTCTTCTCCTCTTCATTTTCTACTTCTTGAATAGCCAGCGAGGGAGATGTGCCTTAGTTTGATTCAAACCAAAGACCTCTTGTTTGGGTTAGTAAGCCCAGCAACTCTGTTTAACCTCTTTGGGGTATCTTCATTAAAATCCCAGTAATATGTTATGCCTTGCTATGTTGGCATTACCGGTTCCAATTAGAAGTCATCTATTCCTACAACCTGAATATCAAATTTTAGTGAAGTACACGTGAGGTAGTCTTTCTTTGGGCTAGTAGGACTCAGAACTAGGCTATCTCGCGCTTTATTTATTTATTAGGTTCAGGTTCATTACGAGCTTGGGCTCAAACGATGAACTTAGAGTCCAAGATTGGGTTTGGCCTAAACAAGCACAAGCTCGAACTTCTCACGCTTGGATGGTTGTGCTTGTTTACTAACCCCAGCATCATGTACTGTTATGGATCAGGACTGGCACTATGGATCATGTTGTGCTTGTTTGCTAACCCCAGCATCATGTACAGTCTGTGTTTGGGGAGACTTGGATTAAGTCCAGGACGAGGCATGGGTCTGGCTAGGTAACATAAGCCCAAACAGATCAAAGAAAAATGCCTAATCAAATGAGTAGAGCTTAACGGAACTTGTTTCAAATCCTTGTTTGCACCGTATGGAAAAAAAACTTGTCTGTAGCAAATGCAATCCAGGTCCAGGTTCAAGGGCCACTTAGAAATTGGACCAAAATTAAGCAACTCTTCTTAAAACATAAAAAGTGCTGGTTGGAATCTTATTTAATTTTAAGGATTTCTTTTGGTTCCAGACTGTCCAGCATTAGCTTATCAAACGTGTTCTAAATTCAGATAACTTAACTATTGTATTGGTATATCGGTCAGGGTTGAGTTTTATCCTGGAGGGATGTCAATGTATCGGATTTTATCTAATATCCAACCTAAACCGACCCCATTTAGCTGAATTTGGTAAGCCAAAAACATATATGATTATAATTGAATACATATGGTTTTTATTTTTTTCTACCAAATACGACAGATATCTGAATCCGATTACATGTAAAAACTGAATTTAGTAAAGCTTGCCACCATCCGATTCCGTCTGTTTAGCCAATATCCGATTAGTCGGATTTGGTATTGACCGGCTCTGATCTTTACCCCTCACTTGGTACGTGAAACTCTCTCTCCATATATGTATATATGAGTAATGCGTTTCTTAGGCCTCCTTTTCATTAGGTCACATGAGGCCCCTTCAAAAACCATAGTTTTAAGTATTTTTTCTCACTTCTAACACCGTAGATGTGATCTATAGATTTTGTTTAGTGGGACCAGCTTTTGGATCACCCGAATCTAACATGTATACAGGTTTTTTGGGTGATCCAAAATCAATAGCTCTGACAGTTGTTCTTGGCTTATAAAATGTTTTTTTTTTTGTCGAAAAAACATAATTAAAGAGTTTATTCTCACTAAATCGATCATGCTAAATACATCTAAGGGTTCCGTTCTATCATAAAACCCTTAAAACCTTTGAAATGGGGCCTAATATGCTCTCTCTCTCTCTCTCTCTCTCTCTATATATATATATATATATATATATATATATATATATATATATATATATATATGTGTGTGTGTGTGTGTGTGTGTGTGTGTGTGTGTGAGTAATGCGCTGGTTTTGCCTACTTTCTCATTTTGCTATCTTAAAATTGCAGTTTTTTGGTATTTCTTCTCACATCTAACACCATAGATATGATCCATAAGTTTTGTTTAGTGGGAACCGACTTTTAGATCACCGGAACCTACCCTGTATACAGGTTTTTCCGGTGATCCAAAATCAATGGCTATGAAGGTATAAGTTTTTCTTGACTCATAAAAACATGTTTTTCTTCGAAAAACCCTGATCCAAGAGTCGATTCCCACTAAATCAAGTATGCTAAACACATCTAATGCTTCAGATCTATCATACGACACTTCAAAACTATGGGGCAAAAAGAAAAATGGGGACTAATATCTTCAGTTATATATTATAATGATAGTTGTGCAACCCTTAGGTGGATGTTGCTGAGCATGCATCACGCTAAGGGTTTCACAACTACCAGCGACGTTGAGCATCCATCGTGCGGCATGATGGATGGTCAACATCAATTTTCGCAAAAAGACCTTTATTGGCGCACTAAAAGAGTCCAGCAGTAAATGTCTGAAACCCTTAGTGGAAACCCTTAGTGGCACACCCAAGACCTTTAGCGGCACATCCAGACCTTTACTGGTGCTTTTAGTGCACCTAAAGGTCTCGTACCTTTATTAGCGCACACTTTTAGTGCTCCAATAAAGATATTTTTGCAAAAAATGACACTGAGCATTGCCGGTATTACTCTCCTAATGATTGGGCAGCCACACATCACTATATATATATATATATATATATATATATATATATATATATATATATATATATATATATATATATATATATGTCATCAGCTGCCTCTGCAATAAGAACCCTTTCCCACAACATCAGAAAGAAAAGGCTTATGCAATGCATTTTGCAGAGACCAGAAGGAATAAAAAAAAAAGAAGCATAATGCAGTGAATCAACAAGCAGATGGAAGATTAAGAATATTTAAGAAGATGACAATACATTGATTCTGCAGTAAAAAAAATAAATTAACATACCTGATAAAATTGACCCAAGCCATAGACGTTGGCTATTGCCTTTCATAGTGAATTGAATCTATTATTACGATAGACCAGATTCACTCTTACTGATGAATTCCTTCCCACTCTTTGAATTTATCTACCCGACAGATTGGAAACCCAAAGATTTCAACCAGATTAATACATTTCAAGAAATCAATAAATAAATTGGTGAAACACAGGTACTATGAATGAGATGACATTAATGAGATGGAATATAGAAAGGATGATGAACCTTCAACAGTTTGCAGAGGAAATGAATGAGCGTTACATCATGGATTATGATATAAACTTTGAGAACCAATTCTCTTCCTATCCAGAGATAATATGCAAATGAGGGTGAGGGTAGGGTGATGCACCTGGGCTTTTATATTTCAAATCCATTTCACTGGTTTTCATTATCATACTTTGATTATCAGAGCCATAAACCACCTTAGTGTAACTGGACGTGAGTGAGTTGAGATCCACCATGCTCAATACCTTATTTCTTGAATGGAATGCATGGATCTCCAACAATTTCTCTATAATCACGCAATTTCTTAACAGGCTTGCCTGTGAACTTTAGTCAATCCGCAATGAAGCCAATGCAATCTAACGTAATACATTATGCAGGCAATGCACGAGAGTGCTTGTAGCCGAATCAAACCGAGAAGTTATATAGAACAAAAATAGAAATCACAACGAGAAATATTTGTGGAACACTCTCCTGCAGCGCAATAAGCATAAAGGCTTCCTTTGGTGGATTGCAATCCCTCCAAAAGACATAACTAAGAGAACGATCTTAATGTTGGGTTAAACACAGCACAGATGCAATACTGGATTAACGAAATGTTATAAAATTGATGCAAGAGGATCTGTTAGATAAGGTGCATTACAATATTAATAAAAAGAGGAAAAAGAAAAAAAAGAAAAAAAAGAAAAAAAGGTAACCTTATATCAAACAAAAGATTCAGCCGCGTAGAGATCAAGAGAAACAAGAAGATCGTAGAGAATCAAGAGAACATTCAGGGAAAATTATAGAAAGGGGGGGGGGGGGGGGGGATTAAAATAGGGGATCAAAACAAAATCCAAATCGAGAAATCAAGCAAGAATCGGAGCAACTGGAAATAAAACAAGAATCAAGGCAAAAAAAAAAAGAACAGATCGTAACACAAACAAAAATTAAAATGAAAAATAAAAAAAATAAAAAAAAGAAAGAAGAAAGAAAGAAGAATTTGTTTGAACACATTTGTTCCTGTTAATCTTGCATATACGTAGGTCAGTTTTGCAATAAACAAAACGACACCACGATGGTTGCGTTAAGGTGAAGGAAACATAAAAAGGAAGAATAAAGGAGACGACACTTACCTTGGCCCTTCATTGCAGGACTAACCTGTATTGCTCAGGCTGAACGAATACATGGTGGAGAAAATAAAGCAGGAAGGGAACATAGGAGAGAAGAGAAGAGGAAATGAAGAAGAGTTGTATACACAGGAGGATGGAGGGGTGGAAGCGATCCGAGAAGAAGAAATGGGGAGGTGAAGAAGCGGTCGTAGGGAGGAAAGAGAAGGTGCAGGGGTGGAAACAGATCCTTTGAAGAGGCACGTGTGACCCCTTCTTAAAGAAAAAGAAGACGAATCCAAAGAGGTCGAGCTGTTGGAGATCAAGGGCAGATGGAGGTTTTGGTTGGTGATGGGTGGCTGAATGGAGGTTGCACATGGAGGGTGATGGAGAGGTTTCGGCTGGTGAGAGGGGAGAAGCCGTAAGAGGGTTTTTGCCAGAGAGAGAGAAGGCGAGAGTTAGGATTTTCAAAACCCTAACTCGACTTTTAAACATTGAAAATAAGGTTTTCCTCAAAAGGGCCTCTTTAAAAAGTTTTTTTTTAAAATGGGTTTCCAAAAACCATTTTTGAAATTTCCTTCATTTATTTCTGAATTTTTTTTTGTTCTTTTCTCAATATTTTTATTTTTTGCATTTTTGGAATGTAAATCTAAGATTTTACAAGAAAATAAAGATTAAACACTAATTTTTTTGTATTTTTCTGAGGAATATTTACAAAAGTATCTTTCTGATAATTTCATACCATTTCGGGAGAATTTCTTCAGAAGAATGGGTTCGGACCCGAGTTTTGAGAAAGTATTCGAGTTTTGGGTCTCAAATCGAGGAATATAGGGCAATGGATCCAAACGGATGTCGGATGGACTGTCTGAGCCTTTCAAAAATTTATTTTTGGATTTTTATAAGTTTTGATCAGAATTTAGATAACGAGGCTCAGATTTGGATTTTAACTAGATCCGAATCCAAAATTGAGTCAGATATAAGAAAATTGATTTGATTCCAGTAAATCTGAGAAATAAAGTAGATTTTTTGTTTTAAAATGACTTAACTTGCTTAGGAAATGAGGGTCAAGGGCAAAAAATAAAATACTTACAACATTTTGAAAAATTTGGGGTGTTCACAGATGCCCCTCTTTGCTACTAAGCCGGTTGAAAGCCGAGCTTAGTGGCAAAGAAACACTCCAAATTTTGAAAAATTCCCCAGTTTAGCAAACCTGAACTGAGTGTGGAAGAATTATTTTTGAAACGTGATTTTCAGGCTTAGAATCTTATCCTGAATGGCCTTGGGGAGATGGAATCCTCAAAAAATGATATGATTGAGTAGAAAATGAGGAAATCGCGATGGGACTTTGAGCAAAGATTCCGAAGTGATGAAAGATAAGAATTTTGATTGAGTTTCATGGGTGAGACAAGGTCAACTTTGTGGAATAACTCAGGTTTAGCCCTTAACCTGGATGGGACGAAGATATATCAAGATGACCTGAATGGGGAAAGGAATATATGAAGACCTTGATGGGACATCTTTGGAAAATGCCTCATGAGATGAAGCTCAAATAGGATCCTGTCCTGGATGGATATACAAAGCATGGATTCCTCGATGGGAAGAACCATGATGGGACTGAAAGAAAACACCTTGTCAAAACGAGAAACCTCGTCAGAACGAGACTCAATTTTAACCCAAACCTGAAAAAGAAAGATACCTCGATGGGCGAAGTTCAGGATTAACCCTTAACCTGAAGGGGACGATCATACGGAATCCTCGAGTGAAGAGACCATGATGGGACCTTCGGAGTTTGGACGAACAAATCCGAAAGGGGTTCTGCGAAAGAAAGAAGATATGGAGTTCCCTAAAGCTTGGAAAAAGGGATGATCTTGGAAGTCTCATTGCTGAGACTAAATCAGCTTTTGAAGATTGAGGATCTCTCGCAGAAGGTACAGGTTTGACCCTTAACCTGAGTGGGTAAGACCATACGGATTTTTCAAAACCGTGATGGGACAGGAGAGATACTTCAATTGAATGGGGTAACTCTTCTGGAAGATATAAACAACGCTAGGTTGCATCAAAATGGATATTGAATATTTATTTCATTCTTAGAATATCTAGAAAATTTTGCCAATAAGATAAATTTATAGTTGACTTTAACGCTTGAAAATGTGCACATGTGTGCAAAGGTATTCCCTCTTTTACCTAAAGTATTTCCTCCAACGAGGTTAACTTCTTGGTTTTAAGAGTCAAATTCAAAGTTTTTAGCGCTGATGACTTTCTTCAAGGAAGCTATCCATTTCCTTGGTATGAGAAGATCAGAAATATTCTCAATTTCATAAAAGCAAGTAGTGAAAAGACATTGATAAAAGAATTTTGCATGAGAAAAGATAACTTCTGGCAATTTTGGCAGTTTGATATCTGGATGTTTTCCCATGATGATCTTTTTGCACTCTTTTTGAGTCATTGAACTTTTTCGGGCTTTTTACATCATCCTTCATTTGGATGTGTCCTGACTTTTCTCTCTTTTTCAGGGAAGGGTACGTCACAAACTCCTTCATCTTGGAGATGTTTCGATCCTTCTTATATCTCAGGGATTCTATTGATGATATTTGCTCAAAAGGTCTATTGATGATAGCAGAAATCAAATATCATTTAGGGTTTGTCGGTAGGTTCATCACACTCGCCTTCATCTCGACGGTGATCTGAACTTTCCCTGAAAGGATCCTTCACAAACTCCTTCATCTCAGAGATGATCCAAATCTTCTTTGGCCCTGGGGGTTGCTCGCCTATTCGCCTTCATCTTGACGACAATTGAGAGATCCCTTTTGCAGATATTTGATTTGCAGCTTTAAAATGAGAGGATATGGATTAAGTGAATTCTTTTTGTAGCTCAGGATATTTCCACTGTCTGATTGCCAGAAAATTATCTTTAAACATGCGTCATAGCCATGATCAATATCAATTCGCTTCTGGCTTTTCAACGTCATCGAATATTTCTTTCGCCAATCATACCGAGGATATTTCTCTCATCCTTTTGGTTGATCAATAGGGAAAAGATTTGAATTTTACCACTTTTTCGCAAAAAATTTCACCCTTTTGGAAAGAAATACTAGAGGTAAACAAAGGTGATTCTTCTGTGCAATAAGAATATTGGAATCAACAAATATTTTTAGCAAATTGGCAAAGTTTTCAAGGATCCTTTGTGAAATAATCACTCAATATAGATTTTGATGCGACCTCGAGTTGAAACTTGGGAAGGAATATTTAGATTTTTGTTTTGATCGACCAGCTTGAAAGCAGGATTTTTTTGGAAGTACCAGCTCGAAACAGGATTTTGAATGGAAGTACCAGCTCGAAAGCAGGATTTTGATGGAAGTACCAGCTCGAAAGCAGGGTTTTGAATGGAAGTACCAGCTCAAAAGCAAGATTTTAATGGAAGTACCAACTCAAAAGCAGGGTTTTGAATGGAAGTACCAGCTCGAAAGCAGAATTTGATCGCCCGACCAGCTCGAAAGCAGGATTTGTTCGCCCGACCAGCTCGAAAGCAGGTTTTTTATTGACCGACCAGCTCGAAAGCAGGATTTGTTCGCCCGACCAGCTCGAAAGCAGAATTTGATGGAAGTACCAGCTCGAAAGCAGGGTTTTGAATAGAAGTACCAGCTCGAAAGCAGGATTTGATTGCCCGACCATCTCGAAAGCAAGATTTGTTCGCCCGACCAGCTCGAAAGCAGGATTTTTATTGACCGACTAGCTCGAAAGCAAGATTTGTTCGCCCGACCAGCTCGAAAGCAAGATTTGATGGAAGTACCAGCTCGAAAGCAGGATTTGATTGCCTGACTGGCTCGAAAGCAGGATTTTTTGGAAGTTGTAAACACCCCAAATTTTCACTCACCTCCCCGACATTACCACCAAGCATCATCATCCAGCCTTTGAAATCGCCAAAGGGCAAAATGGTCATTTTCTGAGCCCAGACCTTACAGAAGTCTAAATTTCATCTACAACTCTCAAAATTTCTCTATTTTTATCTCAGATGTTCAAAATTTTACTCCTGACAAGAGACAGGCATCTCCAAGTCTTGGTTCAAGATTGCATAAGACATGGCATTGCATATCATTGCATGAGCATTTCATATCACTGCACTGCACAGCATGTCATTTCGAGGTCGAGAACTCTTGATTTCAAAACTTTCAATCCAGATTCGAATTTCAACTATTTTCAAAATCGATTTCAAAACCCTGGGTCTTCAAAATTATCAATTCTTCCCATTTTACCCCCAGGGCTCTTAATTTCAAAATATTTCCTCAGGAAAACAATCTGGATGATTTTCAATAAATTTCAACTCAGTTTTTGCCTTTTGTCAGCTATTTCAACTATCCTTCTTTTGCAAAATTGCCCTACAGGGGCCAACTTTTTCCAGAAATTTCTGTTTTATCAATTAGTCCAGATTTTGTGAAAATTCCAAAAAGAAGTTGTTTTATCCTTATTTCAATAAAGAAGCAATGTGGGACCCACATTGAGGTGGTGTCACACAGGCTTTTCTTTTGAAAAATTTGAATTTTGAAAAAACCTAAAAATATAGGAGCCTTGTCCCCTGGATTGGTGCCACTTGTCTTTTCTCTCTCCTTCCATTTATTTGCCAAGTGTCAGTGTGGGGCTACCTTGAGAAGCCGCCACATGTCAGTGTCCACCATCTTTACCCTGCGCCATGTGTCATTCCAAAGACCACTCTGAGACGCCAAGTGTCATAGGTTGTCCTGTCCAGAAAAAGTGGAGCTTGTCTCCTCTGAGGTGGCGCCACTTGAAGTGTGTCTCCTGCAGAGGACACATGTCAATCTCTCATTTCCTCAGAAAAAGCAAATGCCATGTGTCATTCTCTGTTCTTCTCAGAAAAAGTAAATGCCACGTGTCACTTCCTGCTCTCTTCAGAGAAAGCTAGAATTCAAATATTCAAATCTCTCCATAGGTGGCGCAAATCCTGAACTTCTACCTTTTTCATTTTGTCTGAGATGGCGCCACATGGCTCGGACCTCCTTCTCTCCCCTCTGCCACGTGTCATTCTCTGCTTCTTTCAGAAAAAGCAGGTGACACATGTCTCCTTCTACCTCCTTCAGAAAAAGTAGAGGACACATGTCATCTCCAGCTTCCTTCAGAAAAAGTAGAGGACACATGTCATTTTCTGCCTCCTTCAGAAAAAGCAACAATTCAAATATTCAAACTCCAGGCTGAGGTGGCGCAAATCCTGAAGTCTCCTCCCTAAATTCATTTGTTGAGATGGTGCCACGTGTCTCTTGCCCTCCTTTTCCTCCCTTCTGCCACATGGCATTGTAGGAGCCACTCTGAGGAACCGCCACATGTCCATCCTCCATTCCTTCAGGGCCAACCTCCATTTGAAATTCAAATCTCTCTCTGAGGTGGCGCCATTTGAGAAGGCTTCTCCAGACAGCAAACACTTGTCTGCCACATGTCCAAACCTCCCTGCATCAGAAAAAGTAGGAAAACCCCCCCTCTGAGGTGGCGCAATCTGGGAGCTTCCTGCAGAGAAAATCAAGCAGAACCAAATTTTGAAAAATTTCAAATTCTACTGAGGTGTCTCACTCACAAAATTCTTGTTTTTTATTTTCTCAAAAATCAAAATAGCACCCGTGAGATGGCGCCACATGGAGGGCTCAGATTGAGCCTGTTTGAAATTCAAATTTTTCAGAAAAAATCAATAAAAACTAGGGTTCACGCCCAGCCTAGGGAGACCATTTTTGAGAGCTTCTTTTGGACTTTGAAATTCGACCTAGCCTTTCTTCAGAACCCATTTTGAACTTTGGAAATCATGCCCCCCTTGGGCTCAGTAGAGAAGGTGCAGTGAGTCGATTTTGGTGAATCATCCGAAGCCCGGAGCGAAGAACGAACCAAGCCCTTGGTAGCAGTCCCTTTCAAGAATTTCAAAGTTGCGTAACGAAGCAAGGTGCACCTCTTTTCCTCTTGATTTGATTTTATAATTTGATTCGGGAGTCGTTTGAAGAAAGAGCTCATCCGAGAGATGGATTAAGCTATTCTCATAAAATGACATATATAAAAATACATGATTATGATTCCTTGATGATTTTTAGCAGTCATGCATTTAGCTAGATTTAATTTGCATTTTATTTCATTAATTTAACATGTTTCATGAATTAATTAGGATTAATTTAGCATTTATTTCAATTCTGCTCAGTTTCAGTAGTTCTCTGTTTTTGTCAGTCATTCCACACGTTATTTCATGCGTGTAATTTTTGTTAAAAAATCCAAAAAAAATCACGAAATGCGCCCTTAGGTGTCCCTAGAAATGTGCCAAAAATTCGGAAGCATTTGAATTCGTTTACTGCGGTAAACGTTCAAAAAGATGAGTCGAGTTTTACCACCCGGGATGCATTTTAAATTTTTACTTCCGACTTGTAAAATCGCGATCTCCCTCATAGGAGATCCGATTTTTGATCCGAAAGATGTTCAGAGCTAGAAAATATTTTATGAGATTTTTCTGATTTTTTTACATATCTGACAAAAATCCGAGAGTGCGGAACACGTGTCAGAGCCTGATTTGGGCCTCTGAGACTTTGGATCTACTTAGGTCGATGGGTTATCTTTGGGTGTTGCTCCAAATCCAAATCTGTAAAAAGTGAATATCATGTTCGGGATGTCCTCTATTTGCATCTGAAAGCTTGTGATTTTTAGAACAGATGTGATACCTGTTTCGGATTTTGTTTGTCAGTCTTATGTTTTACTACATTTATCTGTTCAGTCAATTTAGGATTAAAAAGTTATATTTTTATCCATGTTTCTGTTGGTCAAATGCCGAAGTCATGAACATGAAAGTTGTCCATGTAGATGTCGTGAGTAGCTCTGTTAAATATCAGAAATTTCCATGGCTGTTTTCTATTTATTTAGCATTTTATGTTAGATTAGATCGATTTTACCTCCGTCAGAACCAAATCCCTGTTACCGAACTGACCATGGCCCAAATCTTGAGGCTATAAAAACCAAAAAATGTTCAATTTTGGGTCTTTTATCAGTTTGTAAAATATCAGAAGTTTTCATGGTGTAAATCTCGCATTATCATGTTAAGCATTGCATTTGGTTCGGGTCCATAGGCAAAATCTATCCCTTTTAGGACTTTCTTCAAATTTTAGCATTTAAATCATATCATTTCGTAAATTTTAGCATTCTAGGCTGTTTATCAGAGTAGAAATATGCTTCATACCGAATTTGGTGTAATTTGGAATCCATTTGAGGTTCGGTTTGGCCATATCATCAAAACAGGGTCCCGCAGGACCCGGATCCAAGCGAAAAACAAGTGAAATTCGTTATTTTGGATAAATTGCAAAATGTCAAATTCTGATTTTACAGTCTTAATATGTTTAGCAGCATGTCATTATGCCTCATACTGCATTTCATCATCATTTGATTCAATTTGAATTTCGAAATATCAATTTTACCAAGTTTTCCTTCAAAAAACCCTGATTTTAAAGGTATAACTTTATAATTAGGGGTATTTTGGTCATTTTGACCACCATTTCGAATTTCAAACTATTTTCCACTGAATTTCTTGCATTTACATCATTTCAAATATCAAGGAAGCATGATAATAGGGTTTATATCCAATTAAATCCAATAATTTCATAATATTATTGGAAAATCTTGGAAAAACCCACATATTTGAGCTAACCTTATTTCAAGTTTGGCAGGAACATTAAAAAAAAGGAGCTGAAGATTGCAAATTGCTTTTATTTCATTTATTTAGTGATGTAATAATGTAAATTTTGGAATAAGAGATTTAATTTTCTGCTTAGACTAGGATGCATATCATATAGTTTGAATTTATGCAATATCCTGTTTATGTGATTCATGCACATTATTTCAAAAGCACTATGGATGTACACGAATGGCATGTGCACCAACTCTTAGGGAGTTGATGAACTCGGTGGAATCCATATTTACGGCCCTAGTCGGAATATGGACGAGACCCAGATCCATCATCTTCCTACTAGTCACATTGAGCCTACACTCTTAGGCTATCTTAAAATGCACATCATATTTTTAATATTTTCAAAGTATTGTGCATTAAATCAATTAAACTCTGAACATATTCATGGCCACAGTCAGGATATGTGAAGGATTTATTTTGACTTAATACACATTTTTCCAACAAATTTATTAGAAATCTTTCAAAGTGCATTCATTCACTCATATCATTTGCATCATGAAATCATTGGTTTTCTCATGATTTTCTTAAGAAAGCTTCATTCTCAAAGAAATCGATTTCTCAAGAAACTCTGAGTATTTTCCAAAATCGGTTTTCCCAAGTCAAGTTTTCACAGTTTTCCATGGAAACCAGTCTCTCAAGAAACTTCTAAGTTGGATTTCCAAGATCAAAGTTTCCCTCGTTTTTCCTTGGAAAAGGTTATTTTCTCAAGATTTTCAAAAGAACTCTCTCACCTTTCCCCAAAGATCAAAATCGATTTCCAAGTATTTCAAGGGTAAGATTCCCAGGATTTCAATTTCCCAAGTTCAGTTTTCTTCTCCAATGAATTTTCCTATAAAGTTTCCATCATTTTCCTAAGAAAATTCTCAAAGTCAGAGTTTTCCTGAGAAGTGTTTCCCTTTTTCAAATGTTCATCTTTTTCTCAAGAATCACTTCTATTTTCTCAGGATTTTTAACTCTTCCTGATTTTCCCACATCTTTATGAACTTTCCCGTGATTTAAAAACCCTTTTTCATCTGAGTTTCCTGAGAAATTGACTTTCGTCTTTTTCCTGAGAGATTCTTTTCAACTCCAAATATTTTCCAAACATACATCATGTTTTCCCAAGCTGCACTTTTCAAAATCTCATAGCACATGCCTGAATTCTCTGTGCATATAGGATAGAACACGATTTTGATGATTTAACTAAGTCAAGCATAGTTTTGGTTCTTGGTTCGATTACCCTGTTAAAGGCGGCAGGAACGGTCGAACCTCGTACCGACAGGTCGAGCCCATCCCATGGATTTTCCCACAATTTTTAAAACGGAGGCGAGTATTTCTAAACATTTTTCCAAAATCCGATCAAGTTTGAATCGCAAAATCATTTTCCTCTCTCTCTTCCGCAAGGGAGGGGAAGAGGGGAAAAATTTCGCGACGATAACAGGTTTGGCGACCAAGATGGGACCTGTCCTTGTCTGATTAAAATTATGCTTCACTTAGTTCAATTATCGAAACTGTGTTCACAAAATGTCAGCTCTTTACTTTTTGATATCATGCGAACCTAGGAGCCTATATTTTGACCTAGCTGACATTGACTGCATATAGACTAGGCATGGTTTGGTAGGACCAGATTGAGGAGATATTTTCATGTTCACATAGACTTAGGTCTAAACACAACTCTCCTCAATTTAGGATATGAATGCAAACAATGTATTCTTCTTCAAAGTTTTCAAAATCTATCTCTCTAGGATTTAGAGCCCTCTATTTCTTGCATGTGATCATTTTTCAAAATCTCCATTACCTATCATTACCCGGTCTTCACGTTGCTGGGCTCTCTTCCAGAACCCTAGTTCGGGACAGAGCCTCACAACTGGGCCAACTATTTGGGTTAACACCCCCCTACCACGTACCGCGGGCCACAGTCCGAAGTATATCGGTGGGCGCTCAAGGATGTTGGAAAACCTTACCTTAGAACCGGAGTTGAAATTCTATGCCACGTACCTCAGATTTCAATTCTGGTATATCTGCATAACTGGATTGGACAAAGATGATCTGAGCCTAGAGTTAGGATTAAGGTCCTACAACTATTTTCAAAATGATGCATCTAGAGTCAGCCTTCTAGAGAGTGTTGTATGTGCATAAATGTTTGTGCAGGATGTGATCTCTATTTTCCCTCATATTTCCCCAAAAATATTTTTCCAAATATCCATATTTCTCACATTTTCCTTCATTTTCTCAAACCCTGGATGACTTTTTAAAATATCCTGTTTCTTTCAAAACTCCAGGTGATTTTCCATTCTCCCTTTCTACTGGATCTCGAATTTTTAGCTGCATTTTTATCCTGCCTGCAATTTTCCAAAACCATATGTTTTCTCTCATTGGATTTTCAATCCTTTTGTCTATTTGCAAAAATTCTTCACCTTATTGTCCTCATGCATACCTTGATTATTGCGGTGGAAATTGTTTACCCACTTGCCTTCTCCTTATTCTAAATCCGTTTGCGGATTGTTTTTCCAAGAAATATCTTTTTCCTTCAAAATGATGTTTTCCTCGTGGTTGACGACCTCGCCTAGGTAACAAGGCACATTTTCTGTTGTTTATTTCCCTTGCAATAGGATGACAACACAATTGTCGTAATCCTTACGACGACTCAATCCCTAGTAATGGGATAATCTTCCAATGGTCTACCATATTTTCTCAAAATCCAAAAATTTTCCTCAAAATTTGATCCTGTCTTTGCCCTGCAGAGTCCTGCAAAGAGCCTTCTTTAAATTTTATTCCCTCTTCCTAGTTACACGGGGGCATCTTTTGAAAATTCATTTTCAAACATTCTGTATGCAGGCATGATAAACCAATCTCTCATTCTGCATGTATATGCACCCACTTGCATTAATTTTGCATTCATTTACATTTCATGTGCATTTGCATTTCATGTGCATTTGCATTTCATTTTGCATTAATTCTGCATCCATTTTTTTCCCCTTCAGGTTAAGGGATAAACCTGAGATTTCCCCTTCAGGTTAAGGGATAAACCTGAATCATTTTCCATGATTTTCCAATTTCTATTCATATCCCCGTTCAGGATAAGGGGTTAATCTTGAAAATCAGACCACATACATCTAAATATGATGGTCTTTTTCATTGCAAGTCAAATAATCCAGTCCTCGAACTGGCCATTCTCAAAACTTTCAATCCCAGTCCTCGCACTGTCGATTTTCAAAATTCAATCTTCTGATTAAAGATTTTCCTTTGAGATTCGAGCCTTGACTTGAACTTTCCTGCTTTCCTCCGAAGATTTGAGTTTTAACTCAAGTTTTCTTTCCTTTAAAATCTAAACTTTCCAGTTTCCTTTTGAGATTCGAGCCCTGACTCGAACTTTCCAGCTTTCCTTTGAAGATTTGAGTTTTAACTCAAAGTCTTCTTTCCTTCAAAATCTGAACTTTCCAGTTTCCTTTTGAGATTCGAGCCCTGACTCGAACTTTCCAGCTTTCCTTCGAAGATTTGAATTTTAATTCAAGTCTTCTTACCTTCAAAATCTAAACTTTCCAATTTCCTTTTGAGATTCGAGCCCTGCCTCGAACTTTTCTGCTTTCCTTCGAAGATTTGAGTTTTAACTCAAGTTTTCTTTCCTTCAAAATCTGAACTTCCCAGTTTTTCTTTGAGATTCGAGCCTCGACTCGAACTTTCCAACTTTCCTCTGAATATTTGAGTTTCGACTCAAAAATCTGAATTCGCCTAGTTTCCTTTAAAGATTTGGGTTTCGACCTGAACTTTATCTCCTTAGAAACCAAACTTCCTAGATTTCCTTCGAAGGCTCGAGTTTCGACTCGAATCTTCCAGCTTTCCTTATAAAACCTGAGTCCTGATTCAGATGGTCTTTCAAAACCAGCTTTTGAGTTAGGCTTATCTTCAAAATCCAGCATAATCCAGGACTTACCTTCAAAATTCCAACTTTGTATTGGATTTACCTTCGAAATTGAGTACCATCATCAGGGATGTGTCAACTCGGATGTCAAGCAATCTCTTTTACTAAGGATTTCAAGAACACTTTGTCAATTTGTCAATCAATTACCTGTTGATTTCAGAATTTTATTACACAAAATTTTTACCTCAGTTTACCTTCAGTATTACTTCCGAAAAGGCAAAACTTTTGTGAAGAAGGATTCAAAATCCAAATTCTTTCTATTGGCCAACCAAAAGGATGAAGGATAAATCCTCGATATGGCCAGAAAAGAAGATTCAATGTTATTGAAAGGCCATAGATGATTGATATTGATCGCAGTTATGGCACGTCTCTAAAAATTATTCTTGTAAAGACGAGGCAGTGAAAATATCCTGAGAGCTAGAAAAAGAGAGCATTCATCCAAACCCTGTCTCCTCAAAATCACATAAGCTGCAATTAAATATCCGCAAAAGGGATCCCTCAATTGTCGTCAAGATGAAGGCGAATTAAGCGAGCAGACCCCCGGGGCCAAAGAAGATTTGAAACATCTCCAAGATGACAGAGTTTGCGACGAATCCTTCCAGGGAAAGTCCAAAGCACTGTCGAGATGAAGGCAGATGCGATGAACCTCTCGACAATCCCCAAAAGATATTTAATTTCCGCTATCATCCTAAGATCTCTAACCCATGAGCCAATATCGTCAAAGAAGGATCAAAATATCTCCAAGTTGAAGGAGTTTGTAACGTACCCTTCCAAAAAAGAGAGAAAGAGAGGAAAAAGAAAGAGAGAAAAAGTCAGAACATCTCCAAAATGAAGGAGAATGTAGCCAAAACACCAGAGAGCCAAAAGAGTGCAGAAAGATTATCATGAGAGAAGCTCTCAGGATATCAAACTGCCAAACCTATCAAGAATCTTCTATAAGTTTGTAAAATTCTATTATCAATATCCTTTCGTCAATTGCTTTCATAATATCAAATTCTCTTTCCTGTTCATATCAAGGAAATTTATAATTTCTTTGAAGAAAGTCAATCGCAAGCAATTTGGATTCCAAATCTTGATTCTATGAAGTCAATCCTGTTTGGAGGTAATACTTCAGGTAGAAAAGAAGGAATATTTTCATGAGCATCATTTTCAATTACTTTGAATCAACAAAATTTTCAACATTTTGACAATATTTTCTAGCTATCCTGACGTTAAGTGAGAGCTTGATGTCCATATTGATGTATCTTGACCCCTTCGAGAGATTTTCCTTTGTCGCCTTTCACATTGTTGAAAGATTAGCCTTATCTCCAAAAGGATAGCCTTTATTGTCTTTCACGTTGTTGAAAGATTAGCATTCTCTCCGAAAGGATAGCCTTTAGCATCTTTTGCTTTGTCGAGAGACTCGCCTTCTCCTTTCTAAAAGGATCACCTTACTCGTCTTTCGCTTTGTCGAGAGATTCGCCTTCGCCTTTCTAAAATGATCGCCTTACTCGTCTTTCTCTTTGTCGAGAGATTCACCTTCTCCTTTCTAAAATGATCACCTTATTCGTCTTTCGCATTGTCGAAAGAATCACCTTTCTCCTTTGGATCACCTTATCATCTTTCGTGTTGTCGAAAGAATCGCCTTGTTCCTTTGGATTACCTTTGTCATTTTTCGCGTTGTCGAAAGAATCGCCTTGTTCCTTTGGATTGCCTTTATCATCTTTCGCATTGTCGAAAGAATCGCCTTGCTCCTTTGGATTGCCTTTTGTCATCTTTCGTGTTGTCGAAAGAATCGCCTTGTTCCTTTGGATTACCTTTGTCATCTTTCGTGTTGTCGAAAGAATCACCTTTCTCCTTTGGATCATCTTATCATCTTTCGTGTTGTCGAAAGAATCGCCTTGTTCCTTTGGATTACCTTTATCATCTTTCGCGCTGTCGAAAGAATTGCCTTACTCCTTTGGATTGCCTTATCATCTTTCGTGTTGTCGAAAGAATCACCTTTCTCCTTTGGATCACCTTATCATCTTTCGTGTTGTCGAAAGAATCGCCTTGTTCCTTTGGATTACCTTTGTCATCTTTCGCGTTGTCGAAAGAATCGCCTTGTTCCTTTGGATTACCTTTGTCATCTTTCGCGTTGTCGAAAGAATCGCCTTGTTCCTTTGGATTGCCTTTATCATCTTTCACATTGTCGAAAGAATCGCCTTGCTCCTTTGGATTGCCTTTTATCATCTTTCGCATTGTCGAAAGAATCGCCTTGCTCCTTTGGATTGCCTTTTGTCATCTTTCGCGTTGTCGAAAGAATCGCCATGCTCCTTTGGATTACCTTTGACATCTTTCGCGTTGTCGAAAGAATCGCCTTATTCCTTTGGATTACCTTTGACATCTTTCGCGTTGTCGAAAGAATCGCATTGTTCCTTTAGATTACCTTTGTCATCTTTCGCATTGTCGAAAGAATCGCCTTGTTCCTTTGGATTGCCTTTGTGATCTTCCGCGTTGTCGAAAGAATCGCCTTGTTCCTTTGGATTGCCTTTATCATCTTTCGCATTGTCGAAAGAATCGCCTTGCTCCTTTGGATTGCCTTTTGTCATCTTTCGCGTTGTCGAAAGAATCGCCTTATTCCTTTGGATTACCTTTTGTCATCTTTCGCGTTGTCGAAAGAATCGCCTTATTCCTTTGGATTACCTTTTGTCATCTTTCGCGTTGTCGAAAGAATCGCCTTATTCCTTTGGATTGCCTTTGTCATCTTCCGCGTTGTCGAAAGAATCACCTTGTTCCTTTGGATTACCTTTGTCATCTTTCGCGTTGTCGAAAGAATCGCCTTGTTCCTTTGGATTACCTTTGCCATCTTTCGCGTTGTCGAAAGAATCACCTTCCTCCTTTGGATTGTCGTTGACATCTTTCACGTTATCGAAAGAATCGCCTTGTTCCTTCGGATTGCCTTTGTCATCTTTCGCGTTGTCGAAAGAATCGCCTTATTCCGTTGGATTACCTTTGTCATCTTTCGCGCTGTCGAAAGAATCGCCTTACTCCTTTGGATCGCCTTATAATCTTTCGTGTTGTCTAAAGAATCGCCTTATTCCTTTGGATTACCTTTGTCATCTTTCGTGTTGTCGAAAGAATCGCCTTATTCCTTTGGATTACCTTTGTCATCTTTCATGTTGTCGATAGAATCGCCTTTTTCCTTCGGATTATCTTTTGTCATCTTTCGTGTTGTCGATAGAATCGCCTTTTTCCTTCGGATTATCTTTTGTCATCTTTCGCGTTGTCGAGAGAATCGCCTTGTTCCTTTGGATCGCCTGCATTCATCTTTTGCATTGCCGAAAGAGTTGCCTTACTCTTCGTTGGAAAAATTGACTTATTCATCTTTTGCGTTGTCAAAAGAGTTGCCTTACTCTGAAAGAGTTTGCCTTGTCTGTCTTTCGCGTTGCCGAAAGAGTTACCTTATTCTTGTCAAAAGATTGCCATATCTATCTTTCACATTGTCGAAAGAGTCGTCTTACTCCTTAACTTCTTCATATTTCACGATGATGAAAATTCACCGGATCGTCTTGATCATCTTCCAAAATTGCCTCTTACAATTCCATTTCCATCGCCTCGTTCCCCTTCAGGAAAAGTTGTCTTATTCACCTTCCAATATTCCATTTTTCGCCCAATCAGGATAAGGGTATAAACCTGAGCCTCCTTCGATGAGGTATTCCATTTCCACCCGAACAGGATAAGGGTATAAACCTGAGTCTCATTTCGATGAGATATTCCATTTCCCAATCAGGTTAAGGGTCAAACCTGAGCTACATTCCAAGTGAAGTATTTCTGTCCCATCCAGGTTAAGGGCATAAAACCTGAACTTCGCTCTCATAGAGCAAATCTTTCCTCTCCATTCTCCATTCTCCATTTCATATCTACCATCTTCCTCGGGCTAATTTCTTCATACCCAGTCAGATCCTTCTAATTGGGGCATTTTTTTACATATAGCCCAAATTTGGTGTGTTTTTCTTTGCCACTAAGGTCGGCCACAAGCCGGCTTAGTAGCAAAGAGGGGCATCTGTAAACACCCCAAATTTTCACTCACCTCCCCGACATTACCACCAAGCATCATCATCCAGCCTTTGAAATCGCCGAAGGGCAAAATGGTCATTTTCTGAGCCCAGACCTTACAGAAGTCTAAATTTCATCTGCAACTCTCAAAATTTCTCTATTTTTATCTGAGATGTTCAAAATTTTACTCCTGACAGGAGACAGGCATCTCCAAGTCTTGGTTCAAGATTGCATAAGACATGGCATTGCATATCATTGCATGAGCATTTCATATCACTGCACTGCACAACATGTCATTTCGAGGTCCAGAACTCTTGATTTCAAAACTTTCAATCCAGATTCGAATTTCAACTATTTTCAAAATTGATTTCAAAACCCTGGGTCTTCAAAATTATCAATTCTTCCCATTTTACCCCCAAGGCTCTGAATTTCAAAATATTTTCTCAGGAAACAATTTGGATTATTTTCAATAAATTTCAACTCAGATTTTGCCTTTTGTCAGCTATTTCAACTATCCTCCTTTTGCAAAATCGCCCTACAGGGGCCAACTTTTTCCAGAAATTTCTGTTTTACCAATTAGTCCAGATTTTATGAAAATTCCAAAAAGAAGTTGTTTTATACTTATTTCAATAAAGAAGCAATGTGGGACCCACATTGAGGTGGTGTCACACAGGCTTTTCTTTTGAAAAATTTGAATTTTGAAAAAACCCAAAAATATAGGAGCCTTGTCCTCTGGATTGGTGCCACTTGTCTTTTCTCTCTCCTCCCATTTATTTGCCAAGTGTCAGTGTGGGGCTACCTTGAGAAGCCGCCACATGTCAGTGTCCACCATCTTTACCCTGCGCCATGTGTCATTCCAAAGACCACTCTGAGACGCCAAGTGTCATAGGTTGTCCTGTCCAGAAAAAGTGGAGCTTGTCTCCTCTGAGGTGGCGCCACTTGAAGTGTGTCTCCTGCAGATGACACATGTTAATCTCTCATTTCCTCAGAAAAAGCAAATGCCATGTGTCATTCTCTGTTCTTCTCAGAAAAAGTAAATGCCACGTGTCACTTCCTGCTCTCTTCAGAGAAAGCTAGAATTCAAATATTCAAATCTCTCCATAGGTGGCACAAATCCTGAACTTCTACCTTTTTCATTTTGTCTGAGATGGCGCCACATGGCTTGAACCTCCTTCTCTCCCCTCTGCCACGTGTCATTCTCTGCTTCTTTCAGAAAAAGCAGGTGACACATGTCTCCTTCTACCTCCTTCAGAAAAAGTAGAGGACACATGTCTTCTCCAGCTTCCTTCAGAAAAGTAGAGGACACATGTCATTTTTTGCCTCCTTCAGAAAAAGCAACAATTCAAATATTCAAACTCCAGGCTGAGGTGGCGCAAATCCTGAAGTCTCCTCCCTAAATTCATTTGTTGAGATGGTGCCACGTGTCTCTTGCCCTCCTTTTCCTCCCTTTTGCCACATGGCATTGTAGGAGCCACTCTGAGGAACCGCCACATGTCCATCCTCCATTCCTTCAGGGCCAACCTCCATTTGAAATTCAAATCTCTCTCTGAGGTGGCGCCATTTGAGAAGGCTTCTCCAGACAGCTGATACTTGTCTGCCACATGTCCAAACCTCCCTGCATCAGAAAAAGTAGGAAACCCCTTCCTCTGAGGTGGCGCAATCTGGGAGCTTCCTGCAGAGAAAATCAAGCAGAACCAAATTTTGAAAAATTTCAAATTCTACTGAGGTGTCTCACTCACAAAATTCTTATTTTTTATTTTCTAAAAAATCAAAATAGCACCCCTGAGATGGCGCCACATGGAGGGCTCAGATTGAGCGTGTTTGAAATTCAATTTTTTCAGAAAAAAATCTATAAAAACAAGGGTTCACGCCCAGCCTAGGGAGACCATTTTTGAGAGCTTCTTTTGGACTTTGAAATTCGACCTAGCCTTTCTTCAGAACCCATTTTGAACTTTGGAAATCACGCCCCCCTTGGGCTCACTGGAGAAGGTGCAGTGGGTCGATTTTGGTGAATCATCCGAAGCCCGGAGCGAAGAACGAACCAAGCCCTTGGTAGCAGTCCCTTTCAAGAATTTCAAAGCTGCGTAACGAAGCAAGGTGCACCTCTTTTCCTCTTGATTTGATTTCATAATTTGATTCGGGAGTCGTTTGAAGAAAGAGCTCATCCGAGAGATGGATTAAGCTATTCTCATAAAATGACATATATAAAAATACATGATTATGATTCCTTGATGATTTTTAGCAGTCATGCATTTAGCTAGATTTAATTTGCATTTTATTTCGTTAATTTAACATGTTTCATGAATTAATTAGGATTAATTTAGCATTTATTTCAATTCTGCTCAGTTTCAGTAGTTCTCTGTTTTTGTCAGTCATTCCACACGTCATTTCATGCGTGTAATTTTTGTTAAAAAATTCAAAAAAATCATGAAATGCGCCCTTAGGTGTCCCTAGAAATGTGCCAAAAATTCGGAAGCATTTGAATTCGTTTACTGCGGTAAATGTTCAAAAAGATGAGTCGGGTTTTACCACCCGGGATGCATTTTAAATTTTTACTTCCGACTTGTAAAATCGCGATCTCCCTCATAGGAGATCCGATTTTTGATCCGAAAGATGTTCAGAGCTAGAAAATATTTTATGAGATTTTTCTGATTTTTTTACATATCTGACAAAAATCCGAGAGTGCGGAACACGTGTCAGAGCCTGATTTGGGCCTCTGAGACTTTGGATCTACTTAAGTCGATGGGTTATCTTTGGGTGTTGCTCCAAATCCAAATCTGTAAAAAGTGAATATCATGTTCGGGATGTCCTCTATTTGCATCTGAAAGCTTGTGATTTTTAGAACAGTTGTGATACCTGTTTCGGATTTTGTTTGTCAGTCTTATGTTTTACTATATTTATCTGTTCAGTCAATTTAGGATTAAAAAGTTATATTTTTATCCATCTTTCTGTTGGTCAAATGCCGAAGTCATGAACATGAAAGTTGTCCATGTAGATGTCGTGAGTAGCTCTGTTAAATATCAGAAATTTCCATGGCTGTTTTCTATTTATTTAGCATTTTATGTTAGATTAGATCGATTTTACCTCCGTCAGAACCAAATCCCTGTTACCGAACTGACCATGGCCCAAATCCTGAGGCTATAAAAACCAAAAATGTTCAATTTCGGGTCTTTTATCAGTTTGCAAAATATCAGAAGTTTTCATGGTGTAAATCTCGCATTATCATGTTAAGCATTGCATTTGGTTCGGGTCCATAGGCAAAATCTATCCCTTTTAGAACTTTCTTCAAATTTTAGCATTTAAATCATATCATTTCGTGAATTTTAGCATTCTAGGCTGTTTATCAGAGCAGAAATATGCTTCATACCGAATTTGGTATAATTTGGAATCCATTTGAGGTTCGGTTTGGCCATATCATCAAAACAGGGTCCCGCAGGACACGGATCCAAGCGAAAAACAAGTGAAATTCGTTATTTTGGATAAATTGCAAAATGTCAAATTCTGATTTTACAGTCTTAATATGTTTAGCAGCATGTCATTATGCCTCATACTGCATTTCATCATCATTTGATTCAATTTGAATTTCGAAATATCAATTTTACCAAGTTTTCCTTCAAAAAACCCTGATTTTAAAGGTATAACTTTATAATTAGGGGTATTTTGGTCATTTTGACCACCATTTCGAATTTCAAACTATTTTCCACTGAATTTCTTGCATTTACATCATTTGAAATATCAAGGAAGCATGACAATAGGGTTTATATCCAATTAAATCCAATAACTTCATAATATTATTGGAAAATCTTGGAAAAACCCACATATTTGAGCTAACCTTATTTCAAGTTTGGCAGGAACATTCAAAAAAAGGAGCTGAAGATTGCAAATTGCTTTTATTTCATTTATTTAGTGATGTAATAATGTAAATTTTGGAATAAGAGATTTAATTTTCTGCTTAGACTAGGATGCATATCATATAGTTTGAATTTATGCAATATCCTGTTTATGTGATTCATGCACATTATTTCAAAAGCACTATGGATGTACACGAATGGCACGCGCACCAACTCTTAGGGAGTTGATGAACTCGGTGGAATCCATATTTACGGCCCTAGTCGGAATATGGACGAGACCCAGATCCATCATCTTCCTACTAGTCACATTTAGCCTACACTCTTAGGCTATCTTAAAATGCACATCATATTTCTAATATTTTCAAAGTATTGTGCATTAAATCAATTAAACTCTGAACATATTCATGGCCACAGTCTGGATATGTGAAGGATTTATTTTGACTTAATACACATTTTTCCAACAAATTTCTTAGAAATCTTTCAAAGTGCATTCATTCACTCATATCATTTGCATCATGAAATCATTGGTTTTCCCATGATTTTCTTAAGAAAACTTCATTCTCAAAGAAATCGATTTCTCAAGAAACTCTGAGTATTTTCCAAAATCGGTTTTCCCAAGTCAAGTTTTCACAGTTTTCCATGGAAACCAGTCTCTCAAGAAACTTCTAAGTTGGATTTCCAAGATCAAAGTTTCCCTCGTTTTTCCTTGGAAAAGGTTATTTTCTCAAGATTTTCAAAAGAACTTTCTCACCTTTCCCCAAAGATCAAAATCGATTTCCAAGTATTTCAAGGGTAAGATTCCCAGGATTTCAATTTCCCAAGTTCAGTTTTCTTCTCCAATGAATTTTCCTATAAAGTTTTCATCATTTTCCTAAGAAAATTCTCAAAGTCAGAGTTTTCCTGAGAAGTGTTTCCCTTTTTCAAATGTTCATCTTTTTCTCAAGAATCACTTCTATTTTCTCAAGATTTTCAACTCTTCCTGATTTTCTCACATCTTTATGAACTTTCCCGTGATTTAAAAACCCTTTTTCATCTGAGTTTCCTGAGAAATTGACTTTCATCTTTTTCCTGAGAGATTCTTTTCAACTCCAAATATTTTCCAAACATACATCATGTTTTCCCAAGCTGCACTTTTCAAAATCTCATAGCACATGCCTGAATTCTCTGTGCATATAGGATAGAACACGATTTTGATGATTTAACTAAGTCAAGCATAGTTTTGGTCCTTGGTTCGATTACCCCTGTTAAAGGCGGCAGGAACGGTCGAACCTCGTATCGACAGGTCGACCCCCATCCCATGGATTTTCCCGCAATTTTCAAAACGGAGGCGAGTATTTCTAAACATTTTTCCATAATCCGGTCAAGTTTGAATCGCAAAATCATTTTCCTCTCTCTTTTCCTCAAGGGAGGGGAAGAGGGGAAAAATTTCGCGATGATAACAAAAGTACCAGCTCGAAAGTAGGATTTTGATTGATCGACCATCTCCAAAGCAGGATTTGATTGACCGACCAGCTCGAAAGCAGGATTTGATTGACCGACCAGCTCGAAAGTAGGATTTGATTGGCCGACCAGCTCGAAAGTAGGATTTTTTTGACCGACCAGCTCGAAAGCAGGATTTGTTGGCCTGACCAGCTCGAAAGCAGGATTTGATTGACCGACCAGCTCGAAAGCAGGATTTTGTTTGTCCGACTAGCTCGAAAGCAGGATTTGTTTGCCCGACCAGCTCGAAAGCAGGATTTGATTGACCGACCAGCTCAAAAGCAAAATTTGTTTGACCGACCACCTCGAAAGCAGGATTTGATTGACCGACCAGCTCGAAAGCAAGATTTGATTGACCAACCAGCTCGAAAGCAGGATTTGTTTGACCGACCAGCTCGAAAGCAGGATTTGTTTGACCGACCAGCTTGAAAGAAGGATTTGATTGACCGACCAGCTCGAAAGAAGGATTTGATTGACCGACCAGCTCGAAAGCAGGATTTGTTTGACCGACCAGCTAGAAAGCAGGATTTGTTTGCCCGACCAGCTCGAAAGCAGGATTTGATTGCCCGACCGGCTCGAAAGCAGGATTTTTTGGAAGTACCAGCTCGAAAGCAGGATTTTATTGACCGACCAGCTCGAAAGCAGGATTTTTTGAAAGTACCTGCTCGAAAGCATGATTTGATTGACCGACCAACTCGAAAGCAGGATTTGATTGACCGACCAGCTCGAAAGCAGAATTTTTTGAAAGTACCAGCTCGAAAGCAGGATTTGATTGCCCGACCAGCTCGAAAGCAGGATTTGATTGGTAAGAATGATTGACATTGATAGAGTTGTGACTCGAAGGTTTTGAGAATGATGGATATTTGATGAGATTGTAATCTGAAGGCTTGAACTTGATATACATTGATGAAGTTGTAATCCGAAGGCTTGAAAAGGAATTTGTGACCCGAAGGCTTGACAGTGATAGACATGAATGAGATTGTAACCCGAAGGCTTTGAAATTTTGAGAGATATAGATAAAATTGTGACCCGAAGGCTTGAAAATGATATACTTTGATGAAGTTGTGACCCAAAGGCTTGAAGATGATAGACATTGATAAAATGGTAACCCGAGGGCTTGATAATGAAAGACATTTGATGAATTGATAGACATTTGGTGAGAATTTAGGATATAATAGACAATGATTCAGGTTTATCCCTTAACCTGAAAGGGAAGAGAATACCTTGAAGGCCGAGGTTTAGTTTTGCCCCTCGACCTGAAAGGGAGGAGGGAGATTTTTGAGGATATATTTGAGACTTGAATTTAGAAAGGATATGACAAGATTTATGATTTAGGATTTAGATGGACCGCACAGTTAGCTGTTTGTGGTCCGATTTTCAGGATTTAACCCCCTTATCCTGAACAGGGATAAGAATAAAATTTAAACAGATAGAAGGAAAATAAAATTTGATAAAATATTGATAAAAAATGGAGAAAATTTTAAGGAAATTGTAAACACCCCAAATTTTCACTCACCTCCCCAACATTTTCACCAAGCATCATCATCCAGCTTCCGAAATTGTCGAAGGGCAAAATGGTCATTTTCTGAGATTGGACCGTGCAGAAAGTCCTAAATCCCATGCTTGAGTCTCAAAATCTCTCTATTTAGACTCAGAAATATCTCCAAACTGCAAAATCTCAAAATCCTATTCTTGACAAGAAGCTAGAATTTCCAATTTTGAATTCAGAGCGACATTTCAAGAAACATGTATTTGCATAGCATTGCATGAACATTTCATATCACTGCACTACACAACATGTCATTTCGATGTCCAGAACACTTGATTTCAAAATTTTCAATCTAGATTAGAATTTCAACTATTTTTAAAATCAATTTCAAAACCCTGGGTCTTCAAAATTATCAATTCTTCCCATTCTACACCCAGGACTCTGAATTTCAAAATATTTCCTCAGAAAAACAATCTGGATAGTTTTCAATATGGATTTCAGCCACTTCACCTCAATTTTTGCCCCTTTTGTCAGTTATTTCAACTATCATTCTTTTACAAAATCGCCCTACAGGGGCCAACTCTTGTAAAAAATTTCTATTTTACCAATTAGTCCAGATTTTGTGAAAATTCCAAAAAGCGGTTTTGTTGTCTTGTCCTTATTTCAATAAAGAAGCAATATGGGACCCACATTGAGGTGGTGTCACATAGGCTTTTCTTTTGAAAAACCTGAATTTTGAAAAACCCAAAAATATAGAAGCCTTGTCCCTGGATTGGCGCCACTTGTCTTTTTCTCTCTCCTACCATTTACCTGCCAAGTGTCAGCGTGAGGTTCACCTAGAGGTGGCGCCACATATCATTTTCTCTCTCCTTCCATCCTCCGGTACGTGTCAGTGTGGGGCCACCTTAAGATGCTGCCACATTTCATTAGACATCCTCTTCATTCCATGCCACGTGTCAGTGTCCACCATCTTCACCCTGTGCCATGTGTCATTCCAAGGTCACCCTGAGATGCCACGTGTCATGTGCTGCCTTGTCCAAAAAAGGTAGAGTTGTCTCCTTCTGAGGTGGCGCCATCTGAGGTATTCTCTCCTGCAGCAGACACGTGTCATTCTCTGCTCTTCTCAGAAAAAGCAAGTGACACATGTCACTCCCTGCTTTTTTCAGAAAAAGCAAGTGACACATGTCATTCTCTGCTCTTCTCAGGAAAAGAAAGTGACACATGTCACTCCTTGCTTTTCTCAGAAAAAGCAAGTGACACGTGTCACCCTCTGCTCTTCTCAGAAAAGCAAGGGACACGTGTCTCTCTCTGATTTCTTCAGAAAAAGCAAGTGACACATGTCACTTTCTGCCTCTTTCAGAAAAGCAACAATTCAAATATTCAAACTTCAGGCTGAGGTGGCAAAAATCCTGAAGTCTCCTCCTTAAATTCATTTTTTGAGATGGTGCCACGTGTCCCTTTCCCTCCTTTTTCTCTCTCCTACCACATGGCATTGTAGGAGCCATCCTGAGGTGGCGCCACATGGACACCCTCCCTTCTTCCAGAGCCAACCTCATTTGAATTTCAAATTTCTTCCCTGAGGTGGCACCATCTGAAGAACCTCCTCCAACAAGCTGACACTTGTCAGGTATGGAACCATCCTGGACTGCCACATGTCCAGATCTCCTTTCATCATAAAAAGTAAAATTCAAACTCCTCTGAGGTGGCACCTTCTGAGCCCACTGCCCTGTTCTTCTTACACATGTCAAGAGCCACTCTGATGTGGCGCCACATGGCTTGCTCCTACTGCTTCTAGATTCAAACCTCAGACTCCCTTTTGAGGTGGCGCCATTCCATAGCCCCACTTGGCCTCAATTTTCATTTTTTATTTTATTCAAAATAAAAATAGCCCCATGAGGTGGCACCACATGAGGGCTCCATGCAAAAAGCAAACTTTGAATTTCAAACCCCAGGTAGCACCCTCTGAGGTGGCGCCATTTGGGAGACTCCTGCAGAGAAAATCAAGCTACATTTTGAAAAATTTCAAATTCCTCTGATGAGGTGTCTCACCCACAAAATTCTCATTTTTATTTTCTCAAAAATCAAAATGGCATGCCCTGAGATGGCGCCACATGGAGGGCTCAGATTAAGCCTCTTTGAATTTCAAAATTTTCCAAAAATTTCTATAAATACAAGGCCCTACGCCCAGCCTAGTGGGGGCTCCTGCTTGAGATCTGAACTTCAATTTAGAATGCCAATTTTTCCTTTCTCTGTTTCCCTTTGAATTCGCACCCTCTCTGGAGTCCCTCATCAAGGTAGCCGCTCGTCTCTGAGGTGTCAAAGCAGCAAAAGAACACAAGGTGAATCTCTATTCTAATTGATTTTATCGAAATAATGCCTTTGTCTTTATTTGTATTTTCGCTTGAAGAAAAAGTCACAAACATGAAAGTTGTTCCTGTATGTGTCGTGAATAGCTCAGTTAAATATCAAAAATTGCCATGGCTGTTTTCTATTTTTTAGCATTTTTATATCAGATTAGGTCAATTTTTACCTCCGTCAGAACCAAATCCCTGTTACCGAACTCACCATGGCTCAAATCCCGAGGCTGTAAAAACTAAAAATGTTTCATTTCGGCTCCTTTAGCAGTCTGCAAAATATCAGAAGTTTTTATGGTGTAAATTTTGCATTATCATATTAAGTATTGCATTTGGTTTGGGTCTGTAGGCGAAATCCACCATTTTTAGAAATTTCTTTAGATTTTAGCATTCAAATCATATCATTTCGTAATTTTTAGCATTCTAGGCTGTTTATCAGAGTAGGTAGATGCTTCATACCGAATTTGGTGTAATTTGGAGTTTATTTGAGGCTTGGTTTAGCCATAATATCAAAATAGGACCCCGCGGGACCCGGATCCAAGCAAAAAACAAGCGAAATTTGTAATTTTGGATAAATTGCAAAATATCAAATTCTGATTTTACAATCCTAAGGTGTTAAGCAGCATGTCATAATGCCTCATACTGCATTTCAACATCATTTGATTCAATTTGAATTTCGAAATATCAATTTTACCAAATTTTCTCTAAAAAAACCCTGATTTTAAAGGTATAACTTTATAATTAAGGGTATTTTGGTCATTTTGACCACCATTTCGAATTTCAAACCATTTTCTACTGAATTTCTTGCATTTTCATCATTTCAAATATCAAGGAAGTATGAGAATAGGGTTTATATTCGATTAAATCCAATAATTTCATAATATTATTGGAAAATCTTGGAAAAACCCACATATTTGAGCTAACCCCATTTCAAGATTTGGCAGGGACATTCAAAAGAAGGAGCTCAAGTCTGCAATTTCTTTTATTTCTTTTATTTCATTTATTTAGTGATGTAATAATGTAAATTTTGGAATAAGAGATTTAATTTCCTGCTTAGACTAGGATGCATATCATATAGTTTAAATTCATGCAATATCCTGTTTCTATGATTCATGCATCTTATTTTGCAAAATCACCATGGATGTACACGAATGGCACGTGCACCAACTCTTAGAGAGTTGACGGACTCGGTGGAGTCCATATTTACGGCCCTAGTCGGAATATGGATGAGACCCAGATCCATCATCTTTCTACCAGTCACATTGAGCCTACACTCTTAGGCTATCTTAAAAATGCACACCATATTTCCAAATTTTCAAAGTATTGTGCATTAAATCAATTAAACTCTGAACATATTCATGGCCACAGTCAGGATATGTGAAGGATTTATTTTGACTTAATACACATTTTTCCAACAAATTTCTTAGAAAATCTTTCAAAATGCATTCATTCACTCATATCATTTGCATCATGAAATCCTTGGTTTTCCTATGATTTTCTTAAGAAAACTTCATTCTCAAAGAAATCGATTTCTCAAGAAACTATGAGTATTTTCCAAAATCGGTTTTCCCAAGTCAAGTGTTCACAGTTTTCCATGGAAACTTGTCTCTCAAGAAACTTCTAAGTTGGATTTCCAAAATCAAAGTTTTCTCTCAATTTTTTTTGGAAAATGTTATTTTCTTAAGATTTTCAAAAGGAGTCTTCCAACCTTTCTCGAGAATCAAAAATCAATTTTCAAAGGGGTTTAAGGCTAAGATTCCCAAGATTTCAATTTCCCAAGTTCAGTTTTTCTTCTCAAATGAGTTTTCCTATAAATTTTCCATCATTTTCCTAAGAAAATCCTCAAAGTCAGAGTTTTCTTGAGAAGTGTTTTCCTTTTTCAAATGTTCACCTTTTCTCAAGAATCACTTCTATTTTCCCAGGATTTTCAACCATTCATGATTTTCCCACAACTTTATGAACTTTCTCGTGATTTCAAAAACCCCTTTTCCACTGATTTTCTTGAGAAATTGACCTTTTCCCTGAGAAATATCTTTCAACTCCAAATATTTTCCAAGCATACATCATGTTTTCCCAAGCCTCATTTTCCAAAATCTCATAGCACATGCTTGAATTCTCTGTGCATATAGGATAGAACACGATTTTGATGATTTAACTAAGTCAAGCACAATTTTGGTCCTTGGTTCGATTACCCCTGTTAAAGGCGGCAGGAACGGTCGAACCTCGTACCGACAGGTCGATCCCCATCCCATGGATTTTCCCGCAAATTTCAAAATGGAGGCGAGTATTTCAAAACATTTTCCAAAATCCGGTCAAGTTTGAATCGCGAAAGCGTTTCCCTCTTTCTCTTTCGCAAGGAAGGGAAGACGGGAAATTTTTTGCGATGATAACAGGTTTGGCGACCGTGATGGGACCTGTCCTTGTCTGATCAAAAGTGTGTTTGACTTAGTTTAATTATCAAAATTATGTTCACAAAATGTCAGCTCTTTACTTTTGATATCATGCAAACCTAGGAGCCTAGATTCTGACCCAGCTGACACTGACTGCATGTAGACTAGGCATGGTTTGGTAGGACCAGATTGAGGAGATATTTTCATGCTCACATAGACTTAGGTTTAAATACAACTCTCCTCAATTTAGGATCTGAATGCAAACAATGTATGCTTCTTCAAAGTTTTCAAAATCTATCTCTCTAGGATTTAGAGCCTTCTATTTCTTGCATGTGATCATTTTTTCAAAACTCCCTTACCTATCATTACCCAGTCTTCACGTTGCTGGGCTCTCTTCCAGAACCCTAGTTCGGGACAGAGCCTCACAACTGGGCCAATTATTTGGGTTAACACCCCCCTACCACGTACCGCGGGCCACAGTCCGAAGTATATCGGTAGGCGCTCAAGGATGTTGGAAAACCTTACCTTAGAACCAGAGTTGAGAATGTATGCCACGTACCTTGGATTTTAATTCGGATATATCGGCATAACCAGATTGGACAAAGATGATCTGAACCTAGAGTTAGGGTTAGGGTCCTACAGCTGTTTTCAAAGTGATGCATCTAGAGTCAGCCTTTTAGGGAGTGCTGAATGTGCATAAATGTTTGTGCAGGATGTGATTGTATGTGTGATTTCCTCAATTCTTTATATTTCCCAATGTTTTCCAACTTATTAGGCCTTTTTCAAAACATCCTTATTTTCCACAAGATGTTTTTCTCAAACCCTGGATGATTTTCTCAAATATCCCATTTCTTTTAAAACTCCAGGTGATTTTTCATTCTACCTTTCTACTGGATCTCGAATTTCCAGCTGCATTTTATATCCTGCCTGCAAAAAGTTTTCAAAATTTCCCACATTTTCCTAAGTCTCATTCTGAGTCTTTCTCTATTTTCAGTTCGATGGCAACCAGTCAAGTTGATCCTATCTTTCTTGAAGGTCACATCTCCTACGAGGTGCGACAAGGTCGTCCTGAACATCGATCCCTTAGCACCAGAACTTTCATTCCCCGGTGGTACTATTCTTGGCTCAAAAGCTTTTCCCGAATGTTCCCGGACCATCTGAGCGAGTGCGGATTAGAACTGGCATCAGCAGTCGGAAAGCAGACCATCAATGACAACCTGATTCACGCAATGGCGGAGCGATGGAATCCCTGGACGTGTACCTTCTGGTTCCCTTGGGGAGAAATGACCGTTTTAATGGATGAATTTTCAGAAATCATGGGATTACCAGAACCAGCCGGTCAACCAGACGATCCATAAGAACATCAATTCCTTATCAATGTCAGGGGTTTGGACCCCCGAGACTCCTTAGCCCGTATGACAGGCCGCCGATCCTGGCCCCTGATCCAGTTGGAGGGAAATGAATATGTTGACCTGCTCGAGTTATACCGCCAATACGGGACCTTCGTTGAAGTCAGTTCGCTATCCCGGACAGCTAAAGAAAGGATTCAGAATGCAATGGTTCTGTGCACTGTAGGATTATCCCTCTTTCCAGATGGACAAAACTACATGGACATCAGAATAATCCAGCTTATGAGAAGATGGGGAAGTCGGCAGACCAATCGCCTTTCCATAGCCATGGCAGCGCTCGACTTCCTATATCGAGGTCTGACTCGATTCTCACTGGGAGAATCCATCTTAGTTGAAGGTTGCATCTACGCACTTCAATCCTGGTTCTTCCAGCATGTTCCAGCCCGAGCAAGCTCTTTCAGATACAATGGTCAAGAACTTCTCCCAGTGTCGCAATACCGAACCATGGTCAACAACATTCAAGAAGATGATATAGTTTGGGACTATTTTGATCGGCAATTATCCCCTCCCAGATATACATACGCTTATGGCAAGCGGTTCAACTTGCTGGGACCTTTCTTCTGCACTTACTACCAACCAGAGCGATGTGTTCGGCAGTTCTCCCAGAGGCAACAGTACGTCGAAGCCCGACTGTTATCAGGAGCTATGGCAGAGTTCGATTTCACCTCCGCACAATGGTCCGGGGCATATCATTCTGCTCGCTACAGCTGGGATTCCTTTGTCTCTCTTAAAATCTTTCCTGGTCCTAGAGTGTCTGCCGACTATCATGAATGGTGGCAAATTGTCTGTCCTCCACCTCTTTGTCAAGATCAATAAAATAATGTTTCCTCATTTCTATAAAATTTTCTCTCTTTCTATTATGGTTTGACGACCTCGCCTAGGTAACAAGGTATATTTTCGTTGTTTATTTCTCTTGCAAAAAGAATGACAACACAATTGTCGTGATTCTCACGACGACTCAGTCCCTAGTAATGGGATATCTTTTTCAAATTGTTTACCATATTTTCAGCAAATATTTCTTCCAAAAACCAATTCCTACAGAGTCTAATCAGGTCTTTGCCCTGCAGAGAGCTTTTACAACATTTGATGGTTCAAACAAGGTCAGGCAAAAGAACAACACCGCAGTACTCGTCAGCCTCAGAAGAAGAGATGGGTTCCCCCCGGTCTGAGAGGAGTCAAGAGCAGCAACAAGAAGATGATGGCATAGACCCTCAAATGTATGCCATGTTTCGAAAGATGATGAACAAAATGATGAATGAGCAACCCGGGACCAGCTCGGAAAGAAACCCATTCAGAGAAAAGTTCCATGACCAAAGGGACAAGAGGACTTCCAGAAAGCAGGTCCAACCGGAAGAAATCTCAGATGGAACAGACTCAACTGAAAACACAGAGGAAGAGTATGAAGTGCCTCCAGTATTTCAGAAGCGGGGCCGAGAATAGAGAAAAAGCCGCAGATCAAAGAGCCGAGATGCAAAAGAGCCTCTGCAAGCACAGTTCAGGGAAATGGCCCGAGTTGTCAAGGATCTGCAAGCCCGCGACAAGGGAAAGAAAGTCTTCACCAGTGAGGACTTCTATGACGGCTTAGAAGGGGATGATGATCTGGAAAATCTTTCCCGGAAATTCATCAAATTCGACGATTCTGGCGACCCAAAAGCTCATCTCGCCACTTTCTTTGCAAAATGCTCTCGGTTTAAAAGGGACAACAGAGCACTATTCTTATGCTTTCCCCGCAGCTTGGAAGGAGTTGCAGCTAAGTGGTATGCTGAGCATATCAACCCCATCGAGCTCAAGGAGTTCGACAAAGTTGTAAATCTGTTTATTGAACGCTTCTTGTTTAACACATAAGTGCTGCCTACATTGAGTCATCTCTGCAATCTTAGGCAGAATGAGAATGAAAAAGCACGGGACTTTATCCACAGATGGAGATCGGCCTGCAACAAAATGAGAGATCCTATCTCGGAAAGGCACGCACTATCCCTAATCCTCAACAACTTTTCGCAGCCTTTAAGAGGATTGATCTCCACAGCACCATCCAGGACTTTCATTGAGTTGACTGAACGAGCCGAATGACTCGAACTGAGTGTGTAAAATGGAGTCTATGAAGGCTTCACCTTTTCCAAAAGCAACTCCAAGGTGAGCAAAAGAAGAAAGCTCACTTCACCTATTCTGCCAACAACAACAACAAAGGTCGAAATCAGTACAGAGGGCAGAAGAGGGATTACTGCTATAGCGCAGGAAGTTCAAACAACAAAGTAGATCAGAAAGCAAAGCCTGCCCCTCAATACAGCAAGCCTCCTGAGCAGGATCAAGGGCCGAAACTGCGTGAGAAGACTAGACATGAAGGATGGAGTTATGATAGAAAATTTACTCCTTTAGACCAAACACTCGAGGATGTGCTCGAGTACATGTTGTCAAAAGAGATGGTCAAGTTGCCCAAATTGGCCAATCCCCCTGTGCCTATGGGGAAGTGGAAGGATCAATTTTGCAAGTTCCACAGGACAGTGGGCCACAACACTGAGAACTGCTTTGTTTTCAAAAACATCGTGCAAGATCTTATTGAAAAAAAATCTTTTAGTGGAAGGAGAAGAAGAAGAAGAGAAAATGGATATTCTCAATCAGCCCTTTCTTCCACACATCACGGCAGTAGTGTCTGCACAGCCATTTCTACTGCACGAACACATCAAGCCGTGTTCTGCACAAGATCTCCAAGTTCAGCACCAGGTTTCGGTGCTACGACAAGCAACTCCTGATTCAAAGAAGATGGATCTAATCTCAGCATTGGGCAAGATGAAAGTTTCTGAAGCACCTGTAAAGTCAGCCCCCAAGTCAAAAGGAACTCCTGACTTCTTCAAGCAAATTATCAAACCCAGGCCGGAGAGTTCAAGTCAGACGCCTCTGACCGCTCTATCCAATGTTTCCATCTTTGACTTGGACAAAAATTCTAGCAAGCACCAGCGAGTACTGGATGATTTACTCAGGAAAATCAAGGTTAGGCCCAGTACCACTCCTTAAGACATGACACAGATTGTGAACTCTGCCATGACAAATGCGCCAATCACCTTCTCGGATGAGGACCTTTCAAAGCCTCATTCATTTCATAACAATGCCTTATACATTGTCGTTCGAGTCAGAGGAATGACAATACCGCATGTGTTGGTCGATGGAGGCAGTAACCTCAATATTTGTCCCAAGATGACCGCAAAAGCATTAGGGATCAAGGATGAAGAATATATTTCAGATCCCATCACTATCTACGGATTTGACAACCATAGTCAAATAACAAAATGGAAGATATTTCTGGAGGTATTCATCAACTATTCAGTGCACTCCGTCCTTTTCCATGTGGTCAATGTGCCACCCACCTACAATTTGCTACTCGGAAGAACATGGATTCATAACGCAAATGCAGTGCCTTCCACCCTGCATCAATGCGTAAAATGGTCAAAAGGTGGAATGATTACCACAATACTGGGAGAAGACATAGACGAAAGGCTCCCACAGCCCATGATTCCCCGGCCATCATTCACCGCGGATATTCCCAGCATCAGGGAAAGTGAAGAAATCAGTCACAGAGAGAATCGAGAAATACTCCAGGCATCATCGGAACTATCTCTGCACACTGTAGCCATGACCCGATGGAGAGGTCCTCAATTCTTCAAGGTTGGAGGCCGAATCAACTACAGTACCATTAAGGATCACCCATTGTTTCCACAATTCATGAAGTCAAGAAAAGGATTTGAGTTACTCCTGAAGCACAGTTATCAACCCTTCAAAGGACTCGGCAAGAACGAAGATGGCCGCATCGAGCCAGTGATCCAGAAGCATCGTCCCCACAGAGCAGGACTGGGGTTCTTCGGAGGAAGCTCGTCAAAGAAGACTGTTTTTGTCAAAGGGGCACATTAAATACCATTTGTTATTTTCTATTCTTTCAAAATAAATGTCTCATTTTATCAATGCCTTTGATCAATCAATAAAATTCCAAATTTCTTTGTCTATCCGGATGCCATCTGTCTCCTTTCCTTCTATCTCTTCATTATAATTTTAAATACCATCTTATGCATAGTTCTCTTCAAATGATTGCTTGTCTTACGGTGGGCAATTTTATCAGAACCAAATTTCTTATCAAAAAAATTTCAGAATGACTTCTCGGACAATCAAGAAGCTTGTTCTCAATCTCAAGGCTTTTCAGAAATCGACAGCAATTCATCGAGTCAAAGCAAGCACCGAAGATGGCAAGATTGCAAAGCGATCAGATGATTGTGAAAAATACGATCAGTCTCTTCAGGATTTACCAGAGTTTGCTGCAGTTCAGAAGCAGGATGAACCATCTGCTCTAGTACAAGACCCGACCGAAGATGTCAATATCATTTCAGAGGAAAATCCCAAAATTCTCCAGATCGGAACCAGTTTGAGTCCGGGAGAAAAGGAAAGGCTCATTAAATTTCTCAAGCAACATGAGGAAGTGTTTGCATGGACATATGAAGATATGCCGGGCTTAGACCCAAAATTAGTCGAACACCGTCTCGTCTTAAAACCGGATGCTAAACCCGTTAAGCAAAAGCTGAGAAAAATGGATCCCAGAATAGAACAACAAGTCAAAGAAGGACTTGAAGATCTGCTCAACGCAGGATTTATCTGAGTTATTGACTACCCAGATTGGTTAGCCAATATCGTCGTTGTCCCAAAGAAAAGCGGCAAAGTGAGGATCTGCATAGACTTCAGAGACCTCAATAAGGCAACTCCGAAGGATGACTATCCACTTCCAAGCATCGATCTTCTAGTCGACAGCACGGCAAGACATGCCATGTTCTCCTTTATGGATGGATATTTCGGCTACAATCAGATTAAGTTGTCCGCCCGCGACCAATCAAAAACTTCCTTCACTACGCCTTGGGGCACTTTCTACTACACAGTTATGCCTTTTGGGCTCAAGAATGCTGGAGCAACATATCAACGAGCAATGGCCGTTATCTTTCACGATCAGATGCGCAAAATCATGGATGCGTATGTTGACGATATTCTCGTGAAATCTAAAGAGGAAGAAGATCACCTCGAAGCGCTTGACCAAGTGTTTAAGCGGTTCATCCTTTATAAGTTAAGGCTTAACCCGCAAAAATGTGTCTTTGGAGTCGAATCAGGCAAACTATTGGGTTTTCTGGTCAGCAAAAAGGGAATTGAAGTCGACCCAGCAAAAGCAAAGGCTATCATTGATATGCCACTCCCAACAAATCTCAAAGAATTGCGTAGCCTTCAAGGACGTATGCAATCAATCCGGCGATTTATTTCCAACTTGGCGATGAGATGCAAACCTTTCAACCACTTGCTCAGAAAAGGAGTTAAGTTCGAATGGGGACCAGAGTGTCAACAATCATTCGATCAAATCAAGAAATATCTTCTCAATCCTCCCATCCTGAAGCCGCCAGAATTGGGAAAACCTCTTTTGCTATACATCTCAGTCAATCAAGTTGCATGCGGCGGATTCTTGGCGCAGTACAAAGAAGGCAGCTTGATAGAACATGCCATCTATTATGTGAGTAAGACTTTCATAGACTATGAAAAAGATACTCTCAAATAGAAAAGACCTGCCTAGCTCTGGTATGGATGTGTCAGAAGCTAAGACACTACCTGCTGGCATCTGAAGTCAAAATCTTGTCCAAACTCAATCCTCTTAAGTACATCTTGGAGCAACCTTTCCTCAGCGGACGAGTCGCAAAATGGCAAGTCTTACTAATGCAGTATGACTTAGAATATGTCTCGCAGCAATCAATCAAAGGCCAAGCAATTGCAGATCAATTGCCAGATTTTCCTTTGGCAGAAGAGGTGAAAGCCGAAGATGATTTCCCAGATGAGCAAATATGCAACATCCAGCGATACCCGATCTGGAATTTGTTTTTCGATGCTTCCAAGAATATGGCCGGAATAGGCATTGAAATCCTATTAATCACTCCTGAGAAAGAGATGATTCCAATTTCTCTCAAGTTAGATTTTCAATGCACCCATAACATGGCTGAGTATGAAGCCTTGATTCAAGGTCTGAAGATTCTACTAGAATTCAATGTTAAGAGAGTGCATGCCTACGATGACTCATTACTGGTTGTCAATCAAGTTCAAGCCGAATGGCAAGTCAAAGATCAAAAGTTATTTCCTTATCAGAAAATTGTTTCAGCTCTTGTCAGCAAGTTTGAAGAATTTCAGCTATTCCATATCAAGAGAAATTTTAATCAAGTGGCCGATAGCCTAGCCAGTTTAGGCTCAATTATGGCATTCAAGAATGGAGAACCTTGTTGCTCCTTCGAAATTGGCAGACTTGACCAACCTGCTTTCCTTCCAACAGAGCAAGTACACCAAGCTGAGCAAAAGAAGAAGCCTTGGTATTACAATATCAAAACTTTTATAGAAACCGGTAAATTTCCTCCGGAACTCTCAAAGAAAGAGCAGCGAGCAATCCAGCGTATGTCTACTCAATACTTCATTTTGGCGAACGTCCTATATCGTCGAGGATTCAGTTCAGAGTATTCCAGATGTTTAGATGAAGACGAAGCCAAAGAAGTCGTGCGAGAAGCACACAAAGGCATTTGTGGTGGCCACGTCGGCTACCAAACCCTTGTCAAGCAAATCATCAGAGCAGGTTACTACTGGAAAACTATGCAGCAAGACTGTTATCATTATGTGAAGAAGTGTGTGCAATGTCAGATACACGCACCTTCTATTCATGCTCCGGCAACTTACTTGTAATCCGTTGTTTCTCCATGGCCGTTCTCTATGTGGGCTTTCGATGTCGTAGGTCTCATCACTCCTTCAGCTTCAAATGGCCACAAATATTTCCTTGCCGCAACAGAATATTTCACCAAGTGGGTAGAAGCTATCACTCTCCGTACAGTAGAAGGCCGACATGTGGTCTCTTTTATTCACAAGAACATCCTTTGCCGTTTCGGCATCCCACATGACATCGTGTCAAATAATGGCAGTCATTTTAAGAATGAAAAGATGAAGACATTCTGCTCAAAGTTCAAAATCTATCATCATTTCTCCGCTCCCTACTATCCTCAAGGGAATGGTCAGGCAAAGGCCACCAATAAAATTTTAATTCGTATCTTGGAGCGAACTGTGGAAACAGGCCGCGACTGGCATGAGAAGATCCACGATGCATTATGGGCCTACCGGACCACCATTCGTACACCAACGAATGCTACTCCATCAGAATTGGTCTACGAAACAGAAGTAGTATTGCCGCTACATGTTCAAAAGCCCGCTTTGAAATTCGCGTCGCTTCTAGAATTACCTCTTGATCAATACCAACAGCAGCGACTAGTGCAGCTAGAGTTACTCGACGAGAGAAGGCTAAAAGCAGCAGAGCATGCTCAATCCTATCGCCAGAGAGTAGCCAGGCAATATGCGAAGTCTATCATCGAAAGAAGATTCAAAGTCAATGATTTAGTACTTCGATCCACAACTTATCTCAAGCATCGTCCCGGCGGCAAATGGTCGCCAAATTGGGAAGGTCCCTATGTTGTTAAAGAAGCATTACCCCGCAACTCATATCGGCTCATCAATGTCGATGGGGTAGAATTGCCAGATCCCATTACTGCTCGACACTTGAAAAAGTTTTATACTTGAAACATTTATTCTCCTCTTGTAATCCTTCCTATTTTCTTTCAAATAATGATCAAACTTTCTTTTCCCAGTTACACTGGGGCATTTTTAAAATTTTGTTCTGTATGCAGGCAGGATAAACAAATTCCTCATTTCATGCACTTGCGCATTCATATGCATCAATTCATATTCATTTGAATTCAAGTGCATTGACAACAATCCGGTCAGTATTGGGATTTCAACAAACAGTCCCATCACAATTCCTAATGATTCAAAATTGAAAGGTAATCACTAGTACTGAACCAAAACCCAACGCTCGAACTGGTATTATTTCAAAATCCAGTGTTCAAACTGGCACATTTTCAAAATCCCAAAATTTTGGAAAACCGAGTTCCGACTCGGGTTTTTATTCAAATCATTTTCCTTTGTTGATCCGGGTTCCGACTCGAGATCTCTTTATTTATTCGAGCTCAGATTCAAGCTCTTTATTTTCTTTTGTTGATCCGGGTTCCAACTCGTGATCTCTCTACATCATTCGAGCTCTAACTCGAGCTCTTCATTTTTTTCATTTGTTGATCCGGGTTCTGACTCGAGATCTCTTTATTTATTCGAGCTCAGATTCGAGGTCTTTATTTTCTTTTATTGATCCGGGTTCCGACTCGTGATCTCTCTACATCATTCGAGCTCTAACTCGAGCTCTTCATTTTTTCATTTGTTGATCCGGGTTCCGACTCGAGATCTCTTTATTCATTCGAGCTCTTTATTTTCATTTGTTGATCCAGGTTCCGACTCGAGATCTCTTTATCCATTCGAGCTCAGATTCGAGCTCTTCATTTTTTTCTGTTGATCCGGGTTCCGACCCGAGATCTCTTTATCTTATCCAAGCTCTAATTCAAGCACTTCATTTTCTTTTGTTGATCCGGGTTCCGACTCGTGATCTCATTACCTCATTCGAGCTCTCCATTTTCTTTTGTTGATCCGAGTTCTGACTCGTGATCTCATTATCTTATTTGAGCTCTGATTCAAGCTCTTCATTTTCTTTTGTTGATCCGAGTTCCGACTCGTGATCTCATTATCTTATTTGAGCTCTGATTCGAGCCTTTCATTTTCCTTTGTTGATCCGGGTTCCGACTCATGATCTCATTACCTTACTCGAGCCCTGACTCGAGCTCTTCATTTTCTTTTGTTGATCCGGGTTCCGACTCGTGATCTCTGTATTTTATTCGAGCTCTGACTCGAACTCATTATTCTCCTTTGTTAATTCAAGTCATTTCGATCCTCAGGGTCTGTCAATTGCTCAAATTTGATATTTTGCCCTCCAAATTTCAATTTAAACCTTCAAATCAGGCAATTCTCCAATTCCGACCTTCGGGTCACCCAATTTCCCATTCTCAATTTCAATTACCAATCTCCAAATTTTCGACCTTTGGGTCACCCAATTTTCGACCTTCGGGTCACTCAATTTCTAATTTTCGACCTTCGAGTCATTCAATTTCCATTTTTCGACCTTCGGATCATTCAATTTCCAATTTTCGACCTCCGGGTCACTCAATTTCCAATTTTCGACCTTCAGGTCAATCAATTTCCAATCTTTGACCTTCAGTTCACTCAATTCTCAATTTTGACCTTCGAGTCACTCAATTCTCAATTTCGACCTTTAGGTCACTCAATTCTCAATTTCGACCTTTTGGTCAACCAAAATTCTCAATTTCGACCGCCAGATCGTCCAATTTCCATTCCCCGCTCAGGATAAAGGAACAATCCTGAAACCATTCATAGAAGCAATTTAACTCTCTATAATGGTCCTCGTTCTTCATTGAACTGATATTGTTCCCAGTGAACTGATAGTCGTTCTTCATTGAACTGATAGCGTTCTAAGTGAACTGATAGTGTTCCAAGTGAACTGATAATCGTTCTTCATTGAACTGATAGTGTTCCAAGCGAACTGATAATCGTTCTTCATTGAACTGATAGTGTTTCAAGTGAACTGATAGTCGTTCTTTATTGAACTGATAGTGTTCCAAGTGAACTGATAGTCGTTCTTCATTGAACTGATATTGTTCCAAGTGAACTGATAGTCGTTCTTCATTGAACTGATATTGTTCCAAGTGAACTGATAGTCGTTCTTTATTGAACTAATAGTGTTCCAAGTGAACTGATAGTGTTCCAAGCGAACTGATAGTCGTTCTTCATTGAACTGATAGTGTTCCAAGCGAACTGATAGTCGTTCTTCATTAAACTGATAGTGTTCCAAGCGAACTGATAATCGTTCTTCATTGAACTGATAGTCATTCCTCATTGAACTGATAGTGTTCCCAAGTGAACTGATAGTTGTTCTTCATTGAACTGATAGTGTTTCCAAGTGAACTGATAGTCGTTCTTAATCGAACTAATATTGTTCACCCAAATGAACTGATAGTCGTTCTTCATTGAACTGATATAGTTCCCAGCAAACCGATGATCGTTCTTAATTGAACTGATATTATTCCCAGCAATGGTCGTTCTTAATTGAACTGATAGTATTCCCAAGCGAATTGATAGTCGTTCCCAGCGAACCGATGGTTGTTCTTAATTGAACTGATATTGTTCCCAGCGAACCGGTGGGCGTTCTTAATTGAACTGATATTGTTTCTAATGAACCGATGGTCGTTCTTAATTGAACTGATATTGTTCCCAGTGAACTGATAGTTGCCTCTTGGAAAATGAGAGGATAATTTTCGTCACAGATGCGTTAAGCTGGACCTCAAGTGCTCTCTTTCACCAAGGATTTCAAGAACATGTTGTCAATTTGTCAATCAAATTATTTGTTGATTTCAAAACTTTATTACACAAATTCTTACCTCAGTTTACCTTCAGCATTACCTCCAAAAGAATGAAGCTTTTGTGAAAAGAGATTCAAAATTCAAATTCTTTTTATTGGCCAACCAAAAAGGATGAAGGATAAATCCTCGATATGGCCAGAAAAGAAGATTCAATGTTATTGAAAGGCCATAGATGATTGATATTGATCGCAGTTATGGCACGTCTCTAAAGATTATTCTTGTAAAGACGAGGCAGTGGAAATATCCTGACAGCTAGAAAAAGAGAGCATTCATCCAAACCCTGTCTCCTCAAAATCACATAAGCTGCAATTAAATATCCGCAAAAGGGATCCCTCAATTGTCGTCAAGATGAAGGCGAATTAAGCGAGCAGACCCCCGGGGCCAAAGAAGATTTGAAACATCTCCAAGATGACGGAGTTTGCGACGAATCCTTCCAGGGAAAGTCCAAAGCACTGTCGAGATGAAGGCAGATGCAATGAACCTCCCGACAATCCCTAAAAGATATTTAATTTCAGCTATCATCCAAAGATCTCTAACCCATGAGCCAATATCGTCAAAGAAGGATCGAAACATCTCCAAGTTGAAGGAGTTTATGATGTACTCTTCCCAAAAGAGAGCAAGAGAGGGAAAAGAAAGAGAGAAAAGCCAGAACATCTCCAACATGAAGGAGAATGTAGAAAAAACCCAAGAGAGCCAAAAGAGTGCAGAAAGATTATCATGAGAGAAGCTCCCAGGATATCAAACTGCCACATTTATCAAGAATCTTCTTTAAATTTGTGAAATTCTACTATCAATACTCTTTCATCAATTGTTTTCATAATATCAAATATTCTTTCTTGTTCATATCAAGGAAATTGATAGCTTCCTTGAAGAAGGTCAATCACAAGTAATTTGGATTCCAAATCTCGATTCTACGAAGTGAATCTCGTTTGGAAGTAATGCTTCAGGTAGAAAAGGTGAAATAATCTTGCAACAATGTGCATCATTTTCAAATATTTTGGATCAACAATAAAATTCTCAACATTTTGACAATATTTTCTAGCTATCCGGACGCGAAGTGAGAGCGTGATGTCCATCTTTGATACATCCAGACACCAATTTTAAATCCCTCTTAAGGACTTGATTCCCGCCCAATCAGGATAAGGGTACAAACCTGAGCCTCATTTGATGAGGTATTTCATCTTCCGCCCGATCAGGATAAAGGCATAAACCTGAGCCTCATTCAAAGAGGTATTTCATTTTCCGCCCGATCAGGATAAGGGTACAAACCTGAGCCTCATTTGATGAGGTATTTCATTTTCCGCCCGATCAGGATAAGGGTATAAACTTGAGCCTCATTCAAAGAGGTATTCCATTTTCCGCCCGATCAGGATAAGGGTACAAACCTGAGCCTCATTCAATGAGGTATTCCATTTTCCGCCCGATCAGGATAAGGGTACAAACCTGAGTCTCATTTCTATGAGATATTTCAATCCTCAATCAGGTTAAGGGTCAAAACCTAAGTTTCGTTCCATGCGAGGTATTTTTGTCTCATCCAGGTTAAGGGAAAAAACCTGAATTTCACTCTCATAGAGTGAATCTTTTCTCTTCATTCTCATTTCATATCTACCATCTTCAGCAGGGCCAATTTTCTTATACCCAGTCAGATCCTTCTAACTGAGGCATTTTATATAGCCCAAATTTGGTGTGTTTTTCTTTGCCACTAAGCTCGGCCACAAGCCGACTTAGTAGCAAAGAGGGGCATCTGTAAACACACCAAATTTTCAATCACCTCCCCGACATTCTCACCAAGCATCATCATCCAGCTTTCGAAATTGCCGAAGGGCAAAATGGTCATTTTCTGAGATTGGACCGTGCAGAAAGTCCTAAATCCCATGCTTGAGTCTCAAAATCTCTCTATTTAGACTCAGAAATATCTCCAAACTGCAAAATCTCAAAATCCTATTCTTGACAAGAAGCTAGAATTTCCAATTTTGAATTCAGAGCGACATTTCAGAAAACATGTCTTTGCATAGCATTGCATGAACATTTCAAATCACTGCACTGCACAACATGTCATTTCGAGGTCCAGAACTCTTGATTTCAAAATTTTCAATCCAGATTAGAATTTTAACTATTTTTAAAATCAATTTCAAAACCCTGGGTCTTCAAAATTATCAATTCTTCCCATTCTACCCCCAGGACTCTGAATTTCAAAATATTTCCTCAGAAAAACGATCTGGATAGTTTTCAATATGGATTTCAGCCACTTCACCTCAAATTTTGCCCCTTTTGTCAGTTATTTCAACTATCATTCTTTTACAAAATCGCCCTACAGGGGCCAACTCTTGTAAAAAAAATTTGTTTTACCAATTAGTCTGGATTTTGTGAAAATTCCAAAAAGCGGTTTTGTTGTCTTGTCCTTATTTCAATAAAGAAGCAATATGGGACCCACATTGAGGTGGTGTCACATAGGCTTTTCTTTTGAAAAAACTGAATTTTGAAAAACCCAAAAATATAGGAGCCTTGTCCCTGGATTGGCGCCACTTGTCTTTTTCTCTCTCCTACCATTTACCTGCCAAGTGTCAGCGTGGGGTTCACCTAGAGGTGGCGCCACATATCATTTTCTCTCTCCTTCCATCCTCCGGCACGTGTCAGTGTGGGGCCACCTTAAGATGCCGCCACATGTCATTAGACATCCTCTTCATTCCATGCCACGTGTCAGTGTCCACCATCTTCACCCTGTGCCATGTGTCATTCCAAGGTCACCCTGAGATGCCACGTGTCATGTGCTGCCTTGTCCAAAAAAGGTAGAGTTGTCTCCTTCTGAGGTGGCGCCATCTGAGGTATTCTCTCCTGCAGCAGACACGTGTCATTCTCTGCTCTTCTCAGAAAAAGCAAGTGACACATGTCACTCCTTGCTTTTTTCAGAAAAAGCAAGTGACACATGTCATTCTCTACTCTTCTCAAGAAAAGCAAGTGACACATGTCACTCCCTGCTTTTCTCAGAAAAGCAAGTGACACATGTCACCCTCTGCTCTTCTCAGAAAAGCAAGGGACACGTGTCTCTCTCTAATTTCTTCAAAAAAAGCAAGTGACACGTCACTTTCTGCCTCTTTCAGAAAAAGCAACAATTCAAATATTCAAACTTCAGGCTGAGGTGGCGAAAATCCTGAAGTCTCCTCCTTAAATTCATTTTTTGAGATGGTGCCACGTGTCCCTTTCCCTCCTTTTTCTCTCTCCTGCCACATGGCATTGTAGGAGCCACCCTGAGGTGGTGCCACATGGCCACCCTCCCTTCTTTTAGAGCCAACCTCATTTGAATTTCAAATTTCTTCCCTGAGGTTGCACCATCTGAAGAACCTCCTCCAGCAAGCTGACACTTGTCAGGTATGGAACCATCCTGGACTGCCACATGTCCAGATCTCCTTTCATCAGAAAAAGTAGAATTCAAACTCCTCTGAGGTGGCACCTTCTGAGCCCACTGCCCTGTTCTTCTGACACGTGTCAAGAGCCACTCTGATGTGGCGCCACATGGCTTGCTCCTACTGCTTCTAGATTCAAACCTCAGACTCCCTTTTGAGGTGGCGCCATTCCATAGCCCCACTTGGCCTCAATTTTCATTTTTTATTTTATTCAAAATAAAAATAGCCCCATAAGGTGGCGCCACATGAGGGCTCCCTGCAAAAAGCAAACTTTGAATTTCAAACCCCAGGTAGCACCCTCTGAGGTGGCGCCATTTGGGAGACTCCTGCAGAGAAAATCAAGCTACATTTTGAAAAATTCCAAATTCCCCTGCTGAGGTGTCTCACCCACAAAATTCTCATTTTTATTTTCTCAAAAATCAAAATGGCATACCCTAAGATGGTGCCACATGGAGGGCTCAGATTAAGCCTCTTTGAATTTCAAAATTTTCCAAAAAAATCTATAAATACAAGGCCCCACGCCCAGCCTAGTGGGGGCTCCTGCTTGAGATCTAAACTTCAATTTAGAATGCCAATTTTTCCTTTTTCTGTTTTCCTCTGAATTTGCACCCTCTCTGGAGTCCCTCATCAAGGTAGCCGCCCATCTCTGAGGTGTCAAAGCAGCAAAAGAACACAAGGTGAGTCTCTATTCTAATTGATTTTATCGAAATAATGCCTTTGTCTTTATTTGTATTTTCGCTTTAAGAAAAAGCTCATCCGAGGGATGGATTGAGCTATTCTCATAAAACGACGTATATCAAAAAAATATAATTATGCTTCCTTGATGAGTTTTAGCATTCATGCATTTAGCTAAATTTAATTTGTATTTTATTTCGTTAATTTATCATGTTTCATAAGTTAATTAGGTTTAATTTGACATTTATTTCAATTCTGCTCAGTTTCAGTAACTCTCTGTTTTTGTCAGTCAGTCCACACGTTATTTTATGTATTTCATTTTCATTAAAAATTCTAAAAAAATCATGGTGTGCGCCTTTAGGTGTCCCTAAAAATGTGCCAAAAATTTGGAAGAATTTGAATTTAATTACTACGGTAAACATTCAAAATGGTAAGTCGGGTTTTGTTACCCGGGATGCGTTTTAAAAACTCATTCACGACTTGTAAAATCAAGATCTCTCTCGTGGGAGGTCCAATTTTCAATATGAAAGATGTTATGAACTCGAGAGAATGTCTATCTTTTAACCTGATTCTACCAGAGTTTTCTTATTTTTTGAATGTCTGACAAAAATCCGAGAGTTCAGGACACGTGTCAGAGCCTGATTTGGGCCTCTGAGATTTTGGATCGACTTAAGGAGACGGGTTCTCTTTGAGTATTGCTCCAAATCCGAATCTATAAAAAGTGAATGTTATGTGCGGGATGTACTTTATCTGCATATGAAAGCTTATGATTTTTAGAATAGTTTCAATGTCTGTTTCAGATTTGTCTTGTCAGTCCTCTGTTTTGTCACATTTGTCTGTTCTGTTGGTTTAGGCATGAAAATCTGTATTTTTATCTGTGTTTCTGTTGATCAAATGCCAAAGTCACAAACATGAAAGTTGTTTCTGTATGTGTCGTAAATAGCGCAGTTAAATAGCAAAAATTTCCATGGCTTTTTTTAAATTTTTTAGCATTTTTATATCAGATTAGGTCAATTTTTACCTCCGCCAGAACCAAATCCTTGTTACCGAACTCACCATGGCTCAAATCCCGAGGCTGTAAAAACCAAAAATGTTATATTTTGGATCCTTTAGCAGTCTGATAAAAAATAAGAAGTTTTTATGGTGTAAAGTTTGCATTATCATATTAAGCATTGCATTTGGTTCGGGTCCGTAGGCGAAATCCACCATTTTTAGGAATTTCTTTAGATTTTAGCATTCAAATCATATTATTTCGTGATTTTTAGCATTCTAGGCTGTTTATCAGAGTAGGTAGATGCTTCATACCAAATTTGGTGTAATTTGGAGTTTATTTGAGGCTTGGTTTAGCCATAATATCAAAACAGGGCCCCACGGGACCCGGATCCAAGCGAAAAACAAGCGAAATTCGTTATTTTGGATAAATTGCAAAATATCAAATTTTGATTTTACAGTCCTAAGGTATTTAGCAGCATGTCATAATGCCTCATACTGCATTTCATCATCATTTGATTCAATTTGAATTTCGAAATATCAATTTTACCAAATTTTCCCTCAAAAAACCCTGATTTTAAAGGTATAACTTTATAATTAGGGGTATTTTGGTCATTTTGACCACCATTTCGAATTTCAAACCATTTTCTACTGAATTTCTTGCATTTTCATCATTTCAAATATCAAAGAAGTATGAGAATAGGGTTTATATCCGATTAAATCCAATAATTTCATAATATTATTGGAAAATCTTGAAAAAACCCACATATTTGAGCTAACCCCATTTCAAGATTTGGCAGGGACATTCAAAAGAAGGAGTTGAAGTCTGCAATTTCTTTTATTTCATTTATTTAGTGATGTAATAATGTAAATTTTGGAATAAGAGATTTAATTTTCTGCTTAGACTAGGATGCATATCATATAGTTTAAATTCATGCAATATCCTGTTTCTATGATTCATGCATCTTATTTTGCAAAATCACCATGGATGTACACGAATGGCACGTGCACCAACTCTTAGAGAGTTGACGGACTCGGTGGAGTCCATATTTACGGCCCTAGTCGGAATATGGACGAGACCCAGATCCATCATCTTTCTACCAGTCACTTTGAGCCTACACTCTTAGGCTATCTTAAAAATGCACACCATATTTCCAAATTTTCAAAGTATTGTGCATTAAATCAATTAAACTCTGAACATATTCATGGCCACAGTCAGGATATGTGAAGGATTTATTTTGACTTAATACACATTTTTCCAACAAATTTCTTAGAAAATCTTCCAAAATGCATTCATTCACTCATATCATTTGCATCATGAAATCCTTGGTTTTCCCATGATTTTCTTAAGAAAACTTCATTCTCAAAGAAATCGATTTCTCAAGAAACTATGAGTATTTTCCAAAATCGGTTTTCCCAAGTCATGTGTTCACAGTTTTCCATGGAAACTAGTCTCTCAAGAAACTTCTAAGTTGGATTTCCAAAATCAAAGTTTTCCCTCGATTTTCCTTGGAAAATGTTATTTTCTTAAGATTTTCAAAAGGAGTCTTCCAACCTTTCTCGAGAATCAAAAATCAATTTTCAAAGGGGTTTAAGGCTAAGATTCCCAGGATTTCAATTTCCCAAGTTCAGTTTTTCTTCTCAAATGAGTTTTCCTATAAATTTTCCATCATTTTCCTAAGAAAATCCTCAAAGTCAGAGTTTTCCTGAGAAGTGTTTCCCTTTTTCAAATGTTCACCTTTTCTCAAGAATCACTTCTATTTTCTCGGGATTTTCAACCATTCATGATTTTCCCACAACTTTATGAACTTTCTCGTGATTTCAAAAACCCCTTTTCAACTGAGTTTCCTGAGAAATTGACCTTTTCCCTGAGAAATATCTTTCAACTCCAAATATTTTCCAAGCATACATCACGTTTTCCCAAGCCGCATTTTCCAAAATCTCATAGCACATGCCTGAATTCTCTGTGCATATAGGATAGAAGATTTTGATGATTTAACTAAGTCAAGCACAATTTTGGTCCTTGGTTCGATTACCCCTGTTAAAGGCGGCAGGAACGGTCGAACCTCGTACCGACAGGTCGAGCCCCATCCCATGGATTTTCCCGCAATTTTCAAAACGGAAGCGAGTATTTCAAAACATTTTCCAAAATCCGGTCAAGTTTAAATCACGAAAGTGTTTCCCTCTTTCTCTTCCGCAAGGAAGGGAAGACGGGAAAAATTTCGCGACGATAACAGAAATCTATTTACTTTGTAAAAGAATTTTCACAAGTAGCATTTGTCGCTCCTATGAGCGATTTCAGGATTATCCCTTATCCTGAGAAATAATACCTCGAATGTCGAGGTTCAGGTTTATCCCTTAACCTGAAAGGGGAAAGGATAGAATTTAAGAAGAATTTAATGAAGAAAAATTGATATAAATTTAGAAAAATCAAAAGATTGATAAAACTTGTATTTGCAAAAGAATTCTCATAGGTAGCATTATTGCCCCTACGAGAGGTCTTCAGGATTATCCCTTATCCTGAATGGGAAAAAGAATTTTAAGGAATTTAAATAAAGAGAAATTGATATAAATTTAGAAAATCAATGAAGGGTTACGAAACTTGTATTTATAAAAGAATCCTCATAGGTAGCGTTATTGCTCCTACGAGGGTCTTCAGGATTATCCCTTATCCTGAATGGAAAAAAAATAGAATTTAAAGAATTTTAATGAAGGGAAATTGATATAAATCTAGAAAATCAACAAAGATTGACAAAACTTGTATTTACAAAAGAATCCTCATAGGTAGTGTTATTGCTCCTACGAAAGGTTTCAGGATTATCCCTTATCCTGAATGGGAAAAAGAATTTTAAAGAATTCGAATAAAGAGAAATTGATATAAATTTAGAAAATCAATGAAGGTTTACGAAATTTGTATTTACAAAAGAATCCTCATAGGTAGCGTTATTGCTCCTACGAGGGGTCTTCAGGATTATCCCTTATTCTGAATGGGAAAAAGAATAGAATTCAAAGAGATTTAATAAAGGGAAATTGATATAAATCTAGAAAATCAACAAAGATTGACAAAACTTGTATTTACAAAAGAATCCTCATAGGTAGCGTTATTGCTCCTACGAGGGGTTTCAGGATTATCCCTTATCCTGAATGGGAAAAAGAATTTTAAAGAATTTGAATAAAGAGAAATTGATATAAATTTAAAAAATTAATGAAGGTTTATGAAATTTGTATTTACAAAAGAATCCTCATAGGTAGCGTTATTGCTCCTACGAGGGGTCTTCAGGATTATCCCTTATCCTGAATGGGAAAAAGAATAGAATTCAAAGAGATTTAATAAAGGGAAATTGATATAAATCTAGAAAATCAACAAAGATTGACAAAACTTGTATTTACAAAAGAATCCTCATAGGTAGCGTTATTGCTCTTACGAGGGGTTTCAGGATTATCCCTTATCCTGAATGGGAACACCTCGGACAACAAGGGTCAGGTTTATCCCTTAACCTGAGGGGGAAAGAAGAATAAAGGAAATACCTCATGAGAAAGAGGCATCAGGTTTATCCCTTAACCTGAAAGGGTACATAATGTGATAAAATTTAATAAAATTGAGGAAAATTTGATAAAACAAGATAAAACTTGATAAAATTGATGTAAACTTGATAAAAATATGAATAAATGAATGAAACTGATAAAGATATCAAAATTAACTGAAGATTTGAGAAAAAAAAAGTTTTTGATCCTGCCTGCATATGGGATCTTAAAAGGAAAATGTTTATTTAAAAGATAGGTGAGGAATCACTTTAGGAAGAAAATCCACCATAAGAAGAATGATCAGCGCAAGATCTGATCCTTTAAAAAAGGGAATCATCATGAGAGATCATCATGAGGTTTGATTTCGAAAATAGTGGTTTAAAAACCAATTTTGAAAGAGAAAACAAACATGAGGTGAAGATTTTGTAGACAAATGGTTTTTCAAAACCTAATTTGGAAAAGGAAAATCAACATGTTAGTTTTATTTAAAAGGGATTTAGATCAAAATATTTAAATTCTTGAAGACTTTTTGCAGAAATTTTTGAGATTTTATGATTTTGAAAATCCTCATAGGCAATATCATTTCTCTCATGATGGAGGAAAACAAATTTTGAAAATAGATGACAACGATTTAAATTTTTTGAAAAATAGCAGGCAGGATCAAAAAAGATTTTGAAGAAATCAGAAAAGGCAATACTCCTGAGTTTTTAAAAGATGAAATTTTGAATAATATATACCCAGGGTTTTGGAAAATATAAGGAAGATATAAAATATCACACAATCACAAATGTACAAACAAGGATGCGCAAACAGCACTCCCTAAAGCTGACTCTATATACAATATTTGAAATGGCTGATAGGACCTTAATCCTAACTCTAAGATTCATATCATCTGATTCCAATCAAGGTACGCCGATATACTCGAGCCGAAGCTCGAAGTACGTGGCATATAAGATATCTCTCCAGTTCTAAGGTAAAGGCTTCCCAACATCCTTGAGCACCTACTGATATACCTCGGTCTATGGCCCTTAGGTACGTGGTAGGTGGGCGCAAACCCAAATAAGTGGTCCAGTTGTGAGGCTCTCTCCCAAACTATGGTTCAGTGAGACAGCCCAGCAACGTGAAGACCGAGACAATATAGGTAGGGATGTTTTCAAAATATGATCAACATGCAATAAAATCAGAAGGCTCTAATGCAAGTCCTAAAGAGATAGATTTAAATAAAGAGAAGCATACACTTGCATACATTGTTTTGCATTCAATCCCTAGAATTGAGGAGAGTTGTATTTAAGACTAAATCTAATGTGAACATGGATATAATCTCCTCAATATGGTCCTACCAAACCATACTTAGATCCTATATGCAATGATGTCAGCTTAGGACAGAGTCTAGGCTCCTAAGGTTTGCATGGAAAAGTAGCTAACATAGGAGAATAAAGACTTAGATTATATAAAAGCAAAGCAAAGGCATAGATTCAACCGGACGAAGACGAGGTCCCATCACGGTCACCAAAGCTGTGATCATCATAAATTTTTTCCTCTCTTTATGGTTTTTCTCTCTCTTCCTTCTCTTTCCCTTTTCTAACCTCTAGTTTCCTCCTTTTTGAAGGGAGAAAAATAAAAGACAGAAAAGAGAAAGAGAAGAGAAAAGAAGAGAAAAGAAGAGAGAGAGAAAAACTCTTTCGCGCGGTCTCACTTGACCTTGATTTGAAAAATATTTAGCAAATAACTCACCTCCGTTTTGAAATATATTGCGGGAAAAAATGGAGAAATGGGATTCGCTCGTCGGTACGAGGTTCGACCGTTCCTGGCGCCTTTACCAGGGGTAATCGAACCAAAGATCGAATTTATGCCTTTTGCTTTGCCTAAATATTATCTAAGAATTTATTCTAAGTCTAAATGCACAAAGAATCATGTTTGTGCAATGCAAAGATGTATGCTTCTTTCTGAAAATGATTTGGAAATTTCCAAGTATTTTTTGAGATGAAATAGAGTGAAGAAATGATTGAATCTAATTTAGAACTTGAGATATATCAGAGAAGTTCTAAGTCTTTGAAGTACATTAGAGTTGGAAGAATAAATCTTGATTTTGAAAAGAAAGATTTTGATGAGAAAATGAGGATTCAAAGTCAGAAAGGGACTTTGAAATTGAATTTGAGTTTTAAACTTGGATTTAAGAAAAGAAATGAATACTTGAAATGAAATTAAATTTCAGATTTTGAAGTTTTGAAATTAGGGTGGATCTGAGAAATCCAAATGGTATTTAAAAATAGAAATGAATTTAAGAAATTCAGAGGTGATCTGTAAATGGAATTTAGATTTGAAACCCGGAATGAAATGGAATTGGATTTGAAAGTTGGAATTGGGAATGGAATTGGATTCTGGATCCTGAATAGAACTGGATCCAAGATCTGGAATAGAGTTGGACTCTGGACCCTAAGATGGATTTTGGATTTTTAAAATGGGTTTAGGATCTGAAATCTAAGATCCAAAAGAGAGTTGGACTCTGGACCCTAAGATGGATTTTCGATCTGAAGTCTGAGATCCAAAGCAGATGTTGAATTCTTGGATCCTAAAATGGATTTTGGATCTGAAGTCTGAGATCCAAAGTAGAATTGGGTTCTGGATCCTAAGATGGATTTTAGATCTGAAGTCTGAGATCCAAAGTAGAACTGGATTATGGATCCTAAAGTGGAATTTGAATTTGAATCTGAAGTCTAAGATCCAATGTGAAGTTGGATTTTAGATCTAGAATCCTAAATGGGAATTGGATCTGAAATCTGGAATCCAAGATGTAATTTGGATCTAATTTTGGATTTGAAATTTCAAAGATTGGTTTGAGAATAAATGAATTTCAAAGTCAAATCGGACTTTGATTTGGAGCTTGAATTTGGAATTTAGAAGATGAATCAAGAATATCAAAGTTAAATTGAACTTTGAATTTGATTGGAGTTTTGAATATAAAATGAATTTGGAATCTCAAAGTTAAATTGAACTTCGAGATTGAAAATGAAATAGAATTGAAAATGAAAAGATGAATTGGATTTTACAAGAATTTGAAGATTGATTGAAGAAGATATTAACATCACTCGGAGTTTTGAAAAAAGAATTTTAAAAATATGATGCAGTTCTATCCTAAATGATAAGATGAATTTAAAGAATCTTTGAAATTGGATTTGAAAATCTTATTTTATTCTTTAAATGAATTAAAATAAGATTGAAGATATAATACATCCTTGACTATGGTCATTGAATGTATTATATAATAATCATATTTAAATTCAAGTGAAGAATAAAACATATTTTGGTGCTTTTATAGAGTTTAAAATAAAATTAACTCTCAATATACCTATGGCCATTGATATATATTTTGAGTCAATTTTAAGTTAAACTCTGCTAAAAGAAGAAGATATTTAAAAATATGATGATTTTTAGAAGGAGATCCAGTGTGGATCCAATGTTATTTCATAAAAGATGAAAATCCTAAGTTTTGTTTACATCCTGACTATGGCCATTGATGTAAATCATCAACTTAGGATTAATTACCTTTTACAAAATGGTGCACGTGCCATTCATGTTCCCATTCGTGAATTTTTGGAATAAAGGATAAAATGATATGAGAACAAGTAATTTATGGTATTTACAATGCTCATTCATTCTAATCTAGAACTGGAAATGTAAGGTTTGCATCAATATCTAGCTATTTACCAATATTTGAGTGAAATTGAGATTCACATTCCTAATTCAAGAAGGAAAATAGCCTAATTCCTGCAAAATGTAAGTTAGCACATAGTAAAAGATGCATATAGAAAGAGGTTTGTAAAATATAATCTTGAATCTATAAGGCAATTGCTAGAAGATTCGTACTCATGTCAATGATGGAAGGTATATACGTAGAAAAAAAAATGAATATATATTATGCTAATGAAAACCTACACATAGGAAAAACACATTCACAACTTAAATAAAAATCCATGGATATCTGCCTAAGCATATGTACATGTTTAATGAAAGATTATCCATCTATTGCCTAAATATAATTTTCATATGGAATGATTTTCAATGAACAGTATGTTGTCTAACACTTTGCAAAGCAATGAGTAGTGGTCTTGTGCATACAGAACTGGATCATAACATGAGAATATCTAAAAGAGGGGGGGGGTAACACTAGCTAAATGGGCATACAGGTGCAGCAAGTGTGATGTATAATGAATAATACAGAGATAACTGAAACAATCCTCTTACCTGTTTGCAGAGATTTTCCGAAAATTCAGGATAAACAGGCTTAATGTTGCTAAATTCTGCCAGAAAGGGATACTCAATGATGTCAATAAGCACCCAATTCACTTGAGCTCTCTTGGCTTTAGCAGCCACAACACCACCAGGAGACCCGAAGGTTATTTTTATCTTGACACTTAGCTTTATCTTAACAACAACTCCTCTTAACTTGATCGATTAGCTTCAATATAACAAGCCTTTACAAACTGGATGGGTATAATGCCATTGACTGTAACCCTTCAGCTGGGGTCAATTGCAGTGCTTGCTTGCATTGAACTGAGACCGAATCTAAGAGGTGCAGTCTTTTCTGATCTCTCTCATCCTCTTGCTATCATGGACCGAGCATTCCCGCTCACAGGTTGTATCTCGTTTACATGCTTCCCTGGTGGTTTATGGACATGCAGAGTCATTGCTGACCCTCTCAAGCACAGAAAGCCTCCCAGCAGAGCTCAAAAAATGGTAGCGTGCCAATTGAGCACGACTTCCATGACTTGGCCACAGTCCATATTGCCTCTTCTTTGTCGACAATTCTGCTTTTGCTCTTTTGTCGATGCCTTTTCAGTAGTTTTAGCTTCTTCACTGCTTCATTGAGAGATGCCTTTTATTCAGAATATGACTTCTTACCAGCAGTGTCAATTTCATAAGTTTGCTTTGTTGTCTCATTTCAAAGTAGACATGCAACAAGTTCTACAATCTGTCTCGCAAAACAACATCATACACACCATTGCAATCTTATGATTTTCCTTCTGGAATTGTATTGTTAAAGCACATTTGAACGTCATCTGCAGAATTCTGAGCTGCGAAAAGCATCAATTTTATCTAGAGTTGTCTCGAACATTACCAACAGTAAATCAGTCCTTCTACGAGATAACCTTTTAATGACACATTTCCAGCCACCTCAGTCAACTAAATCCAATATGTCTATTTGCTGGTAGTCACCACAGAAATTTCTGATAACATCACTGCACTGCTATCAGAGAGGTCGAATTTACCCAACAAGCACTTCCCCAATAACAAATTGGCTACTTCTGTGGGGTATGAGGAGTATGCAAGAAGAATGTACTTTGAAGTTTTTTTTTTTGTCATATCTTTCTTTGCTTCATATTTCTTCACTTTTGTACATTGATTTATCCCACGACATGGAGAACTGACGTCTTTTGAAAATGTCAGGAATTTCTTTCACTTGATATTACTAGCAATAACTCTTGAGCCACTTTAGCCTTATCAATAGCAAAATGGAACAATTGAAGCGATGGAAGTCCACGATGTGAAGCCTCATGATAATTACCAATCAGGGTCTGTGGAGGACCCATGTCATCAGCTGCCTCTGCAATAAGAACCCTTTCCCACAACATCAGAAAGAAAAGGCTTATGCAATGCATTTTGCAGAGACCAGAAGGAATAAAAAAAGAAGAAGCATAATGCAGTGAATCAACAAGCAGATGGAAGATTAAGAATATTTAAGAAGATGACAATACATTGATTCTGCAGTAAAAAAAAAAATTAACATACCTGATAAAATTGACCCAAGCCATAGACGCTGACTATTGCCTTTCATAGTGAATTGAATCTATTATTACGATAGACCAGATTCACTCTTACTGATGAATTCCTTCCCACTCTTTGAATTTATCTACCCGACAGATTGGAAACCCAAAGATTTCAACCAGATTAATACATTTCAAGAAATCAATAAATAAATTGGTGAAACACAGATACTATGAATGAGATGGAATATAGAAAGGATGATGAACCTTCAACAGTTTGTAGAGGAAATGAATGAGCGTTACATCATGGATTATGATATAGACTTTGAGAACCAATTCTCTTCTTATCCAGAGGTAATATGCAAATGAGGGTGAGGGTAGGGTGATGCACCTGGGCTTTTATATTTCAAATCTATTTCACTGGTTTTCATTATCATACTTTGATTATCAGAGCCATAAACCACCTTAGTGTAACTGCACGTGAGTGAGTTGTGATCCATCATGCTCAATACCTTATTTCTTGGATGGAACGCATGGATCTCCAACAGTTTCTCTATAATCACGCAATTTCTTAACAGGCTTGCCTGCGAACTTCAGTCGATCCGCAATGAAGCCAATGCAATCTAACGTAATACATTATGCAGGCAATGCACGAGACTGCTTGTAGCCGAATCAAACCGAGAAGTTATATAGAACAGAAATAGAAATCACAATGAGAAATATTTGTGGAACACTCTCCTGCAGCGCAATAAGCATAAAGGCTTCCTTTGGTGGATTGCAATCCCTCCAAAAGACATAACTAAGAGAACGATCTTAATGTTGGGTTAAACACAACACAGATGCAATACTGGATTAACGAAATGTTATAAAATCGATGCAAGAGGATCTGTTAGATAAGGTGCATTACAATATTAATAAAAAGAGGAAAAAGAAAAAAAAGAAAAAAAGGTAACCTTATATCAAACAGAAGATTCAGCCGCGTAGAGATCAAGAGAAACAGGAAGATCGTGGAGAATCAAGAGAACATTCAGGGAAAATTATAGAAAGGGGGGGGGGATTAAAACAGGGGATCAAAACAAAATCCAAATCGAGAAATCAAGCAAGAATCGAAGCAACTGGAAATAAAACAGGAATCAAGGTAAAAAAAAAAAGAACAGATCGTAACACAAACAGAAATTAAAATGAAAAATAAAAAAAATAAAAAAAAGAAAGAAGAAAGAAAGAAGAATTTGTTGGAACACATTCGTTCCTGTTAATCTTGCATATACGTAGGTCAGTTTTGCAATAAACAAAACGACACCACGATGGTTGCGTTAAGGTGAAGGAAACATAAAAAGGAAGAATGAAGGAGACGACACTTACCTTGGCCCTTCATTGCAGGACTAACCTGTATTGCTGAGGCTGAACGAATACATGGTGGAGAAAATAAAGCAGGAAGGGAACATAGGAGAGAAGAGAAGAGGAAATGAAGAAGAGTTGTATACACAGGAGGATGGAGGGGTGGAAGCAATCCGAGAAGAAGAAATGGGGAGGTGAAGAAGCGGTCGTAGGGAGGAAAGAGAAGGTGCAGGGGTGGAAACGGATCCTTTGAAGAGGCACATGCGACCCCTTCTTAAAGAAAAAGAAGACGAATCCAGAGAGGTCGAGCTGTTGGAGATCAAGGGCAGATGGAGGTTTCGGTTGGTGATGGGTGGCTGAATGGAGGTTGCACATGGAGGGTGATGGAGAGGTTTCAGCTGGTGAGAGGGGAGAAGCCGTAAGAGGGTTTTTGCCAGAGAGGGCGAAGGCGAGAGTTAGGGTTTTCAAAACCCTAACTCGACTCTTAAACATTGAAAATAAGGTTTTCCTCAAAAGGGCCTCTTTAAAAAGTTTTTTTTAAAACGGGTTTCCAAAAACCATTTTTGAAATTTTCTTCATTTATTTTTGATTTTTTTTTTGTTCTTTTTTCAATATTTTTATTTTTTGCATTTTTGGAATGAAAATCTAAGATTTTACGAGAAAACAAAGATTAAACACTATTTTTTTTGTATTTTTCTGAGGAATATTTACAAAAGTATCTTTCTGATAATTTCAGACCATTTCAGGAGAATTTCTTCAGAAGAATGGGTTCGGACCCGAGTTTTGAGAAAGTATTCGAGTTTTGAGTCTCAAATCGAGGAATATAGGGCAATGGATCCAAATGGATGCCGGATGGACTGTCTGAGCCTTTCAGAAATTTATTTTTGGATTTTTATAAATTTTGATCAGAACTTAGATAACGAGGCTCGGATTTGGATTTTAACTGGATCCAGATCCAAAATTGAGTCAGATATAAGAAAATTGATTTGATTTCAGTAAATTCGAGAAATAAAGTGGATTTTTGTTTTAAAATGACTCAACTTGCTCAGGAAATGAGGGTCAAGGGCAAAAAATAAAATATTTACAACATTTTGAAAAATTTGGGGTGTTCACAGCACCAAATAGTAAAATTTCACATGGAGAAACTAGACATCTAAACAAAAATATTTTTTTTTACAAATTGAAAAAATCATCTCCGGTTAGGGAGATATCATTCCGGTAATATACGCTTGATTCTGGCAAACATGTAACGGTTCCAAAATAGGCAGTTCTGATTTTGGTCTGAATAAAAATAGCAGACAGAGTTCAAAAATTACCAAAATCATACTAATAAAACTATACATGGTGCTTAATCCGTGAAATTTTACGGATCGGAAAAACAATCTTCGGTTAGGAAGATACGATCTGCGTAAGTTGATCTAAGGCTTAAACGATACATAACGGTCACTGTGAAACAAATTATGATTTCTGACAAAATAAAAATAGCATACGACCATGGAAAAATCTAAAAAATTTACATGACATACTAGACCTCCTGATGAACCTACTGCTTTTTATGAATTGTCGATCAGATCCCGATGAGGGAGATATCACCTCGACAAGCCGCCCTTGATTCTGTATAACGTTTTCACAATACAGGAATGAGGTTTTGGTTTCTGATTTTTTAGCGGGGTTACAGAACTCAAAACAATTTGAATTTTTTAATAGAAAGTCACTGACACATTCATGATTCAAATCTAAAAAATCAGATTTTATTGACAGAAAAATGCACATAAAATAACATTGTTCCCGCGTGGTCAGAATCAAAATATGTATATTATCGATAAAGCATGAATAACCCTAATTTAAGCATGTAAAATCATAAAAAAATGCAAATAATGTAATGAATCATGTTTTGATGATTGGGCAATTAAAATAAACATTAATATGATGAATAAAATAAAAAAAATCAGGAAAGCATAACCACAAATTTGATTTAGCCATTAAAGAAGGATTCGACCCATTGAACGGTCGAATCTCGATCTTTTTTGGGTGTTCAACAAAATAAATTAAATTCAAACATTATGAATGGATCAAAATCATGTAAATGGCCTTAAACACTCAGCTGATCATCATCATGTAGCCTTTACATGATTTTTTGAGGCAAAAGGAAAGAGAAAAGCATGTTAAAAGGGGCGGCAATGGCAATAATATATATATAAAAAAATAAAATAAATAAAGAGAAGAAGATGACTCACCTTGGGGGCTGCAGCAATGGAGGAGAGAGAGGGCTATGGTTTTGTGAGAGAGAGACAGTGAAAAAAACATGTGGGGGTCGAACTCCCTTTGCCCATTTTTATAGGCATTAATTAGGGTAGAGTTTTGAGAATTTTGTTTTCTCAAAACTCTTCCTAATTAACTTAATTAGGGGGGGTGGTTTTTGGTGAAATCCTAACCTAACAAGGCACTAATTAGCCTAATTGAGTTCTAATTGAATTAAAATATCTCAAATGTGATGCCACCTACTCAAATGTGATGCCACCTACTCTGGGCCCATATTTGGTTTTTAAAACTTTTAATTTAGAAGTTAAAAACAAGGTTTAAAATGCTAAGGTGAAAATGGACTTTTTTTTAAAAATCGATTTTAACTTTTTCAAAGTTTTGACTTGAGTAAAACACTGACTAGACCTAAACTAACTAAAATACTTCCAAAATGTGGTGCCACCTAGTGTGGGTCCTACTTGTTTTTTCAGAAAATGATTTAAAAACCTGAAAATAATGGGGTTATAAATAAGATTTTCAAAAAGGATTTGAAACAAAAGGTGAAAATCAAAATTATCTTGCTCAACTCCACTTCCACCCAGCCGCCCCTCTCATCCATCTTCTTCCTCATCCATGAAGCCCACCTTCAATGGAGATGCCATCTTCTTCTTCCATTCTTTTCTTTTCATATATCGTCTTGCTTCTCACCCTGCTGAAACTAACCTTTGATTTGTTTATTTGCAGCTGCAGCTGGAGTGTATCCATCATGGTGGAGGTCCCGCTCCTCCATGGTCGGCCGACCCTGAACCCTGGAGCATTACCACTTGCAAACCCCTACAAAGAAGACAATACAAAGATGATAGACAGCATCACCGAGGTTCCTCGTGGCATGGAATCAAGCAAAGTCCGCTCTTTTCTCCCCCTCCGTCGTCGGACCGCCCTAGAGGTTGGTTCTCTCATCCTTTTCTTCTAGATAGAATCCAATCATGTGCATGAGTTGTGTGTGTTGTGTTTTCTGTATTTTCGTTCAGCTTTAGCATAGATTTGTCGTGCATAAACCAGCACGTAGGGTGTTTAGGTTTGGTGTTATTGAAAATAATCTTTTTAAGCCAACGTTGGATGTTTTTGGTTTTTCGGATGCATGTGCGTGTGATGTGGTTTTCGGTTGTGTGTTGCTTGCTTGATTGCATTATTTCTTCAGATATAGTTAGGTCTGAACGCGTGGTTACCAGCATTAGGTAGTTTATTCGTTAGTTTCATTTGATCCTTTTTTATATAAATTGTTTCATGTAAATTTCATTTTAGGTAAATGTTCTAATGTAGTTAGTTTACATTATGTTTAGTTTTAGCGTTTTCTGTAGCTGTATAGGTTGTTAATTTAAATTCATTTAGTTAATTAGATGTGTAGGATCAAGTAGTTTGATTTGATAGTAGATTTAGTGTTTGATATAATTTCCGTTTTGTTCTTGGTCTAATCAAGTGTAGGGATATGTTAGAATGCATTTTGTGTTTTGATTTTTTTGTACAGCATAGTAATTAGCTGTTCTTCATGTTTTTAGTTTTAATATTATAGTTTTAACATGAATTAATGTAGAGTAGAATTTAGATATTGATTATAATTAGTCTTTTCATATATCTTAGTTGTTATCTTAGTATTAGAATCGATGTAGTTTTATGGGTTTATGTTTTGTAGTTTAATGCAATGTTTGTAATTTCTTAGTTTATGTACTTCCGGTATATTATATCTTGTTAGTTAATGCATATAGGTTAGTTAAAATTATAAGTTAAGTAGTTTATTCAGATTTAATGAATTTAGTTTAGCCATATTAGGATTAAATCATTTATATAGGTCGATTTTCATGTAGTAATTAACTTAGCTAGTTAGTTTGTAGTTGATTTACCCATTTTGTCCCTTGAAGTCATTGGTATTTAGGATAATGTAGTTAGGATAATATTAGGTTAAATTAATTACCTAAGTAAATTAGATGAAGGGTATTTAGGTATTTAAAGTTGAAGAATCATTTTTGGTAGAAGATCTACTCTTCCCAATTCGTTAATCTCAGTTAAGGAAAGTCTTACTAAAGGTTATCCAGCCAATTGGCCATGAGTTGCATCTTCAAATTTCAAACGAATTTCTCTACAATGCCTTTATACGATTTTGGCAAGTGGTGTCATGTCTTTTAAAGCTAACCAAATCTTGTGCAAGGTTTAGAGAAGGATTTCTAAAAAGGGATCAATGCTTTTAATGAGAAGCCAAAACCGTGTATTGCATTTAAAGGAAAGGTTTTCAAATGAGCTTTATTGCTTTTAATGAAAATATGTAAAAACGCATGATCCAAAAAGGCTGGATGGTTTTTTAAATCAAAAATTTTCCTAAAGAGCTATTAATACAAGAATGGAAGATGAAGTCCTCTACCAAATGCGTGTTCTACCTTTTATAAGCCCTAGTCATGACTTTCTTAGTTAGGAGTTAGCATTAATTAGGTGTTAATGAATTAATTTAGTAAGGTTAGTATTAGATTAGATAAAATCGTGTATGCTTAGGTGTTAACATTAGATTACATTTAATTTAGGAATTGATGTAGATTGATATTAGTGTTTTAGGAATAACCATTAACTATTAGCAATTAACCTAGTAGCTAACATAGGTGGCGTGGACCCTAGTCAATGTTTTATCTTAAAACCGCCCCTTACTAACCCTAGTTGACCCTAGACTAACTATAGTTAGTTCCTAACCCTAGGTAAGTAATTAATTCTAGTTAGTGCCTAACAGCCCCTACCAACCCTAGTCGACCCTAGTTAGTAATTAATTTTAGTAACCCTAGTAGAACTAACCTTAGTCGAGTTCAACTAGTAACTAACTTTAGTTAGCCTAACCGTAGCTTGATAGTTGCTTCCATTAGATTTTAACGATAGTTAGATAGTTAATTAATTTAGTGAGTGAGTTAGTGAGTTTAGTTTAGGTTAGAATTAACTATATGCGTAGATTAGAACTAACACTTAGTTGTTTAGCTTATTTCTTAGATTTTAGATAATTAGCTTAATTGATGTCCTTATTGTAGTTTAACAATAGTTTAGGTTTAGTTCAGACTGTTTTTCAGTATTATTTAATGTGTAAATGCATTAGTGGATTCAAACCAATGAATAGTGCACTGAACCAAAACCCTAATTTTTACCTGATCGTGCACTCGTCATCGCATGTAGATTTTTATTGAGTTTTATGAAAATTATTTTTCTATTCTCCACATTGGTATGTTAACTGTCTGCAGACCAAATTTCAGCTCGATCCGAGTTTATTTTGTTTGTGTTTTAAGTGTTTTATGAAAACAGTTTTTTCGGATTTTGAAATTTTGGGTCCTGCGATTTCCTAGATTATCCTGATTTTGAAACGCTTAGATCTGGAGATACAAAACGTATTTTTCAAATATGTAAAATGTGTTAGTTTCTTGGATCTGTCAGTTACAGAATAAAATTAATTTCATAAATTTTGGAAATCGTTTGACTCCTCAAATCTGTGTTTTGCGAAAAGATGTTAGAGTCCATTTTTGCCTTCTTTAGGGACAAAACAGTCTTTTAAGTAATTGTTTGATTTCGTGTAGTTTTAGTGTTTTCTAACATTTTAGTTAGTGAAGTAACTGTAATTAGAGTATGTAGAATTGATTTGCTTAATTAGTTCAGTTAGATAGTGTAATTTTAGTTTTATTTATTTGTTTAAGTTAATTTAATTCCTAACTCAGTTTAGAATTAGTTGTAGATGTAATTTAGATTAATTCTTGATTTAGTTACTGACTTTGTGTTTTTATTGTGTAGGTTGTTAAGTTAGAACAGGTTCACAGGTGTAATTCAATTGTGATGTGCGACTGCACTTGTTATGAAAAGACAGTTTTGCCCCTAGAGACCTGCAGAAGACTTAGCCTCCTATTTTAGTTTTATTTTCATAGTTAGGATGTTATTTCATGTAATTTGTAATATTGGCATAGTTGTAACATTTGTTTTATTAATAAAATGTTATTTTAGAATTAATTCAGAAGTATCCTGTTCCCTGTGGATTCGACTTGTACTCGCCACTCTGTGGAAAGTCGGGTTTTTATATTTTTGGTTGACGATTTTCCCAAGTTTTCATTGCAAAATATTGTTTAAAAATACCATCTCCAAAAGTGCAACTAGTCGTCAAACCAATATAGGATGAAAATTAAAGGAGTTTTATTGAAGGAAAAACATGATTTTATTAATAATAAACTTGACAAAGGGGAGGGGGACAGAAAAATTTCCACCACTCCTGATAATCAGAGGACACTCGAGGACCAGGAAAAATAGTGAGAGTAACAAAAGAATCTCAGCCATGTCTGGAAAAATGGTATGCTCTGGACCACTGATCTGATATGCGATCGAACTTTGGCAAGACCCCTGATAGTAGACGCATTTCTATGCGCTTTTGTCTCTGAGAGAATTGTCTGACACAGCGCTCTGGATGGTAGTATGCGCAGAAAAATGGGCCAAGTAGCCTGAATCTCTTGACATATGCATAAGTATATCTGGGAGGTGATTCTTGACGATCAAAATAGTCCCACAAGACTTCTTCCTCTTGAAGGTTATCGATCAAGAATTGGTATCGCGCAACTGGAAGAAGCTTTTCACCATTGTATCTAAATGAACTGGCTCGGGCTGGCACATGTCGGAGGAACCAAGATTGCAATGCATAAGTACACCCTTCGACTATAATTGATTCTTCAAGTGTGAAATGGGTCAACCCTCGGTATAGAAAAGCGAGTGCGGCCATGACTATGGAGAGACGGTTTGTCTGTCGACTTCCTCACCTTCGCAGAAGTTGAACTATCCTGATATTCATGTAATTTCGTCCATCTGGAAAGAGAGCTAATCCCACATTATATAAGACCATCGTATGATGGATTCTTTCTCGAGTTGTCCGAGATAAGGAACTGACTTCGACAAATGCCCCATATTGTCTGTAGATTTCGAGTAGATTTACATATTCATTTCCATTCTCCTCGATCAATGGCCAAGACTTGCGTCCTGTCATGCGAGCTAAAGCGTCTCGGAAATCTAGACCCTTGACATTGATCAAAAATTGTTTCTCCAATGGATCTCCAGGCTGACCAACTGGTTCAGGTAATCCCATAATCTCTGAGAATTTGTCCATCAACAAAGTCATTTCCCCCCATGGAAACCAGAAGATACTAGTGCTCGGGTTCCACCGTTCTACCAATGCATTGATCAAATTGTCGTTAACTGTCTGCTTTCCCACTGCGGATGCCAGTTCCAATCCACAATCGTCCAAATGGTTCGGAAACATACGAGAGAAGTTCTTGAGCCATGAATAATACCACCGGGGAATGAAGGATCCGGTGCTGAGAGTTTGATGTACTGGAAGACTTTGTCGCACCTCGTAGGAGATGTGACCGTCAGGAAAGACTGAATCGAGTTGACTGGATGTCATCATAATATACTAGAAAACATGGAAAATTTGAAATAAGACTCAGAAAAATACAAAAATTTTGAAAAATTGCAGGCAGGATAAAAATAAAGTAGGAAATTTGAGATCCAGAAGAACGAAAGGATGGAAAATTACCTGGAGTTTTGAAGGAAATATAGGAGAATTTGGAAAATCATCCAGGGTTTTGAGAAAATATAAAGAAAGGTTTCAGAAATGAGGTACTTGAAAAATCGTCCAATATTTTGGAAAAATTGGAAAAATATGACAAAATAAGATGGAAAATGAATATATCACACTCTGCAAAAACAATTATGCGCATACAACATTCCCTAAAAGATGACTCTAGATGCATTAATTTTGAAATAGTTGTAGGGCCTTAATCCTAACTCTAAGGTTCAGATCATCTGTGTTCAATCATGCTTTGCCTATATACTCGAGCCGAGGCTCGATGTACGTGGCATAAAATCAATTTCTTCAGTTCTAGGTTTAAGTTTTTCAACATCCTTGAGCGCCTACCGATATACGTTGGACTATGGCCCTTAGTACATGGCAGGGGGTGTTAACCCAAATAGGTGGCCCAGTTGTGAGGCTCTGTTCCGAACTATGGTTCTGGAAGAGAGCCCAGTAACGTGAAGACCGGGTAAAGATAGGTGGGGTGGTTTTTGAAAACATGAGCACATGCAAGAAAATCAGAAGGCTCTAAAAACTAAAGAGATAGAGATTTTAAAAATTTTGAAGAAACAAACATTGTTTTCATACAAATCCTAGATTGAGGAGTGATGTATTAAACCTAGGTCTATATGAGCATGAATAATTCTCCTCAATATAGTCCTACCAAACCATGCCTAGTCTACATGCAATCCATGTCAGTTGGGTTCAAGTCTAAGCTCCTAGGTTCACATGATATCATGAAATAAAAGCTGACACTCCATGGAACACGATTTTGACAATTTGAACTAAGTCAAGCACATAATTGATCAGGCGAAGACAGGTCCCATCACGGTCGTCAAACCTGTTATCATCGCAAAATTTTTACTTTTGTGAGTCAAACTGACCTTTGAAAAAGTTTTTGAAAATAACTCGCCTCCGTTTTAAAATGCAGGATAATTTTGAGGAATGGGACTTGCCTGTCGGTACGAGATTCAACCGTTCCTGGCGACTTTACCAGAGGTAATTGAACCAAGGATCAAGAGTGTGCTTAGCTTTGCTCAACTTGTCTAAATCATGTTTTATTTCCTAAATGCACAAAGAATCAGGCATGTGCTATGAATTTTCTGAAAATTGCAGATTTGAAAATATGATATTTGCTTCTGAGATTTGAAATACTTGAAAAATTCTTGGAAAAGATGTCACTTGGAAAATCGTGAATCATGATTGAGAGAATGTTTCTGAGAAACTGAAAATCGATTTCTAAAGAATCTAGAGGTTTTGTGAAAATCGATTTCTAAGGAATTTCAAATAACTTTGGAAAAACTTGATTTTTCTGAATTCAAACTTCGAAATTGAATATATAACTTAGAAAATCAGGATTTTGAACTTGAGAAACACTTGAAATATCCTTTGAAAACTCAATGTTTTGGAGAAAATCGATTTCTGTATAAAACTTAGAAAATTTTGAGAAAATCGATTTCTTGGAATTGGAATTGGGATTTGCAAATGAATGAAATGAATGAATATGGATTTGAAAGTCTTGATTTTGAGGAATTGAGATAATCCTTTTGTATTTTTGAGAAATGCAGTGCATTTTGAAGTTAGCCTAAGAGTGTAGGTTGAATGTGGCTAAAACGAAGATCACAAATCTGGGTCTCATTTGTATTCTGACTATGGCCATAAATACGAATTCCACCGAGTTTGTCAACTTTATAAGAGCTAGTGCATGTGTCATTCGTGTAGACCATAGTGAATTTGTAAAGAATGTGCATGAATTGGCATACATAGCACTTATATATCAAAGTTTAAAACTATATGCAATGCAAATCCTAATCTATGCAGGAATTGAAATTCTTATTCCAAATTTAATTACAATTTACATCACTAATTGAATTTAAATGACTGAAAATAGAGTCTTCAATGTCTCTGCAAAACTAGAAAAAATGGATTAGTGAAGATATGTTGGCTTTTCTAAGTTTATCCAGCAATATCTGGAAATTATTGGATTTTGCTAGATATAAGCCTTTTTCCATGATTCCCTGATAGAAACATAATTAAATAAGGAATAAAACTAAAGAAATAATAAAGATTAGATTTGAAAATTCGAAATTGGGGTCAAAATGACCAAAATACTCCTGATAGCAAGATTATGGCCTTGAAATCAGGGTTTTCAGAAAGATATTTTGTAAAATGCAAGTTTTAAAATTCAAATAAGGATAAATTGAACCAAAAATGATATGGTATGATTAAAAATATAAAGACTAAGGTTTAGAATTTCAAAATTGAGGTCAAATGACCAAAATGCCCCTAATAGCAAGACTATGACCTTGAAATCAGGGTTTTCTGAAATAAATTTTGGTAAAAACTTTGGGTTTAGGGTTTAAATGAGGTCAAATAAGCACAAAATTGATCATGAAGCATCATTATATGATTCTAAACATGAACAAACACTAAAAACATGAACTTATACACGAAAATCCAAAAATATCATGAAAATCACAACTTTGGCAGTGTTTCTGGATCCTGCAGGTACCCTGTTTTGCAATTTGATCCATTTAAGCATCAAATGGATTCTAAAATTCATACAAATCAACATCTTCACTTATTATAACCCTAAAATCAGATTGGAATAATAAAAATATATTTTTGACATTATTCCAACTCGAAATTGCCTTAAAACCCTAAAATAAGCTATTTTTGTCCATGGTCACAGACCAGTTTCAATGTTAGACCCAAATAAGGGGTAAAATCACCATGAAAATTCCTGAAATTTTACAGAGGTAAAATAGACTGAAAAATAGAGATTTACTTTTTCACAGATCAGAAAAATCGTCTCCGATGAGGGAGATACCCTTCCGACAATTCGGACTTAAATATGATAAATCTAAAATGGTTTAAAACAGGTACTTCTGATTAAAAATACAGAAACAAATAGCAAACTTCATTAAAAATTCTTTAAATTTCAACTGTGAACAGTATATATAAAAATAATGAACTTCTTTTTTTACAGATCATGAATCAGATATACGGTTCAAGATCTATGATCACTACAAGTCAGATTAGGGTTTTGGTAAACCCTAACGAGTTTTAAATTTTGAATCTGACTTTCTGTCAGAGGAAAAATACCAAACAGAAACAAAAAATTATCAAAATTTCACAGTAAATAGTTTACATCAATATGAATCCACTGCACTTTACGGATTTTAAATCTGATATCGTATGAGAAAAATAACACAACTGCAAGTTAACTATGAATTTCAATAACGATTCTAAACGATTGAAAATCATGATTTAATCTTTTATTTTTTTAACAAGGTTCCCAAATCCCAAAACATTTGATTTTTTTTACAGTAGTTCACTGACATATTCGTGTATCACATATAAAACAATCAGAAATTTACAGTGAATATTTCAATATGAACTAACATGCTCTTTGTTGATCTAAGCTTAAAACACACAGAAAATTAAGAAAACATAATAAAACATGCTTTAATCAATGAGAACAATAAAAAAAATACATAACAGTCAAACAAAACTAATTTCTATGCTGGAACACGTGTAATAAACATTAATATATAAAAAAATAAATAAAACATAGGGAATCCATGGCTGGAATTTGATTTTGTTTTTGAAATCATGGATTTAACCCATTTAAAGGGTAAATCTCATGTTTTCTTGGTTAAGAACATGAAAATCAATGCAATAATCGATTCTAACGAATTAGAATCTCTGGAAAAACAGTAAAACAGAGTTAGATCATATTCTTTGACCGTTATTGAGGTTCTTGAGGTTGAATCCATGATTTAATTCATGCAATAGAAGGCGCCAATGGCTAAACTTGCATTAAAACATGTAAAAGTATTAAATAAAACTCAAAAATTAAAAAAATTCATTACCTTGAAGTTGCAGAAATGGAGGAAGAAGAGAGAAAAGCTCCAAGAATCCAAGAGGAGAGAGATTGGGAGGTCGACGCCCTATGGGCTTTTATTTATAATAACTTTTTAGGTTACAAATTAAGAATTTTGAAAATTTTGGACTCTAAAGGGGGGGGGCGATTTCTATAGAGAATTACCTATATACCCCTAACCTAATTATCCTAATTAACACCTAATTAAACTCCCAACTAAACCTAAAGACCCCCAAATGTGGTGCCACTTGGCGTTTTTCCACATTTGGTTTTTAAAGTTTTAACTAAAACCTTTAAAAACAATAGTTTAAAAACCAAATTTAAAAATGGATTTTGACTCTTCTAAACTTCTAAAACTAACCAGGACACTGACTAACCCTAATCTAAACCCTGACTTTCTCAAATGTGGTGCCACCTTGAGTGGACCCCACTTGAATTTTCAAAAATGATTTTAAAACTTGAAATTGAAAGAATTTTCAAAAGATTTTCAAAAGTAAGCTTGGAATTAAAAGTTTTGAAATGGCACAGGGTTCCAACTGGGTCAGAACTCCTCTGGATATGGCGCCAATTGAGTGGGCCCACATCACGTTTTGAAAAATTTGAAATAAACTTTGAAAATAACTTTGAAAAGGGGTTAGAATCAATGGTTGAAATTCAAAACTTTTGAAAATAGAGTCTCAAAAGGACTGGAACTCCGGGCTAGAGTCCTGAAATTTTAGGAGTCTGAGATTTTGGATTTTAAAAGCCAAATGAAGGATTTTTTGAAAGATTTTATCAAAAATGGTGAAACAAGTCAGAAAATACAGTCAGGGTTAGACTCCTAACTCGATTAGAACTCTAAAATAGAGTCCTGGATTAACTCGACTCTACAAAATGACCTAATTTTTTAAAACAATTAGAAAAGAATAAAAATAAAAGTAAAAACAGGTCCTAGAACAAACTCCTGACTGGATTAGGACTCTGGGACAGAGTCCTGATCGGACTAAAACTCTAGATTTTTTTTGGTATTTTCTGAAAAACAGATGAAAGAACTTGTGAAAACAGTAAAAACAATAACAAATATTGAAATAAAACAGAGTTCTAATTCAACTGGGACTTTGGGAACAGAGTCCTAATTGAACTAGGACTCTCAGATTTTTTGATTTTTTTAGAAAACAAATGAGAGAATTTTGAAAAACAGTTAAAAACAGGATAAAATTGAGGTTTTGGTTCAGAGTCCTGATCTGATTAGAACTCTGAGAAAGAGTCCTGATTCGATCAGAACTGTAAAAATTTTTGGTTTTCTGATAAGCAAATGATGAAATTTAAACAAAAAATTTGAAAATCAATGAAAATGGAGTGAGAAAACAACTTGGGATAAAGTTATGATTCGATCAGGGCTCTGGGATAGAGTCCTGATTTGATCAGGACTCTGGGATAAAACCTTGGAATTTTGAAATTCTTTGACAAAAGTGTAACAATTTTGATAGATAGAAAGATTTTTAAAGTTCTTCTCAAAATTGAAATCAGGATCAGAGTCCTGGTCCAACTAGGACTCTCTGAACAGAGTCCTATTTTGACTGAAACTATGAGTTTTTGACTCCTCTTTGAAAGGTTTTAAAAGATTTGATTAAAAACAGGTAAAAAATAGTGACAAAAGACAGAGTCCTAATCCGATTGAAACTCTGGAAAAGAGTCCTAATCCGACTGGACTCTTGAAGAAGAGTCCTAATCCAACTAGGACTCTGGGATTTTGGCCAAAATAGAAGATTTTAAAAGGTTTTCTCCGAAAATAGGTAGAAAAGGTAGTAAAAAGTAGAGTTCTGATCCGGCTAGACTCTGAAAAAAGAGTCCTGATTCAACTAGGACTCTAAGATTTTGGCAAAAATGGAGAAAATAGATAAGGGATATGACCATAACTGGTTTAAAATCAAAATGGAGTTTTAAAAATATTTTAAAAGGATAAAAACAGATGAAAATATAGAGTCCTAATCCAACTAGGACTCTAAATTTTTTGAGAAATTTGATAAATGAAGGAATCCAGAAGTGACACCACCTGAATGGGTCTCTTCTGAGAACTGAAATTAGTTGAAAATTGAGTTTAAAACGAATCCAGATTGTTTTCTGAGAAAACATTTCAAAATATAAGGTCCTGGGGGTTGGCAAATAACAGAATGTCGATTAAAAACCCAAGTTTTAAAATTGATTTTGAAAGGAAAGTTTTAAAACTCGAATCTGGATTAAATATTTTGAAAACAGGAGTGCTGGATCTCGATAATGAGATGCAATGAAATGATATGTCAGATGCATGCAATGACCTGCAGTGAAATGTAAGTACTGGATGAGGGTGAAAATTTGGGGTGTTTACAGTCGTCAAGTCCGTCGCTAATTAGCGACGAAAGATTTTCTGTCGCAACCATCGTCGCTAAATGTTGCGTCCGTGACGACAAAATATTCCCTCACAAAATACGTCGCTAATTAGCGACAGATTTTGCAACGAGATATATTTCATCGCTATTTTCGTAAATTTCATTGATTATAGCGACGGATGTGTTTCGCTCGTTAATCCGTCGCTAACTAGCGACGGAATAATTCTGTCGCTAATAACCTATTTTCTTGTAGTGATAGATGACTCGAATAACTTAGTTTGAAAATTGAATAAGTCAATTTATGGACTTAAACAGACCTCCCGTCAGTGGTATAAGAATTTCAATTAGGTAATTATGAACTTTGGATTCACTGAAAACATTGTTGACCAGTGTATTTACATTAAGACTAGTGGGAGTAATTTCATAATTTTGGTTTTATATATTGACGATATTCTTCTTGCAACTAATAATTTGAGTCTATTATATGAAATAAAAGATTTTTTTTCCTCTCATTTCGATATGAAGGACATGGGTGAGGCTACTTATGCAATAGAACTAAGGGTGTCCTTGCCCTCTCTCAGAAATCCTCTATCATTAAGGTTCTTAAAAGATATGGGATGGAGAATTATTCTCCTAGTTTGGCACCAATAGTGAAAGAGGATAAATTATACTTAAAAGACTGTCTTCAGGATGATATTACGAAGGCTGAGATGGATGTTGTTTCATATGATTTGACAGTTGGGAGTTTGCAGTACGTGCAGACCTGCACTCGACCTCATATAGCATTTGTTGTAGAAATGCTTTATAGATATCAGTCAAAACCAGGCATTGCGCACTAGAAGGCAACAAAAAAGGTCATGCGCTATTTACAAGGAACAAAAGACTATATGTTGACCTACAGGAAAGCTGACCACCTAGAGGTCGTTGGATACTCTGATGCAGACTTAGGAGGGTGTATTGATAGTAGAAAATCTACTACTTGATACATTTTCCTACTAACAGATTGTGTTGTCTTATGAAGAAGTGCAAAGCAGTCTACCACTGTTGCTCATACCATGGAGGCAAAATTTGTTTCTCTATGCGAGACTTCGTCACAGGCCATTTGAATAAGAAACTTCATTATAGGTCTTGGTATTGTGAACTCTATTAAGAGACCACTAAAGATCTTTTGTGTTAATGAAGCAGTTGTGCCTTTTTCAAATAACAAGAGCTCAACATTGTGTCGACACATGGAGTTAAAATATTTTGTTGTTAAAGAAATGACTGAGAATCATTTGGTATGTATTGATACAATTGGGATGAAAGAAATTATTGCGGATCCCCTTACTAAAGGGCTAGTACCGGGATTGTATTCCCAACATGTAAAGGGGATGGGTCTTTTTTATTCCTTCTGATGTATGGCAATACATTAAGTGATCACATTTGTGTATATGAATTTGATTCTCTATGGTTTTGTATATTGTTGATTTTGCATAAAGGATCTCTCGTATAGGTTAGAGAGAATAGCAGAATAACAATATTAAAGGACCAATAGAATAGGTAAGAGACCAACCTATTCATAAAGGTAATTTCAACATACTTAAGCACTGAAGGTGAATTGTAGTGTAGTACATGAGAATATAACATTTCATAAAAGAGTGTTCATCTCCATGACTCATTTGATTCATCCTTGTGATAAAGGGTAGCATGTGAACCCACATGAAGAATTAAATCTAGATAATGATATAAACCTCGATTTAGTGCACTTTTAGTGTCAATGGGTCAAGTGGGAGAATGTTGGATATATGGATCAGGTACAACCCATTGGGTGGCCCAGTTTGACATTAAAAGAAGGTAATGGGCTAATGGGCATGATAGTGGAGGGTAGTTAATGCCATTAGAGAGGAGGTTACGTGAATGTGGATGTCCACATTCACTGTATTCCCTCTCCCTCCTCCACTATATATATATATATATATATATATTGGGTTAGTTGGCTGCAATGGAGGATGAGTGATATTGCATAGCCTTAGCCTAGCCCACGTTAAGCTCCAATTGGGTTTAGGGTCCTACTCACCGTCGATCTTAGGCCTGGGCTCATCGTGGGCGTCGACCGGATGAGGAGAACGTTGAATACCCTGTATGCACTCTATGGCGAATACATGTATGATTTTTGTGTTTGTTTTACAGAAATCGCCAACACTCAGGCCTCTCTTCCTGAAACCCAGGCCTCCAGGCTGTGTTCGTTGAAAAAAAATTCCTTCTTTTTCTTTCTTTTTTTTTTCTTATTCCCTTTTTGAAGGGGAAGAAAAAAAGAAAGAAAGAAGAAAACTCTTTTGCAAGGTCTCACTTGACCTTTTTTAAACAGATTTTGAAAAATTAACTCGCCTTCGTTTTGAAATTTTGCGAAAAAAAATGGAGAAATGGGGTTCGCTCGTCGGTACGAGGTTCAACCGTTCCTGGCGCCTTTACCAGGGGTAATTGAACCAAGGATCAAATCAATGCCTTTTGCTTTGCCTAAATTTGTCTAAGTAATTATTCTGAAATCCTAAATTCACATTGAATCATAGTTGTGCAATGAACTTTAAAAATGATGATTTAAAATATGATTGCATGCTTTGGAAATATTTCAAAATTTTGGATTTCCCAAGTGATTTTGAAAGAAGTTTTGAAAATATCCTTGAAGGAGTGATTCAGAAATTGGACTTGAAAAGATTGAAAATTGACTCAAACTTTAAAGTGGATTTGAAATCAGGAATTAAAAGTGAATATTTGAATTTGAAAAATGGAATTGAAAAATAAAAGATTGAATTTTGAGGTTGGAATTTGGAAATTGAGTTTGTTTCTGAAATGGAACTTGAAATGGAATCAGAATGAGACTGTGATTTGATTTTGGAATTTGATTTGATATTTGAAAATCATAATTGAACTTGGAAATCAAATTGGAGTTTCAAAGTGAATTTCAAACTTTGATCAATAATTAAATTGAAAATTGAAATAAAGCTCAAAATTTTGGAATTGAATTTATAATAAAATTTGAAAATTTAGATTTTGAAATGGAAAATGGAAATGGAAAATAAAAGTTTGGTTTGGATTTTAAAATTTGATATTGAAATTGAGATTTGAACTTTGGATTTGAAAATTGAAATTTGAATTTAGATTTCTGAAATTGAAGTTTAACTTTGAAATTTGAAAATGAATTTGGAATTTGAAAACTTGGAATTGAAATTAGAATTTGAATTTGAAATTGGAATTTAAAAGTGAATTTAAAGATTAAAAACTTGAAAAAAATAAACTTTGAAATTTAGATTTCAAAATTTAGAATTTGAAATTAGGCTTGGAATTTGAAATCAGAATTGAATTTGAAAATTGAATTGAATTTTGAAGTAAATCTCAAAATTTGATTTGGAATTTTCAAAGTGAATTTCAAAATTGTAATTGAATTGAAAATTAAAACTCAGAGCTTGAAATTGAGTTTATAATAGAATTCAAAATTTTGGATTTTTGAAATAGAAATAAAGAATTTGAATTTTAACATTTAAATTTGCCATGAAATTCCAAGTTAAAATATGGAATTCAGAAATATGAAGTTCAGAAGTAAGAATTAAAAATTGAAATTTGAAATAGGATTTTAAAACTGAGTGGAATTGAAAAGGGATAAATCTGAATTTATAAATGGAAGTTTGAAATGGTTTTGAATTTTAGAAATGAAAACTGTGTTTTTTAAGATTTATTTCAAAATCATTTGGAATTTTGAAGATGACTTGAAATAATTTGAGAATGAATGTAATTCTATCCTAAATGATGAATGTTTTAAAATTTATTTAAAGATTGGAATTTAAAAGCAAATTTTATTCTTTAATAGTTTGAAATAAGATTAAATCATAATACATTCATGACTTTGGTCACAAACATATTATAATTTAATCTATATCTAAATTCTAATAAAGAATAAAATAACTTTTTTTACCTTTATAGGATTTAAAATAAAATTAACTTTTAATATATCCATGACTATGGCCACAAATATATCTCAAAATAATTTATATCTTAAATTCTGATAGAGGAAGAAAAGATATTTAGAAAAATATGATGGAGATCAAGTGTTATTCCATAAAAGATAAAAATCCTAAGTATTGTTCACATTTTGACTATGGTCATAAATGTGAATCATTTACTTAGGGTTATTTACCTCTTATTAGAAAGGTGCACGTGTCATTCATGTTATACCATAGTGTTTTTTGAAGAATAAAATGAAATACCATAGGAAATTATGAGAATTTAAAGTACAACTATATGCTCATACATTCTAATCTAAGCATAAAGATAGAAATTCTCATTAATATAGAATTATTATAATTGAATTTGAAATTCTTATTCTAAGAAAAGAAATCAAAGCTTTCCATGTTTTTTCTGCAAATATGAATTAGCACAAGGCAACAAATACAAAATATAGAGATTGAAAATGTTGTATTAAAGCTAAAATGCATATGATCATGCCTATGCTTTAGTGAAAATATATATACATAGGTGAGAATGCAATGCCTATGCATAAATGAGATGTATTTGCCTAAGTACTATGTCTATACTAATGAAGAAATGCATATGTATATGCCTAAGTGATATGCTTATGCTAGATGAAAAATGCATATGCATGGCCTAAGTGTTATGCTTATGCTAAATGAAGAATGCATATGCATATGCCTAAGTGATATGTTTATGCTAAATGAAAAATGCATATGCATATGCCTAAATGATATGCTTATACTAAATGAAAAATGCATATTCATGGCCTAAGTGCTATGCTTATGCTTAAATGAAGAATACATGTGAGAAGGCATCTACCTAAATGCATATGAGAATGCATATGCATATGAAAAATGTACATGAAGGTATATATGCATATATATTCCTATAATTGAAAATCCATATAAAGATTAAATATGCATATGCAATATGCAATGTAATATGCATATGTAATATGCAATGCTTGTGCCTATGTGCAAAGTTCAGCAATGTAATGGTGATTGCAAATGCAGGGAATGAGCAAGTGCAAGTGCGGATGAAGGTTATCAACATGTATTGGTCCAATATATATAATTTGAGATGATATGCAGGGAATACAGGTGACTGGGAGCATGCAGGTGTGCTTATGTTGTAGAGGATGCAAAGGATGGTAATGATGCAGCAAGAAGAAGACAGACAGTGTGGGATGCAAGTGTAAGGTGTGGGCAACATGTTGTGCAATATACAGTGAAGAGGGTGTACAGGTGTTGTTAATGTAGAAGTGTAGCAGGTACTGTTGATGTGCAGTGAAGTAGGTGAAAGTGCAGCGTGTATAGGTAATGTTGTAAGTGTTGTGTGCAAGTGCCACAAGTGTGCAAGTGCAGCAAGTGTGACTGGTATGCAGTGAAGAGTGCAGTGAACAGAGGTGTGCAAATGTTGTGAAGAGATGCAGGTATATAGTGCTATAAAGTAACTTTAGTAAGTGCATTGGTAACTAGTGCAGGTGTGACAATGCAAATGCAGGGGAATTATGACCTATAATGAAGATGTTGGTCACACAATCGGGTGGATGAAGGGGTTATGCAATACAGGTAGATATGCTGGATGAAGGAGATGTTGAACATGGTGCGCGGCATGTGTTGTGTTGGCGACTGACATACTAGTGCATAGGTGTTGTGCACACGCAGCTGCAAAGGTACTATGCAGAACAATGAATCAACTAGCATTTATGCTGAACCAATGAAACAGACTCTGGGCACATTGCCAGTAACCACGCTGAACTAGTGAAGGTCCTGTAGTGATTGATCGTTTCTTCCATAGACCACACCTCATATCCTATTCATTCAATAATCGGTACAACTCAGCAAGTGCCCCAATACACTGAATTTCATTTAAGAATAACATGGCTTTCAAAAAGTATCAAAGAAATGTGCCACGCATTGTATGTATTGCCCAAAAACTTAATGAGCTCACTAGATGTTCTTGGTTGAGGGTGGCTCGAGTGGAGGCCCTCTAAAAGAGCCCGGATAATAGTAGGTCTCTTCTCCTGTTGCTTTATATGATAGTCCTTTGACAAAAGGGAAATCATGGGTTTGGCCAGTGCTACCTGCTCTTCCTTGCGAAGAGTTACCCAAACAATTGGAAATACTATAACCCACCAATGATACGCAACATTAGAATTCATGTGGAATAATTTTCTTAGTGGAACCACAAGATCAGCAACCTGGATAACTATTAGATCATCAACATTAGAATATGTGTGGTACCCATAATGCACTTTGATAAGCCAAACGAAAGACAAAAGATTCATTATGACATATTGTACCTAAGTTGCAATATTCAGCAATTTCAAAACATTACAGGGAATAGATAATAATCCCAGGCTCCTCATTGAGATTCCACCAACAGAATAATCAGCAAATGTAATTGATTTTTCTGAACGAAGAGATCTAATGGACTTAATGGATAGCAAAAATCAATGTGAGCACATATTTGAATCCTTTAAGATTTGAGCTCGCGGACTGAATGACCAACAGTCATCCTGATGGAGCATACCACCTGTTGCTACAGATTAATCGCAAGGTGCAGCCATGAGATATGGTGATGAGAACGCAATGCATACAAATGAGAAAAGAATGTGCAGAGAGAGTAAAGGCGCAACAAAAGGGGATATGCTTAGTCAAAATGAGCAGTTGAATGTGATGAACAAAAAATGGAAACAAATGCAGATGGATGAAACAAGGAGAGATGGGGGCTATAATGAAGCAGATGCAGGTGGAGTTTCTGGACATCACTTTGCTATCTGTTCATTAATAACCGATATGATGCACATATAAATCCCTTCACAAATAATGTGTTTAAGACAGCAACAAGTTGATTTGCAGCAAATCGATTACACACAACAATTTGATTTGCTGCAATCTGATCTTTGCAAACAGTTATTGTTGGGACTGGTTACAAGTAGAAAGTGCCAGCACATCGAGATGTATAGGGGATGAGATGGACAAAAACCTTAAAGTGATGATACAGAGATGAACTGGGGGGGGGGGGGCGTTGCATGCTATTTCTCAACACTTAAACAAACTTCAGATATAGGCATCATGAAACTAAGTATGGATGTAATCTGATATTACAAATGCTAGTTATAGACTCAGTTCCTTACAAATTTAGATGAAAATGAAAGTGAAGATATAGATCAGATAAAAATGAAAAAGATCGGATGCCAATTACAAGCACTTGTGAAAATGAAGGTGAAAATACAAATCGGGTGAAAATGAAAAGAAGTAACACTAAAATCAAATTGATAATCACATATTAGCCGCAAATTGCAAAAAAGAAATATGAGACAGATACGATACAGATCAGAAATGGTGAAATAAATGCAATGTGAATGGGATGAGATGCGCATAAATGAAAGAGAGCCACAGATATATAACAGAATGCAGACTAAATGCACAACAGACGAATGTCGATGACAGATCAAGACAAAAATGAACAACTTAGAGATGATGTTGGCCAAACATGATGCAGAAGAGACGAACACGATGAAGGAGACAAATACAATGAATTGAAAGCGATTGAAAACAAAATAAAATGAAACAAAAGGCTATGCGAATCATGAGATGCTAATGCAGGATGAAGAAGTGATAATGAAACAGAAAATGTACCGATGAAATACAGAAAAATGCAAATCAAAACATTAACACATACGATGCAGAAATGTTGCACTTTCAGAGTAAATGTAGCTTAGGATTTCACAGTGAAATCAACGTGGATTAAGATTTCACTGTGAAATCAGATGCAGATGATCAAATCCATGAGCCAGCAACAAAAATACGTCAAGGAAAGATCATCCTTCTATTGCAAAATGCAAATCGAGGCTGCTATAGGCAATTCGATGTTGCATATTATGCTTCAACAAAAATCAGTGCTATGAAAATTCAAAAAAAAGAAAAAAGAAACAAAAAATAGATTGGCAAAAAGGGAAAAGAGATGATCCTTACCGTGCACTGGTTGGGAGGAGGGAAATGCTTCTTCTCAATGGTGGATCGAGCTTCTTCACCACTGAAGATAGGAGAACCAGAGGAAGGGAGAAAAGAAAAGGGAAAGAGAAGAAGAAAAAGAGGGAAAACGAAGGCTCCTCTTGCAGAGACTCGATGAGGCTTGATGGCAATGCTCGATGCTTGATCGTCCCCTGCGATGGTTGTTAAATAAGGAGCCATTACAGGTTTTTCAAAATTGGTCCTTTAATTTTTCAAAAATTTTCAAAAGAAGGTTTCTTTTACAAAGTTTTCTCAAAAAGAGGGTGAGGCTATTTTCTAAAAAATTTCTTTTATGTTTTTGAGAAAAAAACTAGAAAAATACGAGAAAAATACGATGATTTTAAAAGATGGGATCCAGACGAGGTTTTTTTTGAAAGATTTTATAAAATATTTGCTTTTAAAATTTAAGGATTTTACAAAAGAGAGTTTTTTAAATAAAAGAGTTAATTTTAAATTTGGATTTTAAAATTTGATCTGGATCTGAGCTTTTGAGTAAAAATTCAAGTTTGGATCTCGAATTGAGAAAACATGACGAGATCGGATCTGGATAAAATATCTGAGCCAATACAGAGAATTGATTTTTGGTTTTTTTGAAAAATAAAAGATCCGAGCTCAGAATTGGATTTAGATATCAGATCTGGATCCGAGATTGGGCCAAATATAAAAAATGAAGTTGGATTTCGGATCTTCAACCAGAAACTAAATCCGAGAAATGAGTGAAAATTAACCCAATTGCTCAGGAGGTGGATACCAGGGGCAAAAAGGGAATTTTTTGAAATTTTTAAAAATTTAGGGTGTTCACACAGGCCTGTGGGAGCTCACCAACCTCCTGGTTCAGCTCGCTCTTGATGTGGGTCTGGACTATTTCTTTGGGTGGAGGTCCCTCTCCTTCCTCATCCTGGCTACCTTTCTTGGTGGTGGGGTCCACCCCATGGCAGGGCATTTCATCTCAGAGCACTATGTGTTCAGACTCGGGCAGGAGACCTACTCTTACTATGGCTCACTCAACCTGTTGACTTGGCACGTTGGCTACCATAATGAGCACCATGATTTTCCAAGGATACCGGGAAACATGCTCGTAGGGTCAAGCATATCGCACCCGAGTTTTACAAGGACCTGGACTCCTACGGGTCGTGGAGTCGGGTTTTTTATATGTATATTATGGATTGGACTGTGGGGCCTTTTAGTCGTATGAAGAGGAAAGCAGAGTCCAAGAGAGGATAGATTGAGAGATGGATTTTGGCCCTTTCTTTCTTTCTTTCCTTTCCATTTGGATTTTTGCCCAATATTTCTTTTCTCTTCTTTTTTTCCTTGTTTGTTTTTTTCCTTTTTCTATGCCTGTTTAATTTCTCTTTTGATTGTCCACGAGGTTGAGGATGGGATATTTCTTCTTTATTATATTGGTTTTCACTTTTCATTCTAAACTTTTTTTGTGTAACAAAAAACAAGAATCCTAGAGTATCTGATCATATCAAACAATCGTCACCCATTGTTGATGCTCTCAACTTAATCATCATCTACACCAATTCTACTCTCACAATTCTCAAACCAAAAGTTTGAGCCACAGGTTTCTCAGTTTGTTTTCCTGCTCTATCTCCATTCGAAATATCAAAGACCCATGGGCTCCACCATTTTACCAAGACTGCCTTAATGTAAACGGCTCAGATGCGAGCATCACAAACTAACCAGACGTAACATAATCCAAGTCGGGTTCAGATTCAGACCTGAACATGCAATACCAGTATACTGTGTTGGAATACTAGTAACCTGAAGCCAGGTATCTGGTCTAAGCTCCCCAGAGGCCTACTTTTGAACATTTATAAGAAAACGAAGGACCCGACTGTGCTAAAGATCTGAGTTCAGATCCAAATCCAATGGGATTATGCCACAAAAGAGAACCAACTCCATCACAAGGAACCAAGCCAAGCCACAAGTTGCTCAGTCTATTTTCCCTGTTGTACTTCTCTATTTGAAAGAAAGCAGATCAGGTCCAAGGAGCCTTGGACAGACCTAGGAGTTGGTCCATCGTGATGATGAGCGTAAATCCCCTGCATCATACTTGGCCTTTTGAAGCAAACGACATTTGCTTCATCCCAGCCCATAAGGTACATTGCAATTAAGACAATAAATACACTACTAAACCAGATTAATCCCACGTATACTCATTATTGCAGGAGATTCAAGATCATAAATGAAGTCTTGCGTCAAGCATGTTTGCATTCTAATCTAATGTTAAAACTAGCACATTTTGCCTTCCACTCGTAAACCATGTTCCCCACTTTGCTGACCAATCACAAAATGTTACAATTCCATCAAAAAACTCTTTAACTGGTTAAACTGACCATAGATGGGCAAAAAGAATAATATGTGCATCAACCAAGCACCTCGCATGTTCTGCCAAGCATTGGAGGATCCATTAGAAAGGATCCCTATCAGTTCATAAACCTTTGCTATGAACAAGTTGAAAAAGATCAGTTCTGCACCTTCTCCATCCATCATGAAATCTTTAAAATCCAATGGAGCCATTTCTTTAAAATCTTTGATCAGAATGGTTCAAAAGTAAATACTTCAGGGCCATAGTTACCAGGAAGCAGAATTGACATAGGAAGTGAAAGCGGGGAAGCTAACATTAAAAAATGTAGTATGAAGTGTGTGAAGTGGAATTTGTTTTGAAAGCAATTGTGGAAGCTTGTGAGAAGTGAAAAAGAAAATATGAAGAAAACAAATGACAAGCAAAAGGAAAGTGAATGGGAAGCAAGGGGGAAAACAAAATAAATAAAAGTGATGTGAGAGGGAAGTGATTTGAGAAGCAAGGAGAAAGGAGGGGGAAACAAAAGTGATGTGAGAGAGAAGTGATTTGAGAAGCAAGTGGGAAGCACACTTCTCACAAATGGAAAGCGAGTTTCTCCCATGTGGGGGAAGCATCGCACCTTCCCCCTTTGGGGAGGTGCTTCCCGGTAACTATGATCATGGCACTTCAACAAAGTCTCTTTGAGATTCAATCCGAGCAAACCACATTGGTCCTGAAAAGTACAAAGTTTCCTGGGATCATAAGTGAAAAGACACACACATGCAGACACATGCACATGCTGCACAACACATGTCACACATACACAGACGCACACTCACACACAACCAAGTTGCTACATGGATTTCAAAATTGAACTCCACTAGGATGAACTACCAAGAAAGTTACTACAATTATTTATACATTGGATGCAAATAATCATTACCTTATCTTGTCTTTTTACACCCAACACCTAAATTGCGCGCATTGGTAGTGAAAGGGTGTTGTTGTGCAGGATTATGTAATAATGGTAGCCTAGCATTAACAGAGGAATCATCGTCACTGCCATACTTTCCTTCAAGATCTGGCCCAAGAGCTCTGAGGATTAAGGTCAAAAGCAGAGAAAGAGCCTGCAGGAGATATGTGAATCAACTGATAGTACTAAAAAGTTCTTGAAAAAACACAAAAACGCTAAAGAGAGTCCAACATACCTGTCAGCGATAATCAACAATCCTATCCACTTGCATATTTCAAAGTTTGATCTTACAAAATCTTTGAATTCATCAAAATTCCCAGAGGGATCCTCTGGGAAATCCTGAAATAAATTGAAGTGTTCAATAAAATAGACGGATGCATGGGACTATCTGTTAGCACAAGCCAGTTCTAAACATTTTTAGGGCAAAATTCCCAATATATTAACCTAAGAATACTCCATTCACTCTTAAGAAGTGCATTTCACGCACTTATTTATAGATGCAGCATAACAAAATCTCCCATTCAGTGGTAGGACAGTTGGTAGTCTAAGATGATCGACAAGAAAGTTTTGAAAGTACCGCTTCCCAGTCTCGATTGAGAAATATGTCTGCAGTTATACCTGCCTCCAACAGTATGAGCAAAAAGACAAATACCATATACTGTAGGCTAGTTAAGGCCACCAATTTAACAGATAACAAATAACCATAAGAAGATTATATTGTATACACAACCATTATAACATGCATGCGAAAATATCATGTTCATTTGAACACTTTACATAGGCAGCAACATGCTCCAATAAATGAAAGGACAAATAAACCTAAGTTTAATCCAACAAAATCAGGAACATTTTTTTTCCATTTCCTTACATCAAGGGGTAGGAAGGGCTTATTAAAGTTGACAAAGTGACAAAAACGAGTGCTGGGAAAGATTCATGTGATAAATTGCAAATTGCCACAAACTCACATGGATCATGACAAAAGAACTTTCTTTCCTCTTCTGGTTGAGATATGGAATGGGCATATTCATTTTAAAAAGTAACAGAAGGCCTAGGTTTGGTTGCAGCCACGTTTTAAAGCACCACTTACAATAAAGTGTGCCATTTGAACTCATTACTTAAATCTCCTGGTTTCTATGTTGTTCTAGACTCTGTGAATGGTGGTTACTATCCAGCCTTCATAATCTACATAAAAACTGAGGCTTGAATTATATATATATCTTAACACTCCCCCTTAAACTTATGGTGTAATCACCGAAAGTTTGACAAGCAAAATATAAAATCGGGAAGGAAGCACTCTTGTGAAGAAATCAACCAACTGAAATTCTGATGCTATATATGGCAGAACAAATGTCTTCTTAAGATATTTTCACAGGCATAGTAGCAATCCATCTTGATATGCTTGGTGTGTTCATGAAACGTGTGATTGTCAGCTACGTAGATGGTGCTCTTATTATCACAACAGAGCTTAGAGGATGATTGTAAATGCACCCTCATATCTTTCAATAATCTTCTCAACCATATGATTTTCTATGTCATGATAGTCATGCTAGATATTCAGCTTCGATGGAATGATATGGATACTTTTTGTTGCTTCTTGAATTTTCAGGATACCAATGAATCACCTACAAATACACAAAAATCCATGGTTGAATGTCTATCATTGGGATCTCCTCCCCAATCAGAATTAGTATAAGCCACAGTTATCAGTCGATGAAGCGGATACGAGAAGTGATTTGGAAAGCAAAAGTGAAAAGCAAGGCAATTCTAAAATTTTAGGAAACAGGAAGCACGGGACAACTTAGAAGCGAACCGAAAATCGTCTTGAAAGCGAACCGAAAGTGACCTAAGAAGCGAATCAAGATTCGAAGGGGAAACAAAGAAGGAAGATCAAGAATTAACTTCTAATAAAACATGAGTAGATCAAGAAAACTAATAAATGCATCCAAAAAAATCATAATTCATAATTAACAAATAATAAATTTAACAAGTTAGGCTTATATCTAATAATAAAGAAGAAAGAAAATGTTGCATGTGAAAAGCACAATCTCTGCCATTAACACAAAGCACAATCTCTGTCATATAATACAGTGTTTATATGAAATAAACTAGCAATATATTTAAGAATTAAGATAATCTAGATGACAAGTATGATAAAATAAAATTTTCTTTGCATATGAACCAAAAATACAGACACTTGAGACTAGACCCATGTTGCAAACGAAATTCACAACATGAGAACATTACAAAACGATCAACTGTAGGTTAAAGTTAAACATGTTCAAAATCTAAAAACCAGACAATAGCTCTAGTGTTACCATGTCTACAAAGTCAAGGGTATTCTAGAGAAAAGCACAAAGTCAAATAGAGGGAGTGTGGAGTTAATTCCTAGAGCAAGGGAGTGAGAGATAGAGAGTGTGAGAGACAAAGAGGGGAGAGGAGAGTTAGAGCAAGAGAGAGAGAGTGAGTGAGACACAAAGAGGGGAGAGGAGAGTCAGAGCAAGAGAGAGTGAGAGATAAAGAGGGGAGAGGAGAGCGTGAGAGCGAGATAGGGTGAGAGACAGAGAGGGGAGAAGATAGTCAAAGAGAGAGAGAGAGAAAGTGAGAGACAGAAAGGGGAGAGGAGAGTCAAAGCGAGAGAGAGAGAGGGGAGAGGAGAGTCAAAGAGAGAGAGAGAGAGAGAGAGAGAGAGAGAGTGAAAGACATAGAGTGTGAGAAACAAAGAGGGGAGAGGAGAGCGTGAGAGCGAGAGAGAGAGTGAGAGACAGAGATAGAGAGGGAGAGAGAGGGTGCACCTGAAGATACCCATGGTCACCCGCCGTCGGAGGCCGCCGGAGATCGTTGAAGGTCACCGAAGAGGTTGAGAACGAGAGAAAGAGTTCGGATTTGGGAATGAAAAGTGAAAACCCTACTCAATTTTGCCTAATAATCGTTTTTACTTTCAAAATAACTATTTTGCCCTTTTAAAAGTGTTTCTTTTATTTTTGGTAAAAAAAAAGGGTTTTAAGAGCTAAAACTATCCAAGTCCCTTTTTTAAGAAAATGTGTTCCAATTAATGGGAAGCTCACTCCTCATTTAGGGGAAGTGAGCTTCCCATTTAAAAAGCGTGCTTCCCTTGGCATTTTAGAAGAACCGCGTTTCGAGCTTTTGAAACGCGCTTTGAGGAAGTGGGCTTCTCCAAGCCTATGGGTGCTTCCCTGGTATAAGCAATTAATTCAAGTGAAGGGGAGGAAGATAACAATAACACTTTAGAAGAAGATGTTTGTAAATATATAATAGTTCTCATAACAACACTCATATGCACATTTGTAAGAGAGTGTTGAAACTGTATACAATGCATGAGAAATGTCAGGTCGGGTAATTGTTAAATAAGAGCCACAATCATTTGTCAATAAAGAATGAGATCTTTTAAAGGGATGCTATCATCTATTTTCAGGTGGCCACCCTCTTTTCATATGTAATTCCAAACCTACCAATAATCTAAGTAAAAAACTTAGATTGAGTTAGTAAACAACTGCATGAAAAATAAGTTACCTCAATCCCCAAAAAATTTCAGACCTGCATTTCAGCCACACCGAGTCTCCTACCTTAAATGCTCGATTGGATTGACCTTTATCAAAGATCGATTTTATGTGTTTTTGGGCTTTCACGATGTTATGCTTCAACATAGCAAGGATCTCATATCGCCCCCTTAGAGCATGATCTACTTTATGGGATGCCACACTCCCATGCTCGTACACAACTATTGACGGGGGAGAGAACCCATATAATGCCTTGAACAGAGTCATCTCGATGGAATAATGATGACTTGTATTATAAGTGTACTATGTCCATGGCAAGAAGTGGTGTTACTTGTTTGGACGGTCTCTCATAAAGAAATGGAGGTAGGTCTCTACCTCTTTGCTCAAATCTTTGTTTGACCATCCCTTTATGGGTGGTGAGTGGTACTATAATTCAATTTTGTTCCACTAAGTTTGAAGTATGTGGTCCAAATTTGACTCAACAAGATTGAGTCTTGATCGCTCACAATGCTCTTTGGCATCCCATGGAGCTTCACCACGTGGCTCATAAATTGCTTGGCCACCAATTTGGTTGAATTCTCTCGTAGCAACCTTATGAAGTGAGCGTACTTGGAGAATATGTCTACCATGGTTTAAAGACTTCTTTTCGTTCACATGAAGGCAAGGCTTCCACGAATTCATGAAAATGTCTTGCCATGCTCGCTTAGGATCAACAATAGCCATAGAAACTCTAGCAGTTTCATCGCCTTGTATTTATTGGCTTGACAAACTACATATTGTAGCACATATTCACGAACATAAGCCTTCATTCCTAGCTAATAAAAGAGGGCCTTCAACTGCTGGTACGTCTGTGAACACCCCAAATTTTTCAAAATTTTGTAAATATTCTCCTTTTGCTCCTGGCCCCATTTTCTGAGTAAATTGAGTCATTTTTTTACTCAAAACTCCAGTTTATTTCTCGGATTTACTGGAATCAAATCCATTTTCTATATATGACTCAATTTTGGATTCAGATCCAGTGTTAAAATCCAAATCTGAGCCTCGTTATCCAAATTTTGATCAAAATTAATAAAAATCCAAAAATAAATTTCTGAAAGGCTCAAACAGTCCATCCAGTGTCTGTTTGGATCCACTGCTCTGTATTTCTCAATTCGAGGTTCAAAACTCAAATATTTTCTCAAAACCTGGATCCAAACCCATTTTCTGAAGAAATTTCAAAAGATTAACCCGAATCCTCAGAAAACCCTTCCTTTGTAAATATTTCTCAAAAAATTACAAAAAATAGTTTTAAAATCCCTTATTTTCCCTTAGATTTTAGAATTTTATGTCAAAAGCCCCAAAAATATAGAAAATGTTAGAAAAAGAACAAGAAAAAATAAAAATGGAAGAAAAGAAAATACAAATATATATATATATATATATATATATATATATATATATATATATATATATATATATATATACCTCGAAAGCTCTTTTTTGAAAAATCATCTTTTGTTAAAATCTATTTTTTTGAAAAACCTTATAAAAGAGCCTCGTTTTGAAAATTTGGACGGAATTGAAGGACGTGCTTGAAAAAAAAAGGAAAAAGAAAACCCTAACCACGCTCGATTTGAGAAGGTCGGGTGGCTCCCTCTTCTCTCTCTCTCTCTCTCTCTCTCTCTCTCTCTCTCTCTCTCTCTCTCTCTCTCTCTCTCTCTCTCTCCATGGTCGACCCCCATGTGCATCCTTCTTCGTCTCCACCCTCCATCACCAACCGTTTACTCCTTCTCCTTTCTCAACCCGTCAATCTCGAGCGAACCCCCTTCTTCCATAGCCTTCCTCTTCCACTTTAAAAGGGGCACGCAGGGGAAGCCCTGGGGGATCCGTTTTTCACCTCAACACCCCGCACCCCTCCTCTCTTCTCCTTCGGCATACCGCGCTTCACCCCAAGGCTCTTTTCCCTTTTTTCTCTAATCCATTGTCGACCCCTCCACCTTCTTCTCCTTCATAGATTAATCTTCTGCCCCCATCATTTACGCATCCCCTACACCATTCTTCTCCTCTGAATCGCCTTCTTCTCCTGCTTTTCCCCTCTTCTCCTAATTTCCTCTGCTTTTTCTTGAATTCCCTCTGGTTGGACGAAGGAGATCAAACTTCCAGTGGTTGCTACGGTAAGTACTCCTCTTCTCCTTCATCTTCTAATTTCCCTTTTGATTTTCTTGTTTTCGGCCCCATTAATGAGCTTCCGGTGGTGTTGGGTTGCTTGTGCAACATTAACCCACCCCGCGCAACAGTAATGGAACATTCGTTTCCGACATTTCCTCTTATGCTTATTAATTTTTTTTCTTCTTTTTTCTTCCTTCTAGTTTTGATCAAGCATTTGTTTATTGTTTTCTTATTTTCATTTCATTATTTGGTTTCCCTTCTTCCTTCGTATATATTTTACGGTAGATGTTCTTACTTGATGGTAGCATAAGAGTTCATTCCTGTAAATTTTGATGTAAGCATATGCTTATGCTCTCTTATAGCATAATCATATGTTTTCACCCCCCCCCCCCTGAATTTCCATTATAGCCAACAGTTGATTCTCTGTAGCGACATCATCATAGATATCAGTCAAATGCCATTCATTCAATTCATCTTGATTTTGTTCGCTCATTTGCCACCATTTTCTCTGTTTTGTTTTTTTCCCCATTCTTTTTTAGGTTCATGTTTTTCGGTTTATACTTTCTTTTCGGTTTTGATTTCTTAATCTAATTATGATTCCCTTTATTAGTGTACCACAGTTAATTCTCGATTCCATTCTGCTAATCTGCTTGTGTTTTGATCATTTTTTTTATTTTTTTTTATTTTTTTAATTACGACACATCTGCGTCGATTCAGCATGTTATCTTTCTTTCACTCATTTTTCTACAGCTTGTTCGTTTCTTTTCCTGTAAGTCCATTTGAATGGCCTACTAACCGATGTATCTTGTTGTTAGCCCTTAAATGGTAGACACCTAGACACCGTGTAACACCATTAAGAAGAACTTAGAAATTCTTGTAAGTCCATTGGAATTGCCAATCCTTCTATGTTCTTCATTGCCTATTGAGATTCTCGTTAGTAGCATCAAGCTCCAGTTTGACTTGGTTATACAAGGGGTTTTGATCATTGATAAAAGAGGATATTAGTGCTCCTGTGAATAATCATTATTACTGAAAGACTTGCAGAAAGAGATCTGGAATGCCACAGGTATCCCTTCTGCAATTGAAAGTGCTAACAGGAAAGGCGATGATTACAAATTACATAGGTCTGGAATCCCCTTGGAGATTTCAGAAAGTTCTACTTTGCTGGATGTTGATTTTGCAACACATGATGGAGAAGGCAATGTAAAAGCCTTTTCTGCCAGGGTCAGGTTAGTCTCTTTTGAATGTGAGTTCTCGCAAATTCAGAGATTGGCTTTTGGTGAACTAGTTGCACTTGGTTTCTTTATCATTGATAATTCGAGTATAAACATATTTATGCTTGTGAAAGTTATGATGACCAGTTTATCTTATAGTTTCTTAGGACAATTTCTCATGTATAAAGATTTGCTTGGTAGCAGTTGTGAGGTTTAGCAGGTCATCCACATACCATACGTGCCCATCTGATAAGATAAGGATCTGCATTACACGGTTTGACGGGTTTGAATTTAAGCATTTTAGGTGATTGCGACACTCCAAGGTTTGATAAAACTTATTACAGTTTCAGGGTTGTTACTTCTTTTCTTTTCTTTTCTTTTCCTTTTTTTTTTCTTATTATTTTGTTGTTCTCTACCTGATCTCAAATATGGAAATGTTTGCCATATCTATTGTAGTTATTTATGATTATTTTGCAGTAGATAAGTTTGGAACAATTACCATGCTAAAGAGGGATCTAAGTACAAATAAATAAAAGCTCTGCTACCGACGATTGACTCCAGCTGGAGGGTTACAGTCAATGTTTGTGAAGGTCTGTTGCATTGAGGCTAATCGATCATGTGAGATCAAGTTAAAGGGAGTTACTACCAAGGTTCGAGTTGTTTATGATCTAAATAAGATAAAGATAATCTCTGGGTCTCCTTGTGGTGTTGTGGCTGCTGAAACCAAGAGAACTCAAGCAAACTGGGTCATATTGGACAAATTTCTGATTATCGTTCCAGCAGTAGGTGTTTCTTGATGTTGCCATATGCGTGTACATTGTGTTCATCTCATACTGGTATGTGTTTTTTTTTCTTTTCTCTTTTTTTTTTCTTTTCTTTCCTGTTAAATATAGGCATCTGAAGCAGGAAAATAAATTGAGTACACCTTCAGCACTGTGAGTTTAAGCACATACACACTCTCATGGCATCTGTTAAACCTTATCTGATGTAGATCATCTGCATATTGAATAAAATGCTTGAAAGCTTGTTATGTTCATATCAGGAATATGTTTTACTTAGCCATAACAATGTATGTTAGATAAGGCAGCAGATTTACCATAACAACACTCCACCTGCCACCATCCACCAACCAGTCAGCTTCTTTACAAGAACCCGCCATCATAGTCACTGCTGGAGCAGAATCTGGCTTAAATATTGTTCCTCATTAGCAGTTTTCATAATCCATGACAATTCCGACTGTTGCAGTTCAGATTCATATGCATACTAGAGGTGCTAAAGGTAATGCAAGTCCTGTAAATCATTTAGGTAAACCTCCTTGATGACTTCTGATCTAGGATGTACGGCTGCAACTAGTTGACACTTCAAGTTTGTTCTGGGTCCTCGACAACTGGTCCTTCTCATAGATCTGTGGAATTGGTGAATCATGTTGATCCCAATACCACAACCGATAAAATTAAGGCAGCAGAAAAATCTGAAGATTCTTGCCACACTGCGCCAGAATTTGTAGAGTCATCAGTTCTGAATCATGCACATCCTGCCATTGTCCTTCATGTGCTAACCTCCATATGCATTCCCCTTTAATTGAGCATGAATATCCTACATAGACATGTGCATCTTTCCACTAGTTCAATGCATCCATCCTCTTTTTAGCACTTTGTTGTGCAAATGCATGATATGTCACTCATTTTGCTAATGTGCCATTATGTAAATGCATACCATGTTATCTTTCCTAGTGAACTTGCATGTCCCTTCTCTCATATAAACCTTTGTTGGCCCCAGGCAAATACATATAGACTCTCATTTAGTATAAGGCATTACATGTGCCTTCTCATATGTAGGTTTTCACTTGCCTAAAATATTATACATATGGGCTCATACACATTTTTTTCTTATAAAGTTTGCATGCGAGCATTTCATCATCAATATAGGCATGGCCACCTGTATATTCATTTCTTTATTAGAATAGGCTTAAATCTTATGCATTTCGAATTCCAATACAATATTCCCAACTTTTCTCTGCATTTGTATATCACCTTGCGCTAACTTAGTTTCTACAGGAAAAACATGAGAAATGTTGATTTCTTTCTTAGGTTAGAGACTTCGATGTTTTCAAAAATTCAAATTCCAATCTTATAACAGTTAGATTATAGTGAGAAATTTTCATTCCCTAACTTAGATTAAAATGTATGAGCATATATTTTCATAGAATTATTTGTTTTCATATCATTTTTCTCCTTTATTGCAAAATCTCACAAATGGGAACACGAATGGCACGTGCATCATTTTATAAAAGGTGATTAAATCCTAAGTTGATGATTTGCATCAATGGCCATAGTCAAGGTGTGAACAAAACTTATGGTTTTTATCTTTTATAGAATAATAATAGATCCACACTGAGTCTCTTTTTAAAAATCATCATATTTTCAAATATGTTCTTCCTTTATTTAGAGTTTAATTTAAAATTAACTCAAAATATATATCAATGGTCATAGTCAGGATATATTGAGAGTTAATTTCATTTTAAACCCTGTAAAGGCACCACAATATGTTTTATTCTTCACTTGAATTTAAGTATGATTATTATATAATGCATTTTATGACCATAGTCAGAGATATATCTTCAATCTTATTTCAATTTATTTAAAGAATGAAATACGCTTTCAAATTCTTTTAAATTCATTTCATCATCTAGGATAGAACTACATCATATTTTCAAAATCCTTTCTCAAAATCTAAATGATTTCGAGTATCTTCTTCATTTCTTAGATCAGATTCACCCTTCTATCTTATTTCAAAGATTCAAATTTCAATTTCAAAGTCCAATTTGACTTTGAGATTTCAAATTCACTTCTATATTCAAAATTCAATTACCAATTCAAAATTTCAAAGTTCAATTCAACTTTGGAATTCCAAATTCATTTTCAGGATTCAATTTCAAATTCAATTCAACATTTCAAATCAAATTTCAAAGTTCAATTTAACTTTGAAATTCCTAATTCATCTTTTGATTTCAAATTCAAAACTTTAAAATCAAGTTTATTCTTTATCTTCAAAGTGCTATCTAAAGATTGAGTCTTGATTCTCAATTCAAAATCAAAGTTTTGAGACTGATTCTGAATCTCAAAATTCAGTTTTTTCTAAGCTTTAAATTCAAATCTGGGTTTTTCATAATCCTAATCCATTTGGATTTTCAAAATCCAACTCCATGGATTACAGATTTAGAATCCAGTTCCACCTTGGATTCAGATTTCCAAATCCAATCTCCATTTAAGATTCTAGATTCAGGATTCAATTCCATCCTGGATCCCAGACTTCGGATCCAATTCCCTTTAGAATTCCAAATTTCGGATCCAACTCCATTTTGGATTCAAGACTTTGGATCCAATTCTATTTAGGATTCAGATTTCCAAATCCAATCTCCATTTTTTTGATCCCAGACTTCGGATCCAATTCCGTTCAGGATTTCAGAATTCAGATCCAATTCAATTTAGGATTCCGGATTCAGTTTCGTCCTAGATGCCAGATTTCAAATCAAAATTCATTCCAGATTTCAGGTCAAAAATCCATTCTAGATTTACAATCTAGTTCTATTTTCAAAAACCAATTTTGAATTTATTTCTCAAATCTCAATTCAAATTCAAATCCTATTTTAGGTCTTGAATTTAAAAGTCTCCTTCTCAGAATCGATTCTTGAAAATCAATTCAAAATCCATCATGACTTTAAAAAATCATTTTCTATTTCAAAATTCCAATTCCAAATTCCCTATCTCTTCAAATCAAAGTCCATCTTTCCAAAATCTGATCACTCCAACACTTAGAATTTTAAGTCTCTTCTTCCAGATCTATTTCAAAATTCTGAGTTAGACTCAAAATCTAACTCTTTCAAACCGATTTCAAATCTTTGAATCATTTCTTCACTCCATTATCACATTTACTTCAGAATCACTTAGAAAATCTCAGATTTCCAAAAGTGTTTTCTCAAAAACATATATTTCTGCATTTGCATTGCACAAGCATGATTCTTTGTGCATTTTAGACTTAAAATAAATTCTCAGATGATATTTTAGCAAAGCAAAAAGGCATAAATTTGACCCTTGGTTCGATTACCCCTGGTAAAGGCGCCAGGAACGGTCGAACCTCGTACCGATGAGCGAATCCCGTCTCTCCATTTTTCCCACAAAATTTCAAAATGGAGGCGAGTAATTTCAAAACATTTTCAAGATTTTGGTCAAATGAGACCTTGCAAAAGAGTTCCTCTCGCTTCTTCATTTTTCTCTTTTCTCTTCTTTTCTATCTTTTATTTTCCCTTCAAAAGGGAATAGAGGCTAGAAAGGCAAAGAGAAGGAATCGAGGAACGAGAGGGAAATTTTTTGCATGATCACAACATCTTGGACATGCCCCCATGTCTGCCACTAGGCGTGTGTCATGCACATCGTGCAATAAACCCCAGATCACGTTGCTTTCTAACGGTAGGCAGATCCATCCTTTGTAGAATAAGATCTCACCTCTGACTGTGTAGTTAGGTTGACTATATGGGTTTATACCCAATTCACACACAATCTTATGGATCCTACTATGGCCCATTTGGGCATTACCAAAATCAAAATCCTAATCTAAATCTAAATTTAAGTCCAAAGTTCAAGATTCAAGATCCAAAATCCAAAGTTCAAGGTTCAAGATAAAGGATCCAAGATCCAAAGTTCAAAGTTTAGAGTTTATTTATCAAGCCCAAGATTCAAAGTTCGAAGTTTGAAGTTTATTTGATAAGCCCAAGATCCAAGCCCCTTGAGGGCCTTTCCCATAAGGGCAACATCCCTCTATATAAGGCCAAGGGAAGTTATCACAACCTTCATTGTAAGACTAAACTTGTAGGAAGGAATAAAATCTACTAACTTAGGTAAATGTAGTAAAATGTGTAAGAAACCTATGATATTTTTTAGCCAAACTCCAACAATTTTTCACATGAATCAAAACAATGAAAAAAGAGTCAAGATTATGTTCATAAAGATCCAAAATATAAATAAAGGTACCTTTTGGGTTTGAACCTCCATGTTAGTGTTACTTAGTCTTAGATAATTTGGGACCCCAATAGTATTAGCATTGAATTAAGAATCCTACTTGACTTTTTAGACATCATAACACACATTTTTACTTCAGATGAACATAGTGTATCTATTAGTTATATAGAAACCACATATTAAGACTCTATTGTTGTATCCTAGTTTCATGAGTACTCTATAGACAATGTCCAAGTTCCATAGAAGGTGACTCTCACCTTCGCACTTGCATAGGTAAGTCCATCAAGGGTGTAAACTTGATTGAACCACTTCAGCCATAAGGCTTATAGATCTTATAAAGAGTTTAGTTTGAACTCAACCTCTATACATAGGTTTCGAGCACTTGACATTAGGAATGAAAAAATATTAAGTGTTAAATGCAATCACTTAATGACTTTTTCTTTCCATTGAACCACTAGACTCGGTTGACCATGATCATGTGATGTAACACATTTTAACGATCTTGAAAAGGACATGTTGAAGACGCGCTCAGGAAAGAAATACACAATCTAAGCTCATGCCAAGCTTGATTCAGCTTGTAGAACAGACCGTCATTATGGATATTTTTTGAGCTTTCAGAATTTATTTTTGCAATTTTATATATTATTTTTGTCTAAAAACTACATAAAGAATTTATTGATTGGCTTAATATTGTGAATGTGATTATAGACTTCAAAGAAGTCCCAAACCTCAAGAGGGTTGGTCTCGTTAACATTCGCCTGAAGGACAGGACAACACCTTAGTGGCATTATGTTAGGCAAAATCGATACAACCAAGGGAAGGCTCCTATCACAGAGTGAGTACATATGGAGCGTAATCTCCATACCTAGTTTCTTCCATATAATAACTATTATTGTGACTTGTACCAGAGAGGAGTTGCTCACAATAACCTCATGAAAAATGAGGAGTTGCTCGTCTCCAAATACATTAGTGGTTTGAACTTTCAGCTATAAGTTATGTTTAATTTTGTAAGTTGTTGGATTGTATATGAGGCACACCAACATGCCAATCATTGAGATAATTCTCATCAAAAGAGAGCTACGAGTAGGACAGTCCTTGCAGCTAAGACTTCTATACGTATACCTCCCTCGCAACCTAGCAAGCCAACCCCTTCTGGTTGGCCTGCTCATGGGGCTAGTCAGGGCAAGCTCCCAATCAACCCTATCTCCTAGGCGTATCATGTGGGTTCGAGCAACACCATCAAGTATTATGGTGGAATGGGCCATAGGGTATCTGAATGCTGGTCCAAGACTCTTTTCATGAATGAAGTTCATAAAGAACCAAGTCAGAAGATAGAGGGTGATTTTGTATATAATGAGGAAATAGAAGAACAGCTAAAGAAAACTCTTTGCGCATACTAGAAAGAGGTTGACGGTTGAGGACTAACATTTTTCAATCAGCATACACGATAGGGGGAAAGGTTTGTAGGTTCATTATCGACTCATGATGTTGTGAGAATATCATATTTGTAGAGGTTGTTTCTATACTTAAGTCAGAAACACACAAATATCCTAGACCCTATCAGATGTTATGGTTATAGAAGAGCATGGATATGAAGGTTACATGTTGGTGTCTAGTTAAGTTTTTTATGAGAAACATATATTTTGACCAGGTTTAGTGTGATGTGTTGCTTATGGATGTTAGTAATCTCATCTTAGGTAGGTGTTGGCAATATGATAGATCGGTCACTCATAATGGCAAAACTAACACATTTTTTTATGTTTGAGGGTAAGAGAATCACATTAGCTCCTTCTAGTGACCTACCTATAGATGCCCCATCACCTAAGCCTAGTTCTTCAAAACCACCTACTATATTGCTTGCTAGACATGAGCTGAAGGAGACCTTGTCAGGAATTACCACATGCTACCGACTTCTAGTGCCTAACCCAGTTCCTGAAAGTCGTGTCATAGATCCTCATGTCAGACCTCTTATCAAGTAGTTTATTATCTTTTTTGAGGAGTTGCCACCAGGACAACCTCCTTTGCATGAGGTCTAGCACGAGATAGATCTTCAGCTTAGACCATATCTCCCATATTATCGCATAAGTCCAACCGAGTACAAGGAATTGCATACCCAGGTTGAGAATTTATTATAGAAAGGATATGTTAGGGAGAGTTTGAGTCCATGTGTCATCTTTGCATTGCTTGTTCTTAAGAAGAATGGAACTTAACACACACACACACACACATATATATATATATAGTCATAAATAAAATTATTGTTACGTATAAGTTTTTTATTCCTAGGTTAGATGATTTACTTAATCAGTTAGCAGGATCTAGAATCTTTTCTAAGTTAGTTCTTCGTAGTGGTTATCATCATATTAGGATTAGACCAAGGAATAAGCAAAAAACTGCATTTAAGACTAGAGATGATTTATATGAGTGGTTAGTTATACCCTTTGGTTTATTGAATGCACCTTCTACTTTCATGTGTATAATGAATCAAGTTCTTAGACCATACATAAAAAAATTTCTCATAGTAATAATGAACATGAAAATTTATCTTATTTGCAAGTTGTATTGTTCTTAGGAAAAAAATTATGTTTCACCTGATAAATGTTTATTTTTAGTTAATGAAGTTTTATTTTAAGGATATGTTGTTTATAGTAGGAGTATTTCTGTTGATCTTGTTATGGTCAAATCTATTAGGGGTTTGCCTACTCCTATTTTCATTATTATTCATAGTTTTCATGGTTTAGCTTCATTTTATCATAGATTTATTCATCATTTTAGTAATATAATTGCACCTCTCATTGATTGCATTAAAGGCAAATCATTTCAGTGGACACCAGAGGCAAATAATTCATTTGAGTTGTTGAAATTATATGTTCTACATTTGTTTTAATGCTTCATAGTTTTGATTACGTCTTTGAATTATCGTGTGATAAATTTGGAGTAGGAATATGAGTCGTGCTTAGTCAAGAAGGTAAACATGTTGCATATTTTAGTGAAATTTTGAATGATGCCAAGTTGAAATATAACATGTATGACAAAGAATTCTACGCTATTATTTATTCTTTTATGTATTGGCATCATTACTTTATCTTGTGATAAATTCAGAGTAGGAATATGAGTCGTGCTTAGTAAAGAAGATAAACATGTTGCATATTTTAGTGAAAATTTGAATGATGCCAAGTTGAAATATAGCATGTATGACAAAGAATTCTATGCTATTATTAATTCTTGTATGTATTGGCATCATTACTTGATTCATCCCAAATTTATTATGTATATGAATCATAAAACATTAAAATACATCAATGGTTAGCATAAATTAAATTCCAATAGAGCTAAATGGGTAGAATACATACAAGAATTTACTTTTATGTGAAGGTAAAGTAGGTAAATATAATGTTGTTGCAAATGCTCTAATTAAGAAATCTTCTTTATTATCTACCATGAGAGCTTTTATATGGGTTTTGATGAATTTTTTACGTGCTAGTGTTTTTTATTTTTCCAAGATTATATATGAATTGTTACTTGAGAAGCATAATGTGTTACGACAATGAAGCCGTACATGATACTTCAAGTAAAAGGTTTTGATGATGAACAAGTGAATCAACTGTGTTTCAGCTAAGGCAATGAAGAAAGATGACAAGAATTGAAGAATTAGATGAAGAATCTTTGAAGACTAGTGTGCAAATGTAAAATTCATTAAAAGTCTTAGATTCTTGTAAGAGTCTTACTTAGAGTGCATATTTCGGTTGCATTTCACCTAAAAAATCTTTAGAAAAACTTTTCTAAAAGAACTCTTCATAAAAATCTTTTTAGAAAACTCTTTATTTAATTTTTCATGTTTATTAGTTGACCAATAGACTCACCAGTTGACTAATCCTTTCGCGCCAAATTTTCTAAGCAAAATGTCATTTTTGTCAAAATTAGTCGATCGAAGGTTTTATCAGTCGACCAGACAAAATGTCTGTTTTCTAAAAAAATTAGCAGCAATTGACTAATGATTTTATCAGTCGACCGGACAGAACATGTATTTTCAAAAAAAAATTAGCAGCAGTCGACTTAAAATTTTTTTAGTCTACTGATGATATTATCAGTCGACTAATTTTTTCTCTAGTCGACTAAGTTTCAAAACTTCAGATTTTCAAATAGCTTGATAAACACATTAGTCGACCGACGATAACTGTCAGTCTACTAATAGTTAATTATCAGTCGACTAACTACTATTCCAGTCAACTAATTTTGTCATTTTTCTTGAAACTTTTAAAAGGCGTGTCTTTTCATTTTTCAAACATTTTGATTATTCAAAATAGATTGTTTTGACACCCTTTCATATCATCAACATATGAAATCTTTCAACTATAAATATGAGTGCATTCTACACTCAAAAGCAATGCAATCCAATCGAATTACATTGAATTACTCTTTGCTTTTCATTCATATTCATTTTCTCACTCACTTTATATTTTTCACTTCAGTTTTTCACTCAAATTCCTTTGAGAGACAATGAATTCGTGAGTTGAGTATTTCAACAACCTCAAAAGCCAATTGCATCTCATTTACATTTATAAGAAGGGCTTGTAGGTTGTTTGTAAGTTTATTATTTCATTTTTCTGTAAAATGAAATGACTCCTTGATTTAAAGGAGTTGTTTGCTTTCAATAGGTTTATTACTGAAAGTGGGACCAGATTTGATCTATGTATGATCTTGTAGTTACACAAGGTTGATAGTGGAAATCTCAAGCTGGTTTTGCTTGGGGACTGGATGTAGGTTGGGAAAGACCGAACCATGATAAATTCTTGTGTTCTTTGTGTGATTGCTTTGTGAATCTCAAAATGCGTCGAAATTCCAAAGACGCTATTTACAAGTACTATTCACCCCCCCTCTAGTGATCGTTGCCTCGATTCTATAACACTTTCATTTGGTATCAGAGTCAGGTTAGCTATATTTTGATCTTACCATCATCTAGCATGGCAACAACATCATCTTAGCACAAAGAAAGATGCTCCTCTGTTCGTCCTCCTCTCTTCGACGGAACAAACTATAGATACTGAAAAGTGAGAATGACAATATTCTTACAATCCATGGATCTCGAAATTTGGAGAGTTGTTTCAGAAAAGTACCAAATGTCACCAACTGATTTCAGTCAATGGACCGATGAAGAAAAAAAGACTGCTTTACTTAATGCTAAAACTACGAATGCATTATATTGTGCTATTGACAAGGTAGAGTTCAATCACATCTCTCAATGCTCTACAGCAAATGAAATCTGGCATACTCTTTTCGTGACTCACGAAGGTACATCAAAGGTAAAGGAATCTAAAATTGCTTCTTTAGTTCATAAATTTGAATTATTTAAAATGAAACAAAATGAATCTATATCGAACATGGTAACTAGAATGACCGATATTACTAACACTCTAAAATCCCTTGAAAAAGAATATTCACAAGTGGATTTAGTCAGAAAAATTCTAAGGTGTTTAACTCCTGAATGGGAGAGAAAAACCACAGCTATAGAGGAAGCAAATGATCTAAACACTCTCACTCTTGAAGATTTGGTTGGTAACTTAATGGCATATGAAGTCCAACTTCAAGACAGACAAGAAGAAGAACCCAAGAAGAAATCTCTTGCTTTTAAGGCTACTTCTGACTCTGAAAATTTAGAAGATGAAGATAAAGATAAAGATATTGCTCTCATTACAAGGCAATTCAAAATATTCATCAAAAATGGAAGATTTCAAAGAAAGGTAAAGAAAGCGGATTCTTCCAATCCAAATGAAGTCAAGTGCTTTAACTGCAAAAAGGCAGGACACATCAAGAAAGATTGTCCTCTTCTCAAAATCAAGACCAAGGACCAATTCAAGAAGAAAAAGGCATTTCAAGCATGTTGGGATGATAGTGACTCCTCTTTTGATGAAGAATCAAATGAAGAAGTCGCCAACATGTGATTTGTAGCACAAGAAGACTCGGTAAGTCAATTTGAGTATGATGATTTATTTGAAGCATTTAATGATTTATATGCTAAATTTAAGAGTCTAAGTTCTAAAAACAAAGAGTTAAAAACTGTAAATTCAACTCTTGACTCTCACAACAAAGTGTTACTTCAAGAGATAGAAGATCTCAAAAAAAAAACTATTGTCAAGCATTTGAGATAAAATAAATTGGAATTAGAACCAATCTCTTACAAAAAGAAATAACTAGTCTAAAAAAAATCAAATGATCTTCTTTCTATAGTGACCAAATTCACAAATGGACAAGTGAATCTAGAAAGACTTCTTGTTTCTCAAAGATGCTCGGTTAATAAAACCGGATTGGGATATAGCTTCTTTGATACTCAAAATAGACCAAACTATGTGGTGAAGAATCAAAGACAATATTCTCAACCATTTGTTCAAAGAACTAAATTTTTTAGTTATAATAGAAATGCATCTAATCATGAAACTTATAATGCTTATAAGCCTAGACATGATTACTCTAGAAATGCTAAATTTTTTTATAGAAAGAATATTTATTATCAAAGGAAACCAAAATCTAAATGAATATGAGTTCCTAAGACTAACTCTCATAGACCCAAAAATAGAAAGGGGTCAAATGCGTTGTCTTCTAATTTTGTTGTAGGTACACAAAATAAGGAGCAAATGGATATTGGACAACGGTTGTTCCAAACATATGACTGGAAGGCCAGAGTTATTTTTCACCCTTCAAAGTAAGGATGGAGGAACTGTCACCTTTGGTGACAATAACAAGAGAAAAGTAATCGGTATCTGTAACATTGGTAATCCAAAATTTCCCTTGATAGAAAATGTTCTTTTAGTAGATGGTTTAATGCATAATTTATTATCCATTAGTCAATTATGTGATAAAGGTTTTCTTGTTTCTTTTGAACATGATTTATGCTTAATTTATGATTTTCAATCTAAAAAAATCATTTTTAAAGGTAAAAGAAGGAACAATGTGTATGAACTTTATCTAGATGAGTTACCCACTTTTAATGAAAAATGTCTTATTGTTTCAAATAAAATTCAATGGTTATGGAACAAGAGACTTGAACATGTTAACTTTAAAATTATTTTCAAGTTATCCAAGAATGATCTTGTTAGAGGCCTGCCTAGAATACCATATAAGAAGGATCACTTATGTAATGCTTGCCAAATGGGTAAACAAATCAAGAGTTCTTTTAAAGCAAAAGATATAGTTTCAACAAAACGTCCTCTTGAACTTTTACATTTAGATCTATTTGGACCATCTAGAATTCAAAGTTTGAATGGTAGCAAGTATGCTTTTGTTATAGTAGATGATTATTCTCGATTTACATTGGTGATTTTTCTAAAAAGCAAAAATGATGCTTTTTCTGAATTTTTCAAACTTTGTAGAAGAATTACAAATGAAAAATCTACACCTATTATTAAAATTCGTACTGATCACGGTGGTGAATTTGAAAATGAATCTTTTATAAAGTATTGTGATTTACATGGTATATCTCACAACTTTGCTTTTCCTAGAGCAGCTCCACAAAATGGAGTTGTTGAAAGAAAGAATAGAACTTTGCATAAATGTGCTAGAACCATGCTTCAAGATAAAAATTTACCAAAATACTTTTGGGCTGAAGCAATAAATACAACACATTATGTTTTAAACTGTGTTCTTATTCGACCAATCTTACATAAAACATGTTTTGAATTGTATTATGATCATATACCAAAGATCTCATATTTCAAAATTTTTGGTAATAAATGCTTCTTGTTAAATACCAAAGATAATCTTAATAAGTTTGATTCAAAATCAGATGAATCAATATTTCTTGGATATTCTTCTAGAAGTAAAGCTTATCGTATTTTTAATAAAAGAACATCTTGCATTGAAGAATCTTTACATGTTGCATTTGATGAGAATTGTGAGCAGGTTATACCTCTAAGTGAAGGAGAAAAAGTCATACTTCAAGAAGAACCTTTGATAGAGAGTACTTCTCAAGAAAATGTTCCTCTTCAACCGGTTTGAAAAGAAGTTCCCAATCATCCACATGAACAAGTTATTGGAGAAATAAACAGTGGTGTCCAAACTAGAAGGCAATTGCAATATATTGCAAATATTGCTTTCATATCTAAAATAGAACCAAAGAATATCAATGAAGTCAGTGATGATGAATTTTGGCTTTTGGCCATGTCTGAAGAACTTAACCAATTTACTATGAATGATGTATGGTATCTAGTTGATAGACCAAAGGATCATCGAGTAATTGGAACAAGATGGGTCTTCCGAAATAAGCTCAACGAAAATGGCGAAGTCATTCGAAACAAAGCAAGACTAGTAGCACAAGGCTATAATCAAGAAGAAGGCATAGATTTTGATGAAACCTATGCACCAGTGGCTCGATTGGAGTCAATTTGAATGATGCTTGCTTTTGCTAGTTACATGAATTTTAAGTTATATAAAATTGATGTTAAGAGTGCAATCTTAAATGGACACATCAATGAAGAAGTTTATGTAGAGCAACCTCCTGACTTTGAAAATGAGAAATATCCAGAAAAAGTCTATAAATTAAAAAGAGCTTTGTACGGACTTAAACAAGCACCAAGAGCGTGGTATGAAAGACTACAAAATTTTTTAGAATAATCTAGTTTTTCCATTAGTCGGGTAGACTCCACTTTATTTATTAAAAATCTTAATTCATATATTCTTATTGTGCAAATTTATGTTGATGACATAATATTTGGTTCTACTAATGATTCTCTTTGTAAAAAATTTGCTAAAGCTATGCAGGAAGAGTTTGAAATGAGCTTGATGGGCGAATTAAACTACTTCCTTGGACTTCAAATAAAGCAAACTGAAGAAGGAATCTTCATCAACTAGGCTAAGTATACAAAAGAACTTCTCAAGAGATTTGGGATAGACTCATCGAAATCAAGAAGAAATCCTATGAGCACAACTACTTCTCTTGATAAAGATAAAAATGGTAAAAATGTAGATACTAAGCTCTACAGAGGTATGATCGGATCTCTATTGTACTTAACTGCTAGTCGACCTGATATAATGTTTAGTGTTTGTATGTGTACTAGATTTCAAGCTAATCCAAAGGAATCTCATTTAACTGCAGTAAAACAAATTCTTTGTTACTTAAAAGATACTTCAGATTTTGGTTTGATTTACTCAAAATCATCTTCCTTTGATTTAGTTTTATATAGTGAAGCAGATTTTGCAGGAAGTAAATCTGATCGCAAGAGTAATAGCGGAACTTGTCATTTCTTAGGAAATTCCTTAGTCTCTTGGTTTAGTAAAAAGCAAAATTCAGTGTCACTTTCAACAACTGAAGCAGAATATATAGTTGTTAGTTTAGCGTGTTCACAAGTATTATGGATGAAACAGACCTTAAAAGATTTTGGTTTGAATTACTCCACAACAACTATTTATTGTGATAACACTAGTTCTATAAATCTTTCGAAAAATCTTGTTCAGTACTCAACAACTAAGCATATTAAAGTTAGACATCATTTCTTACGAGATCATGTATTAAAAGGAGACATTTCGTTAAATTTTATATCCACTAATGAACAACATGCCGATATCTTCACTAAACCACTTAAAAATGAAGATTTTATGAGAATTAGGAGAGAACTAGGCATTTGCTCATTTTTAGATTTATAAAATTTGTTTTTTAAATATTGTTTTTAAAAAAATCTCAAAAACACACCTTTTTAGTCGACCGATAAACTTCTAGTCAACTGATGTTTTAAAAAGTTTTACTGAAGGAACCCGATACCCCTTCATTTTTTTTTTGTTTTTAAAATCGCACCGTTTCGTTTTTACGCCCGTCTATTTTCAACTTTTCTTAAAACAAAACTCTCTCTCTCTCTCTCCTCTGTCTCTTCAAAAACCCTCAGAGTGCCGATCAGACTCCTTCTCACTGGAATCCTATTGTCGTGATAAGGTTCTTCCTCAACAATCGATGCTTGCGGCAGCCTCTTCTCACCTGCCAACATCCACCGCGACATCTCCTATTTTTGAAGCGAAAGAACTCTCTCTTGTCGGAACTCTCTTGTCGCGACTAAAAGTTTTTACAAAAGCTTACGTCTGCACCAGCAGCTAGACGATATCCATTGCAGTGTTAGAAAGCCGACATCTATTGCGTCTCAGCCGACTCTTCTCTGAGATTTCACCATTTTCTGTAGCAGCAAAATCTTCTACCGCCTTTTCTTAAAACCCTTAAAAAAAACTTTTCGGTAGACTGCACACACTGCTTGTTTTGGCCACTAACAGAGACCTTGATCATAGAAGGCATACCGGCCACATCGAACAAAGTGATTCTGTTGTATTGGTTATCCTCCACGATGCCAAACAACATCTTACTCCCATTGAACGTTATTGGAAAACCGATATCAACAGCAATTTTTTTTTTACAGGTGAATCTATTTTGTTCTTAACAACCATGCCTCGTCAAAAAACAACCTCCGCACAAGGTACCCCTCCATCTACACCACAAGCACATCATGGATTTTCTCTCAGACTACTCAGAAATCCTCTTTTATATGATACTTTTGGATCGATTTCTGCACTTCCTATTTTACCAGGCCGAAATATCCTGTTTCACCTATTTTCTTGTTATAAAATCAAAGAATTATTTCCAGGCATTTCACATCTGTTTGATGTCAGTTCAAACCCTCTTTATTATCCTTTTTTGATCCATTTGTTTTACACAAATTTATAAATTGATCATGAAACTGGATTTCTTTCCTCTCTGTTCGCGGTGTTGAAATTGAGTTTGATTCTAAACTTCTTGAACAAATCTTAGATATTCCACATTCAGAAACTCTTTTCAATACTATTGAACTTAATGATGAAAGAATTTTTGAACAAATTCTTCTTCCTGGTGCACCTCATTGTCCTCCTTTCAAAAATATCAATCTTCAAACTCGCGCTTGCATTGCTGGACGAATTCTTGCCCACAATGTTCTACCTAAAACTGGATCTTTTGATTACTATTCCACAGATCTCTCTACGGCTCTTTACGTCTTATTTGGAAATATTTCGGTAAATTGGGCCAACGTGTATTTTACTACTTTGTGAAAATAAAAACATTTTCTTCCGTATGGATGTCTTCTTATTCATATTTTCAGATATTTCAAAGTACCCCTAACCAATGAAAAATATATTGAACAAAAGGAGTTCTTTGATCAAACTATTTTTAAATGAATGAAAATCAAATATCTGCCTCCTTTAAACTTTGATCAAACTGAACCATCTGAATCATCACCCTCTGAACCCTCACCATCTCTCGTGACACCTTTATCTCAGGCAAAATGAAAGAAATTCTCTACTAGTCAAGACAATGATGAAATTTTGCAGAGAATGGAAGCTTTGGAGCTGCATCAACACACTTTTCGTGAAGATGTGACTCAACAACTTTCTTCAATTCAGAAAGATATTGCTGAACTCAAGGAGATGATCAAGCAACATTTCTCTTGAACTTTGTTTACTATCATTACTGAACCTTGATACTTTCTGGGTTGTAATATCTTGAACTTGAATTTGCATTTTTTTCTTATGCTATATCTGCACTTACTCTTTTTTATTATGACAAAGGGGGAGAAAAAGACAAAAATTGCATGAGAAATTGCATCACATGAAAATTGCAAATGAGAAAAAGATGTTGCCTCACATGACATAGAATTTGCATGAGAAAAAAAAAGAGAAAAAGAAACATGGAAATTGCATCATGCGAAAGAATTGAAATTTGCATTCATGAAAAAAGTTTTAGAAATGCATGAAGTAATGATGGAAATGCAAAACAATCAATATGTGATATATGTGCTTTGATTGTACTAACTTCTAATGTTTTGCAATATATTGATAGAGGGAGTAAAATCTCCATCTATGCATCTAAATGATCCATCGTTGCCTAGTTTGTCATAATAAAAAAGGGGGAGATTGTTACGACAATGAAGCCATACATGATACTTCAAGTACAAGGTTTTGATGATGAACAAGTGAATCAACTGCATTTCAGCTAAGGCAATGAAGAAAGATGATAAGAATTGAAGAATTCGATGAAGAATCTTTGAAAACTAGTGTGCAAATGTAAAATTTATTAAAAGTCTTAGATTCTTGTAAGAGCCTTACTTAGAGTGCATATTTCGGTTGCATTTCACCTAAAAAGTCTTTAGAAAAACTTTTCTAAAAGAGCCCTTCATGAAAATCTTTTTAGAAAACTCTTTATTTAATTTTTCTTGTTTATTAGTCGACCAATAGACTCACCAGCCGACTAATCCTTTCGCGCCAAATTTTCTAAGCAAAATGTCATTTTTGTCAAAATTAGTCAACCGAAGGTTTTATCAGTCGACCGGACAAAATGTCTGTTTTCTGAAAAATTTAGCAACAGTCGACTAATGATTTTATGAGTCGACCGGACAAAACATGTATTTTCAAAAAAAGTTTAGCAGCAGTCGACTTAAAAAATTTTCAGTCTACTGATGATATTATCAGTCGACTACTTTTTTATCTAGTCGACTAAGTTTCAAAACTTTAGATTTTCAAACGGCTTGATAAACACATTAGTCGACCGACGATAACTGTCAGTTTACTAATAGTTAATTATCAGTCGACTAACTACTGTTCCAGTCGACTAATTTTGTCGTTTTTTCTGAAACTTTTAAAAGGTGTGTCTTTTCATTTTTCAAACGTTTTGATCGTTCAAAATGGACTGTTTTGACACCCTTTCATGTCCTCAACGTATGGAATCTTTCAACTATAAATATGAGTGCATTTCACACTCAAAAGCAATGCAATCCAATCGAATTACATTGAATTACTCTTTGCTTTTCATTCATATTCATTTTCTCACTCACTTGATATTTTTCACTTCAGTTTTTCACTCAAATTCCTTTGAGAGAGTGAATTTGTGAGTTGAGTATTTCAACAACCTCAAAAGCCAATTGCATCTCATTTGCATTTATAAGAAATGCTCGTAGGTTGTTTGTAAGTTGATTATTTCATTTTTTTGTAAAAGAAAATGACTCCTTGATTTAAATGAGTTGTTTGCTTTCAGTAGGTTTGTTACTGAAAGTGGGACCAGATTTGGTCTATGTATGATATTGTAGTTACACAAGATTGATAGTGGAAATCTCAAGTTGGTTTTGCTTGGGGACTGGATGTAGGTCGGGAAAGACCGAACCAGGATAAATTCTTGTGTTCTTTGTGTGATTGCTTTGTGAATCTCAAAATCCGTCAAAATTTCAAAGACGCTATTTACAAGCACTATTCACCCCCCCTCTAGTGCTCGTTGCCTCGATCCTATAACACTTTCATAATGAATACTCTCTTGTTAATGAATTTTTGTTTAAAGGTAACCCTTTGTGTATTTCTTATTGTTCTTTACATAGTAGACTTATTGTGGAATTGCATAATGAGAGATATTTTGTTCGAGATAAAACTATGTAACTTGTTTTATCTTCATATTTTTTGTTACATATGCGTAGAGATATTACTAGATATGTTGATAGATGTATGATTTGTCATGTTGCCAAATGAACTGCTATAAATGCTAGTTTATATTTACCTTTACCCATTCCTAAAAAACCTTGGCAAAATATTAGTATAGACTTTATATTAGGATTGCCTAAATCTTTAAATGGTTTGGAATATGTGTTTATTGTGGTAGATATGTATTAAAAAATGACACATTTCATACTATGTAGGAAAACTATGGATGCATCTCATATTGCAGATTTATTTTTCAAGAAAGTATATAAATTGTATGGCATTCCTAGAACAATTACTTCAGATAGGGATTCAAAATTTGTTGGATATTTTTAAAGGCAATTGTAAAAATGATTGGGCATTTCACTACATTTTAGCATAGCTAAAGAGAAGTTGTTAATAGGTCACTTGGTAATTTACTTTGTATACTTGTGGGTGTTAGACCTAAATCTTGGCCTAGTATATTATCTCAAGTTGAATTTGCTTTTAGTAAATCTATCAATAGGTTCACATGTTTTAGTCTTTTTGAAATCTTGTATGGTACTAATCCTTTCTCTATTGTTGATTTACAGAAAATGATCATATTATACGACTAATTTGACCTGATTCCCTAAAAATCCTATAATTTTTTATATTTTTTGATGTCTAAAATCACAAATATCTGACATCGCTAGGACTCTTTTACCTTTCACAACTACGAATTTAGGCCTTTTTGCCATAAAATTATACTGCTCATTGGCTATCACCAACACTACTTAAATGCAAAATTGCAGGTTCTTTTATGTGAATTTAGACCTCACGAACATCGCATAAATTTATTTACAAAATTTTGGTGAAACTAAAATCATAAATATCTTATTGTTTTGCATATAATAAAATATTTTGCATAAATATATATGTGAAACACTTCTCACAAATATCATACTATTTCACGTATACTTTTCAAAATCACATAAATTTATGTGCAAAACTCCACTTAAAGGGAACCAACAAAATCACAAATATGCTACTTAAATATTTGCAAAATTTTTATTATATATGATTTTTCTTAATAGTTGTGATTTTGTCAAATCATATATATACTCATTTTTGTTTGAGGGTTTCTTCTTCTCATTTGTGTCTACAAAGAACTTCTCTATAGAACCTTTGCCATGATTCTTGCATTCCGAGGAAGTTGCAGTATCATTCTTGTGATCGACTTCTCGATCTACATGTTTGAAAGGTGAGTTTCATACAATATATATGTGGGTATTCTCATGCATATTTCTGTTTAATATGACAACCTACAATCAGGGGTGTCAAGAGATCTAGTTTGTTATCATTGATTATGCGTATTTGTGTTTGGTTGTTGTTATGAATATTTTTTGTATATTTTTTTATGTTGTCATCGACCTCCCCAGCCACCGGATTTAACGTTAGGGTCTACTATATTTATGGTTTTTTTGCATAAAAATTTATATATTGTTGTAGATGATTTATGATTGATTGTTTGGCCTTTAGTTAATATTTGTTGTTCTTGTATTGGTGTAATGTGGTTAAGGTTCACTATGCACAAGCATCGAAAGGGCTAAAGTACACTACCGTGGTTGTTGTAAGTAGTCAATGATGACGCCTGAAAGGGCTAAAATATATTATCGTAGGTCTAATTACACTAATTGAAAATCTTTATTAGTTTTAAAAAATATTACCTTTAAGGAATTTACGATCTTGATGTCTCATAAAACTGGATATGCGACAAACTTATTGTGCTCTTAGTATAGTTATTCTCCAAACAACTAAGAAATGTGGATACATGAGGATGATGATGATGTAGAATCAATGTTAACCAATAGTGATGTTTACTTGAAAGTATTGTTTGGTTTTGTTAAAGCCAGCACAAGATGTTGAACCAGCATAACATCTGACAGAACCCCCGCGTTTGAACAAGCAAGCCCCACTCACAAAGAAAAGCAAGACTTCTAAGTGAAAGCTTTAGCATTTCCTCTATACTTAAAAACTCAAGTCTACAAACTTATCCCGTCTTTAGATTATTCTTTAAAAGAAAATTCTTTCAGCTTTTATCTAGAGCAATTTTGGGTGTATCAACTTCTTTTCGTCCTTTTAATAATAAAGAGCGATATCTATTGACACCCAAAATTTTCTATTGTTCCTTAATTAACTTTTATCGTTAACTCCAACACTTACTCATGTCATGATTCGTCGATAGCCAAGATTTGTTCGTTCACGAGTTTCAGGGTGTGAACTCCTTGTACTTTGTTATTTGCTGAGAATACGAAGTATTAGTTTGGAAAAGAAGAAAATCTATATTATCCCAACTACTACCAAACACACACCATTTTTGAAAGGGCAGTTCAAAGATCACATTTGATCAAATTTATTTCAAAGCATATTTTTAAAAGTTTTCAAAGTTTTTAAATATATTTTTTTTAAATTCACCCTTTATTAAACTTTTAAACTATAAAATAATAGTTTAACTACTTTTACCCAAAAGTAAAAGTTTTTAGCTTTCCAATCATAATAAAGAATTTAGGTGAATATTAGGTGAGAGGATTGAAGTTTTAAGCCAGACATAGGTATACGTGCATCATTAGCTATTCGACTCACGAGGACGTGGGTAAAAGGAAGCGATGACATGAACTTTTTAAAATTTATTGTCAATGAAAAATTAATTTTTAATGTTTAAAAATAAAAATGCATTTTTTATTGAGATAAAACTTAAAGCATTAAAAATAATAATATAATATTAAAATAGTATTTTGTACGTGTCAGTGTCTGTGTATATGTTCGAGGGACACTCTCAAGATGGCGTGTCCCTATGAGATGGCTACGCCGGAGGGGACCGACTAACTTAGGGTGCGCAGCAGCTCGTGCTTGCACTTGCAGCATTTCCTGCCCTATCCCCATTGCCATGGCGGAGCCGGAGCGGCCTCTAATCGTGGAGCTGACTCCAGGTATCTCTTCCGTTTCCCCAATCGTAGAAGACATAGTCAAGATCGAGAGAAGGTTATTCCCCAAACACGAATCCCTCTCTTTGTCGATCTACCAGGAGCTGAGAAAGAAGAAGGGTGGCCTGCTCTACTCCCCCTTGCTCGTCGATGGCCAATTCAGACAAGTGGTGGGTTACGTCATTTATTCATTCCCCTCTTCGTTGTATGCCTCCATTACCAAACTTGCAGGTGATTCTTCCCCTCCCCATCTTACCTTTTCTTTTTCTTTTTCTTTTTTTCATTTTCTAGTCTTTTTTCCTTTTCCTTTCGTTCCATGGCTTCTTGATCTGTTTTTTCTTTGGTCGTTCTTACCAAATTAATATTATTCTTCCACTCTCCATATTTCGTTTAATTTTCTTCTTCATGGTTGCTTTATCGACCCTTTCTTGGTCATTTTTGTCAAACCAGCGTGATTCTTCCACTCCCCATTTCTTGTTTGTTTTTCTTCTTTCTTCAAACCATTGCCCACTGCGTCGGTGGTTGCTTCCTCGACCTTTTCTTTGTCATTTTTTGCTAAATTAATAGAAATCTTCGCATCTTCTTTCGATTTTTCCACTACCCATTTTTCGTTTGCGTTTTAGGCCTTTTGTTGGTCATTTTTGCCAAATTGATGAGATTCTTCCATTCCCCCATCTTTCGTTTATTTTTCTTTTTTCTTTCAACCACTGCCATTCACCTCCATGTTTGCTTTGCTGACCCTTTGTTTGCCATTTTGTCAAATTGATGTGATTCTGCCACTGTCCATCTTTAGTTTATTTTTCTTCCTTCTTTAAACCGTTGTCATTCATCTCCATGGTTGCTTGATCGACTATTGTCAACTTAATGTGGTGCCCTTGGGGTTCTTATCATAGTCGGCTTAAAAAAAAAGGAAGAGATGCTTGAGGGAAAACGTTGTTGCTTGTAATTTGAAGTACTTTTTAATACTAAAACAATCTTCTCAGTGTTTTGCTGAAAGTGTTCACATTAACACATCCATCTGGATTTTCTTTGCCATTTATCAACCACAAAACAAATTTCACATAAAAGTTTTTAAACTAAACACAATTTTTACTTATTAGAGAGTATTGTCGAGTTGCTTGAACTGGTCATGAGTTCCTTCTTTCCAGACCTGCTCTGATACTAAAGCTCTAAGGCCCCAAAATTTTATCCAAGTTTTCAGGATTTTTTTTTAAAGATCAGTACACAACGAAAATAATTGAATGAAGTTAGAAAAGTCTTGGAAAATTACATATGAGTGCAAAAAGGTCATTCCATTGAGTTTTTCATAATCATTACTTCAAATAGTTCCAATTTTGAATAAATTACCAAATCAAATAAAAGGGGTCCCCAGATCGGCAAGGAAGAGGTGAACACCATGACTTCAGTCGTAGCATCTCACAACAACTTTTGATCATTCTTCCTAACCTAAAAAATAGTAATTATTTGGGCGGTCAAATTCCACAAACCCCGTTAAGAAATCTCTTTCAAAAGCACATAAGTAAAGTTTCAGCACATAAGAACATAACGGAGTTTATACAAACCAGAAATACATTGAAGTTCAGAAGAAGAGTATTTAATAGAGTCTTAACAACAATCATTTCATTCATGTAAGCATTGTCATAAACAAAATGTAAAACTATGTAATAATAATTTTGTTTCACTTGATTAACCCTTTGCGGGTACACGCAGTTCGAATACGTCAATACCTGACCGTTATGTGGGTTTGTCGATACTGGTGCTGCCTGAATTGACACTGCCTATACAGGCTGATTTTGCATGTACATATTCAATGTTTGCGCTAGGTTATCGAGAGCCTCCATGACAAAGATTCTCTGCTCTTACTACTCATTGGCATTATTGGCGTTTGCGTTCATATTTGCGGTCACATTCACGTTCGTGTTGGCATTTGTGTGGCGTCTCATCTGCTATATTGGTCAGTTTTCGTAATGAGTGTTAACCATTCCACAATTATTGATCAAAGTTTGGAATAAATAATTTTATTCATGAAGATGGTACGATATAAATTAGATTCGTCCTTACAAAAAGACTATTATAGAAGAATTTATTCATCACGAGTTCATTTCTGACTTGTCTCAACTACTGATAAAAGATAATCACTGTCCTTCATGGGCATCACGAGTACGTTCTAAGGTACTCCCTCACATTACCCGTATGCCTTTGCTTTGGTGGATGTTCTTCCACCTCCTTCGACATTGTGTCAAGCAAGGAAGGTCCCACCAAGTGACTTTAGCTGTCATCGGCAAGAGTTGCCGCTGCAGCGCGCCTTTTATCTGCAGGCTTCCTCATTTGGCAATCCCGAATGGTGTGGTCTGTCTTTCCATAGTGGCTACAACCCTTCCCGTTGTGGGGGTAGATCTGTCCCTCCATGTAGTGGCGACACCACCAACAACGGAGTCTTGGTTGAGTGTCTGACTCAGCCACCGCTCTGGGGTTGCCACTTTCCCAGTCCGTCAATTGTAGGTCTGGAATGACAGTGGATTGTTGTTGTACTACCTTTACAAGACCCTGCAAAGCCTCTGGGCATGCAACGACTTGCTTGGCCGCTACCCAGCTTGGTATTTCAAGATGGGTATAGTGTCCATCTCGAGAAATGTTGAGATGGATGGTCATTAGCAATGCAGCTACATGCTGTGTGGGTACCCTTTGCGGGCTAGGGCACTCACCTGGGGGTTTATCGTCTACTGGGGGAAGAACTGCCATTTTTACATGACCTCCTTTCCTAGGCAGGTTCCTTTGCTATTACCAAAAAAGGTAGACATTTTGATCGCTTTGAATTTGATCACATTTTATTCTGATAATGTTTCATTGGAAACGGATGAGAGAGGTATGTGCCTTATCACTTATGTCACAGGTATTCGGCTAGCAGGGTGCCACACCCGCGTCTACGCGACTCGATGCGGGTGCGGGTGCGACACCGGGTGCGGTCAACCTGACCTTGGGTGCGTTGACCGCACCCAGGGTCATTTTGGTCCATTTTTTGTTTTTTGTTTTTGTTTTTTTTTAAAATTCCCTATGAAATGGGCTGCGGAATTTAAAAAAAAATTCTTGGGGGGTGACCATGAGATCAGGGGCCATCGGAGGAGGGCGAACTGAAGGTGGGAATCGATGAAGGGTCACGGGTGAGGGCGTCCCATTGCTTGCAGACACACCTCAAACTCATCTGTGATTTGACGGGCAACCTCCTCAAGATGTCCACAATGATCTCGTGGGGAAGCTCTCTGGTTGGTCTTGCTTTCGATTCCTCGCTGCCACCCATTGTTCTTAGCGACACACACACGGAGAGAGAGAGAGAGAGAGAGAGAGAGAGAGAGAGAGAGAGAGAGAGAGAGAGAGAGAGAGAGAGAGAGAGAGAGATTTCCAGTTTTCGTCTGTATTGACATGTTTAAAACAGGAAAATATCGCAAATATTTTTTTCGTGAGATTTTATAGAGTTTTATTATTCTTGCATTTTTTCGGGAAAATTTTGGCTAACATTAATTAAGTCAAATTTTAAAATATAAAAGGAGAAATTGAAAAAAATAAGTAAATACCATTAAAGGTTTTAGTTCAAAACTCTAATTAAAATTAATTAAGTTCCACTTTCCAAAGCTTCATTTTTGGAACACTTTTTTCCTAAAGCAGCAAACCAATCATCCTAAAGCAACAATTAATTCGCCTAGAAAGATGCGTGATATTTAATGGATCTTTACTAATTAATTCTGATTCTGAAAAACGGTTAGCTGCATGTATTTTTTGCAACGTTTCTCATTAAAGGGAAATATCGCGATATAATGATATAGATGCTTTTATTACGATATTTCAAAAAATCGTGCCATATGGCCGTTTTTAAGTTTCGAACATTTTGTCAAAAGATTCCCATCGATACATGTTTGGAACTTTGGAGTAATGCCCCAATTTTCAGGATTTTAAATTGTTTATTATTAGACAGTGTGAAAATTATCACGATATTGTTGAAACTGTCATGAAAATTATCTGCCGTTTTTAGGAGTGTCAACCATTTGGAACCTGGTTCGGACCCAGGTCGGTCCAAACCCATACCTGACTTTGAGGTACTAATACTGGGTCCGAACATGTTTGTTACAAGGAAAACCATGCATGTGTCTTATAAGAATTATGTGAACCAGACTCGGTCCATACTCGATAAAATAATATTTTTTAATTTTTTTTGCATTGAAAAAACCACGGGTTTTAATTGGAGCTCGAGTCAGACTTGCGTCTGGTAAGAAATGTTGCAAACCATACCTGGTGTCATATACTAATCAGACTCTTTGGTCTGACCCAGATTTTAGTTAGACCTCTTTCTTTATTACCAAACCCAAACCCTATGGCGTCTTTTACGGGTTGGGTCCGGGTCAAACTCAATCCATTGACAGCCCTAACAGTTTTAGACGGACAAAATGACCTGATATTTTACATAATACTTTTCAATTATGATTTTACCATTAGGGGTGTCAACGGGTCGGGTTTGGTTCGAACCTTGGTTGTACTAGACTTGGAACTGCTTTTGGGGTATGGTATCGGGTTCAGACCCGGGTCTAATCAGGTCCATTATAAGAAAAATCATACTTGGACCCGATAAGAACTACATGAATCAGAACCGGACTATATACCTAGTAAAACCATATTTTTTATAATTTTTAGATTGAAAAATTGTGGGTCTTAATTAGAACTCGGGTCTGGTATAAAATTTCACAAACTATACATGGGACAATGTATTAATCGGGCCTTCGGGTCCGGACCCGGGTCTTAATCTGATCTTATTATTTATCACCATACCTGGACCTGCGCCGGGGGGAACCCCCGGACCCCCCTTATATATATATTACATTTTTGCCCCTGCCGCACCCCCGCACCCGCACCCGCACCCGCACCCGCACCCATGTGACATAGCTTATCACCTAGTTCTAGTATGTAATACTTCCTAGCAAACCAATGTTTTAAATCGCCTTTTAGTTTATGCAATTTGAATTATAGATTGTTTCTCGTATGTGCAATAAAATTATGATATTATGAAAAAATCTATCTTGAAACTTTCTTGATTTTATTGCTCATATCTTTTTAATGTATTGGGGAAATTATGTGTCCATGGATATAGAACCAAAATCTGAGGTTATTCTTGTTAAAAACCTCTTCTAGTCTTGTCTCTGACATTAACTTTCTCCTTTCTGTTCTTGTGTTTGACATTAACTTGCTTCTTTCTATTTTTTGGCATACCAGTTCCTCTTTTCCTTTTTTAAGATGTAGCGTTTATAAACACTTCTGTTTCCTGCTGTTCCCAAGCCGCAGTAGATGTGGCTGTGTAGCGTCCTATTGCCAAACTGTGCTATGCGTATTGCTACTATATAGCATGTACTTATGTTGTAATGACAAATAAATGCTACTATGCACAGCATATAAGATCATTCAAAAGAACTGATGAAAAGAAGAGGTAACGTAAGACTCATTTTGAAATTGTATATCAACAAATCTGTCACCTGGGTATGGGTGCGGGTACGGGTATGGAGGGTACGACACGGCAATTCCAAAAAATATGGGTACGGGGACACGGCTATATATATATACATATTAAATATCACATAAATACAAAATAAATTTAAAATAAACTGAATACTGAAAATATAATATATAATATAATATAGGACACGCAAAATGGCGTGTCCAGTACCCGTACCCGTGTCGACATGGATCCCGGTAATGTAGCAACAAATCCTTGATCAAACAACTGCCTATCTATCAGAAAAACCAATGTGAATTAGTTACTTTTGTCAATCTAGTTTATTTTGTATAATCCTCTTAAGAAAATGCTGTTTTTTTTATTGTTCATATCATTTTAGTTTGAAGTCGGTGCATACATCATTTATAATTACTGTAATTCATTAACAAAGCGTCTTTTCTACTCTCTTACAAATTTGTGCTACAATACTTCTTAGCAAGTTTATATGCACTTAAATGCTTGGCAAAGATGAACCAAAAAAACTTGGGTATACAATCTCCACTATCTTATTGCTGCAACTTTTGAAAAATCTAACTTAGTGGGACCAGTGTTGTGCCTTTAAGCCTATGCCACATTGATATGGCTGTGGATACGGGATACGGCCATTTTCAGAAGTTTTTAAATATGACTAGTATATAAGGGGGATGATGCACGGGCCAAAATGTATCTGTATGACAGCTTTAAGCTACTTTGTAACTTGATTTTCATGACTTGTCCTTCATCAATACACAAATTCATTTAAGCTTACTCTGGTCTTGACTGGGAAAAGCTGGGAATAATTATGTATGGGGCCGTGCTTTCTCATTTAAAGCATGGCCTACGTGATATGGGGTTCATTATATATATGACATGAAACAACTCCATGAATGAAAATTAAGATGTAGGCCTACCTGTTACTTTTATAGAACTAAGATGTAGGCGATGTTCTAATACATTATATCTTGAATTCTAGAATGAAAATTTGTTTTTCAGATTTATATGTCTTGTAATGATTTTGACATTTTTTCCCCTTTTAAGCAGAAACACTATTATTTAATGTGTAAGATGAGAATTGGTACTACCTTTAGGAGGGAAAGAAGAAAGAGTTTGGGTGCTCTGATATCCCAAAACTTTGTTGATGAGAATGCTCCTCAACAGAAGGGTATTTTCCTAGGTGAAGGTGTGGTGAGGCAAGAGAAGGGGTGCTTAGGGTAATATCTATGTCAGTGAAAAACTTATTATAATTCTCATCTGTTTCCAAATTTAGCACTCACAGAAAACACTCTAAACCTGTTCATTATGTTGGTATGCGGTCATTGCCATCAAATATTCACCATGCTTTTAGCTATTTCCGACCCTACTGATTTGGGATGTGAATTGGTTATCCTCTAGATAAATGATGAATGAAAAAAGTCTTGAGACATTTTTCCCATTCTTCCTACAAGGACCAATTGCATTTGGTTGGAATTTTTCTAAGATAGTAGTTGAGGGGCTAAGGTTTCTCTGTTTTCATAATCTGTCTCGTCATAATCTGTCTCAATTAAATCTCTTAATACTTCCAGTAAAGTGTTGCCTTGTATTCATAGCATTCATGAACTGATTATTGTGATCCTTCTAGAAAAGTTTGTGATTCTCATCATTCTTAATTTTCCTTTTGTTCTTCATCGGGTAATTTGGTTGTGTGATGCATAGTGAGAGAGAACCATAGAAGGCAGGGTTATGGGGAAGCACTACTTAGAGCTGCCGTCGAGAAATGCAGATCAAGAAAAATTCAACGTATATGCCTTCATGTGGATCCCTTGAGGACACCAGCAGTTTGCCTTTATCAGAAGCTAGGCTTCCGAATTGATAGCTTAATTGAATGTTATTATTCATCTGATAGGAATGCATATAGAATGTACCTTGATTTTGATGTTTAAAAATAATAAAGAAAAAAGGAAGTACCACACTGTTTCTATCTTTTGGTCATATTTTACAATGAAGATGTGTTTGAGTTGATCCTGCTGTAAAGGAGAGCGCCAAAACCTGTAGATGATGATACAAATCTTTTTTTTTCTTTTGCTACACAAGCTGGTATTAATTAGTTTTCCCTCTGTTTCATTATAACTTTGAGGTTATTAATTCATACATGCCATTTGGGGTGGTCTTTCCATATGAATTGAATGCCTAATTTACCAAATAGTTGCAAGCTTCTTACAAACAAATAACAGTAGTCTTCTGTTGTCATGAAAATCATAATTTTGGAAATAATGATTGTAGAGTGGAAAGGTGCTTAAACTTTCACCATCTTGCATGGCCTTTATTGTGAATAGTAGTCTTAGTAATTGGATTGTGTATGTGTGATCACAACAATCTGTTTTCTCAGAATTGAACTCTGCAAATGCATGACTTATGAGAATGAAATATAGTTTAGAAGGATCTATGGGCAAGCTAAATCTTCTTGACATTATTTCTATTGCCAAGGTTTGTGTCCTTACTAATATGTTATTCTAAAAGGGGTCGCTTCCATATTCTGCTGTATTAACGCCAATATATTATACTCTTGATCCTATAAATCAGTGTTGGCAGGGATGTATTTGATTATCGAAGTGCAATATTATTATCATAGGAGTTATGAAGAGGTTTGGCCTCTGTACTTACTGATTTTGATTTACACTCTTTCTTAACCTCAATACATGTGTTATGATTATGAAAGTCACTTTACTGAAAAGAGGACTGGTTCATTTACTGATTCTCGTACCCTATCATGAGGTGTTCATTCGTATGGTTTTCTGTGTTTAATCCAGATTGTTCCTTCTGATGCTTTAGTGGATATCAGTTTGTGAGAAGGAAAATAAGTTTTATCACTGAGCAGGTGAGTTTTAAAAAAAACGAGAATGTCCAGAAAGCTCTGTGTTGTTACTTGTATGGGTATGACAGTTTTACCCCAAGCATCACCTTTTATATTTTTTCCCTTTTTCTTTCTAAAGTCTCAAAGCATCTGTTTGTGAAGTAGCAGCACAACAATATTGGCTTGGTTCTTAACCTCTGCGCGCAATGACCATGTCATTTCTCTTTAGGAAAACATACTCCAGACTCTAGATCTCCGGTTTTTCAAGAAGAGACTTTAGTCTCATTTGTATCTATTTTCTTGATGTGAATTTTCATCTTCTTAACTAACCACCAAAGATATGAGAAATGCCAAATAGTGAACTTGACAAGTGTCCTTCAGCATGCAAGATGTATTTTATATGTTCAACATATAGGGAGTATGGAAGTACATTGTTCGTTCAGATTATAAATCGGCAGTTTGTTCATTTCCTTCTCAATGGTCAGATCTGTGGAGTCTCTCTGTGGCACATTCCACACAACCTAGTTCCTGTGGTTCTTCATGGCAATAGTGTACATATATAGATATATAGAAAAAAATTTATTGAAAATAAGCTTTCAATCATGTTATTGTGATGTGTAAGAAGGATTTTCAAGGGCCTCAAAAATCAACAATCTACAATGTACCTACATTTTACGAGTAAAAAAAAACACCATAAAAAGTGGTTTTCAGCAAATAAACCATGTTTAATACAACTGTGGTCAGATTGATTAAAGAAAGGTTTTTGACTTGAGTGCACTTACTATACACACACACACGAAAGGGCGTATCATAGAACGCCCTTCCATCTAACGGGGGTCGGACGCCCCTAGCGTGCCTATCACTTCTTTTTTGTGTTTTTTTGATATTTAGTGGCGGTCCATGACTGCATGTCTGGGTGGAAAATAACCCTTTGCAAAAATGAATGTGCATTGCTGATTGCACGCTCGATCAGCAGTGTGCATTTGTCTGACATAACGTCCAACTTTTTGTGAGTTCAACATTACGCATATATATATATATATATATATATATATATATATATATATATATATATATTTTTATATATATATATATATACCACTTGTATGAGTAGGTGGTAGCTGACTAACAGTTTTTTATCCTACTGTCAGCCTACTAGGATTTGAAAGGATTTTTTCCAAAATCTTATATAATTGTGATTTACATGTTTTATTTTATAGGAATCAACTCTTGGATCGTTCGATTCTGACACAGTCAGGTTTTTATAAGATTTACAATTTAAAAAATATTCTATGCTTGAAAAATCATCTTTTATATCGAAAAAACATGATTCAAGTGTGGTTTCCTAACAAATAGACCATGTCAAACATATGTGTTGGGTCAGATTTGCAAAAAACAACCTGAAAACTCTTATTCACTGGTGGTAGGTTGATGTTTCCTAACAAATAGACAAAAGATAACCTGAAAACCCCTATTCATTAGTGGTAGGTTGATAGTACGCTCAAAAAGGGTTAGGCAGCTACCACTTTTCCTATATATAGAGAAAGAGTAGAGCATAGTGCTGATGAGTTTTTCTGCTCTTTGGCATTTTTTTGGCAGTTCCAGCCCCCATAAATGTATTGGACATGGTCAATTTATGAGGAATCACCACCTATATCATGTGTTTTCAATGGACAAAATGATATTTGGAGTCTTGAAAATTTACAAAGATTTTATATTGTTGATTTTTCAAACCTTATAAAAATCCACTCATGTGTCGGAATCGAACACTTTAAGAGTTGATTCCTATAAAATCAAGTACATGGATCACATATGTACTGTCACAATTTAAAAATAAAACAAAAAAAAACCTGAAAAATTCATCAAGTATCACTAGCACCTACGCTCATATATATATATATATATATATATATATATATATATATATGAAAACTTGTATCATCAAACAGGTGAAGGGTCGGACATGTGGCTGAGCAGTGTGTCAAAACAAATTTTTTTAAAAAATATGTCGAAAAGAAACTTGTTTGATGATACAAGCTTCTCTCTCTCTCTCTATGTATATATATATATATATATATATATATATATATATATATATATATATATATATATATATATATATATATATATATATAGAGAGAGAGAGAGAGAGAGAGAGAGAGAGAGAGAGAGATGGGTAAGTGCTAAATGAAATATGCTAAAATGAGTTTTTTTGCTCTTTTAGTCTTTTGTTTGCAGTTTTGACCCCATAAATGTGTTGGGCATGGTCTATTTATAAGGAATCCACACCTGGATCATATCTTTTTGATGAAAAAAAATGATATTTGAAACCTTAAAAATTTACAAAGATTTTGGACCATTGAATTTTAGAACTTTATAAACACCCACCCATATGTCGGAATCAAACACTTCAAAATATGTACAATCAGAATTTTAAAATAAAATGAAATAAACCTAAAAACTCATTTAACACGTATCATTAATTTAGCACCTACCCATTACTCTCTCTCTCTCTCTCTGTATATATAGTCACTATAATATGAGAACTAGAAATATGAGAACTAATGTGTGAACCATAATTTTTATGATATTTTTATTCTTTTCTCTTGAATTTAACCGTAGGATGTGATCTACATGTTTGGTTTTATAAGAATACACTCTTGAATCATCCGATTTTGATGCATAAATGAGATTTTTCAAGGTTTTAAAATCACTAGCTTGTATTCTTCATAAATATTCAAGCATTCAAAAATCATATTTTTCATCGAAAATACATGAACCAATGGTTGATTCCTAGCAAATTCATCATGCCAAGCACATCCACATGGTTGGATTTGCAAAAAAAGTGTTGAATGTGCCCATATTTTCAGTTCTTATATTTTGGTTCTCATATTTCAATTCTCTTATTCTAATGATTATATATATATATATATATAGAGAGAGAGAGAGAGTCACTAGAATATGAGAATTAATGTGTGAACCACAATTTTTATGAATTTTTTATTCTTTTCTCTTAAATTTAACCTTAGGGATGTGATCTACATGTTTGGTTTCATAAGAACACACTCTTGAATTATCAAATTTTGATGCATAAATGAGATTTTTTTAAGGCTTTAAAATCAATAGCTCATATTCTTCATAAATATTCAAGCATTCAAAAATCATATTTTTCATCAAAAACACACAATCCAACAATTGATTCCTAGCAAATTCATCATGTCAAGCATATCCACATGGTCGGATTTGCAAAAAGTGTTGGAAATACTCATATTTTGGTTTTCATATTTTAGTTCTCAGATTCTAGTGATTATATATATATATATATATATATATATATATATATATATATATATATATATATATATATATATATATATAAGGAAATAAAAACCTCTCTAATGGAAAACCCTCCCAAACCTCTTCAATGAATGTTTTATATACGAAAAATTCATGATCCAAGTGTTGATATATATATATATATATATACATATATATATATATATATATATATATATATATATATATATATATACACACACACACACACACACACGATAAATGATTGTACTGTATGTCAAAAATGATGTGTTTCCTAAAATGTCCAATTTTCGAAATCTGCTTAATGTCCAAGTTCTTAATTTTTTGTTGTAAAAGGATATTTGTATCATTCACACACGTGAATTTCTTCCAAATATGTGAACTTTCTTCCAAATATCTAAATATATGAAATTTTTCTTAAATATGTTAATTTTATCCCACACAATTGCTTATGTCTTATTTCCTATTTGTGTCCCTTATGCAATTTTATTAAAAAGCGGATCACACATTTTGAGGACATTCACAACCATGAGTTGCGAAGGTTTAGTTATGGTCAGATTTAAGAAAAACATGAAAAAAATCCTTCAAAAGCCCTATTAGTTGGTAGTTTGCTACAAAAGTGGTAAGCATCTCTCTCTCTATTGCAATGATGCCATGCCGCTTTGATGTCCTTCCCCTACAATGCTTCTCTATTGGGAAATTTATTCTTCTTCAAAAGTGGTGAGAGCTATGGACCTCAAGAAGCATGCAAAAAAAATGCTATTTATATGGTCTTCTCAGTTAATCGTAAAATCATAAATATTTTAGTAAAATCATATATTTTATACCAAAGTCACGAAAAACTATGCAAACCTCCTTTCTCTTTCTTTAACCATCACTTAAATATATGTTCACATATTTTTTTTTGTCTTTATAAAGCGCGCAAAAACAAGTTTTGTGAATCTCCTTATGAATGTAACTTCTTAAATACCTTAGTAAAATTGCATATATCTAGTACCTATAGAATGCAATTTTCATGTTTGCAGTTTTTGTGGTATAAACATGATTATCTGCAGCCCAAGGCTATTTTTGTATTTTCTAGGGTTTCTTTATGGTCCCCAACTTGCTTGATTTTTCACAAAAAAATCTAGTGACTTTTTTGATAACTTTTTTCAACCACTCTTTTTCAACGATTCATTGACAACACTTCATTGTTGCATTTCGATGAGGTTGCAACCTCAGTTAGGTAGAAAGGTGAGTTGCATACAAATAATATATATAAGCATTTTGTAATACTATGAATGTTTCTTAAAAACAATATATATATATATATATGCATATTGTAATACTATGAATGTTTAGTTAGGGTTTAAAGGTTTTTTGTTTTTTTTCTTCAATTAGCATTATGCATGAATAATGAATACTTGATTCAAAAAATGATTGTATTGTATGATTGCGTTTCTAAAAAAACCTACAATTTTTCAAAATTTGTCTTATATCCAAAACTATAAATGTTGGGCATTAACATGACTATTTTAACCTTAATATATGAAGACCTTCTGAGGATATGTGAATTCTCTCTGACAGACTCTGCTACTGATTTTGACTTAGAAATTAAAGGATTATGAAAAAACACATAAAAGAACAAAGAAACTAGACATAAATACCTTTCCAGCAATATCTAAATCATTGTAAAATAATGAATGGGCACTGAGATACAACCCGGTAGCGTTCTAAAAAAAGGAGATGAACAACGGTTGAGCCTAGCCCAATTATTCTATGCTGTTTTATGGCCACTTGCATCAGAAATCTAAAAAAATAATAAAAAGGATAGAGATCGATCAACATGTTAGCTTTCCAATACCACCAAGATCGCCTTGATTTTGAACGGTTGAGAAGAAATGTCCTCTAGAAGATAGACTTTTTGGTTGTATCATACCCTCTCATTAAAAGGTAGATTCACACAATTTTTTGCGTACCTCAAGCAATTCACAGAATTATATTTACGAACTTTCTGTATCAAAGTTCATCGAAACTTCCAAAGTAATTTTGCATACATAGTGCAAAGTTTGCACAACCAAATATGTGAAGTTAATGAAACTAAAATATCATGAAACATGCAAGATCCACATAAAAATAACATGTTTATATAATTTCATTCCATTCATTAAAAAATGAACCTGCTTGTACATATATGAGAGATGAATATAATGTAAATTTCCTTATTTTTTATGGATTTTGGTATGAGCATTGTATAGAAAGCCGATTATCGCACCTCAGGGCCATTTTCGCAGAAACTAGGATTTTTTGTAGTCCCCAACCAATGATCTCCAATGTACTACCCTTCGAAAATAATTTTTTTAATTATGGATTTTCGAGTCTCGAATCTAGAGTGTTATAATTTCATTGCAAGCTCTTTTATTTTATGATTCCTTCTCTTAAAGGACTCTACTTTCAAGTTTTTCCTTCACAATAATGAAAAAGAAATTGATCATTGCTAATGATGCAAGGAGTGAGATGAAGTGCATGTGAACTTCTCATAAATACAATGACTTTTGTAGTAAAATTCATTCAAATGATAAAAAAATTTGTAGAAAAGGCAATTTTTTTAAAAAAATTAATTTTTTAAATTTTTTATTTTTAAAATTTTCTATTTGTTTTTTGGATTTTGGATTTTCCATCAAATAACTTATTTGCATTCCCAAAAGATGTGGAAATGATGAACACATGACTTCGAACTATAAGAGTTTAAAAGCAAACATGATCCTGATGGTACAATTTTACCTCTTGTGACTCTGACCCGATGTAGAGAACAATGTGCGCTTTGGATCTTTTGGCTCTCTTGACCCAAGATAGATTTGCTTTGTATAGTTCAAATCGCAGGTGACTCCTTCACCATTATCAGAGGCAGAAGCTCAGATCAAACTTATGAAGATGTTGGCTCTTCCTTGGATGCTACTCATGGTCCAAGTTGAGATCAAAAGGTTGATAAAAAATATGAGTATGTGTATGATGAAGTTGCATATTCCTTGGGTTAATTTTGAGTTGTCCTAAGAAATTCTACTTCCTCAAGAAAGATGAGAAATTTTAGCTTTTTGAGAAATCTCTATGACATAATCTGGACAGTTCATCTCTGAATGATCACTTGCATCTGTGTTTGCCAAGTTGGATGAGTCAAGGTCTTCCATCACATCAACATATTCAGGATCTTCCTATTCAATGAGAATTTCATAAATCTTTTCTTCCTTTAAGGTGGGAGAACCAATGGTTGATTCTAGCACGACATGGGCTTTTTTTTATGAAAACATGGGAGGACTTTCTTCTTCTGGAGCCTTCATAGGGGCTTCCTCTTCCTCCTTTATAATGACAACTTCAGATGACTGAGCCACAACCTCCTTTTTTCAAGATTTAACCAGAATTATTTTCTTTTTTCTCCTTGACTTGAGTCTCACACTGGTGGACCTGAGGACATGAAAGTTGTGATGATTCTAACTGTTTTGAGGCTCTTTTTTATTAACTAAGTCGACGTAGACTTTGGGAATTATGACAAAAAAAGTTAGTATTGGTTCAGCTTTGCTAATCATGTGGAGTTCCTTATTTTGAATGCAACTTGGTTCCTTTTAAACTTTTTTATTTTTCAAGATCAGTTCACATGTGTCAAGGTAGTCCTGAATTGTGTGTTTAAGAGGAATGCATTCTTCAGTGTCATGGCAAAAAACTTGGTGATATCTACAGAACTTTGTTGGGTCTCTTCCTTTCATTTGGAATGGGTTTGACACTTTTGGCAATTCAAAATCCTCTTGTTGCAGCAAAATATCCAGGACTTGAGATTGAGTCTGTCGGATTTTAGTAAACTCTTTATCGCTAGGCCATGTTGGATTTTGGGTTTGCCCTTAGTTTTGCTTGGGCGACTTTGACTTTTTCCTTTCTCTTTAAGTAGTCATACTAACCTGACTCTTAGGCGACTTTTCTCGTTTGGATCTATCCTTTTCAGACCCAGTATTGATTAGAATCTCATCATACATGCCTCTTTTGAGGGTTACTTTCATTCATGTGCCAATATCAATCAAATCTATAAAGGTGAACACCTTTGAGCATCTAAGAGTCTGTTGAGAGGTTGATTGAAATTATTCATAATGAGAGTGATGGCATAAAACTCTTGGATTGGGTCTTTTATGTGATGATATATCGATCTCCACCAGTTTATAAAATCTTAAGCATCTTCCTCTTTCTTTTACCTAAGATCATAGATTTGACTGATCATTGACAAAGCGTCAACTTTTAACTTGAATCCTCTCAATAAAAAGATTCATTAGAGTCTGAAATTATCAAATCTGATGGACATTCAGAGTAGCAAACTAAGTCAAAGCTTCTTCTTCTAAGCTCTTCAGTAACCATCTGATTAGGGCTTGATCATTGTTGAGACAATTCAAACAAGCATCCAAGAACAAGGTGATATGGGTCTGAGGGTTTTCAGTCCCGTTGAATTTTACAAACTTCCTAGAGATGAGACTCAGAGGTTCAATGTCCTAGCTTAGGATGAAGCCTTGGATTTCATATGGTTTTCTTTATCCTTTAGCTCCATTCATCTAGCGGGTCATGTTTCAGAGTTCCTCTTCAAGGTTTTAGACTTGTTCTTCATACTCATTGGGCTTGGAAGACAGTTATGCCTGTTGGGATCATTATTTCTAGCACACTGATGGGCTAAACTTTTTTGACTGAGACGTTCTAACTCCTCTGTTTTTGCACCTGCTTGCAACTCTTTATCTTAGCTTCATTTTCGTGGAATTTCTATTGGATCTCCTACATCATGAACTTCAAAGTTGCATTAGAGTTCTTCACTTTCTCTAAAATGGATATATCCAAAAACTTCTTGTCTACCCCTTGGTTCTTATCAATGTTTATGAATTAAACATTGTCCTCGTCCTCTTCTTCTTATGGTTCTAACTAATCCTATTCTTCCTCAATAGGTTCGTTGATGGATATCCCACTAGATAGAAGTTCTCTCAAATCTTAGAGTGGAGTATTGGCTAACAAAGCTCTTAAATTTTGAGTGTCTCTGGGTAGCTTCTCTACATTCCTAGATAGATTTTGGGTCATATACTTAGGTCATTTAGGGTTTTGAGAACCCTAATCTAAATCTAAAATTAGATTCCTTAGAGGATCGATGTGATCCTTTTGTGGAACCATGGTTTAGGATCTAGTGCAAACAAGAGTCCAGACAAATCAAACACAAGTCAAGATTTTGAAAATGGGTTTCCTAGTTCTCTTCAAATGCTCCACTGATCTGTGAGGTATGCTCCAAATAGGTTCTAATGAGACAAGTTTTTCTTTGTACCAGACCTTTCATGCTATACCTGAACTATGGTTCCTGATACTGCGAGGGGGTTACTAGTTTCCTTGGTCCACCACTGATATACCCAAGGTGATGGCTTCTAGTACTAGTAGGGTGATCCAAAGATCCAAAATTATAGGATGGGTTGGAATATTTTGAAAATCCACATAGAAGATCAGTGTCTCTATAATCAAAATCCTAAGAAAGAGGATAAAAAATGAGAGAACATAGAAGATGCATAAATTGTTTTCAACCAAAATGATTTGTTTCCAAACTTGTTGGAGGTTCAAAATTTTCTTAAAAAATTCCAAATGTCATGCAAATCTCCAACAAAGTTTTCTAGGTTAATTTTCTAAACACATCAAGACAAATTAAACACATAGTCTACCTAGTATCTTTACCAAGAAAAAACACGAAATGCATGCAAGAAAACACTATGGTTTTGTATTCAAAATGGTTTTTCACGTAGAAAATGAAAATGAATCATATTTTAGATCTAGATATGGATCCTATCTAAAAGATCTACTCAGGTCCAAACAACACAATAGCACACAAGATCATGATGCAAGCATGGGTCTTAGAAACCAGGGCTCTGAAACCCAAAAGAAAAAACCAAATCTCATCTACAAAAAAGGGTGTTTTCCCAAAAAAAATCTAAGTCAAGAAACAATGACAAATATTGCTATTAATTTTTGCCCAAAAAAATACAGAAATTCATGAAAATGCAAAATAGATAAAACATAGAAAATAAAAATATCTTTTTGATGATATATAGCATGCTAGAAATTGACAGGAGGGTGCTGAGATACAACCCTAGAAGCACTCCTAAAAATAGATGTTGATGACCTTGTTTCATCCGTTCTAACCTATTTTTGGCCCCATGTGCCATAAATCTGAGAACATAGTAAAAAGAACAGATAAAGACAAGATCGTTGTCTTTCCAATGCTCTAAAGATCAAGACAATCTAACAAATGGTTGAGGAGATATGCCTCTAGAAAGGCAGACAAGTTGATTGTTACACACTGCAAAAAATATACCCGCACCTGATTTTGAATAGGAAAAACAAACACCCCAAAAGAGTTTTTGGATCTTGCTCAAAACTAGACAAACTTGGATCTTGTTCTCAACTTTTCTATGAATCTGAAAACAAGCATTTTTGTTGTTGGGTTGCCGAGTTAAAGGCCAAAGAACAAGATTTTTTTTAGAAAATAGTCAAAATAGAGATTGTTTTTCTTGTTCGAGCGTATTTTCAGAGGCCATACAATTAGAGTATGAGAATATGCTGACCATCAAATTTCCAACAAGTCCTAGATTGTGAAAAAGTGAGCTACAGTTAAAGAGATATGGCTTTATTATCGTGATAGTGCCAGACAACAGAAAACAAAAAATATTACAGGATTTGGATTTGAGGTAGATCTAGATCCAAAAATGGTACTAACTCTGCAAAGCTATCTTGGCAACTTTGATTTTCAAATCACACAAACAGTCCTATCATGGTTGCCATTCTATGGATCCTAAATTTTGAAAAGCAAAAATGCAAGTTTTTCACTAAAAAAATTGTTTTAACAAATGGATCTGAGATCCGAATCTAAACTTTAGAAGATAATGGGAATTGTCTTCAAGACCTCATGCCTTTTCTCCTTCGTTGAGTAGAGATCAATCGAATTAGGGATTGCAGATCATTGTTGTTAGAGCTTGTGTTGTGAATATGGGCGTATCTCAGACATAGATTCCTAGAAAAGGCGAGTTTGGTGGTGAAAACCATCAAAACTTGGGAAAAATCTAAAACACAAACAATGTAGTATTTGTTAGAAAAAATCAAACTTAATAAAATGCATGAAATAAATAAAATAACAAATAAAGTACAACCAAACTCACTCGGGCTTAGGTAGCCCTTTCTACGTTCGACGAGCTCGAGAGCACAAGCAACACTTCGTCTTGAAGCAGGCTCGATATAGGTGTGAGTTGGGAGATTTGGGTCCTAGACTGGGTCCAATGTGGACTAGGACTAGACTCATTCGGCCATGCTAGGTGGGCTAGGTTAAGTTGGCTAGGCTAAGCCGAGTAGGGATTTCGGCAGAGTGACAGTGCTAGGAGGAAAAATCCAAATCTTTTCTAAAATGAGGGAAGACCACTTATTTATAGGTTTTTGAATGGATCTGGATACATTTTTTATGTATCCAAGATCCAAATGAAGATCTAGGGCTGAAATTTGAAGTAATTCAAATTAACGATTGAGATTTGATCTTAGAGAATATCAATTTAATAGGGTTTAATGAATGAATTTAAGTGGAAAAATGGGTTTTTGGAAGGCCAAATCACTTATTTAAGACCTAAAACATGCCATTTTTGTAACCGATGGCCCTAAAAAATAGTTTCCAACAAAAAAATGCTAACAACACATCTTTTTAGAGCTAACAACACTTCTTTGTGTTGTTAAAGGTCCAATAATGACATATTAAAAGTCAACAACAATCCCAAAATCAAGGAGATTTAATGACAATTTTGTGTTATTATTTCTCTAACGACTAGCCAAAATAGGCTCGATGGGTTAACTTGTTTTAGTTATAACTTTTTGCTTTGACCTCAGTTTGAGGTAAATTTTTATGCATTTGAAATCTAGCATCCTCAACTTTAATTTGTTTTTTGAGTTCAAAATCAAATTAGATTGTTTTGGGGGGTCAAAAATGCGCTCAAAGTGGGACATACTTGAAAATTAGATTTTTTACTAAAGAAATCACATTGTTTTGGTCATAACTTTTGATTTTAATGTCATATTGATTTGATTTTTAGCTTGTTGAAAAGCTAAGATCCTATAGCTTAATTGTTATGTTGAACAAAAACCTTGAGGATGATGTTTTAAAGATTAAAAATGAAGTTGAATTTATCAAAACTTTAAAATATGCTGAAAATACTAGATCTTTTGTACGAAACATATCTTGGTTTAAAATTGGGTGTCTACAATAATGTTTGAGTATAAATCAAAAGTTTAAGTATAATAAAGGAATAAATATCTCCAACAATACCAACATGTTTAAGATGTTTCTTCTTCCATGCCTCACTCTATTCAAACTTGCATATTGGTGTGCAAGTGAGACTACTCCCCATGCGTATTGAATGATGCAATCCAGGTCTTTCAATAGTTAAATATATGAGTTGTGGATTGAATTTCTGCCAGTGTTGATAAATATACATGTATCAAAGAAGTACAACAAGAATGATGTCACTTCCTTTGTTCACCCTTTGACTGCCCTTCCCTCAAACATACAATAGCCTTTCCTTTATTTTTTTTACCCTATTGAGATCATAGTACTTCCTTAACCATGATAACTTGAGCCTTTCACCTTAAAACATGTCATCATCTGCTTGTAATTAAATACCACAAATGTGCTTAAAATCTCTTCATTGATGTGCACTCATTAGCTCTCCATAAAACTTAAATTTGGTGATTTGTGTCATGTCCTCCACCATGATGGTCATTTTAATATTTTTGAACTGAAATATAATGGTTACCAGATACCTAAACTGCACAACAACCTCTAAGAGACTATGATTGATGTTCCATGGTGTGATCTCTAAGAATTTTTAAAAATACATTCAATCCATCCAGACCTTCTCTTGCTCCATTAGTGTCAGAAACCACTAGTGTGCTTGGAACCAGTAGAACTGATTGATACAACTTTTTGAATCCTATGAATCTTGTCATTGTAGATTATGTAGTCACAATTAATCAATAAATTGCAATACTCAACTTCGTTATCTTCTAAACATGCTTCATACACACATATACAAAATTTTAAATGTTGAATTGCACAAATCAAACAAGTTATCCTAAAAACATGCTTTTCACACACACACACACACACACACACACACACACACACACATATATATATATATATATATATATATGATAATTTAATCAATGATTAAATATAAAATTGACAATAATTGCAAATATCTTATAAATATATATGTACAAAATAATAAATGAATAAAGTGCATGTCCATGAGCACCAGACCTTGTTCCCCGCTATGACCACTTTCTCAAAGCATACACTTTCTCTTCCAAGGATTGATCTATTGGGACATCAACCTTTGGTTGAGCATCTGATCCAACCAAAGGGCTCTTGATATTAATTTCCACCTCAACATCTCCAACTTTTTTATTTTCCACTTACTGAGGTACCTCTTTTGCCTTTGTACAAGATTCTTTCCCTCTATTCTCCACATACTCTCTCTCTCCATCTCACCACTACCACTGCATGTTGTCACATCTTCAGCTTCCTCTAGCTTGTCATTGAGGTTAGCAACAACCTCAGAGTGAGCTAATGGCATAAACTTTTTCACAACTGAGTCCCACTCCTCCTTAGAAGCTTTCAGAATGAGAGACGTGAGTATAGCTACAAACTCATCAACGTTTTTTGCAAATTCAATCTTAGATTTGGGTCACATTGAAAGTGTTAATTGTTGTTTGAGCCATGTTAAAAGTGTTAGTTACTACGAAGTTGAGCATAGATTTCTAGGTTTCACCCTACTGATGTTGCACTTTTTACTATAAATGTCTGACACCCATGCTTTTTGTCATGAGGCGTGCTCCTTCTCTACACACATGTCAAGCCTACTTTGTACTTTAAAATGGGAGTATCACCCAGTGTAAAATTTTCTTTAGTTTTTTCTATTGTATTCCAACACTAGCAAATGGTGTGGATGTGGCCCCTCTAAGATATTCTCAATCACCATTTTGTAATAAACAAATTCAAAAAAATTTAGAATAACAAAATAAAGAATATAGGTAAACAAGCGAGCAACAGAGACAAGGCATAGGCTATTAAAAAAAACATTGCAAAAATTAAATAGAATAGCTTATTGACAATGCAAAACCTCAAATCATTAAAGAAACAATAAAAAAACAAACAATATTCCCTAATCATGTTTATAATATAAGATACGCAACATATAAATAACAAAATTGGAGGATAGATGCATATGAATAATTAAGAAAACAAATGATTTAGGATAACTAGTTAGACAATTGGACACTCACATATAAATGATGTAAAAAAAAAATAGAATAGGCTATTGAACATACAAAGATAACTTAAAAACCATGCAATTCTTCTACAAAATAACTAACTTGTATCAATATTAAAAAAAAAAAAACTTGATTCAAGCCGTTGTTTAAAAAAATAACTAGTTTAGTTGTTAAAGATGCACTTATCGAAAAAACCAATCATCGATGAAGTATCGTCGATGAATTGCTAGAAATAGTCGCTAAAAATTTTTGTTGAGGGAAAGCACGTTAGGGACCACCAAAAAACCTAGTTTATGAACAAATGGTTCTTTAGTGCTAGCAATCAGTTTTTAAACAATTGAAGTGTCACATTTAATGCTCATACAAAAATTTGCATATAAGAAGAAAATTTTCAATGTATTTATCCCCTATATTTGCACTGTTTCAAAAAATCTGTAAATTAGTCAGTAGTTCCGCATATACAAATCATATTCACAATGACAAATATGAAAGGCATTACAACTTTCACAACCATAAATTCAATTCATCCAGGGAGATTCGCAAGCATGATTCATGAAAATCATACATTATTTGTGATGGTCGTTTCAAAGTACAAACTTCACTGAAATTTGCAACATATTATGTGTATGTCACCACATATTTGCGGACCTCCTAGAGGACCAATTTGTCCATGGATGTTCGCACGGTATCTTGTGAATGACATACAATACATGTGAATTTAGTACAAAATTTATGTAGTTATGCAGAGTTACAAGAGGTTCACAAATTTGGTTATGCGAACTTCTTGAGGTCTACAAAAATATCGCATGAATCTACATTTTAGTGAGAGTTTGCGACACTTGGAGAGCATATTGATATATTGCACGAACCTCAGGAGGTCCACTCATGTGAAGGGTATAAAGGTGCTAAAAAGTTCAACAATTTTTTAATTTGGACATGGGGCAAATTCTAGAAATTATGAGGCATTTCGAGAAATGTGTCATTTTTGTTGTACAATACATTCATTTTTTCATAAAGTCTAAACTATTAAGCGTAATATATATATATATATATATATATATATATATATATATATATATATATATATATATATGTGTGTGTGTGTGTGTGTGTGTGTGTGTGTGTGTGTGTGTGTTTATTAAGTGTAATCTATTAAAATATATATTCTATATAGAAATAACATGAAATGTTTTTACATGAGCCAACTCGTGTTCATCTCATCTTATTTCAAAACAAGTTGAGCTCAAGCTTGGATATGCTAAAAACAAACACGAGCCAAGCCACATGTTATGTCCAGGCCCAGGGATTTGGATTACATCTAAAACAAAATTCAAATAGGTCTAAACAGGGTAAACAAAAAATAGGTTTAGTTGGGTTCTGATAAGTTTTACTAAAAAATTCAGTTTGCGTAAATGAATAGGCAAAAAAATCTCAATTTTTCAGAGATTGATGTAGACACGTCTAGGAAGTTTTGATTAAAATTTTATGATTTAACTCTATTGGGTTTGGGTTTTATGAGTTCGGGAACAAGGAGCAGGAAACATGAAAAGGTGGCAAACTGGGTTTGGACTAGATTTGGGCTCAGATAGGGTTTGATGTAAAAATTATTTCTCTTAATTGGGATTGTTAAAATCTAATTTTTGTTGAGTAGGCTTAGGACACATAAATTAAGATAGGGTTCAAATTTGAGAACCAAACTCATTTCGGTTAGGGAGATACGACTATGCAAAGTCAATGTCTGGTTGCTCCTTTTAACAACAGGTTGAAAACGAACCTAGCAGTGTTCACATGGGTTAGGTGGGTTCTTGGTTGGGCCTAGGCTAAGGACAAAGGCTGGGACCACTTACTAGACTTAGGTAGGCTTACTGGGACAAGTCTACAAAGTTGTCGGTTGGGTTGGGCTAGTTTGGTACAGCAGAGAAAGCACGTCTGCACCGGGTAAGATGGAGTCCACCACAATGGGCTTAAGCACCTTGGTGAAGGAGGGCTTGAGTTGCATCCTTGGTCCTCTTGCAATGAACAGATCCACTAGGGATCAACCACCACACTAGAGTAAGGTTTGTACCTTACTAAAAGAGAGATGAGTCAAGGGGAGGGACTCACGACAAGGTCAAGAGGAGACCTAATATAGACAAGGCCTAGGGGCTAAGGGAAGAAGGGGTCATGCCCAAGAGAGAGAGAGAGAAAGAGAGAGAGAGAGATGAATTATAGAGGGAGAGAGTTTCAACTCTAAAATAGAGCCTCTATTTATAGGCTATAGAGAGACATTTACATCCATCCCCATTTATAAGTTGGGATGGTAGTGGACCGGGGGACAACGGGGCTCCGCCCCGCCTCACCCCGTTTGGACCGGGGATGAAGGGCATGAAACGGGGATGAAGGTTAAAATATATCCCCGTGCGGGGATGAACTTAAGCTTTTCCCCGCCCCGCCCCGTTCCCGTCTCAATCCTCGCCCCGCCATGCCCCCAATCCTTTAAGGGATGACTATAGACTAAGGGGAAACAGGGTCCCACCCTGCCTTGCCCCCGTTTGGACCAGAGATGGAGGACATGAAATGGGGATGGAGGTGGGGGTGGAGGTTGAAATCCATCCCCGTGCGGGGATGGAGGCGGGGATGAAGGTTCAGATTTTGAAACGGGGCAGGGGTGGAGACCTTGTCCTCCACCCCCACCCCGGTCCACTGCCATCCCTATTTATAAGAAACATTAAAGCAATTAAAAAATTCTAAGAGGCTCCTTGGAGTCTTCACTCTAAAATTAGGTAAAGCCTTCCTAGGGTTTAAGATAACACCTAGGGTCTTCTTAAATCCTCTTTCACATCCATCAAGGCACCCAAGAGGGGAGGTCGACCTTCCTAGATGGGACCCATTAGGTCGGCCAACTTCTAGAAGTTGCACTAAGTTTGGGTACCTCCAACGCTGATTTGATGCTTTCTTGCTTTGCTTTGCCCAATACCAATTCAGATCTAGGTTCTTCTGGATATATAACATCAATTGGATCCATCCAACTTCCTTGTTGTATTGCATATAGATTTAGATCTGAGAAAATGGGTCACCATCAATGGCTTGGACTATGGAGCTTGGATTCGTGTCCTCTATGTTAGGATCCACTTTGCTTGACGGGGGCTCGTCTAGAATTTGAACTGTATCACCACGAGCTCAATCCACTAGTAAATGAGTCGAGCCCAAACATGCCATGCTTGACTTGTTCTGCTCGTTTAGCAGCCCTACATGCACCCAGCCTTTCTAAGTGGCTGCTGGTGGAGGAATAAGAGGTTGTCCAAACTGACTGACCCCCTTGAGGAACGAGAGGTCAGTCTGAAGGCCTAAGTGGACTGGGGGAAGATATAGGTCCAATAATTGGATTTGGGACCATATAGGTAGGCCTAGTTGGGTCATTTGCAGTGGGAATAGGTTGGGTTTGGTATGGGAATGGTTGGTTTTGGGTTTGGTACAGTTATGGACCATTAATTGGGTTAAGGGCTTGGTGGTCTGGATAACAGGTTTGGATAGGATCAGCTTGGATCGTGACCGGGTCGGGAGGATTATGATTCATCAGACCCAAAATAGGGTGGAATAGAGTCTAGATCAAATTCAGAGGATGAAGTATGGTTTGTACCTGGTCCAAATCCAAAAATATTGTGGCTCTGGTCTTAACCCACTCCAAAATCATTTTGGAGACCCGTCTATGCCCAATTACGCCGAGTTTGAGTTGATTTCAATTGAGTTGGATCAAAATAGTAGGTTGGGATTTGATTTGGATTGGATCCAGAATCAAATCCAGTTGCAATGAGGCTTATTTGGGCCAAACCTAGTTTCCAGACCGCAGAATTTGGGTCTCGGACCCAGGAACCGGCCCCAACAGGTTAAGGTTGACATGAACTGCACCCAAACTTGCGCGGTTCAGTTCAGGACACCTAGAACCAGCCCAACCTAATGAAACAGGGAGGAATTGGTTCTGATTGAGTCAGCACCAGGGGGGGCTCCGGCCACCCTGCCGGCCTGAGGATCCTGGTGGAAGGTGATTGGTGGAGTTCCTACCGGCGGAGAAGTCACCAGCGGTCAGCGGCGACGGTTGCAAAGAGAGGGAACCGACTGTGGGTTTTGGCCCACTGGCGGTTATGGATACCTCTATTTCATGCGACTGAAAAGGATTTCAGTCCATCTCTGCTGGCTGAGCACTTATGGGTGGCCCTTGAACACGCCCAGAAACTAGAATCTGAGTATGAAGTGCTTGAATAGCGGCGGCAGCTCCCTTTAGGGTTTCCTCAAACATCTTCAATCCGGCCATCCTCGCATCGCCAGTGGGTGAAGCCATGTTGGGTACACTCCCCTGACTGGAAACGAACCCTATTGCACTCGAGTTGTCGTCGGCCAGCAGGGGGTTTCCCACCTCCCCCTTAAGTTGCTCGGTTGCTGACTCCAGGATTAATAAATCTTGCGAACTTTCTTATTCAGCCTTAAATTCAACTATGACTTTTTTTCCATTCGATGTTTGCTCCTTAGGTTTTTCGATCTTCAATTCGGAAACTGTAGGCTTTCTGAGGAGGTCTCTTGTCAAATCCGCCAATTGCAGCGACATACATCTAAATTCTGTCTGCATATCATTGCATACTTCCTCTCAACTCAGCGAGGGCTTCGTTTATTGTCATGCTTTTTGTTCAATTTGTGCATGCTGCTCTCCAATAGCTTTCCATAGATTCTTCCTTCAACTTTGCAAGAGGGTGATGATCCATGGAAGCAACCTGACTCTGATATCAAGTCTGATGCAGTGAACAGAAGGATCTCTTATAAACCCAAATGAAAACTATAATCTATTGAATAAAAAATCAAGCAAACGATAAAGAAAGCAATAACTTAGGGTTTCTCAATCTCAGAACTACTCTCTCATCTCTCAAAACAAATATATAGCCTCTCTTAAAAGATGGAACTGAAGCGGGATTTGGTGGTAGGTCTCATGTATAGACCCATCGAACCAATTCTAGACCTCAATCCAGCTAGGAGAAGTGAGGACTAGATCTCAGCCTCCTTTGCCCCTTCATTGACATCTTATGCCTGGGTCTGTAACCAGATCTAATTCAGATTTCACATCATCATGCATTGGATTCAGATCATGGGCTGTAGCATTAGGGCTGGAGGCATCACAGGTCTGCTCCGCATGGAAAGCAGCTAAAATGACAATGATGCATGTGATAACAAGTGTTCAGGAGAAACAAAAATTCATGAACTCTGGAAATGTAACATTATCAAGATTTGAATGAGTGATCAAACTATTTTTATTTACTTTTGTAACCAAACTTGATTTTTTTTTTTTTTGCAGATCGTTTATGATTGTTTACACTGTTAGCTGTATATATAGAAACCTGTACCAATCAAGAGATGGATGAATTGTTATCAGGATCGCATTTGATTATGAGAAGCTGATTGTTGTTTATAATTGAAATAATATTTATGTAATTGCCTATTTACTTGTAAACTTTTGTTTTGGATTTTTGAAGAACTTGAATTTTTTCTGGAATTTTTCTTATAATGGGCATGTAGTGCAGTAGGAATGCCTCGTTATAAGAAAAAGGATTGTTGCTGGTCAGATTACAACCATGGAAACATTAGAAAAATCCGTGTGTATGAAGCCATGGTATTCCTGCGGATATCATAATATTTTTTTCAGGTAATTTTGAATTGAAAGTGGCGATCTCCTTGATGAATGGAACTTTAATTTCTTTTCCATATTCTCTTCAAGTATTTATTCAATTATGTCAGGACTAAGAAACGCCTGAAAAAGAAATATCAAATATCTTGAGATTTTTACATGAAAAAAAAACTCCAGAACGCAATGTGTGACCTAATATTGAAATTTGACATGAATGCACATGCGCATACTTAGTTGAATAGTCTCTTCATTTATCCTTCTTTGAGGGGAGCGCGCAACCACTTATATGAACTATTGGTTAGGGATTACAATTTTGAACTTGTGGACTTCCAGCAGTGTTGGCTAAAATGGCGCTTGATATGTGTGTTTCTTAGGCTAACCAGGCACTGAGTGATATATTGACTGGTGTATGCTAGGGAAATTTGGATTAGGTTAGTCCCACTCGTTTTCCGAAGCAGGTTATATCCCCCCCCCCCGAAGATGGCCGTTAGCTACATCTCTTGTTTGGGGGTCCCAATCAACGCCATGTATATAAGCACGTGTGGCTCACATCCCCATGTTAGTCAGCATCAGATAGCGTCGTAGTTGTAAAGACTTAACTACCCTTTACCGCCATCCTCGTCATGGAACATACAAAAATGCCCTTCATCTAGAAAAGTGAAACGCCAGTTCAAGAAAAAGACAAAACTGCCCTCCATCTAGAAAAGTGAAACGACGGTTCGAGAAAAGGATAAAATTTGCAGCGATTTGAATAAGGAGGTTGATCTTAAGGATTTAAAAAGTCCAAACATTTCATTTTTGCCCTAAGCAGCAAAGTCTACCGGAGCACTGTTTGTCGTCGTCTGCTACCGTCGGAGCATCCTTTGCTTTCTTCTGTTGCCGTCGGAGCATCTTTTTCCTTCTTCTGTTGCCGCCAGAGTATTCTTTGTCGTCGTCTGCACAGTGGCAGCATCGTTGCCACCATCGGCTGCATCTATCTTCTGGGTGTTTCTCCTCCACTGTCGGATTACCAAAATCCTTTTCCTTCTTCTGCTGCCGCCAGAGCATCATTTGTCGTCGTCTGCGCAGTGGCAGCATCGTTACCACTATCGGCTGCGTCTACCTTCTAGGTGTTTCTCCTCTACCGTCGGATTACCAAAACTCCTATCATTTTAGTGAGTTTTGTTTAAGGTTTCGTTATGCAAACTAATCGATTTGCAAATCTAAATGCTAAATCTTACAATTAGGTGGCCGTCTTTATGCTAAATAACACCTATTATCATATGAAAACAAATCAATTTGTACCTATCCACCTTTTGGGCATCGAAAAACTGTTAGCACGATTGGTTCTTACGAAGGCTAAACATTTCAATGATATGTACTTCTGAATGTTGCAATTTATACAATGATTTGTAAGTTTAAAGCAGCAACAATTTATACATTTAAAGCAATATCGATGTGTATTTATGAAGTTACATCGATTTGTACTTAAGTTTACTAAATCTTACATTGATGTTTACTTATGAAGTCAAATATTGCGATGATTTGTAATGTTGGTGATTGTTTAACGAATGAGATAATTTGTATTATTATATACTTGGTGAGGCGGTTGTAACATATAATGATACGGTTAAATTTATATGTTGTGCAAGTTAGCAATGTATGTAGCTCGTCAGACAAGAAATATCGCGACATTCTATGGAATGACTATTAGAGAAGTTATTCGCCAGTCCCATCTATATGAGCATTATGAAAGGCAAAGGAAGAATGAGGAAGAACTAAAGATGAAGAAGAAGGATGATGAAGATAAGGAAAAGCAAAGGAAGAAGGAAGAGAATGAAAAGCAAAGGCAAATGAAGAAGGAAGAGAATGAAAAGCAAAGGCAAATGAAGAAGGCAGAGGAGAGGGAAAGGCAAAGGAAGAAGGAGTAGGAGAATGAAAAGCAAATGAAGAAAAGGCAAATGAAGGAGGAGGAGGAGAGGGAAAGGCAAAAAAAAAATGAGGAGGAGAGGGAAAGACAATTGAAGAATAAGGAGGAGTTTGAGAAGGAAAGGCAAAAGATGATCAATGAGTATTTAGCACAGCGAAAGAGGATAAGGCAAATGAAGAAGGAGGCAGAGGAGAGGGAAAGGCAAAAAAAGAATAAGGAGGAGGAGGAGAGGGAAAGACAATTAAAGAAGAAGGAAGAGAAGAAAAGGCAAATGATGAAGATGAAAGAGGAAAGGCAAAGGCAAAGGAAGAAGCATCAGGATGAGGAAGAGAAGAAAAGGTGAATGAAGGTGCAGGATGAGGAAGAGAAGGAAAGGCAAATGAAGGAGGATGAGGAAGAGAGAAAAAGGCAAAGGAAGGAGGAGGATGAGGAAGAAAAGAAAAGGCAAAGAAAGAAGGAGGACGAAGAAGAGAAGGAAAGAGAAAGGAAGAAGCAGGAGGAGGAAGAGAAGGAAAGGGAAAGAAAAAAGCAGGAGGAAGAGAAGGAAAGAGAAATAAAGGAAGAAATTAAAAAGCAGAGGACGAAGGCGATGGAGCGAAGGACGGTAGTAGTAGAAAAGCACTAGGAGGCGACGGAGCAACAAGAAAGGTAAAGGTTGGAGGGATGGGTTGAAGAGGAGAAAAGTGCGACCAAGGTACGTAAATCGATCCTATCTGTCATGATTTACTGTATTAGCGATTACTATGTATAGCGATTACTGTGATAGGTATTACTATATACAGTGAATATTGTGATAGCGATTACTATGATAGCGTGTGTGCAACGATTATTATTTTTAGCGATTACTATATACAACGAGGTGTAGAAGTACAAATAAGACTAATTTATAATTGATACGAATAATATGCTATTTTATGTTACAGGGAGGTGAGAAGAGAAGTAGAGTACCAGGTGAAAAGCTCGGAGGGCGGTGTCAGTGGCCTGTAGTTCTATCGTGATATGAAAAGTTGAGTGAATATCAGAAAGATTGATTATGAAATATGCACTTTGGCGGCCTTTTAGACCAACATTATTTTGAAACATGCTAAAACACCATGACCCACCTGGTAAATAAGTGGAATCATCAGACGAACACATTCCAGTTTGATTCTTTTGAGATCACCATGACCCTAGAAGATGTGGCACGAATTACTGGCCTTAAGTGCCATGAAAGTGTTATCTTATTATGGGATTTAAACTATAACGCAAGGGAAAGTGCACGACCCTTCTAGGAATGTCGATGGACGACTGGAGTCAATGTATTTCTAGTGGAAGCAATTCTACATCGATGAAAGTTTCTTCTTTCCGCAATAAATGGGAAGGTTGGTCCGCTACATGTACATCTGAAAGAGCTGACCAAAAGTTGTGTGACTTCCTTCTTTATTTTTTTGGTCTTACTTTATTTTCCGATTGTTCTGGTTTGAGAATAAGTTACTTGTGGCTGTAGTACCTGAAAGACTTAGACGAAGTTGACAACTATGCATGGGGTGCTGCTATACTCGCACACTTGTACAATCAACTTTACCATGCGAGTAAGGGTACGAAAACCGTTGGAAGGTTTTGACCATTTGTTTAGGTATTTGTTTATTACATATTTAGTACTTGTAGACTAAGCTCGTTAAAGGTTATAGTGTTACTAATATATTATTTTTGTAGGCCTGGGCGTTGGAGCATATTATCGCGTTGCGTCCTTAGTGTGGCCCTGCGATTTGTGGTTTTCCAAAGATCGGTCGGTGAGCTAGAATAAATGTCAAGGAGGATAATGCTAAGTTCATTTTAGATGGTCTGCAACTAAATGAGGTAAATGGTCTAAAATCATTTATAATCGGTTCAACATTTATCATTCAGTAGTATAAATCGTTGAAATGTTTAGCATTCTTAAGTAATCATCGTTGATGGATTTTGTCTTCATTAGTACAAATCGTTATCGCTTTAGCATTTATCTTTTAGTACTGTAAATCGTAATAATTATTTGCATTCTTAGTAACAGTCGTTGTAATATATTTAACACTCATTATTAAAAAGAATTTTAATATTTAGCATTCATTAGCATGAATAATTGTCTGTACCTAAACCATAATATCCAATGTACAGGTTGTGTGGAGACCGTATGGAGATGAGGAGGACAAGGACCAAGAGCTTGCTGTCGAGGGTGCGAGACTGCCTGACTACGATATTTGGTTGTTTAGCAATTATGAAGCTGAGTTGCAGCATGGTAGTCGAGTTCTCCTACAATCAGGCTTGGGACAGTCTATCCCAAAGAAGCCTATAGAAGTGAGAAGAAAGATGAATAATGGTAGGGTCAGGAACATGAATTCGCACAAACGCTACAGGAAACAATTGGATAGCTGGAACAAAGGAGGTGTCTGTGCCATAGCGTATGATTATAAAGAACGACAATATGATCCCATCTATTTCCAAAAATATTGGGAACCCATGCATCAAAATCTAGAGATTGAGAATATTGGAAACCCATTCCTCCCTCCTGTCCCCCATCATGGCGCATCCCAGCATATAAAACCTGTCCATCATCTCCCTTCGGCTACAACAATGATTACCTTAGTAACAGTACACGATGAAGAGCGAACACAGCTCACAAAAGAGAATGTAGTCTTCGGCATATGATTTGAGATGTTGGAGAGGGAGAATAAGGACTTACGGAAGGAGGTGAGCAATTTGGAGAGATAAATGCAGTCACGAGTAGAGATGATGACCAATGTTTATAATAAGATCGAGGAAACCAATAGGCCACCAAGGATAGAGAGTCCACCAAGAAAAAGAAAGAGACGATTTGTATATCATAGTCCATATGAATCGTCAAATGCCACTGAATAAACGACAACGATTTTTTTATCCCGATAATTATTTGTTGTAATTCTATAATTATTTTTTGTAACGTGACATTCTTTAATTGTTTAATTCTTTTTTTAATACTTGTAACACACATGTTCTGCTGAACAGATCGTTGTAATGTTTGGCCTTCATAAATAAACGTGATCGCATTTTTTTCTATAAGAGATCATGATTTCATTGCAATCAGATTTATATAAGAGATCACGATTTGTTTTTCATAGGTGTTCTATCACGATCTGTACAACTTATATGAATATCCTATTGCGATTTTCCTTCATGAGCTTTGTCCTAGGGAATGATACATTCCATCGTGATTTGTTATCGCTTTAGCATTTATCTTTCAGTACTGTAAATCATTGTAATCATTTTTATTCTTAAGTAATGATCATTGCAGAATTTTGTATTCCTCAGTACAAATCGTTATCGCTTACGCATTTAACTTTCAGTACTGTAAATCATAGTAATCGTTTGCATTCTTAATGATATTTGTAGGATTTTATATGCCTTAATACATATCGTTATGCCTTAAGCATTTAACTTTTAGTACTGTAAATTATTGTAATCGTTTGCATTCATAAGTAATGATCGTTGCAGAATTTTGTATTCCTTAGTACAAGTCGTTATCGCTTTAGCATTTAACTTTCTTTGGTGTAAGTCATTATAATCATTTTCATTCTTAAGTAATGATCTTTACCGGATTTTGTATTCCTTAGTACATATCATTATGACTTTAGCATTTAACTTTCAGTATTGTAAATCATTGTAATTATTTGCATTCATAACTCATGATCGTTGAAGGATTTTGTATTCCTTAGTACAAATCGTTATTATAAATAATTTGAATGATACATTACAACGACATTCAATTACATAAGTATTTAGTTACAATACATCATAACCAATGGTTTGACTTAGATACAATACATTACCATCATCATCGTCAAAGAAAACAAACATCATCATCAACATCAACTCATGTCCAAATAGTGATGTGCTTTGAAACAGACATCATCAACATCATTATCAGCATCAGCACTTTAAGTTTACTCAGTGGCCTTCGCTAGTCACTGGGAACGTTTGAAGGAAAATCTATGTACCAATGGTCATCCTTATCTGTTTGCAAATGTTTTTTCCACAATGTATATTGGCAGCAGATAAAGGTATGGATCCCAACAGGCAGAGAAGATGCAGCCCGCATGACTAGCATATTTGTCATGAAGTATATCAAAGATTAGGCAGATATAATTCCAACTGAAAAGTATGGTTTGTGAATGATTGAGAGTTTGACAGTAGGAATAGATCAAATAGAAGGTCATCAGGACCCACCTGGCTATCATGCATAATATTTGTGCTTGCTTTGATATGGCGACAAAAATTGATGATGATTATGGTCATTATATACTGCGTAAGCTTTGACATATTTCACAACAAATACGCCACAGTTGGATGTGTCATGAATATATCGATGTATCCATAGAAGATAACCACTATAATCATCATAAAAAATTATACAGATCTTTTAGCACGACATGAAACAATTACGGAATCAACACCAAACACCATCCATCAAGCAAAGGTAGAAGGAACATAGAAGAACAAAGAAGAAAGAAAAATACAAGGAAGAAGAAGAAGACGAAGTTGTAAGAGAAAAAAAAAGTTGCTCTGCCGCAGAAAAGAAAGAGGAAGAGAGGTTAAATAGATTAGAGATTTAGACCTGGACAATGGGTCAGGTCGGGTCACTCTCCCACCTAAACCCATCACACAAATCGAGACATTGTTTAGACTACAAATCTAGGTAACTTAATAAATACAAATATAGGTTACTTAATAAATACAAACCGACTTATAACCACAATACTTTAATTTTCAAAATTTAACAATATTTATCCAATTGTGATTTTCTATTACAAGCTTTTTCAATGTGAACGATATATCCTATCATGATTTATACAATGACTGATTCATAAATAGCGAAAAAGGAAACAATAAACCAATTGACATGATGTTTAGACTGATACGTCATATCACATTGACTAGTTTTATAATAGGTAGTTGAAACGATGTTTTTTTATTTAATTAAAGCATAATATAATTAATTTGTGCATGATTTTTGAAAACAGGTGGTACGTGAAATGACATTTCCTTTATATATGAATGACATGTCGAACAAGTTTGGCAGGCTGTCGATTAGATTTTCTTTAGAATGATGTGTTCATGAAATGAACATATAACCTGCTTGATCGCAAAGAGGGTATCGATATCGACGAAGGAGATGACGACAACTATACGTATAGCGATGGCACCGAAGAAGACGATGACAACTAGACGATCAGCGATGGCGATGAAGGAGACGACCACAACTACACGACCAGTGATGGCAATTCATGCATATATTTTCTAAACCTCGTGACTAGTTTCGGTAACATTTGCCTCTTTTATGGCGTATATTCGATTTGTGTTGTGTACTATAGAAAGTAATTTCAATGTCAAATACTGAATATTATGCTCATGTCAGTGGAACATCTACAAAAAAAGGTGGGCGACAACGCTATAAAGAGCTGCAAGAGAACATCAATCGGATGCAAGATGAATTTGTAGAAGGGAACACTATTAGTAGTTTTGTACGTATGAAACCACTATCAGTTATATATTTATGTATGTCATGGGTATGTATGTTAACAAGTTCATATTTGTTGCAAATAGACTATATCCAATTTCGTCAATTATATTCAAAGCAACGCAACAAGCAATATTAAATGCATCATCACCCCTTATTTCATGGTATATTTATACTCTTATTGGTTTATTTTCTTTTATGATTTACTCTTGTTGCTTCGTGGTTTAACCTTACTATTATCACTCTTTCGTTCAACAGACTTGCGTCCGTCGAAAGCCATACACCATTGGATTTCAAGATGCACTACCATGTTGGGGTAACGATGATCACTGCAGAGACTTTTGAACAAGTGAAAAGGTAAGTGAACAAACCTCTTGTCCAAGGTAAGCCTAACATTCCTAACATGATTTGTCTATCGATTTCTAATATATTGTATCGATCCGCAGTTATTGATTCCTACACTCTGGCAAACTGTTGAGCACTGGGTCTTATACGTGATGGATTTACGGGAAAAATAACTATGGTGCTGCAACTCATTGAACTTTCACACTGGTATACAATGTGACATTATGCATTTGGTAAGTTTTTGTCTATAGGTGTATCGTATCTTTTACGGTGGCCCAGATTTTACTATATTCTACATTAACCACAGGCGAGATTCCTAAAAGACATTTTGGGTGTCGACATTGGCGAGTGGATCTTGCTCTGTGCTGACCATGCTCCTTTACAAAGTAATGGAGTCGATTGTGGCGTATTCGTAATAAAGTATATTGAAGCAATATACAATGGACGAGAACCTGGTTTCGACGTTGTATGTTGTTTTTATCCTCTGTTATTGGGAACTCAATTTATATATTGGTTTTACATTATATTTTTATTGCAGGATGATATACCGGGATTCCACACCGAACTATGCAAAAAATTGACTGAGTTTCTAAATGTGAAAGAAAAAAATAATCATCCAACAAGAGTACTTACAAGGAAATGAATGACGCGATCCCCCCAGGATTAATATGATGTACAAAGATTTTTAACAGATTTTGTAGACTGTGTATACCAAATTTTGTATACAAATTTTGTAAGACTGTATACAAATTATGTAAATCTCTCTAGGTTGAAATAAAATTTCAATTTTACTAAACATGTGATTAGCGATATGTATTGTTTATAAATCATTGTAATGCTTACCCTACGTAAATGAAAATCGCAAAGAGGATTAGCGATGTATGCAGTGAACAAATGCTTGTAATGGTTGGTCGTCGTTAATGAAAATCCTATAAGTGATTACAGATGTGTGTTGTTCATAAATCGTTGTAATGCTCGCCCTCATTGAATGAAAATCGCAAAATAGATTTGTGATGTATGCGGTCAACAAAGGATTGTAATGTTCGCCCTTCGTAAATGAAAATCCTATAAGCGATAAGTGATGTGTGCTGTTCAGAAATCATTGTAATGCTCACCCTCCGTAAATGAAAAACACAAAATAGATTTGCGATGTATGAGGTTAACAAATGCTTGTAATGTTCGCCCTTCGTAAATGAAAATCCTATAAGCGATAAGTGGTGTGTTGTTCAAAAATTGTTGTAATGCTCAACCTTTGTAAATGAAAATCGCAAAATAGATTTGCGATGTATGCGGTCAACAAAGCTTGTAATGTTCGTCCTTCGTAAATGAAAATCCTATAAGCGACAAGTGATGTGTGTTGTTCAGAAATTGTTGTAATGCTCACCCTCCGTAAATGAAAATCACAAAATAGATTTACGATGTATGCGGTCAACAAAGGCTTGTAATGTTCGCCCTTCATAAATGAAAATTCTATAAGCGATAAGTGATGTGTGCTATTCAAAAATCGTTGTAATGCTCACCCTCCGTAAATGAAAATCGCAAAATAGATTTGCGATGTATGCGATCGACAAAGGCTTGTAATGTTCGTCCTTCATAAATGAAAATCCTATAAGCGGTAAGTGATGTGTGTTGTTCAGAAATCGTTGTAATGCTCACCCTTCGTGAATAAAAATCACAAAATAGATTTGCGATGTATGCGGTCAACAAAGGCTTGTAATGTTCGCCCTTCGTAAATGAAAATCCTATAGGAAATAAGAGATGTGTACTCATGAAAAAACTTTCATAAGCAGTTTAGGGTTTTGGGTTTAGTGTTTAGGTTTTAGGTTTTATGAATTAGGGTTTAGGGTTGATGGGCTTTGTCTATGTGGATGATATATCCTGTCACAGTTGCAAATCGATATCGCTACAACGATTTGTCCTATTGCGATTTATTTTGACGAGCTTTGTCCAAGTTAAGGTTTTTTCTATCACAATTTACACAATGACATATAAAAGACCAAAAAGAGTTTGAATGTCAAATCCACACGAGATGTGCTATCATGATTTGACTGCTACGCCCTATCGCGTTGATTAGTTTTGTAAAAGGTAGATGAAATGACATTTTTTAATTTAATTAATGTGGAATACAATTTATTGGCTCACGCTTTTTGAAAACTGGCATTATTTTTTGAAAACTGACGGTCAGTGAAATGACGTTTTCTTTATATATGAATGACATGTCACACAAGTTCTAGATGGTGTGGGTTCGCTTTGCTTTGTGAACAAGGAACCAACAAACCGACGATTTCTTCATAAACAACGTGTTCATAAATCAAACATATAACCTAATTCGTCGCAATTGTGGTATCGATATCGACTTCTAACAGATTTTATGTACTTTACAACCAAATTTTGTATAAAAATTTTTGTAAGACCATATATACAAATTATGTAAATATCTCTAGGTTGAAATAAATAAAATTTCAATTTCACTAAACATGATAAATAAGTTGGACTGTTATATAGTAAAAGCAACTTGTTGTTATGTTCGGCTTTCGTAATTGAAAATCGTAAAAGTGATTAGCGTTGTGTAAAGTAGAAACATGTTTTTTTTTAACGTGACTTTCTATAAGTATATAAATCTATTTTAATCAATGTAGCACACAAATGTCACTGAACAAATAGTTGTAATGATCGGCCTTCGTAAATTAATATCGAACAAGCGTTTATATAAGGCTGAAACGATTTGCATAAACATTCATAAATGGTGATCACGATTTGCAATGAGGTCTGTCTTTAAGACAATGAGCTTTGTCTAAGTGAACTATAAGTGTCATCGCGATTTATACAATGATGTATGAAGGCTATGTGCTAATGCTATTTGCTTTTACGGCAGTGTCTATGTCAACGCAATTTCCTAATCGCTTTTACGGGCGATTGGGGTTGAGGGTTTAAGGATTTTGGGTTTTACTACAATGATACAAAATGAATTAAATTCTTAAATACAAATCGATTTTGTTCACAATTACAAACAAAGATATATCGTTCTCGCTGTAACTTCATAACTACAAATCCACATGATTTACGTGATTTACATGATTTACAACCACATTCATATAGAAAAATATTAGTATTTAGTTACATTATCAATGGGAGGACAGTTCCATTGAACACATATCTATCTTTTAGAGACTCAGATTTTTACAGAAGAGAGCACCAAAATATTCGTATTGTTTATCGTCGCATCCTTCTATGCTGAGAATACATCCTCTGCAAGCAAACGAGCTAGAGGAAAATGTCACCTCACTGCACCATTTTCATCGGACTGAGGCCGATTCTTAGAGACTCTAGCATTGGTGTGCTCTTGACAATAAGCTTCAAAGGTCAGTAATTGTTCCCTTGAAGAGCCGAGGGGCTACATGATAGATCGCTCACCTTACATATTTGTCATGAAGTATATCAAAGATTAGGTAGATATTTTTCTATCTGAGAAGTATGGTATGCGAACAATGTAGGGTCTGACAATAGGAATAGATCAAATAGATGGAATTCTGCATCACATCCCCTGTCTATCAAGCACAGGTAGAAGGAACACAGAAGAACAAAGAAGAAAGAAAAATACAAGGAACAAGAAGAAGAAGAGGAGGAAGAAGAAGAAGAAGGAGAAGGCAGAGGAGAAAAAAGAAGAAGAAGTTGAGCTGCCGCAGAAAAGAAAGAGGAAGAGAGGTTAAATAGATTAGGGTTTTAGACCTGGACAACGGGTCGAGTCTTGTAGAGTAGGGTTTTATATATAAATCTATATTAGGGTTTTACATTTTGCAGGGTTTTAGGCACGTGTACAGGCATCGACACGATGTGTAGTCTTGGTAAAGTACAAATCCAATTAACAGTTGCAAAACCTTATGAGTAAATTGCTATATTACATATCGATATCGTTCACATAGACAAACAAAGACATATCTTTGTTTAGTGTTTAGGGCTTACTATTTACTGTTTAGGGTTTAGGGCTTACTGTTTAGGGTTTAGGGTTTTGTGTTTAGGGTTTAGGGTTTAAGAAGCTACCGAGATAATGATATATCTTTGTTTGCCCTTATTAACGATAGCAATATTTAATATCGCGATTGACGAGCTTTGTGTTTTAGGTTTATGGATTTTTGATGGAGGAAATTGGATTTAGGGTTTAGGGTCATGATCTGTCTATGTGAACGATATAGCCTATCATAATTTATAATTTCATGTCGATTTAAGTCATAATTGAAATTCGATTTCGCAGCTACGATTTGTCTGATCGCGATTTGTGTTGACGAGCTTTGTCTAGTTAACAATTTTCCTATCGTGGTGTACACAATCACATATAAAAGACGCAAAAGATTATGAAAAACAAATCCAAACGAGACTTGCTATCGTGATTTGACTAATTCGTCCTATCGCTTTGATTAGTTTTGTATAAGGAAGATTAAATGACATTTATTAACTTCATTACTGCGCAATGCAATTTATTGGCTCTCATTTTTTAGTAACTGGCATTATTTATTTAAATACTGATGGTCTGTGAAATAACGTTTCCTTCATATATGAATGACACGTCGCACAAGTACTGGATGGTGTGATTATCCTCTACTTCATAAATGAGGAACAGATAAACCGATTGTTCCTTTATAAACCTCATGTTCATAAATCGAACATATAACCTGCTTTATCACAAATGGGGTAGCGATATCGATGGAGACGAGGGAGGAGACGACGACAGCTACATGACCAGCGATGGTTATTCAGGCATGTATTGTCTAAACATCGTGTCTATTTTCTTCAAAATTCATCTTTTTTATGTTGTTTATGCGATTTGTGTTGTACACTGCATAATAGAATTCCAATATCGTTTATTGAATATTCTGCTAATGTCAGTGGAACATCCACCAAAAAAGTTGGGTGAAAACTCAGCAAATCACTCCAAGACAACATCAATCGGCTGCAAGATGAATTTGTAGAAGGAAACACTATCAATAATTTTGTTTGTATGAAACCACTATCAGTTATCTATTTATGTATGCCATGGGTATGTACGTTAACAAGTTCATATTTGTTGCAAACAGACTATATCTGATTTCGTCAAGTATATTAAAAGCAACACAACAAGCAAAACTAGAAGCATCGTCAGCCCTTATTTCATGGTATATCGGTTCTCTTTTATGTTTATTTTGGTTTTTTATTTACTTTTGTTGCTTCGTGTTTTAACATTGTTATTATCACTGTTTCAGTCAACAGAGTATCGTACGCCGATTGCCATACTCCATTGGATTTCAAGATGGACTATCATACTGGGTTAACGGTGATCATTACGGAGACTTTTGGCCAAGTGAAAAAGTAAGTGAACAAACCTGTTGTGCAAGGTTACGACATAACAGTCCTAACACCATTTGTACAATCGATTTGCAGATATTGATTCCTACACTCTGGCAATCTGAAAAGCATTGGGTCTTATATGTGATTGATTTACATGAAAAACAACTATGGTGTTATAATTCGTTGGACTTAGACAGTATTTACAACTTGACATTTCACATTTCGTAAGATTCCATCTATAAGGGTATCGTATCATGTACGATGGTCAAGAATTTACTTTCTTCTGCATTAATCACAGGTCAGTTTCATCAAAGATATTTTGGGAGTTGACGTTAGCGAGTGGATCTTTCGCTTTGCACACGATGCTCCTTTATAAAATAATGGCATCGATTGTGGCATATTTATAATAAAGTATATTGAAGCGATATACAATGGTCGAGAACCATATTTTGATGTTGTATGCTCTTTATTACCCTCTGACATTGGGGACTCAATGTATATATTGGTGTCATATTACATTTTTTTGCAGGTTGATATGTCTAGATTCTGCACAGAACTATGCAGAAAATTGATGTCATTTCTAATTGTGGAAGAAAAAATAACTCAGCCGACAAGAATACGTAAAAGGCAATGAATGATGGGACCCCCACGCAGGAGTAATTTGATGTGCATCGACTTCCAGTAGATTTTATAGATTGTATAACCAAATTTTATATAAACAATTCTTGTAGACTATGTATATAAATTATGTAAATATCACTAGGTTCAAATAAATAAAATTTCAATTTCACTAAATACACCAATAAATTGGACTATTATATAGTAAAAGCAAATCGTTGTTATGTTCGCCCTTCATAAATGAAAATCGTTCAAGCGATTAGCGTTGTGTAAAATGAAAATGAGTTGTTTTCTTGAACATCACTTTATATAAGTGTACAAACATTATTTGCAAAAATATTAATAAACAGTGAAATCGATTTACACAAGCAATGGCAGTGCACCTTTACCACGATTTGTGCTCATGAACAGAGTGATTGTCATCCAGTTGTGACCGACATAGACGTCAATTTGTAAATTGTTATACCATCGCGATTTACAAAATGATGTCTGTCTTTTAGACAACAAGCTTTGTCTAAGTGAACGATATGTACCATCGTGATTTACACAATGACCTATGAAGGCTACATGGTGTAGCGATTTGCTATTACGGGCAATGTCTATGTCATCGATTTTTTCTAATCGCTTTTACGAGCGATTGGGAAAGATGGTTTAAGGATTTTGGGTTTTGCTTCAACGATAAAAAATGAGTTAGATTCTCGAATATAAACGATTTTGTTCGAAAATAAAAAAAAAGACATATCATTGTCGCTGTAACTTCATAACTATAAATCCCCATGATTTACATGAATTACATTATTTATAACCACATTCAAATATAAAAAATATTAGTAGTTGGTTACAATGTTTATGAGCAGCTGAGGATACATCCTCTCCAAGTAAACGAGCTCAGTAGTAATGGCATCCCACTGTACCTTATTTCTCAGTAAACGAGCTTTGATGTTTTGTTAAACTCTTAACAAATCTGACAATGTGGAAATTGGGTCATGCAAAGAGGCATGACAACTAACTTGATGGTAATACTTAAAAATAGTCCACACGTTATTCATGTGTTCCATAGCTCACTTTTGAATTGATTTGAGCCTATCATGAAACAAAAAATATAAGACACTGCATTAAGTTTAACAAGAAATGCAAACATCCTCCCAACATTGATTATATACTAAAAGACTTATAAAATTGAAGCTATCATTTCGAGAAATCTGGTCGAGAGGATCGAAGGTTACGTTGGAAATTACGTCTGTAGGGTATTGCTGTATATTAAAAATTACATAAGTTAGATATTGATAAGCTTCACGTAATGCAATTTACATGAGAAGCAATATAATATCTTACATACTTATTCATGTGAAGGGCTTTGTTGCTTTTGATTAGAGGTTGGTTGTTTCTTAGACTTTTTCTTGCCAACCAATTCTAGTGCATCATTTGCTCTCCGACGACTGCGATCAAAGACAGGTTTTCTTTTGATACCCTTCGCTTGATGAATATTTCCATCATAATCAACAACGTTCACTCCTGACTTATTGAAGATGTTGTTTACGCTTCGGCGCAACTTCTCAGGAGTGTCAAGGGAAGCATGATTTTCACCTACGTTGTTTGATCCCATTATCTTGGACTGGTATTCATGAGTTGCAACGGACTGATGGTGAATTAACTACACATTTTCAAGTAACTCTCTTAACGCTTTTCTCATGCATACATAGGCTTCTTCACTTTTTGATGCCAAATCTGCAACATGCATAAATGACCTAAACAGTTGTTGGCAACGGGAGTCTACGTGGCACTTCTCATCAAACCCAGATTGACTAACATTATCCATATCCAGCAGTTCAATCTTTGCGCGTCTCCTCCATCTTTGCATTAAATATGACTCAGGTATTTCTTATATCTTCTCTTGATTAAGTACCTTTAATGCATGATGACATAAAATACCTTTGAATTCATATATTTTGCATGTATATTCAACTTTTTTGTTGTCAACATTGTACGTGACATGTGCTTCTTGTCTTTTCTGATGTTCTTTGCCCTCCCATAAAATATGGTATTTGTGCATATTCTCGGTTTGCACGAGTCATTCTATGTTGCAATTCATGACATGTATAACCTCTTTCTTAATCTATTCAAATACAGTTAGTGTATACAGATCTGCAGGTCTCATCAATAATTTCATGCCCAATGTTATAGGGCGTGTATTGAAACATTTTACATCTTGTTCAAGCTCATTTTGTCTTAGATCGTCTACAAATAATTCATATTGTTTCATGAATCAAAAAATTGTTAAACATGAATACATGGTTTTCTTCAGTATGGCATGCATAGATTCAACTCTTTGTGTGCTTATCATACCTGCACAAAAGTATTGTCTTCCATATGCCAATGCCCACTTCTCTTTTTCTGCATATAAATTTTGTAACCACAGACAATCTTCAAGGTCGTATATCTGAATCATTTCCTCCCAATCTGACATAAAGGTGACCTCGTCTATGCTCTCAAGTACACACCTTGTAAACTTTTTGTCAAACTTTGTCTTCTGATTAAATATGTGTCCTATGTTCTTTGTTGCATTTTGAAAGATATGCCACAAACATAGGCGATGATGTGCATCTGGCCACACATGAAACATTGCAGTCTCAATTGCGTGATCATCATCTGTAAGTACAACTTCAGGTTGCTTCTCATTCATTGCATGTGTAAATACTCTGAACAAACACTCAAAGCTTTCCTTGGTTTGGTCATACAAAAAAGCGACGCCTAATATACAACTCTGTGAGTGATGGTTCACTCTGACAAACTGCGCAAATGGCCATTGTTCAGTATTAATCTTCACTGTCATATAAAAAAAAAGTGCATCATTGAAGCATTCATAATCTACTCTTGACTTTGAATCTGCCCAAAAATATTCACAGCATATCCAGTTTTATTCAGTTGCATTGCACTAAAGAAACCAGGGTCAATGTTTGATTTCTTCTGTAAATAATCAACCAAAGAACATATTTATTCATTCTTCATGTTATCTGTTCTCTTCCTTCTCAAGTGGTTTTTTAGATCCATAGGTGTGAATGACACATTCTCGCGACCACCATCTATGTGCACAAACAAATTGTATGTCTTTATTGGTGCAATGTCGGCACTATAAGCTATTTCAGTCATTGCAGCATGCGCTACAGTTACTTTATAATGTGACCTTAACATAGGAGTCATAAATGAAGCAGATAAATCATAATTATGATCACTGATTAAAGTACGAACTACATATTTCTCATTCAAATGTTTTCTTAGCACCATTCTCGCTGGACATCCACATCTTGATTCTGGCATGATCCTTGTTGGATTTCTAATTGATTTCTTCTAAACTTCCTTAGAACAAACATATGTCTTTCTCACCATGACACCCTGTGCATTTTTTGACCAAAAAACCTTCTAACACTGAAGCTAAATTTTAAGGCATAATCATTGTAACATTTATATGCAGTATCCTCAGTATTAAACTGCATTCTTTCTACGGGAACAAAGTCAGGTATACTATCATGTACATTTTCAGTGCTTGCACCTTTATCAAGTGTATTGTCAGGATCGTCTACCTCATTATCGAATTGCATTTCTTCTGCTGGAACATTCAAGTCAAGAGTGAATCCAATGCACACACCCTTGTTATCATGTGCATCATTAGTGCACGTGTTCACTTCTTCAGGTGCGTCATTAATACATATGTTCACTTCTCTGTATCTTTCAAATGATTGAGATGAATCATCTTCATTACAACCAGATGATAAGCTCACCACTGTTATAAGCAAGATATCATTTTGCGTTAGCAAGTGCATATGTTTACTACGATTTATTCAGGATGCATATAACAACGAATACCGATAAGGTTAAACAAGTCAAAGAAATGATTTAATGAATCACAGTATAAAAGCAACTACGGTTTGTTATTTGCTTATACTATGTATCGAGTTGTTACTTACCATGCCAATAAAAGAAACGATGTGTAGTACATATGTGTTGACGATAGCGCTTTAATTATATCTACGATGTTGTGAAGCGAGTTCAATAGAAATCGCTAAATGAGCAGTGATTTGAATACGTAAATCGCAACCGCAAGCGCGTAAAAATGTATTTTTGCACGCACACATTTTAAAAGTCTTTCTACAAATATCTTACAAATATATACTACAAAACACATAATATCTTATAAATCGATATACATATCGCATAATATATTACAAATCGATACGACAATTCAGCATAATACCTTACAAATCGACACTACAAAACATATAATATCTTACAAATTGATAAATATATCGCAAAATATATTACAAATTGATACAGAAATTCAACATAATAGCAAACAAATCAATATTAAAAAACAAAACAATATCTCACAAATCGGTAGTATGTTACTAAAACCGCGATTTGAGATATAATGCATATACTGAGTGAATAGAGGATACCGGATGGGGTAGAGGCCCTTCTTCACATTTGTAAACAAGCATTCTTGTCAACAGGCCCCAACGTCTTACAAATATCGATAAGTTTCCAACCATCAAAAGGACAAGATCCACCTACAGTAACAAAACAATGCTTTAATGGCACTCAAGACAACATACGTTCTTCAATGATAGCATGATGACATGGAAAGTTACTCATGATGCCTTAATGGCACTGGTTGGAATGTTTGTGTGTCATTGCTTTCTTCCATAATGCCTAATGACAACGAAAAAGAAGAGAAGACTGTAAAAAGAAATGGCTGACAAATTCGCCTATGACGCCCACCAATGATCGAACTAGTCGATCGCGAACACGGGAATGCTTTGTAACACAAGGCAAGAACGAGAAGGCGACAATGTGTTGTAAAACAGGCTAAAAAACAAGGCGGGAACCTCGACTCGAGACGACGACAAAGTTTGTGTTGTCAAAGGGAGCTCCTGTTACAGCAGATGGCGCAAAAGTTTACTGCTTAGGGCGAAAACGAAACATTTGGACTTTGAAGAGTTAACATCATACTTTCTGGATGAAGGACTTTTTTTGTCCTTTTCTCGAACTGTCGTTTCCCTTTCTTTTGAATGGAGGATATTTTTGTAATTTTCTTGAACCATCGTTTCATGGCGAGAATAGCAGGAAAGAGTACTTAAGTCTTTGCAACCGCACCAGATTCCGATGCTAAGTGATGCCGACACATGCGGGGATACGAGCTCCATGAGCTCTTATACGTGGCGCTGATTGGGACCCCCAAACACGAGATGTAGCTAACGGCCGTCTTCGGGGGAGAACACACACCACCCTCTTCTCGTTTTCACATAACATTCCTTTTAAAAACCTATAAAATTTCTAATTACAGCGCTTCATCATTTTTGGCATGTACAAACTATTGAATCGGTTGTCAACAACTGAACGTAATACCCAGCTTAAAGCAAATATGAATCGATGCTCTTGCTAGATTATAGAGCAAACCGGTCTTGATTGTTGTCTGGGCGTTTGCTTTATCAATTTTACTCCAACTATAAAACGGGTTACAAACCAGTTGTCTTTCTTTCCCAAACTAAAACATAATATTCAGCTGAAAGAAATACAAATATATAAAGTGGACCCGATGCTCTTGACATCATGGAGCAACATCTCTCTGAAAATCCTACTCAAATTGCAACGCCGTCTTATTCCAGCGGAGATTTGCCAATGTGGAGTCACTCTTGGAGCTAGCATACGTTCTCGTACATGCCATGTGCAGACATCGTTGCATCCTTCAGCTCGAACTAAGTCAAGATGTGCAGATTCACCTTATATTTAATCCAATATTCTCCCATTGCTAGAGTAGTTACTGCAGTTATTAGAATTCAGACATTCCATTGGAAGTTTTGGAACTGCTTGATGGGGGGTTTCTTCCATGCACAATCCAAGTGAAGAAAACTAGACACCCTCACCATCAAGAAATCAGCAGAACACTTTTGGCTTGTTTCATTGGTCTGATCACCTTTTACTAATTTCAGGTTCTACATGGAACCCTTAGCTCCCACTTGATAAGGACCTTTGAATCAGGAAAATGTGCAATTTAATGTAAGGAGAAAGGAAAAGATACTAACAAAAATCACGTATATGGAAAACGAGAAGATATATCAAAAGAGAGATAATTACATACAAATTAAATTTTCTGTCATTATTACATAGGTGAAAGAAAGACAAATGCGGGTATCGTACAGACAAGATAAGCGTTTGCACATAATGAATATAGAGAGAGCTGTGTATTTTGACATTAGCACCTTTACACTAGTAAAGGTACATAAGCTTCGAGACCTTGGCTTTCATTGCACTTCCTGAGCTTGTCCAAAGCCCGATTTTCTATTTGCCGAATCCTCTCCTTCGACAGTCCCAATGTTTGACCAATCTCTGATAGCGAGTGGCATTTGCCTCCTTCAATCCCATAACGATATCTAATTACTTTCATCTCTTTAGGGGTCAGCATGCCGAGTAGATTGCGGATGTGATTCCTCATCAACTGCTTAGTAATGCTCATCTCTGGGCATTCAACCCCTGGATCTGCAGTGACTTCCTGCAGGGGTAAATGTCCATAAGCACAATGAAATCTAGTCAACTGATCAACATATACATGCAAGTGTGTGCACGTGTGCTGCCATATGGAGAGAGCGAGAATTTGGCTTGACTATTCTTTATCAGCAACATTGTAATTATTCCTTCCTTTGTACTAATATATCTTTGCCTCTCAATCCTAGCCCAAAAGTGAGATTTATGTGTGCCTCTAAAGAGAGAGAGAGAGAGAGAGAGTTATTTGGATCGACTGTTCTTTATCATCAACATTGCAATTATTCCTTCCTTTGTACTAATATATCTTTGCCTCTCAATCCTAGCCCAAAAGTGAGATTTATGTGTGCCTCTAAAGAGAGAGAGAGAGAGTTATTTGGATTGACTGTTCTTTATCATCAACATTGCAATTATTCCTTCTTTTGTACTAAAAAAGTGAGACTTGTGTGTGACTCTGAAGAGAGTCACTTGGTTTGACTGTTCTTTATCATCAACATTGTAATCATTCCTTCTTTTGTACTAATATAGCTTTGCATTTCAATCCTAGTCCAAAAGTGAGATTTATGTGTGCCTCTGGAGAGAGAGAGAGAGAGAGAGAGAGAGAGAGAGAGAGAGAGAGAGAGAGAGAGAGAGACTTGGTGGCTATTTTTTGATATCACATTCCTGATGACAGTCCACCACAACATATTATCTCAATATCAACCAAGTTCCTATTACCACCCCAGCCAATGGACCACCCACATCACTTGCAGTCAGTTGCTTTGATTTTGTTGATGGATGCATACAATTGTGTGTCAAAACACAACCTATCTCAGTGGTTCTTTATGATTTACCTGTCAACTGCTGCCATCTTTTATGGGTCAAACTGAAGAATGAGATTATGGTCACAGGTCACAAATTATTAGACTTGGTTTATGCTCATTCTAAGCAGTGTGGAAATGCAACACAGCTTACGTACTTTGGGAACCTTAGAGTTGCCTACATGCAGAAAAATTAGCATTGAACCCTGTAACTCCGGTGATGAAGAAAAATAAATCATTGACAACAGCAATCCTCACAAGCTTCACAACTAATAGCTATTCCATATATTAGTTTACCCACAAATTTCCAGTTGCATATGGTGACACATACTAGAACATCTGTTAAGAGAAACAGAACCTAGTTAATGAGTGGATAATTGCAGCAAGCATCACAATATGCAACTGGAGAATTGATGCTACCAAAACCTGATCATGACATGCTATCAAGGATATGCTGATAAAAAAACTTTCAACATAACCAGAGATTCCATGAGCACCCCATAGACATAATCATCACATGAGAACCTATTTGGGACTTCAGGAAATCAAAGGTGGGGAGCTTCCATGAAGGCCATTGAAGTGGTATATTTCCAATCAATTGTCCACAGCATAATTTAAGAATATATAATTAATCAGTAATTTAATATATTAATGATAGGTCTATTAATTTCTATATATGGGTGAGGTTTTCTTTTTTGAGGAAAAGGGAAATAATATTAAATCAGAAAGGTACAGAGAATCGCTGAATGTGTGACAAAGAATCATCCATCAATGTTAGCTAGAGAGTACCATGAGAAAGAAAAGACATGTGCAATCCAAGATAAATCTGAATTTGGCTGTTTGGCCTTTGAGCAAGAGCAAACCTCAGCCATAATCATTTTTTGCAAAATTAGAACATGGGTACACTTGTCCTGGAATGTCCTCGAACTCTGCTCCTTTCATATCATCCACCATGCTGTTACAATCCAGCATCTCCAAATATATATCCTTCCGGATATTGCCGGCCCAAATAGGAGATCTCTCATGCAGGAACAATTACATCTTTGCATGAGTATGTTGTTCAATGATTGTCTCATAATTGTTTGGAACAAGTCATAGGACCAAAAATGCGGGAGATCTGCTCTCCATCCTTATAACAAAGGATACACATACTAGCTCCTTGAATCATAGTTGGCAAACCAGTGACTCGGACTCAGATCACCGAACCCTTGACTCACGGGTCAGTGGGTCGACTCGGTAACTCAGACAGGTTAGGACCTAAATTTTTTTAGTGTTTTTTTAATTAATATTTTAAATATTGAATATAACACTATGTTTTCTACAATGTAAATGCAAATAATCAAACTCCAAGCAGCAAATTCACTAAATCAAAGCATCAAAGAATAGAAACTACAAAATATCTGCATAAAAATAAATAAGCTTATATCTGCACATACATAAGAACAATAATGAAAATTGTGAAATGAAAAGACAAACAAAATTGTGCAAACATCCCCATATGTGCAAAACTGCACAATGCATACTTAATAATTAAAAATAAAAGCTGAAAAACCCTTAAATGTGAGGATTTATTTGTTGTCCAAACAATCCCCCCCCCCCACACACACACACGGTACACAAAATGGTGAAAAACACCCAAAGTGTGCATCGTGCACACTGCGATATAGAGAAACCCCCTGCAGTGTGGACAAAAAAAAACTATGGCCCCCAACAGAGATGAGACAAAGAGAGAGTGAGGGCCTTGCTTCAGAGAGAGGGAGACTTGGCTCACCATGCAAAGGAGAGAGAGGGCCTCTTGGGCTCGCCTCGCCTCGCAGAGAGAGAGAGAGACTCCTGGGCTCGCCTCACAAAGAGAGAGAGAGAGAGAGAGAGAGAGAGAGAGAGAGAGGGCCTCCTGGGCTTGCCTTGTAGAGAGAGAGAACTTGGTTGTCGGTGGCGCTGGTGGTTGCACGGTCGTCAGTGCTCGTTGACAGTCACTAGGGTTCCTCTTCGCCAACTGGAAAGTGCCGCGGGAAGAAGTTGACTATCGAGAGTCGAGACCCTTCTCAAAATTTGTATACTTCAAAACCGGTTCATCTCAGAAAGAACCGGCATGAATCCCGGTTCGACTCGAAGAATCGGGTCAGAACCGGTTCATATGGTCTCAACCCTGAATCGAACAATTCAAGACTGACTCGGCCAGTTGCCAAGTCAGGCGATTCACAGCCAATTCACGCCCTATCTTGGCTAAAACAGGTTTGGGGTTAATCAGTGGCTCAGTTAATGGGCGATCTGATCTGACTCGGGTGATTCCCGAGTCGGATCGCCAGGTTTGCCAACTATGCTTTGAATACCCTTCTTCATTAAGTTCAACCTTGTCCAAAGAAACATCCTTGCTCTTAGAGAAGGGCCAGGGCCCAAAATTGTATTCATCAGCCAGGGCTGGACACTAGGTTCCATCAAGGATCTATAGAAGGAAGCCACAGTATACTTAACTATATCGCTAATTCACCAAATAACCTCATCAGGGCTATTGGTAGGAGTATTCACATACTTTAACATTGGAAATAGCTTGTGTAATGAAAAGAGGCGGAAGCACCAATAGGGCAAAAGTCACTCTTTAAGAGTGACTACAAGAGCCAAGAACACAAACACCAAATGTGCACACACAAAAACTCAAAAATATAGAAAATGACTTAAAGTCATAAGTTGGATTTATTGAAGAAAGGAAGAGAAGGGTGTAAAAACCCATACAATTACAAGGGGAAACCTCCTCTTTATATAGAGGAGGAGAGCACTTTAGAAGGACCATAAAGGGGGCTCCCTTCTAGTCGTTGGGAGCCCCAACGGTCATAAATATGACTGTTGGGAGCCCCAACGGTCATAAATATGACTGTTGGGGCCCCAACGACTAGATGGGTGGGGCCCCTTTATGGTTCCAAAAAGCAAAAACAGAAAATAAAAAAGGAAAAAGAAAAAAGGGAAAAAGAAAGAAAAGTAAAAAACAAAAAAGTACATATGGAATTACCAAAACACCCCTATCGGGTTTTTGGTTTATACAAAACAGGAAAAAGTTATATAATTATGTATATATACATATATACGTATATATACTTATATATATACTAATGTATATATATATAAGTATATGTATATATATATTTATATATACATAATTTAACATGCCCCCTCAAACTTTACGGGGAAAAGACCGAAAGTTTGCCAAGAAGAAACATGAATCGTGGAGTTGGGAGCGCCTTGGTGAAGAAGTCAGCTAGTTGATACTCTGAAGTGACATATGGCAATGTGATGGTCCCTTTGAGATATTCGTCTTGAACATAATGGCAATCCATTTCGATATGCTTGGTCCGCTCATGAAAGGTGTGATTGATGGCAATGTATATCGCACTCTTGTTATCACAACAGAGCTTGGTGGGAGTGAAAATGGGAACGCCCATGTCACCAAGAAGACTTCTGAGCCACACAATCTCCATAGTTGTCATCGCCATAGCCCGATATTCAGCTTCAGTAGATGATAAGGAGACCTTCTGCTGCTTCTTGTATCTCCACGAGATGAGAGATTCACCTAAAAAAATGCAAAGACCCGTAATTGAGATCTGATCATTGGGATTTCCTCCCCAGTCAGCATCAGTAAAAGCAGTCAATTCCAGAGATGAGGAAGAGGATAAGAAGAGTCCCTTGGAGATGGTATCTTTGATATATCGCACAATTCTCATTACGGCCGCCATATGAACCGTAGTAGGAGCGTGCTGAAATTGGCTCGCTGCATGAACCGCATGAGCTATGTCTGGACGTGTGATGGATAGATAGGTGAGAGATCCAATTAATTGACGGTAGGGGGTTGGATCTTCAAGAAGAACACCATCTTCAAGTCTTAGTTTCGCATTGATAACTTCAGGAGTCTCCACTTTCTTTTCATCAGATATTCCTGATTTGGTACAAATTTCTGCAGCTAACTTCATTTGAGATAAGATGTACCCACGCGCTGAATAAGCCACTTCAATTCCTAAAAAATATCTCAAATAACCAAGGTCAGACATATCAAAAGTATCTTTTAACATAGACTTAACATCATTTACTCCCTTTTTGTCATTCTCAGTGATGCATATCATCAACATACAGCAGAAGCATAATAATGGAGTCACTTGTCCTTTTGACAAAAAGAGCAGTGTCAGTATAACAAGAAGAAAAACCTAAATTGATTAATACATTACTAAACCTGTCATACCAAGCTTTAGGAGCTTGCTTAAGTCCATATAAAGTCTTTTAATTTTAAAACTTTTCCATTTAAATTCATACCTTGAGGTGGTTCCATATAAACTTCTTCATTTAAATTACCATTCAAGAAGGCATTTTTAACATCAAGTTGAAAGATGGGCCATCTTTTAACAGAAGCTATAGCAATAAGGGCTCGAACACTAGTCATTCGAGCAACTAGGGCAAAAGTTTCATCATAGTCTACCCCATACTCTTGGGCATAACCTTTGGCTACCAACCTAGCCTTATATCTTTCTAATGAACCATCACTCTTAGTTTTTACTTTAAACACCCATCTACATCCAATGGGTTTCTTGCCATTGGGAGGGTTAATGATTTCCCAAGTTTGCGCCTTTTTAAGGGCATTAAGTTCAAGCTCCATAGCTTCATTCCAATGAGCATATTGTTTAGCATCATTGTAATGAGATGGTTCATGAAAGGAGTGAAGAGCAAGAAGACATGCTCGATAATTAGGGAAAAAAGAGTCATAAGAAACAAATCTATTTGGAATCTTAGGAATGCGATTTGATCTTCTTTGAGAGGTTTCTTCTATCGACTCACTTTGAGAAAATCTTTCAAGGGCACAAGGAGGATTTCTTTCATTCCTTCTAGAGTAGACTTGTATTTGTCTTGAAGCATTTTCTTCTAAGTTTTGATCATTATTTGGATGTTCAACAAGATCTTCATTAAGAGGTTCATTAAGATCAATATGATCATCTATGATGTTTTCTTGAGGTAACAAGTCAAATAAAAAGGAATAGTCAATATTTTCATTTGGTTGATGCGAAAAACCATTCTCTTCTTCGAGGAATGTGACATCTTTTGAGATATAAAGTTTATTCTTAATTATGTCAAAACATCGATATCCTTTTTGTTTTTCGCCATATCCCAAAAAAATACATTCAATAGCCCTAAGAGAAAGTTTATCATTTTTGCGAGTTAAAACAAAGCATTTACATCCAAAAATTCTTAATCTTTTATAATCGGGAGACATATTGTAAAGTTTTTCAAATGGAGAAAGATTTTTCAAAGAGGATGAAGGGATTCTATTGATGAGATATGTTGAAGTTAGAACCGCTTCGGCCCAAAAGGATTTTGGGATATTTTTTGAAATCAATAATGTTCTTGTAGTTTCTATTATGTCCCTATGCTTTCTTTCCGCAAGACCATTTTGTTGCGGAGTGTTGGGACAAGAACGTTGATGACAAATTCCATTTTCTTTTAAGTAATTTTGAAAATCATTAGACATATATTCACCTCCCGAATCGGACCTAAGAATAGATAGATTTCCCAAAAATTGATTTTTAACCATTGCATGAAATTCTTTAAAGAAAGAGAATACTTCAGATTTGCGACTTAGGAAGTATATCCACGTAAATCTAGTGAAGTCATCAATAAAGACCACATAATACGAAAAACCTCTTTTAGATAAAATTGGGGAAGGTCCCCACACATCGGAATGAACAAGTTCAAATGGCCGAGTGGTAAAATAACTTCTTTGAGGAAACGGAGTAGCTTTAGATTTCCCAAAAATGCAATCTTTACAAGTCATGTGATTGTTTTTACAAGTATTGTTCAAAAAAGGGAAGAGAGACATTTTTACAAAATTTGGATGACCAAGTCTCTCATGCCAAATTCCAATACTTTTGTCTTTAACAAGATTGCAAGATGACTTAGATGGAAGCGTCAAAAAGTCCATAAAATAGAGATCACCCCTTCTATGGCCTTGCCCAATCAGCTTCCCTGACTGGAGATCCTGCACGATGCAATCTTTAGGTGAGAAAGAGACTTGGCATCCATGGTCGGTGATTTGGGAAACGAAAAAGAGATTTAAATTAATTTTTGGAACAACTCTTACTTTAGGAACAAAAAAATTTTGAGAATTTTTGAAGTCAAGTGTTCCAATACTTTCAATTTTTAATGACGTTCCATCGGCCGTTGAAACATAGGAGGACATGGGTTCGGAAAAAACATTTGAAAGGGAATTTTTATGAGATGTCATATGAAAAGAAGCACCAGAGTCTAGTATCCACATACCTGGAGGTGATGAAGAGTAGGCGATGGCGGCTTCGGATGTTGAAGGAGAAGACTTGAGAAGATGTTGGAGAACTTCGGAGATATGATTAAGAGTTTCTTTGATATCTCCTTCTTTGGTACTTTCTTCCTTTGGAGAATTTTCTCCAACCGCAACAACCTTTCCTTTAAGCTTTGGACAAACCGGTCTAATGTGCCCCGGTTCATTACAATAGTGGCATATGATTCCCTTTCTAGGCCCATTGATATTTTTGTTAAAGTGGGGAGGTCTATATGCTTTAACATTTGATCCGGGCCTATTAACGGCCAAAACCTCATCATTCCTAATGCTCAAGCCAAGTCGAGTTTCTTCTTGACATACCTCGGCAAGAGCATCTTCAATAGGTAGGGCTTTGCTTCTATGGAGAAGAGATGCCCTCACTTGTTCAAATTTCGGGCGAAGTCCATGAAGGAATTGAAAAAAGTGCTCCTTTTCAATTTGTTCCCTTCTTAGTTCAATATCTTGTGGAGCAACCCATTTGGGCTCAAGAAGGGCAAGCTCATCCCAAAGAGGGGTTAGAGAGCTAAAATAGTCCCGGACACTCATATCCATTTGTTTGGTGGAACGAATTTTTTCTTGACAAAAGAATTGTCGAGCAAGATCCTTTTGGGTATACATACCCTTAAAGAAAAACCAAGCCTCATTGGCCCTTCTAAACTTGGCAATATTAGCACAATTTTTAAGATCTACATTGTTCATAAACCATGCCAAAATTTTGGCATGGTTACTTTCCCAATCCTCGATTTTGGATTGATGTTCATTAATGGCTTCGATGCGCTCATCGCCATCTAAAGCCTTTTCAACTTCATTTTCAATTTTGGTAAGAACAAGAGAGGGTTCGGGAGTAGTTCCCATAACAAAGCCCCAAAGTTTCTTACCTCTTAGATGATTTTCCATAGCGGAGGCCCACATGAGATAGTTGGACCCATTTAGCTTGAAAGAGAGCTCCACTTTAGAGTCACGTTCCATCGGCACCAAATATACTTCCTTTCTTCAAAACTTTGAGAGGCACGCTTTCCAAGATGATAAAAGAAAAGCCCAATCACCAACCGAGCTCTGATACCATGTAATGAAAAGAGGCGGAAGCACCAATAGGGCAAAAGTCACTCTTTAAGAGTGACTACAAGAGCCAAGAACACAAACACCAAATGTGCACACACAAAAACTCAAAAATACAGAAAATGACTTAAAGTCATAAGTTGGATTTATTGAAGAAAGGAAGAGAAGGGTGTAAAAACCCATACAATTACAAGGGGGAACCTCCTCTTTATATAGAGGAGGAGAGCACTTTAGAAGGACCATAAAGCGGGCTCCCTTCTAGTCGTTGGGAGCCCCAACGGTCATAAATATGACTGTTGGGGCCCCAACGACTAGATGGGTGGGGCCCCTTTATGGTTCCAAAAAGCAAAAACAGAAAATAAAAAAGGAAAAAGAAAAAAGGGAAAAAAGAAAGAAAAGTAAAAAACAAAAAAGTACATATGGAATTACCAAAACACCCCTATCAGGTTTTTGGTTTATACAAAACAGGAAAAAGCTATATAATTATGTATATATACATATATACGTATATATACTTATATATATACTAATGTATATATATATAAGTATATGTATATATATATTTATATATACATAATTTAACAGCTTGAATCATTCATCCATTTCAGCATCTTTGAAATTCATTCTAGAAGTGACGCCAGAACCTTGTTGCCACCACTGCTTCACTGAACAGTAGGACTCATGAGTGATGTTGTATAACGAAGGGTATACTAACTGCTGGTTCTTTAAGGTACCGTTTGGATGACACCCAAAACCATGTTTTAGCCACAAAAGTTGGTTTGGTGGTTGTTTGGACACCACCAAATCAGGTTTTGGGTAAAAATTGGGTTTTCAACTCAGGTTTGAATTTCAGCCCCCCCCACCCACCCACCCACCCACTTTTCCCTTTCTTTCCCCTCCACCATGAATTGTCTCCCCCACCCGTATCTTGTGTGCAGCCATTTCCAGACAACCACTGGCCGGAAATGGACAGACAAGTACTGCCCAACGAGGATCATACCAGCCAGCCATTTTCCTCCTGATTAGCCAGAAAATGGCTGGAAATCACCCTTTTTATAGTTTTTTTTTTTCTTTTTACGGTTGGGCAACCATTTTCTGGCCAGCCACAGGCCGAAAAATGGCCAGCCATGCCTCTCTTTTTTTTGTCATGTTTCTTAGTTTTTGGGATGGCCCGCCCTTTTCTAACCAGCCACTAGCCGGGAAATGGCTGGTTCAGTGTCACCCAACAAGGGTGACACTGGCCAAGCCATTTTCCTACTGGTGGCTGGAAAAAAAATGCCTGACCATATTTTCCTCTTCTTTTAACTTTATTTATTTTAAGTTTTTGGGTTAGATGGTCATTTTCCAACCAGCCACTGACTACAAATGGCCAGGCCATTGCTGGCCAATGAGGGCGACACTAATTCGGCCATTTCTCAGCTGCTGGCCGCGCTAGAAAATGGTCAATCTTGTTTTTTCCTACTTTTTTTTTTGTGACCAATTGAAAAGGCTGGCTTTTTGGCAAACTAGGTTTGCCAAAAACCTAGTTTTTAGGCAAAACCTAAGTTTTGCCCATCATCTAAAAAGGGCCTAAGGTGTCTTAATTTTGCCAACAATCTGTCCAAAATTTTATAGAGCAACCATCACCAAGTTGGGGCCTAAGGAATTGCTTAAAATCATCCAACACCTTGGTCCAATCAATCCACATTTTAGACTTGTGCTTCTAGCTACCAATAAACTCCCATCTTCAAGGCAACCCTTGCAAACCATACTTGCTTTTAATCAACCTGGTCCAGATCTTATCTTCATGGATGAGGGCCCACCGTTTTGCCAATAAGGCTTCATTTATCATTTTTGGCATATGGATTCCAAGCCCACTGGCATTCTTTGGTAATGTAGCCGTGGGTGAGATTTTATTATTGTAAAGAGAGGTCGGGGAGAGGGCTCACATGAGAGAGAGAAAGAGGCTCCAACAATATGAGCACACAAAGCATCCTGCCATTGCTCGTATGTTTTTCACCATTTCTTTTAAATGTACAGCTCATGTTTTGACAATTTTGTTTCCTTTTAGCTAGTCTTCAACGTTTTTAAGGGATAAATGAACATCAATAAAATCATAATTACTTTCACATAACAAGGTATTTCCACCAATAGTAGCCACAAGGGCACACAGGAGCAACATCAGAAGCATCTTTGCTCTTAATTTTATACACAAGTCCCTAAAACATATGGCAAGTAGCAGGATGATTTGAAGGATCATGCTACCAAGATTTAGAGATCCAGAAACAGTTATGCCTTATACAACACATTTTTCCACAAGGAAGAAAAAAGGAGGAAAGAGGGAATCTGATCAAAGACATGAAACAAGATGATACAGACCCGATGGGGGGCTGCACACTCGAATAGGAGGCCACGGCTTGCAAGGGGCGGCAGTGGTGTGGAGAGGGAGATGCGTGAGAGGGAGAGAGAGTGTTGCATGAGAGGGAAGGAGAGGCGTGAGAGAGGGAGATCTCCTTAGGCAAGAGTCCTAAGGAGATTAATCTTCTTCCTAAGAAGAAGCCAATCCTACCACAAGTGGTACGCCAAAGAAAGGTAAATTGAATCTCTCCAAAATACTTTACTAATGAGATGAAAATCCAAGTAACAAAAATACAAAACTTAAATAGAAGAATAAACACAAAAGAAGGAAATGAGGCATAAAAGTAGGAAATGAGAGGCCTTTCCTTTGTATATAAAGGGGTGAGACCCTTCTCTCTTGTTATGTATTCTCAAAGGGATTATTCCCCAATAATATCCATTATTTTTATGTGTGTTCTCAGCCCTTAGTGGCTCATTCTTGTGTTTTCATGTGTTGACCCATAAGAGGTCATATTCTCTAAGTGTTCTCTTGCACATAAGTGGCACATCAAGGCATACATTTCTGTTCGTGACGGTACCTAGGCCTCAGGTGGAAGCTTGAGTCTGTAGGCTACCTTCATGATCCGCTCCAGGATTTGGTACGGTCTGTAGAACTTCGGGGCGAGTTTGTGATCCCTAGCTTTCCTTAAAGAGATATGTCTGTGGAGAGGGGGTTTAAGTAAAACCCAATCTCCTACTTGGAACTCCCTATCATGCCTTCTCTTGTCTTGTTGTTTCATACGATGTTGAGCAGTTTGCAGCTACAAGCATAGTTTCCTGAGGAACCGGTCCCGTTCCAGGAGGACGCAGTTGACTGAACCCGTTCTGTCAAACCCATCTGCATATTGGACTATGGATGGGGGTTGACGTCCATACAGGGCTTTAAAGGAAGTCATTTGGATCGAGGAGTATATGCATGTGTTGTATGACCATTTTGCCCGGGGTAAAAGGTGAATGCACTGTCTGGGTCCGTCCCCCATGAAAGCCCGTAGGTATGTTTCCAAGCATTTGTTCAGGACATCCATTTGGTCATCTGTCTGGGGATGGTAAGAGGTGCTCATGGCAAGTTGGCTGCCTTGCAGTTTAAAGAACTCCGTCCAGAAGGTACTCAGGAACACAGAGTCTCGGTCACTCACAATGATCTGGGGCATTCCGTGGAGCTTGAGTATGTGATTCACGAAGGCGTCTGCCACGATCTAGGCAGTGTATGGATGGGCTAAGGCAATAAAGTGACCGTACTTAGTGAGTCGGTCCACCACCATAAAAATCGTAGAGTGCCCATTGGCTGGGGGAAGTCCATAGATATTTCTTCCCATACCTGCATGGGAATCAGAAGGGGTTGCAATAACCTGACTGGTGAAGTTGTCTCATATTTGACACATTGACAAGTGTCACACTGACAGACATTCCCTCATTGTTTTCTTAATGCCTGACCAGTAGAACTCTCTGTTGATCCGGTAATAAATCTTCTCAAACCTTTTGTGTCCAGCAGTTGAGGAGCCATGAAAATGTTCTAGGAGTTGGGGGACTAGTTTGAATGTGTTGGACAGGAATGTCCAACCTTTATATAGTATCAGTTCTCCTTTGACCTCATAATTGGCCTTGGACTGGATTCAGAGTTGGTCTCTTAGTGTTGACAATTCCTTGTCCTCAAAGTACTCTTGTACCAAGTCCTCCAAAAAGGGACATCCGATTTTGGTGACCATGTGCATTTTCGATCCAGGTTCGTCTCTACAGGACAAGGCATCTGGGACCCAATTTTCAATGCTTTTCTAGTACTGGATCTCAAAATTGAAACCCAAAATTTTGAAAATCCATTTATGTTGCGTGGGTGCAGAGATCTGTTGTTCCAACATAAACTTCAAACTCTTATGGTCAGTCCGGACCACAAAGTGTCTGCCCAAGAGATAAAGCCTTCATTTGTTGATGGCCAGGAACTCTTTCTCATACGTCAACAGCCCTTTCTTACGTTCTGGCAGAACCTTGCTGAAGTAGGCCAATGGATGGCCATCTTGGGATAGAACTGCCCCAACACCTCCTCCTAAAGCATCAGTGTCCACAATGAAGATGTGGTGGAAGTTAAGAAGCCCAACACTGGGGTAGAACTCATGGCATGTTTGAGAGCTTCAAAGGCCATGGTAGAGTGCTCATCCCACTTAAAGGTGTCCTTTTTTAGGAGCATAGTCAGAGGTTGGTTGATCTGGGCATAATTTTTTACAAACTTCCTATAATATCCAGTCAGTACAAAGAATCCTCGTAGAGCCTTGAGATTCTGGGGAAGAGGCTGTGTTCATAGCCTCTATTTTCTTAGGGTCGACCTCCACACCCTATTGACTGATGACATGGCCCAGATATTGGACTTTCTGTTGTCCAAAGGAACACTTGCTCCGTTTGATAAAGAGTCTTGTTGTAAATCAAAATATCATCGAAGAATACTACGATGAAATCCCTTAGATGGGATCTGAAGATCTCATTCATCAAGCTCTGGATGGATTGTAACGCCCCAAAATTTCAACTTTCAAACCTTTCATAAAACAGGCAAGAGACTAAAAGAATCTCTTTATTTCAGAGTTGGTTTAAGAAATAAGCGGAAGCCCATCCTTTTGTTAATTTTAGAAAGGCAAGTTGACCACTTTGGGCACGTTAGCTGAAGAACCAAAACATACAACCCATGCTACTTGAAAAAGGCACTTTCATTAAAAGAAGGTTCCAAAAGTACAAAATTCGGATGTCCCAAGGAAAATCCATTACAAGACCCAAAAACATCAGGACGCGAGCTAAGAGCAGGAAGAAGAGAGTCTTGAAACCATCTTGCCATCGCGCCATCGCCCGTGAAGTGCCTATTCATCACCTGTACCCATAGACTGGGTTAGTTTCGCTAAAGAAACTAGTAGGTGCACAAGATAGACTACAAGGAAACTGAATTATGTACATTTCATTCAGTAGGTTACGCAGTTTAAAGTAGATAAGCAGTTAAACAGGTAAGCAATGCAAGCAGATAAATAGTGCAAACGCGTATGTAGTGCAAGCGAATCAGTAGTGCAAGCGAGTCAATAGTGCAAGCGAGTGCAAGCGAGTCCAAGTGAGTCAGTAGTGCAAGCGAGTGCAAGTGAGTCCAAGTGAGTCAGTAGTGCAAGCGAGTGCAAGTGAGTCTCACTACTCAACAACCAGTGTGAACAGACTTTATGTTTCGATATTACTGGCCCGCGGGTACGCGCAGGCAAAACGTAGAAACAACTGAGACTAGTTCGGGCGTCTGTTATTCTATGTATTTGAATAACCCGAAAAGCTAGTTGAGTCCGCTCCAGAGGGACGGCTTTAGCCGAGAGAGGATTCCCCGAAGGAGGCAGTGCCACGGATGCATCCAACTTCTGCAGAAGTTTTGAGCTAACTATTGTAGCCCCTTTCCCCTAACTCCAATGACTGGGGAGGTCGGATCATTGCCCGTAGGGTGGTTGTTAACAACCTGTCCATTGGAGTTTGTACCGTCCTGTCCTCTCCCTTGACAGACCACTTGAAACGAACAGGTACGTTAGGGGTTGCTTAACTAACGACCCACTCTATGCTGTAGTCTTTAAACCACTCAAGCATCTTGCCTGTGAAGGCGAATGTGAGGCCATTTATGTGATTTCAGCATTGTGCATTTCGCACTGTTCGTGGTCGCACGACCGTCTCATCCGATCATCGCAGTACTAGACGTGTCGTGCACGACTACAAGTACTCTAGGATGAAGGGGGTATAGCTCCTCAAAAGAAGCCTCAACAGGAGTGTTTCACAAGGATGTAAAGTTTATCAACTTTACTATATCCTTTGAAACAGCAGTACCTTGTGCCAACATTATGCCTGCGATTTTCTAGAACCTCATCCGCTATCGGGGTATCTACATGCCTCGCATGACTCGACACCGGCCTCGATAGACGGGATACATGTTTCTCAACAGAACCTCCAACTCGTCTGCAGGACTGCATACTTAAGGAGTCAGGATCCTTGCAAGGTATCCCCCTCCTTAGACGAGGATGTAACGCTAGCTCCCATCTCAACTCTCGTCGCAAGAGAGAGAGGTGAATGCCTGAGGATGCCTTTAAGGCATATGCAAAGAGCAAAAACCTGTGCGGCATCTGCAATAGCAAAGCAGTAATAATACATACAAAAACAAGAGCCTAGGCGCAAAGCGCGGCGACAAGGTAAAGGCGGTAAGCAGAAGTGCGACACTGAACCTCGCCACGATGCGTGACGGCACATACAAACCATAAGCAAGAATGCAACACGAGATCTCGACGTGATACACGATAGCAAGTATAGACTGACATAAGGTAAAGGGCAAGGATCGTGAAACCGCGTCCTTGAGTTAAGTGCATACTCGTATAAATATATATATATATATATATATATATATATATATATATATATATATATATATATATATATATATATATATATATATATATATATATATATTTATATATATATATATATATTCATTTTATTGATCGTTTTTAGTTTAATTGAACTTAATTCAATTATCCAAGTCTTTCGTACAATCTTCCCCTACCTTGGAGGGTTACGAGCTTGCCGACGTCTGCGGACGTACACAATTGACGGCTCGGGTCGCGGAGCGCGAATGAGATCCGTCGTAGCTGCGAATATGCGATATTAACATGCAAGCCCAGACAAAGCAAAAGCAAGGCAAAGACTCAACTTCTCCAATACATAGAGTTGGGGCCAACAGTCCCAAATGACTCAAAACCAAAAAGGATGGGGCAGGGCCAAATGAGCCTTGCCGCCCAAAGAGGGATGTAGTCAATGTGAGCAGATGACTCACGTTCACTAGGAATTCCTCGCTGGAGATCAACAATTGTAATAATCTGTCCCCATTACGATGTAGCTTCCAAAGATTCCCCGGGTCTGTCGACCAAGGGTATAGGCTTGCGCACAAAAGGGGCAGGGGATCGGCCCCTACTGGCAAACAAAAAGGCAGGGGCCGATGGCCCCTGTTAGCAAACAGAAAGGCAGGGGCCAATGGCCCCTGCTGGCACACAGAAAGGCAAAGGCCGATGGCCCCTGCTGGCAAACGAAAGGCAGGGGCCTATGCCCCTGCTGACCAAAGAAAGGCAGGGGCCATAGGCCCCTGCTGGCAAACAAAAGGCAGGGGCCTATGCACCTGCTGACGAAAGAAAGGCAGGGGCCATAGGCCCCTGCTGGCAAATGAAAGGCAGGGGCCTATGCCCCTGCTGACCAAAGAAAGGCAGGGGCCATAGGCCCCTGCTGGCAAACAAAAGGCAGGGGCCTATGCCCCTGCTGACGAAAGAAAGGCAGGGGCCATAGGCCCCTGCTGGCAAATGAAAGGCAGGGGCCGATGGCCCCCTGCTGGTGCAAAAGAAAGGCAGGGGCCATGGGCCCCTGCTGGCAAATGAAAGGCAGGGGCCGATGGCCCCTGCTGGCGCAACAAAAAGGGGCAGGGAGGAAGGGCTCGACCCCTCCCCTGCCGTAGCAGAGAGCAGGGAAGAGGGGCCCAGCCCCTCCCCTGCCGTACGGAAGTAGGGAGGGGGCTCCGCCCCTCGCCTGCCGTACGAAAGCAGGGAGGAGGCTCAGCCCTCCCCTCCCTGTGCAACGAAGAACCGAGGGGGGGGAGGAATGGGAGAGAGAGAGAGAGAGAGAGACGGAAAAAAAAGGGAGAAGAAGAGGAGGGAGAACGTACCTGGTGGTCGGCGGCGGCGGCGGAGAGAGGTCGCAAATGGCGGCAGCAGACGAGCGAGGGAGAGTCGGGAGGCGGTGAGGGAGAAGAGACAGCGAGGGGGAGGGTTTCGTATTTGAAACCCCCCCCCTGCCTTATCTTTTTAAAGGCACGAGGGAGGCGGTGCCTCCATTGGGTCCGGGTCGGGTCCGGGTCCGGATCCGACCCGAATCCTAACCATTTTTTTTTTTTTTTAACGGGTTGTTACATCCTACCCTCCTTAAAAATAATTTCGTCCGCGAAATTTTTATTCCTTACACTGGTCAAAATACAAGTCAGGGTATTTTTCCCTGATATCCGACTCGGGCTCCCATGTACATTCATTTATTCCATGGTGTTGCCAACGTACTTTTACAAGAGAAATCGTCTTCGATCTGAGCACTTGGTCTCGACGGTCAACGATTGCCACTGGTCTTTCCTCGAACGTCAAGTCCTTTTGGATATCCACATTATCATAATGAATGATGTGTGATGGGTCGTGAACGTATCTTCTCAGCATAGATACGTGGAAGACGTCGTGGATCTGAGCGTACTGAGGAGGCAGCGCAACACGATAAGCCGCCTCACCGATCCGATCCAGGATCTCAAAAGGTCCGACGAACCGGGGACTCAGCTTTCCTTTCTTCCCAAAACGGAAAACGCTCTTTGTAGGAGATACCTTAACAAAAACCATATCTCCTGTTGAGAACTCCAGCTCTCTACGTCGACGATCAACGTAACACTTCTGCCGACTCTGCGCGGTACGCAAACGTTCCCTGATCATCTGTACTTGCTGAGTATAGTGCTGTAGCACTATAGGTGAATCTAACATCCGCTCACCAACCTCATCCCAGTAAACAGGTGATCGACAAGGCTTCCCGTACAAAGCTTCGTACGGGGCCATACCGATACTCGCATGATAACTATTATTGTACGCGAATTCTGCCAACCCGGTATGAGAGTCCCATTCTCCCTTCCAGTCTAACATGCACACTCGCAGCATGTCCTCCAAAGTCTGAATCGTGCGTTCAGATTGTCCGTCGGTCTGAGGGTGGAAAGCGGTGCTGAATTTCAGTTTCGTGCCCAAGGCCAACTGCAGTTGTCCCCAAAACCTGGAGGTGAACCTCGGGTCACGATCGGAGATGATTGACACAGGAACACCGTGCAATCTCACAATCTCCCTGACATAGAGATCTGCCAAGCTGTCCAGGGACTGACTGAGCCGAATAGGGAGGAAATGCGCCGATTTAGTGAGTCGATCCACGATCACCCAAATCGCATCGTGTTTCCTCCGCGTCCTTGGCAAACCGACGATGAAGTCCATCGTGATGTCCTCCCACTTCCATCTGCTGCATCACTCCGCCTGGTCGCTGGTGCTCGATCTTAACCTGTTGGCAAGTCAAACACTTCGAAACGTATTCGGCTACGTCCCGCTTCATTCCACTCCACCAATATCTGCGCTGCAAATCTTTGAACATCTTTGTGCCGCCCGGGTGAATCGTGTACCTGGACTTGTGGGCTTCAGCGAGAATCTCATCTCTCAAAATAGGGTCTTTTGGCACCCAGAGACGATCCTTACGCCATACACCTCCTTCCTCACTCAGACGAAAGGGGGTATCGGCCCGCTGCGCTAGAGCCTTCAGCTTTTCGTACTGCTCATCGCTCTTTTGACTAACAAAGATCCTAGATAATAGCTCAGGTTGAGCTACCATGCTGGAAAGACTGATCGAAACTGGAGTGACTGCAAACGGTTCCCACGATATCAAATCCTCGATCAGCTTCCACCCCGCAAATAACAAATTAACGGAAACGCTGGGAGACTTGCGGCTCAGAGCGTCGGCCACAACGTTCGCTTTTCCCGGGTGGTAGGACAAGGTAAAGTCGTAATCCTTGAGGAATTCCAGCCAACGCCGCTGCCTCATATTCAGCTCCTTCTGTGAGAACAAATATTTTAGGCTCTTATGATCTGTAAAAGCCTCGAACCGCTCCCCATACAAATAGTGCCGCCATATCTTCAATGCGAAGACCACCGCTGCTAACTCCAAATCATGAGTCGGATAATTCTTCTCATGTATTTTAAGTTGGCGCGATGCATAGGCGATCACTCTATCGTTCTGCATTAAGACGCAACCCAAGCCTGTCCCGGAAGCGTCGGTGTAAATCACGAAGCCGCCTTGACCCGAAGGTAAGGCCAAAATAGGAGCAGTCGTAAGACGTTCCTTCAACATCAGAAAACTGTTCTCGCACATGTCGTCCCACACGAACCTAGCTTCTTTCTTCAGGAGTTGCGTCAAGGGTAGAGAGATCTTAGAAAAGTCCTGGATAAATCTTCGATAATACCCAGCTAATCCAAGAAAACTCTGAATGTCACGAACATTCCTCGGTTGCTGCCAACTGAGTACAGCCTCGACTTTCGCTGGATCCACGGACACACCTTCCTTGGAGATGACATGTCCCAAAAACATGATCTCCTCGAGCCAAAACTCGCACTTAGAGTACTTAGCGTACAAACGCTCCTTTCGCAAAGTTTCGAGAATAACCCTCAAGTGCTCACGATGTTGCTCCCAGCTATCGGAATACACCAAGATGTCGTCAATGAACACGATCACGAAGGTGTCCAAGAAGGGTTTGAACACCCTATTCATGAGATCCATGAACGCTGCAGGAGCGTTAGTGAGTCCGAAGGGCATGACCGTAAATTCGTAATGCCCATACCTGGTCCGGAAGGCCGTCTTGGAGATATCATCTCCCTTAATTCTGAGTTGATGATACCCAGATCTAAGGTCGATCTTTGAGAAGATCTTGGCCCTCTGCAACTGATCGAACAGATCCTCGATGCGTGGCAACGGGTACTTATTCTTTATTGTCGCCTGGTTGAGCATCCGATAGTCGATGCACAATCGCAAAGATCCGTCTTTCTTCTTCACAAACAAGACAGGAGCTCCCCAAGGCGAGACGCTGGGGCGGATGAATCCCTGATCCATCAACTCCTGCAACTGCTTCTTGAGCTCTTCGAGCTCGGCTGGTGCCATCCGATATGGAGCCTTAGAAATTGGCGCAGTACCCGGCAGTAACTCGATGTTGAACTGCACCTCACGAGGTGGAGGAAGGCCTGGCAGTTCCTCCAGGAAGACGTCTGGAAAATCTCGCACAACCTCCAAGTCTCCCATCGAGACTCGCGTCGGCTCGGACTGGACGACACTAACCAGAAAGGCAGTGCATCCCTTCCTGAGGTAGCTTTGCGCCTTCAGCGACGAAATCAACTTGCTTGCCCGAACAGGTTTCACGATCTTGAATTCCACCTTGGGCATTCCCGGGGGAGACAAAACAATCTTGCTATCTCTGCAAAAAATCTTGGCATGATACTTGTGCAGCCAATCCATGCCTAGGATGACGTCAAATTCCGTCATCACTAGCAGGATAGCACAAACCGGTAAATGCCAATCTGCCAGGACTACGTCCAACTCTGGTACGTAGGTCGCACAAACAGTATTTTTTCCAATCGGGTTATACACTTCAAGGGTATTATGTAAGGGTTTTACAGGTACGCGCAAAAACTCGGCAAAATTTACCGAAATAAAAGAGTGTGTGGCACCACAATCAAAAAGCACAAAAGCCGCTTGGTTAGCGACAAAAAGGGTACCTTGCACTAGGTCGCCCTTGGTCAGCTGCTCGGCCTTGGCTGAGTAGACGCGTCCCGGTGCCCTCCTTTGACCGCTCGCCTGCGGTTGCGGCGTCTGATACTGCTGTTGGGACTGTGGTGGCCGAGGGAGCAGAGGTGCTCCGCTGGTCTGCCTGGCGTCGTCAGCCGCCTTTTTGCTACAGTCGCGGGCGTAGTGGCCCATCTTGCCACAATACAGGCATCCGCCTGTGTCGAGCGGGCACGCCTGCCCGATGTGGGATCGACCGCACCTGGGGCACACATTGCTCGTCTGCTGCCTGGCTGGAGGGTTGCCCTGAGGCCGCTGACGCTTCGAAGGAGGATATTGTCTCCTTCCTCCTTCGCTCTTCACAGGAAGGAACGATCGTTTGCCTGGGTCACCGGAAGGTGTCTTCGGCTCACCACCCGTAGCGGGTGGCCTCCTGCCCTGTGTACTCTTAGTGCGCTCCCAGGCCTCACTCAGGAGGGTGGCAGCAGCAACTGCCGCAGAGAAGGTCGAGGGCATGCTGGTTAGGACCCGATGCATGAGCCCCTCCTTTAGCCCCCGAACAAACTTTCCTGCTCGCTCGCGATCATCCGCGAACAGGTTGGGACAATAGGGTTCTAAGCGCTGGAATTTGGCGATATAATCCGTCAAACTCGAATTGCCTTGGCTGAGCTCCAAGAACTCCACCTTCTTCTTCTCCCTCGCATGAGGCGGGAAGTAGTTCCCCAAGAAAGCCTTTCTAAAAGCTTCCCAAGGAATGGGCGAAATTCCCGAAAACTGCATACTCCGGGCCATGTCCCACCAACTGCGGGCATTCTCCTTCAGCCTAAAGGTCCCGAATAACGTCTTCTTGTCATCGGGCACTGACAAGACCTCGAACACTCGTTCCACCTCCTTCACCCAGTGATCGGCCATGTCTGGGTCGGGCTTGCCATCGAAGGTCGGGGGGTCAAGCTTCAGGAATTTCTCATACGTCACTGCGGTATGCGGCTTCGGCTCAGAAACGGGCGCTGGTTCCCTTTGAGAACGAATCTGGTCTCGCATAGCCGCTGCTAGGGAACTTATGGAATCCAACACGAATCCCCGCTGATCTAACCAATCGTCAGCAGACCCTTCATTCGAGTTTCTTGCCATCCTTGGAGTAAACAAGGAATACCAATAATTAGAATTTTCAGGAGGCTCGAAATAAGCCAGAAACATAAGTACTATTCATGTTTAACATGAGTAGTTTAGGAAAACCCAGCAATGCTGGTACATAAGCAGAACGCGTCAAGCCTCTTAGCTTAACAATGCAAAAAAACACCTACTAAGCAAAAAGAAAGGTATACTCACAGCGCGATGCGGATGCTCAATGGTCAAGAATCCTTACTTCCCTTAGCTCTGATACCAAGATGTAACGCCCCAAAATTTCAACTTTCAAACCTTTCATAAAACAGGCAAGAGACTAAAAGAATCTCTTTATTTCAGAGTTGGTTTAAGAAATAAGCGGAAGCCCATCCTTTTGTTAATTTTAGAAAGGCAAGTTGACCACTTTGGGCACGTTAGCTGAAGAACCAAAACATACAACCCATGCTACTTGAAAAAGGCACTTTCATTAAAAGAAGGTTCCAAAAGTACAAAATTCGGATGTCCCAAGGAAAATCCATTACAAGACCCAAAAACATCAGGACGCGAGCTAAGAGCAGGAAGAAGAGAGTCTTGAAACCATCTTGCCATCGCGCCATCGCCCGTGAAGTGCCTATTCATCACCTGTACCCATAGACTGGGTTAGTTTCGCTAAAGAAACTAGTAGGTGCACAAGATAGACTACAAGGAAACTGAATTATGTACATTTCATTCAGTAGGTTACGCAGTTTAAAGTAGATAAGCAGTTAAACAGGTAAGCAATGCAAGCAGATAAATAGTGCAAACGCGTATGTAGTGCAAGCGAATCAGTAGTGCAAGCGAGTCAATAGTGCAAGCGAGTGCAAGCGAGTCCAAGTGAGTCAGTAGTGCAAGCGAGTGCAAGTGAGTCCAAGTGAGTCAGTAGTGCAAGCGAGTGCAAGTGAGTCTCACTACTCAACAACCAGTGTGAACAGACTTTATGTTTCGATATTACTGGCCCGCGGGTACGCGCAGGCAAAACGTAGAAACAACTGAGACTAGTTCGGGCGTCTGTTATTCTATGTATTTGAATAACCCGAAAAGCTAGTTGAGTCCGCTCCAGAGGGACGGCTTTAGCCGAGAGAGGATTCCCCGAAGGAGGCAGTGCCACGGATGCATCCAACTTCTGCAGAAGTTTTGAGCTAACTATTGTAGCCCCTTTCCCCTAACTCCAATGACTGGGGAGGTCGGATCATTGCCCGTAGGGTGGTTGTTAACAACCTGTCCATTGGAGTTTGTACCGTCCTGTCCTCTCCCTTGACAGACCACTTGAAACGAACAGGTACGTTAGGGGTTGCTTAACTAACGACCCACTCTATGTTGTAGTCTTTAAACCACTCAAGCATCTTGCCTGTGAAGGCGAATGTGAGGCCATTTATGTGATTTCAGCATTGTGCATTTCGCACTGTTCGTGGTCGCACGACCGTCTCATCCGATCATCGCAGTACTAGACGTGTCGTGCACGACTACAAGTACTCTAGGATGAAGGGGGTATAGCTCCTCAAAAGAAGCCTCAACAGGAGTGTTTCACAAGGATGTAAAGTTTATCAACTTTACTATATCCTTTGAAACAGCAGTACCTTGTGCCAACATTATGCCTGCGATTTTCTAGAACCTCATCCGCTATCGGGGTATCTACATGCCTCGCATGACTCGACACCGGCCTCGATAGACGGGATACATGTTTCTCAACAGAACCTCCAACTCGTCTGCAGGACTGCATACTTAAGGAGTCAGGATCCTTGCAAGGTATCCCCCTCCTTAGACGAGGATGTAACGCTAGCTCCCATCTCAACTCTCGTCGCAAGAGAGAGAGGTGAATGCCTGAGGATGCCTTTAAGGCATATGCAAAGAGCAAAAACCTGTGCGGCATCTGCAATAGCAAAGCAGTAATAATACATACAAAAACAAGAGCCTAGGCGCAAAGCGCGGCGACAAGGTAAAGGCGGTAAGCAGAAGTGCGACACTGAACCTCGCCACGATGCGTGACGGCACATACAAACCATAAGCAAGAATGCAACACGAGATCTCGACGTGATACACGATGGCAAGTATAGACTGACATAAGGTAAAGGGCAAGGATCGTGAAACCGCGTCCTTGAGTTAAGTGCATACTCGTATAAATATATATATATATATATATATATATATATATATATATATATATATATATATATATATATATATATTTATATATATATATATATATTCATTTTATTGATCGTTTTTAGTTTAATTGAACTTAATTCAATTATCCAAGTCTTTCGTACAATCTTCCCCTACCTTGGAGGGTTACGAGCTTGCCGACGTCTGCGGACGTACACAATTGACGGCTCGGGTCGCGGAGCGCGAATGAGATCCGTCGTAGCTGCGAATATGCGATATTAACATGCAAGCCCAGACAAAGCAAAAGCAAGGCAAAGACTCAACTTCTCCAATACATAGAGTTGGGGCCAACAGTCCCAAATGACTCAAAACCAAAAAGGATGGGGCAGGGCCAAATGAGCCTTGCCGCCCAAAGAGGGATGTAGTCAATGTGAGCAGATGACTCACGTTCACTAGGAATTCCTCGCTGGAGATCAACAATTGTAATAATCTGTCCCCATTACGATGTAGCTTCCAAAGATTCCCCGGGTCTGTCGACCAAGGGTATAGGCTTGCGCACAAAAGGGGCAGGGGATCGGCCCCTACTGGCAAACAAAAAGGCAGGGGCCGATGGCCCCTGTTAGCAAACAGAAAGGCAGGGGCCAATGGCCCCTGCTGGCACACAGAAAGGCAAAGGCCGATGGCCCCTGCTGGCAAACGAAAGGCAGGGGCCTATGCCCCTGCTGACCAAAGAAAGGCAGGGGCCATAGGCCCCTGCTGGCAAACAAAAGGCAGGGGCCTATGCACCTGCTGACGAAAGAAAGGCAGGGGCCATAGGCCCCTGCTGGCAAATGAAAGGCAGGGGCCTATGCCCCTGCTGACCAAAGAAAGGCAGGGGCCATAGGCCCCTGCTGGCAAACAAAAGGCAGGGGCCTATGCCCCTGCTGACGAAAGAAAGGCAGGGGCCATAGGCCCCTGCTGGCAAATGAAAGGCAGGGGCCGATGGCCCCCTGCTGGTGCAAAAGAAAGGCAGGGGCCATGGGCCCCTGCTGGCAAATGAAAGGCAGGGGCCGATGGCCCCTGCTGGCGCAACAAAAAGGGGCAGGGAGGAAGGGCTCGACCCCTCCCCTGCCGTAGCAGAGAGCAGGGAAGAGGGGCCCAGCCCCTCCCCTGCCGTACGGAAGTAGGGAGGGGGCTCCGCCCCTCGCCTGCCGTACGAAAGCAGGGAGGAGGCTCAGCCCTCCCCTCCCTGTGCAACGAAGAACCGAGGGGGGGGAGGAATGGGAGAGAGAGAGAGAGAGAGAGACGGAAAAAAAAGGGAGAAGAAGAGGAGGGAGAACGTACCTGGTGGTCGGCGGCGGCGGCGGAGAGAGGTCGCAAATGGCGGCAGCAGACGAGCGAGGGAGAGTCGGGAGGCGGTGAGGGAGAAGAGACAGCGAGGGGGAGGGTTTCGTATTTGAAACCCCCCCCCTGCCTTATCTTTTTAAAGGCACGAGGGAGGCGGTGCCTCCATTGGGTCCGGGTCGGGTCCGGGTCCGGATCCGACCCGAATCCTAAACATTTTTTTTTTTTTAACGGGTTGTTACATGGATAGTAGCTGGGGTGTTGGTGATTCCAAATGGCATGACCAAGAACTCGTAATACCCATCATGAGTTTGGAAAGTCGTTTTATGAATGTCTTTCAAGGCCATTCAGATTTGATGATATCCAAATCAGAGATCTAATTTAGTAAAATAGGTCACTCCATGGAGTTTGTCCAGTAACTCGTCTATCACTGGGATTGGATATTTGTCTTTAATGATGATCTGGTTCAGGGCTCTGTAATCCACACAGAACCCCCAAGTCTCATCTTTCTTCTTGACCAGCAGGACTGGAGAGGAGAAAGGATTGGCTCGATTGGATGACTCCAGACAATAACATCTATCCCATCTTTCCGGACCCGAGCATATTGATACGGCCTAGCATTTGTCAGTTGTTCCCCTGGAATGATCAGGATAATGATGATCATATGACCTCTCAGATGGAAGCTCTAAAGGCTCAGCAAAAACACCCTCAAAGTGATGGAGGATTTGCTCCAAGTCGTCAGAGAAGGGTCCTTTGGAACCCTCATCCAAGGCGTGTAACAGGAAGACATGTCCCCCTTGTTGCATGGTCCTGATCATGGACTTGGACCCCACGATCTCTTGGGTAGATCGAGGTGCAGTGATCTCAACCTGTCGTCTATTCTAGTCAAACTTTAAGTTCATGGACTTGAAGTCTCATACAATTTGTCAAGGGTCTGTAACCATTGCATTCTCAAGACTAAATTTGCCCCTTTCATGGGTAAGACAAAGGCATCCATCTGAAAATTGGTGCCTTGGATGCTAACATTCAACCCCGAACACTTGGCCTAGCACTGGAGTTTACTTTGATTGCCTACTATCACATCGAATGGGGCATGTGAAGTGGTGGCATGTTTGATTTTCTTACAAGTTTGGGCACATAAAAAATTGTGTGTTACCCGTGTCAATGAGGATCACTATTTGTGCACCTTTGAGAGAACGGGGAACTGCCATAGTTTGTGGTACATCCACTCTAGTAAGTGCATGGAATGAGATTTCCATGACTTCCACTGGTGGAGATTCCACGTTCTAGTCTTCTTCCTCATTTTCGTTTTCACTATCCGACATGCAATACATATGCAAGGTCTTACACTTGTGGCCGGGGTGCCATGTTTCATCACAATGGTAACATAGATTCTTCTTTCACCTTTCGACCATTGCATCATTGAAGAGCTTTTTTACATTTACTTTCACATTAGAAGAATTAAAAGGAGGCTTAAAAACAGATTTGGATCCACTTGAATCGGATGTTGATTCGGATCAGCCTGATCCGCTTTTGAAGGGAGTCAGCTGGAGTTGTTCTTGGATCTATATTTGAATCCTGCTAAAATGCTTTTGGACCCTTGCTTTTGTTGCTTCTCCACCACCAAACGTGCTTGCTGAAAGCAGTCAAGGACGTTGGTGGGTTGGCTGGCCTGCACCTTGATCTGGAGCTCGTAATGAAGGCCCACGATAAAAGTCCCAATGAGAGCTTCCTATGACCAATCTACAGCCAGATTGCTGAGCCTTTCGAACTTAGCTTGGTACTCATCACGTTGTCGGTTTGCCAGAGTTTGGACAACGTTACGTTGTGGTTTACATATGACGACGGACCAAAACACATCACCAAGGCACGTGTAAAAGCTTCCCATGTTGGTATGCCAAGGTTCCTTTTGAACCAATGATACTAGCGTATCACATCTTCCTCCAGATGGATAGAGGCAATGGATACCTTCTCCACTTTTGGGGTCTGCATCACTCGGAAGTAATGCTTGACCTTGAAGACCCAGTTCGTTAGATCCTTGCCAGTGAAGGTGAGAAACTTGATACGTAGTTGCTTCATATGGTTTCCCCCATTGGTCTGACCGGACTGATGGTGAGGGAATTTGGGTCCGTGTTGGTTGGACCCCCTGGATGTACCAACCCCTTGGTTGGTCATGAACTCGCATATCATAGTGGCTAGTGCCTCAATTTTGTCACTCATCTCAGTCTATAACGCGTCTATGAGCTCTTAGACTCCTCGAGTCACCATGACTCCAAGGGGTTGTCTACCTGTTGGACAAAATTCTACCAGTCCAAAAATTTGGGCGGTGCAAAGGCCAAGGTTAGGGTTTAAGAGTGGTTCTAGGTTTGGTCGTCTGGTGAGAGGTCTCAGGTAGGTAAAACTGATTTTTTTGGAATTTTTAAGGGCTCTTATAATATCAGAAATAATTTATTTTCATACTAGGTCAGGACATTACAGGTTCAGTCTAGTTTTTGAGCTCTAATAGATTGCAAAGATCGGACCAGATCTCAGCGATCCGGACAAATTTTTGGGATCTGTAAATTAAGTCTGAAAGCTAACAAATGTATGTTCCTGTGGTTAAATTTTTAGGATTTTTGGACCTGGGATCAAACCTAGAGAATTTTCGGAAGTAGTCAAACGGGAACTGGTCAGGATCCAGGCGTTGGATCTGACAGGCTTCGGTAAAAAGGCAATATCTACATAACGAAATATGATTTCTTCGATCTATAAATTGGGTTCGGTTTGGGACAAGCAATGCTATTTATGATGATTTTTCGAGGATTTTTAGGTCTGTCACAATGAGGGAAACATTTTTTTTAAAAACCGGACAGACAGATAGACTTGTACAGATCCTTCCTAAGAATAGGCAAAAGATGGCCTAACTTTCGAAAATCGAATCTGGGTGACCCAATAATGGATTCAGACGATTCAAAATAAATTTTAGAAGCCTAGAAACCGAAGAATCTATTACCGAAAGTGCAGATGTAGAAGAGATCTCTTAAGATCGCACAGAGGGGAGATCCAGATGCAAGTAGCCGTGGTTGGTGAAAATCACCCTTAATGACAGCTGAATCAAACGGACAGATAAGCAAAGGACTTGGGACCTTGTTGCAAGAGTTGAACAACGTCTCTGAGGTCCCAAGGCGAAGTTGCTCTAATACCAAATGATACAGACCCGAAGGGGGTTGCACACTCGAATCGGAGGCCACGGCTTGCAAGGGGCGGCAATGGTGTAGAGAGGGAAATGTGTGTGAGAGAGAGAGAGAGAGAAAGAGAGAGAGAGAGAGAGAGAGAGAGAGAGAGAGAATGGTGTGTGAGAAGGAAGGAGAGGCATGAAAGAGAGAGGGAGATCTCCTTAGGCAAGAATCCTAAGGAGATTAATCTTCTTCCTAAGAAGAAGCCAATCCTACCACAAGTGGTAAGCCAAAGAAAGGTAAATTGAACCTCTCCAAAATACTTTACTAATGAGATGAAAATCCAAGTAACAAAAATACAAGACTTAAATAGAAGAAGAAACACAAAAGAAGGAAATGAGGCATAAAAGTAGGAAATGAAAGGACTCCAAGTTGGTTGCCCCTATCAAAGGGGGATATGCATTCTCAATGTTCCCCTCCTTTGGCGCCATCCCAGAAAATGGATGCATATGCCCCTGGGATCTTGATAAGCCTGAAGGTGTGTCGTTCTTGTCCCTACTTATCTTCTAAATTGTTTCCTTTGCCCTTTTATTTGCAGATGCCTAGATTACCCCAATTCCCACTTACACCCACATAGATCAGTTGACCCATTTATCTAACAGGGATATTCAGATCCAAAACACCTAAGCTTTCACCAAGCTTTGTCTCCTACCTTGTGGTATTTTTTCCGTTAAGTTCTACTGTTAATAATGAACATTATTATACACAAATATTCAATTTAAATCTGCACAGAGAAGAGAACAGAAAAAACTTGCCATTAGTGATGAACTAATGGCAATGAGTCTAATTAAACAATTCAGGGCAGACTTGCTGTAACGACCTCAACTCATCTCCGTTGAAGAGTACCTAATTAAGTTATTACCGGGTTCCAAACTTAGCCCTCGACCGATATCAGAAAACAGCACCATCCATCGGAACCTTGGAAAACAGCATCCAAAGTCGGGGACACCAGGGAAAACAGCATCCACAGGCGTCACTTTCTTGGTATACCAAAACAGACTCACAGCTGTGACTAACACACCACTCCCGGGTAAAGTGGCAGACTCTCCCTAAAACCGTGGCCAGGAGAAAGAACCTCAATATTGGGTTCAGGGGACAAAATTACAGCACACGGAGTCTTTGTATCCTCACAGTCTCCCCAAGACCGAAACTCTAAGATTCTCATACTCCAGATGAGATATCCCAGAACGTATATTACACTGTTCTTATTCATTATCTTTTTATTAAGAGCCAATTATTGAGTTTTGCAGTTCTACATGCAATAACAAGGCAAAAGCTCGCATTAACCCCTGCGAGAAACATCACGAGACTCTAGCCCGTGAAAACACATTAAACAGTGCAATATAGAACAATAATATAAAGTATGATTTTTTTGTGATGCATTTAAACAATTAAGGAAAGAGCAAACCAAAGCTCAAGGCTCTCCAGGCCTATGATGATTCATTTAGACCATCGATGCATCGTATGCAAAAATCATAACTTGCAATTTATGCAAGGAGGTCAGCATGCCTCCAAATGCACATCCATTCGAACCAATTTAACAATGTGCATGAGTTACCACAGTCATATGCATGTGTTCACCATCCATGTGCGAGTGCTTTTATATAATCACTTAAGACACATGCATTCGCCCATAATTCATAAGTACATGCGAACATTTATGCACGATTGTGCATGCCAAACACACATTTATTTCATGTGTGTACACGTACTTGGGAACTGATTCATAAATGCACGATAATCAAACATGTCGCATAAATGTAGGCACAAGACTTTTCATTCATAACATATGTTAACATCCACACACCTGAACATAACCCGAATCTAGAAATTGAGTTTTTTTTTTTTCAGGGTTGCACACATTCATATCATGTATGCACTTCCCAAAACAAACTTTGCAATAACATGATAACAAGCATGCATTCCTATCCAACATGCTAACAGCAACTAAAACATGGGAAGAACTCCATTCATGAGAGTAAGTCCACCGTTCTTATGTCATACAAAAGTTTACATCCATGGTTTTCCTTAAACATATGCCCCCTTGTGCAACTGCAACATGTCCCAACATTTCATATTGGTACATATTCACAAAATACCCATGTAGCTAACATTGCTTTGAATATCAACCACGCAAAACGTGTTAATCATAAGCAGGTAAGAATCTGGAATCTACAACGGGCAACACACAATGCAAATGATATATGCATATTTGTTTTTTTTTTCTAAAGAAACTTGTACCCAAGTTGACAGTCCAAGTACCCGCATCAGGTACCCAACCCATATGATACGCAGGAGATAACATCACAAAGTATATTTAACTATGGATCCATCCTTAAGAACATCAATTCGTTCAATTATACCTATCAATTTATTTTACATGAGGCAACCGTCATGCATCAAACACGAAACTGATCATTAGGGAATAGGCCACTCAATGGACATTTTATCATAGCTAATGTGCAACTTAATCCAGCATTTGAACATTCCATAAGGTATGCACTTTGAATATAAGAAACAGTGCATTTTAATATGCAATTGAACCCAAACAACTATGAAAATATGCAGTTTAAGAAAAATGCAGACCCTTCACATGGAAATAAACTCATTTTCTTTATGAACAAATCAACTAACATAAGGTTCAAGCATAAGGTTGAAAATCGGTAAAGGGTACCACAATTTAGACAGAGCCCTATTTTCATCACCGTATTGATATATATAGATAAAAAAGAAACAAGAGAGTAATATGTGTGAACACGAGTTTGAAATTAGAACTCCAAGACCTCCTGCACAGATTAGATATAAATAAACAACTAATCGAATTATGGCTGTGATTTCTTTCCCTTTTTTTTTCTTTTCAAATCTCAACCAATACCCTGTATACCAATTGTATAAATGGATTTGACAACTATATGTTCTTTCACAACAATAGGATAGACTCATATCCTGGTACCATCGATTTCACAAGGAGGATATAGGTAAACAGAATGTAGTAATATAACCCGGCAAAAAAAATATTAATCTCATTCATCTAATCAGGAATTCTGGGTGAAACGTAACCCAGAACCCTTTTCAAAAACCATGGTTTCTGCACAGATCAAAGCCTCAAGCACGAGAATAGAACGCAGCAGAAAAATCCTATTCTAACAATCCGCAGTGAAACTCCTACCTTGAACCGAAAATCCCAAAAATTTATTTGATTTCTTTACACAAAAGCACCAGTGTTGTATCCTTAGGAAAACTCCTCAAGATTTTTGAAACTCCTTGATTTGAGGCACAATACAAACTTTGGAACACGATACACACACAAAATCATACAAACTGTGGAAGAGACATCCAGGAAGAAAAACATTAATTACATTGTTTCTCTCTTTTATCTTTTTAACATTAATCAAATTCTTTACCAAAAGAATCGTTTTGCAAATCAACAACACGGAACCTTGGCCCGTTACAAAATAACAGTGCAATTAAATCAGAAAGCCAATAATTTCAAAATGAATTTTGCAATGCATATACACAAATCTTAGAGCAACACATGCTCGTGGCCCACATGACCTACAATGATTCACATCTGACCATCGATGCATCTTATGCAAAAATCCTTAGTGAACATGTAACCACGCAATTATTCAAACATGTCCACAATGCACATTCATTTATACACAACAAGAATGTACATATAAAACAATTTGCATATGAATACTTGCTTCCAACACATATTTTTCTTTCATGATTCATCTCATGCATAACATCTAAACATACACATGATCATGTTAATGCAACATTAAAATAACTTCAGAAATTACGTGTTCATGATATGCATATTTACACCAAAATAATATTCAATTTCATGAGCATATATAAACAATAAATATTTTTGCTAATTCAGGCATGCTCAGGATACAAAACATAACTATCGAGCCAAAGCTATGCTGCCCCCGTACACAGGACATCACTAGCATGCTATTGGCAGCATGTTTCTCATGCATAAGTATGCAGCCAAAGCAGTGGATAGCAGACAGTCTTGCACATAAGTGTGCAGCACTACCCTGCCCTACAGCAGCCTACATAACACATTCATATAACCCGTTTAACAACATGATAACAGATCATATGGCAACAATAAGAACCAATTAATATTCAGCCTAATTAGGACAACATACAGAAAATTTTTCTGACATAATGCTAACATAGATCAAAAATCAAAATTTCAAGGTTGTTTCGATGCCCGCCCATAGGATACCCTCGAACAACCTAATGACATTCGTCTCATTGCTGGAAAACAAACATGAATAGCATGTTCTTCACCCGCACAGGGGTCGATTTATGTACCAGGCATAAAGACATTAATCTTGATCAAATCGGCATTAGTGGCCTAATCCAATTTTGGGGTTACTTCCATTCCCGGCATAACAGCCAACCGAACCACTAATATGCCAACATCTGGACAGGCCTTACACATATAAGTGTAATGGCCAAGTCAAGCTTCAATCTCACCCACTCATTTTTGTTTTCTAGAAAACTGATTTGCATGATCAATAGGCCCACAATGACCAGATCTGTCCACAACGTGGAACACAGCAGATCGGTTCAGATATGCATGTGCATACAGCAAGTCTGAACCGATACTGTACATGTATGTAACGCTTGACAGATCTGAACATAAAAAAAATTACATGATAAAATTTAAAAACTGCATATGTATTAACTCCAAACATGCTTCCTTAAACAGAAATTGCGTATATATTTAAATCTAAACATGTTTCCTTAATGGAAACGACAAACTGCATATTCATTTTAATAGAAAATCGGAACCCCAATATGTCAACAGCCAACGATTTTCAGCATGTAAAGAAAAATATTTTGATGGCAATTTTACGCACAGTCTGATAACCGTTTAAAACTCAGTAGATCTGGACCAGATCTACACATCTGTGAAAATCGGCAGATCTGTCCAGGTATTACCCGTGTGAACACGTGAAAGCTCAGCATTCAGCATATTCAGATGTGCAGGGACAACACATAAGCGCAGTAAAAAGATAAACTGTACTTTTGCACAATAAAAAAAAACAAACAACATGCATGTTCACAGAATATAACAAATCTGTGCGTGAACCCAAAGCCATACAGATTTCTGGACATCTATCGTAGCAGTTGTATTGAATTCAAAACCCAATATGCGCATCGGTCAAAACAGTCAAGAATTCAAAAGCTTGATCAATCAAAACATGCACTGTTAGTAAAATGAAACTAAAGACATGCTTAATGACGTGAACCTCCATATGGATACTATAAGAAAAACAGACTTCTTGTTTGTTCTAAACTCAACGTAAAATTTAAAGCCATACAATTTTTATTTTATGGTTTTAAAACACACGTGAGAACAAAGAAAACAAACTTCTGTATTTCAGCTAAGAGAAAAAAAAAATCAAACGTAAATACCAATGCTTTTTTTTTTGAATCGGTAGAGTACCAACCTAGTCATATATATATACTCGGTAATGACAGATCTCGTACCCATCTACATAACTGTGGTACTGAAAAGAAATCTATTTACATGCTTCTTTCATTATATACATTTTTTTCATGAAAAATTAAAATCATGGGTATAGACAAATCTGAAAATATAATTACATATATTTCCATATTTGTGCATGTAGGAAAATTGATCTATATATATATACATAAATCTGATAAAATCGACAATACCCATGCCTAAATCTATGTTGTTTTGCAACCAGATTTTTCCTCTTCCTCAAACCCTTACATAAATCAGATTTTTACCCATTCTTTCCCGTAAAGACTTAGAGAGAAATCCGTACTTTAGTTTGAACACGGAAAAAGACCGAAAATACATCGGATGATTGAAAAGGAAGGAGATCTTCTTCTTCTTCTTCTTCTTCTTCTTCTTCTTCTTCTTCTTCTTCTTCTTCTTCTTCTTCTTCTTCTTCTCTCCTTTCCTTTTCCTCTTTTCTCTTTTTTTTCTCCTTTCTTTTCTTTCTTTTCCCTTCTTCCTTTTCTCTCTCTCCCTCTCTCTCTCTCTCTAGAAAACAAAATCTAGAGAGAGAGGCGAGTTAGAACCTTTTATATCTTTTTTTATTTTTTTATATTTTTATGTTTTTGGTCTTCTAGAGAGAGGGTGACGTCCCTTCTCGAGTTTCTCACCCATTTGGCTTGGAGATAGAGTTCTACCAGTATAGAACTCTATCTCTAACCTCTTTTCCATTTTCTAACAAATTTATTACTTTATTGTTTTTACTTTTTACTACATGTGGGCTCTTCTAAAATCCCTACATATTAGGTAGAAATCTGCCATACCAAAAATAATTTTTTAGAATTAATTAATTTTTAATATTTAATTTATTTGTTATTTATTATTTATTAAATAATAAATTTTCAGAAAGTTTCAGAGGGTATCTCCCCCCTCTGAAAGTCTTTTTAATTCGAAAATTCACTCAATTAAACCTTTATATTGAATTTAAAACTTTAAATTCGTTGGACTTGGATTTGGATGTGGATCTAGATCCAAGATCCAAGATCCAAGATCCAAATCCAATATCCATATAGATCTCAACCTGGACCAGATCCTAATTAATATGGGCCTTGAACTGGGTCCAGATCCATATTAATTTGGGTCAAACGGATCAAATCGGATCTGATCCAATCCAGAATCGGTCACATCGAGGTGGGTCATTTTTTGAAAAAATGCGATTTTTGGGTCAACTGTAGCTCGAATTTAAAAAAACAAAATTTCAATGTTTTCAGAATTTCGAGATGCATCTAATGATATATTACCTGGATTTTGCCTCTAAATTTTGCCTGAATTTAACTCGAATTTTGCTCGATTTTAAAGATCAAAAATAAAATGTTTTACCAAATCTTAATTGACTCGTTTAGGTCTTGTCAATGGGTCCTGGGTCATGCCCAAACTCAATTGATGCCACCTAAAATCAAAGATTTCTATCGACTTTACGAAACACTTAGCCAAATTTTATGAAGTCTCAGAATTTAATAGTATAGAAAAACACATGATATTACACTTGCATAGGTAGCTAGTTTAAGAATCATTTTTCCTTTTAATGAAACCATATCCATGGTGAGTATTTGAAACCTTGAGCAATAGATGCAGGCAATGAGAAACTAAACCTGAAAGGTGATATCTTGATCCATCCATGTAGGCTGCTGGAGCGACATTGGTTTTCTTGTAAATGCTAAGATCCCAGTCAGTTTCTCAACAGTCACACAAATTCGCTTGGCTAATTCTTCATTTGTTGGGACATATCCCTCTTGAATGCATAGCCTCCTTGCATTTCGTATCTGTTTTAAGATCCCATATACATTTTCCTGTTACAAGAAACACGAAATTGGTTTAACTACCATGACTGAATACCATGAATCCAAACACAGGACATGTCAATCTCCACACTGTAGACAAACATGCAGGCATATCCAGATGAAAGAGAGAGAGAGAATCAAAATTTTCTCAACATTTATGCAAAAATGCAGATGCTCAAAAACATTCTTTTCCACAGAGGTGTTTTTAGATTCATCTTGATGAAAAAGAAAAGCTCACTTCAATGTACTGAAGACCTTGTTTAAACAGCAGATGCACTGCAGGCAGGGGCATTCAACTGGATGAGTGCTTACCGAATCAGCAGTATGGTGATATATACACCTTCAGATGTCAACATCACCAATAATGATGGAAAGGCTAGAATAGTTTCCTTTTGAGCAAGAAGAATCATGCCATTGAGTGACTATTTTCATTAGTCCCCGTTATTTAACCACTTGCTGGAAAATCTTCTTGTTTTTTATTTAGTTTTATCATCAATGAGACAAATGTAGAATGTCACAAAAAGAGAACTTTGCATGTGCAGAAAGGACTATACCGGTAACCGTATCGTTCTTGAATTTTGAAATATAGCCCTTCTAATTGATTGGCGTATCCACCAATACGCATATGTTGAAAATCGACAACCAAATTTGGGATTAAACTTCTCTAAACTTCTTATAAGACCCATACTTCCTTCCTGCGCCAACAGAAGTTTGATTTCATTTAAACAATCAAAACAATAACAAGGAAATGCATTTCAACATTTAATGCAACTGCATAAAAGGGAAAAGTAGGAATAGGAAAGCAATTATGACGTGCCCAAAAAGTTTAGGGATAAGAAGGAACAAACAACTTTAAACTGATAAAGTGTTAACTGTAACTTATCTGAAAAGGCAAAATGTTTTACTAACCAATCATGTCAAGAAAATAATGATCAAAACAAAAAAAATGATATCATCCATGCCACAGAAAGGATGCATGGACAAACATGCAGATTATATACATATATATATAGAGAGAGAGAGAGGGATGAAGAATCAAAAGAAGCGAAAAAAAATTGATTCACTACAGAATATATCAAACATATTATTTCTGTTTGTAGTAGCTAATTAGCAAATCGGTTTTTTATGTACTAATTAAGAAATAGAACACTAGCTTTGAAATTGTATTTTTGCACTTAATATTCAACATAGTTCAAAAAGTCCTTTTTTACCCCTTTTTCTTCAGGCATGTCGAATATCATATTAACATATAAACTCTTCAGTTATTAGTCATCTATGGAAATTTTGTTCAAATCAGAACAAAGTCAACTGTCATTTCCTTAAGGACAATGTCTTCAAATTAACTGCAGTATGAATACAACGAGACCAAATTTTGGGATGTCCATTTCACATCCAGCACACTCATCTCAAACAATACCTGAAGTAAATCTTGCAAGCTAATTCCCATGCCTTGGTATTTTTTTGCAATATAAACCACCAAACGAAGATTCGCATAAATCATTTTATGTCTACTCTTCATCCCCAAATGAAGCCGCAACTGCAGAACATGGCAGCTTGTGCCAACAGCATCAGCCCATTCAACCAATGTAGGTTCGTGACTAGTCTGTAACTGCAGCTGCTGTTTCAATTGCTCGAGTCTCATAAGATCCTATAATAGGGTTGAACAACTTAAGTCAGAACTTAGCACCACATTTTTTATACTGTAAATCCAATGACAATCTATAGGTCTTCCTGTGAAGAACAAAATAACATACCTGAACTTGGACAAAGTGTTGTGATTCTTCTTTCGCAGTCAAAAGCTCTGTTGTTTCAGGACCCCACAAGAATAACTTGAGGGGGTCCTCGAGGTCAAAGCCCTTAAGCTTGTCTTTTGTATGTTTATCTGGAATGTGCGAAGAAGGAAATTTGTGAGATAGGTCCTTCACTTTTTTGGGCAACTTCCGTCTCTTTGATTTCCTTTCCAAATGCCTGTTTGATCTTACTGTCATTTGCTCTTCTATGGGGTTATGATCAACAAATTCTTCCGTCATCAAACTGTATGTTGTACAAAAAATAAAAAGAAAATGAAATGAAAAAGGATATAACAAAAACATAAATAGAACTTTACATGCACAAAGAGGCACCAAGCAGTTCAGGACAGACCCTACAGAAAGTGATTCTTCAAAAAAAGTGGCTAAGTTGCTAGAATCTGACAATAAAGCTGCAGCTTCTTTGGAGGCCATCATCGCTTGTCTTGCAAGCATTAGAGCATTCCATGGTGTTGCATCATTGGAACAATGCTGCTTTGTCTGGATTTCATTATGGTAAACATCATTACTTGACATTTGTTCCCCAGCTTCCACAGGCAGGGATATCAATGGTTGTGCTTGTACACATGAAGGTGGTGTTCTATGCAAACAGAAACAAGAAGTTAGCTACATGAACCCCTTATCAAAATATAATCAAGTGGGGGAACAAGACTGGTGTGAAGATAGAGAAAAGCTTCAGTATATTACACATTCCAAAACACTGGCCCGTAAAGTAGTTGGCTCTGAAAGTCTTTCAGGTGTTGATCAAAATCACCATAATTCTTCAGAGCTAATGCCTCATCATCAATTATTGTCTTGTCTATCATTGTCTTCAAGAACAAGTAAAAGGCCCCACAAAGTTAGAACTATGCAGAACTAAAGAACAAAGATGTATTTCAAACATTCTTTTAATTTTTATTATCTCTCACTCAATGTCTGAAACTGCATCCAATCACATATTCATGCCAGGGTACAAGACGTTCAGCAGAGGAAGAATATTCAAGTATACTGATTGAAATGCAGGGTCACTCTACTGGGCACAGGAGGCTGCAGAGTTCAGACTCATTCCAATATCAGGGTGGCCCAAAAATACTAACAAAAGATGCTCACCCCTTGAAGGTGTACAGATTTTGGAAGCTTCAGGTAAAATTTTTATCTTTTATCAGTTACAAACTAATTATATGTCGGGGTTGAATGACTATATTGGTGTGAGCTACGATACAAAAGTTTTCACCATAAACAAGCTTCCTTCTTGTGGACTTGATTTCACATGGACAATTTTCCCCAATACAGAAAATTTACCTCCATCTTTCCTAATGTTGTTTAAGCAGAAGACCTTTGTATAGAAACAACTTTCAAGCCTACTCAAAAGCAGATGAGTAAATATGAAAAATAACAAAAAGGAAAACATAGATAACGAAATTAAATATGTGAAAAATCGCTTCAGTTGGAAATTGCAACATCAACCTAATTCTACCCCCTGATTCTGTCTGTTATCACCATCCTTGTATCTCATAGCGCATTTGACTGCATCAGCCAAATTACACAAGCCTTTTGCTGCAAAAACAATGGATTTTGGGCCTACCAAAAAAAATCAATGAACCCTCAACTTGGAATAGGAGGGACCGCGCAGACTTGGGCTAGCTAATTGGCCTGGCTTGGCTTTGATCCAGGCCTCATTGAGCCTTAAACATCATCCACTACCTATGTCACATGGGGTGCGGGTACGGGTGCGGCACAATTTCAAAAATTTTGGACATGGGGACTCGGCTATATATATATATATATATATATATATATATATATATATATATATATATATATAACAATAAATTAATAATAAGATTGTAAATTTTAAAGCAAAAATAAAAAAGTAATTCTACTGAAGTAACAACACAAACTTACCAAAATAAATTTTAAATATAGACAACAATAGGCTCGGTCAAAGTTGACCGAGTCTATAAAGTGGACGGACTCGGCCCTGATGCATTGACCGAGTCTGACACTTGTTGACCGAGTCCGCACCCGTGTCGGGGCATGTCGACACGGGTGCGTCGACCTCCTAGTCGAGTCCGTATGACATAGTACACTATGCATTTCTTCTTCCACTTATTAAAAGCTTTAATAGAAGTCTTGTATTCAGTATCATGCCAATAACAGCATGGAGCACAAAATAAAAGAAACATGAAAACAAGAATCCAGCTAGTGACCTTCATCAAGGTTTCTTTTCATGAGCCATAAAGATAAACAGTTTCAATTTCATGATCCCCCCTGGTGCTCGTTAAGCACATCAAAGATGCACCATCAAGTGTTTGTGCTTATTTGTGTGTGTGTGTCTTCATACACATACAAGACCATGGTTATAGAGTAATATATAAATGGCATGCCTTATAAAACAGAATTTATGTCACATAGGTGCGGGTGCGGATGCAGCAATGGGGCACTTTAAAAAAACTTGGGTACGGAATTGTGGGGAAGGTATATATATATATAATTTTTAATAGTTTCAAGTTAACACTAATGAAATAAAAAGAATTATCATATCATCAATTCATCATGCATAAATTCATGCAATAAATCAAATTAACAATCTACAATTATTATTCCATATCAATAAAAAATAACGCCACAATTAAATCAACCTGAATATATTATGGCTATACTAAGTGAATTAAGAAAACAAGAAACAATCAAACAAGTCAAGCAGAAAAGAAGAAAACAGCACGTTTGTGTTCGGTTTTGCTGAACCCAGGATTGGGTTCGATTCTGGACCTCTGGTGAACCCAAACCTGAGTTCCCCAGAGCCGAACCCAGCATGCCTGGGTTCGATTCTGGACCTCTGGTGAACCCAAACCTGAGTTCACCAAAGCCGAACCCAGCACGCCTGGGTTCAGCAGTAGGCTTGGGTTCAGTTCTACTGAAACCGAACCTAGGCCTGGGTTCACCAGCAGACATGGATTCGGCCCTTGCACCAACGAGGGAAAGAGGAAAATGAAGAAGAGGAAAGAGCGGAGGAGGAGGAGAGGGAAGAAGAAAGAGAGAAAAAGAAGGAAGAAGAAGAAAGACAGCAGGAGGAAGAAGAGGAGAGAGGTACCTATTTCTCTATGGTCATCGTCGTTGTTGCCGTCGTCAGAAGAGGAGGAAGAGAGGAGTTGGGGATGGGGAGGAGTCGGGAGGGGGGAGCAATTGGAGGGGAGGAGGAGTCGAGGAGGGGGAAGGAGGAGCGGTCGATGAGGGAGAGGAGGAGGAGGAGGAGAGCAGGGAGGGAGGGGGCAGCCATGTCCTAATACCCCCCCTCCCCGCCCGCACACACACACACACACACACACACACACACACACACACACTTTTGTTTTAATTTTGAACCTTGGGTGCAGGTGTGGCGGCCACTTAGGCAAGTTCGTGTGACATAGAACAGAATTGACCAATATAGATTCACTTCCATATCTCTCTTTTTTTCTTAACAGGAACTTGCCACTCACATATGACATCAATCTAGTGCTTGTTCTAGATAAAAGATTCACAAAAAAGAGAAAATATTTCTATCAAACTCAACTTCTAAATAAAGACTATGAATGATGTGTGGAAGCCTAAGAAGTGGAACATGAACTAAAGAAACTGAAAACTTAAATTATATTGATTAGAGTAACAATATGATCAGACAAAACAAGGGAATGTTTCATCCGTTTAAGCAACCACCAATAGTATTTCCTGAAAGCTATGTGATATGGACACTTCAAAATCCCAGTGTACCGATGCCAACACTGGACCTTCAGGATGCTCATGGTCATTGGTCTTAGGTGTTGCCATATATACAGATATTATGTACTGTGTATTTTTGTACATTTTATTCATATATGTGTATGTTGGCACATTTGTGTGCGTGATCATATGTGCTGTCACATGCATGCACCATTTTTTTCTGAAGAACTTCTATGTGCATCGGTCATACCTGTATCTGCATGGTACTTCAAACCAGTGTTACTGATATCGGCGATATTTTGAAAATATCACGATAATATTGGCAAAATCATGTACGCCCATAGTATCGGCAAAATATCAACAAATATGAAATATCGCATTTTGTCACAATATCTTTCTGATATATTTAGAAAAATTCTTATTTTGTATATATTTTAAGACATTTTTTGTATTTCTTTTGTTTCTTTTGTATTTTAAAAAAAAAATGAACTTATTTCCTTATATTTTTGCCAGAAAATTTGATACAAAACCTATTATTTTCTTACCGTTTTTATTATTTTTATTTTTTCTAATTTTTAAAACTCCCAAGGTTTTTCCAAGAAAGACCAGTTTTTGAAAATCTCTCCGAGAAATTACCTTGAACAATATAAGTAACTATGCTTCAAAAACATACTACATCAGTGTGACATAGGTCGCAAGTGTGAAAAAAATTGTTCTTTATCCACAATGATAAACTACCATAGAAAATAAGAATAAAACAACTAAACTAAAATAGAAATCTTACCTGGGATGTTTTATCCTCCCTAACAATATGCAGAGAAGGTCTAGAATCATCACGTTGCTCTTGTAAAAGAACTGATGCAGGGAAATGGCAAAGTGTTGATGTAGTTGGCATGGCACCTACCAAGAGAGGAGTACATTCATGAAGCAACATTACTGTGCAACAAAGATGGACATGCATGTATGATGTTGACAGTAATTTCTCAATAGTTTTCTGGAAACTAAAAGGGGGCATCATTTGAAACAGAAATATTTATTGCACTGAAAATTATCAACCCATTGTGATATTAGTGTAGGCACATACACTATGGTGGACAACAAAACGTTTGCTTTTTGCTCCAGCCTTACATCCTTAGAGATGTAATTGTTTTAGGGGGATTTCACCAGTCTCGTTGGAGTTTGGGCACACCATATGGGTAGAAGAAGAACGAACCACAGCAAGAAACATTTCATTAGCTTGACAATTACCCACACGACACAATTCAGTTCTTCCCCTAGCGACCAACATTCCCTAAGTAGATAGAGTTCATCAAAACGTCCAAGCAAAACTAACTCCAACAACCTGAACCCAAAACCTACTTGCACAACAAATACCACGAAAATTTATTGCCTATCAATGTATGGCAATCCTTAACACATCCTTCCTACCAAACCCAAAATTCCTTCCACACCCTTTATCTCAAAGTGATACCATAGACAAACCTCTTAACTAGGAATATGCAATTGCATAAAGTAAAAAATTGAGATAGGGTACAGCAAAATCAAATGCATTTCCATCTCCTAGTCCTAGTATCTCACATGAAACACTTAAGAAAATACAACCCCAATTTCTGTTCTATTGATTTCTCATCTCCTTCTGAGCGACACAACATTATGGTGTCTCAAATACAAGAAAAAGCTATCGCAATCCAATCCACAACTACAGAAAGCAGACTACAAGTAAAAATACAAGATACCCACTTCAATTCCACATTCAAACTTCACCCAGAACACCAAAACACTAGAACAGAGACACTCATATCCATCTTTTCTTGGTTTCTTTCCTTCTTAAGAACTCCGGCAGTGCTCAGGAGTCCCATAAAGAAGAAAACCATGCAAATTTTGATTAGAGAAAGGACAAGAAAACGACCCACCTGAAGCAGGACAAGGAAGAGAAGGTTGGTGGGATTTGAGATGGGCTCTCGAAGGAAGGAAAGGGTGAGAGCAGAGTCGACTGGTGGCCTCCATTCTGCGGGGCTCGCTGCTTCAGTCTCTCCCTACACCAACATGCTGCTCTCATTTATTTTCCTTTTTTTCGGGTGTTTCTCTTTTTCTGCATTCACCATCAATCAGTCCACCACGAGCACACACACAAAAGAAACGGATATCGCTTGTGCAAAAATCTAAGGCGAGTGTTTCGGCTAGGCATGTCAGTTGGTCGGGTTTAACCCAAACCCGACCCGTACCAAACTTCATTGGGTCAGGGTTTGGTAATAAAGAAGAAGGTTAGAAGCCGGGTCAAATATGAAGTTGGGTATGGTTTGTGAAATTCCATATCAGGCCTGGGTTCGACCTGAATCCCCATTAAGACACATGATTTTACGAGGTATAGATCGGATCTGATTTATGTGATTCTTATAAGATCTAGGTAAGGTTTTCTTATGACGGATCCAATCGAACTTAGATCTAGACCCGGTACTCACACTTCAAAGTCTGATCCTATCCCACCTGAGTCCAAACCAGATCCAACCCATTGACACTCTTCCGTCTTTTGTAGCCCAAAGTTAATAACAGATACGTCCCCAAGTGCGTGCATGAGAAAGAGAGGATGGAAAGCATGGGAAGTCTAAATTTATTGGGAATTGCCTGTTTGCCTTCTTTTGTCAGATCAGATCCATTTGGGTCTAAAACAGGATCCCATTAGAATTTATGTCTTAAGACGGTTGGTCCTTGTTGCATTCCAATGAGCCTAGGTTAGGTTTGGGATTTAGGAGGCTCGATTAGGTCTAAGTTTAGTTAAAGTCAAAATTGGTTAAACATGGTAGGCAGGCTCGTTAAAAAATCTAGTATGCCCAAAAGGTGTTGCAAAAAAAATCTCAAAAATTAAGGAATTAATCTAGACATCTTACTCAATGTATGAATCAGATTTCAGGGTGATGGGACTTGTATTTTAGGAATTAAAAATCAGATAAGTTGCAGGTTGGTATTGGGTAAAACAGACCCCGTTTGTAAAATTAATATTTCCTTACAGAGATATGATAAAATTCTGGTTTTGGGATGGTCTAATATAGATATCCTAAGGGCATTTGAGTCAAAGTTTTTAGGTCCAAATGACTAATGGTTTGCGCAAGGCAACTTATGCAAATTTGACAAAAATCCAGCTATGTCAAAAGCATATTCTGGATAGTTTTAGTCTTAGGAAGGTTTTAGGCTTAAGTGAAGCTTAGGAGAAAGGTTCAGACAGTGTGATTAGCAACCAACAGAGTACCTTGTACAAAGTTGCCTCTATCTAGAATGTGTACTACTAATGCGGCTATTGTTGGGGTAGAACCTCCCCAGCATTCCTCTTCCACTCATCAGCCTCCTTGAAGAATTGTTTGATATAATTGTTCATCCTTCCACAATAAATACAACCACCCGTATCACGAGGGCACATCTATCCAGTATGAAAATGATGGCACTTTTTGCGCCTTTGATTTGGTCTCTACTATTGCTCAAATCATCTATCTTGCTTCTGCTTTTTGGCAGGTGGAGTGAAATTCTTCTCACCCGAAAACTACTGCTTATGGGTCTCACCATTACCCACATCTTAGGATGAAGGTTCTAAGGCTCGAGAAGGTATTTGTCATCTAGGGTTGGCCAGGGATCCACGGAATCGGTTGGGCATAGTTGATTCCTCTAAGTAGTTGGTGCAGTCCACACAAACCGAATATAGTTAGATGTTTGTTCGTAGTCCTTAGGCAACTCAAATCCAATGAGGATCTAAACACCTTCGATCGGCAAATGAGAGCCCTTAGAAAGGGTGAGACGAGTCAAGGAGGAAGGGACTCGCAAGGGAGTAAGGAAGAGAGAAAGAAGAATGTCTACTAGGGAGAGGGTGTGAACTAAAGAGAGTGAGATGGATTGGAGAGAGAGAGAGACTTCTATGCAAATTTTCATATCAAAATACACCAAAATGATCCCTTATATGTAGGCTTAGGTGAGCTTCATTAAGGCTACACTTCATATAAAGCAAAATAAATTAAAAAATACCTAAACCTAGTTAAGCCTAAATTGACAATATGTAATGCCCCAAAATTTTAACCCGAAAACATGGCAATTTTTTTTAAACCGATCCTCTATTATAAGAAACAAAAATATAGTGAAAACCCCATTTGGTTAAGAATCTTGGGTGGGTTATAGGTACACAACTAAAATTAAACCATAACATGTATCTATTAATTTAAAATCATCATCCATAACAGAGTTTAAATAATTTAAACAACCCAAGTAATAATAGGTGTCCAAACAAATCCAGAACCCAACAATTGGCCCTTAGCACACCCCGCAGCATCCTGTTATCGCATCCAACATGCCTACTCATTACCTGTGTTAATAATATATGGGGTCAGACTCCATCTGAGTCTCCTGTAGAATAACACTAACAATGAATCACATATAGTAATTAGAATATAAAAAATATGCATTTAACACAACAATCGTGCTAAAATTTAAGCATATGATTCACATAAATATATTCATGTATAGGATATCAATTTAAACATGCTCATGCTTAGCATTTAATTATTCAGGGTATGTCTATAATCTATGTGTAAGTACATACAAAGTAAGGTATATGCAACCATTATGCATAAGCAGTTATGTAACTCCCCAAAAATTTTAACCTTAATTATTATTTAAATATTAAAATTTTGAGACCAATTTTTTTTTTATAAGTATAAGTAAATTAGATCTTATAATGCAGAAACGGTTTTAAAAAATGGTTAAGACTTTGGGTGGGGTTACACTAAAGATAACAATCAAATCAAAATATATGGGATATATACATTTCAAACCACGTATAATATGAGACTGAAATATGAAGAGTTTTAATTTTATTTCAAATCATAATATAAAAACAATAGTTTAGTCTCTACATGATCAAGCATTTAAAGGTAAAGACATAATATATTATTCATCAATCGTCAAGTGATAAACAAGAGAACAACGTCCTATGAGTCATGAATTTCAAGCATTCGAACATAAAGCATTTAAAAACATTTCATCACTTAATATTTTATTCAACCTTAACTCACATAATAAAGCATAATCTATATGCATTCAAGTCATACAAGTTATCGCATATATATATATATATATATATATATATATATATATATATATATATATGCATCTAAGATAATTAGATCATTGCATCATTTTTAAATGCATTCATAATTCCTATAAACAATAAGTCAAATCACATTTAACAATTTCAGCATGAAACACATGCATATACCTTCTAAGTAATTTAGTTAGATATTCATGATACACATCAATTATGATACATAGGTGTGATATATTTACTCAGACAATCATAATGCAATCATTTACAATGAAACTATGTAGGCATAATGTATCATTCACCTAATAAGTCAAAACTAGTCATTTGTAAGCATGATATGTCATTTACCTATACATTAATATAAGTATAACAATAATAACCTTATATCAATATCTAAAATCAATAAGGATCTGATTTTCACATCTGAGTTCACTATATAATCATGCTACAACAGAAAAGTCAAATCTATAGATTCATAACTAGCTATCTCAATCAACTTATAAGATCATCATAATTCATTATAATATTTTATTTAATTATATAAATATTCACAAGATCCATGCTAGATCGCATGGTCTGAAAAATGTACAACCTCATAAGGAATTATCGCCCTAGACGGATGGTTTACTTGATCTTAAACAATGTACTTCCTCACAAAAAAATACCATCTTTACGGGCTACCTACTCTTTGACAATGCACTTTTTTATAGAGACTTATCGCTCTAGCCAGATTACCTGATCTGGTCATGCACACCCTCACAGCGAATTCTTTGAGAACAGTTTCTCAACGGGTACCATATCTAGTGAAAACTATTGTGGTACATGAATTAATACAATTAACTATTATCAAGGTTGATGGCCACCACCACGAGCACAAGCATGTATACAATTAATATTCATCACATCATACATCACTTCACATGATACTTAAATCATAAAATCACATATTTAACCAATAAGGTTCTATAAACTATAGTTCACTATTGAACTTAAACATTTATCACATGCATTCATAATTTTATATCACGTAACATTTAAATCATATCATACATAAGCATATTATCCTACGCGTCATATCATCGCCATAAGGAATATTGCATTTCGTAAATTAAACCTTGAAGCATGCATAAACAAAACATGAGCTCTATGCATACATACGTGAACATGCACATTTTATAATACAAAGCAACTAAACCTCAACATACGTAACTCCTACGTAGTTTGAGTTATGCACACAGGATTCAAGTCATATATGCATTGTTTCACCACATGAATCAATATGCAAAGCAAGCATTTCATGCATAATGTGTCTCACACATAGTATATATATATATATATATATATATATAGCATTCACACAAATTATGGTTCGTTCATGAGAGCACGGGACATATCAGTCTATAAATAACAGTATTTGCATAATTCTATCATGAACATGATTCTATCGCTCATGTTTTCGTGCATGATAATATAATTATTATTTTACACTAGTATTCAATTTGGTCATGTCAAACACACCAATTTATGAAACATTCATTCACATAAATGCATGCTCAAACATGTACCTTCAACAAATACACTCTATATTCTGCTATCCAAAATCATGATGAGCATGATCTCCAAACTACAATAAGAAAATCACTTCTATTTCTATGCATTCAAATCATGCTCGGCATGATCTCTGATCTACAATCACAACACTCCTAGTTATCCACAACTAAGTGGTGTGTGTGAGCATGAAAGTGTTGCATAAAATAAAAATAAATTTATTGGGTGATGCATTTGTACCATGGGCATTTACCCGATTTGCATTTCGCATTGCATTGCATTCAATGCATATTGGCTTATAGTTGTTTTGATATTTAACGTAAGTATCACATTTTTAGTATATCCTACACTCACATCAGTTAAACATATAGGCAACCATAGTACTCCTAGATATCCACAACTACATGTGGTGTGTGCACATAACTTGTATTTTTAATTCAATGAAGTATTTAGCGCAACATCATGCTTACACAATTAGTGCCTAAACATGCTCTTTATAAGTTCAGTTAAGGAAACTTACTTTAATAATGTGATGAATAATAAATCGAAACCCAAAAGACTGAGGAGTTTCAAAATTCGCAAAGGCTGCTCAAGCAACGATGCACTAAACACTTGGTGTGTGGTCAAAAATGCCAAAAGCTTTAAAATTGTGAAATCCCCGAAAATCCAGAAAGATAGGGTGATGAACCACCAATAAATATTAACTGTTGAGCAGAAGACACTGCATACACAAACATCTCCATCTCACCAAATTTGGTTACTGTAAAATATAGATTAAATATTTTAAATAGTACTTTTGATTAAAATAACCACAATGCTCCTTGGTTAAAAATTAAGATTTTTAACTTGCTAAATTCATCTAATAAATTCCAAAATTCAATGATATCACACAAATATTTTACAAAACTCTTAAAAACATGTTTTTGATTAGAAGTAATATAATTGATTGTTAAATATCTGAAATAGTTTTAAAAATACTATTTTTGCCCTTGTTAGCCAGAAATGAGTAATTGAGCATTTAAACACCAATAAATGAGATTTAAATGATAGGAATACATTTATAACTTGAACATAAAGATGAATTATTTATTTATTAATAATAACCAAAATTCACAAGTTTTACATTCTACCCCCCTTAAAAGAAATTTCGTCCTAAAAAATTATATAATCATTCAAACAGGAGGAAGTATTTATCAGGTTATTGACCTTTCATACCCAAACCATCTAGAGAAGAAAAGATCACACAATAAATATCAGTCTTAGGCATATTTCTAGGTTCATATCAACAATATTTCAAATATCACATATCATACAGGTTTTTCATATTTAATATTGACACATTTCATATATGTGCATCAACAAAATTTACAAATGGATATCATACCCATGAAGGTCGTCTTACTCGCATCTTATGGTCACTGTTACCAAACTACTCTGATACCATTTGTAACACCCCCAAAATTTTAACCTTAATTATTGTTCAAATATTGAAACCAATTTTTTTTTATAAGTATAAGTAAATCAGATCATATAATGTGAAAACGATTTTCACAAAATGGTTAAAACTTTGGGAGGAGTTACATTAAAGATAACAATCAAATCAAAATATACAGAATATACATATTTCAAACCGCGTACAATATAAGACTGAAATATGAAGAGTTTTAATTTTATTTCAAATTAGAGTATAAAAATATTACTTTAGTTTCTACATGATCAAGCATTTAAAGGTACGCCGATATACCCAAGCCGAAGCTCGAAGTACGTGGCATAAAAATATTTCTCTGATTCTAAGGTAATGGCTCCCAACATCCTTGAGCACCTACCGATATACCTCAGACTATGGCTCTTAGGCACATGGTAGGGGGGCGCTAACCCAAATAAGTGGTTCAGTTGTGAAGCTCTCTCCCAAACTATGGTTCAGTGAGACAGCCCAGCAACGTGAAGACCGAGACAATATAGGTAGGGATGTTTTAAAAAACATGCTCAACATGCAATAAAACCAGATGTTTTTAATGCAAGTCCTAAAGAGATAGATTTTAAATGAAGAGAAGTATACACTTGCATACATTGTTTGCATTCAGTTCCTAGAGTTGAAGAGAGTTGTATTTCAGACCTAAGTCTAAGTGAGCATGCGTAAATCTCCTCAATATGATCCTACCAAACCATACTTAGATCCTATATGCATTATGTCAACTTAGGACAAAGTCTAGGCTCCTAAGGTTTGCATGGAAATGAAGCTGACATTTGTAGAATAAAGATTTAGATAATATCAAAGTAAAGCAAAAATGCATAAATTCGACCGGACAAAGACAGGTCCCATCACGATCGTCAACTTCTGTGATCATTGCAAATTTTTTTCTCTTGTTTCTCTCTTTTCCTTCTCTTAGCCTTTCTAGCCTATATTCCCTTTTTTAAGGAGAATAAAAGATAGAAAAGAAGAAAGAAAAGAAAAGAAAGAAGAAAGAGGAACTCTTTTGCAAAGGTCTCACTTGACCTAATTTTTAAAAATGTTTTGAAATTACTCGCTTCCGTTTTAAATTTTTGCGGGAAAATGGAGAGATGAGATTCGCTCATCGGTACAAGGTTCGACCGTTCCTGGTGTCTTTACCAAAGGTAATCAAACCAATGATTGAATCTATGCCTTTTGATTTGCTTAAATATTGTCTAAGAATTTATTTCAAGTCTAAATGCACAAAGTATCATGCTAGTGCAATGCAAATGTAGAAATGTATGCTTTTGATAAAACAGTTTAGAAATTTGGAATTTTTCAAGTGATTCTGAAATAAATTTGATAATGGAGTGAAGAAATGATTCAAAGGTTTGAAATTGATTTGAAAAAGTTATATTTTGAATCTAACTTAGAATTTGAAATATATCTGGAAAGAGAGACTTGAATTTTCAAGTCTTGGAGTGATCAGAATTTGGAAAGATAAGCTTTTAGACGAAGAGAAAAGAAATTTAGAATTGGAATTTTGAAATAAGAGTGAATTTTCAAAGTCAGAATGGACTTTGAATTTGGATCGATTTTCAAGAATCGATTTTGAAAAAGGAAATTTTGAATTCATAACCTAAAACAAGAATTGAATTTGAATTTAGACTTGAGAAATAGATTTGAAATTGGCTTTGGAAATGGGAGTTGGGAATGGAACTGGATTTTTAAATCTGAAATAGAATTTGATCTGAAATCTAGAATCTTAGATGGATTTGAATCCGAAATATAAATCCTAAATGGAATTGGATCCGAAGTCTGGAATCCAAGATGGAATTTGAATCCAGAATTTGGAATCCTAAATGGAATTGGATCCGAAGTTTGGAATCCAAAAATGGAGTTGAATCCGAAATCTGGAATCCTAAATAGAATTGGATCCGAAGTTTGGAATCCAAAAATGGAGTTGAATCCGAAATCTGGAATCCTAAATAGAATTGGATCTGAAGTCTGGAATCCAAAATGGAGTTGGATCCGAAGTCTGGAATCCTAAATGGAATTGGATCCGTAGTCTGAAATCCAAAATGAAGTTGGATCCGAAGTCTGAAATCCAAAATGGGGATTGGATTTGAAAATTTGAATCCAAGGTGGAACTGGGTTATAAATCTAGAATCCAAGATGGAATTGGATTTTGAAAATCCAACCAAAAAAAATGGGACTTTGAAGATGGATATGGATTTTGCAAGTCCAGTTTTGAATTTAAAAGTAGGCTTTAGACTTAGGAATAATCAAATTTTGAGATTCAGAATCAATCTTAAAAACCTTGATTTGAGAATCAAGACTCAATCTTTAGATAGAACTCTGGAGATTCTAAAGAATAAAGGAAAAACTTGATTTAAAACTTGAATCTTAAAATCAGAATATGAATCGGGAGTTTCAAAGTTAAATTGAACTTTGAAATTTAGTCTAAAATGCTAAATTGATTTTGGAATATAAGAGTGAATGTGAATTTTCAAAGTCAAATGGGACTTCGAATTTGAAATTTGAATTTCGAAATGAGATAGAAAGATGAATTGAAATAGAAATTGAAGATTGATTTGAGAAATGAAGAAGATATTTGAAAGTATACCTCAAAATCACTTGGATTTTGAAAAAAAAATAATGTCTGAAAATATGATGTAATTTTATCCTAAATGATGAATGAATTAAAAGAATTTAAAATTGGATTTTGAAAAGCATATTTCATTCTTTAAGTGAATTAAAATAGGATTGAAGATATAATACACTTCTGACTATGGTCATAAAATGTATTATATAATAATCATATTTAAATTCAAATAAAGAATAAAACACATTTTTGGTGACTTTATAGAGTTTAAAATGAAATTAACTCTCAATATATCCTGACTATGGCCATTGATATATATTTTGAGTTAATTTTAAGCTAAACTCTGATAAATGAAAAATATTTAAAAAATATGATGATTTTTGAAAGAGATCCGGTATGGATCTAATGTTATTCTATAAAAGATGAAAATCATAAGTTTTGTTCACATCTTGACTATGGCCATTGATGCAAATTTTCAACTTAGGATTTAATCACCTTTTATAAAATGGTGCACGTGTCATTCGTGTTTCATCATGGTGGATTTTTGATAAATAAAAGGTAGAATGATATGAAACAAGCAATTTGAGATCTATATGCACATACATTCTAATCTAATATTGAAAATGTAAAATTCTCACTGATACCTAGCTATTATAATTATGAAATTGAAATTTACAATTCTTAAACTAAGAAAGAATTCAACAATTTCTACATATTTCTTGCCAAACAGGGTTAGTACAAATAAAAGATTGCAAAACATAGAGAATGGTGGGAAGTATGAAGCAAAATCTAAGTGCCATGCTTACATTACATGGAAAATGCATATGCATTCACCTAAATGCCTATGGAAATGCAATGACTACCTTTAATGATGAAATGTATATGACTATGCTCATATTAAAAGTATGCATTTACCGAAGATGTATCATGAGTATGATGAAGTATAATGATCTATGTTGATGAAAAAGGGGCATGCATATACAAATGAATATATGAATGCTTAATGAAGGAAACATACCAATTCATGATGGAAGGAGAATGCCTATTCATGAGCTAAGGTGGACAAGGAGGTGCACATGGAAGGAAGGCTTGTTATGACATTGGGGGTATGTAAATGTACATGCTGAAGATGGTAGCTATGTGATGGACTATGTGCAAATGCATATACCACAATGTTGCAGGGAGTGGAGTATGATGGCAATGGTACAAGAAATCGCAACAGCAGTGAAGAAGGTGATGGCACAATATAGTGAAGATAGGGTGGGTGCTAATGTAGCAGATGCACACCTATGATAGTGAAGTGCGAAATGAAAGAAAGAATGCAGGGTGTAGGGAATAACAATATGCAGGTAGTTGATATATGATTGCAGAGTATCATGAACTGAGGTATGCAATTGTTGTGTGTTAATACAGAGATGCAATGTGATAATGTACAGGAAGTGACACTGTGTATCTAGTGAAATAGGTGCAATGGAGATGGTGAGATATTTATGGTGGCAATGGAGAATCATGCTTCATTCAATGATACACTATGTAAGTGATTTATAATATCGCAGCTAATGCATGCAAATGCAATTAATACATGCCAACAAACACATTTTAAATATGAGTGACTTGATTACACCTAGTTGAACCACACAGATGGATACCCTGGTGAATTAAATTCACACTGCAGCTACCTCATATTCAAAGGCACACAACAACAGTTTTGATACAGTCCTCTCAAACAAAACACTTGTTCGCAGCAAATTACTTATACGCAGTCAATCTGATTCGCTGCTAACTGACCCCTGTCAGCAGTCACTGTTGTGACTAATTATGAGTATAAACGAGTGTGTCAAACTGACACATATAGGATGATGACGCAGACTGAATGATATTGTGTTAGTGAATGTGTGAAAATGTTGTGAAGTGTGACACAAGAAAACAGAGTGGAACAAGTACTGTGAAGTGGCAGTGAGATGCAGTGTTGGTATACAAGTGATATTCAGTGTTTTGAAGCAAGCAGAAATCCAAGTGCAGAGATCTGCATTCTACACTCAATGGGAATTGTCTATCATGTAGATCCACCAAAGATGATAATCTCGAAATCCAGTAACCAGGAGCAAAAGCAACAACATGCAGAAGTGCTATAGATAATATCAATTGTCTTCCTTGAGCCTCCAGGACCTCTGACACTTGTCCAACAGGACTAGCAAAAAGCAGGGTGGTCAAAATGACCTCTATCAACGGTGTGACCATGTTCCATTATAATATCAAAAGTCATCTAAATAACTACAGAAGTCTCTTTAAATAAATCAAATTTTTGTGAATTTTGATTCCAGTGAGCAAAAAAAATCAATGAAACAATCATTGCTAAGAGCCGACCGCCTAGGAGAGACTACCCAACATATTCCTAGACTATGCAGAAGACATGGGTATGGATCCAAGAAATCAAGACTGGTTAAATCTTTTTCTCTGTCACAGTGTGTACACCCTGATTTGAAAACCCGACATATATAACAAGGGCAAAATGAACAGCAGATAAAATGACTTGTAGGCAATTTGAATGGCCATGATATACAACATAATGCAAGCGTGTTTTGCCACCTAATTGATCGAACTTCAAGATTTATAATTTAAAATTTGAGAAAACGCAAAAGAAAAACCAATCTCAGAGAAGTCATCTCGCAATACCAGAAATCTTAGGAGCTCAAGTGCATATGAGAAATATGGAAAAGGGGGAAAGAGGCAGCACTCCAGATTCTGGAGATTGCTAAAATTCAGGCCCGCATATTTGTAAGTCAAGCATAGTAGATTGATCTCAGCAGTCAGCAGAGTGACTTCTGGTTTTAGAATCTCTGTGATTCAGAACCTTACAAACTAAATTCCTTATTGATGAGCACAGTAAAGCATTTTGAAAATTTTAAGGTTTAGAAGAGATGACTCCAGCTCGTTAATGGCCAGTTCAACACAAGATCACGACATGAGTCGAACTATTAAAGATAATCATCCAAATGGTCCAATGCAGCAATTCAAGCAGAAAAAGAAAACCAGAAGAAAGTTCAAAGACAATGTGCTCATGAGATTCAAATGAATGCTTGATAATGAACACCTTGTTAACACCCTAACAGCAACATTGTAGCACCAGGTCAATTTGTTGTGAATCCCATCAAATTGAACCAACATAAAGACTTTGCTTAGGCCATCAGTGGCAACAACTTGACTTGCAATAAACATATAGCAGAGTTATGGATTACTCTTAGTAACAATGACCTGATCTACACAACGAATCAACCTCTTCAAATATCTTCAGAAATAGTCACTACTGTGACTGATAATGCGTTGGAATATGGTGATATGGTTGTTGTTGTACAACCACAACTGATACATACCCGAGTGGTAAGAGTAAATGCAATGATCGCAATGCACACAAAAATGAGGAACAGATGCAATATGTCAGATTTGTGATCTGGAAACCACCAAACACGAGTGAACAAGAATTCTTAGGCCTACAACTATACAATTAACACCACATCAATAGTGGTTTTATCAAATTCACATTTGCTACAAAGTTTAGCATACACAGATAGAGAGATACAATGAAACCAATGTGATTAATTTTTGTGAACTCAAAAGAGGGACGAAAACAGAAGGATATATATATATATATATATATATAAACAGGTAATCACAGTTAAAAGACAATCAGCGAAAACCAGAAATCGAACATTCAAAGAAAGATCAAAATATAAACAGGGATTTGAAAATTAGAAGAGAAGTCAAGATATAGACAAGAAATCGAAGATCAAAGAGGAAATTGGAACAAAGAGTGGAAAAAATGAAGCAATATACAGATTGGAGTGCAATGCCCAGGCGAATCAGTGATGTCATTATGAGGCATCACCGATTACCAACATGTAAGGTGATCATAGATGTGAACCATATCAACGAATGCAATGGATTTTTAACGTCTGATGCCATTGGTGGTGGTTAATCCTATATGATGCAATGCATAAATAAAACAAGGAATCAAAGATGAATTAGAAATCAGAATGAACATGATAATCAGAAACACAAATAAGAAATCACAAATAATCAGACAATTAGAATGAAACAAAACAAAAGATCAGATGTAAGCAGGTATTCAAAACCCGCGAAAATCAGAGAGACTCAAAAAATGATTTACAAAAGAAAAAAAACATGTTGGAATCTGAAATTCCATTGATTTTGCTCTGTGTGAGCCAATACTGTAATATGCAGATAGGCATTACACGTGAGACTCATTACACAGGAAAAACTCAGAAAGATAAAAAAAAAAGATAAAAAAAAAGAGGGAAAAGGAAATGGCATGAAGGTATAAGAGAAGGAAAATAGAAGAAGGAAATAGAGAGAGGGACTTATGACTTATGTGATCGAGTAGTGATGCTCCCTCTGAAGGTTGAAGATGGATCCGCCTTTTTTAGTCGATCAGGAGAGAAAAACCAGAAAGATGGAAGAAAAAGGTAGAGGGGAAGGGATCAGAGGGAAAAAGGCTTTCAGAGGGCTCGGTGGGGGTGAGAACGGATGGGGTCGATCGATATAATGGATGAGCGGAGACCGGATGCCTTTAGCCTTCCCCTGCGGTTGCTTATATAGAAGTTGGACGAAAGATCGAGAAGGGGACGACAGTTTGGCGATCGATGGACAAGGTGTGAGGGATGCTGATCAAATGGTGGATTGATCGATCAAGAGGGGAAGAAGGCAGATGGGGGGGGGGGGAGCGTTGGAGATGAACAGGAGAGGAAGAAGAAGATGATCCAAGGGTTGATGGAGCCCTCTTCTGCGGTTTCACCTCGGCAACGGGAGGCCATTAGGCTATTTGCTGTTCTGGCCCCTCCAAGTCTGAAAATTTTCAAAACAGTGTCATTTTTTCTCGTAATTTTCAGTAATTTCGAGTAATAAACTAGAATTTTGAGTGAAAAATGACTCAATTATTTAGAAAATGGGGGGCAGGGGCAAAAAGGGAATATTTATAAAATTTTGAAAATTTTGGGGTGTTCACACACTTTTAGGCTATTTTCAGAAATCATGGCATATTTTTCAAAAGTTTTCTAAGTATTTCCCCCTTTTAGAATCAAATGAACTATATTCAATATATATTTGTGGTCATAGTCAGAGATATGTGGTGAATATATTTTATTTAAATTCTATAAGGCACAAAAAAATCCTTTTTATCAATGATTTTTCATAAATTCTTCAAAAAATATTTTCTCAAGACGGCATTCATGCATTATCTAGGTTAGACTACATCATGAAAAGACTTTCACAGGGCCACACACCCATCTCTTTTGATATTTTTTAAATTTCATATCAGAAAAAAATCGACTTTCTCTAAGTCTTTCTCCTCAGAATCGATTTTCTCATAAACCCCTTTGATTTTCAAGAAATTTTCATTTTTTTCTGAGTCCAATTCATGATTCTTCAGAATTATTTTCCAAATGTAGCTCACGATTTTCAAGGTATTCCCTTTTTCAAGTATTTCAAATATTCGAAGCATACATCTGTGATCATTGCAAAAATTTTCCTATGGTTTCCTCTTTTTCTTCTCTTTGCCTTCCTAACCTCTATTCCCTTTTTGAAGGGGAATAAAAGATAGAAAAAGAAGCAAGAAGAAAAAAGAATAGAAAGAGAGAGAAACTCTTTTGCAAAGGTCTCACTTGACCTTAATTTTGAAAATATTTTAAAATTACTCGCCTCCATTTTTAAAAATTTGTGAAAAAATGGAGAGACAGGATTTGCTCGTCGGTACGAGGTTCGATCGTTCCTGACGCCTTTACCAGAGGTAATCGAACCAAGGATCGAACTTATGCCTTTTTCTTTGCCTAAATATTGTCTAAGAATTCATTCTAAGTCTAAGAATGCACAAAGAATCATGTTTGTGCAAATGCAAAGATGTATGCTCTTTTGAGAAGAATAAATCCAAATTTTTTGGGATTTTTCAAGTGATTTTTGAAATAATTTTGAAGATGCTTGAAGAAAATGATTCAAAGGGTTGAAATTGGTTTGAAAAAGTTGGATTTTGAATTTAACTCAGAACTTGAATAATGGATCTGGAAGAAGAGACTTTAAAGTTCTACGTCTTGGGATAATCAAAGATTTTGAAAGTAGCTCTTGGATTTAAAGAAATGAAGAGAAAAGGAGAATTTGGAACTGAGGTAAAATTTAAAGTAAGAATGAGATTTCAAAGTTAAAATGAGCTTTGAATTTGAATTTGAATTTGATTCTCAAAAATCAATTTTGAAAAGGGATCTTTGATCTTGAGTTTTGAATTTAGAACCTGTAATAGGAATCTGAATTTGGAAATGGAATTTAGACTTGGAAATGGTTTTGGAAATAGAAAATTGAAAATTGAAATCCATACGAGGTTCGAAAATGGAATTGAGTTTGGAATTGAAAATCAAATTGGAAAATGGGATTGGATTTGAAAATATGAATCCAAGGTGGGATTGGATTTGAAAATCTAGAATCCTAGATGGAATTTGAAAAATTTAGAATTGAAATATGGAATCCAAGATGGAATTGGATTTAAAAATCTGGAATCCAAGATGGAATTGGATTTTAAATCTGGAATCCAATATGAAATTGGATTTGAAGTCTTGAGTCCTAGATGGAATGATATTTGAAATCTGGAATCCAAGATGGAATTGGATTTTTGAAATCCGGAATTCAAGATGGAATTGGATCTGAAATTTGGAATTCAAGATGGAACTTTAAAATTTGGAATTGGATTCAAGAAATCCAGATAGATCTTGAAGATGGATTTGGATTTGGGAATCTAGATTGAATTTGATTTTGGAAGTGGATTTGAGAAATCCAAGTGGAATTCAAAAATGTGGAGTTGGATTTGAGAAATCCTTATTGAATTTAAAAAAATGGACTTGAATTTAGCACTGATCTTAATCTCAAGGTGATTTGAAGATTAAAAACTCATAAGATTTCAAAAGAACTTGGGCATTTGAGAACTTGAAGTGAAGAATAGAAAATAAACTTGGTTTAAAACTTGAATTTTTGAAATCAGGTGATGAATATAGGATTTCAAAGTTGAATTGAACTTTGAAATTCAATCTGGAATATTGAATTGAATTTGAAATTGAATCCTAAAAATGAATTTGGAATTTCAAAGTTGAATTGAACTTTGAAATTTGATTTGAATTGGAAATTGAATTTTGAATTTTGAATTTTGAATTTTGAATTTTGAATTTTGAATTTTGAATTTTGAATTTTGAATTTTGAATTTTGAATTTAGAGATGAATTTGAAATTTCAAAGTTAAATTGAACTTTGAAATTGGAATATTGAATTTTGAAAAATAAGATATAATTGAGAATTGGAAGATGAATTTGAATAAGAATTGAAGTTTGATTTGAGAAATGAAGAAGATATTTGAAGAATCATCTCAAAATCACTTGGATTTTTTAAGAAAATTTGAAATAATACGAAAATATGATGTAATTCTATCCTAAATGATGAATGAATTAAAAAATTTTGAAAATTGGATATTGAAAAGCATATTTCATTCTTTAAATGAATTGAAATAAGATTGAAGATATAATACATTCCTAACTATGGTCATAAAATATATTATAAGATAATCTATATTTAAATTCAGATGATGAATAAAATACATTTTGGTGTCTTTATAGAGTTTGAAATGAAATTAACTCTCAATATATCCTGACTATGGTCGTTGATATATATTTTAAGTTAATTTCAAGTCAAACCCTGATAAAGGAAGAAGAATTCAGAAAATATGATGATTTTTGAAAGAGATCCAGTTTGGATCCAATTTTATTCCATAAAAGATAAAAATCCTAAGCATTGTCCACATTTTGACTATGGCCATCAATGTGAATCATTTGCTTCGAATTTAATTACCTTTTATTAGAATGGTGTACATGCCATTCGTGTTACCATTCATGAATTTTTGAAATAAAAAAAATGATATGAAATAGATAATTCATGCTATTTACATGCTCATACATTCTATTCTAAGCCGGAAATATAAAATTATCATTAATATCTAGCTATGACAACTTCTGAAGTTGAAAGTTACAATTCCTAAACTAAGAAAGGAAAATGACACTTTCCACATATTTCCTGCAAAAGGTGAGTTAGTACGAGATGAGTATAAGAAGAAGTATCATTTCTGAAATCTAAGATGCCAATGATGGAATGGTTATGACTATGCTCTAATGAAATGCATCGTGGATGGGCAAGCATATACATTGGAATATATTAAATGAGTGAATGAATGTCTAAAATGCATATGTGATATGCTATGGGAAATGCAAATGTATGTATGATATGCAGGGGAAGATATGGGAATGCATCAGGATAGTGGTGAGGGCAAGTGTTGGCACATTGGAGAATGCACTAGGTACATACTAGGTGACAGGGGAAGATGCTGATGCACAGGTGACATGTAGCAGGATACCCCAGTGGAACTGCATCAAATTGGTGTAGAGGCTATGAAGGAGGTAGGTATTGTGTTGGGAATACATGCTATGCAATAGAAGTGCACAGGGGAAAATGAAGACATAGTAATAGATGTAGGTGGTGATGTGTGAGGATGGGCGCCACAAGTAGAGCTTCAGCAGTTGTGGTTGTTATAGGGATAACATGTGCTGCCAGATAAGTGCAGTGAAGAATGGGGTGACTAACAGGTGCAACAGTGTAGTGGAATTGGGGATATATGTTGTTAGTGGTGGAATGCAATGAGGTAAGTGTAGGAAATTGAGCAGTGTTGTGATTGTGGTACATATAATGGTGAATGAAGATGGAAGGATGTATTTCTGTGTAGCAGTGAATGCTAGCTGTTGCTGCATGATACTAATGTAGGTAAAGAAGTGGCATACAAATGATAACCGTGATGTAGTAAGAAGAAACAAAGATGTTGCAAGTAGTGGAGTGCTTATGGTGAGTGTACAACGTGTGGGAGGTGCTGAATATAGATTGCTCAGAGCAAACAGGCTTAGAGCCTTCTAGAAAGAATGTCAATATATGTTGAACAAGTGAAGGATCCTCTGCCACCAGCTCATTCATTCCAAATTCCAACACACCATCTCTGTGAGAAAAGCATACAATAGTTTGAATACAGTCGCTCTTGACTAATAGTGAATGGGTGAATTCTTTGCTGGTTGCATAATGAGCATCATAAGGCTAGATGTGACAACCTCCTGTAAATGTTCTTCCCGGCATCCCTTGACCAGAAGCGAGAACAAAGGATATGCAAACCAAGTAGATCCATGCTACGATTTTCAGGAGATGATGCAGGTGATGTACAATAGAGATAAGGTGGACCAAAACCATAATGAGAGGCTGGGACAGATAGTGCAACATGCGGCTATTGATGTTCTTTTCAAGACCCTTGTCATTACAACCATATTGCACAAAATCGAACCATGTAACTTGGATGAATATTAATCACAGACAAACTTGCAAAGCAAGGATGGAAAGATAAATTCTGAATGGTGAAAAACAAACAATATATCCAAATTTTCGAGCTGATCATGCATGATATCATCTAAAATTTGTTCCCCCATGATATCATTTCATAACTCTACCTATTCATCTGCTATTGGATTGGAGGCTGATGCACAATGTATAATGAACACGCAAAGGAATGCAATATATAATAAACCAAAACTTAATCAGCAAAACATATCTCATGGTGCATTGAAATCTGGTTTAAAACTAATACTTCAAAGTGTTTTCAGCAAAACCCAAAGCCTGGTTTTAAACTTCAGTGAATCAGACGATCAAGTGTCATATATCAAGGGAAATTTCAAAGCTATTTCCACTTTCTAGTAATGCATCGGGCTTGTGATGCCATTGTGCAGGAACAAAGAGACAATTTTTGGCATTCTAGATTTTGCCTTTTCTACAATTCTCCAATCTCTAATTATTTTCACAACCATTCTGGTAAGCAATTGATCCTGAGCATATGACCTTCAAACAAAATATATTCAACTTTATAATGGCAATCAAATTAATGCCTCCAAGATTCTAATCAGAGCTTTTGAAAGGGGACAAGTTCAAGGGTTCAACAATCATCAAACTGACAATTGTCAAACTTAAAATTTGCAACTAGAGTCAAAGCAACCTGAAATCAGACAATCATGCGCAGGCTCAACATGATGAAACTAGATTTAAAATCATACATTAATTGTAAATGAATGCACAGGACCGATACTACAATCATAAAGTTAGAAACATAATCAGACAAATCGAACACAGGGAGAGATGCTTGTTGGGACGATCAGATGGTGACTTCTCCCCAGATCCAGCATAGATGCTAAATTTCATGACTACCTGCTCTGATTTCGCAGCACTCTGCTAAATCCAACGATGCTATACGAGGCTATCTTGGATACGATCAAATGAAAGCGAATTTTAACTACCAACGTTATGTGTTGTTACCATCAAACAATTGTTGTAGATTTAACAAAGGAAGAGGGGCGAAACCCATGAGGATGCAACGGATAAATATAGCCATATTTGATAAAAAATGGTAAACACAAGGATCTAGAGGCAGTATGATAACGACAGTTTAAATCAAAAGAGTGGGTGAAAATGAAGAAAACATGATCGATAGATCAATTAGATGTAATCCAAAGTAGAAAAAAAATAAGACTACTGTGAGCAATCTAATGTAACAAAAATTCAAGGCAAGGATGAAATATGGTAAACTGGAACAAATGAAATATAATCCGATGTTGCAAAAGACAGATAATAAATAAAATATAATAAAAAAAGAAAAAAAAAGGGAAAAATAGGGAATTAGGTGTTGGAATCGATGGATTCTGTTAATGTTGCACAGGGCTGTATTGGGATTGTTATAGACAATCCAATGCTATCCAAGGTGCCTTAATGGGGATCGAAAACAGGAAATCAAAAGAAAATTTCAGAGGAAGCTAAGAAGGAAGAGGGGTACTCGCCTGGTTTTTGCAAAGGGATTTGATGTCCTTCAAACAACTGTAGAGGAGGTGGCTTGAGAGATCGCTCTTCAGCTCTTGCAGGAGAAGCCTCAGAGAAAGAGAAAAGAGAAGTGGAGGAGAGGGGTGATGAGAAAACTCGATCGATCGGGCTAATGCGGGATCAGGTGCGAATGGGGAGGCAGAGAACATATTACCGATGAGGAGGCATGTGACTTCTGTTTTATAATAGAAGGTTGTTAGGCCTTCTTCAAAATTGGTCCCTTTCGGTTTTGAAATTTTCAAAATAGTGGTTGTTTTTCAAAAGGGTTTTCTCAAAAAGGTTTTCTCAAAAAGGGGTTTTACAAAAAGACTTTCAAAAAGAGGTTTCTAGGCTATCTTTTTCTTAATTTCTTTTTTTTTTCTTTTTCTAATTTTTGTTCTTTTCTTGGCATTTTCTGTATTTTTTTGTGTTTTTGAAATAAAAGCTCTTGAAACTATGGGAAAACAAAGGATTTTAAACTATTTTTGCAAAATTTAAAAATATTTACAAAAGAAGGATTTTCTGAGAGTTCAGGGTTATTCTTTGAAGATTTCTTCAGAAAATGGGTTTGGATTCGAGTTTTGAGGAAATATTTGAGTTTTGCACCTCGAATCGAGAAATATAGAGCACTGGATCCAAATGAATATTGGATGGACTGTCTGAGCCATTCAGAAACTATTTTTGGTATTTTTGTAATTTCAATTTGAAAATTGGATAATGAGGCTCAAATTTGGATCTTGATACTAGATCTGGATCTGAAATTGAGTCAGATATAGAAAATGGATTTGAATTCAAGTGAATTTGAGAAATAACTGGAATTTAGATCGAAATTGACTCAATTTATTTAGAAAATGGAGGTCAGAGGCAAAAAGGGAATTTTTATAAAATTTTGGAAATTTTGGGGTGTTCACAGATGCCCCTCTTTGCTACTAAACCGGTTGAAAGCCAAGCTTAGTGGCAAAGAAAATACTCCAAATTTTGAAAATGTCCCAGTTAGAAGATCTGAACTGGGTGTAGAAGAATTTATTTTGAAAACATTATTCTCAGGCTTAACACCTTATCTTGAATGGTTTTGAGGAGACGAAATCATCGAAAATAATATAACTTGATGACAGAAAATAAAAAAATCGTGATGGGACTTTGGTTGAATATCCCAGAATGGTAAGAATAGGAATTTTGATCATGTCTCATGGGTGAGACAAGATAAGCTTTTTGGAACGACTCAGGTTTTAGCCCTTAACCTGGATGGGATGAAGATATATCAAGATGAATTTCAGGTTTTATCCTTACCTGAATGGGAAAGGAATACACAAAGACCTTGATGGGACATTTTTTGAGAAAAATACCTCATGAGATAAAGATCAAGTATGATCCTTTCTTGGATGGATATACAAAGCATGGATTCCACGACGGAGAAAACCATGATGGGATCGGGAGAAATGCCTTGTCAGAATGAGGAATCTCGCTGGAACGAGGCTTAGGTTTAACCCTAACCTGAACGAAAGATACCTCATAGAAAAATGAGGTTAAGGCTTAACCCTTAACCTGAGAGGGACGATACCTCGAGGAGCGAGGTTCAGGCTTAACCCTTATTCTGAAAGGGACGACCATACAAAATCCTCGAACGAAGAAACCATGATGGGACCCTTGAAATTTGGACTAACAAATCCGAGAGGGGTTTTGCGAAAGGAAGAAAGGGGGTTCCCTAAAGCTTGGAGAAGGGATGATCTTGGGCGTCTCATTGCTGAGACTAAATCAACTTTTAAAACAAATGACCTTTCGCAAAAACAGTTCAGATTTAACCCTTAACCTGAGCGGGATAAATACCTCGAGAGGTGTGGCAACTCTTTTTGAAAATATGCACAATGCTAGGTTGCATCAAAATAGATATTGAATATTTATTTTATTTTTGCATTGCTAGAAAATTTTGCCAATATGGTGAAATTGTAGTTGATTTAGATGCTTGAAAATGTGCACGTATGTGCAAAAGACATTCTCTCTTTTACCTAGAGTATTTCCTCCAACGAGGTTAACTCCTCGGTCTTAAGAGTCAAATTCAAATTTTAGCGCTGATGATTTTCTTCAAGGAAGCTATCTATTTCCCTGATATGAGAAGAGAAGAAATATTCTTAATTTCATAAAAGCAAGTAGTGAAAAGATATTGATAAAAGAATTTTTTCATAAGAAAAGTTGATTTCTGGCAATTTTGGCAGTTTGATACTTGGGGGTTTTCCCATGATGATCCTTTTGCATTCTTTTTGAGACATTGAGCTTTCTTGGGTTTTGGGGAGAAGTTTATTACATCATCCTTCATTTTAGAGATGTCCTGACTTTTTTTTTTTTGCTGTGAAGGGTACGTCACAAACTCCTTCATCTTGAAGATGCTTCGATCCTTCTTTTTCTCAGGAATTATACTAATGATATTGTTTCTTGGGTTGAGAATCTTTTGATGATAGCAGAAATCAAATATCCTTTAGGGTTTGTCGGGAGGTTCATCACATTCACCTTCATCTTGACGTTGATCTGAACTTTCCTTGGAAGGATCCGTTACAAACTCCTTCATCTCGGAGATGATCTAAATCTTCTTTGGCCCCAGGGGTCTAGCTCGCATATTCGTCTTCAACTTGACGACAATTGAGAGATCTCTTTTGCAGATATTTGATTGCAGCTTAAATGACCGACGAAATGATTGAGTGAATTCTTTTTATCGCTCAGGATATTTTCACTGCCTTACTGCCAGAAGAATAATCTTTAAGAATGTTGTCATAGCTATGATCAATATCAATTCACTTATGACTTTTCAACATCATTGAATATTTCTTTCGCTAATCATACCAAGGATATTTCTTATGTCCTTTTGGTTGATCAACAGAGAAAATATTTGAATTTTATCTTTTTTCGCAAAAAGTTTCACCTTTTTGGAAAGAATACTAGAGGTAATATGAGGTGATTCTCTTGTGCAATAAAAATATTGGAATCAAAAAATATTTTTAGCAAATTGACAAAGTTTTCGAGAATCCTTTGTGAAATAATCACTCAATATCAATTATGATAGGACCTCGAGCTAAAATTTTGGAAGAAAATACCATGGAAACATTGGTTTTATTAAGAACAACATCGATTCAACCAGGATTCAACCTAAGAACCGCAAAGAATATTGTATCAGTAGAGATTCAACCCACAAATCGATTTTTTGATAATGGGATCGGTTCAAAAAGGAGTTCAACCTAAGAACCGAGGATCAGTAGGAGTTCAACCTACAAATCGAATCTTTGAAAAACATTGGTCCAAAAGGAGTTCAACCTAAGGATTAAATTTTTGAAAAACACCAGTCCAACAGGAGTTCAACCTAAGGACTGTAGATCAGTAGCAGTTCAACCTAAAGATCAAATTTTAGGAAAACACTAGTCCAACAGGGGTTCAATCTAAGGACTATGGATCGGTAGGAGTTCAACCTAAAGATCGACTTTTGAAAAAACCATTGGTCCAAAATGGGTTCAACCTAAGGATCAAATTTTTGAAAAACACCAATCCAACAGAAGTTCAACCTAAGGACTGCAGATCAGTAGGAGTTCAACTTAAAGATCAACTTTTTGAAGAACATTGGTCCAAAAGAAGTTCAACCTAAGGACTGCGGATTAGTAGGAGTTCAACCTAAAGATCGACTTTTAAAGAACATTGGTTCAAAAGGAGTTCAACCTAAGGACTGCGGATTAGTAGGAGTTCAACCTAAAGATCGACTTTTTGAAGAACATTGGTTCAAAAGGAGTTCAACCTAAGGACTGGAGATTAGTAGAAGTTCAACCTAAAGATTGACTTTTTGAAGAACATTGGTCCAAAAGGAGTTCAATCTAAGGACTGTGGATCAGTAGGAGTTCAACCTAAAGATCTACTTTTGAAGAATATTGGTCCAAAAGGAGTTCAACCTAAGGACTGCGGATCAATAGGAGTTCAACCTAAAGATCGACTCTTTGAAGAACCATGGTCCAAAAGGAGTTTAACCTGAGGATTGCGGATCAGTAGGAATTTAACCTAAAGATTGACTTTTTGAAGAACATTGGTCCAAAAGGAGTTCAACTTAAGGACTGCGGATCAGTAGGAGTTTAACCTAAAGATCAACTTTTGAAGAACATTTGTCCAAAAAGAGTTCAATCTAAGAACTGGAGATCAGTAGGAGTTTAACCTACAGATCGAATCTTGAAAAACATTGGTCCAAAAGTTCAACCTAAAGATCAACTTTTGAAGAACATTGGTCCAAAAGGAGTTCAGCCTAAGGACTGCGGATCAGTAGGGATTCAACCTAAGAACCGTGGATCAGTAGGAGTTCAACCTATAGATCATATTTTGAAAACATTAGTCCCACAGGAGTTAAACCTAAGGACTGTGGATAAGTAGGAATTCAACCTAAGAACCATGGACCAGTAGGAATTCAACCTACAGATCACATTTTGAAAACACTAGTCCTACATGAGTTCAACCTAAGGACTGCAGATTAGTAGGAATTCAACCTACAGGTCACACTCTTGAAAATGAATTGGTTCGAAAGGAGTTCAACCTAAGAACCTTGGATTGGTAGGAATTCAACCTACAGGTCACACTCTTGAAAATGAATTGGTTCGAAAGGGGTTTAACCTAAGAACCTTGGATCAATGGGAATTCAACCTACAAGGCACATTTTTGAAAAACACTAGTCCAATAGGAGTTCAACCTAAGGATTGCGGATCAGTAAGAATTCAACCTACAGAACCACTGGGTTGAGAAGGAATTCTGGTTCATAAAGGGATTCAACCTGTGAGCCATATTGGTTTGACAGGGGTTCAACCTACGAGCTATCGATTTCATAGGGGTTCAACCTAAGGATCATAATTTAAGAAGGAAGGGTTCAACTCGTGGGTTGAATGTACCATCATAGTTAGCTATATGTGGCCCAATTTTCAGGATTAACCCCTTATCCTGAACGAGGAATTGAATAAAAATTGATGAGAATTGAAGAAATCAAGAAAAAAATGATTCAGATTTATCCCTTAACCTGAAAGGGAAGTTCAGGTTTATCCCTTAACCTGAGCGGGAAGAAGGAAATACCTCAAAGAATGAGGTTCAGGTTTATCCCTTAACCTGAGAGGGAAGAAGGAAATACCTCAAAAAATGAGGTTCAAGTTTATCACTTAACCTGAGAGGGAAGTTCAGGTTTTATCCCTTAACCTGAGTGAAAAGACTGAAAAGGAATACCTCGTTAGAAGGAGGTTCATGCTTATCCCTTAACCTGAAAGGGGGAGTTCAAGTTTATCCCTTAACCTGAAAGGGAATGAGGAAAATACCTCGAAGGACGAGGTTCGGGTTTATCCCTTAACCTGAGAGGGAAGAATAAAAATTGACAAAAATCGATAAAAGGTTGATGAAGAATCAATAAAATTGACAAAGAATAAAAATTGATAAAATTGATTAAAAGTGGATGAAGAATCAATAAAATTGATAAAAATTGACAAAGAATAAAAAATTTGATAAAGCATTGCTGACGCTTGGAAGATGATGAAAGATTTCAGGATTTATCCCTTATTCTGAAGGAAGAAGGACCTCGTGGGACGAGGTTCAGGTTTATCCCTTAACCTAAAAGGGGAAGAGAATACCTCGAAGGCTGAGGTTTAGGTTTGTCCCTTAACCTGAAAGGGAAGGAGATACCTCGAAGGTTGAGGTTTAGGTTTATCCCTTAACCTGAAAGGGAAGAAAGAATACCGCGAAGGCCGAGGTTCAGGTTTATCCCTTAACCTGAATGGGAAGAAAGAAGAAAAATAATCAAGATGGACAAAATTTGATAGAATTAATGAAAAATCAATAGAAATTGATAAAGATTAATAAAAATTGATAAAACTATTGACAAAAAGATTAATGAAAATTGATAAAAATGGAGGAAAAAGAGTTTGTTTGATCCTGCTTGCAAACAGGTTTTCTGAAAAATGATTTTTTCATGAAATAATAATAATAAAAAAATGTTATAGTATAACTGGGAAAGAAGAGACATTGAATCATCAAAGATATGAAGAAAATTGACATTTCATTGATAAGCAAAGCTGATAACAAAGATTGAAATATTTACAAGCTTTTGACCAAAGGTCACAAAAGACTAAGACTGACTTGCCCCTATAAGACGACTGACATAAAGGAAGAGTGCAGAAAAAATTTGGGCATTATCATTCTCTCGAGTAGTTCGGGAAGGGTTCGATCAGGATGGTCGGTTGCTCTTCTTCACCTTCTACCAAAATCTTTTTATCAATGCAGTCTTGGATGATATTTTTTAGAACGAAACAGTGCTCTGTGTCATGCCCCACTGCTCGATGAAACTTGCAGAACTATTCTTTGAAACTTCTCAATATTGCTGGAGGATCGACGACTTTTGGCAGACGGATCATATTTTTCGTGAGCAAATATTCCAAAACATTCTCGAGTGTCTGGTCTAGAGGAGTGAACTCGCAGTCGGGACTCCAGTCTTTGCGCTTAGGTTTCTCCCAATTTTTCTCCTTTTGCTGAGGATTAGATTGGAAAGACTTATCATTGTTGAAAAACTTCTCTTTTTGACCTCTGAATCCCTCTGAATTGCAGCCATGATCATTCTGATTACCTTTGTTGTTGGATGAATTGGCAACAATGGTGAAATGAGTTTTCCTTTTCGCATCTTGACTGCCTTTGGCCAAAGTGATGTCGTCATAGGTTTCATTTTTTAATCCCATTTCGAGCCATTCAACCCGCTCTATTAATTTGATGAAGGATTTAGATAGAGAAGTGGAGATCAAACCCTTCAAAGATTCAGAGAAATTATTCAAGATTATTGATAGTGCATGTCCTTCTGATATCGGGTCCTTCATCCTGTTGCAGGTGGATCTCCACCTATGAATGAAATCTCTTGCCTTCTCATTGTTATTTTGCCTCAGATTAAAAAGATGGTTGAGGGTGGGCAGATTCTCGATATTGAAGAGAAACCTTTCGATAAACAGATTGATAACTTTGTCAAAGTCTCGCAATTCAATAGGCTTAACATGGTCTGCATACCATTTTGCTGCGATTCCCTCCAGACTATGTGGAAAGCATAGAAATAAAGCCTTGTTGTTTCTTTTAAACCAGTTGCATTCTGCGAAGAATGTGGCCAGATGAGCCTTGAGGTTGTCGGTCTTATCAAATATTATGAATTTGTGAGGCAGATCCTCCAAGTTATCATCCCCTTCTAGGCCATCATAAAAGTCTTCACCGGTGTAGGTTTTTTTGTCTTTATCCTGAGCTTGTAAGTCTTTGACTACACGAGTTACTTCTCTCAGTTGTTCGCACATTGGATCTGAAACTTGGTTTTACTTGTCGATTCATGTCCCTCACTGATTTTCTTGGGCCGATATAAGGGATTTTGGAAAAATACCGGCTGCTCTTCCTCTGAGTCCTCCTTTGCTGATTATGAAGCATTGTTATACTGAACTTGCTTCTTGCTGACTTTTCCCCTGATTTTGTTTTTGGAAGATATTTTCTTCGGGTTTTCCTCAACCTGTTCAGATATCAATTTGGCCATCACCCTCTGAAACAACTTCTATGTGGCCGGATTAATATCGCTTTTTGCTTCTTGGCCTTGGTGTCTGGATGATCTGGAGGAATTCATTTCCTCGGCTTCACTGTCGCTTTGTTGTGGAACTGTTTCCTTTTTAGTTCGTGTCTGAACCATGATGGAATATCAACGCTTTCTGCAGAATAAAAGGGGTGGCTCAGACTGATGAATCTTAGGGAGAAAGAGAGATGACGAAAGAGATTTTTAAGGAAAAAGTGATTTCTTTGACGAAAAGATTTTAAATGAGAAGATGGAAATTTTGAATGGAATCAGAAGATATATGGAGAAGAACTCAAAATAGATTAAACTTTTGAAAATTTGCAGGCAGGATCAAAAGAATTAAAGAAATCAGAAGAAGAAAAAGGAAAATACACCTGGGTTTAAAAATAAAGAGGAAATTTTTGAATAATATACCCAGGATCTTTGAAAAATATAAGGAAATATAATAAATATCACAGAATCACAGTTGTACAAACAAGGATGCATAAACAACACTCCCTAAAGCTGACTCTGAATATAATATTTGAAATGGCTGGTAGGACCTTAATTTTAACTCTAAGATTTAGATCATCTGATTCTGATAAAGATACTCTGATATACTCAAGTCGAAGCTCGAAGTGCGTGGTATAGAAATTTCTCTCGTTCTTAGGTAATGGCTCCCCAATATCCTTGATCACCTACCGATATACTTCAGACTATAGCCCTTAAGTACGTGGTAGGGGGGTGTTAACCCAAATAAGTGGTCCAGTTGTGAGGCTCTCTCCCAAACTATGGTTCAGTGAGACAGCCCAGCAACGTGAAGACCAGGACAATATAGGTAGGGATGTTTTTGAAAACATGTTCAACATGCAATAAAACCAGATGTTTCTAATGCAAGTCCTAAAGAGATAGATTTTAAATGAAGAGAAGCATACACTTGCATACATTGTTTGCATTCAATCTCTAGAATTGAGGAGAGTTGTATTTTAGACCTAAGTCTAATTGAGCATGAATAATCTCCTCAATATGGTCCTACCAAACCATGCCTAAATCCTATATGCATTATGTCAGCTAGGACAGAGTCTAGGCTCCTAAGGTTTGCATGGAAATGAAGCTGACATTTGATGAATAAAGACTTAGATAATATCAAAGCAAAGCAAAAGGCATAAATTCGATCGAATGAAGACAAGTCCCATCACGATCGCCACTTTTGTGATCATTGCAAATTTTTCCCTCTGGTTTCTTCTTTTCCTTCTTTTTGCCTTTCTAACATCTATTCCCTTTTTGAAGGGGAATAAAAGATAGAAAAAGAAGAGAGAAGAGAAAAGAATAGAAAGAGAGACAAACTCTTTTGTAAATGTCTCACTTGACCTTAATTTTAAAAATATTTTGAAATTACTCGCCTCTGTTTTTGAAAATTTGTGGGAAAATGGAGAGACGGGATTCGCTTATCAGTACGAGGTTCGATCGTTCCTGACACCTTTACCAAGGGTAATCAAACCAAGGATCGAACTTATGCCTTTTGCTTTGCCTAAATATTGTCTAAGAATTTATTCTAAGTCTAAGAATGCACAAAGAATCATACTTGTGTGAATGCAAAGATGTATGCTCTTTTAAGAAGAATAATTCAGAATTTTTTGGGATTTTCCAAGTGATTTTTGAAATAAATTTTGAAGATGCTTGAAAAAAATGATTCAAAGGGTTGAAATTGGTTTTAAAAAGTTAGATTTTGCATCTAACTCAGAACTTGAACAATGGATGTGGAAGAAGAGACTTTGAAGTTCTAAGTCTTGGGATAATCAAAGATTTTGAAAGTAGCTTTTAGATTTAAAGAAATGAAGAAAATTTGGAACTGAGGTAGAATTTTAAGTAAGAATGAGATTTCAAAGTTAAAATGAACTTTGAATTTGAATTTGATTTTCAAAAATCGGTTTTGAAAATGGATCTTTGATCTTGAGTTTTGAATTCAGAACCTGAAATAGGAATATGAATTTGGAAATAGAATTTAGACTTGGAAATGGTTTTGGAAATAGAAATTTGAAAATTGAAATCCATATGAGGTTCGAAAATGGAATTGAGTTTGGAATTGAAAATCAAATTGGAAAATGGGATTGGATTTGAAAATCTGAATCCAAGGTGGGATTGGATTAAAAAAATCTACAATCCTAGATGGAATTTGGAAAATTTGGAATTGAAATCTGAAATCCATGATGGAATTGGATTTGAAAATCTGGAATCCAAGATGGAATTGGATTTTAAATATAGAATCCAATATGGAATTGGATTTGAAGTCTGGAGTCCTAGATGGAATGGGATTTGAAATCTGGAATCCAAGATGGAATTGGATTTTTGAAATCCGGAATTCAAGATGGAACTTTAAAATTTGGAATTGGATTCAAGAAATCCAGATAGGTCTTGAAGATGGATTTGGATTTGGAAATCCAGATTGAATTTGATTTTGGAAGTGGATTTGAGAAATCCAAGTAGAATTCAAAAATGTGGAGTTGGATTTGAGAAATCTTTATTGAATTTAAAAAAATGGACTTGAATTTAGCACTGATCTTAATCTCAAGGTGATTTGAAGATTAAAAACTCAGAAGATTTCAAAAGAACCTAGGGATTTGAGAACTTGAAGTGAAGAATTGAAAATAAACTTGGTTTAAAACTTGAAATTTTGAAATCAGGTGATGAATCTGGGATTTCAAAGTTGAATTGAACTTTGAAATTCGATCTGGAATATTGAATTGAATTTGAAATTGAATCCTGAAAGCGAATTTGGAATTTCAAAGTTGAATTGAACTTTGAAATTTGATTTGAAATTGAATTGAAAATTGAATTTTGAATTTTGAATTTTGAATTTTGAATTTTGAATTTTGAATTTTGAATTTTGAATTTAGAGATGAATTTGAAATTTCAAAGTTAAATTGAGCTTTGAAATTGGAATATTGAATTTTGAAAAATAAGATATAATTGAGAATTGAAAGATGAATTTGAATAAGAATTGAATATTGATTTGAGAAATGAAGAAGATATTTGAAGAATCATCTCAAAATCACTTGGATTTTTTAAGAAAATTTGAAATAATACGAAAATATGATGTAATTCTATCCTAAATGATGAATGAATTAAAAAAATTTGAAGATTGGATATTGAAAAGCATATTTCATTCTTTAAATGAATTGAAATAAGATTGAAGATATAATACATTCCTAACTATGGTCATAAAATATATTATAAGATAATCTATATTTAAATTCAGATGATGAATAAAATACATTTTGGTGTCTTTATAGAGTTTGAAATGAAATTAACTCTCAATATATCCTGACTATGGTCGTTGATATATATTTTAAGTTAATTTCAAGTCAAACCCTGATAAAGGAAGAAGAATTCAGAAAATATGATGATTTTTGAAAGAGATCCAGTTTGGATCCAATTTTATTCCATAAAAGATAAAAATCCTAAGCATTGTCCACATTTTGACTATGGCCATCAATGTGAATCATTTGCTTCGAATTTAATTACCTTTTATTAGAATGGTGTATGTGTCATTCGTGTTACTGTGATCATCGCAAAATTTTTCCTATTGTATTCCTTCTCTTTTCCTTTCTAATCGCAACGCTATGTATGAATACAGGGAACCATCAATGGCCACCGAAATGAGGAGATGATATCTACCATAAAATCAAAATGGAAATATGTAGCAGACAATTAAAATGAACAAAAAAGAAGAGAAGAAAAGAAAAAAAAATATAAAAACATGTATGTTCCATTGATATAGCAACAGGTGGATCGATCCTGCTATATGCAGGTCGACCCTACCATTGATGCAAAGAAAATGAGAAGAGCATATTTAAAACGAAGGAGAGAGATAAAGTTTTACAGGGGGTCAAGGAGGTGAGGGGGGTGACTACTTACCTGCGATTGAAGAGGTAATTGATCTCCCTCTATTACGTATTCTGCGGAAATTCTGAAGGGTGGAGAGATGGCCTTAGTTTATTCGATCAAGTGTTGATGCTTTCTCTGGATGTGAAGATGAAACCAATCCTTTCAATCGATAAAAAAAAAATCAGAAGAGGAAAGAAGAAACAAGGAAAGAGGAGAAAGGAGATCAAGAAGGAGAATCAGAAGAGCAGAAGGGTGGAGGGGTGAGGGTGATGGGTTTTGAGAGCCTCCCTTGGCCCCTTTTTATAACAAATGGCCATTAGGGCCTTTTCAATTTTGATCTTGTTCATTTCAAGAAATTTGAAAAGACGATTTTTGAAAGGAAGTTTTCACAATGATGGTTCTACTTATAAAAATGAAGCTAAAACAAAATTTTATTTTGCATTTTTCTTTCTAAAAAGGAAACTAATCTTTACAAAAGGATTTAAGAGGGATTTTAAAGGAGATGGGGTCCAGAGGAAGTTTTTGAATTATTTTTATAAAACTTTTATTTTGAGATATAAGGATTTTCAAAAATGAGTTTTTTGTGAAAAATGCATGATTTATTTCAAAAAATGAACTTCAAAACGGATTCGGATCCAGGATTTTCAGAAAATATAGATTTTGGATCTCAAATTGAGATCAGATTCAGATAAAACATCTAAGAAAATTCATAGAATTGATTTTTTTTGAACAATAAACGATCTGTGGTCAGAATTGGATCTGAATATCCAATTTAGGTCCAAGATTGGGTTAGATATAAAAATTGAGTCTGGATTCCAGCGAATCCAAGAAAATGAATGGAAATTTGATCAGAAATTAACCTAGTTTATTCAGAGAACGGGCCCAGGGGTAAAAAGAGAATTTTTGGATTTTTTGAAAAATTTGGGATGTTCACAATTGCCATTCGTAAATTTTTGAATTAAAAGAAAAATGATATGAAACAGATAATTCATGCTATTTACATGCTCATACATTCTATTCTAAGTCAGAAATATAAAATTATCATTAATATCTAGCTATTACAACTTCTGAAGTTGAAAGTTACAATTCCTAAACTAAGAAAGGAAAATAACACTTTCCAGATATTTCCTGCAAAAGGTGAGTTAGTACGGGATGAGTATAAGAAGAAGTATCATTTCTGAAATCTAAGATGCCAATGATGGAATGCTTATGACTATGCTCTAATGAAATACATCGTGGATGGGCAAGCATATACATTGGAATGTATTAAATGAGTGAATGAATGTCTAAAATGCAAATGTGATATGCTATAGGAAATGCAAATCTATGTATGATATGCAGGGAAAGATATGGGAATGCAGCAAGATAATGGTGAGGGCAAGTGTTGGCGCATTGGAAAATGCACTAGGTACATACCAGGTGACAGGGGAAGATGCTGATGCACATGTGACATGTAGCAGGATACCCCAATGGAACTGCGTCAAATTAGTGTAGAGGCTGTGAAGGAGGTAGGTATTGTGTTGGGAATACATGTTGTGTAATAGAAGTGCACAGGGGAAAATGAAGGCATAGTAATAGATATAGGTGGTGATGTGTGAGGATGGGTGCCGCAAGTAGAACTTCTTCAGTAGTTGTGGTTGTTGCAAGGATAACATGTGCTTCCGGATAAGTGCACTGAAGACTGGGGTGACTAATAGGTGTAGCAGTGTAGTGGGGTTGGGGATATATGTTGTTAGTGGTGGAATGCAATGAGGTAAGTGCAGGTAATTGAGTAGTGTTGTGATTGTGGTAGATATAATGGTGAATGAAGATGGAAGGATGTATTTCTGTGTAGCAGTGAATGCTAGCTATTGTTGCATGATACTAATGTAGATAAAGAAGTGACATACAAATGATAACTGTGTTGTAGTGATAGAGTAAGAAGGAACAAAGATGCTGCAAGTAGTGGAGTGCTTATGGTGAGTGTATAACGTGTGGGAGGTGCTGAATGTAGATTGCTCAGAGCAAACATGCTTAGAGACCTCTAGAAAGAATGTCAATATATGCTGAACAAGTGAAGGATCCTCTGCCACCAGCTCATTCATTCCAAATTCCAGCACACCATCCTTGTGAGAAAAGCATACAACAGTTTGAATGCAGTCGCTCCTGTAAATGTTCTTCTCGGCATCCCTAGACCAGGAGCGAGAATAAAGGATATGCAAACCAAGTAGATCCATGCTACGATTTTCAGGAGATGATGCGCAATAGAGATAAGGTGGACCAAAACCATAATGAGAGGCTGGGACGGATAGTGCAACAGGCGACTATTGGTGTTCTTTTCAAGACCCTTGTCATTACAGCCATATTGCACAAAATAGAACCCTGTAACTTGGATGAATATTAATCATAGACAAACTTGCAAAGCGAGGATGGAAAGATAAATTTTGAATGGTGAAAAACAAACAATATATCCAAATTTTTGAGCTGATCATGCATGATATCATCAGAAATTTGTTCCCCCTGATATCATTTCATAACTCTACCTATTCACCTGCTATTGGATTGGAGGCTGATGCACAATGTATAATGAACATGCAGAGGAATGCAATATATAATAAACCAAAACTTAATCAGCAAAACATATCTCATGGTGCATTGAAATCCGGTTTAAAACTAATACTTCAAAGTGTTTTCAGCAAAACTCAAAGCCTGGTTTGAAACTTCAGTGAATCAGATGATCGAGTGTCATACAACAAGCAAGGGCGATTTCAAAGCTATTTCCACTTTCTAGTAATGCATCGGGCTTGTGATGCCATTGTGCAGGAACAAAGAGTCAGTTTTTGGCATTGCAGATTTTGCCTTTTCTACATTTCTCCAATCTCTAATTATTTTCACAACCATTCAGGTAAGCAATTGATCCTGAGCATATGACCTTCAAACAGAATATATTCAACTTTAAGATGGCAATCGAATTAATGCCTCCAAGATTCTAATCAGAGCTTTTGAACAAAGAGTGAGGGACTTATGACTTATGTGATCGAGTAGTGATGCTCCCTCTGAAGGTTGAAGATGGATCCGCCTTTTTTAGTCGATCAGGAGAGAAAAACCAGAAAGATGGAAGAAAAAGGTAGAGGGGAAGGGATCAGAGGGAAAAAGGCTTTCAGAGGGCTCGGTGGGGGTGAGAACGGATGGGGTCGATCGATATAATGGATGAGCGGAGACCGGATGCCTTTAGCCTTCCCCTGCGGTTGCTTATATAGAAGTTGGACGAAAGATCGAGAAGGGGACGACAGTTTGGCGATCGATGGACAAGGTGTGAGGGATGCTGATCAAATGGTGGATTGATCGATCAAGAGGGGAAGAAGGCAGATGGGGGGGGGGGGGAGCGTTGGAGATGAACAGGAGAGGAAGAAGAAGATGATCCAAGGGTTGATGGAGCCCTCTTCTGCGGTTTCACCTCGGCAACGGGAGGCCATTAGGCTATTTGCTGTTCTGGCCCCTCCAAGTCTGAAAATTTTCAAAACAGTGTCATTTTTTCTTGTAATTTTCAATGAAACAAGTTTCTAAAGGGGGCTTAAAAGCCATTTTTTTCTTTTTCTTTTTCCATTTTGATTTTTTTGTTCTTTTTCCAACACTTTCTATATTTTTTGGTATTTTTGAAAAACTCTAAAATTATGGGAAAATAAGAGATTTAAAACTATTTTTTTGCATTTTTTGGGAAATATTTATAAAAGAGGGGTTTTCTGAGGATTCAGGTTTGAATTTTGAAATTTTCTTCAGAAAATGGGTTCAGATCTGGGTTTTGAGGAAATATTCGAGCTTTAAACCTCGAATCAAGAAAATACAGATTCAGGGATCCAACTGGATACCGAATGAACTGTCTAAGCCTTTCAGAAATTATTTTTGGTATTTTTGGAAATTTAATATGAAAATTGGATAACAAGGCTCAGATTTAGATTTTTACAATGGATCCGGATCCGAAATTGAGTCAGATATAGAAAATGGATTTGATTCCAGTAATTTCGAGAAATAAACTAGAATTTTGAGTGAAAAATGACTCAATTATTTAGAAAATGGGGGGCAGGGGCAAAAAGGGAATATTTATAAAATTTTGAAAATTTTGGGGTGTTCACACACTTTTAGGCTATTTTCAGAAATCATGGCATATTTTTCAAAAGTTTTCTAAGTATTTCCCCCTTTTAGAATCAAATGAACTATATTCAATATATATTTGTGGTCATAGTCAGAGATATGTGGTGAATATATTTTATTTAAATTCTATAAGGCACAAAAAAATCCTTTTTATCAATGATTTTTCATAAATTCTTCAAAAAATATTTTCTCAAGACGGCATTCATGCATTATCTAGGTTAGACTACATCATGAAAAGACTTTCACAGGGCCACACACCCATCTCTTTTGATATTTTTTAAATTTCATATCAGAAAAAAATCGACTTTCTCTAAGTCTTTCTCCTCAGAATCGATTTTCTCATAAACCCCTTTGATTTTCAAGAAATTTTCATTTTTTTCTGAGTCCAATTCATGATTCTTCAGAATTATTTTCCAAATGTAGCTCACGATTTTCAAGGTATTCCCTTTTTCAAGTATTTCAAATATTCGAAGCATACATCTGTGATCATTGCAAAAATTTTCCTATGGTTTCCTCTTTTTCTTCTCTTTGCCTTCCTAACCTCTATTCCCTTTTTGAAGGGGAATAAAAGATAGAAAAAGAAGCAAGAAGAAAAAAGAATAGAAAGAGAGAGAAACTCTTTTGCAAAGGTCTCACTTGACCTTAATTTTGAAAATATTTTAAAATTACTCGCCTCCATTTTTAAAAATTTGTGAAAAAATGGAGAGACAGGATTTGCTCGTCGGTACGAGGTTCGATCGTTCCTGACGCCTTTACCAGAGGTAATCGAACCAAGGATCGAACTTATGCCTTTTTCTTTGCCTAAATATTGTCTAAGAATTCATTCTAAGTCTAAGAATGCACAAAGAATCATGTTTGTGCAAATGCAAAGATGTATGCTCTTTTGAGAAGAATAAATCCGAATTTTTTGGGATTTTTCAAGTGATTTTTGAAATAATTTTGAAGATGCTTGAAGAAAATGATTCAAAGGGTTGAAATTGGTTTGAAAAAGTTGGATTTTGAATTTAACTCAGAACTTGAATAATGGATCTGGAAGAAGAGACTTTAAAGTTCTACGTCTTGGGATAATCAAAGATTTTGAAAGTAGCTCTTGGATTTAAAGAAATGAAGAGAAAAGGAGAATTTGGAACTGAGGTAAAATTTAAAGTAAGAATGAGATTTCAAAGTTAAAATGAGCTTTGAATTTGAATTTGAATTTGATTCTCAAAAATCAATTTTGAAAAGGGATCTTTGATCTTGAGTTTTGAATTTAGAACCTGTAATAGGAATCTGAATTTGGAAATGGAATTTAGACTTGGAAATGGTTTTGGAAATAGAAAATTGAAAATTGAAATCCATACGAGGTTCGAAAATGGAATTGAGTTTGGAATTGAAAATCAAATTGGAAAATGGGATTGGATTTGAAAATATGAATCCAAGGTGGGATTGGATTTGAAAATCTAGAATCCTAGATGGAATTTGAAAAATTTAGAATTGAAATATGGAATCCAAGATGGAATTGGATTTAAAAATCTGGAATCCAAGATGGAATTGGATTTTAAATCTGGAATCCAATATGAAATTGGATTTGAAGTCTTGAGTCCTAGATGGAATGATATTTGAAATCTGGAATCCAAGATGGAATTGGATTTTTGAAATCCGGAATTCAAGATGGAATTGGATCTGAAATTTGGAATTCAAGATGGAACTTTAAAATTTGGAATTGGATTCAAGAAATCCAGATAGATCTTGAAGATGGATTTGGATTTGGGAATCTAGATTGAATTTGATTTTGGAAGTGGATTTGAGAAATCCAAGTGGAATTCAAAAATGTGGAGTTGGATTTGAGAAATCCTTATTGAATTTAAAAAAATGGACTTGAATTTAGCACTGATCTTAATCTCAAGGTGATTTGAAGATTAAAAACTCATAAGATTTCAAAAGAACTTGGGCATTTGAGAACTTGAAGTGAAGAATAGAAAATAAACTTGGTTTAAAACTTGAATTTTTGAAATCAGGTGATGAATATAGGATTTCAAAGTTGAATTGAACTTTGAAATTCAATCTGGAATATTGAATTGAATTTGAAATTGAATCCTAAAAATGAATTTGGAATTTCAAAGTTGAATTGAACTTTGAAATTTGATTTGAATTGGAAATTGAATTTTGAATTTTGAATTTTGAATTTTGAATTTTGAATTTTGAATTTTGAATTTTGAATTTTGAATTTTGAATTTTGAATTTAGAGATGAATTTGAAATTTCAAAGTTAAATTGAACTTTGAAATTGGAATATTGAATTTTGAAAAATAAGATATAATTGAGAATTGGAAGATGAATTTGAATAAGAATTGAAGTTTGATTTGAGAAATGAAGAAGATATTTGAAGAATCATCTCAAAATCACTTGGATTTTTTAAGAAAATTTGAAATAATACGAAAATATGATGTAATTCTATCCTAAATGATGAATGAATTAAAAAATTTTGAAAATTGGATATTGAAAAGCATATTTCATTCTTTAAATGAATTGAAATAAGATTGAAGATATAATACATTCCTAACTATGGTCATAAAATATATTATAAGATAATCTATATTTAAATTCAGATGATGAATAAAATACATTTTGGTGTCTTTATAGAGTTTGAAATGAAATTAACTCTCAATATATCCTGACTATGGTCGTTGATATATATTTTAAGTTAATTTCAAGTCAAACCCTGATAAAGGAAGAAGAATTCAGAAAATATGATGATTTTTGAAAGAGATCCAGTTTGGATCCAATTTTATTCCATAAAAGATAAAAATCCTAAGCATTGTCCACATTTTGACTATGGCCATCAATGTGAATCATTTGCTTCGAATTTAATTACCTTTTATTAGAATGGTGTACATGCCATTCGTGTTACCATTCATGAATTTTTGAAATAAAAAAAATGATATGAAATAGATAATTCATGCTATTTACATGCTCATACATTCTATTCTAAGCCGGAAATATAAAATTATCATTAATATCTAGCTATGACAACTTCTGAAGTTGAAAGTTACAATTCCTAAACTAAGAAAGGAAAATGACACTTTCCACATATTTCCTGCAAAAGGTGAGTTAGTACGAGATGAGTATAAGAAGAAGTATCATTTCTGAAATCTAAGATGCCAATGATGGAATGGTTATGACTATGCTCTAATGAAATGCATCGTGGATGGGCAAGCATATACATTGGAATATATTAAATGAGTGAATGAATGTCTAAAATGCATATGTGATATGCTATGGGAAATGCAAATGTATGTATGATATGCAGGGGAAGATATGGGAATGCATCAGGATAGTGGTGAGGGCAAGTGTTGGCACATTGGAGAATGCACTAGGTACATACTAGGTGACAGGGGAAGATGCTGATGCACAGGTGACATGTAGCAGGATACCCCAGTGGAACTGCATCAAATTGGTGTAGAGGCTATGAAGGAGGTAGGTATTGTGTTGGGAATACATGCTATGCAATAGAAGTGCACAGGGGAAAATGAAGACATAGTAATAGATGTAGGTGGTGATGTGTGAGGATGGGCGCCACAAGTAGAGCTTCAGCAGTTGTGGTTGTTATAGGGATAACATGTGCTGCCAGATAAGTGCAGTGAAGAATGGGGTGACTAACAGGTGCAACAGTGTAGTGGAATTGGGGATATATGTTGTTAGTGGTGGAATGCAATGAGGTAAGTGTAGGAAATTGAGCAGTGTTGTGATTGTGGTACATATAATGGTGAATGAAGATGGAAGGATGTATTTCTGTGTAGCAGTGAATGCTAGCTGTTGCTGCATGATACTAATGTAGGTAAAGAAGTGGCATACAAATGATAACCGTGATGTAGTAAGAAGAAACAAAGATGTTGCAAGTAGTGGAGTGCTTATGGTGAGTGTACAACGTGTGGGAGGTGCTGAATATAGATTGCTCAGAGCAAACAGGCTTAGAGCCTTCTAGAAAGAATGTCAATATATGTTGAACAAGTGAAGGATCCTCTGCCACCAGCTCATTCATTCCAAATTCCAACACACCATCTCTGTGAGAAAAGCATACAATAGTTTGAATACAGTCGCTCTTGACTAATAGTGAATGGGTGAATTCTTTGCTGGTTGCATAATGAGCATCATAAGGCTAGATGTGACAACCTCCTGTAAATGTTCTTCCCGGCATCCCTTGACCAGAAGCGAGAACAAAGGATATGCAAACCAAGTAGATCCATGCTACGATTTTCAGGAGATGATGCAGGTGATGTACAATAGAGATAAGGTGGACCAAAACCATAATGAGAGGCTGGGACAGATAGTGCAACATGCGGCTATTGATGTTCTTTTCAAGACCCTTGTCATTACAACCATATTGCACAAAATCGAACCATGTAACTTGGATGAATATTAATCACAGACAAACTTGCAAAGCAAGGATGGAAAGATAAATTCTGAATGGTGAAAAACAAACAATATATCCAAATTTTCGAGCTGATCATGCATGATATCATCTAAAATTTGTTCCCCCATGATATCATTTCATAACTCTACCTATTCATCTGCTATTGGATTGGAGGCTGATGCACAATGTATAATGAACACGCAAAGGAATGCAATATATAATAAACCAAAACTTAATCAGCAAAACATATCTCATGGTGCATTGAAATCTGGTTTAAAACTAATACTTCAAAGTGTTTTCAGCAAAACCCAAAGCCTGGTTTTAAACTTCAGTGAATCAGACGATCAAGTGTCATATATCAAGGGAAATTTCAAAGCTATTTCCACTTTCTAGTAATGCATCGGGCTTGTGATGCCATTGTGCAGGAACAAAGAGACAATTTTTGGCATTCTAGATTTTGCCTTTTCTACAATTCTCCAATCTCTAATTATTTTCACAACCATTCTGGTAAGCAATTGATCCTGAGCATATGACCTTCAAACAAAATATATTCAACTTTATAATGGCAATCAAATTAATGCCTCCAAGATTCTAATCAGAGCTTTTGAAAGGGGACAAGTTCAAGGGTTCAACAATCATCAAAATGACGATTGTCATACTTAAAATTTGCAACTGGATCCAAAGCAACCTGAAATCAGACAATCATGCGCAGGCTCAACATGATGAAACTGGATTTAAAACCACACATTAACTATAAATGAATGCACAGGACCGATACTACAATCATAAAGTTAGAAACATAATCAGACAAATCGAACACAGGGAGAGATGCTTGTTGGGAGGATCAGATGGTGACTTCTCCCTAGATCAAGCATAGATGCAAAATTTCATGACTACCTACTTTGATTTCGCAGCACCCTGCTAAATCTAACGATGCTAAACGAGGCTATCTTGGATACGATCAAATGAAAGTGAATTTTAACTACCAACGTTATGTGTTGTTGCCATCAGACAATTGTTGTAGATTTAAAAAAGGAAGAGGGACGAAACCCACGAGGATGCAACAGATAAATATAACCATATTTGATAAAAAATAGCAAACACAGGGATCTAGAGGCAGTATGATAACGACAATTTAAATCAAAAGAGTGGGTGAAAATGAAGAAAACATGATCGATGGATCAATTAGATGTAATTCAAAGTAGAAAAAAAATTAAAAAAAAAAAATAAGACTACCGTGAGCAATCTAATGTAACGAAAATTCAAGGAAGAATGAAATTTGGTAAACTGGAACGAATGAAATATAATCCGATGTTGCAAAAGATAGATAATAAATAAAATAAAATAAAAATAATAAAAGGGAAAAATAGGGAATTAGGTGTTGGAATCGATGGAGTCTATTAATGTTGCACAGGGCTGTATTGGGATTGTTATAGACAATCCAATGCTATCCAAGGTGCCTTAATGGGGATCAAAAACAGGAAATCAAAAGAAAATTTCAGAGGAAGCTAAGAAGGAAGAGGGGTACTCGCTTGGTTTTTGCAAAGGGATTTGATGTCCTTCAAACAACTGTAGAGGAGGTGGCTTGAGAGATCGCTCTTCAGCTCTTGCAGGAGAAACCTCAGAGAAAGAGAAAAGAGAAGTGGAGGAGAGGGGTGATGAGAAAACTCGATCGATCGGGCTAATGCGGGATCGGGTGCGAATGGGGAGGCAGAGAACATATTATCGATGAGGAGGCCTGTGACTTCTGTTTTATAATAGAAGGTTGTTAGGCCTTCTTCAAAATTGGTCCCTTTCGGTTTTGAAATTTTCAAAATAGTGGTTGTTTTTCAAAAGGGTTTTCTCAAAAAGGGGTTTTACGAAAAGACTTTCAAAAAGAGGTTTCTATGCTATCTTTTTCTGAATTTTTTTTTGGTTCTTTTCTTGGCATTTTCTGTATTTTTTTTTGTTAAAAAAAAACTCTTGAAACTATGGGAAAACAAAGGATTTTAAACTATTTTTGCAAATTTTAAAAATATTTACAAAAGAAGTGTTTCCTAAGAGTTCGGGGTTATTCTTTGGAGATTTCTTCATAAAACAAGTTTGGATCCGTGTTTTGAGAAAATATTTGAGTTTTAAACCTCAAATTGAGAAATACAGAGCAGTGGATCCAAACGGATACCAGATAGACTGTCTGAGCCATTCAGAAACTATCAATTCCATAGGGATTTAACCTAAGGATCGCATTGGTTCTGCAAGAGTTTGACCTACGAACTATCAATTCCATAGGGATTTAACATAAGGATCACAGTTTAAGAAGGAAGGATTCAACTTGTGGGCTTTAAATGAACCAGGTGCTAAACTGGGTTTTGAAGGAAGATTCAAATCGGAATTCAAATCTTTATGGGAAAACTAAATGAATTGGGTTTTGAAACAAAATTCGAGTCGGAACTTGGATCTTCTAGACCAATTACTAAATTGCAGAAAAGTTTGAGTAGAAGATCAAACCTTTAAAGGAAAGCCAAGCGAATTGGATTTGGAAGAAAATTCGAGTCGGAACTCTAATCTTCTAGACCGATTCCAGGAATTTGAATTTGATTTGGAAGAAAATTTGAGTCGGAACTCTAATTTTCTAGACCAATTCTCGGCATTTGTATTGGATTTGAAAGAAAATTTGAGTCGGAACTCGAATTTTCTAGGCCAATTCTAGGACATTTGAATTGGATTTGGAAGAAAATTCGAGACGGAACTCTAATCTTCTAAACCAATTCTAGGACATTTGAATTGGATTTGGAAGAAAATTCGAGTCGGAACTCTAATCTTCTAAACCAGTTCTAGGACATTTGAATTGGATTTGGAAGAAAATTCGAGTCGAAACTCTAATCTTCTAGACCAATTCTAAGAAAAGAAAACTCGGGTCGAAACTCGAATCTTCGAAGGAAAACTAGATTTATTGTGGAAGGAAAAGAAATTCAAGTCGGAACTCGAATCCTGAAGGAAAAGTAGATCAATTTGGAAGGAAAATAAATTTGAATCGAAACTCGAATCCTGAAGGAAAACTAGACCGGTTAGAAGAAAAGGAAATTTGAGTCGGAACTCGAATCCCGGAGGAAAACTAGACAAAAAGAAAGATGATTCGAGTCGGAACTCGAATCCCGAAGGAAAACTAGACAAAAAGAAGGAAATGAGATTTGAGTCGGAACTCGAATCCCGAAAGAAAACTAGGCAAAAAGAAAGAAAGGGGATTAGAGTCAGAACTCGAATCCCGAAAAAAAACTAGATAAAAAAAAGAAAAGGAGATTTGAGTCAGAACTCGAATCACGAAGGAAAACTAGACAAAAAGAAGGAAAGGAGATTCGAGTCGGAACTCGAATCCTGAAGGAAAACTACACCAATGTGGATATTGGATTTTGGAAATGAACCAGTATAAGTACTAGATTTCGAAAATGGATTAGTACGAATACTGTTTTTGGAAGAATTACCAGCACGAACACTGAGTTTTGAAGATTTACCAGCACGAACACTGGATTTAGAAAATATTATCAACACGAACACTGGATTTTGAAAATCTTACCAGCACGAATACTGAATTTTGAAAATTTACCAGCACGAACACTGGATTTAGAAAATTTTACCAGCACAAACATTGGTTTTTGAAAATCTTACAAACACGAACACTGGATTTTTAAAAATTTACCAGACTGATTCTGATGAGAGATTTTTAGTCTTCATCCACACGATGACTTAGACAACTGGCGGGGTCTCAGGATTTATCTCTTACCCTGAATGGGTAGTTCAAGTTTATGCCTTAACCTGAAGGGAAAGTTTGATGCAAATGCAAATTGATGCATATGAATGCAGATGAATGCGAATGAATGCATGCAAATGCAAATGCAAATGCAAATGCAAATGCAAATGAATGCAAATGATGTAAATGGGTGCACATGCATGCAAAATAAGAGATTTGTGTGATCCTGCCTGCATAGAGGACGTTTTGAAGACAATTTTCAAAATAATGCTCCAGTGTAACTGGGAAAGAAGAATTTGACCATTATTAAAGAAAATGTATTGAGGAATTACAAAGGATGGAATAGAGGATTTAAGTATAAATTTTTTTCAAATGTTAAACATTGATAGGGTCTGATAATTCCACACCATCGGCATTGATGAGCAGATATGAATTGCAGGGTAATGCTTCCTCGACAACATAGGGCCCTTCTCAATTCGGCGACCATTTGCCACCCGGGTGGTGCTTGAGATAAGTCATATATCTGGGCACTTGATAATTGACTCAGAATTTCCTTTCAATGACAAATTTTGCATATTGTCTAGCTACCCTATGCCGATATGATTGAGCGTGCTCTACTACTCTGAGCCTCCTTTCATCGAGCAAATCAAGCTATACTAGCCGTTGTTGCTGATACTGATCAAGTGGCAGCTCCAGAAGTGATGCAAGTTTCAGAGCGGGTTTATGAACATGTAAAGGTAGTACTACTTCAATTCTGTAGACAAGTTCTGATGGAGTAGCATTAGTTGGAGTTCGAATGGTGGTCTGTATGCTCACAATGCATCATGGATCTTCTCATGCCAATCACGGTATGTTTCCAAAGTTCGCTCCAGGATTCTAATCAGAATTTTATTGGTGGCCTCTGCCTGACCATTCCCTTGAGGATAATAAGGAGCGAAGAAATGATGCTGAATTCTGAACTTCAAGCAAAATGTCCTCATTCTCTCATTCTTGAAATGACTGCCATTGTCCAACACGATATCGTGCGGTATGCCGAAACAACATAGGATATTCTTGTTGATGAATGAGACCACGTGTCGACCTTCTACTGTGCGTAGAGTGACTGTTTCTACCCATTTGGTGGAATATTCTGTTGCGGCAAGAAAATATTTGTAGCCTTTTGAAGCAGGAGGAGTGATGGGGCCCACAACATCAAAGGCCCCACATAGAAAAATAGCCATAGAGAGATGGTGACTTGCAAATATGTTGTTAGTGCATGAATAGAAGGTGCTTGCATCTGGCATAGAACACGCTTCTTCACAAAATAGTAGCAATCTTGCTGCATAGTCTTCCAATAATATTCTGCCCGGATGATTTGCTTGATAAGTGTTTGGTAGCCAACGTGACCACCGCAAATGCCTTAATGTACCTCCCGCACGACTTCTTTGACTTCATCTTCGTCTAGGCATTTGGAATATTCAAAACTGAATCCACGACAATAGAGGACGTCGACAAGAATAAAATATCGACCTGACATGCGCTAAATCGCTCGTTACTCTTACCACTGATATTCTGAGAGGAGACAAATGTCTTCTCCTTGATGAGATCCTTTTTGAAACTGTCCTCAGCTTGACCAGACATCATTCTAATCATCATTTTCTTGAACATCTGATATGTAGCAGGATCAATGTCATCCCTATCATTCAGACTCTGTCTTCTGGCAGATCTTAGAGAATTCATCTCTTTTTACTTGATGCCTTAAAAATCACTAGTGCACTTGATATAGTAACGTCTTCTTATTTGATCTGATCTGAACCACTTGGGAATACTGATGCTCTCTAGAGAATGAGATGGATGATTAAATTTCGATGATGAAGATTTAGGATAGAAATGAATATAGAAAAAAAATATTTGATGAGAATTTGGTAGATAATTGGAAGAACATCTCATTATTAGGGATTGGGTCACCGCTGGAGTCACTACAATTGTGTTGCCATTCTTTGTGAAGAAAACGAACAACTGCAAATATGCCTTGTCACCTAGGCGAGGTTGTCAAACCATGATAGAATGAAAAAAATTGAAGGATTTTTTATTAAAGGAAAAATATGATTGCATCAATAGTGGACTTGAGAAAGAGGGGACATATATACAGTCTGCCACCACTCTTAATGATCAGTAGAGACACGAGGACTGAGGAAAAGAGTGAGAATGATGAAAGAATCCCAGCCATATCTGGCAGAATGGTATGTTCCGTACCACTGTGCTGATGCAAGGTCAAACTTCGACACGACTCCTGATAGCAGTCGCATCTCTATGCGCTTCTGTCTCTGAGAAAACTGTCGAACATACTGCTCTGGATGATAATAAGCACAGAAGAATGAACCAAGCAACTTGAATCTCTTGCCATATGCATAGGTGTATCTGGGAGGTGAAAGCTCTCAATCAAAATAGTACCATACCACTTCTTCTTTCTGCAGATAATCAATCAAGAATTGGTACCGCGCAACTGGAAGGAGCTCCTTGCCGTTGTATCTGAACGAACTAGCCCTGGTCGGTACATGCTGAAGGAACTAGGACTGAAGTGTATAAGTACATCCCTCAACTAGAATGGACTCTCCAAGTGTGAAGCAAGTCAATCCTCTGTATAGAAAAGCAAGCGCGGCCATGACTATCGAGAGACGGCTGGTCTGTCGACTTCCCCATCTTCTCAAAAGTTGTAATATTCTGACATCCAAATAATTCTGTCCGTCTGGAAAGAAGGCGAGTCCCACGATGCACAGAACCATCGCATGCTGGATTCTCTCTCGAGCTGTCCTGGACAACAAGCTGACTTCTGCGAATTCTCCATACTGTCGGTAGATCTCAATCAGGCTCACGTATTCATTCACATTTTCTTCAATCAATGGCCAAGACTTACGCTCTGTCATGCGAGCTAAAGCATCTTTAGGGTCAAGACCCTTGACATTGATCAGAAATTGTTGCTCCAATGGATCTCCAAGCTGACCGGCTGGCTCGAGCAGTCCCATGATCTCTGAAAATTCGTCCATCAACAGGGTCATCTCGCCCCACGGGAACCAGAACGTGCAAGTGCGCGGATTCCACCGCTCTGCCAATGCATGGATCAGATTATCGTTGACTGTCAACTTTCCCACTGCAGATGCCAGTTCCAACCCGCAATCGCTCAAATGGTCCGAAAACATACGAGAGAAGTTTTTGAACTAAACATAGTACCACTGGGGGAAGAAGGGTCCGGTGCTGAGAGCTCGATGCTCGGGAAGACTTTGTCGCACCTCGTAGGAGATGTGACCCTCGGGAAAAACAGAATCGAGCTGACTGAATGCCATTAGACTGAAAGATAGGAAGATTGGAATTAGACTTTGGAAAAATACAAAAATTTTGAAAATTGCAGACAGAATAAAGTGAAATGCTGAAAATTCGAAGTCCAGAGGAACAAAAGAATGAAAAAAAGCACCTAGAGTTTTAAAGAAAAAGTGGATAATTTGGAAAAATCGTCCAGGGTTTACAAAGAAATGCTTCATAAATGGGAAAATAAAGTATTTTGGAAAATTATCCAGTATTTTGGAAAAATTTGAAAAAATATGAGAAAATAAGACAAAAATGAATATCATACATTCAATCACAAACAATTATGCACATACAGCAATCCCTAAGAAGCTGACTCTAAATGCATTGATTTTGAAAGAGCTTTAGGGCCCTAATCCTGACTCTAGGCTCAGATCAACTATATCCAATCATGCTATGCCGATATACTCGAGCCGAGTCTCGACGTACGTGGCATAAAACTCATCTCTGGGTCTAGGCTTGTGTTTTTCCAACATCCTTGAGCGCCTGCCGATATACGTTGGACTATGGCCCTTGGTACGTGACAGGGGGGCGTTAACCCAAATAAGTGGCCCAGTTGTGAGGCTCTGTTCTGAACTATGGTTCTGAAAGAGAGCCCAGCAACGTGAAGACCGGGTAGACATAGGTGGGGTGGTTTTTGAAATATGATCACATGCAGGCAAACAGAGGGCTCTAAGTCCTAAAGAGATAGAATTTTGAAATTTTTTGAAGAAGCAAACATTATTTTCATACAATTCCTAGATTGAGGAGTGTTGTATTTAAGACCTAAGTCTACGTGAGCATGCATAATTCTCCTCAATATGGTCCTACCAAACCATGCCTAGTCTATATGCAATCCATGTCAGCTGGGTTCAAGTATAGGCTCCTAGGTTCACATGATATCAGGAATTAAAGCTGACATTCCATAGAACATAATTTTGATAATTGATCAGGTGAAGACAGGTCTCATCACGGTCGCCAAACTTGTTATCATTGCAAAAATTTTCCCCTCTCTTGCAAGAGAGAAACGAATTTCGCGAGTCAAACTCAACCAAAGTTTTGAAAATTGGTTTTGAAAATTACTCACCTCCGTTTTAAAAATTTATGGGAAAATTCCGTGGAATGGTATCCGCCTGTTGGTACGAGGTTCAATCGTTCCTGGCGCCTTTACCAGGGGTAATTGAACCAAGGATCAATTATGTGCTCTAACTTGACTCAAATATCTAAATTATGCTCTATTTTTCCTAGAATGTACAAAGAATCAGGCTTGTGCTATGGAATTTTGAAAATAATGCAAGTTTTGAAAAACATGATTTTTCTTTGGAAAATTGAAATGCAATTGGAAAATGACTGGAAAATGCTTGAAAATGGAATTCCTGGGAAAATTATTGAATTTTATTGGAAATCAGAAATTTGCATTGAAAAGTGATTTCTTAGGAAAACTTGAACTTTGGAAAATCAATTTTGAGTTTTGGATTACTTTTTTAAGGAAATGGATTTGAGAAATTCTGAGAAAATCAGGAAATTCATTGGAAAATGATTTTTTTAGATGGAAAATGGATTCTCAAGAAAACTGGAAAATCTGAGAAAATCGATTTCTGAAAACTTGAAACTTTGAAATTTGAGAATTTTAAAACATTAGAAAATCTTGATTTGAACTTGGGAAATGCTTTTAAATCTCTTTTGAAAACTCAGGATTTTGAGAAAATCAGATCCTGAGAAAGACTTGGAAATTCTTGAGAAAACTGAATTTTCTAAAATTGAAATTGGAAAATGAATTTGCAATTTGAATAATATGAATGAATGAATATGAATTTGAAAGGGAATTTCAATTGAGGAATTGGGAAATCCTTTTAAAACTTTGAGAAATGTAGTGCATTTTGAAGTTAGCCTAAGAGTGTAGGCTGAATGTGGCTAATACGAAGATCATAAATCTTGGTTTTCTTCGTATTCTGACTATGGCCATAAATACAAATCCCACCGAGTTTATAAACTCCATAAGAGCTTGTTCACGTGCCATTCATGTCAACCATAGTGAATTTGAAATAATGTGCATGAATCATGTATCAGACATCAGAATTTTGCAGAAATTAAACTATATGCAATGCAGTCCTATTGTAAGCAGAAATGTAATTCTTATTCCAAATATTATATTGATTTTTACATTGAATTGAATAAAATAAAGAAATAAAGTAACTAAGCCTTCTTCTTGAATGTTTCTGCAAAACTAGAAAACAGTGTTAGCACAAAAATATAGGTTTTTCTGAATTTATCCGAAAATATGGGAAATTATCGGATATTATTCAGATATAAACCCAAATTCATACCCCTTTCATATAAACATGATAAATAATGAATAAATTTCGAAAATAAACTTGGAAATTCAAAATTAGGGTCAAAATGACCAAAATGCCCCTGATAATCTTGAAATCACGGTTTTCTAAAAGAAATTTTATAAAATTTGGAAATTTGAAAATCACATGAAACAAATCAAATACAATATGATGAAATATGATGATATTCATGAAAATTTATGGAATTAGAAATTGGAATTTCGAAATTGAAGTCAAAATGACCAAAATACCGCTGATAACAAGACTATGGCCTTGAAACCAGGGCTTTCTGAAATAAATTTTGTAAAAATGGAAAATGTGAAATGCAAATGATATTGAAATTAACCCTAATATGATTCTATATGCCTATTTATATGAATAAAACCCTAAAATGGCAAAAATATCATAAAATATCAAAGTTAACCTGATTTTCGCCTGATTTTCGCTTCTGAATTTAAAGATAAACTAACACATGGAGCAAATGAACTTGGAATTAAGCCAAATTTGGCATGGACACCTAAAATAACCCTAGAAACAGAATTAAGCTCGAAAATCTATTTTTTGTATTTTTAAATATGGAAATTCAACTAAAAACCCTAAATTTTGCAATTTTTGCCTAAAATGTTGATTCTAAAGGAGATTTCGGATATCAAACTTCTATAAAAATTTCCCAAATTTTATGGGGTGAAAGAGGACAGTAAGACAAGGATTTTTTCTTTTACACTTTCTGGTTTGGACCTATGGTCGAAGCTATACCACTCCGGCAACTCGGATCAGAATCCGGCGACTCTAGGATTTAGGGGAAACAAACAGGTTTCAGTAGAAAATGTGAGAAAAACATCAAACAGATGGGAAAAGGACTGAAATTGTGGAAAAATGTCCCTGAAAAACAGGAGAAAATTTGATCTTTTTGCATCATTGGTATTCGGGTTACGGTTTGGAAAAGGGCACACTGTTATCAGAGATCCAAATCTCTGAAATTTTGGGATATTGAAATCTGTCAGACAGAAAAGGAATTTTTGGGAAAAATAATTAAACAGTTCCAAAAATCTCCAAATTTTGGAAAATGACAGGAAAACATGTTAGGAACAACTTTTGTGTTGAAAGTTTTTGCAGACGGGCTACGGGTTGAGCGGACTCGGTGAATTAGGGTTTGCCTATAGCCTGACGAAAGAAAATCGAGATTTTCCCAGAGGTCAAAACTACTTGAAAAAACTTCAAAATTTTCAGATCATTAGTAGATTCAATTATAAATATACTGTGATTTTTGGAGGACAATCTGAATCTCCCACGAGGGTGGTGCCAGAGGTTCTTGTCTGCTAAAGCAGAAATTGAAATTTCTGGAGGGTCCAAAATCCAGTTTGGTTTTCGATTTGTTTAACAAGGTTCTAAAATCCTAACTGATCAATATTTTTGGCATACAATCATAGACAAACAGAGACAGACATAACAAATTTTTTGAGATTTATCGACGAAAAATTGAGCATAAAATGATGACTAGACTGGACGGCTAAATGGAAAACGTATAAACTAATAGGACATGCATTAATGGAACAAGTGAAATGTATCTAATGAAATAAATAAAAAAAAAACAATATCTAAATTATACAATCTATATGAAATCAAAACAAAGGAAAGAGGTGAAATATTTATTTGATATAGCCATTGAAATGAGGGGTTCAATCAATCGGCTGGATGAACCCTCTCATTTACGCATGCTTTGTCATGAAAAGTAAAAAAAAGAAAACAGAAACTTATGGTTTCCTACATTCTAACACCATAAAGAAAGCCTTACATTGCAATAATTTCAACCCCAAATTCCTCATCATTTTCATGAAAGCCATATTTAAGGGTCTCATTTTGATGATCAACCAAGAAACCCAACATGCGGTACTTAATAAGATCAACAAGACACAGTATGTCTTACCTTAAGGGTAGTTACGGCAATGGAGGAGTGTAACGATGGTTGGCTGCCACAAGTGATGTCACCAGTAAAGATGGTTGGAGCTCTTGGGGAAAATGAAAGGGAATAGAGGAGACTGCACGGTAAAGAAGGCTGGAACAAGGCTGCAGCCGTTTGAAGGTTGAAGGAGGAGGTTGCAGCGTCAAAGAGGCTGCTGTAATAGCTTGCTGCTGTAGCTGTAATGAAAGGCTGTGGATGGAAGCTACTGTAATAGCTTGCTGCTGTAGCTGTAATGAAAGGCTGTGGATGGAAGCTGTTGGTGGCACTGTTGGGTGATGTGTAGAAGAGGTGAACTGATTGGTGGCTGTTGGCTGGAGCAAGGAGCTTGGAGGTGGGCTGCAGCAAGGATGGTAGCGGGAAGAGGTGAACCGATGGTGAGGATGGTGGCTGGACCGGTGGTGAGGATGATGCTTAGAAGTGGAGGTCGGCTGAAGCAAGGTGAAGGTGATGGTACTCCCCTTGTGGTGGCTGCCTTGATTGAAGGGGCTGGAACCAAAGAGAGCAAGAGGTGTTGTGTGAGAAGGTGAAGAGAAAGAGCACGGGGCTGAAAGAGAAGAGCGTGAGATGTTGTTTAGGTTGATAACTTAGAAACAATCCTCATCATCCCTTTCAACTTAGGGTCTTTGAGGCAATAATCAAAAGGGGAATGAGAGAGTATGCGTAGGAAGATGTGGGAAAATAGCAAGGGAGCAAGGAAGAAAGGGGCAAGAAGGAAGGGAAGTTAAAGGAAAGAAGAGGGGAAGAAGGAAAAGGAAAGAAAGGGGAAGAAAGGAGAGGGAAAGAGGAAAGAGAAGGGAGGCTGGACTGTCATACGTGAGTTGGAGGGAGAGGAAAGAAAGGAGGAAAGAAAGCAAGAAAGAAAGAAAGAAAAAGGAAGAAGAAAAAAAGAAAAGAAAGAAGGAAAAAAATAAAAAATAAATAAAATAGAAAAAAAGGAAAGGAAGTGGGCTGGAAGGTGGGCAAGGGTGGTCGACCCCCTTGTGGGACCCACCTTAGGAAGAGTATAATAAAAAATAAAAATAAAATAAAATAAAATAAAATAAAACAAATAACAAAAAATAAAGAAAAAGCTATTTTTTTTTCTTTCTTATAAATTAAAACAAGAAAATACAAATGGATGGGCCATCTCAGAGCGGGTCCAAATTCCACTTTTGAAATTCATTTTGATGATTAAAGGGGTAAAATAGTCTTTTCAGAAAATTTCCAGATGAAACGAGCTATTTTTGGCAGTTTTTGAAACGAGCTCGGATTTTGAAGTTCAATACCTCCTTGCGAAGCAAATCCAGTGTAGAATTTGAAAATTTAATTTTGAAAGAAATCCAGATTGTTTTTCTCGAGAAAATATTTCCAATTTTTTTTTCAGACGAAACGAGCTATTTTTGGCAGTTTTTGAAACGAGCTCGGATTTTGAAGTTCAATACCTCGTTGCGAAGCAAATCCAGTGTATAATTTGAAAATTTGAGTTTGAAATAAATCCAGATTATTTTTCTAGAGAAAATATTTCTAAATTTAGAATTTTGGGGGTAAAAATGTCAATTTTGGAAAACCCGAGGTTTGAAATTGATTTCTGAAAGCTTTTGAAACTTGATCTGGATTGAAATTTATAAAACTAGAGTTCTGGACTTCGAAAATGAAAATGAAATATGATGAAATGTTATGAAATGATATGAAATGATGAGAAATGACATGCAAAATGCAGACCCTGAATGAAGAATTTTGGATTTTAAACCCTGATTGGCAGCTATACCAGTTTAAAAAGCATTAAAATTGATATAATTTGCAAAATAGCTCAAGAAATGGTTTTCGGGACTCTACTGGGTTAGAGTGACACTGAAAATTGGGGTTCGAGATGGATTGAACTGAGATGAGCTGGATTGAGCTGGATTCTAGAGTTTCAGAACTCAAATGAACTAACAAGGTACTGACTCAACTGGACTCTCTGACTAAATTTTCAAGAAATACTGCCATTTTTGGAGAAATGGTACAGAATGGTCACTGGAGTGAAGTGAATTAGGGATATGAGTTAACTTTGAGCTAGAACAAAGGTCAGTAGTACTGACATAAACTAAAATCAAAGCTCGAACACTAGCTCAATTGGCTGAACTCAACTCAATTTCAGCTGAAAGAGCTGAAATGGACTAAAATGGGCTCCAGGACACTTAGAAATGGTTTTGAACTGAAACTGAAGCACTCGAACTCCTGGTGAGCTCAAATTAGACTCTAGGGAATATGACTGACTCAGAGACAATTAGCTTGGATTTGAGTGAGAAATGAGCTCATTTCTGATGAAATAATCCCATTTTTGCAGGAATGGTCAGAAATGAAAATTGTTTGTTCATCATGAGCTCAGATGAGCTTGAAATGACTGATATTTTAACTATTTTGAATTGACCAATGAGTCTGGTTGACTCTGACTGACTGGGGTTCGGGATGACCTAGGGGTAAAATGATAATTTTCTTAATGAAAGTTTGTAAAATGGTGATTTTCTGAAACAGACTCAGGGTTTGACTCCTACACTGACCTAACAGGGTTGGCACTGCACGAGGAGGGTTGTTTGAGAATAGTTGTGGAAAATTTGGGGTGTTTATAGATGCCCCTCTTTGCTACTAAGCCGGCTTGAAGATGTGCTTAGTGGCAAAGAAAAACACACCAAATTTGGGCTATAAAAATGCCCCAGTTAGAAGGATCTGACTGGATATGAAGATATTAGCCCTGATGAAAATGGTAGATATGAAATGGAGAATGAAGAAAAAAGAATTTACTTCAAAAGAAGTGACATTCAAGTTTTTCCCTTAACCTGAATGGGACGAAAATACCTTGTGTAGAAACGAAGCGCATGTTTGACCTTTAACCTGACTGGGAGATGAAATACCTCATCAAAATGAGGCTCAGGTTTAACCCTTAACCTGATCGGGAAATGAAATACCTCCTCAGAGAAGGCTCAGGTTTGTACCCTTATCCTGATTGGGCGGAAAATGATGGGATTCTCGAAAGAAGAACCCATGATGAAACCTTCGAACTTCCGCACAAAGAATCCGATAAGGGGTTTTGCAAAAGGATGAAATTGGGGTCCCTAAAGCTTGAAAAGGGGTTTGATTTTGGACGCCTCATTGCTGAGACTAAATAACTTTTGAAATTGGTGACCTTTTGGGATGAAATGATTGGTGGCTTAACCTCAAGCCGAAATTGTACCGTCTATGGTGGGACAGTGGAGACACAGGGAAGTGTGCGAATCTGAGAGCCCAGATGCTCAGATTATACCAAAGAAGGGAAGGAATCTTGAAAACTCCCATTATCAAGTCCTAAAAGGGAAAACAACTGATGTCAGGATGCGCCAAAGATGAACCTCAAGCTTGCGCTTCACGCCAGGATAGCTAGAAAATATTGTCAAAATGTTGAAAATTATTGTTGATTCAAAATAATTGAAAGTGATGCACATTGTTTTGAAAATATTCTCTCTTTTCTACCTAAAGTATTACCTCCGACTAGGCTTAACTCTGTAGAATCAAGATTCGAATTCAAATTGCTTGCAATTGACTTTCTTTCAAGGAAGCTATCAATTTCCTTGATATGAACAGAAAAGAGAATATTCTTGATATTGTGAAAGCAATTGGTGAAAGAATATTGATAATAGAATTTCACAAAATTTAAAAAGGATTCTTTGGCAGATTCGACAGTCTGATATCCTGGGATTCTTTTCTCATGATGATCTTTCTGCCCACTTTTTTTTTGACAGAATTGGATCTCTCTTGGGTTTTTTGGGGATTACATCATCCTTCATTTTGGAGATGTTCTGACTTTTCTCTCTTTTTTTTTTGGAAGCGTACGTCACAAACTCCTTCATCTTAGAGATGTTTCGATCCTTCTTTTTTTTCAGGGATTATATTGACGGTTATTGGCTTTTTGGTTGAAACTCTCTTGATGATAGCAGAAATTAAATATCCTTTAGGGTTTGTCAGGAGGCTCATCGCAGTCACCTTCATCTTGACGGTGCTTTGAACTTTCCCTGGAAGGATTCGTCATAAACTCCTTCATCTCGGAGATGATCCAAATCTTCTTTGGCCCCGGGGGTCTAACTCGCATAATTCGTCTTCATCTTGACGACAATTGAGAGATCCCTTTTGCAGATATTTAATTACAGCTTAGGTGATTGAGGAGATATGGAAATTAAATGGATTTTTCTGTATCACTCAGGATATTTCAACTGCTTTATTTTCCAAGAATGATCTTTAAAAATGTGCCATTGACTGCGATCAATACCGATCACTTATGGCTTTGCAACAACATTGAATTTCCTTTGCTGGCCATATCAAGGATTTATTCTTTATCCTTTTGGTTGGCCAATTGAAAGATCTTGAATTTTGAATCCTCCTTCGCAAAAGCTTTGTCCTTTCGGAAGTAATACTGAAGGTATTCTGAGGTAATGTTTTTGTGCAATAAAAGATTTTGAAATCAATAAATATTTAATGACAAATTGGAAAATTTTTCTTGAAATCCTTTATAAAAGCGAGCATTTGAAGCACAACGCAATGCATCCATGACAAAAGTTCTCTTCTCCTTTCCCCAAAGGCGAAGATTCAGAAATTGGAAATGGAAATTACTCCTCTCTTCCCTGAAGAGGAGGTGTTTGCAAAATGAACTTTCGAAGAGAAATTAAGCTTTCGTCAAAACTTTCAAACCTTAGGCTTCTCTTATGGAAAGGGGCTGGTAATGGTGAGGTCAGTGAATTGGTCATGAAAGAACGAGTCCATCACACTCTCCCCGAAAAGAGGGTCATTCACGATGAAATGGCCTAGTTTGAAATTGTGGTCACAAGGAAAGCGAACTTCCGTCGAAGCTCTCCCTGAACTAAGGGTTCCTTGTATGAAATTAGAAATTTTGTTTTGCAAATGCTTCACAAAGACACGAGTTCCTTCAAACTCTCCCTGAAAAGGGGCTAGGTGAACAAATGATAGCATGCAAAAAGAATGAGCTCCCTTGAACTCTCCCTGTAAAAAGGGTCTCTCGCAAGAGGAAATGACTGAAATTGGTATTGGGTGACCAAAAGGGTCGAAATTGGAAATTGAAATTTTGAAATTTGATATTTGAAATTGGAAATTGGAAATTGGAAATTGGAAATTTGGAATTTGGAATTTGGAAATTGATATTTGGAAATTGGAAATTGATTGACCCGAAGGTCAAAATTGGAATTGATTGACCCAAAGGTCGAATTTGAAAATTTGACAATTGGTTGACCCGGAGGTCGAAATTGGAAATTTGGAAATTGATTGACCCGAAGGTCGAAATTAGAAATTTGGAAATTGGTTGACTCGGAGGTCTAAAATTGGTAATTGGGTTGCCCAAGGGCAGAAATTGGAATTGGAAATTGGAATTTTGAATTTAGAAATTGGAAATTGGAAATTGGAAATTGGAAATTGGAAATTGGAAATTGGAAATTGGAAATTGGAAATTGGAAATTGGAAATTGGAAATTGGAAATTGGAAATTGGAAATTGGAAATTGGAAATTTTGAAATTGATTGACCCGAAGGCCAAAATTGAAAATGGGTTCAATAGGAATTCAGCCTAAGAACGACACTGGTTCAATTGAGAACGACATTGGTTCACTGAGAACAACATGGGTTCAATAGGGACTCAGCCTAAGAACGTGGATCAGGAGGACTTCAACCTACAAATCACATATCTGAAAAATACCAATCCAAAAGGAGTTCGACCTAAGGACTGTAAACAATATTGGATCAGGAGGACTTCAACCGACATATCAAATTTCTGAAAAATACCAATCCAAAAGGAGTTTGACCTAAGGATTGCGGATCAGTAAGAGTTCAACCTAAAGATCGCGGACCAGTAAAAGTTCAACCCAAAGACCGATTGAAGGAAAGGGTCCTAAAGGGGTTCAACCTAAGGACTGTGGATCCATAGGAGTTCAACCTAAAGATCGTGGATCAGTAGGGGTTCAACCTAAAGATCGTGGATCAGTAGGAGTTCAACCTAAAGATCTGGTTCAGCAGGGATTCAACCTACAAACTATTGGTTCCATAGGGATTTAACCTAAGGATCACATCTGTTCTGTAGGGGTTCGACCTACAAACTATCAATTCCATAGGGATTTAACCTAAGGACCGCATCGGTTCTGCAGGAGTTCGACCTACAAACTATCAATTCCATAGGGATTTAACCTAAGGATCATATCAGTTTCGCAGAAGTTCGACCTATGAACTATCGATTCCATAGAGATTTAACCTAAGGATCACATCGGTTCCGTAGGAGTTCGACCTACGAATTATCAATTCCATAGGGATTTAACCTAAGGATCGCATCGGTTCTACAGGAGTTCGACCTATCAACTATCAATTCCATAGGGATTTAACCTAAGGATCACATCGGTTCCGCAGGAGTTCGACCTACGAACTATCAATTCTATAGGGATTTAACCTAAGGATCGCATCGGTTCTGCAGGAGTTCGACCTACAAACTATCAATTCCAAAGAGATTTAACCTAAGGATCGCATCAGTTCCGCAGAAGTTCGACCTACGAACTATCAATTTCATAGGGATTTAACCTAAGGATCACAGTTTAAGAAGGAAGGATTCAACTTGTGGGCTTTAAATGAACCAGGTGCTAAACTGGGTTTTGAATGAAGATTCAAATCGGAATTCAAATCTTCAAGGAAAAACTAAATGAATTGGGTTTTGAAAGAAAATTTGAGTCGGAACTTGGATCTTCTAGACCAATTACTAAATTGCAAAAAAGTTTGAGTAGGAGTTCAAACCTTTAAAGAAAAGCCAAGCGAATTGGATTTGAAAGAAAATTCGAGTCAGAACTCTAATCTTCTAGACCAATTCTGGGCATTTGAATTGGATTTGGAAGAAAATTTGAGTCGGAACTCTAATTTTCTAGACCAATTCTGAGCATTTGAATTGGATTTGGAAGAAAATTTGAGTCGTAACTCTAATTTTTTAGACCAATTTTAGGACATTTGAATTAGATTTGGAAGAAAATTCGAGTCGAAACTCTAATCTTCTAAACCAATTCTAGGACATTTGAATTGGATTTGGAAGAAAATTCGAGTCGTAACTCTAATTTTCTAGACCAATTCTAGGACATTTGAATTGGATTTGGAAGAAAATTCGAGTCGGAACTCGAATCTTCTAGACCAATTCTAGGAAAAGAAAACTCGGGTCGAAACTCGAATCTTCGAAGGAAAACTAGATCCATTGTGGAAGGAAAAGAAATTCAAGTCGAAACTCGAATCCTGAAGGAAAAGTAGATCAATTTGGAAGGAAAAGAAATTCGAGTCGGAACTCGAATTCTGAAGGAAAACTATATCGGTTAGAAGGAAAGAAAATTTGAGTCGGAACTCGAATCCCGAAGGAAAACTATACAAAAAGAAGAAAAGGAGATTCGAGTCAGAACTCGAATCCCGAAGGAAAACTAGACAAAAAGACAAAAAAGAGATTTGAGTCGGAACTCGAAGCCCAAAGGAAAACTAAGCAAAAAGAAGGAAAGGAGATTAGAGTCGAAGCTCGAATCTCGAAGGAAAACTAAGCAAAAAAAAGGAAAGGAGATTAGAGTCGGAACTCGAATCCCGAAGGAAAACTAGACAAAAAGAAGGAAAGGAGATTTGAGTTGGAACTCGAATCCCGAAGAAAAACTAGACAAAAAGAAGGAAAGGAGATTTGAGTCGGAACTCGAATCCCGAAGGAAAACTACACCAATGTGGATACTGGATTTTGGAAATGAACCAGTATAAGTACTGGATTTCGAAAATGGATCAGTATGAATACTGTTTTTGGAAGAATTACCAGCACGAACACTGGGTTTTGAAGATTTACCAGCACGAACACTGAATTTAGAAAATTTTATCAGCACGAACACTGGATTTTGAAAATCTTACCAGCACGAATACTGAATTTTCAAAATTTACCAGCACGAACACTGCATTTAGAAAATTTTACCAGCACGAACACTGTTTTTGAAAATCTTACCAGCACGAACACTGGATTTTTGAAAATTTACCCAACTGATTTTGATGAGAGATTTTTAGTCTTTATCCTCACGATGACTTAGACAACTGGCGGGGTCTCAGGATTTATCCCTTACCCTGAATGGGTAGTTCAGGTTTATCCCTTAACCTGAAGGGGAAGTTTGATGCAAATGCAAATTGATGCATATGAATGCAGATGAATGCGAATGAATGTGAATGAATGCATGCAAATGCAAATGCAAATGAATGCAAATGATGTAAATGGGTGCACATGCATGCAAAATGAGAGATTTGTGTGATCCTGCTTGCATAGAGGACGTTTTGAAGACAATTTTCAAAATAATGCTCCAGTGTAACTGGGAAAGAAGAATTTGACCATTATTAAAGAAAATATATTAAGGAATTACAAAGGATGGAATAGAGGATTTAAGTATAAATTTTTTTCAAATGTTAAGCATTGATAGGGTCTGATAATTCCACACCATCGGCATTGATGAGCAGATATGAATTGCAGGGTAATGCTTCCTCGACAACATAGGGCCCTTCTCAATTCGGCGACCATTTGCCACCCGGGCGGTGCTTGAGATAAGCCATAGATCTGAGCACTAGATCATTGACTCAGAATTTCCTTTCAATGACAAATTTTGCATATTGTCTAGCTACCCTATGCCGATATGATTGAGCGTGATCTGCTGCTCTGAGCCTCCTTTCATCGAGCAAATCAAGCTATACTAGCCGATGTTGCTGATATTAATCAAGTGGCAGCTCAAGAAGTGATGCAAATTTCAGAGTGTGTTTCTGAACATTTAAAGGTAGTACTACTTCAATTCTGTAGACAAGTTTTGATGGAGTAGCATTAGTTGGAGTTCGAATGGTGGTCTGTATGCTCACAATGCATCATGGATCTTCTCATGCCAATCATGGCATGTTTTCAAAGTTCGCTCCAGGATTCTAATCAAAATTTTATTGGTGGCCTCTGCCTGACCATTCCCTTGAGGATAATAAGGAGCGAAAAAATGATGCTGAATTCTGAACTTCATGCAAAATGTCCTCATTCTCTCATTCTTGAAATGACTGTCATTGTCCAACACGATATCGTGCGGTATGCCGAAACGACATAGGATATTCTTGTTGATGAATAAGACCACTTGTCGACCTTCTATTGTGCGTAGAGTGACTGTTTCTACCCATTTGGTGAAATATTCTGTTGCGGCAAGAAAATATTTGTAGCCGTTTAAAGCAGGAGTGATGGGGCCCACAACATCAAAGGCCTCACATAGAAAAATAGCCATGGAGAGATGGCGATTTGCAAATATGTTGTTGGCGCATGAACAGAAGGTGCATGCATCTGGCATAGAGCACACTTCTTCACAAAATGGTAGCAATCTTGCTGCATAGTTTTCCAATAATATCCTGCCCGGATGATTTGCTTGATAAGTGTTTGGTAGCCAACGTGACCACCGCAAATGCCTTAGTGTACCTCCCGCATGACTTCTTTGGCTTCATCTTTGTCTAGGCATTTGGAATATTCAGAACTGAATTCACGACAATAGAGGACGTCAGCAAGAATAAAATATCAGCCTGACATGCGTTGAATCGCTCGTTGCTCTTACCAGTGATATTCTACGAGGAGACAAATGTCTTCTCCTTGATGGGAGCCTTTTTGAAACTGTCCTCAACTTGCTCAGACATCATCCTAATCATCATTTTCTTGAACATCTGATATGTAGCAGGATCAATGTCATCCCTATCATTTAGACTCTGTCTTCTAGCAGATCTTAGAGAATTTATCTCTTTTTACTTGATGCCTGTAAAGTCACTGGTGCACTTGATATAGTAACATTTTCTTATTTGATCTGATCTGAACCACTTGGGAATACTGATGCTCTCAACAGAATGAAATGGATGATTAAATTTCGATAATGAAGATTCAGTATATAAACGAATATAGAAAAAAAATATTTGATGAGAATTTGGTAGATAATTAGAAGATCATCTCATTACTAGGGACTGGGTCACCGCTGGAGTCACGACAATTGTGTTGTCATTCTTTGTGAAGAGAACAAACAACTACAAATATGCCTTGTCACCTAGGCGAGGTTGTCAAACCATGATAGAATGAAAATTGAAGAATTTTTTATTGAAGGAAAAATATGATTGCATCAATAGTGGACTTGAGAAAGAGGGGGCATATATACAGTCTACCACCACTATTAATGATCAGCAGAGACACAAGGACTGGGGAAAAGAGTGAGAATGATTGTGATCATCGCAAAATTTTTCCTCTCATAATGTTCTCTCTCTTCCTTCTCTTTTCCTTTCCTACCTCTTATTTTCCTCCTTTTTGAAGGGAGAAAGATAAAAGACGGAAAGAAAGAGAGAAGAGAAAGAAGAGAAGAGAAGAGGAACTCTTTTGCGGGTCTCACTTGACCTTAATTTTGAAAATATTTTGAAATAACTCACCTCCGTTTTTGAAATATTTGCGGGAAAACTGGGAGACGGGATCCGCTCGTCGGTACGAGGTTCGACCGTTCCTGGCGCCTTTACCAGGGGTAATCGAATCAAGTGTCGAATTAATGCCTTTTGCTTTGCGATGAATTTATCTAAGTATTTATCCTAAGTCTAAAATGCACAATGAATCATGCTTGTGCAAATGCAAAGATGTATGCTCTTTTTGAAAATATTTTGGAGAATTTTCAAGTGAATCAGATAAAGTGAAGAAATGTTTTCTAACTTAGAACTTAAGATTTGAAGTTCTAAGTTTTTAGAATAATCAGAGCTTAGGAAAATGAATCTGGATCTTTGAGAGAAATGATCTTAAAACTGAAAGAAAGAAAATTTCAAAGTCATAAATGGACTTTGAATTTGGAAGTTTGAACTTTGGAATGGAATTGAATTCTAACTTTGAAGTTTTTGAAGTTAGAAGGAAATGTGGGGGATCTAAAGGAATTGAGGAATGGGACTTGGAACAGTTGGAATTTCAAGATGAAATCCGAATCCAAATTCTGGATTCTGAATAGAGTTTTGAGTTGATTTTTGGATTTAAGATCTGAAATAGGAACTTTGGTTTGAATAAAAAAAATGAGACTGGCTTTGAGAATTGGAATTCAAAGTGGAATTTGGACTTGGAATTTTGAATGGAATTAGATTCAAGATGTGGAATCCAAGAAGGTATTTGGATCTGAAATCTGAGATCCGAGATAGGGTTGGACTCTGGATTCTAAGATGGAATTGGATCTGAAGTTTGAGATTCAAAGTAGAATTGGATCCTGGATCCTAAGATGGAATTGGATATGAAATCTGAGATCCACAATAGAATTGGGTTCTGGATCCTAGAGTGGATTTGGATATGAAGTCTGAGATCCAAAGTTGAGTTTGAGTCTGGATCCTAAGATAAATTTGGATCTGAAGTCTGAGATCCAATGTAGAGTTGGGCTCTGGACCCTAAGATGAAATTTGGACCAGAAGTCTAAGATCCAAAGTGAAATCGGAGTCTGGATCCTGAGGAGGAATTGGATCTGGAGTCTGAGATGAGTGTTGAATCCTAGATCCTAAAATGGATTTGTAATTAAATTCTGAAAATGAATCCAGAATCTCAAAGTTAATTTGAACTTTGATTTTGATTGAAAATATGAATATAAAATGAATTTGGAATTTCAAAGTCAATTTGAACTTTGAAATTTGATTTGAATTTGAATAAAATGACTTTGAAATCTCAAAGTTAAATTGAACTTTGAGATTGAAAATGAAATTGAATTTTGAAAATGAAAAGGATGAATTGGATTTGATAAGGATCGAAGATAGATTGAAGAAGATATTAACATCACTTGGAGTTTTTGAAAAAGAAAGTTTTTGAAAATATGATGCAATTCTATCCTATATGATGAATGAATTTGAATAATTTTGAAATTGGAATTTGAAAAGCTATTTCATTCTTTAAATGAATTAAAATAAGATTGAAAATATAATACATCCTTGACTATGGTCATTGAATGTATTATATAGTAATCTATATTAAAATTCTAGTGAAGAATGAAACACATTTTTTTGTGCTTTTATAAAATTTAGAATGGAATTAACTCTCAATATACCCTGACTATGGCCATTGGTATATATATTGAATTAATTCTAAGTTAAACTCTGATAAAAGGTAAAATATTTGAAGAATATGATGATTTTTGAAAGAGGATCCAGTGTTATTTCATAAAAGATAAGAATACTAAGTCTTGTTTACACCCCGACTATGGCCGTTGGTGTAAATCATCAACTTAGAATTAACTTACCTTTTATGAAATGGTGCACGTGCCATTCGTGTTTCACCATTATGAGAATTTGAGAAATAAAGGAAAATGCATGGAATAAACAATTCATGGTATTCTATAATGCTCATTCATTCTACCTAAAGCAAGAAATGTAAATTTTCATTAAACTCTAGCTATTACAATGGGTAGAATCAAGTTTACAACCCCAAATAATGATATCTTCCATAATTCCTGAAAAACAACCGGGTTAGTAATGAAAAGAAAAAGAAAATCATATATATATATATATGGAAATCAAATAGTAAAAGGGGTCATATGTTAAGATATGTATGATACAAAGGATGAAAGAGATGGCATGTATCCTTATATATATATATATATATATATATATATATATGTATGTATATGAGAGTTTATACATATTTACATACATATGAATACATACACACAGATATATAGATATATGTATATATACATATATACGTGTATATATATAACATATACTTAGTGTAGATGGACAAGAGTGCCGGAAATGGATCATAGTGAAAGTGTGTGATATAAATGCAGGAACACTGTGCATGGCTAAAAAAAAATAGTAGTTAGGAACAAAATATAGTGATGCTATGGCTGTTTGTGAAGTGGAAAAAGTAGCCACGATATTATCTTTCATGAAAGAACAGTTTTGTGACAGGGGAGAGTGGTATGGCTGCTATATGGGAAAAATAGTTACAGGTGATTAGAGGGATTAGACATAATATTGTTATATGGTAAATTAAGTAACACATGCTGGGTGAAAAACCTGTGAAATGGTGGTGAGAAGTGGTTAGGTGATCAGGACGAGTACTTTACAGAATATTCGGGCCACACAAAGTGACAATATACAGAAAATCACTACCGCTTGCAGCCAACGATCTTTTGTAACATACAACATACAGAAAATCACCATATCTGAGTGCTTGGTAAAGTACTTGGGCACCCACCTGATCTGTGAGTTATTAAGCACCAGCCTTCCAGCCCAACTTAAGAATATAAGAGAGGAGCATTAAAATCTGATACCCAAAACAAAATCACCTGAGGATAAATGGTGCACCTAAGAAAATCAATTCTCAAAGCAGATGAGCATCACGAAAATGCAACAGTAAGCAATTGAAGCATAAACAAGTTTGCCAGTTACTATTTTGTACACTGATCCAGGCATTTCATGTCAACAAAACAAACTTCATACAGACCAATTTTATAAAAACCTCAAAACCAAACGATTTTTTTGCAATAAGGTCAATCGACTTCAGTGATCAACTTCAGTAGATCCAAACCCTGTCATAAGCCATGAACAGTGCCTTTTGCAGGCTTTTATACCTGTGACGATGGACAGAAGATCCATGTCTAAAAGAGTATTCTTCCACCTCTAACTCACCTTCTGCCCGAGCAGCATGGGTGTTCTTACAGGCAGCTATCGTTTTAACATGAATAAAGAATTTTTTTATAAAGCATTCCCATCTTTAAATCAGCATTTTGTCACCTGATAAACCCATCAATTGTCAGCCCAGACTCCAGAAGATGAATTTGTTAATAGTCTCTCTAAGGATTCCCTGTGACGTCTTCTTCAGATTTGATGATTACCAGAGGATCCAGGGATGAAAACCCTTGGGTAAATAGATGGAGGGGATTAAGTCAGTGATCAATATATTAATCAAGATGATCTGAATGGGTGGATCAATGAACCTAAAAGAGAGAGGATGGACCAGGTACATGAACCCAACAAGTATAACAGAGGATTTAAATGCCAATTAATAAAATGGATCCATGTGTATGGATTGATGATTTTGAGCATGAACTAGCAAAGCAGGTCGGTGGGTTTTTACTGTAGTACTTCAATCAAAGGGATCGACAGATTTAACAATCTAACAATTAGTGAAATGAAATCCACGAGTAGATCAAAACAAGCAATCACTTTATGGAATTTCCTGTCCTGGACCCAGATATCTCATGCTCAGCAACTAAAGACAGATATATTTACAACACATCTAGATAACGAAGAGCAGATGTTGGATTGAAAGAAAATCACAGATCTACATTTAAATTTGAAAATATCACAGATGAATCAAAACAATACATTGAAATCAAGAGGTAATCCACAACTTAGGCATGAATTTTATGGAATGTACCATCAAACACAATAAATTCTAAAACATGATGAATCCGAATGAATCGAATTTGTAATCCAATGTCACTAAAAGGGGAAATCATTTGCAAGAAACAGTAAAAAAAAATAAATAAATAAATAAATACTGAATCACATAAAACATGAAGAGATCTTTAGAAGAAAGGAGTAAAGCCGATGTCGGAGTTGGGTTACTCCATTGATGTAGCAACAATAAGTGGGCCGATCCTGTTATATGCAGGTCGACCCTTCCATTCGTGCCTCAAAAAAAAAAATCACAATGAAGAAGGATGAAAATGAGATAATACCATGAATAGAGGAAGAAAGGAAATAGGAGAGGAGCTTCAACAGAGCATTAGGATAAGAACAACGAAATAGCTACTTACCTGTAGATTCGCAGGGGTTTCAGAGGGCCGGAGCCGATTTGAACTCTCGTAGTTGTGGAGGCTTCAGAGGTCGGTTCTCCTGCAGAGCTGTAGAAGTTCCGAATGAAATGGGGATTCAGAAACCAGCGGAAATCCGAGGCGCATAAACTTGGGTCTGCAGAGCTTCTGCAAGAAGAAGAAGAAGCTTCTTCTGTGGCCTTGAGGGGAGTCGTTCAGAAGAAAGAGGAGGGATGGATGCTTCAAAGGAGGAGTTGATGACGGATGATAATGGAGAGGCAGGAGACCCGATGCTTTGTGATGAAAGGATGCCGATGAGGGGGGTGGAGGAAGAAGGATGGATGATCTTCTGGAAAGGAAAAGATGGGTGGCGGCTAGAAGCTTGCAGAGAGACTTGCGTGAAAGTAGATGGATTGCAATGGGATGCCCTACAAAGATGACCGAGGTCTCTTTTTAAGGAGAGCGTGGAAGGCTCCAGAGGGGGAGATGGTTCGTTGGAGATGGAGGACGGAGGGGAGCGAGGTTTGTTCAAGATGGACGATGGTGAGAACCCCTCTGCGATGGAGGCTTCTAGAGGAAAGATATGCGGGAGGAGTCTGTTAGAAATCCTCCTTTTTTTTCCAAAAGGGGGTTTCCTTTTCAGGAAATTTTTAAAAAGATGGTTTAAGAAGTGAGGTTTTTGGCAAAAAAAAAAAAATGGTTTTGAAAAGCTTTTAAAAATCCTTCGTTTTCTTGTAGCTTTTCCCAATTTTTCGGTTTTTTTTTTGGTTTATTTTTCATTTTTTTTTTGTATTTTCAGAATAAAATCCTAAAGTTTGTGAGAAAACAAAGATTAAAACTAAATTTTTTTATGTTTTTGCAAAAATATTTACAAAAGGGAAATTTTCTGAGAATTTAAAAACTATTTTGAGAAAATTTCTTCAGACATGGGTTTTGATCCGGATTTTGAGGAAATACGGATTTAAAGTGCTAGATTTGAACCTGAAAATGATTTTGAATGGATCAATATGGTTTTTAATCCAGAAAGTCTGAAGAATTTGCTTCGGTTTCTCAGAAAATGGAGTTAGGGGCAAAAAGGGTCATTTTTACAAAACTTTGAAAATTTGGGGTGTTCACAATGATGAAAGAATCCCAGCCATATCTAGCAGAATGGTATGTTCCTGATAGCAGCCGCATCTCTATGCGCTTCTGTCTCTGGGAAAACTGTCGAACACACCGCTCTGGATGATAATAAGCGCAGAAGAATGGACCAAGCAACTTGAATCTTTTGCCATATGCATAAGTGTATCTGGGAGGTGAAAGCTCTCGATCAAAATAGTCTCATACCACTTCTTCTTCCTGTAGATAATCGATCAGGAATCGGTACCACACAACTGGAAGAAGCTCATTGCCGTTGTATTTGAACGAACTAGCCCTGGTCGGTACATGCTGAAGGAACCAGGACTGAAGTGTATAAGTACATCCCTCAACTAGAATGGACTCTCCAAGTGTGAAGCAGATCAATCCTCTGTATAGAAAAGCAAGCGCGGCCATGACTATCGAGAGACGGCTGGTCTGTTGACTTCCCCATCTGCTCAAAAGTTGTACTATTCTGACATCCATATAATTCTGTTCGTCTGGAAAGAAGGCGAGTCCCACGATGCACAGAACCATCGCATGTTGGATTCTCTCTCGAACTGTTCTGGACAACGAGTTGACTTATGCGAATTCTCCATACTATTGGTAGATCTCGATCATGCTCACGTATTCATTCCCATTTTCTTCAATCAGTGGCCAAGACTTACGCTCTGTCATGTGAGCTAAAGCATCTTTAGGGTCCAGACCCTTGACATTGATCATAAATTGTTGCTTTAATGGATCTCCAGGCTGACCTGCTGGCTCGGGCAGTCCCATGATCTCTGAAAATTTGTCCATCAAAAGGGTCATCTCGCCTCACGGGAACTAGAACGTGCAAGTGCGCGGATTCCATCGCTCTGCTAGTGCACGGATCAGATTGCCGTTGACTATCAACTTTCCCACTGCAGATGTTAGTTCCAACCCGCAATCGCTTCAATGGTCCGAAAACGTACAAGAGAAGTTTTTGAACCAAACATAGTACCACTGGGAGAAGAAGGGTCTGGTGCTGAGAGCTCGATGCTCGGGAAGACTTTGTCGCACCTCGTAGGAGATGTGACCCTCGAGAAAAACATAATCGAGCTGACTGAATGCCATTAGACTGAAAGATAGGAAGATTGGAATTAGACTTTGGAAAAATACAAGAATTTTGAAAATTGCAGGCAGGATAAAGTGAAAAATTCGAAGTCCAGAGGAACGAAAGAATGGAAAAAATCACCTTGAGTTTTGAAGAAAAAGTGGATAAGTTGGAAAAATCGTCCAGGGTTTACAAAAAAATGCTTCATAAATGGGAAACTAAAGTAGTTTGAAAAATTATCCAGTATTTTGGAAAAAATTGGAAAAATATGAGAAAATAAGACAAAAATGAGTATCATACATTCAATCACAAACAATTATGCACATACAACAATCCCTAAGAAGCTGACTCTAAATGCATTGATTTTGAAAGAGCTTTAGGACCCTAATCCTGACTCTAGGCTCAGATCAACTATGTTCAATCATGCTATGCCGATATACTCGAGCCTGGGGAGAGAATTTTGAAATTTTTAAGTCCTAAGGAGATAGAATTTTAAAATTTTTTGAAGAAGCAAACATTGTTTTCATACAATTCCTAGATTGAGGAGTGTTGTATTTCAGACCTAAGTCTACGTGAGCATGCATAATTCTCCTCAATATGGTCCTACCAAACCATGCCTAGTCTATATGCAATCCATGTCAGCTGAGTTCAAGTCTAGGCTCCTAGGTTCACATGATATTAGGAATTAAAGCTGACATTCCCTAGAACATAATTTTGATAATTGAGCTAAGTTAAAGCACATAATTGATCAGGCGAAGACAAGTCCCATCACAGTCACCAAACTTGTTATCATTACAAAAATTTTTCCCTTTCTTGCGAGAGAGAAATGAATTTCGCGAGTCAAACTTGACCAAAGTTTTGAAAATTGGTTTTGAAAATTACTCGCCTCCGTTTTGAAAATTTGTTGGAAAATTCTGTGGAATGGGATCCACCTGTCGGTACGAGGTTCAACCGTTCCTGGCGCCTTTACCAGGGGTAATTGAACCAAGGACCAATTATGCGCTCTAACTTGACTCAAATATCTAAATTATGCTCTATTTTTCCTAGAATGCACAAAGAATCAGGCTTGTGCTATGGAATTTTGAAAATAATGCTAGTTTTGAAAAACATGATGTTTGCTTTGGAAAATTGAAATACAATTGGAAAATGACTGGAAAATACTTGAAAATGGAATTCTTGGGAAAATTATTGAATTTCATTAGAAATCAGAAATTTGCATTGGAAAGTGATTTCTTAGGAAAACTTGAACTTTGGAAAATTAATTTTGAGTTTTGGATTACTTTTCTGAGGAAATGGATTTGAGAAATTCTGGGAAAATCAGGAAATTCATTGGAAAATGATTTTTTTTAGATGGAAAATGGATTCTCAGGAAAACTGAAAAATCTGAGAAAATCGATTTCTAAAAACTTGAGACTTTGAAATTTGAGAATTTTAAAACATTGAAAAATTTTGATTTGAACTTGGGAAATGCTTTAAAAACTCTTTTGAAAACTCAGGATTTTGAGAAAATCAGATCGTGAGAAAGACTTGGAAATTCTTGAGAAAATTGAATTTTCTGAGATTGAAATTGGAAAATGAATTTGCAATTTGAATAATATGAATGAATGAATATGAATTTGAAAGGGAATTTCAATTGAGGATATGGAAAATCCTTTTAAAACTTTGAGAAATGCAGTGCATTTTGAAGTCAGCCTAAGAGTGTAGGCTGATTGTGGCTAATACGAAGATCATAAATCTTGGTTTTCTTCGTATTTTGACTATGGCCATAAATATGAATCCCACCGAGTTTATAAACTCCATAAGATCTTATGCACGTGCCATTTGTGTCAACCATAGTGAATTTGAAATAATGTGCATGAATCATGTATCAGACATCAGAATTTTGCAGAAATTAAACTATATGCAATACAGTCCTATTCTAAGCAGAAATGTAACTCTTATTCCAAATATTACATTTATTTTTACATTAAATTGAATAAAATAAAGAAATAAAGTAACTAAGCCTTTTTCTTGAATGTTTCTGCAAAACTAGAAAACATTGTTAGAATAGAAATGTAGGTTTTTCTGAATTTATCCGAAAATATGGGAAATTATCGGATATTATTTAGATATAAACCCAAATTCATACCCCATTTGATATAAACATGATAAATAATGAATAAATTTCGAAAATAAACTTGGAAATTCGAAATTGGGGTCAAAATGACCAAAATGCCCCTGATAACCTTGAAATTAGGGTTTTCTAAAAGAAATTTTGTAAAATTTGGAAATTTGAAAATCACATGAAACAAATCAAATAAAATATGATGAAATATGATTATATGCATGAACATTTATGGAATTAGAAATTGGAATTTCAAAATTGAGGTCAAAATGACCAAAATACCCCTGATAACAAGACTATGGCCTTGAAACCAGGGTTTTCTGAAATAAATTTTATAAAAATGGAAAATGTGAAATGCAAATGAAATTGAAATTAACCCTAACATGATTCTATATGCCTATTTATATGAATAAAACCCTAAAATGGCGAAAATATCATAAAATATCAAATTTAACTTGATTTTCGCCTGATTTTCGCTTCTGAATTTGAAAATAAACTAACACATGGAGCAAATGAACTTGGAATTAAGCCAAATTTGGCATGGACACCTAAAATAACCGTAGAAACAGAATCGAGCTCGAAAATCTATTTTTTTGTATTTTTAAATATGGAAATTCAACTAAAAACCTTAAATTTTGTAATTTTTGCCTAAAATGTTGATTCTAAAGGGGATTTTGGATATCAAACTTCTATAAAAATTTTCCAAATTTTATGGGGTAAAATAGGACAGTAAGGCAAAGATTTTTTTCTTTTATACTTTCTGGTTTGGACCTATGGTCAGAGTTGTACCACTCTGGCAAGTCGGATCGGAATCCGGCGACTCTAGGATTTGGAGGAAACAGACAGGTTTCGGTAGAAAATGTGATAAAAATATCAAACAGATGGGGAAAAGACTAAAATTATGGGAAATGTCCCTGACAAACAAGGGAAAATTTGATATTTTTGCATCATTGGGATTAGGGTTACGGTTTGGAAAAGGGCACACTGTTATAAGAGATCCAAATCTCTAAAATTTTGGGATATTGAAATATGTCAGACAGAAAAGATTTTTTTTGGAAAAATAATGAAACAGTTCCAAAAATCCCCAAATTTTGGTAAATGACAGGAAAACATGTTAGGAACAACTTTCGTGTTGAAAGTTTTTGCAGACAGGCTACGGGTTGAGCGGACTCGGTGCATTAGGGTCTGCCTATACCCTGACGAAGGAAAATCAAGATTTTCCCAAGGGTCTGGGAAAACCGATTTTTGACAGAGGTCAAAACTACTTGAAAAAACTTAAAAATTTCCAGATCATAAGTAGATTCAATTATGAATCTATTGTGATTTTTGGCGGACAATCTGAATCACCCACGAGGGTGGTGTCGGAGGTTCTTGACTGCTAAAGAAGAAATTGAAATTTCTGGAGGGTCCAAAATCCAGTTTGGTTTTCGAGTTGTTTAACAAGGTTCTAAAATCCTAACTGATCCATAATTTTGGCATACAATCATAGACAAACAGAGACAAACATAGCAGAATTTTTGAGATTTATCGATGAAAAATTGAGCACAAAATGATGACTAGACTGGACGGCTAAATGGAAAACGTATAAACTAATAGGACATGCATTAATGAAACAAGTGAAATGTATCTAATGAAATAAAAAAAAAAACAATACCTAAATTATACAATCTATATGAAATCAAAACAATGAAAAGAGGTGAAATATTTATTTGATATAGCCATTGAAATGAGGGGTTCAATCCATCGGCTGGATGAACCCTCTCATTTACGCATGCTTTGTCATGAAAAGTAAAAAAAAGAAAACAGAAACTTATGGTTTTCTACATTCTAACACCATAAAGAAAGCCTTACATTGCAATAATTTCATCCCCAAATTCCTCATCATTTTCATGAAAGCCATATTTAAGGGTCTCATTTTGACGATCAACCAAGAAACCCAACATGCGGTACTTAATAAGATCAACAAGACATAGAGTATGTCTTACCTTAAGGGGAGTTACGGCAATGGAGGAGTAGAACGATGGTTGGCTGCCACAAGTGATGTCACCAGTAAAGATGGTTGGAGCTCTTGGGGAAAATAAAAGGGAATAGAGGAGACTGCACGGTGAAGAAGGCTGGAACAAGGCTGCAGCCGTTTGAAGGTTGAAGGAGGAGGTTGCAGCGTCAAAGAGGCTGCTGTAATAGCTTGCTGCTGTAGCTGTAATGAAAGGCTGTGGATGGCAGCTGTTGGTGGCGCTGTTGGGTGCTGTGTAGAAGAGGTGAACTGATTGGTGGCGTTGTTGGGTGCTGGAAGAGGTGAACCGATGGTGAGGATGGTGGCTGGACCGGTGGTGAGGATGATGCTTTGAAGTGGAGGCCGGCTGAAGCAAGGTGGTGCTGGTACTCCCCTTGTGGTGGCTGCAAGTTGGTGGGTGGCTGCCTTGATTGAAGGGGCTGGAACCAAAGAGAGCAAGAGGTGTTGTGTGAGAAGGTGAAGAGAAAGAGCAAGGGGCTGAAAGAGAAGAGCGTGAGATGTTGTTTAGGTTGATAACTTAGGAACAATCCTCATCATCCCTTCCAACTTAGGGTCTTGAGGCAATAATCAAAAGGAGAATGAGAGAGTATGCGTGAAGGAAGATTCAGCCGTAGGAAGATGTGGGAAAATAGAAAGGGAGCAAGGAAGAAAGGGGAAAGAAGGAAGGGAAGGAAAAGAAAAGAAGAGGGGAAGAAGGAAAAGAAAAAAAAGGGGAATAAAGGAGAGGGAAAGAGGAAAGAGAAGGGGGGCTGGACTGCCATAAGTGAGTTGGAGGGAGAGGAAAGAAAAAGGAAGAAGAAAGAAAGAAAAGAAAGAAAGAAGGAAAAAAATAAAAATAAATAAAATGGAAACAAAAAAGGAAAGGAAGTGGGCTGGAAGGTGGGCTAGGGTGGTCGACCCTCTTGTGGGTCCCACCTTAGGAAGAATATAATAATAAAAAAAATAAAATAAAATAAAACAAACAACAAAAAATAAAGAAAAAGATAAAAAAAAATCTTTTCTTATAAATTAAAACAAGAAAATACAAATGGATGGGCCATCTCAAAGCGGGTCCAAATTCCACTTTTAAAATTCATTTTGACGATTAAAGGGGTAAAATAGTTTTTTCAGAAAATTTGCAGACGAAACGAGCTATTTTTTGCAATTTTTGAAACGAGCACGGATTTTGAAGTTCAATACCTCGTTGCGAAGCAAATCCAGTGTAGAATTTGAAAATTTAATTTTGAAAGAAATCTAGATTGTTTTTCTCGAGAAAATATTTCCAAAAAAAAATTCAGACAAAACGAGCTATTTTTGGCAGTTTTTAAAACGAGCTCGGATTTTGAAGTTCAATACCTCGTTGCGAAGCAAATTCAATGTAGAATTTGAAAATTTGAGTTTGAAATAAATCCAGATTATTTTTCTCAAGAAAATATTTCCAAATTTAGAATTCTGGGGGTAAAAATGTCAATTTTGGAAATTCCGGGGTTTGAAATTGATTTCTGAAAGCTTTTGAAACTTGATCTGGATTGAAATTTATAAAACTGGAGTTCTGGACTTCGAAAATGAAAATGAAATGTGATGAAATGTTATGAAATGATATAAAATGATGAGAAATGACATGCGAAATGCAGACCCTGAATGAAGAATTTTGGATTTTAAACCCTGATTGGCAGCTATACCAGTTTAAAAAGCATTAAAATTGATAAAATTTGCAAAATAGCTCAAGAAATGCTTTTCGGGACTCTACTGGGTCAGAGTGACACTGAAAATTGGGGTTCGAGCTGGATTGAACTGAGATAAGCTGGATTGAGTTGGATTCTAGAGTTTCAGAACTCAAATGAACTGACAAGGTACTGACTCAACTGGACTCTCTGACTAAATTTTCAAGAAAAACTGCCATTTTTGGAGAAATGGTACATAATGGTCACTGGAGTGAAGTGAATTAGGGATCTGAGCTGTCTTTGAGCTAGAACAAAGGTCAGTAGTAATGACATAAACTAAAATCAAATCTCGAACACTAGCTCAATTGGCTGAACTCAGCTCAATTTCAGCTGAAAGAGCTGAAATTGACTAAAATGGGCTCTAGGACACTTAGAAATGGTTTTGAACTGAAACTGGAGCACTCGAACTCCTGGTGAGCTCAAGTTAGACTCTGGGGAATATGACTGGCTATAAATGACTGACTCAGAGACAATTGGCTTGGATTTCAGTGAGAAATGAGCTCAATTCTGAGGAAATAATCCCATTTTGGCAGGAATGGTCAGTTATGAAAATTATTTGTTCATCATGAGCTCAGATGAGCTTGAAATGACTGATATTTTAACTGTTTTGAATTGACCAATGAGTCTAGTTGACTCCGACTCACTGGGGTCTGGGATGACCTAGGGGTAAAATGGTAATTTTCCTAATGAAAGTTGGTAAAATGGTGATTTTCTGAAACAAACTCGGGGTTTGACTCCTACACTGACCTAACAGGGTTGGCACTGCACGAGGAGGGTTGTTTGAGAATGGATGTGGAAAATTTGGGGTGTTTACAGGTACGAACAAGGTACACACCCCAAACAATATCCTAGACCATGCCTCACCTAGTAGAGTTCTTTGTCATACTCTGTATTGTTATCCTATGCATATTATTCTTTCAACTTTCATTTCTTAACATTAGTGCCTTACATAATCATCAATGTATATTTACTAACTACTTTTAACCTGTGGGCACATGTCGTATATCTAAGGATAATGTCTCACCACAGAGTCAACTCACTAAGTCATGACACTTACAATGCCCTTTGCAAAGCATAAGCATTACATTCTCAGGACATATCTTGTAACGCCCCGGATTTCCAAAACAAAGCTAAGTTAAAATTTTCATGAATTTCTTTTTTTTTTCCTTTTAACTGAACTTAGAAAAGCTTTTAGCAGCGGAATCAGACGCTAATGAGTCGTCAGTTTTAGAAAACTCCGGGCACATTACAGATATGTGGCCAAGCAACTCATTGACCACTAAAGTGTTCCATTTTATCGAAAACCACATGTTTATTATAACATCAATGCTTGGAAAAGCAGTATAGGTTAAATAAAAGGAAGCAATACAACTCTGTCTAGAGAAACCCTGGAACTCGATGTCGCCTTGCTCTGCATATCGCAACGCAGGTCCAACACCTGAAATCTCAATAAAATGAGGTCAGAACCACTGATTGTATGGTAAGCAAGCAATCACACATCCATTCAACTCAAGTAAATACGCTGACCACTCAAGGTCACAGTTCGCAATAACGACGCTCAAGTATCCAGGACTTAGCGTAAGCCTCTTTCGGGCTGAATGTCGTGCTCAAGTCTTTATACTTGACACATCTGTATCTCATGCATCTAAGGACAACTCCTCGAGCTTCGCTTAGTCATGCGGATACAACACGGGTTTTTGCCCTATCAGTCCAATCATATACTGATCATGACATCTTTACAAAGGTTATGCAGGACTGACTCAACGACGTTCGTCCACTCATACATTCAAGCATCGCTAAACCTAAGCTAATGCTTTGTTTCGATAATTAAACCCTCCCTCTGGGCTTAAGGAAGGTATATCTAAGCATCAACGCGACGATCTGGGGGTTGATTATTCTATGTATTTTTAGATACCCCAGAAGTCCCTATTAGGTATTCGAATGCATCCTGTCACTGCAGTAATTGGGTTCAATCCTTAGATATTTAAGGATAACCACAACCTCCATACCTCTGAGTGACGGAGGCCATCATGAACTCTATCAGGTTCGAAGGTAATATATGTCACTCAAGGTTGCACCATCACTGTCTTCCTCGGTGAGAAATTCTGAAGGGGTCTGCCTGTCTGACAAACTATTTAATGCATTTCTATAGGGCAGCCATTAAGGAGTATGTACCCGACCCCATTCAGTGTGCCCCTAACACGGTCATCAACCGCAGAGTTTTTTCATTTTATTCATATACATGCTTGACTCTGCTCTCGGCACTGCGGCCATAACAAGCATCTCACCTCTTTTGGGTAGACAACGTACTCTGGCTTTGCGGACCTTACGAGTCTAGTTGTATATCAGTCTCTTAATAAGCATGCATATGACACAATCTCAATGGATCGGATGCTCGACATATTTTTATGCAACAAGCCCTTAACCTCGTCAAGGCGCAGCCACTACTCTGGCGCATCGACCCTTATAAGAAAGGTGCCCTTACAGGTATCAGAGAGATGAGTCATTCTAGCATCGTTCCAACAACGGGCATCATTGTGACATTTAACCAGTTTTGGCAGCTCTTTTGCCAACCGTTTCGTCAGCACCTCTTCTACTCCAATGGCAGGGGTGTGACGATCCTTTCTACATTGTAGAAAGTGTTCAACGAACTAGGTAGCAACTCCTCTATAATTTTGGAGTAACCTGCTACATTCTTTCTGAGTTATTTCTAGCTTCTTCAGAAATTCTAGCAACACTTCCTCTCTTTGATGGAGAAAGCGTGTGTTTCTTTTAACCATTTCAATAGCATCTCCCCTCTTTGGCGAGGAAATCGCTACGCTTAACTCAAGGATGGATGCACACCGTTGTGCATACTTTGTATCCATCAAGGTTGATTGGAACCTTGGGCCATAGCCAAGGCCATACATAAATGACTTAGTCTTTACGAAAATGCAGTTTTGCATAAAAAGCGAAGCCTTTCCAATAGGAGCTTCTTTCGACAAATAGAATCTTGAACGAGGGGCGGTAAAGGAATCACATCGGCGATTTTGAGTTGATCTCTATTTGAACGCTCATTATTCGCCATACATGTAATATAAGGAGAAGCCTGTGCTTTATATGGCGGCGACGTAAAGGAAAGGCATATACTTATTGTTTAGGGTGTGTAACCGAACGAAATATTTTACATATATATTTGCAGAAAGTCGGAGCCTTGGCATTATTCAACGCGACAGCGTAAGTAAATGCATAATCGGAAATTGCAGAATCGAAAATGCATAATCAGAAATTACAGAAAGCAGGGAGCCTTGGCATCATATGACGCAATAGCGAATGGTAAATTACATGAGTCTTGGCGATATAAGATGCGACACCCATATCCAAACGATATATACCAAGTTCGGTATCCAACGATACTAATAAGGCGAGCGAGTGAACACTGAAGTGTCCTAAAGGGCTAAACCAGAAACTAGAGTGAGTTACCATTTTTAAAAATGCATATACTGCGTATTCAAACATATATATCCGATGATAGTTACGAGGCGAGCAGTTGAATACCAAAGTATCCCAAAGGGCTCAACCTAGAACTATGGTCAGATACTACTTCAGAAAGTATATGCTATATACAAAAAAGCAAATACTTGAGAGAGATGGATCAACGAAGCAAACTTACTTCAAATTGCGGAAGAAACGACTCTGGAAGGCTCCAACTGCTTCGAAGACTTTGATCCTCTTTTTGAATGGTCAAACTAGGTCAGATAAGGTCGACCTAGTTGAGAAAGAGGTAGAGCAGGTCAATTTGCTCAATCCAAGTGACTCGAACTAAACTGGGTTCAATCTCAGTCAACTGGGTTCAGCAGGTTCGGTCTTAGCCCAAGCAGGCTAAGTCTGGGTTTAGAAAATCAAACCAGAATCTGGGACCAAAAAGGACCTTGACTTTGACTTCAAACCAAACCAGGTTCAAGTCAGGTCAACTGGGTTTGGACCAGGTCAAGTGGGTTCAGACCAGGTCAAGTAGGCTAAGACCAGATCTGGCTTGCTTAAACCAGGTTAGGCAGGCTCAGGTGGGCTAGGCTAGGTAGGGGAGGTTTAGGAGAGAGAGATTGACGATTTTTCAAGGAAGGGGGCTCCTCTATTTATAGACCAAGGAAGGCAAAGCTTCTTTGGCTTTCTAAAGGATAAGTTGTATTCTTTTAAAGGATAAGGTTTAGCCTATTTACTAAACCACCCCTTGCTTTAAAATAAAGACAAGAGGTTCCCTTGGGTATGGGGCCCACATGAAAATTCCATGGGATATTTTGTGGGTCCCACCAGATGTTTTCTAAAGAATATTTCTGTGAGTCCCACCAACATTTCCGTGGGTCTCACAAAATATTTGGGTTTTCGGTGATTTTTTTTCGAAAATTTTTGAGTACGCCATTCTATTCGTATTGACGTAACTAAGAAACTTGGCTCGTAGAAATCTCTTAATTTCATCCAGGTAGGAAGTTATGACTTCCACAGTGTTTGAGCATATATTTATGAAGCGACGAATATCTTAAGTATATCTGGTTCATGGAAATTGATTTGTTTTGTATTTTGAGTATAAATGTTATTTTCACCGATAAATGCCTCGTGAATTTTATTCAGAAATTATACTAAAAAATTACAAGTGTTACATCATTATCCCCTTAAAGGAATTTCGTCTACGAAATTCAGTTAAGAGTATAAAGTGAATAGCTAAGGATACTTATCCTACATATCAGATTCGGGCTTCCAAGTGCAATCATCGATTCCATGATGTTGCCATCTCACTTTAACAAGTAAAATGACCTTCGTTCTTAGCACTTGATCCCGTCGGTCCATGATTTCTACTGGCCTTTCCTCCACCGTCATATCTTCTTGAATGTCAATATCTTCATATTAGATGACGTGAGAAGGATCATGAATATATTTCCTAAGCATTGATATGTGAAATACGTCATGTATTTGCACGTATTACGATAGCAATGCTACTCAGTAGGCAGTCTCTTCGATTCGGTTCAACACCTCGAATGGACCAACGAATCAGAGGCTAAGCTTCCCCTTCTTTCCAAAGCGGAACACGCTCTTGGTTGGGGAGACCTTGATAAAAACATTATCTCCAACTGCAAAAGTGAGCTCCCTACGTCGTTGATCTGCATAGCTCTTCTGTCAGCTCTGAGCAGTCAGTAGCTTCTTTCTTATCATATGAACCTGCTCAGTATAATGTTGCAAGACAATGGGCGAGTCCAAGGTTCGCTCACCCACTTTGCCCCAATGGATTGATAATCGACAGGGTCGTTCGTACAAGGCTTCATAAGATGCCATCTCAATACTAGCGTGATGTCTATTATTATAAGCAAATTCAGCCAACGCTAGATGGGAATCTCAATCACATTTTCATTCCAATATACAGGCTCTCAACATATCTTCCAGAGTCTATATGGTTCGTTCTGATTGCCCATCTGTTTGGGGATGGAATGTTGTACTGAACTTGAGTTTCGTCCCCAGAGCTTTCTGAAGCTGCTCCCAGAAGTGGGCAGTGAACTTCAGGTCACGATAAGATATGATCGATGTTGGCACTCTATGGAGTCTGACGATTTCTCAAACGTAGATTTCTGCCAATCTTTTTGTTGAGTATCAAGTGTTGATTGACAGGAAGTGGGCAGACTTGGTGAGTCTGTCCATAATCACCCATATTGAATCGTGTTGTCTCTTGGATCGAGGTAATCCAATGATAAAATTCAGCGTAATGCCCTCCCATTTCCATTCTGGAATCTCGATTCATTGCATCTTTTCGCTAGGTAGTTGATGTTCGATCTTGACTTGATGGCAGATCAAACACTTTGAGACAAACGTAGTCACATCTCTTTTCATACCCCTCCACCAGTACTTTCTCTGTAAGTCTCAAAACATTTTTATACTTTCAGGGTGGATAGTGTACTTGCTACTATGAGCATCCTGGAGTATCTCCTCTCTTAGCTCAGGGTTATTTGGAACCCATATTCTTTCTTCCATCCATATCCCTCCATCTTCTTTCAAATAAAAGAAAGTATCATCCTTTTCAGCATGAGCTTTTAATTCCAAGTACTGGGGGTCCTTGAATTGTTCGGCTACAATTCGATCAAGAATCTCGATGTGGATTGTCAAGCATGACAATCGGATTATGCCTGAATCAGCCAAAAATGGCTTCTAGTCGACAAAATCCTTCATCAACTTTCATTGTCTTGCGAGGCTGGCGAGAGTGCCAATAGTCTTGCGATTAAGAGCATCTGCTACGACATTCGCCTTTCCAGGGTGATAGAAAAGCATGAATTCATAGTCTTTAAGGAATTTCAGTCATCACCATTACCGCATATTGAGCTTTTTTTGAGAGAAGAGGTATTTTAAGCTTTTATGGTCCGACATGACCTCAAATTTCTCTCCATACAGGTAGTGTCGCCAAATTTTAAGCGCAAACACCACCACGGTAAGCTCTAGGTCGTGGGTTGAATAGTTTTTCTCATGTATTCTCAATTGTCATGACGCATAGGCAATTACTTTGTCGTGCTGCATCAATACGCAACTCAATCTCATTCTTGAGGCATCCGTGTAAGCTACGAATCCTCCTTGACCAAAAGGTAGAGTAAGGACAGGGGCAGTAGTAAGCCTCTGTTTGAGAATCTCAAAGCACTCCTTACACTGGCCATTCCATTCAAACTTGACTCTCTTTTTCAACAGTTTCGTCATGGGTACGACGATTTGGGAGAAGTCCTGTATGAACTTTCGATAGTATCCGGCAAGTCCAAGGAAGCTACAAACCTCAATGATATTCTCTGGCTGTTTTCAGTCTATCATAGTTTTCACCTTTGCAGGATCTACTGCGATTCCATCTTTAGAGATTACATGGCCAAGGAACATCACTTTGTCTAGCCAGAATTCACATTTTGAAAACTTGGCATAGAGTTGATTATCTTGAAGGGTCTTCAAGACGATTCTCAAGTGTTCACTGTATTGTTCCTTGTTCTCTGAATATACGAGAATGTCATCGATAAAGATGATGACAAAGTTGTCTAAATATGGTCTGAATATCCGGTTCATTAGATCCATAAAGGCAACAGACACATTAGTGAGTCTGAAGGGCATTACTACGAACTCATAATGGTCATATCTCGTTCGAGAGGCAGTCTTAGGTATATCCTCCTCTTTAACTCTGAGTTGATGATACCCAGACCTGAGGTCAGTCTTGGAGAACACTCTCGCTATTTTGAGTTGATCGAATAAATCCTTAATTCGAGACAACAGGTACTTGTTCTTAACGGTTGCCTGGTTAAGCATCCGATAATTGATGCATAACCGAAGGGATCCATCCTTCTTGTTTACAAATAGCATTGGGGCTCCCCACGGTGATGCACTCGGACGGATGAACCCTTGTTTCATAAGTTCTTTCAACTGACATTTCAACTCACTGAGTTCAGCTGGTGCCACTCGATAGGGGGTCTTTGATATCAGTGTTGTTCCAGGTAAGGATTGAATTCCAAATTCAACCTCACAAAGTGACGGAAGTCCTAGCAATTCCTCAAGAAACACATCGGGAAACTCTCGCACCACTTTCAAACTCTCAAGGGACTAGATATTTGAATTTTTCACTAAGAGGCTCAATAGGAAGGCTACACAACCCTTCCTAAGGTATTTTTGTGCCTTAAAAGTTGATACGATCCGTTTCTGCGGGACATGTTTGGATAACCGGTACTCTACCTTAGGCAATATGGTACAATACGTTGTCATTCTGAGCCAACCAATTCATTCTCATAATGACAACGTATTGTACCATATCGATTAGGATGACATCAGTAGGCAAGTGTTGCCTAGCTATCTCTATATCAAGGTTCTTCATACACCAGATACATTTGGTACACCAACGGATTGTATACCTCAATTATTTTATCAACCAGTTGCACCGAAGCGTGGAGTTGTTCGATGAAATCATCAGAGATAAAGGTATGAGTAGCACCACAATCAAACAAGATGTAAACTGCATGTCTATTAACAGGTATGGTGCCTTCAATCAAGTCACCATTTTTTACTTGTTCAGTTGTTACAGCGTATACACAACATGCAGCAGGTCTTTGTTCTACTTTAGGTGGTGGTCATTGGAACTGGGGGCGTTGTGGCACTTGTCGAGGGGGTCCGATAGATCCGGTATTCCTTGTTTGCTCATTTGCAAGCTTCTTATCACACAGTCTCGCAATGTGTCTCATTTTGCCACAATAGAAGCAACCATCCGTGTCACGAGGACATGGTCTCCCAGGGTGGTTCACATGGCACTTCGGGCAGTTGAGGTTGGACAACTGACTGTTGGGAGCCACATTCTACTTGGGCCTCGCGACTTGCTGAGCAATGTTCCCACCTTGGAACTTCCTCTTTTGAAAGGGTTGTCGTGAACCTTGGTGTGAACACCCCAAATTTTTCAAAGTTTTGTAAACATGACCTTTTTGCCCCTGGCCCCATTTTCTAAGAAAATAAAAGCAATTTCAAAGCCAAAATTCAGTTATTCTTCAGATTTTCTGAAATAAATTCTATGTTGATGTATCCAACTTAATTTCGGATCCGGATCCAGTGTCAAAACCCAAATCTGAGCCTCGTTATCCAACTTTTCAAATTAAAATTTTAAAATATCAAAAGTAAATTTTGAAAAGCTCAGACAGTCCATCTAGTATCCTGTTAGATCCACAACCCTGTATTTCTCAATTCGAGGTTTTAAACCTCAAATATTTCCTAAAAATCCAGATATAAACCCATTTTCTGAAGAAATTTCCCCAAAATAGCCTTGAATTCTCAGAAAAACTTTTGTAAATGTTTTGCAAAAATACAAAAAAAATTAGTTTTTAATCTTTGTTTTCTCGTAAAATTTTAGAATTTTATTCCAAAAATACAAAAAATGGGAAAACAACACAAAAACCAAAAGAATTGGAAAAACTATGCAAAAAATGAATGGTTTTAAGATTTTTAAAATTTGTTTTGCTAAAAACCTCATTTGAGAAAACTACTTTATAAAAAGTTTTTTTTTCAAAAGGACCTCCTTTTTGAAAAAGGAAAATTTTGCAACGGTCTCTCTCTGGCACACTCTCTCGCCTCAGCCATTGATCGTTAACTGCCTTCTTCAAGAATCCTCCTATTCCCCTTTAAAATGAGGGACGCAGAAAACTCCAGGGATCATCCATTTTTCTTCACATCATCCATCATCGTTAGGCATTTTTTTTTATATCCAGCATCCATTTTCCATCCCAACCTCCACACAGCATCTCCTCTGCAGAAGTCCGAAGGAAATCAATCTCACCATAATTGGAAGTAAGTGCCTCATCCTCTTCTTTCTTCTTATTTTTTATCGCTCATTTCTTTTTCGTTACTGCATTTCCCTTTTGTTTTGTTTCATTCCCCTTTCTTTCTCTTTTCAACATTTTTCCCTCTGTGTTTTATTTTGTGTCCATTGATGCACACTTCGTAACATCAGCTTGTAGATAACAAACTCAGTTACAAATAAGCAAAATCAAAGGGGAACAATCCTGTTCCAACATCCTTTTCGCATTTTCTGTTTCTTTTACGATTTCATTTTGTTGAGTTCAGAATATCGGATTCAGTAATTTATGTTTATGCTAATCCCAATTCAATCTGTCAGTTGATCCTTAGTTTTATTTTTTTCTTCTTTCTTTCGTTTTGATTAATTACCTTTTTTTCTTACATCTCTCATGCTTATACCTGATTTTCACTTGTTACCTTGATTCTCTGATTGCGTCAGAATCTGAATCCCATCGCTATGGATCGACTAGGACTTCGATTATTGAGTTTGTATTTTACCCTTTCTATGGGTCGTAATCAGCTATGTATATAGGTGAATCATTTTTTTTTACATCCTTAGTATACATTTTCATCTTTTGTTCGTAATACCTGATCTCTTTTAATCGTATCTGGGTGTCATTTGGTATAGCATTACTAGTCAGCATCGTCTTGTTCCTTTGGTTTCGTTTATCCATTTGCCAGTGCTTTTCTTTTTTTTTATGTTTTTCTCATTCATGATATGGATCTGTATCTTTTGGCAATTGTTAATCCGCTTGTATCCTTTTCCGTCATTTTGTATATGTTCTTTTACTATAATATCATAGCATCCCAATCCTGGCACCATGATTGTATGGATTTTATGTAACACTCGGTTCTAGAACTGAATCCTGGCCATCATCTGCAATTGTGTGAATGTTGTTAGGTGATTCATATCTAGGTAATGCTTTTTCTCATTTAGCTCAATGCCCACTGACCTGCCTTACATCATATATAATCAGGTTCTCACACCTTCAGACTACTTTTATATATATCATCAATTGAGATTTTATGGCTCGGCTAAAAAAAGAGAAATACAATAATAAATACAATTGATAGGAAAAGGGAAAAATCCATTTCCCTTAAAGACAGAACCCTCATTCATTTTCTACTTTATTTTCACTGATATCTTGATTGACATGCATGGAGTATTCTTGATTCATGGGTTTGATTTCAGAAAGCCAGTATGTTCTTATTTGCAGTATGTGAATAAGTTTCAGTTATCTTAAGAGAAAATGCAGTAAACTTAGGCACCTTCAGTGTTGAGAGATATTTGCTTTCCTGGTCCAGCGAGTTCTATTGGGAAAATGAAGGATGACACCCTTTTGGGGTTTGAGAAGACCGGATATCCTATCGACTGGGGTCACTGGATCACCTTTTTCTTTTTTCTTTTTCTTTTTCTTTCTTCAGAAGTTATGCCTAAACAGAGATTACCCTGTAGTTATTCCTAAAACTAGACAAATCAAGGAGTAATCTATTAACTAATGGAATCCCACACTGGCTAGTATGGACGATGAGGTTGCCAATGTCCATTCATTAGAAAGATAAACATTCCTATGGCTATTCATCGACATCTTTTCTCAGGTTTTGGTGTAGTTTGAACCAGGTATTCAGGTTGATTATGGAGAGGGATCGTGATAAGCTGTAACATTTAAATCTGGTTTATTGAGAAGGCAAATATTCAATCAAACTTGTTGCAATAGCATGTTCTGTTTGTTGAAGAATTTACTCTGAACTGCGGGTTTGATTCATTGAGTGAATGGGTTGGAATGACAGGCCTGGATTACTGTGAGAAGGTTCATTGATAGCTTCCTTATGTTCATCGGCACTCACTTACACGTACATTTATTCCTCATATTTTCTTAATGCATCCATTTCCCTGTTTCATTCCCTGTGCACTACCATTACATTGTTGATCACCCATTCCATTGTATACACTCATTGCCAACTGTACTTTATTGCCATTAGCAAGTAGACATCGGATCCAGCAGCAAAACAGAGATTTTGGTGTTAAAGTTACCAAGGTAAATTTAGTCTCTCTGCTGACAGAGGTGGAGGCAGGGAATGAATACTGCCTTTTGGTTCGTCCAATACAAGGGGGTTTACTATAGCTCTTTGACATCTATACTGCTATGAATTTTTTTTTAACAGGTATATTTTCATTAAGCATTTACAAACCATGTTAAAAACACAACTTTCTCGGTTTGCTGTAAATCATTTCTTTAGCCTATTCCACTAAATTAGGAATCACTTAGGTTGTCTTCTATTGTATTTTAATATACCTACAGCACTGTCTTGTATCTTACCTACATCTCAGCACTCACAAATGCACGCACCTCCTTCATCCCAGCATCATCTCCATCATTAGCATTCACTTTTCCCATTACATCAACCATCTTAGCTTCCCAGACTCTGTAAAATGTAAATCTTCACCTGTACAGCCACATGAGTTATTAAAGTTCAAAATCTATTTGTGGACCGTGTATAGCAGCATCCCTGCAGGTGACTGGTGATGGTTGTTCAGTGGATGAATAATTCACCATGAACACAAACTTTTCCCCAGCTATTATCCCTGATAATCACTACCCAACATCTCTCGGTGGGTTGTCCTTACTAAATTACTGGGCAATGATTAGAGTAGAAGTTGTGAGCAGTCTTTTGTATAAATTCATAATGGAAGGTTTTTGCAGTTGTCATGATACAGGTGTCCATCACATTCATTTGTCCCTTCATTACCATGGATTTATGCTTTATAAACACTTGACACAGTGTTTCTCTCTTGTTTTCATACATGTCACCGCAGCCATGGCTGGTGGGGCAGGGTCTGACATGAACTCGGCTTCTCCACAACAGCTTTCCTCTGCTGTATTCCTTTTCCCAAACACCTGTAAATAGCATTGCAATATATCAATAGCACCTCTTCCCAGCCTGTAGATGCCAGCATCACTCTCATCCATCTATGTTGCATGTATGTCACCTGTGGTGTGTGTGTGTGTGTGTGTATATATATATATATATATATATATAGGTATGTATATCATTTTTTATCTTTTCATCATAAAAATCTTGACATATGAGCATTTCACCATTGGCATTTTGAAATCCATATGATATGAGCAATTCTCTTCTATTCTTTTTCCTTTTTTACTAACCAAGTGTTTTACAGGGAATATGTGGAAAATGTCATTTCCTAGGAGTTGTATTTTCAATTTTAAACATTGTAATAAGTTAGGTCTTAATGAGAATTTACATTTCCAGCTTTTAGATAGAATGAATGAGCATTGTAAATATCATAAAATTGCTTATTTTCATGCTTTTTACCTTTATTTTCCAAAATCTCACAATGGTGAAACACGAATGGCACGTGCACCATTTCATAAAAGGTAATTAATCCTAAGTTGATGATTTACATCAATGGCCATAGTCAGAATGTAAACAAAACTAAGGATTTTCATCTTTTATAGAATAACCCTGGATCCTTTTAAAAAATCATCATATTTTCCTAAATATTTTTCTCTTTTATCAGAGTTTAGTTTAAAATTAATTCAATACATATATCAATGGCCATAGTCAGGATATATTGAGAGTTAATTTCATTCTAAAAACTCTATAAAAGCACCAAAATATGTTTGATTCTTCACCTGAATTTAAATGTGATTATTATATAATACATTCAATGACGATAGTCAGGAGTGTATTATATCATCAATCTTATTTACATTCATTTAAAGAATGAAATATGATTTTCAAAATCCAATTTCAAAAATTCTTTAAATTCATTCATCATTTAGGATAGAATTGCATCATATTTTCAAAATTCTTTTTCAAAAACCCAAGTGATTTTGAATATCTTTCTTCAAATTTCTATTTCAAATCCAAATTATATCTCATTTTCAAGATTCAGAATTCAAATTTCAAAGTTCAAATCAACTTTGAAATTTCCAATTCATGTTAGATTCAAAACTTCAATCACAATTCAAACTTCAAAGTTCAGAAGTTTCTGGTTCATCTTCAAAATCAAAACCAAGTTTATCTTCTTATCTTCAAATTCAAAATCAAAGTTTGAGATTGATTCTGAATCTCAAAATTTAAAATCTTCCTAAGTTTTAAATTCAATCTGGGTTTTCAAAACCCAGACCCATCTTCTAAAGTCCCATTCGGACTTTCAAAATCCAAATCCAAAGTTTAGAACCCCATCCCAATTTGGATCCAGATTTCCAAATGCAATCTTCATTTTTTTTGGATCTTAGACTCCAGATCCAAACTCCATTTTAGGATCCAGAATCCAATTCCATCTTGGATCTTAGACTCCAGATCCAAACTCCATTTTAGGATCCAGAATCCAATTCCATCTTGGATCTTAGATTTCAGATCCAAACTCCATTTTAGGATCCAGAATCCAATTCCATCTTGGATCTCAGATTTCATATCCAAACTCCATTTTAGGATCCAGAATCCAATTCCATCTTGGATCTCAGACTTCAAACTCCATTTTAGGATCCAGAATCCAATTTTATCTTGGATCTTAGACTTCAGATCCAAATTCCATTTTAAGATCCAGAATCCAATTCCATCTTGGATCTCAGACTTCATTCCATCTTGATTTTCAGACCTTGGATCCAATTCCATTTAAGATTCATAATTCAACTTCATCATTGGATCTCAGATTTCAGATGCAATTCCCATTTAGGATTCTAAATCCAACATTCAATCTCATCTTGGATCTCAATTCTATTTGGGATCCAAACTTGGGATTCGAATTTCATCCTGAATTTCAAAATTCAAATCAAATTCTATTCCCAATTCCAACTTTCAAATCTAATTCCATTTTTTATTCAAAATCCAAGTTTATCTTGATTCTCAAAATTCCAAAAACCAATTCTGTTTCTTAATTCTATTTGGATTTCTCAAAACTCATTTTGATCTCAAACTTCAAAACTGGAATTCAATTCCATTTTTTTTAGCATTCATTCAGGTTCAAAATTCTAATTCAAAGTCCATTTATGACTTTGAAAATCCCTTCTCCTTTTATCTCAACTTCAAAAAATGTTCCTTTCGAGGTCCAGATTTATTTTTCCAAACTCTGATTGTTCCAAAACTTGGAACTTTAACTCTTAAGTTCTGAGTTAAAAACCATTTCTTCACTCTATTCATCAGAAACACTTGGAGATTTCCAAAATCATTTTCTGAAGAACATACATCCTTGCATTGCACAAGCATGATTCTTTGTGTATGTAGATTTAGAATAAATTCTTAGATAAATCTTTTAGCAAAGCAAAGAGGCATAAAATTTGACCCTTGGTTCGATTACCTCTGGTAAAGGCGCCAGGAACGGTTGAATCTCGTACCGACGAGCGAATCCCGTCTCCCAATTTTCCCGCAAATATTTTCAAAACGGTGGCGAGTAATTTTCTAAATATCTTCAAAATTAAGGTCAAGTGAGACCCCGCAAAAGAGTTCCTCTTCTCTTCTTTTCTTTTCTTTTCTCTTCTCTCTTCTTTTTTGTCTTTTATTTTCTCCCTTCAAAAAAGAAGGAAATAGAGGCTGAAAAAGAAAAGAGAAGGAAGAGAGAGAATATTACGAGAGGAGAAATTTTGCGATGATCACACGTTTGGCGACCATGATGGGACTCGTCTCCGTCCGATCGAATCTATGCCTTTGCTTTGCTTTGATATTTTCTAAGTCTTTATTCTACAAATGTCAGCTTCATTTCCATGCAAACTTTAGGAGCCTAGACTCTGTCCTAAGCTGACATCATTGCATATAGGATTTAAGTATGGTTTGGTAGGACCATATTAAGGAGATTATTCCATCCTCACATTAGACTTAGGTCTAAAATACAACTCTCCTCAATTCTAGGGATTGAATGCAAACAATGTATGCAAGTGTATGCTTCTTTTTTATTTAAAATTTTATCTCTTTAGGACTTGCATTAGAGCTCTCTGGTTTTATCTGCATTTTGATTATGCTTTTTTTTTAAAACATCCCTACCTATATTGTCCCAGTCTTCACGTTGCTGGGTTGTCTCACTGAACCATAGTTTGGGAGAGAGCTTCACAACTGGGCCACTTATTTGGGTTTGTGCCCCCCTAACCACGTACCTAAGGGCCATAGTCTGAGGTATATCGGTAGGTGCTCAAGGATGTTGGGAAGCCAGTACCTTAGAACCGGAGAAATATTTCTATGCCATGTACTTCGAGCTTCGGCTTGAGTATATCGGCATATCTTGATTAGAATCAGATGATTTAAAACCTTAGAGTTAGGATTAAGGTCCTACAAGCCATTTCAAAATTATTGCATTTAGAGTCAGCCTTTTAGGGAGTGTTGTTTGCGCATCCTTGTTTGTGCAGCTTTTGTCATGCGATATTTCTTGTACCTTCTCATATGTATGTATCAAACCTTTTCAAAAACCTTGGGTGTATTATTCAAAATTTCCCCTTACTTTCAGAAACCCCAGGTGTATACTTTCCTCTACCTACATTTCTTTTTCTCTTTTTGATCAAAATTTTCTTCAAAACCCTAGAAAATTCCTTTAAAAAAAATTTCCTCGATCTTTCAAAAATTTTCAGGTTTGATTCTTCAAGAGTCTATCCGTAAGTCCTGCATTCTATCTAATTCTCCTCATTTCTTCTTTGCCCCAGTATCATTTCAATGGTGTATGATTCTCTCGATGTTGTCTTTCCCAAAGATCATGTCTTCTATCAGATTTAGGATGAATCCCCGGATCATCGGGTCATCCAGTCTCATCCTTTCTTCCCTCGGTGGTATTATTCTTGGTTCACCACCTTCTCGCGTATGTTTCCAGACCACTTGGATGACTGTGGATTGGAGATGGCATCGGCAGTAGGCAAGCGAACCATCAGCGGGAGTTTGATCCAAGCTATGGCAGAACAGTGGAATCTACGTACCTGCACATTCTGGTTTCCATGGGAAGAGATGACTCTACTAATGGACGAATTCAATGATATCATGGGATTGCCCAAACCAGCTGGTCAGCCAGATGATCCTGTCGAGCAACAGTTCCTGATCAACATCAAAGGGGTAGATGTTCGAGAAGCCTTGGCCAGAGAAACCAGGAGCAGATCTTGGCCTCTCACTGAGATCAATGGGAATCAGTTCATTGACCTATTCAGACTCTATCGCAAGTACGAAGCTTACGAAGAGGTTGACACTTTGTCTCGAGCAGCAAAAGACAGAATTCATCATGCCATAATCCTATGCACAATGGGATTAGCTTTCTTCTAAGATGGTCAAAACTTTATAGATGTCAGAGTTGCCCAGCTCTTTCGAAGATGGGGAAGCAAGCAGACCCGTCAACTTTCAGTTTCTATGGCCGCTTTAGCCTTTCATTACCAAGGCTTGGCTCGTTTTGCCCTTGGAGAGACCATTCTGGTGGAAGGATGCACTTATGCCCTACAGTCATGGTTCCTGCGACATGTTCCATCAAAGGCCAGTTCCTTCAGATTCAGCAGTAAGCAGCCGAAGTCGGTCATTCAATATCGAGCCTTGATCGATAAACTGCATCAGGAAAAGATTGTTTGGGACTTCTTCGACAGAAAAGAGACAGTTCCTCATTACACCTATGCTCGCAACAAGCGCTACAGATTGCTTTGCCCCTTCTTCTGTGTTGATTATCAGCCAGAAAGATGTCTCAGACAGTTTTCGCAGCGGCAGATTCGTGCCAACATCCGCTTCTCGACGGGCAACAAGCCAGAGTTCAATCTGCAGTCGGATCAGTGGTCTGGGGCATACCATGTCACCAAATATACTTGGGATTCCTTCATTTCTCTATCTGTATTTCCAGGATCAAATGTATCTTCTGAATATCAAGAGTGGTGGCAAACTGTCTGCCCACCCTCTCTTTGTCTTTGAATATTACTATCAATAAAATTTACTTTTTGGGCCAAATTTTATTCTTTTATTTTGTTTTATAAATAAGTCATAATTCTGATGATGACCTCATCCTGGGTAAATGGGACATAATTCCTATTCTTCTTCAATATCTTTATCATGGTTGACAACCTCGCCTAGGTAACAAGGCACATTTTTTCGTTATCATAAAATGGTAACACAATTATCACAAGTCTTGTGATGACCCAATCCCAGGTAATGGGATAATCTCTTAAAATTGTCTACCCAAACCCTTCATTCTTTCCTCAAAAATGATGGTTTGCAAAAAGTTTCTTCCATACTCTAACCATTCCAGTATTCTGCAGGAAAACTTTGGCATTCCAAAATGGTTCAGACTAGAGCTGGTAAGCAGACTGTGTAGCAGCCCAGTGACAGCGAGCAAGAAGAAATGAACTCTCCCAGATTATCCAAGAAACACGACTCAGGGGACAAGAGTGATGTTGATTCTACTATGTACAGAGTTTTTCAAAAGATGATGTCAAAAATGATGGCTGAGCAGGCTAAGGTTGGTCCAAAGAAAGCAGCTTCTAAAAGCAAGATTAAGAAAAAGCCCATGAAAAAGCCTGTCAAAATCAATAAGCAGAAAGTACAGCGCGACAACACTTCTGAAGACTCGAAGTCAGCAGAAGAAGTCTCTAAAGAAGAAGAGCAGCTGATTTATATCCCCAAGCATCTGCGACAGCCTAAAAGGGCAGTTGAAGAACCTGTGCCAGTAAGCAAACCCAAGTACGGGGCACCTGCGGAGGATCTGATCCAAGCATTGACGAAGATAGTCAAGGATCTGCAAATCCGAGACAAAGGGAAAAGATCATATACCAGGCAGGACTTCTATCTCGGATTGGAAGGGGATAACGATATGGAGAACCTCCTCCGGAAGTTCATAAAGTTTGACGGAATTGGTGATCCCATGGCCCATCTGGCAATGTTCTTCGCAGAGTGCGCCAGGTTCAGCGAACATAATTGCGCCCTCTTCCTCTATTTCTCCCGCAGTTTGGAGGGGATAGCTGCTAAATGGTATGCCGAGCATGTCAATTCCATTGAATTAAGGGATTTTGACAAAGTTGTCAACATGTTTGTTGAGCGCTTTATGTTCAATACAGAAGCTCTGCCTACGCTCAACCATCTATGCAACCTCAAGCAGGAACCCAATGAAAGAGCCAGAGATTTCATCCATAAATGGAGAAGTATTTGTAACAAGATAAGGAATTCCATTTCTGAGGAGCATGCCCTCCAAATTATCCTCAATAACTTCTCACAGCCTTTGAAAAGCCTCATCTTTTCATACCCGTCCAAGTCATTTATTGAATTGACAGAATGAGCAGAATGGCTTGAAATGGGAGTAGAGAATGGAATGTATGAAGGTGTCACTCTGGCCAAGAATGTCCAGAATCCAAAGAAGAAGGCACATTTCACTTATTCAGCCGACACTCCAGGCGATAATCAAGGCAGTAGCAGCAAGAACGGCAGCGGCAGTGGCACAAAGCCTGAGCAGAACAGAGGTAGAAAAGGAAAGTTCTTCAAGAACAATGATAAGCCTCTCTCAAGCCGTCCTCAACAAAAAAAGGATCTTCAAGAAAAGCCCAAGCATATTAATTGGAGCAGGGATCAGAAATTTACTCCCCTCGATCAACCTTTGGAAAAAGTGTTAGAATACCTATTGTCCCACATAATGGTGAAACTTCCAAAAGTTGCAGATCCGCCAGTGATCATGAGAAGGTTCAAGGAGCAGTATTGCAAATTCCACAGGGTGATGAGCCATGATACAAAATACTGCTTTGTCCTGAAGCATTTGATCCAGGACTGTATTGACAAGAGCATCCTCATAGAAGATGAAGAGGAAGGCAAGATGGAAATTCTAGCAGCTCCATTCCCAAAACATTCTGCCTCAACCATTTCATAACATTCATTCCTTCCACAAATCCATATACATCCATGCTCTAGTGAAGACATAAGTCTTCAGCATCAGGTAATGGTTCTACATCAGGATCAGTCTACATATCAGAAGATGAATATCTTCTCATTTTTGAATCAAATGAATGCATCAGTTGAGAGCGAAAAAACTCAAGTTTTTCCAAAAAGATTCCTTAAGAAGGAAGCCTACACAGAGGAAGCAGAGACCTCTAAGGCAGCAGAAGAGCGGGCCAATAATCTTTAGAAGCCGATCACAATGCTCTCCAACATTTTCATTTTTGAATTGACTCATGATTCTCCCAAGCATCAAGAAATGCTAGATGATTTATTGAAGAAGATTAAGGTGAAGCCAGGTACTACGCTAGAAGACATGGCAAAGATCGTGAATCAGGCAATGACTAATGTGCCTATCACCTTTTCTGATGAGGACTTGCCAAAGCCTCATTCATTTCATAACAATGCACTATACATCGTGGTAAGGACCAGGGCCATGACTGTCCCACATGTACTTGTTGATGGAGGCAGCAGCCTCAACATTTGCCTAGAAATGACAGCGAAGGCCTTAGGATTGAAAGAAAAAGAATATGTGCCTGATCCTATTACCATCTATGGCTTTGACAATCACGAACAGACTGCAAAGGGAAAAATCTTTCTGGAAATCTTTATTAACTATTCGGTGCACACAACTCTGTTCCATGTCGTCAATGTGCCCCCCACTTATAATCTTCTGTTGGGACGAACATGGATCCACAATGCTAATGTTGTTCCATCAACCCTCCATCAGTGCATAAAATGGTCCAAGGGAGGAATGATTACCACCATTCTGGGCAAAGATCCTGAAGAAAGGCTGCCACAGCCTATGATTCCCCGCCCAACATTTACGACAGATATTCCAAGCATCCGGGAAGCGGATGAAATCAACCTCAGCGAGAGCTTAGAAATGTTGAAGCTGAAAGATGTCATAGAAGAAGAAAATATGGCAGCATTAGTCCAATAGCAGGGACCTTGTTTCTTCAAGTTAGGAGGACGTATCAACTACACCTCCTTCAAAGATCATCCTCTATTTCCACAATTTTTCAAAGCAAGAAAAGGATTTGATCTACTGATAAAACATGAATACCAACCATTCCGGGGCATAGGAAAAAATGAGGACGGCATAGTGGAGCCAATCATCCCCATTCAGCATGCAGGCAGTTCAGAGTTGGGGTTCACCAGCCAAGATTCCAGCAAGAAAACAATTTTTGTCAGAGGAAACGAATGAGGATGATGCCTTAGTTTTCCTGTTTTTCTTATCTTTCCGTTAAATCTTGTAGGGACAACATTGTCCCAATCCTTTTGTTCAGCTTTGTAAATATTTTATTCTCAATCAATGAAAAACTTAATTTTTCCTTCATATTTAAGCATCTATTCTTCTTGCTTATATTTTGTCTGTGCCATTAGCCTTTGCTTTATACAAAAACTCGTTTTGAACTTGTACTTTCTCTTAAAAACCTTTCTTATATTTTTAGGACCATTAACTCCTGAATCGATGAAGAAAATAATTATCAATCCCAAATATTTAAAATTGGCAAGGATTCTTGAGATAAAAAGAGCAGAGGTCAGCCAGGCAGTAGAGCAGGCTGAAGAGCTAGCAGAGTTTGATTCAACTATCTAAGAATTGCCAGAATTTGCTCACATTCAGAAGCAGGATGAACCCTCATCTTTGGTTCAAGATCCAACTGAGGATATCAACATCGGTTCGGAAGATGATCCAAAAATTCTCAAAATTGGTCCGGGTCTAAATGTAGTTGAAAAGGCAAGACTCATCCAATTCCTTAAGCAGCATCAAGAAGTATTTGTCTGGACTTATGAAGATATGACAGGGTTAGATCCCAAGCTGGTTGAGCATCGACTCAAGTTGAAACCAGATTTCAGACCAATCAAGCAGAAACTGAGGAAGTTAGACCCTCGAGTTTAGCAGCAAGTCAAGGAAGAACTTGAAGATTTATTGAAAGCAGACTTCATCCGAGCAATTGATTACCCCGATTGGTTGGAAAATATTATGGTAGTTCCTAAAAAGAACGGAAAAGTTTGGATCTGCATTGATTTCAGGGATCTCAACAAAGTTACCCCGAAGGATGATTATCCACTCCCCAACATTGATCTGTTGATTGACAGCACAACAGGTCATGTCATATTTTCTTTCATGGATGGATATTCAGGCTATAACCAGATCAAGCTGGTCGTTCGCGATCAGTCAAAAACTTCATTTACTACACCATGGGGAACCTTTTGCTACACAGTAATGCCATTTGGGCTCAAAAATGTCGGGGCAACTTAGCAAAGGGCAATGGCCGTTATTTTCCATAATCAAATACATAAGAATATGGATGCATATGTGGATGACATTTTGGTCAAATCTAAAGAAGAAGAGGATCACCTCGATGCTCTTGGTCAAGTTTTTGAAAGACTCATTCTTTATAAGTTGAGACTTAATCCTCAGAAATGTGTTTTTGGGGTAGAGTCCGACAAATTGCTCGGCTTCATTATCAGCAAGAAAGGAATAGAGGTGGACCCGACCAAAGCAAAAGCCATTATTGACATGCCGCCTCTAACTGATCTAAGGGAACTGTGAAGCCTTCAAGGGCGTATTCAGTCTATTCGCAGATTCATCTCGAATTTGGCTATGAGATGTGAACCTTTCAATCATTTACTAAGAAAAGGAGTTAAATTTGAATGGAGATCAAAATGCCAACTCTCGTTCGAGCGCATCAAGCAGTATCTCCTTAATCCACCAGTTTTGAAGCTGCCAAAGTTGGAGAAGCCTCTCTTATTGTATATTTCCGTCAATCAGAATGCCTGTGGTGGATTCCTCGCACAGTATGAAGAAGGCAGCCTGATAGATCATGTCATCTAATATGTGAGCAAAACTTTCATTGATTATGAAAAGAAGTATTCTCAGATGGAGAAAACTTGTCTAGCTCTTGTTTGGATGTGCCATAAATTGAGACATTACTTGTTGGCATCTGAAATCAAATTCCTATTAAAGCTTAATCCTCTCAGATACATTCTTGAACAACCGTTTCTCACTGGACGGATTGCGAAGTGGCAAGTCCTTCTAATGCAATATGACTTAGAGTATGTTTCTCAAAAGTCAATTAAAGGCCAAGAGATCGCAGATCAGTTGGCAGATTTTCCTTTGTCAGAAGAAATTAAAGCAGAGGATGATTTTCCTGATGAGCACATCTGTAATGTCCAACAGTCTCCAATTTGGAACCTATTCTTCGATGGCTCTAAAAATATGTCTGGCATAGGGATTGGAGTCCTGTTAATTACTACAAAAAAAGAAATGATCCCTTATTTTCTCAAGCTTGGTTTCCAATACACTCATAATATAGCTGAGCATGAAGCTCTAATACATGGCCTCAAAATTCTGCAAAGTTTCATTGTCAAGAGAGTGCATGCCTTTGGCGATTCATTACTTGTCGTCAGTCAAGTTAACACTGAATGGCAGGTGAAAGATTCAAAATTAATCTCAAATCAGAAGATCGTCCTAGCTCTTGTGGACAGCTTCGAAGAATTTCAGCTCAATCACATCAGGAAAGAGCACAATCAGATAGTCGATGGCTTAGCCAGCTTGGGCTCCATTTTATCATTCAAGGGCAGTGAATCATGTCGCTCTTTCGAAGTTGGCAGACTTTAGCAACCTGCTTTCATTTTAACCATGCAAGTAAACCAGGTCAATCAGAAGGAGAAGCCTTGGTATCAATATATCAAAAAATTTATTGAGACTGGTGAATTTCCACCAAAAATGCCTAAAAAGGAGCAACATGCGATTCAGCGTATGTCTACCCGTTATTTCATTCTTGCCAATGTCCTATACCGCCGTGGGTTCAGTTCCGAGTATGCAAGATGCTTAGACAAAGAAGAAGCTATGGAAATTATCCAAGAGGCACATGAAGGAATTTGTGGTGGTCATGTTGGCTATCAGACTCTCGTCAAGCAGGGTACTACTGGAATATCATGCAACAGGACTGTCATAGATTTGTAAAGAAGTGCGTCAAGTGCCAGATGCACACACCTTTTATTCATGCGCCGGCCACATATCAACAATCAGTTGTTTCTCCCTGGCCATTTTCTATGTGGGTGTTCGACGTCGTAGGCCCAATTACTCCTTCTGCTTCAAACAGCCACAACTACTTTCTGGTTGCGACAGAGTATTTCACAAAATGGGTTGAAGTTGTTACTCTACGCACAATAGAAGGTCACCATGTAGTTTCTTTCATTCACAAGAATATTCTTTGGCGCTTTGGCATACCACATGACATCGTGTCAGACAATGGAAGCCATTTCAAAAATGAGAGGATGAAAATATTTTGTTCTAAATTCAAAATTTACCATCATTTCTCAGCTCCCTACTATCCTCAAGGGAATGGCCAAGCAGAGGCTACCAATAAGATTCTGATCCGCATTTTGGAAAGGATCGTGAGAATAGGTCGAGATTGGCATGAGAAAATTCATGATGCACTTTGGGCGTACCGAACCACCATTCGAACTCCAACCAACGCCACTCCTTCAGAACTTGTTTGTGGAACTGAAGTGGTATTACCTCTCCATGTCCAGAAACCCGCTCTCAAATTTGCTTCCCTTATAGAATTGCCACTTGATCAGTATCAGCAGCAGCGATTGGTGCAACTGGATCTACTAGATAAAAAGAGACTCAAGGCAGCAGAGCATGCTCAAGCTTATCGACAGAGGATAGCTCGACATTATGCCAAGTCCGTTATTGAGAGAAAATTTTGAGTTAACGATTTGGTGCTCAGATCAACAACTCATCTCAAACATCGACCATGGGGCAAGTGATCACCCAATTGGGAAGGCCCTGTAAACACCCCAAATTTTCACTCACCTCCCCGACAGTTCCACCAAGCATCATCATCCAACCTCTGAAATCGCTGGAGGGCAAAATGGTCATTTTCTGAGACCGTACTTTGCAAAAGTCCAAATTTCATCTGAAACTCTCAAAATTTCTCTAATTTTAACTCAGATATTCAAAAATTTAGTCCTGACAGGAGACAGACATCTCCAAAGTCTTGGTTCAAGATTCTATTGCATAAGAAATGACATTATATATCATTGCATGAGCATTTCAAATCACTGCACTGCACAGCATGCCATTTCGAGGTCCAGAACTCCTGATTTCAAAATTTTCAATCCAGATTTGAATTTCAACTCTTTTCAAAATTGATTTCAAAACCCTGGGTCTTCAAAATTATCAATTCTTCCCATTTTACCCCCAGGACTCTGAATTTCAAAATATTTTCTCAGGAAAACGATCTGGATAGTTTTTTAATATGGATTTCAGCCACTTCACCTCAGATTTTGCCCTTTTGACAATTTCAAATATCCTCCTTTTACAAAATTGCCCTACAGGGGTCAACTCTTTCCAAAAATTCCTGTTTTACCAATTAGTCCAGATTTTATGAAAATTCCAAAAAGAAGTTGTTGTTTTATCCTTATTTCAGTAAATAAGCAATGTGGGACCCACACTGAGGGGGTGTCACACAAGCTTTTCTTTTGAAAAGTTGAATTTTGAAAAACCCAAAAATATAGGAGCATTGTCCCCTGGATTGGTGCCACTTGTCATTTTTCTCTCCTCTCATTTCCATGCCAAGTGCCAGTGTGGGGCTACCTTCAGAAGCTGCCACATGTCATCCCAATTATCTGCCATATGTCACCTTATCCATCCTGCGCCATGTGTCATTTCAAAGACTACCAGGAGATGCCAAGTGTCATAGGTTGTCCTGTCTAGAAAAAGTGGAGTTTGTCTCCTCTGAGGTAGCGCCACTTGAAGTGTGTCTCCTGCAGGGGACACGTGTCAACACCTCCTTCCTTCTAGAAAAGTAGCCTGACACATGTCCTCTCCCTATTTTTTTCAGAAAAGTAGGAGACATGTGTCACTCCTAAATTCCTACAGAAAAGGTAGGCTTGTCTCCTCTGAGGTGGCGCCATCTGGAGTGTCTCCTGCAGAGGACACATGGCAAGCTCTCATTTCCTCAGAAAAAGTAGACGCCATGTGTCGTTTTTTGCTTTCTTCAGAAAAACTAGAATTCAAAAGTTCAAAACTCCTCATAGGTGGCGCAAATCCTGAACTCCTACCTTTTTCATCCTGTCTGAGATGGCGCCACATGGCCTGACCCACTTTCTCTCCCCTCTGCCACATGTCATCTTCTGCTTCTTTCAGAAAAAGCAGGTGACACATGTCTCCTTCTCACTCCTTCAAAAAAAGTAGAGGACACATGTCTTCTCCCTACTTTTCTCAGAAAAGTAGGAGACACATGTCACTCCTGGCTTTCTTCAGAAAAAGCAAACCATTCAAAATTCAAACAAAGCCTAGGTGGTGCAAATCCGGAGCTCTGATTTTTCCAGATGGCCTATGAGGGCGCCACATGTCCCTTCCCTCCTTTTCCTCCCTCTTGCCACATGGCATTGTAGGATCCACCCTAAGGTGGCGCCACATGTCCATCCTCCATTCCTCCAGGGCCAACCTCCATTTGAAATTCGAATTCTCCTCTGAGGTGGCGCCATCTGAAGAACCACTCCAGCAGGCTGACACTTGGAACCATCCTGGACTGCCATATGTCCAGATCTCCTTTCACCAAAAAAAGCAAAATTCAAATTCCTCTGAGGTGGCGCCTTCTGAGCCCACTGCTCTATCCTCCTGACATGTGTCAAACACCTTTTGAGGTGGCGCCATTCCAGGACTCCACTTGGCTCCATTTTCATTTTTATTTTATTTTTAATAAAGGTAGCCCACCATGAGGTGGCGCCACCTGAGGACTCCCTACAAAAGGTGAATTTGAAATTCAAACTCCAAGAGAGCACCCTCTGAGGTGGCGCCATCTGGGAGTTTCCTGCAGAGAGAATCAAGCAAACTTTTGAAAAATTCCAAATTCCCCCTGCTGAGGTGTCTCACCCACAAAATTTCCATTTTTTATTTTTTTCAAAAATCAAAATAGCCTTTTGAGGTGGCGCCACCTGAGGGTTCTCTGCAAAAGACAAATTCGAATTTCAAACCCCTCAGATGACACCCCCTGAGATGGCGCCACATGGAGGGCTCAGATTGAGCCTGTTTGAATTTCAAAATTTTTTCAGAAAATTTATAAAAATAAGGGTTCACGCCCAGCCTGAGGAGATCATTTTTTTTAGCTCTTGTAAACTTGGAAAATCCGACCTAGCCTTCCTAACATCTGATTTTGAACCTTGGAAATTGTGCCCCCTTTGGCGCATTGAAGAAGGTGGAGTAAAGTTCGTGTCGTGGCCAATCTGATTCCAACAGAGCTCGATTTTGGTGGACCATCCGAAGCTCGGAGCGAAGGACGAAGGAAGCTCGTGATAACTGCCCCTTTCAAGAGCTTCTACGCAGCGTAACGAAGCAAGGTCCACTTCTTTTCCCCTTGATGTAATTCCATAATCCGATTCGGGAGTCGTTTGAAGAAAGAGCTCATCCGAGAGATGGATTGAGCTATTCTCATAAAACGACATATATAAAACGTTTAATTATGCTTCCTTGATGATTTTTAACATTCATATAGTTAGATAGGTTTAATTTGCATTTTATTTCATTCATTTAGCATATTTCATGAATTAATTAGGATTAATTTAGCCTTTATTTCAATTCTGCTTATTTTCAGTAGGTCTCTGTTTTTGTCAGTCAGTCCACACGTCATTTCATGCATTTGTTTTTTATTAAAAATCCCAAAAAAAATCACGGAATGCGACCTTAGGTGTCCCTAAAATTTTGCCAAAAATTCGGAGCCATTTGAATTTGTTTACTACGGTAAACATTCAAAATGGCAAGTCGGGTTTTGTTACCCGGTATACGTTTTGAAAATCATTTGCCTACTTGTAAAATCGAGATATCCCTCATGTGAGATCCGATTTTCGATACAAAATATGTTATAAACTAGGGAGAATGTCTAGTTTTTAATATGATTTTTTCAGATTTTTCTGATTTTTTTTATGTCTGACAAAAATCCGAGAGTTCGGGACACGTGTCAGAGCCTAATTTGGGACTCTGAGATCTTGGATCGACTTAGGGCTATGGTTTTTCTTTTTGTGTTGCTCCAAATCCGAAACTGTAAAAAGTGAAAGTGGTGTCCGAGATGTCATCTGTTTGAATCTGAAAGCCTGTAATTTTTAGAACAGTGTTGACCCCTGCTTCGGATTTTTCTTGTCAGCCCCCTATTTTGCTACATTTGTCTGTTCTGTTAGTTTAGGCAGAAATAGTTATATTTTTATCTGTGTTTCCGTTGATCAAATGCCGAAGTCATAAAAATAAAAATTGTTCATGTAGGTGTCGTGCATAACTTTGATTAATTTCATAAATTTCCATGGCCGTTTTGTATTTCTTTAGCATTTTTTATCAGATTAGTGTGATTTTTACCTCTGTCAGAACTAAATCTCTGTTATTGAACTCACCATGGCTCAAATCCCGAGGCTGTAAAAACCAAAAATGTTCCATTTCGGGTCTTTTAGCAGTCTGCAAAATATCAGAAGTTTTCATGATGTAAATCTTGCATTATCATATTAGGCATTGCATTTGGTTCGGATCCATAGGCAAAATCCATCATTTTTAGGACTTTCCTTGAATTTTAGCATTTAAATCATATCATTTCATGTTTTTTAGCATTCTAGGTTGTTTATCAGAGTGTTTAGATGCTTCATACCGAATTTGGTGCAATTTGGAATCCATTTGAGGTTCAGATCATCCATAATACCAAAACAGGGTCCCGCAGGACCTGGATCCAAGCGAAAAACAAGCGAAAATCGTTATTTTTGATAAATTGCAAAATACCAAATTCTGATTTTACAGTCTTAATGTGTCTAGCAGCATGTCATCATATCTCTTACTGCATTTCATCATCTTTTGATTCAATTTGAACTTCAAAATCTCAATTTTACCAAGTTTTCCTTCAAAAAAACCCTGATTTTAAAAGTGTAACTTTAATTTTAGGGGTATTTTGGTCATTTTGACCCCAATTCCGAATTTCAAACTGTTTTCCACTGAATTCCCTGCATTTACATCATTTCAAATATCAAGGAAGCATGATCATAGGGTTTATATCCAATTAAATCCAATAATTTCATAATATTATTGGAAAATTTTGGAAAAACCCACATATTTGAGCTAACTTTATTTCAAGTTTGGCAGGAACAATCAAAAGAAGGAGCTGAAGTCTGAAAATTTCTTTTATTTCCTTTATTTAGTGATGTAATAATGTAAATTTTGGAATAAGAGATTTAATTTCCTGCTTAGACTAGGATGCATATCATATAGTTTAAATTTATGCAATATCCTGTTTCTATGATTCATGCATTTTATTTCAAAAGCACTATGGATGTTCACGAATGGCACGTGCACCAACTCTTAGGGAGTTGATGGACTCGGTGGGATCCATATTTACGGCCCTAGTCGAAATATGGACGAGACCCAGATCCATCATCTTTCTACTAGTCACATTGAGCCTACACTCTTAGGCTATCTTAAAGTGCACATCATATTTCCAAAGTTTTCAAAATCATGTGCATCAAATCAACTAAATTCTGAACATATTCATGGCCACAGTCAGGATATGTGAAGGATTTATCTTGACTTAATGCATATTTTTTTAACAAATCTCTTAGAAAATCTTTTCAAAGTGCATTCATTCACTCATGTCATTTGCATCATGAAATCATTGATTTTCTCAAGATTTTCTCAAGAAAACTTCATTCTCAAGAAATCGATTTCTCAAGAAATTCTAAGGATTTTTCAAAATCGGTTTTCCAAAGATAAGTTTTTCCACAGTTTTCCCAGGAAAATGATATTTTCTTAAGATATTCAAAAGAGTTTTCCAATCTTTCTTCAAGATCCAAAATCGATTTCCAAGTATTTCAAAAGGTAAAATTCCCAGGATTTCGATTCCCCAAGTTTTGAATTTCCTTCTCCAAAGAGTTTTCCTATAAATTTTCCATCATTTTCCTAAGAAAACTCTCAAAGTCCAAGTTTTCCTAAGAAGTGTTTCCCTTTTCAAAAGGTTCATCTTTTCTCAAGAATCACTTCCATTTTCCCAAGATTTTTAACTATTTCTGATTTTTCCACATCTTTATAAGCTTTCTCATGTTTTCAAAAACCCCTTTTTTATCTGAGTTTCCTGAGAAATTGACCTTTTTCCTGAGAGATTCTTTCCAACTCCAAATGTTTTTCTAAGCATACATCATGTTTTCCAACTGGCATTTTCCAAAATCTCATAGCACATGCCTGAATTCTCTGTGCATTTAGGATAGAACATAACTTTGATAATTTCGCTAAGTCAAGCATAGTTTTGGTCCTTGGTTCGATTACCCCTGTTAAAGGCGGCAGGAACGGTCGAACCTCGTACCGACAGGTCGAGCCCCATCCCATGGATTTTCCCGCAATTTTCAAAAACGGAGGCGAGTATTTCAAAACAATTTCCAAAATCCGGTCAAAGTTTGAAGCGCGAAAGCGTTTCCCCTCTCTCTCTTCCGCAAGGAAGGGAAGACGGGGGAAAAATTTCGCGACGAGAACAGGTTTGGCGACCGTGATGGGACCTGTCCTTGTCTGACCTAAATTATGCTTGACTTAGTTCAATTATCAAAATTATGTTCATAAAATGTCAGCTCTTTTACTTTCAATATCATGTGAGCTTAGGAGCCTAGATTCTGACCTAGCTGACATTGACTGCATATAGCCTAGGCATGGTTTGGTAGGACCAGATTGAGGAAAAATTTTCATGCTCACATAGACTTAGGTCTAAATACAACTCTCCTCAATTTAGGATCTAAATGCAAACAATGTATGCTTCTTCAAAGTTTTCAAAATCTATCTCTCTAGGACTTAGAGCCCTCTATTTCTTGCATGTGATCATTTTTCAAAATCTCCAATTACCTATCATTACCCGGTCTTCACGTTGTTGGGCTCTCTTCCAGAACCATAGTTCGGGACAGAGCCCCACAACTGGGCCAACTATTTGGGTTAACACCCCCCTACCACGTACCGCGGGCCACAGTCCGAAGTATATCGGTAGGCGCTCAAGGATGTTGGAAAACCTTACCTTAGAACCGGAGTTGAAATTCTATGCCACGTACCTCGGATTTCGATTCGGGTATATCGGCATAACTGGATCGGACAAAGATGATTTGAACCTAGAGTTAGGATTAAGGTCCTACAGTTGTTTTCAAATGGATGCATCTAGAGTCAGCCTTTTAGGGAGTGCTGAATGTGCATAAATGTTTGTGCAGGATGTGATTGTATGTATGATTTTCTCAATTCTTTATGTTTCCCAATGTTTTTCAACTCATTAGGTCTTTTTCCAAATATTCTTATTTTCCACAAGACCTTTTTTTCTCAAACCCTGGATTTTTTTCAAATATCCTATTTCTTCCAAAACTCCAGGCGATTTTACATTCTACCTTTCTACTGGATCTCGAATTTCTAGCTGCATTTTCATCCTGCCTGCAAAATTTTTTTAAAATTTCTCACATTTTCCTAAGTCTCATTCTGAGTCTTTCTCTGTTTTCAGTTCGATGGCATCCCGTCAAGTCGATCCTATCTTTCCTGAAGGTCACATCTCCTTCGAGGCGCGACAAGGTCGTCCTGAACATCGAGCCCTTAGCACCAGAACTTTCATTCCCCGGTGGTATTATTCCTGGCTAAAGAGCTTTTCCCGAATGTTCCCGGACCATTTGAGCGAGTGCGGATTAGAACTGGCATCAGCAGTCGGAAAGCAGACCATCAATGGCAACCTGATCCATGCAATGGCGGAGTGATGGAATCCTCGAACGTGTACCTTCTGGTTCCCGTGGGGAGAGATGACTGTTTTAATGGATGAATTTTCAGAAATCATGGGGTTGCCAGAACCAGCTGGTCGACCAAGCGACCCATTAGAGCATCAATTCCTTATCAATGTCAAGGGTTTGGACCCCCGAGACTCCTTAGCTTGTATGACAGGCCGCCGATCTTGGCCCCTAATCCAGTTAGAAGGAAATGAATATGTTGACCTACTTGAGTTGTACCGCCAGTACGGGACCTTCGTCGAAGTCAGCTCGCTATCAAGAACAGCCAAAGAAAAAATTCAGAATGCAATGGTTTTATGCACTGTAGGACTGTCCCTTTTCCCAGATGGACAGAACTACATGGACATCAGGATAATCCAACTTATGAGAAGATGGGGAAGTCGGCAAACCAATCGCCTCTCCATAGCCATGGCAGCGCTCGCATTCCTTTATCGAGGTCTGACTCGATTCTCACTTGGAGAGTCCATTTTAGTTGAAGGATGCATCTACGCACTTCAGTCCTGGTTTTTCCAACACGTTCCAGCCCGAGCAAGCTCTTTCAGATACAATGGTCAAGAACTCCTTCCAGTGGCGCAGTACCGGTCTATGATCAACAACATTCAAGAGGATGACGTTGTTTGGGACTATTTTGATCGGCAAATATCTCCTCTTAGATATACGTACGCTTATGGCAAGCGGTTCAAGTTGCTGGGACCATTCTTCTGCACTTACTACCAACCAGAGAGATGTGTTCGGCAGTTCTCCCAGAGGCAGCAGTATGTCGAAGCCCGACTGTTATCAGGAGTTATGGCAGAGTTCGATCTCACCTCCGCACAATGGTCCGGGGCATATCATTCTGCCCGCTACGGCTGGGATTCCTTTGTCTCTCTCAAAATCTTTCCAGGTCCTAGAGTGTCTGCCGACTATCGTGAATGGTGGCAAATTGTTTGTCCCCCACCTCTTTGTCAAGATCAATAAAGTCATGTTTTCCCCATTTCAATAAAATTTTCTTTCTCTTGTGGTTTGACGACCTCGCCTAGGTAACAAGGCATATTTTCGTTGTTTATTTCTTTTGCAGAAGGAATGACAACACAATTGTCGTGATTCCCACGACGACTCAGTCCCTAGTAATGGGACATCTTTTCCAAATTGTCTACCATATTTTCAGCAAATATTTCTTCCAAAAGCTAATTCCCTCATAATCTAATCAGGCCTTTTGCCCTGCAGAGAGCATCCATACCATTTGATGGTTGAGACAAGATCAGGCAAAAGAACCACGACATCCCAATACTCGTCAGCCTCGGAAGAAGAGATGAGTTCCCCTCGATCTGAGAAGAGTCGAGAGCAGCAGCAAGAAGACGATGGCATAGACCCTCAAATGTATGCCATGTTCAGAAAAATGATGAACAAAATGATGAATGAGCAGCCCGGGACCAGCTCAGAAAGGAATCCATTCAGAGAAAAGTTTCATGGTCGTATGAGTAAGAAGGCTCCCAAGAAGCAGATCTAGCCAGAAGAGATTTCAGATGAATCTGATTCCACTGAAAACACAGATGAAGAATATGAGGTGCCTCCGGCATTTCAGAAGCGGGGCCAAAGTAAAAGCCGCAGATCAAAGAGCAGAGATAAAGAAGAGACTTTGCAAGCGCAGTTCAAAGAAATGGCCCGAGTTGTCAAAGATCTGCAAGCCCGCGACAAGGGCAAGAAAGTCTTCACCAGTGAGGACTTCTATGACGGCTTAGAAGGGGATGATGATCTGGAGAATCTCCCCCGAAAATTCATCAAATTCGATGGTTCTGGCGACCCAAAAGCTCATCTCGCCACTTTCTTTGCTGAATGCTTTCGGTTTAGAAGGGATAACCGAGCATTGTTTCTATGCTTCCCCCGCAGCTTGGAAGGAGTTGCAGCCAAGTGGTATGCTGAGCATATCAACCCCATCGAGCTCAAGGAGTTCGACAAAGTTGTGAATCTCTTTATTGAACGCTTCTTGTTCAACACAGAAGCGTTGCCTACACTGAGTCATCTCTGCAATTTAAGGCAGAATGAGAACAAAAAAGCACGGGACTTCATTCACAGATGGAGATCAGCCTGTAATAAGATGAGAGATCCTATCTCGGAAAGACATGCATTGTCCTTGATCCTCAACAATTTTTCGCAGCCATTAAGAGGATTGATCTCTACAGCACCATCCAGGACCTTCATTGAGTTGACTGAACGAGCCGAATGGCTCGAGCTGAGTGTGGAAAATGGAGTCTATGAAGGCTTCACCTTCTCCAAGAACAGCTCCCAAGGTGAGCAGAAGAAGAAAGCTCACTTTACTTATTCTGCCAGCAACAACAACAAAGGCCAAAATCGATACAAAGGGCAGAAGAAAGATTACTGCTATGGCACAGGCAGTTCGAACAACAAGGATCAGAAAGCAAAGACTGCTCCTCAGTACAGCAAGCCTCCGCAGCAGGATCAAGGACCAAAGCTGCGCGAGAAAGCTAAACATGAAGGATGGAGCTACGACAGAAAGTTTACTCCCCTTGACCAATCACTCGAAGATGTGCTCGAGTACATGCTATCGAAAGAGATGGTCAAATTGCCCAGATTGGCCGATCCCCCTGTGCCCATGGGAAAATGGAAAGATCAATTCTGCAAGTTCCACAGGACAGTGGGACACAATACCGAGAACTGCTTTGTTCTCAAAAACATCGTGCAAGATCTCATTGAAAAGAATCTATTGGTAGAAGGAGAAGAGGAAGAGAAGATGGACATTCTCAACCACTCCTTCCCTTCGCACACCATGGCAGTAGTGTCTGCACAACCCTTTCTACCGCATGAACATATCAAGCCATGTTCTGCGCAAGATCTTCAAGTTCAGCATCAGGTAACGGTGCTACGACAAGCAGCTCCAGATTCTAAGAAGATGGACTTAATTTCAGCATTCGGTAAAATGAAAGTTGCGGAAGCACCTGTGAAGTCAGTTCCCAAATCAAAAGGAACTCTGGACTTCTTCAAACAAATCGTTAGACCCAGGATGGAGAATTCAAGTCAGAAGCCTCTGACCGCTTTATCCAATGTCTCCATCCTTGACTTGACCAAGAATTCTAGCAAGCACCAGCAAGTACTGGAGGATTTACTCAGAAAAATCAAAGTTAAGCCCAGCACTACCCCTGAAGACATGGCACAGATTGTGAACTCTGCCATGACCAATGCACCAATCACTTTTTCGGATGAGGACCTTCCAAAGCCTCATTCCTTTCATAATAATGTCTTGTACATTGTCGTTCGAGTCAGAGGAATGACGGTTCCCCATGTGTTGGTCGATGGAGGCAGTAGCCTCAACATATGTCCCGAAATGACCGCAAAGGCATTAGGGATCAAGGACGAGGAATACATTCCAGATCCCATCACTATCTATGGGTTTGACAATCATGGTCAAACGGCCAAGGGCAAGATATTTCTGGAAGTATTTATCAACTATTCGGTGCACTCCGTCCTTTTCCATGTGGTTAATGTACCACCAACCTACAACTTGCTGCTTGGTAGGACGTGGATTCACAATGCTAATGCAGTGCCTTCTACCCTCCATTAATGTGTAAAGTGGTCAAAAGGTGGAATGATTACCACAATACTGGGAGAAAACCCAGAAGAAAGGCTCCCGCAGCCCATGATTCCTCGGCCATCATTCAACGCAGATATTCCCAGCATCAGGGAAAGTGAAGAGATCAATCTCGGGGAGAATCGAGAAATACTTCAGGCACCATCAGAGCCATCTCTGCACACAGTAGCCACGACACGATGGAAAGGTCCTCAATTCTTCAAGGTTGGAGGTCGAATCGACTACAGCACCATTAAGGATCATCCCTTGTTCCCTCAATTCATGAAGTCAAAAAAGGGATTTGATTTACTCCTGAAGCATGGCTATCAACCCTTCAAGGGACTCGGCAAGAATGAAGATGGCCGCATCGAGCCAATGATCCAGAAACATCGTCCCCAGAGAGCAGGACTAGGGTTCTCCGGAGGAAGTTCATCAAGGAAGACTGTTTTTGTCAAAGGGGCACAATGAAGACCATTTGTTATTTTCTTTCTATTCTTTTCCAAATAAATGTCTCATTTTACCAATGTCACTGATTAATTCAATCAATAAAATTCCAAGTTTCTTTGTCTATCCGGATGCCATCTACTCCCTTTTTGTCTGTCTCATCATTTTATAATTCAATGCCATTTTATGCATGGTTCTTCTCAAATGATTGCTTGTCTTACTATAGGCCGATTTATCTGAACCAGATTTCTTCTCCAAAATTTCAGAATGACTTCTCGGACAATTAAGAAGCTCGTTCTCAATCCCAAGACTTCTCAGAAGTCGACAGCAATTCACAGAATCAAAGCAAGCACCGAAAATGACAAGAATGCAAAGCAGTCAGAAGATTGTGCAGAATATGATCAGTCTCTTCAGGAATTACCGGAATTCACCGCAGTTCAGAAGCAGGACGAACCATCTCCTCTAGTACAAGATCCAACTGAAGGTGTCAATATCGGTTCAGAGGAAGATCCAAAAATTCTCCAGATCGGAACCAGTCTGAGTCCGGAAGAAAAGAAAAGGCTTACAGATTTTCTCAAGCGGCATAAAGAAGTGTTCGCATGGACATATGAAGACATGCCGGGCTTAGACCCCAAATTAGTCGAACACCGTCTTGTCTTAAAGCCGGATGCTAAGTCAGTCAAGCAGAAGCTGAGAAAAATGGATCCCAGAATAGAACAACAAGTCAAAGAAGGACTTGAAGATCTGCTCAAAGCAGGATTTATTCGAGCTATTGACTACCCAGATTGGTTAGCCAATATCGTCGTCGTCCCAAAGAAAAGTGGCAAAGTAAGGATCTGCATAGACTTCAGAGATCTCAACAAGGCAACTCCGAAGGATGACTATCCACTTCCAAGCATCGATCTTCTAGTCAATAGCACGGCAGGCCATGCCATGTTCTCTTTCATGGACGGATATTCCGGCTACAATCAGATTAAGTTGGCCGCCCGCGACCAATCAAAAACTTTCTTCACTACGCCTTGGGGCACTTTCTGCTATACAGTTATGCCTTTTGGGCTCAAGAATGCTGGAGCAACATATCAAAGGGCAATGGCTGTTATCTTTCACGATCAAATGCGCAAAATCATGGATGCGTATGTTGATGATATTCTCGTGAAATCTAAAGAGGAAGAAGATCACCTTGAAGCTCTTGATCAAGTCTTTAAGTGACTCATCCTTTACAAGTTACGGCTTAACCCGCAAAAGTGCGTCTTTGGAGTCGAATCAGGCAAACTGTTGGGTTTTCTGGTAAGCAAAAAGGGAATTGAAGTTGACCCGGCCAAAGCAAAGGCTATTATTGATATGCCTCCCCCGAAGAATCTCAAAGAACTGCGTAGCCTTCAAGGACGTATGCAGTCAATCCGGCGATTCATTTCCAATTTGGCGATGAGATGTGAGCCCTTCAACCACTTACTCAGAAAAGGAGTTAAGTTCGAATGGGGACCAGAGTGCCAGCAATCGTTCGATCGAATCAAGAAGTATCTTCTTAATCCTCCCATCCTGAAGCCGCCAGAATTGGGAAAACCTCTTTTATTATACATCTCAGTTAATCAAGTCGCATGCGGTGGGTTCTTGGCGCAATACAAAGAAGGCAGCTTGATAGAGCACGTCATTTATTACGTGAGCAAGACTTTCATAGATTATGAAAAGAGATACTCTCAAATAGAGAAGACCTGCCTAGCTCTGGTATGGATGTGTCAGAAGCTAAGACACTACCTGCTAGCATCAGAAGTCAAAATTTTGTCTAAACTCAATCCTCTCAAGTATATCTTAGAGCAACCTTTCCTCAGCGGACGAGTCGCAAAATGGCAAGTCTTACTGATGCAGTATGACTTAGAATATGTCTCGCAGCAATCAATCAAAGGCCAAGCAATTGCAGATCAATTGGCGGATTTTCCTCTAACCGAAGAAGTGAAAGCCGAAGATGACTTCCCTGATGAGAAAATATGCAACATCCAGCAATTTCCAGTCTGGAATTTATTTTTCGATGGTTCTAAGAATATGGCGGGAATAGGCATCGGAATCCTATTAATCACTCCAGAAAATGAGATGATTCCATTTTCTCTCAAGTTAAATTTTCAATGTACTCACAATATGGCCGAATATGAAGCCCTGATTCAAGGTCTAAAGATTCTACTAGACTTCAATGTTAAGGGAGTGCATGCCTACGGTGACTCATTACTTGTTGTCAATCAAGTTCGAGCCGAATGGCAGGTCAAAGATCAGAAGTTATTTCCCTATCAGAAAATTGTTTCAGCTCTCGTCAGCAAGTTCAAAGAATTTCAGTTATTCCACATCAAGAGAGATTTCAATCAAGTGGCCGATAGCCTAGCCAGTTTAGGCTCCATTATGGCATTCAAGAATGGAGAATCTTGTCGCTCTTTTGAAATTGGCAGACTTGACCAACCTGCTTTCATTCCAGCGGAACAAGTAAACCAGGCTGAGCAAAGGAAGAAGCCTTGGTATTACAACATCAAAACTTTCATAGAAACTGGCGAATTTCCTCCAGAACTCTCAAAGAAAGAGCAACGAGCAATCCAGCGTATGTCTACTCGATACTTCATCTTGGCCAATGTCCTCTATCGTCGTGGATTCAGTTCAGAGTATTCCAGATGTTTAGACGAAGACGAAGCCAAAGAAGTCGTGCGAGAAGCACACGAAGGCATCTGTGGTGGTCACGTTGGCTACCAAACCCTTGTCAAGCAAATCATCAGAGCAGGTTACTACTGGAAGACTATGCAACAAGACTGTTATCATTATGTGAAGAAGTGTGTGCAATGTCAAATACATGCACCTTTCATCCATGCTCCAGCAACTTATTTACAGTCTGTTGTTTCTCCATGGCCGTTCTCCATGTGGGCCTTTGATGTCGTAGGTCCCATCACTCCTTCAGCTTCAAATGGCCACAAATACTTCCTTGCCGCAACAGAATATTTCACCAAGTGGGTAGAAGCCATCAGTCTCCGCACAGTAGAAGGCCGACACGTGGTCTCTTTTATTCACAAGAACATCCTTTGCCGTTTCGGCATCCCACATGACATTGTGTCAGACAATGACAGTCATTTCAAGAATGAAAAGATGAATACATTCTGCTCAAAATTCAAGATCTATCACCATTTTTCCGCTCCATATTATCCTCAAGGGAATGGTCAGGCAGAGGCCACCAACAAGATTTTAATTCATATCTTGGAGCGAACTGTGGAAACAGGCCGTGACTGGCATGAGAAGATCCACGATGCACTGTGGGCCTATCGGACCACCATTCGTACACCAACGAATGCTACCCCATCAGAACTGGTCTATGGAACAGAAGTAGTATTGCCTCTACATGTTCAGAAGCCCGCTTTGAAATTTGCTTCACTTCTGCAATTACCTCGTGATCAATACCAGCAACAGCGACTAGTGCAGCTAGACTTACTCGATGAGAGAAGGCTAAAAGCGGCAGAGCATGCTCAATCCTATCGCCAGGGAGTAGCCAGGCAATATGCGAAGTCTATCATCGAAAGAAGATTCAAAGTCAATGATTTAGTACTTCGATCCACAGCTTATCTCAAGCATCGTCCTGGCGGCAAATGGTCGCCAAATTGGGAAGGTCCCTATGTTGTCAAAGAAGCATTACCCCGCAACTCATATCGGCTCATCAATGCCGATGGAGTAGAATTGCCAGATCCTATTAATGCGCGACACTTGAAAAAGTTTTATACTTGAAACATTTATTCTTCTCTTGTAATCCTTCCTGTTTCTTTCAAATAATGATCCAACTTTCTTCCCCAGTTACACTGGGGCATTTTAAAATTTTATTCTATATGCAGGCAGGATAAACAAATTCCTCATTTCATGCACAGGTGCATTCATATGCATCAATTCACGCTCATTGGCATTCAACTGCATTAACAACAATCTGGTCAGTATTAGGGTTTCAACAAACCGTCCCATCACAATTCCTAATGATCCAAGGGTCATCACCAATACTGAACCAAAACCCAGCGCTCGTACTGGTATTATTCCAAAATCCAGTACTCAAACTGGCACATTTTCAAAATTCCAATTTTTCAGAAAACCGAGTTCCGACTCGGGTTTTATTTTCAAATCATTTTCCTTTGTTGATCCGGGTTCCAACTCGTGATCTCTCTAACTTATTCGAGCCTTGACTCGAACTCTTCATTTTCCGTTGTTGATCCGGGTTCCGACTCGAGATCTCTTTATTCATTCGAGCTCAGATTCGAGCTCTTCATTTTCCTTTGTTGATCCGGGTTCCGACTCGTGATCTCATTATCTTATTTGAGCTCTGATTGGAGCTCTTCATTTTCTTTGTTGATCCGGGTTCCGACTCGTGATCTCATTATCTTACTCGAGCCTTGACTCAAGCTCTTCGTTTTCTTTATTGATCCGAGTTCCGACTCGTGATCCCTTTATCTTCATTCGAGCTCAGATTCGAGCTCTTCATTTTTCTCTGTTGATTCGGGTTCCGACTCGTGATCTCATTACATCATTCGAGCTCATATTCGAGCTCTTCATTTTCTTTTGTTGATCCAGGTTTCGACTCGAGATCTCTCTATTCATTCGAGCTCAGATTCGAGCTCTTTATTTGTTGATCCGGGTTCCGACTCGTGATCTCTATATTTTATTCGAGCTCTGACTCGAACTCATCATTCTCCTTTGATTAATCCAAGTCATTTCAGTCATCAAAGTCTGTCAATTGCTCAAATTTGATATTTTGCTCTCCAAATTCCAATTTAAATCTTCAAATCAGGCAATTCTCCAATTTTGACCTCTGGGTCACCCAATTTTCAATTCTCAATTTCAATTACCAATCTCAATTTCGACCTTCGAGTCTATCAATTTCCAATTCTCGACCTTCGGGTCAATCAATTTCCAATTTTCGACCTTCGGGTCATGCAATTTCCAATTTTTGACCTTCGGGTCAATCAATTTCCAAATTTCGACCTTTAGGTCAACCAATTCTCAATTTCGACCTTTTTGGTCAAATCAATTCTCAATTTCGACCGTTAGGTCATCCAATTTCGACCTTCGGGTCATTCAATTCTCAACAACCAATTTTCCAATTTCCCATTTCGACCTTTGGGTCAATCAATCTCAATATCCAATTTCAATCATTTTCTCTTGCGAGAGACCCTTTTAGGGAGAGTTCGAGGGAGCTCGTTCTTTTCGCATGCTATCCAATTCGTTCACTTAGCCCCTTTTTAGGGAGAGTTTGAAGGGACTTGCGTCTTTGTGAACCGTTTGCAAAACAATTTCCAATTTCACACAAGAAACCCTTTTTAAGGGAGAGGCTCGACGGAGACTCGCTTTTCTTGTGACCCCCCAATTTCATACTAGGCCATTTTCGTCATGAAAGACCCTCTTTGCAGGGAGAGTGTGATGAACTTGTTCCTTTCATGACCCAATTTTCAGACCTCACTATTATCGGAACCCTTTCCATAAGAGAAGCCTAATATTAGGGAGCTTTGACGAAAGCTCAATTTCTCTTCGAAAGTTCGTTTTGCAAACACCTCCTCTTTAGGGAAGAGAGGAGTATTTCCCATTTCCCATTCAGGTAAGGGCTAAGCCTGAGTCTCTCTTTTTTGGGAAAAAGAGAGGAGAATTTTCGTCACGGATGTGTTGAGCCGGATTTCAAATACTCATTTTCACCAAGGATTTCAAGAAAATTTTGTCAATTTGTCAATCAATTGTTGATTTCAGAATCTTTATTGTACAAATCTTTATGTCAGTTTACCTTCAGCATTACTTCCAAAAGAGTGAAGCTTCTGCGAAAAGAGATTCAAGACTCAAATTCTTTCTATTGGCCAACCAAAGGGATGAAGGATAAATCCTCAATATGGCCAGAAAAGAAGATTCAATGTTATTGAAAAGCCGTAGATGATCGATATTGATCGCAGTCGATGGCACATCTTTAAAGGCTATTCTTGCAAAGATGAGGCAGTGGAAATATCCTGAGTGCTAGAAAAGAGAGAATTCACCCAAACCCTGTCTCCTCAAAATCACCTAAGCTGCAATTGAGTATCTGCAAAAGGGATCTCTCACCTGTCGTCAAGATGAAGGCGAATTAGGCGAGTAGACCCCCGGGGCCAAAGAAGATTCGAAACATCTCCAAGATGACGGAGTTTGTGACGGGTCCTTCCAGGGAAAGTCCAACGCACTGTCGAGATGAAGGCAGATGCGATGGACCTCTCGACAATCCCTAAAAGATATTTAATTTCAGCTATCGCCCAAAGATCTCCAAACCCATCATCCAAGAAGGATCGAAACATCTCCAAGTTGAAGGAGTTTGTGACGTACCCTTTTCCCAAAAGAGAGAAAGAGAGAAAAAGTCAGAACATCTCCAAAATGAAGGAGAATGTAGCAAAAACCCAGAGAGCCAAAAGAGTGCAGAAAGATTGTCAAGAGAGAAGCTCTCAGGATATCAAACTGCCAAATCTATCAAGAATCCTCTTTAATCTTGTGAAATTCTATTATCAATATTCTTTCATCAATTGCTTTCATAATATCAAATTCTCTTTCCTGCTCATATCAAGGAAATTGATAGCTTCCTTGAAGAAGGTCAATTGCAAGTAATTTGGGTTTCCAATCTCGATTCTACGAAGTGAACCTTGTTTGGAGGTAATGCTTTGGGTAGAAAAGAGGGAATATTTTGCAACAATGTGCAACATTTTCAAAAACTTTGAATCAACAGCAGAATTCTCAATATTTTGATAATATTTTTTAGCTATCCTGACGTGAAGTAAGAGCTTGATGTCCGTCTTTTACACATCCTGACACCAATTTTAAATTCCTCTGAAGGACTTGATTCCTTCCCTTCTTTGAGAGCATGAACTCTCAGATTGCACACTTCCCTGTGTCCCCACTGTCCCACCATAGACAGTCCCATTTCGGTTCGAGGTCGAACCACCAATCATTTTCTCGCAAAAGGCAATTTCAAAAGCTGATTTTAGTCTCAGCAATGAGACGCCCAAAACCAATCCCTTTTCAAGCTTTAGGGACCCCATTTTCCTTCCTTTTGTAAAACCCCTGTCGGATTTACTGTGCAAAATCCAAAGGTTCCATCATGGTCTCTTCCTTCGAGGATTCCATTCCATTGTCCGCCCGATCAGGATAAGGGTATAAACCTGAGCCTCACTCAAAGAGGTATTTCATTTTCCGCCCGATCAGGATAAGGGTATAAACCTGAGCCTCACTCAAAGAGGTATTCCATTTTCCGCCCGATCAGGATAAGGGTACAAACCTGAGCCTCACTCAAAGAGGTATTCCATTGTCCGCCCGATCAGGATAAGAGTACAAACCTGAGCCTCAATCAAAGAGGTATTCCATTGTCCGCCCGATCAGGATAAGGGTATAAACCTGAGCCTCATTCAAAGAGGTATTCCATTGTCCGCCCGATCAGGATAAGGGTATAAACCTGAGCCTCATTCAAAGAGGTATTCCATTGTCCGCCTGATCAGGATAAGGGTACAAACTTGAGCCTCAATCAAAGAGGTATTTCATTTTCCGCCCGATCAGGATAAGGGTATAAACCTGAGCCTCAATCAAAGAGGTATTTCATCTTCCGCCCAATCAGGTTAAGGGTACAAACCTGAGTCTCATTTCGATGAGATATTCCATTCCCCCAATCAGGTCAAGGGTCAAAACCTGAGCTTCGTTCCATGCGAGGCATTTCTGTCCAATCCAGGTTAAGGGCATAAACCTGAACTTCGCTCTCATAAGAGCAAATCTTTCCTCTTCATTCTCCATTTCACATCTACCATCCTCCTCGGGCTAATTTCTTCACACCCAGTCAGATCCTTCTAACTGGGTCATTTTTTTATGTATAGCCCAAATTTGGTGTGTTTTTCTTTGCCACTAAGCTCGGCCATGAGTCGGCTTAGTAGCAAAGAGGGGCATCTGTAAACACCCCAAATTTTCACTCACCTCCCCGACAGTTCCACCAAGCATCATCATCCAGCCTCTGAAATCGTTGGAGGGCAAAATGGTCATTTTCTGAGACCGTACTTTGCAAAAGTCCAAATTTCATCTGAAACTCTCAAAATTTCTCTAATTTTAACTCAGATATTCAAAAATTTAGTCCTGACAGGAGACAGACATCTCCAAAGTCTTGGTTCAAGATTCTATTGCATAAGAAATGACATTATATATCATTGCATGAGCATTTCAAATCACTGCACTGCACAGCATGCCATTTCGAGGTCCAGAACTCCTGATTTCAAAATTTTCAATCCAGATTAGAATTTCAACTCTTTTCAAAATTGATTTCAAAATTGATTTCAAAACCCTGGGTCTTCAAAATTATCAATTCTTCCCATTTTACCCCCAGGACTCTGAATTTCAAAATATTTTCTCAGGAAAACGATCTGGATAGTTTTTCAATATGGATTTCAGCCACTTCACCTCAGATTTTGCCCTTTTGACAATTTCAAATATCCTCCTTTTACAAAATTGCCCTACAGGGGTCAACTCTTTCCAAAAATTTCTGTTTTACCAATTAGTCCAGATTTTATGAAAATTCCAAAAAGAAGTTGTTTTATCCTTATTTCAGTAAATAAGCAATGTGGGACCCACACTGAGGGGGTGTCACACAAGCTTTTCTTTTGAAAAGTTGAATTTTGAAAAACCCAAAAATATAGGAGCATTGTCCCCTGGATTGGTGCCACTTGTCATTTCTCTCTCCTCCCATTTCCATGCCAAGTGCCAGTGTGGGGCTACCTTCAGAAGCCGCCACATGTCATCCCAATTATCTGCCATATGTCACCCTATCCATCCTGCGCCATGTGTCATTTCAAAGACTACCAGGAGATGCCAAGTGTCATAGGTTGTCCTGTCTAGAAAAAGTGGAGTTTGTCTCCTCTGAGGTAGCGCCACTTGAAGTGTGTCTCCTGCAGGGGACACGTGTCAACCCCTCCTTCCTTCTAGAAAAGTAGCCTGACACATGTCCTCTCCCTATTTTTTTCAGAAAAGTAGGAGACATGTGTCACTCCTAAATTCCTACAGAAAAGGTAGGCTTGTCTCCTCTGAGGTGGCGCCATCTGGAGTGTCTCCTGCAGAGGACACATGGCAAGCTCTCATTTCCTCAGAAAAAGTAGATGTCATGTGTCGTTTTTTGCTTTCTTCAGAAAAACTAGCATTTAAAAGTTCAAAACTCCTCATAGGTGGCGCAAATCCTGAACTCCTACCTTTTTCATCCTGTCTGAGATGGCGCCACATGGCCTGGCCCACCTTCTCTCCCCTCTGCCACGTGTCATCTTCTGCTATTTCAGAAAAAGCAGGTGACACATGTCTCCTTCTCACTCCTTCAGAAAAAGTAGAGGACACATGTCTTCTCCCTACTTTTCTCAAAAAAGTAGGAGACACATATCACTCCTGGCTTTCTTCAGAAAAAGCAAACCATTCAAAATTCAAACAAAGCCTAGGTGGCGCAAATCCGGAGCTCTGATTTTTCCAGATGGCCTATGAGGGCGCCACATGTCCCTTCCCTCCTTTTCCTCCCTCTTGCCACATGGCATTGTAGGAGCCACCCTGAGGTGGCGCCACATGTCCATCCTCCATTCCTCCAGGGCCAACCTCCATTTGAAATTCGAATTCTCCTCTGAGGTGGCGCCATCTGAAGAACCACTCCAGCAGGCTGACACTTGGAACCATCCTAGACTGCCACATGTCCAGATCTCCTTTCACCAAAAAAAGCAAAATTCAAATTCCTCTGAGGTGGCGCCTTCTGAGCCCACTGCTCTGTCTTCCTGACATGTGTCAAACACCTTTTGAGGTAGCGCCATTCCAGGACTCCACTTGGCTCCATTTTCATTTTTATTTTATTTTTAATAAAGGTAGCCCACCATGAGGTGGCGCCACCTGAGGACTCCCTACAAAAGGTGAATTTGAAATTCAAACTCCAAGAGAGCACCCTCTGAGGTGGCGCCATCTGGGAGTTCCCTACAGAGAGAATCAAGCAAACTTTTGAAAAATTCCAAATTCCCCCTGCTGAGGTGTCTCACCCACAAAATTTCCATTTTTTATTTTTTTCAAAAATCAAAATAGCCTTTTGAGGTGGCACCACCTGAGGGTTCTCTGCAAAAGACAAATTCGAATTTCAAACCCCTCAGATGACACCCCCTGAGATGGCACCACATGGAGGGCTCAGATTGAGCCTGTTTGAATTTCAAAAAATTTTCAGAAAATTTATAAAAACAAGGGTTCACGCCCAGCCTGAGGAGATCATTTTTTTTTAGCTCTTGTGAACTTGGAAAATCCGACCTAGCCTTCCTAACATCTGATTTTGAACCTTGGAACTCATGCCCCCTTTGGCGCATTGAAGAAGGTGGAGTAAAGTTCGTGCCGTGGCCAATCCGATTCCAACAGAGCTCGATTTTGGTGGACCATCCGAAGCTCGAAGCGAAGGACGAAGGAAGCTTGTGATAACTGCCCCTTTCAAGAGCTCCTACGCTGCGTAACGAAGCAAGGTGCACTTCTTTTCCCCTTGATGTAATTCCATAATCCGATTCGGGAGTCGTTTGAAGAAAGAGCTCATCCGAGAGATTGATTGAGCTATTCTCATAAAACGACATATATAAAACGTTTAATTATGCTTCCTTGATGATTTTTAACATTCATATAGTTAGATAGGTTTAATTTGCATTTTATTTCATTCATTTAGCATATTTCATGAATTAATTAGGATTAATTTAGCCTTTATTTCAATTCTGCTTATTTTCAGTAGGTCTCTGTTTTTGTCAGTCAATTCACACGTCATTTCATGCATTTGTTTTTTATTAAAAATCCCAAAAAAATCACGGAATGCGCCCTTAGGTGTCCCTAAAATTTTTCCAAAAATTCGGAGCCATTTGAATTTGTTTACTATGGTAAACATTCAAAATGGCAAGTCGGGTTTTGTTACCCGGGATACGTTTTGAAAATCATTTGCCGACTTGTAAAATCACGATATCCCTCATGGAAGATCCGATTTTCAATCCGAAAGATGTTTTGAACTAGGGAGAATGTCTAGTTTTTAATATGATTTTTTTTATGTCTGACAAAAATCCGAGAGTTCGGGACACGTGTCAGAGCCTAATTTGGGCCTCTCAGATCTTGGATCGACTTAGGGCTATGGTTTCTCTTTGTGTGTTGCTCCAAATCCAAAACTGTAAAAAGTGAAAGTCGTGTCCGGGATGTCCTCTGTTTGAATCTGAAAGCCTGTAATTTTTAAAATAGTGTTGTCCCCTGCTTCGGATTTTTCTTGTCAGCCCCCTATTTTGCTACATTTGTCTGTTCTGTTAGTTTAGGCAGAAATAGTTATATTTTTATCTGTGTTTCAGTTGATCAAATGCCGAAGTCATAAACATAAAAATTGTTCATGTAGGTGTCGTGCATAACTCTGATTAATTTCATAAATTTCCATGGCCGTTTTGTATTTCTTTAGCATTTTTCATCAGATTAGTGTGATTTTTACCTCTGTCAGAACTAAATCTCTGTTATTGAACTCACCATGGCTCAAATCCCGAGGCTGTAAAAACCAAAAATGTTCCATTTCGGGTCTTTTAGCAGTCTGAAAAATATCAGAAGTTTTCATGATGTAAATCTTGCATTATCATATTAGGCATTGCATTTGGTTCGGATCCATAGGCAAAATCCATCATTTTTAGGACTTTCCTTGAATTTTAGCATTTAAATCATATCATTTCGTGATTTTTAGTATTCTAGGTTGTTTATCAGAGTGTTTAGATGCTTCATACCGAATTTGGTGCAATTTGGAATCCATTTGAGGTTCGGATCATCCATAATACCAAAACAGGGTCCCGTAGGACCTGGATCCAAGCGAAAAACAAGCGAAAATTGTTATTTTTGATAAATTGCAAAATACCAAATTCTGATTTTACAGTCTTAATGTGTCTAGCAGCATGTCATCATATCTCTTACTGCATTTCATCATCATTTGATTCAATTTGAACTTCAAAATCTCAATTTTACCAAGTTTTCCTTAAAAAAAAACCTGATTTTAAAGGTGTAACTTTAATTTTAGGGGTATTTTGGTCATTTTGACCCCAATTCCGAATTTCAAACTGTTTTCCACTGAATTCCCTGCATTTACATCATTTCAAATATCAAGGAAGCATGATCATTGGGTTTATATCCAATTAAATCCAATAATTTCATAATATTATTGGAAAATTTTGGAAAAACCCACATATTTGAGCTAACTTTATTTCAAGTTTGGCAGGAACAATCAAAAGAAGGAGCTGAAGTCTGCAAATTTCTTTTATTTCCTTTATTTAGTGATGTAATAATGTAAATTTTGGAATAAGAGATTTAATTTCCTGCTTAGACTAGGATGCATATCATATAGTTTAAATTTATGCAATATCCTGTTTCTATGATTCATGCATTTTATTTCAAAAGCACTATGGATGTTCACGAATGGCACGTGCACCAACTCTTAGGGAGTTGATGGACTCGGTGGGATCCATATTTACGGCCCTAGTCGGAATATGGACGAGACCCAGATCCATCATCTTTCTACTAGTCACATTGAGCCTACACTCTTAGGCTATCTTAAAGTGCACATCATATTTCCAAAGTTTTCAAAATCATGTGCATCAAATCAACTAAATTCTGAACATATTCATGGCCACAGTCAGGATATGTGAAGGATTTATCTTGACTTAATGCATATTTTTTTAACAAATCTCTTAGAAAATCTTTTCAAAGTGCATTCATTCACTCATGTCATTTGCATCATGAAATCATTGATTTTCTCAAGATTTTATCAAGAAAACTTCATTCTCAAGAAATCGATTTCTCAAGAAATTCTAAGGATTTTTCAAAATCGGTTTTCCAAAGACAAGTTTTTCCCCAGTTTTCCCAGGAAAATGATATTTTCTTAAGATATTCAAAAGAGTTTTCCAATCTTTCTTCAAGATCCAAAATCGATTTCCAAGTATTTCAAAAGGTAAAATTCCCAGGATTTCGATTCCCCAAGTTTTGAATTTCCTTCTCCAAAGAGTTTTCCTATAAATTTTCCATCATTTTCCTAAGAAAACTCTCAAAATCCAAGTTTTCCTAAGAAGTGTTTCCCTTTTCAAAAGGTTCATCTTTTCTCAAGAATCACTTCCATTTTCCCAAGATTTTCAACTATTTCTGATTTTTCCACATCTTTATAAGCTTTCTCATGTTTTCAAAAAACCCTTTTTTATCTGAGTTTCCTGAGAAATTGACCTTTTTCCTGAGAGATTCTTTCCAACTCCAAATGTTTTTCTAAGCATACATCATGTTTTCCAACTGGCATTTTCCAAAATCTCATAGCACATGCCTGAATTCTCTGTGCATTTAGGATAGAACATAACTTTGATAATTTTGCTAAGTCAAGCATAGTTTTGGTCCTTGGTTCGATTACCCCTGTTAAAGGCGGCAGGAACGGTCGAACCTCGTACCGACAGATCGAGCCCCATCCCATGGATTTTCCCGAAATTTTCAAAAACGGAGGCGAGTATTTCAAAACAATTTCCAAAATCCGGTCAAAGTTTGAAGCGCGAAAGCGTTTCCCCTCTCTCTCTTCCGCAAGGAAGGGAAGACGGGGGAAAAATTTCGCGACGAGAACAGGCCCTTATGTGGTTAAGGAAGCACTTCCTCGCAATTCATATCGTCTGATCAACGCATATGGGGTGGAAATGCCAGATCCCGACAATGCTCTGCATTTAAAGAAGTTTTATACTTAAAATGTTCATTTCAGCCTTTTGTACTATCCAAAGAATCATTTCAAATGAAATAATGATCTTATATCAATTTTCATGTTCTTCTCCATAATACTGGGGCATTTTATTTTTGATCTATAATCATCTTCCTTCATCATATGCAGGCAGGATTAGACTAAATTCTTTTCTCAAATTCTACTAATTTTTAAATGATCTTGTGATCTTTTATAATTTCATTCATATGGTTTATCTTTTCAATTTAATTAAGTTTTCATCAAATTATTGTCAATATTTGTCAAGTGTTAACAATTTTTCATCAATTTTATTTTCTATCTACCTTTATCTTTAAAAGTACCCTTTCAGGATAAGGGATAAACCTGATGCATCCTTTCAATGAGGTATTTTCTTCTATTATTTTCCTCGTTCAGGATAAGGGGATAAATCCTGAAAAGTAGACCACATATAGTTAAAATGTGATGGTCCATTGAATTCAGAATTTTCACCAAGAATCTTTACTTTCTAAAACTCATTTTTCTAGCTCATCTTCACAACCCGATCCTCGCACTAGGTTATTTCTCAAACTCTTCAATCATATATGGAGCTCATTTTCAAAATCTGGTCCTCGCACCGATAACTTCCTAAATTCAACCTTCTGATCGAAGCCTTTTCTATAAATCAAATTCTGACTTGAATTTTCGAATTTGACTTATTCCAAAAAGACCCAACTTTCGTTGGTCATGTATTTCCAAAAGACCTAACACTCGTTGGTCATATATTTCCAAAAGATCCAGCTTTTGCCGATCATGTATTTCCAAAAAGATCCAGCTTTTGCTGGTCATATATTTCCAAAAGACCCAACCATCGTTGGTCATGTATTTCCAAAAGATCCAGCAGCTCGCTGGTCATGTATTTCCAAAAGATCCAACATTCGTTGGTCATGTATTTTCAAAAGATCCAACACTTGTTGGTCAGGTATTTCCAAAGGATCCAACACTCGTTGGTCATATATTTCCAAAAGATCCAACACTCGTTGGTCATGTATTTCCAAAAGACCCAACAGTTTGTTGGTCATATATTCCAAAAGATCCAACACTCGTTGGTCATGTATTCCAAAAGATCCAGCTCCCGCTAGTCATGTATTCCAAAAGATCAAACCCTTAGGGTGCGATTTCTCAACTCTATCACTTTCAAACCTTCAAAATATTCATTTCCTCAGTTCCCAACCTCTGGGTTGCAATATCTTCAAAATTTCATCATCTTCTCAACCCTCGGGTTATAATCTCTCAATTTCAATCATTTTCAAACCTTTAAAAACCTTTTCAAATCAAAATCCAATTTTTCATAACTGTCGGGATTTGAAATCCAGTGTTTTCACTGGTCGGGATTTGAAATCTAGTATTTTTCACTGGTCGGGATTGTCAAAATCCAGTTTCCATAACTGGTCGGGATTTGAAATCTAGTATTTTTCACTGTTCGGGATTTTCAAAATCCAGTTTTCTATAACTGGTCGGGATTTTCAAAATCCAGTTTTCATAACTGGTCGAGATTCAAAATTTAGTGTTTTCACTTGTCGGGATTTTCAAAATCCAGTTTCTTATAACTGGTCGGGATTTAAAATCCAGTATTTCCACTGGTCGGGAATTTCAAAATTCAGTTTTCATAAATGGTCGGGATTTAAAATTCAGTATTTCCACTGGTCCGAATTTTCAAAATCCAGTTTTCATAACTGGTCGGGATTTGAAATCCAGTATTTTTCACTGGTCGGGATTTTCAAAATCCAGTTTTTCATAACTGGTCGGGATTTTCAAAATCCAGTTTCCATAACTGGTCGGGATTCAAAATCCACTATTTTCACTGGTCGGGATTTTCAAAATCCAAATTCTCATAACTGGTCGGGATTTAAAATCCAGTATTTCCACTGATCGGGATTTTCAAAGTCCAGTTTCTCATAACTGGTCGGGATTTCCAAAACATAATGCCTTTCATCAGTCGAATTTTCTAAAATCTGATTTTTACATCATTCTTCTAAATTACAGTTGAAGGTCTCATCAAAAAATTATATTGAGTGATTATTTCACGAAAGGATTCTGGAACATTATGCCAATTTGCTAAAAACAGTTGTTGATTCCAATATTCTGACTGCACAAAAGAATCACCTCAGATTATCTCTAGTATTTCTCTCCAAAAAGGTGAAACTTTTTACGAAAAAGGGATAAAATTCAAATCTTGATCAACTAAAAGGATGAAAGAAATATCCTCGATATGATTAACGAAATAAATATTCAATGATGTTGAAAAGCCAAAAGCGAATTGATATTGATCATGGCTATGGCGCATATTTAAAGACGACTATCTGGCAATCAGGCATTGGAAATATCTTGAGCCATAAAAAGAATCCACTCAACCCATGTCTCCACAGTCATTTCAAGTTGCAATCAAATATCTGCAAAAGGGATCTCTCAACTATCGTCGAGATGAAGACAAATAGGCGAGCTAGACCCCCGGGGCCAAAGAAGATTTGGATCATCTCCGAGATGAAGGAGTTTGTGACAGATCCTTCCAAGGAAAGTTCAGATCACCGTCGAGATGAAGGCAAGTGCGATGAACCTACCGACAAACCCTAAAAGATATTTGATTTATGCTATCTAAAAGACCTTTTAAGTCAATACCATCAATATAATGCCTGAGACAAAAGAAGGATCGAAACATCTCCAAGATGAAGGAGTTTGTGACGTACCCTTTCCCTGAAAAGAGAGAGAAAAGTCAGGACACATCCAAGTGAAGGATGATGTAAAACCCGAGAAAGTTCAATGACTCAAAAAGAGTGAAAAAAGATCATCATGGGAAAACACCCAGATATCAAACTGCCAAAATTGTCAGAAGTCATCTTTTCTTATGCAAAATTATGTTATCAATATCTCTTCACTACTTGTTTTTATGAAATTAAGAATATTTCTTCTGTTCTCATATCAGGGAAATGGATAGCTTCCTTGAAGAAAATCATCAGCGCTAAAAAATTTGAATTTGACTCTTAAAACCGAGGAGTTAACCTCATTAGAGGAAATACTCTAGGTAAAAGAGGGAATGTCTTTTGCACATACGTGCACATTTTCAAGCATTTGAATCAACTACAATTTTATCTTATTGGCAAAATTTTCTAGCTATTCCAAGAATGAAATGAATATTCAATATCCATTTTGAGGAAACCTAGTGTTGTTTATATCTTCCAGGAAAAGTTACCTCATTCAGTTGAAGTATCTCTTCCTGTCCCATCACGTTTTCTCCATTTGAAGAATTTTGTATGGTAGTTCCCACTCAGGTTATGGGTCAAACCTGAATTTTCTGCGAGAGGTCATTGATTTCAAAAGTTATTTCAGTCTCAGCAATAAGACGTCCAAAATCATCATTTTTTCCAAGCTTTAGGGAACCCCATCTTCCTCCTTTCGCAAACCCCTTTCGGATTTGTTCGTCCAAACTTCGAAGGTTCCATTATGGTTTCTTCGTTCGAGGATTCCATTTGGTCGTCTCCTTCAAGTTAAAGGATAAGCCTGAACCTCACCCCTCGAGGTATCTTCCTTTTTCAGGTTTAGGATAAAACTTGAGTCTCGTTCCAACAAAAATTCCTCATTTTGACAAGGTGTTTTTCTTCCAGTCCCATCATGGTTCTTCCCATCGAGGAATCCATGCTTCCTTCATCCATCCAGGAAATGATCATACTCGAGTTTCATCTTGTGAGGCATTTTTCGCAAAAATGTCCCATCAAGGTCCTCATATATTTATTTCCTCATTTCATTCATCTTGATATATCTTCGCCCTATCCAGGTTAAGGGCTAAACCTGAATCATTCAAAAAGTGTATATTGTCTCACCCATGAGACCTAATAAAAATCCTTATTTTCCACCATTTCGGGATTTTCACCCAAAGTTCCATCACGATTTCCTCATCCTCTATTATTCAGACATGTCATTTTCGAGGATTTCGTCTCCCCAAAACCATTCAGGATAAGGCTTTAAGCCTGAAGAGTCATGTTTCCAAAATAATTCTTCCACACCCAGTTCAGATCTGTTGATTGGAGCATTTTCAAAATTTGGAGTGTTATCTTTGCCACTACGCTCGGCTTTAAACCGATTTAGTAGCAAAGAGGGGCATCTATGAACACCCCAAAATTTTCAAAGTTTTGTAAAAATGACTGTAAAGACCCCAAATTTTCCAAAAAATCCAAAAATTCCTTCTTTGCCCCTGACCTCCGTCTTTTGAAATAATCAAGTCAATTTTTGATAAAATTCCCATTCATTTCTCGGATTCGTTGGAATCCATACTCGATTTTCATTTCTAAACCATTTTTTTTGAAGGATTTTTCCAAAGAACAACGTTAAAACTCTTGAAAAACCCTTCTTCTGTAAATATTTTCAAATTTTACAAAATATTTCAAAAATCCTTTTGTTTTCTCATAAATTTCAGAGTTTTATCTTGAAAACACCAAAAAAATAGGAAAATGCCAAAAGAAAATCCAAAAATTAGAAAATGTGAAGTTCAAAACCTCTTTTTGAAGCTTGTTTCGCTAAAAACCTCATTTTGAAAACCATTCCATGAAAAATCTTTTTGAAGAAGTCTCTTTTTAGGAAATCAATTTTTTTTTCTTCGCACGCAAGTTTTCCAAAGTTATATTTTAAATGCACAAAGAATCAGGCATGTGCTATGAATTTTCAGAAAATGCACATTTTGAAAACATGATGTTTGCTTTGAATGATTGAAATATTTAGAAAATGTAAATCTTGAAAAATCATGAATTGGGATTTGAAATGTACTTCTGAGAGAAGTAAAAATCAATTTCTGAAGAAATGTAAGGATTTTGTGAAAATCGATTTTGAGAAATATGAAATAACTTTGGAAAACTTGATTTCTTTGAATTCAAACTTTGAAATTGAAAATATAACTTGGAAAATCGAATTTGGAACTTGGGAAATACTTGAAATATCGACGAAAGCAAAATGCAAGAATGAAAGAGTGATGGCCTTGTCGCTCTTAAGGGGCTGATGAGCTGGTTGCTTTATCTTCTTCTTTGCCTTCTACAAGGATATTTTTATCGATATAGTCTTGAATAATATTCCTGAGAACGAAACAGTACTCGGTATCATGCCCCATGGCCCGATAAAACTTACAGAATTGATCTTTAAATCTTCCCCTAGTGATAGAAGGATTATCGACTCTTGGGAGCTTAATCATCTCTTTGGCCAACATATATTCAAGGATTTCTTCACGCGGTTGATCTAGGGGAGTAAAGTCACGTTTAAAACTCCAGTTGTTGTGCTTCGACTTTTCTTGAGGTCTCGACCCTTGCTCAAAAGATCGCTGAGGTTGCTTATCATACTGGGGAATCGACTCACCTTTTTGCTCATTTTTGTTGGGGTTTGGTCCCCCTGGGCCAGAGCTGTGATCTTTCACATTTCCCTTATAATGGTTCTTGTTGTTGCTGGTAGAGTAGGTAAAATGGGTTTTCTTGTTAGATTCCTGCTGACTGCTGCTTTTGGTGAATATGAAACCTTCATAAGATCCATTTTCCATACTCAACTCAATCCATTCAGCTCGTTCTGTCAGTTCTATGAAGCTCTTCGATGGAGATGTAGAAATCAGTCCCCTCAGGGGTTGCGAGAAGTTGCTCAGGATCAAAGATAGTGCGTGTCCTTCTGCTATTGGCTCACGCATCTTATTGCAAGCGGATCTCCATCTGTGAATGAAATCCCTGGCCTTCTCGTTTTCCTTCTGCCTCAGACTGCAGAGATGACTGAGAGTCGGGAGTGCTTCAACATTGAATAAAAAGCGCTCAATAAACAATTTGACCACTTTATCAAACTCTTTCAGCTCTATGGGATTAATATGCTCTGAATACCATTTTGCTGCAATACCCTCCAGACTGCGAGGGAAACAAAGAAATAAGGCTTGGTTATTCCTCCTGAACTTGGAACACTCTGCAAAGAAAAGGGCGAGGTGTGACTTTGGGTCACCCGAACCATCAAACTTAATGAATTTCTTGGGGAGGTTATCGAGATCATCATCCCCATCCAGTGCATCATAGAAGTCTTCACTTGTAAAGACTCTTTTGCCCTTGTCACGAGCTTGAAGATCCTTAACCATCTTCATCACATCTTTCAGTTGTGACTGCGTAGGGTCATCAACAGACTGATTCTTGGATTTGTAGGCCGACCCCTGCCCCTGAGTCGACCTTTTGAATTCTTGCTTGTTTTCATACTCTTTGTCAGTATCATCTGCTGATTCTGACTCATCAGACATTTCCTCATGGCGATTCTGCTTTTTAATGATTTTCACATTCTTGGTTGTGTGATCCCTATCCTTCTGTTTGATCTGAGTTTGTTCAACACTGGCTTCAGCTTGCTCTGCCAGCATCTTGGTCATCTTTTTTTTGAACATGACGTACATTTGGGGATCGATGCCATCATCCTCTGCTTGCTGACCCTGACTACGGGGTGAGTCCATTTCCTCTTCTGATGCGACTGAGTACGCGATGCCTTCAACTGATGTGGTTTTCTTTCTGGATCTTGTATGAACCATCGGGTATCACAAATGTTCTCTTGGATGTTGCTGATGCTCTCTGCAAGGTAGGATTGATGGTTAGGCTTCTGAAGGAAGTTTGGTTGGAGGAAAATATTTGTTGAGAATTTTGGTAGACAATTGAAATAATATCCCATTACTAGGGATTGAGTCATCGCTGGAGTTACGACAATTGCGTTGCTATTCTTTGCAAAATAAACAACTGGAAGTATGCCTTGTTACCTAGGCGAGGTCGTCAAACCGAAGTGAAATGTAAAATAAAGGAATTTTATTGAGGGGGAAAAACATGATTTTATCAATAATACACTTGACAGAGGGGAGGGGGACAGACAATTTTCCACCACTCCGGATAATCAGAAGATACACGAGGACCAGGAAAAATAGTAAGACTGACAAAGGAATCTCAGCCATGTCTGGCAGAATGGTATGCTCCGGACCACTGATCTGATGCGAGATCGAATTCTGGCAGAACCCCGGCTAGTGGACGAATCTCTACGCGCTTCTGCCTCTGAGAGAATTGCCTGACACACCACTCTGGATGATAGTATGCGCAGAAGAATGGGCCAAGTAGCCTGAATCGCTTGCCATATGCATAAGTATATCTGGTTGGTGATTCCTGGCGATCAAAGTAGTCCCATACGACCTCTTCCTCCTGAAGGTTGTCGATCAAGAACCGGTATCGCGCAACTGGAAGAAGCTTTTCACCATTGTATCTGAAGGAACTGGCTCGGACTGGCACATGTCGGAGGAACCAAGACTGCAAGGCATAGGTGCACCCTTCGACTAGGATCGACTCTCCGAGTACGAAACGAGTCAACCCTCGGTATAGAAAAGCGAGTGCGGCCATGGCAATGGAGAGGCGGCTGGTTTGTCGACTTCCCCATCTCCTTAGAAGCTGGACTATTCTGATATCCATGTAATTTCGTCCATCTGGAAAGAAAGCTAATCCTACCGTGCACAGAACCATCGCGTGCTGGATTCTCTCTCGAACTGTCCTGGACAATGAGCTGACCTCTGCAAATGTTTCATACTGTTTGTAGATTTCGATCAGGTTCACGTATTCATTTCCATCTTCTTCGATCAGTGGCCAAGACTTACGCCCTATCATGCGAGCTACGGCATCCTTAGGGTCCAGACCCTTAACATTAATCAGAAACTGTTTCTCCAATGGATCTTCAGGCTGACCGGCTGGCTCGGGCAATCCCATAATCTCTGAAAATTCATCCATTAGTACTGTCATCTCGCCCCACGGGAACCAGAAGGTAGAAGTGCTCGGATTCCACCGCTCTGCTAGTGCATGAATCAAGTTGTTGTTGACTGTCTGCTTTCCCACTGCGGACGCCAGTTCCAATCCACACTCGTCCAGATGGTCCGGAAACATACGAGAAAAGTTCTTGAACCATGAATAGTACCACCGGGGAAAGAAGGATCTAGTGATGAGGACTCGATGTTCGGGAAGACTTTGTCGCACCTCGTAGGAGATGTGACCCTCTGGGAAGACTGAATCAAGCTGACTAGATGCCATCGGACTGGAAGACATGGAAATTGGAATAAGACTTGGAAAATACAGGAATTTTGAGGAAAATGCAGGCATGATAAAAATAAAGCAGGAAATTCGAGATCCAGAATATAGGAAAGATGGGAAATCACCTGGAGTTTTGAAGGAAATTAAGGGAAATTTGGAAAATCGTCCAGGGTTTGATGAAATATGGAAAATGAAGTATTTGGAAAATCGTCCAAAGTTTAAAACAGTACATGGACATAGATTGGGGAATTTTAAGAAAACCGTCCAGTATTTTTAGAAAATTGGGGAAAATATGGAAAATAAAAAGGAAATAACATATTCAATCAAATTCTGCATAAACAAGTATGCACAAACAGCATTCCCTAAAAGCTGACTCTAGATGCACAAATTTTAAAATAGCTGTAGGATCTTAATCCTAACTCTAAGTTTCAGATCAACTGTATTCAATCCAGTTATGCCTATATACTCAAGCCAAGGCTCGATGTACGTGGCATAAAATCAATTTCTCTGGTTCTAGGTTCAAGTTTTCCAACATCCTTGAGCACCTGCCGATATACGTTGGACTATGGCCCTTGGTACGTGGCAGGGGGGTTTTCACCCAAATAGGTGGCCCAGTTGTGAGGCTCTGTCCCGAACTATGGTTCTGGAAGAGAGCCCAGCAACGTGAAGACCGGGACAATATAGGTAGGGTGATTTTTGAAATATGAGCACATGCAAGAAAATAGAAGGCTCTAAGTCCTAAAGAGATAGATTTTTGAAATATTTGAAGAAGCAAGCATTGTTTTCATACAATTCCTAAATTAAGGAGTGTTGTATTAGACCTAAGTCTATGTGAGCATGAATAATTCTCCTCAATATGGTCCTACCAAACCATGCCTAGTCTATATGCATTCCATGTCAGCTGGATTCAGGTCTAGGCTCCTAGGTTCACATGATATCATAAAGCAAAGCTGACATTCCATGGAAATCGATTTTGACAATTTGAACTAAGTAGAGCATTAAATTGATCAGGCGAAGACAGGTCCCATCACGGTCGCCAAACCTGTTATCATCGCAAAAATTTTAACTTTTGCAAGTCAAACTGACCTTTGAAAAAAAATTTGAAAATAACTCGCCTCCGTTTTTAAAATGCGGGATAATTCCGAAGAATGGGACTCGTCTGTCGGTACGAGGTTCAACCGTTCCTGCCACCTTTAACAGGGGTAATTGAACCAAGGATCAATCTTATGCTTTACTCTATTCAACTTGTCTAAATCATATTCTAATTTCTAAATGCACAAAGAATCAGGCATGTGCTATGAATTTTCAGAAAATGCACATTTTGAAAACATGATGTTTGCTTTGAATGATTGAAATATTTAGAAAATGTAAATCTTGAAAAATCGTGAATTGGGATTTGAAATGTACTTCTGAGAGAAGTAAAAATCAATTTCTGAAGAAATGTAAGGATTTTGTGAAAATCGATTTTGAGAAATATGAAATAACTTTGGAAAACTTGATTTCTTTGAATTCAAACTTTGAAATTGAAAATATAACTTGGAAAATCGAATTTGAAACTTGGGAAATACTTGAAATATCATTGGCAAATCCATATTTTTGAGAAAATCGATTTTGAATAAGACTTAGGAAATTTTGAAGAATTTGATTCCTTTGACTTGGAATTTGAATTGGAATTGGAAAATTCATGAAATGAATGAATATGATTTTGAGGAATTGGGAAAAACTCTTTGTATTTTTGAGAAATGCAGTGCATTTTGAAATTAGCCTAAGAGTGTAGGCTGAATGTGGCTAATGTGAAGATCATAAATCTGAGTATCATTTGTATTCTGACTATGGCCATAAATACAAATTTTACCAAGTTTATAAACTTCATAGAAGCTAGTGCATGTGCCATTCATGTAGACCATGGTGAATTTGTAAAAATATGCATGAATCATCATCCATCACACATTAAAATTATAAACATAAACTATATGCAATGCTGCCTAAGCTAAGCAGGAAATGTAAATTCTTATTCCAAAGTTTAATTACATCACTATTGAAATTTAAATACATGAAAAATAAAGTCTTCAATGTACCTGCAAAACTAGAAAACTTGGTTAATGAATATATGTTGGCTTTTCTAGATTTATCCAACAATATCAGGAAATTGTTGGATTTTGCTAGATATAAGCCTTTTTGCAATGATTCCCTTATATCAAAATGATAAAATATGAAGAAATAATAAAGGTAAAATATGAAATTTCGAAATTGGGGTCAAAATAACCAAAATACCCCTAATAACAAGACTATGGCCTTGAAATTAGGGTTTTTAGAAAGATATTTTGATAAAATGCAAGTTTTGAAATTTGAATGGAATAAACTAAGCTAAATATGATGTGACATGCTTAAAAATATGAAATTAGGGTTAGGAATTTCGAAATTTAGGTCAAATGACCAAATTGCCCCCGATAACAAAACTATGGCCTTGAAATCAGGGTTTTCAGAAAGAGATTTTGGTAAAAATTTGGGTTTTATGACCTAAATGAAATCAAATAACTACAAAATTAAACCTAAAGTATCCTAAGATGCTTATGAACATAATTACACCCTAAAAATATATGCTTATGCACGAAAATCCAATAATATCACAAAAACTGTGATTTTAGCAGTGTTTTTGGATCTTTCAAGAACTCAGTTTTGCAATTTGCTTAATTCAGCCATCAAATGGATTCTAAAATCCATAAAAATTGGTACCTGAACTTTTTATAACCCTAATGTCGAATTGAAATTATAAAAATAATTTTTTGACATTAAATTAATCCGAAAATTGCATTAAACCCTAAAAATATGCTATTTTTGACCTAATTCACCAACCAGTTTCAATCCAAGACCTGAACCAGGGGACAAATCTCCATGGAAATTTATGAAATTTTACAGAGACTAACTAAGAAGAAGAACAGAGATTTCCCAATTTACAGATCGGAAAAAGCATCTCCGGTTAGGGAGAAACCCTTCCGGCAATCTGAGCTAAAATATATCACTTTTAACAGGGATTAAAACGGCTACTTCAGATTGAAAATACAGGAATAAATAGCAATCCTAAACAAAAAATTCTGAAATTTTAGTGGTGAACAGTAGACAAAAAAATAATAATACTCACTTTTTACAGATCATGAATCAGATCTGTGGTTTGGGATTTATGGCTAACACGAGTCTGATTAGGGTTTTGGTAAACCCTAACGAGTTTTAAATTTAAAAACAGATTCTCTGAAATAGGAAAACTACTAAACAGTAATCAAAAAATCTGAAAATTTCACATCAGACAGATCTACTCAATGTGAATCCATAGCACTTTATAGATCTAAAATTGGATATAAGATGAGAGAAATATCATAACAGCAAGTTACCTTCTTGATTTTAACCACGATTTTAAAACTTTAAAAACCCGATTTGATGTCTGATTTTTTTGACAGGGTTCCCGAGATCCAAAACCTCTGATTTTTCTACAGTAACTCAATAACTCATGCATTCATCACATATAAAAAAATCAGAAATAAACAATGAGTACTTCAATCCGAAATAACATTATCTTTACTGTTCTAAACCTAAAACACACAGAAATGTAAGAAACTTGACAAACCATGCATTAACTAATGTAAATCAATAAAATAAACCATAAAACAGTAAATAAAAATTATTTCTATGCTATAGAACGTAAAACAAACTTGAATAAACCATGAAAATAAAATAAAAACAGGGAATCAATGGCTGAAATTTGATATCACCTTTAAAACATAGATTTAACCCATTAAAAGGGTAAATCATATATTTTATTGATTAATAATGTAAAGAATCATATTAAAATCAATTCTAATGGATTAAAATCCCTGTAAATCATCCAAAACAGGGTTAGATCACCTTCTTGGATCGTTCTTGCTGATTCTTGATGGTTCTTGAGGTTGAATCCATGGTTTAATCCATGAAGGTGATGGTACCAATGGCTAAATCATGCTTAAAACAATGAAAAATATTAAATAAAAACTAAAAATTAGAGAAAATAATTACCTTGAGGTTGCTGCAATGGAGGAAGGACTGAATAGGAGAGAGAAGCTCCAAGAATCCAATAGGAGAGAGATGGAAAAATCGACCCCCCTTATGCATCTATTTATAATAAAAAATTAGGTTTAAAAATTGACAATTTTGAAAATTTTGGATTCTAAAGGGGGGGGCGATTTTTGGGTGAAGTTACCTATATGCCCTTGACCTAAATTATCCTAATTAATCCCTAATTAACCCCTAGCTAAACCTAAGAATCCCCCAAATGTGGCGCCACTTGGCGTTTTTCTACATTGGGTTTTTAAAACACCTTTAAAAACCTTTAAAAACACTAGTTTTAAAAACTAACTTTCAAAAATGAGTTTTTCAAAATGGTTTTGACTCTTCTAAACCTCTAACACTAACCAAGACATCAACTAACCCTAGTCTAGCCCTGACTGACTCGAATATGGCACCACCCCGAGTGGGCCCTACTTGAGTTTTTTACAAAAAGATGATTTTGACACTTGAAATTGAAGGAGTTTTCAAAAGGATTTTCAAAAGTAATCTTAAAATTAGGATTTTTGAAATGGCATAAGGTTCTAACTGAATTAGAATTCCTCTGGATATGGTGCCAACTGAGTGGGTCCACATCGAGTTTTAGAAATTTTGAAATAAACACTGAAAATGGCTTTGAAAAGGGGTTAAAATCGATATTTGAAATTCAAGATCTTTGAAAATAGGGTCTCAAGCGAACTGGAACTCCGGGTTAGAGTCTTGAACTCTTAGGAATCTGAGATTTTAGATTTTAAAAGCCAAATGAAAGAATTTTCAAAAGATTTTATCAAGAAATGATGAAATAAGTCAGAAAACACAGTCAGGGTTAGACTCCTAACTCGACCGAACTCTAAAATAGAATCCTGAACTAACTGGACTATGTAAAATGACCTAAATTTTGAAAATAATCAAAAAAGATTGAAAATGGAAGTAAAACAGACTTAAAAACCAGACTCCTGACCGGATTAGGACTCTGAGACAGAGTCCTGATCGAACTGAAACTTTCAAAAATTTGAGAAATTTGATGAATAGAGGAATTCAGAAGCGACACCACCTCAATGGGTCTCATCTGTGAATTGAAATCGATTAAAATTTGAATTTGAAATGAATCCAGATTGTTTTCTGAGAAAATATTTCGAAATATAAAGTCCTGGGGTTGGAAAATGACAGAGTATTGAATAAAAACCCAGGTTTTGAAATTGATTTTGAAATAAAGCTTTAAAATTCAAATCTGGATTGAATGTTTTGAAATAGGAGTGTTGGATCTCGAAAATGCTATGTAATGCTATGCAGAATACATGCAATGATCTGTAATGACTTATGAAATGGACAAACACTGGATGAGGGTGAAAATTTGGGGTGTTTACAAGCCTTCACAAACCTTCTCCAGAACCTTCCTCCTCCATGTGCGACCTCCTCGACCACCGTTGATCTTCAACGAACACCTCTTCCTCTCTCCATCGCCCTCCATCTTCCGAAGCCTTCCTCCGCCATCGAAGCCTAACGGCACCCTCCTCCTCCAGCCGCTCATCTTCAACAAACATCCCTCTCGATCCTTCCTTCCCTCCCTTTAAAAAGATCACGCATGTCTCTCCTCAAGCCATCCAGCTTCTACCTCTCCATGTGCTTCTTCTCCTTCGACGATCATATTCACCCCTCCATCTCGACACTTATTTTTCCTCTGCTTCTTTCTTCTTTCTCCCCTTTTCCTCTTCTTCTTTCTCTTCTGATTTCTCTGGTTTTTCACTCATTTGGCTGAAGGAAGCCGATCATCCTGGCAGCAAGACTACGTCTCCTTCTTCTTCGTTAAATCCCACAGCAAAGCTCTCAGTTGCCCCCTCTTGATTCCTCGGAATTGGCCAAAGCAAGGTGATTATCCCTGCAGCGAGACCACAAATTTATCTTTTGATCGACCGAAGGGTCTTCAGCTCCGGCAATACAAGCCAACCAGGTAAGAATTTCTTCTCCCTTTGATTTTGATCCTTCCTTTTGATTTTCTTGCTTTATACCCATTAACGCACCATGAATGGCATTGGGTTGCCTGTAGCAATCCCAATACATCTCTGTGCCACAACAAATGGAATTCTATGTTCGAACATATTTTCGTTTCTCTTCTTCTTTCTTTTCTCTTTATTTTATTTCTTTTTAATTTGTTGTTTTATTCCGATTTGTAGTCAATCTATCTCTAATTTTCATTCGTTGTTCCTTGTTTACATTGGAATCTCTCCTCTTCATCCGGTTTATCTCGATTTTGTTTGCTTCTTTATCCTCATGTTCTGTGGTGAGCTTCTTCTTGTCTTTCTTCTATTTTAGTTAGAGGACAATCACCCAGATCCACTCGGATCTATTACGATTTCCTCCCTATGGTTATCTGTCAAACCAGTTTCCCTCTATGTTTTGCTATTTAATTTAAATCTTGCATTCTGGTTTATGATTGAATTTTTATTTTTGTTGCACTTATCGTAGTTTCCATTTTTTCATTTAATTATTATTTTCCTTTTGCTGATTCTGGTTCACTGATTGTCGTCAAGAGATCACCTCGTGTTCAACTGTGAAATTTAATACCAGTGATCCATTATAGCAGTTAGTAATCTGGGTTTGCTGAACAAACGGTTCTGCGCCAATTTACATTTGATCTCGCTCAAACCTTCATAAGCAGTCAAAAAAAAAAGGGAAACAAATAAATCTCAGTTGTTGAGGACGATTTCACTCATAATGGCTCAGATATACCCCAATTTGTTGTAAGAGCCGTTTCATTGATGGTGAGTTCCCCTGTTAATGCCCATGCCTGTGCAATATTACTGGAACACATATATTCCTGTATTTCTCTGTTCATAGCTTGTCTTAAACTCCTTTAGTTTATGCAGTTTAATCATCCCATATATGTATATCGTGAACCACTGTACTTTCTAACTCACATTCCATTTATTGTTCTATGTTCACATCTGATCATCCCTCCCCTAATTGCATTTCGTGATTTTCTTTATCTAGCTATCCTCTGTTTCATTAAAATTTCATGAAGGTTTTCTCCTTTCCACAAGCGTTGATCCCCTCTCCCTGTGTGTTAGTTTCCCCTTTGTCACTGCCCCTGTACATCGTGTTGTTGTGGCAGCGGTACACACATCATCGAAAAACCCTTGAAATGCCCTCAGTCTGTGCCTTCATCATGTTGATTTTCTGTACATCCCCATTTATACTCCTGAATTCCGATAGGAGTTCATTGCACTTACGTTGTAATGTCTGCTGACATCTGCGTCAATCACATCTTCATTTCCTGGTTAATACTTCCCACATTCCTTCTTTTTATTTCTTCAGATCCATTTCTGAGTTGCTTTGATTTACATATACTTGATCATATCAAATTTGATGTCGGATGATATCTCTTTAGACCTTTTTTTTCTTTTCTCTATTATTTTTTTTTTATCTTTATTTCCTTTGAAGCTTCAATTTACTGTTTATCGTTGTAAATCCCTTTTGATTTGTTGCTAATTTTATGCATCATCATCATTTTTTGTAATGCTGTATTAACTTTCTGCAATTTTCCTTTTATGAATGATGTATAGCAAATTTTTTTTTACCACCATTGTTCCATCAGATTAAATGTTGATCTTTGTGGCATTCATTACTTTTCATTACATAGTTCTGTCTAACTATTTTATATATTGTATAGAATTCAAGTTCTATGAGGCCGGTTTGCCTCTACCTTGTCACCCTTACGTGTAATCACAAACAAGTTACATCAATAAGATATTAAAGCCCTTGAGTTGAACGAATCCATTCTGCATAACTAGTCAATTTTAACCCCTCAAGCTCTGCTAAGGATCGACAAGGGGCTGTATTTTAAATCTGGGTCGAATTCATTGTATTTTCAGCAATCTATGTCATCTGTATCAATGTTTACTCGGCCCATAATCGGTGTTTCTGTGAAACTGGATTTTTGTTCTCTCTATTTTTGTTTCCTTTATTTCATTATACTAGTTAGGTTATTCTGGATCATCAAACATCTTTGAAGTCATATCCTACCCTTTTTAGCACATAGATTTTTCTGTATTGCTATGGACTGCCCGAGATCCCTGTACCTGTGCTAAATTTTTTTTTATGAAAATATTGGTTGTGAGCATTCTTTTCTTATGTTGTTTGAGGTAAAGTGACTGGACCAGTGACTTAGAATATGAGGCTCTGGGTCTTCCAAAAAAAATCAATGCTAAGCAAGGTACCTTTATGTTTGCAGAAACCTATGTAACTAAATCAGATTCATCCATATGTAGTGTTGGAGTCTCCGTCTTTACACAGTTTATGTCTTACATTGACTATATTTCTGTGTTGCATGTGTTAGTTTACCTTCATTGCACCTACTGCGTATCTTACACTTGTATATTACACAGCTACCTATACACCTCTTGGGTTGCTGTGATTTCTTGCAAAATCCCTTCTCCAGCATCTTACTTTCCCTACATCATAACAACATTGCTTACACTTGCACAGTCACTACTGTCATTACCACATGTTCCCTGTCACATTATACTCCTCTTCAACACAGCCCATGATCAATTACCTCTTCATCTGCATACACTCACAGGTATCCAATCCATTACACCACTCGTGTGACATGCCTCTTCACTACCCTATACAGCTCACTTATCTGTTATAATTGCAGCAATAATCACTTCACCTCACTATGGTACATTCAATATAGTTGCTGATTATGTTGAGGCACCCTACAGCACCTGTCATCATAAATCAACATCCACAATCATTACATTTGCACTCCCTTCCACATCACTACCCATCTACTATACCATCTTCATCTTTATACCTCATCATTTCAGATGTCCTCAACTACCTACAATCACCACTTCCACTCTTCAAACCCAGTTGGACCCGTTGCTCTTACAGTATCCGTATATCCTCTGTTCTACTCGCTGCAATTGCAGCAACACCAACACTTCATCACACACTGCTCCACTTCATCCAGCTACTAACATCATGCTCATGGCCAATTACGCTTGCATCGGCCACTTTGCCTTATACAACACAACCTCACTGTTGTAGCTGCATCCTTACCACTCTGCATCCTCCAACACAGCCACCTACCACTGTGTTGAACCTTGTTGTAGCCAGCTGCCTTTCCCGCACCACTACTTCACCAAGTCACCAACAGCATAGCTCCATTGAACCCCACGGTGGCTCCAAGTTTTCTGCAAATCCAACTATTCATCCAGCCTTCATTTACAACCCCTCTTTTTCCCAAAATTTTTTGTATTCTTCACTGCTGCCTATTATACCCATTGTCATTGTTGTTCCAGCATCCACCTTGCACCAAATTCCATTTAACTCTTATCATTTCCAGCCACCATCTGTATTAAACACCATATCTTAGCACCTATTACCAATATCCATTTATCACCTTCATCATCATTTTATAACCTCACCTTCACAGCCATATCTGCAATCATAATCACAGCACCACCTGCACTACTTACAACAGCAGCTTGTTGTGCCCTCCATTCTATTCCATCTATGCAGCATTTTGCCATTGTATTCCACCTCCCTTCTCTGATTTGCTTCCAGCATATGTTACACCCACACCTTATACTTCCTTTCACCTGTTACAGCTACAGCTACAACTATTAAACTTCTGTAGTCATCATCAAAAACGCACTTGCATTTCACCATGAATTGGTTACCAGCTAACATGTCATCATTTAGTGTATAGAAGCATGTTCCGACCTATGTTTTCTCGCAAGTTCAAGGCTTCGTATATGCCTTTTAACTGATTAAACTTAGGATATCATATACATCTCACACGTCTGTTAGGGGTTTTATATATAATCATCATTCATATGCTTTTCATTGTTTTTTGGATCGTATACTAACCATGTTTTCGCAGGGATACATGGAAGAGGTTGCTCTTCCTTTTAGTTTAAAGAATTTTTTACTTTAATTCTAATATTGCAATAGCTAGATTGTAACAAGAAATTTACATTTCTTACATTAGAGTAGAAATGTATGGGCATATAGATATTATACATTATTTGTTCCATGTCATATCATTCTTTTATCTGCAAAATTCCACAAATGGGCACACGAATGGCACGTGCACCATTTCATAAAAGGCGATTAATCCTAAGTTGATGATTTACATCAATGGCCATAGTCAGGATGTAAACAAAACTTAGGATTTTCATCTTTTATGAAATAACATTGATCCACACCGGATTTCTTTCTAAAATCATCATATTTTTAAATATTTTCTTCTTTTATCAGAGTTTAACTTTAAATTAACTCAATACATATATCAATGGCCATAGTTAGGATATATTGAGAATTAATTTTATTTTAAACTCTATAAAAGCACCAAAATGTGTTTTTACCTGAATTTAAATATAGATTATTATATAATACATTTAATGACCATAGTCAAGGATGTATTATATCTTCAATCTTATTTTAATTCATTTAAAGAATAAAATAAGGTTTTCGAATCCAATTTCCAAATTCTTTAAATTCATTCATCATATAAGATAGAGCAGCATCATATTTTTAAAAAAAAATCAAAATCCAAGTAATCTCAAATATCTTTCTTCAATCTCTATTTTAATTCATTCTTCTAACTCATTTCAAAGATTTAAATTTCAATTTCAAAATCCAATTTGACTTTGAAATTTCAAAATTCAATCTTTATATTCTTGATTCATTTCAAATTCAAGCTCCAAATTCAAAATCCAATTTGACTTTGAAATCCATTTGTATATTCAAAATTCAATTCTCAAATCAACTTTGAAATTCCAAGTTCATTTTCGAGATTCAAATTCAAATTCAAAACTTCAAAGTTCAATTTAATTTTGAAGTTTCTGATTTATCTTCTTATCTTCAGATTCAAAATCCAAATTTGAGATTGATTCTGAGTCTCAAAACTTGATCCTTCTTAAAATTCAATCTGGGTTTTCAAAAAACCCAGATCCATCTTCGAAAGTCCCATTTAGACTTTCAAAATCCAAATCCATTTTAGGATCCAGAATTCAATTTCCACTTTGGATCTCAGATTTTAGATCCAAATCCATTTTAGGATCCAGAATCCAACTTCATCTTGGATCTCAGACTTCAGATCCAAAAACCCGTTTTAGGATCCAGAATCCAATTTCATCTTGGATCTCAGACTTTAGATCCAAATTTCATTTTAGGATCCAGATCCAAATTCCATTTTAGGATCCAGAATCCAATTCCATCTTGGATCTCAGACTTCATATCCAAAATCCATTTTAGGATCTGGAATCCAATTCCATCTTGGATCTTAGACTTCAGATCCAAATTCCATTTTAGGATCCAGAATCCAATTCCATCTTGGATCTCAGACTTCCGATCTAAATCTCATTTAAGATCCAAAACTCAAATTTCATTTCAAATCCCAGATCTATTTCCATCTCAGATATCAGATCAAGGTTCCATTTCAAATCTAAACTCATCTTCTATTCTCAAAACCAATTTCAAATTTATTTCTCAAGTCTAAATTCGAATTCCTATATCGAATTCAAAATCGATCCTTGAAAATCGATTATGATTCAAAGTCCATCATGACTTTGAAAACCTCAATTCTAAATTCCTCTTTCCATAGATTTATCTCTCCTAAATCCAAGTTCAAAGTTCAAGTTTAAAGTCAATTTCTGACTTTAAAAATTCCTTTCCTTTCCTTTTATCTCATCTTCAAATCATTCTTTTCAAATTCAAAGATTTATTTTTCCAACTCTGATTATTTCGAAAACTTAGAACTTCAAATTAATTTTCCTGATCTATCTCAAGTTCTAAGTCAGATTCAACCATTTTTTCACTCCACTATCAAGTCCATCTCAGGAAAAACTTAGAAATTTTTAAATCATCTTTTTCAAAAGAGCATACATCTTCGCATTGCACAAGCATGATTCTTTATGCATTCTTAGACTTAAAATAAATTCTTAGATAATCTTAAGGCAAAGCAAAAGGCATAAATTCGATCATTGGTTTGATTACCCCTGGTAAAGGCGTCAGGAACGGTCGAACCTCGTACCGACGAGCGAATCCCGTCTCCCAATTTTCCCGCAAATATTTCAAAATGGAGGCGAGTAATCTTTTCAAAAATTAAGGTCAAGTGAGACCTTCGCAAAAGAGTTCCTCTCTCTCTTCTTTTCTTTTCTCTTCTCTTCTCTCTTCTTTTTCTGTCTTTTATTTTTCTCCCTTCAAAAAGGAGGAAAATAGAGGTTAGAAAAGAAAAAGAGAAGGAAGAGAGAGAAAATACTAAGAGAGGAAAATTTTTGCAATGATCACAATGACCTTTTTGCCTCTGGCCCCATTTTCTGAGAAAATAAAAGCAATTTCAAAGCCAAAATTCAGTTATTCTTCAGATTTTCTGAAATAAATTCTATGTTGATGTATCCAACTTGATTTCGGATCTGGATCCAGTGTCAAAACCCAAATCTGAGCCTCGTTATCCAAATTTTCAAATTAAAATTTTAAAATATCAAAAGTAAATTTTGAAAAGCTCATACAGTCCATCTGGTATCCTGTTGGATCCATAACCCTGTATTTCTCAATTCGAGGTTTTAAACCTCGAATATTTCCTAAAAAACTGGATATAAACCCATTTTCTAAAGAAATTTCCCTGAAATAACCTTGAATTCTCAGAAAAACTCTCTTTCGTAAATATTTCGCAAAAATACAAAAAAAATAGTTTTTAATCTTTGTTTTCTCGTAAAATTTTAGAATTTTATTCCAAAAATACAAAAAATAGAAAAACAATACAAAACCAAAAGAATTGGAAAAACTATGCAAAAAATGAATGGTTTTAAGATTTTTAAAATTTGTTTTGCTAAAAACCTCATTTGAGAAAACCACTTTATAAAAAGTTTTTTTTTCAAAAGGACCTCCTTTTTGAAAAAGGAAAATTTTGCAACGGTCTCGCTCTGGCACGCTCTCTCGCCTCAGCCATTGATCATTAATTGCCTTCTTCCAGAATCCTCCTATTCCCCTTTAAAAGGAGGGACGCAGGAAACTCCAGGGATCATCCATTTTTCTTCACATCATCCATCATCGTTAGGCATTTTTTTTTATATCCAAGATCCATTTTCCATCCCGACCTCCACACAGTATCTCCTCTACAGGAGTCTAAAGGAAATCAATCTCACCATAATTGGAAGTAAGCGCCTCATCCACTTCTTTCTTCTTCTTTTTCATCGCTCATTTCTTTTTCGTTACTGCATTTCTCTTTTGTTTTGTTTCATTCCCCTTTCTTTCTCTTTTCAACATTTTCCCCTCTATGTTTTATTTCGTGTCCATTGATGCACACTTTGTAACATCAGCTTATAGATAACAAACTGAGTTACAAATAAGCAAAATCAAAGGGGAACAATCCTGTTCCAACATTCTTTTCACATTTTTTGTTTCTTTTACGATTTCATTTTGTTGAGTTCAGAATATCGGATTCAGTAATTTATGTTTATGCTAATCCCAGTTCAACCTGTCAACTGATCCTTAGTTTTATTTTTTTCTTCTTTCTTTCGTTTTGATTAATTACCTTTTTTTCTTACATCTCTCATGCTTATACCTGATTTTCACTTGTTACCTTGATTCTCTGATTGCGTCAGAATCTGAATCCCATCGCTATGGATCGACTGGGACTTCGATTCTTGAGTTTGTATTTTACTATTTCTATGGGTCGTAATCAGCTATGTATATAGGTGAATTATTTTTTTTACATCCTTAGTATACATTTTCGTCTTTTGTTCGTAATACCTTATCTCTTTTAATCGTATCTGGGTGTCATTTGGTATGCATTACTAGTCAGCATCATCTTGTTCCTTTGGTTTCGTTTATCCATTTTCCAGTGCTTTTCTTTTTTTTATGTTTTTCTCATTCATGATATGGATCTGTATCTTTTGGCTATTGTTAATTCGCTTGTATCCTTTTCCGTCATTTTGTATATATTCTTTTACTATAATATCATAGCATCCCAATCCTGGCACCATGATCGTATGGATTTTATGTAACACTCGGTTCTGCAACTGAATCCTGGCCATCATCTGCAATTGTGTGAATGTTGTTAGGTGATTCATATCTAGGTAATGCTTTTTCTCATTTAGCTCAATGGCCACTGACCTGCCTTACATCATATATAATAAGGTTCTCACACCTTCGGACTACTTTTATATATATCATCAATTGAGATTTTATGGCTCGGCTAAAAAAAGAGAAATACAATAATAAATACAATTGATAGGAAAAGGGAAAAATCCATTTCCCTTAAAGACAGAGCCCTCATTCATTTTCTACTTTATTTTCACTGATATCTTGATTGACATGCGTGGAGTATTCCTGATTCATGGGTTTGATTTTAGAAAGCCAGTATGTTCTTATTTGCAGTATGTGAATAAGTTCCAGTTATCTCAAGAGAAAATGCAGTAAACTTAGGCACCTTCAGTGTTGAGAGATATTTGCTTTCTTGGTCCAGCGAGTTCTCCTGGGAAAATGAAGGATGACACCCCTTTGGGGTTTGAGAAGACCGGATATCCTATCGACTGGGGTCACTGGATCACCTTTTTCTTTTTTCTTTTTTTTTCTTTCTTCAGAAGTTATGCCTAAACACAGATTACCCTGTAGTTATTCCTAAAACTAGACAAATCAGGGAGTAATCCATTAACTAATGGAACCCCACGCTGGCTGGTATGGACGATGAGGTTGCCAATGTCCATTCATTAGAAAGATAAACATTCCTATGGCTATTCATTGACATCTTTTTTCAGGTTTTGGCGTAGTTTGTACCAGGTATTCAGGTTGATTATGGAGAGGGCTCGTGATAAGCTGTAGCATTTAAATCTGGTTTATTGAGAAGGCAAATATTCAATCCAACTTGTTGCAATAGCATGTTCAGTTTGTTGAAGAATTTACTCTGAACTGCGGGTTTAATTCATTGAGTGAATGGGTTGGAATGACAGGCCTGGATTACAGTGAGAAGGTTCATTGATAGCTTCCTTATGTTCATCGTCACTCATTTACATGTACATTTATTCATCATATTTTCTTAATGCATCCATTTCCCTGTTTCATTCCTTGTGCACTATCATTACATTGTTGATCACCCATTCCACTGTATACACTCATTGCCAACTGTACTTTATTGCCATTAGCAAGTAGACATCGGATCCAACAGCAAAACAGAGATTTTGGTGTTTAAGTTACCAAGGTAAATTCAGTCTCTCTGCTGACAGAGGTGGAGGCAGGGAATGAATACTGCCTCTTGGTTTGTCCACTAGAAGGGGGTTCACTGTAGCTCTTTGACATCTATACTGCTGTGAATTTTTTTTTTAACAGGTATATTTTCATTAAGCATTTACAAACCATGTTAAAAACACAACTTTCTCGGTTTGCTGTAAATCATTTCTTTAGCCTATTCCACTAAATTAGGAATCACTTAGGTTGTCTTCTATTGTATTTTAATATACCTACAGCACTGTCTTGTATCTTACCTACATCTCAGCACTCACAAATGCACGCACCTCCTTCATCCCAGCATCATCTCCATCATTAGCATTCACTTTTCCCATTACATCAACCATCTTAGCTTCCCAGACTCTGTAAAATGTAAATCTCCACCTGTACAGCCACATGAGTTATTAAAGTTCAAAATCTATTCATGGACCGTGTATAGCAGCATCCCTGCAGGTGACTGGTGATGGTTGTTCAGTGGATGAATAATTCACCATGAACACAAACTTTTCCCCAGCTGTTATCCCTGATAATCACTACCCAACATCTCTCGGTGGGTTGTCCTTACTAAATTACTGGGCAATGATTAGAGTAGAAGTTGTGAGCAGTCTTTTTGTATAAATTCATAATGGAAGGTTTTTGCAGTTTTCATGATACAGGTGTCCATCACATTCATTTGTCCCTTCATTACCATGGATTTATGCTTTATAAACACTTGACACAGTGTTTCTCTCTTGTTTTCATACCATGCCACCGCAGCCATGGCTGGTGGGGGGGTCTGACATGAACACGGCTTCTCTACAACAACTTTCCTCTGTTGTATTCCTTTTCCCAAACACCTGTAAATAGCATTGCAATATATCAATAGCACCTCTTCCCAGACTGTAGATGCCAGCATCACTCTCATCCATCTATGTTGCATGTATGTCACCTGTGGTGTGTGTGTTGAAAGTGCACTAGGATCGAGGCAACGAGCACTAGAGGGGGGGAATAGTGCTTTTAACATTTTCTTGCGGAATATAGAATGATTCTGCAAATCTCAAAGCAAACACACAAAGAACACAAGATTTTATCCTGGTTCGGTCTAACCCGACCTACATCCAGTCCCCAAGCAAAACTCGCTTGAGATTTTCCACTATCAACCTTGTAAACTACAAGATCACACAGACAATAATTGGTCTCACTTTCAGTAACAACCCTACTGAAAGCAAACAACTCCTTTAAACCAAGGAGTCCTTCTTTTTACAGAAAAGAAATAACAACTTACAAAACAACCTATGAGCCTTCCTTTTGAATGCAAATGAGATGCAATTGGCTTTTGAGGTTGTTGAAACACTCTACTCACGAATTCACTATCTCTCAAAGTGATTTGAGTGAAAAACTGAAGTGAAAATATCATGTGAGTGAGAAAACAAATACTTGAATGAATAGGAGTGAAAAGCAATAAGTAAATGATTCAAATCGATTGAATTCTTGTTGTTTTTTTGAGTGTACAATGCACTCATATTTATAGTTAAAGTTTTCCATACGTTGAGGGTATGAAAGGGTGTCAAAACTGTCCATTTCGAATGATCAAAACGTTTGAAAAATGAAAAGACATGCATTTTTGAAGTTTCAGGAAAACAACAAAATTAGTCGACTGAAACATCAGTTAGTCGACTAATAGTTAGTTATTAGTAGACTGACCGTTATCGTCCGTCGACTGATCTATTAATCAAGCCGTTTGAAAATCTGAACTTCTGAAACTTAGTCGACTTGAGAAAAGTTAGTCGACTGATAATATCATCAGTAGACTGAAAAATCTTTTAGTCGACTGCTGCTAAAATCTTCTGAAAAACAAACATTCTGTTCGGTCGACTGATAAAAAGCATTAGTCGACTGCTGCTAAATTTTTAGAAAACACATGTTCTGTTCAGTCGACTGATAAAACCATTAGTCGACTGCTGCTAATTTTCCAGAAAACAAACATTCTGTCCAGTCGACTGATAAAACCTTCGGTCGACTAATTTGACAAAAATAACTTTTTAGAAAATATGGCGCGAAAGGATTAGTCGACTGGTAAGACTATTGGTCGACTAATAAACATGAAAATTTAAGAAAAGAGTTTTCAAAAAAGATTTTCATGAGGGTTCTTTTTAGAAAAGTTTTTCTAAAGACTTTTAAGGTGAAATGCAACCTAAATATGCACTCTAAGTAAGGCTCTTACAAGAATCTAAGACTTTTAATGAAATAAACATTTGCACACTAGTCTTCAAAGATTCTTCACTGAATTCTTCAATTTCTTCATAGCTTTAGCTGAAATGCAATTGATTCCACTTGCTCATCATCAAAACCTTCTACTTGAAGTATCATGTATGGCTTCATTGTCGTAACAATCTCTCCCTTTTTGATGATGACAAACTTAATCAAAGATAAAGCATTTAGATGCATAGATGGAGATTTTACTCCCCCTATCAATATGCTGCAAAACATTAAAAGTTAGCACATTTAAAGCACATATATCACATATTGATTGGTTTGCATTTCCATTCATCATTTCTTCATGCATTTAGAAATACATTCATTCAAAGCTTTCTTTTTCTCTTAATTTTGCATTTCTCATGCAAGATCTCCTGTAATGTAATTGCTATCATCTTTTTCTCCCCCTTTGTCAGAATCAAAAAAGAGTAAGGGCAGAAATAGCATAAGCAAAATAGAGATACAAGTTTAAAATATTACAACCCATAAAGTATGAAAGTTCAGACAACAAAGATTAGAAAAGTGAGTTGAGCAAATCCTTGATTGAAGTAATCTTAGTGAAAAACCATGTCTTGAAGAAGGTGTAGGAAGAGGAGAACCTAAACCTTTTGCAGATGCAGACTTCGTACGAGGCATGGTTAAAAAAAATAGAGTTACCAAAAACAATGACGACTTCCAAATGATTTTCGGCAGAAGTAGAACGTTGTCCGGCGATGTGAAACAAAACCAGAGGAGGATACAATGGCTGACGGTGAGTGAGAAGTCGGCCACAAGGGGATTCCGGCAATGCACTGTCACACAAGAGGGTTCCGGCGTGTTTTGAAGATGCGCCAGTTACTACAGGAGGATTTCAGTGTTTCAAGATCACGGCCAGAAGATTCCGGCGTCTCCTTGTCACGGCAAGAAAATCCCGGTGAAGATGGAATCGAACGGCACTTCGAGGGTTTTTCGGAAGAGAGAGAGGCAAAAGAGAAAGAGGGGTTTTTGGTTTAAGGGTTTCATTTTTTTTTTTTTAAGAAAAAAAAAAACGAAAAGGTACGAAGTGAAACGATGCCTAAAAAAACGTTTTTTTTAAAACAAATCCAAGGGGTGTCGGGTCCCTTCATTTAAAAATTTAGTTTAAAAAAAAATTAGTCGACTAAAACTTTATCGGTCGACTAAAAAGTGCGACTTATTCTAAAAATATCATCAGTCGACTAGAAATATATCGGTCGACTAATATGGTGCGATACATTTTAAAAACACCAGTCGGCTAGAATTTTATCGGTCGACTAATATAGTGCGATTTTGAGATTTTGTTCAAAAATCAGCATTTTTTATAAATCCAAAAATGAGCAAATACCTAGTTCTCTCCTAATTCTCATAAAATCTTCATTTTTAAGAGGTTTAGTGAAGATATCGGCATGTTGTTCTTTAGTGGAAATAAAATTTAACGAAATATCTCCTTTTAACACATGATCTCTTAAAAAATGATGTCTAACTTCAATATGCTTAGTTTTTGAGTGCTGAATAGGATTTTTCGAAAGATTTATAGCACTAGTGTTATCACAATAAATAGTTGTTGTGGAGTAATTCAAACCAAAATCTTTTAAGGTCTGTTTCATCCAAAGTACTTGTGAACATGCTAAACTAGCCGCTATATATTCTGCTTCAGTTGTTGAGAGTGATACTGAATTTTGCTTTTTACTAAACCAAGAGACTAAGAAATTTCCTAAGAAATGACAAGTTTCACTAGTACTCTTGCGATCAGATTTACTTCCTGCAAAATCTGCATCACTATATGAAACTAAATCAAAGGAAGATGATTTTGGGTAAAACAATCCGAAATCTGAAGTATCTTTCAAATAACGAAGAATTTGTTTTACTGCAGTTAAATGAGATTCCTTTGGATTAGCTTGAAATCTTGCACACATACAAACACTAAACATAATATCAGGTCGACTAGCAGTTAAGTATAATAGAGATCCGATCATACCTCTGTAGAGCTTAGTATCTACACTTTTACCATTTTCATCTTTATCAAGAGAAGTAGTTGTACTCATAGGATTCCTTCTTGATTTCGATGAGTCGATCCCAAATCTCTTGAGAAGTTCTTTTGTATACTTAGCCTGATTGATGAAGATTCCTTCTTCAGTTTGCTTTATTTGAAGTTCAAGGAAGTAGTTTAATTCGCCCATCAAGCTCATTTCAAACTCTTCCTGCATAGCCTTAGCAAATTCTTTACAAAGAGAATCATTAGTAGAACCAAATATTATGTCATCAACATAAATTTGCACAATAAGAATATCTGAATTAAGATTTTTAATAAATAAAGTGGAGTCTACCCGACCAATGGAAAAACCAGATTGTTCTAGAAAATTTCGTAGTCTTTCATACCACGCTCTTGGTGCTTGTTTGAGTCCATACAAAGCTCTTTTCAATTTGTAGACTTTTTCTAGATATTTCTCATTTTCAAAGCCTCGAGGTTGCTCTACATAAACTTTTTCATTGATGTGTCCATTTAAGAATGCACTCTTAACATCAATTTGATATAACTTGAAGTTCATGTAACTAGCAAATGCAAGCATCATTCGAATTGACTCTAATCGAGCCACTGGTGCATAGGTTTCATCAAAATCTATGCCTTCTTATTGATTATAGCCTTGTGCTACTAGCCTTGCTTTGTTACGAATGACTTCACCATTTTCATCCAGCTTATTTCGGAAGACCCATCTTGTTCCAATTACCGGATGATCCTTTGGTCTATCAACTAGATCCCAAACATCATTCCTAGTAAATTGGTTAAGTTCTTCAGACATGGCCAAAAGCCAAAATTCATCAACACAAGCCTCATTGATATTCTTTGGTTCTAATTTAGATATGAAAACAACATTTGCAATATATTTTTCTAATTGCCTTCTAGTTTGGACACCACTCTTTATTTCACCAATAACTTGTTCATGTGGATGATTAAGAACTTCTTTCCAAACTGGTTGAAGAGGAATATTTTCTTGAAAAGTATTCTCTATCAAGGGTTCTTCTTGAAGTATCGCTTCTTCTTCTTCGCTTAGAGGTATAACCTGCTCACAATTCTCATCAAATGCAACATGTAAAGATTCTTCAATACAAGATGTTCTTTTATTGAAAATACGATATGCTTTACTTCTAGAAGAATATCCAAGAAATATTGATTCATCTGATTTTGAATCAAACTTATCAAGATTATCTTTGGTATTTAACAAGAAACATTTACTACCAAAAATTTTGAAATATGAGATCTTGGTATACGATCATAATACAATTCAAAACATGTTTTATGTAAAATTGGTCGAATAAGAACACGGTTTAGAACATAACATGTTGTATTAATTGCTTCAGCCTAAAAGTATTTTGGTAAATTTTTATTTTGAAGCATGGTTCTAGCACATTCTTGCAAAGTTCTATTCTTTTTTTCAACAACTCCATTTTGTGGAGCTGCTCTAGAAAAAGCAAAGTTGTGAGATATACCATGTAAATCACAAAACTTTAGAAAAGATTCATTTTCAAATTCACCACCATGATCATTACGAATTTTAATAATGGATGTAAATTTTTCATTTGTAATTCTTCTACAAAGTTTAGAAAATTCTGAAAAAGCATCATTTTTGCTTTTTAGAAAAATCACCCATGTAAACCGAGAATAATCATCTACTATAACAAAAGCATACTTGCTACCATTCAAACTTTGAATTCTAGATGGTCCAAATAGATCTAAATGTAAAAGTTCAAGAGGACGTTTTGTTGAAACTATATCTTTAGCTTTAAAAGAACTCTTGATTTGTTTACCTCTTTGACAAGCATCACATAAGTGATCCTTTTTATATGGTATTCTTGGTAGGCCTCTTACAAGATCATTCTTGGATAATTTTGAAATAATTTTAAAGTTAACATGTCCAAGTCTTTTGTGCCATAACCATTGAATTTTATTTGAAAAAATAAGACATTTTTCATTAAAAGAGGATAATTCATCTAGATATAGTTCATACACATTGTTTCTTCTTTTACCTTTAAAAATGATCTTTTTAGATTGAAAATCAGAAATTAAGCATAAATCATTTTCAAAAGAAACATGAAAACCTTTATCACATAATTGACTGATAGATATTAAATTACGCATTAAACCATCTACTAAAAGAACATTTTCTATCAAGGGAAATTTTGGATTACCAATATTACCAATACCTATCACTTTTCCCTTGTTATTGTCATCAAAGGTGACGGTTCCTCCATCCTTATTTTGGAGGGTGGAAAATAACTCCGGCCTTCCAGTCATATGTTTGGAATAGCCGATGTCCAATATCCATTTGCTCCTTATGTTGTGTACCTACAACAAAATCAGAAAACAGAGCATTTGACCCCTTTCAATTTTTGGGTCCATGAGAGTTAGTCTTAGGAACCCACATCCATTTGGATTTTGGTTTCCTTTGATAATAAATATTCTTTCTATAAAAGGATTTAGAATAAACATGTCTAGAATAATCATATATAGATGCATTTCTAGAAAGTTTAGTTTTATGAACAAAAGGTTGAGAATAATGTCTTTGATTTTTCACCACATAGTTTGGTCTATTTTGAGTATCAAAGAAGCTATATCCCAATCCGGTTTTATTAACCGAGCATCTTTGAGAACCAAAAAGTTTTTCTAGATTCTTTTGATCATTTGTGAATTTGGTCACTACAGAAAGAAGATCATTTGACTTTTCTTTAAGACTAGATATTTCTTTTTGTAAGAGATTGGTTCTAACTCCAATTTCTTTTATCTCAAGTGCTTGGCAAGAATTTTCCTTCTTGAGATCTTCTATTTCTTGAAGTAACACTTTATTTTGAGAGTCAAGAGTTAAATTTTCAGTTTTTAACTCTTTATTTTTAGAACTAAGACTCTTAAATTTAGCATATAAATCATTAAATGCTTTAAATAACTCATCATAGTCAAATTGACTTACCGAATTTTCTTGTGCTACAAAACACATGTTGGCGACTTCTTCATTTGATTCTTCTACCTTTGACGTACCTTCGTGTGTCACGAGAAGAGTATGCCAGATTTCATTTGATGTAGAGCATTGAGAGATGCGATTGAATTCTACCTTGTCAACGCCACAATATAATGCATTCATGGCTTTGGCATTTAGTGAAGCAGTCTTCTTTTCATCATCGGTCCATCGACTGAAATCAGTTGATGGAGTTTGGTACTTTTCTGAAACAACTCTCCAGATTTCGAGATCCATGGATTGCAAGAATATTGTCATTCTTACATTCCAGTATCCATAGTTTGTTCGGTCGAAGAGAGGAGGACGAACAGAGGAGCTTCCTTATTTGTGCTGAGATGTTGTAGTTGTCATGCTAGATGATGGTCAAATCAAAGTAATAGCAAACTTGTGCTCTGATACCAAATGAAAGTGCACTAGGATCGAGGCAACGAGCACTAGAGGGGGGGAATAGTGCTTTTAACATTTTCTTGCGGAATATAGAATGATTCTGCAAATCTCAAAGCAAACACACAAAGAACACAAGATTTTATCCTGGTTCGGTCTAACCCGACCTACATCCAGTCCCCAAGCAAAACTCGCTTGAGATTTTCCACTATCAACCTTGTAAACTACAAGATCACACAGACAATAATTGGTCTCACTTTCAGTAACAACCCTACTGAAAGCAAACAACTCCTTTAAACCAAGGAGTCCTTCTTTTTACAGAAAAGAAATAACAACTTACAAAACAACCTATGAGCCTTCCTTTTGAATGCAAATGAGATGCAATTGGCTTTTGAGGTTGTTGAAACACTCTACTCACGAATTCACTATCTCTCAAAGTGATTTGAGTGAAAAACTGAAGTGAAAATATCACGTGAGTGAGAAAACAAATACTTGAATGAATAGGAAAGAAAAGCATTAAGTAAATGATTCAAATCGATTGAATTCTTGTTGTTGTTTTTAGTGTACAATGCACTCATATTTATAATTAAAGTTTTTTATACGTTGAGGGTATGAAAGGGTGTCAAAACTGTCCATTTCGAACGATCAAAACGTTTGAAAAATGAAAAGACAGGCATTTTTGAAGTTTCAGAAAAATGGCAAAATTAGTCGACTGAAACATCAGTTAGTCGACTAATAGTTATTAGTAGACTGACAGTTATCGTCGGTCGACTGATCTGTTAATCGAGCCGTTTGAAAATCTAAAGTTTTGAAACTTAGTCGACTTGAGAAAAGTTAGTCAACTGATAATATCATCAGTAGACTGAAAAACCTTTTAGTCGACTGCTGCTAAAAACTTCTGAAAAACAAACTTTCTGTTCGGTCGACTGATAAAAAGCATTAGTCGACTGCTGCTAAATTTTTTCAGAAAACACATGTTCTGTTCAGTCGACTGATAAAACCATTAGTCGACTGCTGCTAATTTTCCAGAAAACAGACATTATGTCCAGTCGACTGATAAACCTTCGGTCGACTAATTTGACAAAAATGACTTTTTAGAAAATATGGCGCGAAAGGATTAGTCGACTGGTAAGACTATTGATCGACTAATAAACATGAAAATTTAAGAAAAGAGTTTTCAAAAAAGATTTTCATGAGGGTTCTTTTTAGAAAAGTTTTTCTAAAGACTTTTAAGGTGAAATGCAACCTAAATATGCACTCTAAGTAAGGCTCTTACAAGAATCTAAGACTTTTAATGAAATAAACATTTGCACACTAGTCTTTAAAGATTCTTCACTGAATTCTTTAATTTCTTCATGGCCTTAGCTGAAATGCAGTTGATTTCACTTGCTCATCATCAAAACCTTGTACTTGAAGTATCATGTATGGCTTCATTGTCGTAACATGTGTGTGTGTATATATATATATATATATATATATATATAGGTATGTACGTATGTATATGTATATAGGTATGTATATCATTTTTTATCTTTTCATCATAAAAATCTTGACATATGAGCATTTCACCATTGGCATTTTGAAATCCATATGATATGAGCAATTCTCTTCTATTCTTTTTCCTTTTTTACTAACCAAGTGTTTTACAGGGAATATGTGGAAAATGTCATTTCCTAAGAGTTGTATTTTCAATTTTAAACATTGTAATAAGTTAGGTCTTAATGAGAATTTACATTTCCAACTTTTAGATAGAATGAATGAGCATTGTAAATATCATAAAATTGCTTATTTTCATGCTTTTTATCTTTATTTTCCAAAATCTCACAATGGTGAAACACGAATGGCACGTGCACCATTTCATAAAAGGTAATTAATCCTAAGTTGATGATTTACATCAATGGCCATAGTCAGGATGTAAACAAAACTTAGGATTTTCATCTTTTATAGAATAACCCTGGATCCACACTGCATCCTTTTCAAAAATCATCATATTTTCCTAAATTTTTTTCTCTTTTATGAGAGTTTAGTTTAAAATTAATTCAATACATATATCAATGGCCATAGTCAGGATATATTGAGAGTTAATTTCATTCTAAAAACTCTATAAAAGCACCAAAATATGTTTGATTCTTCACCTGAATTTAAATGTGATTATTATATAATGCATTCAATGACCATAGTCAAGAGTGTATTATATCATCAATCTTATTTACATTCATTTATAGAATGAAATATGATTTTCAAAATCCAATTTCAAAAATTCTTTAAATTCATTCATCATTTAGGATAGAATTGCATCATATTTTCAAAAACCCAAGTGATTTTGAATATCTTTCTTCAAATTTCTATTTCAAATCCAAATTCTATCTCATTTTCAAGATTCAGAATTCAAATTTTAAAGTCCAAATCGACTTTGAAATTTCCAATTCATGTTAGATTCAAAACTTCAATCACAATTCAAACTTCAAAGTTCAGAAGTTTCTGATTCATCTTCAAAATCAAAACCAAGTTTACCTTCTTATCTTCAAATTCAAAATCAAAGTTTGAGATTGATTCTGAATCTCAAAATTTAAAATCTTCCTAAGTTTTAAATTCAATCTGGGTTTTCAAAACCCAGACCCATCTTCTAAAGTCCCATTGGGACTTTCAAAATCCAAATCCAAAGTTTAGAACCCCATCCCAATTTGGATCTAGATTTCCAAATGCAATCTCCACTTTTTTTGGATCTCAGACTCCAGATCCAAACTCCATTTTACGATCCAGAATCCAATTCCATCTTGGATTTCAGATTTCAGATCCAAACTTCATTTTAGGATCCAGAATCCAATTCCATCTTGGATCTCAGATTTCATATCCAAACTTCATTTTAGGATCCAGAATCCAATTCCATCTTGGATCTCAGACTTCAAACTCCATTTTAGGATCCAGAATCCAAATTCATCTTGGATCTTAGACTTCAGATCCAAATTCCATTTTAAGATCCAGAATCCAATTCCATCTTGGATCTCAGACTTCATTCCATCTTGATTTCCAGACCTTGGATCCAATTCCATTTAAGATTCAGAATTCAACTTTTTCATTGGATCTCAGATTTCAGATCCAATTCCCATTTAGGATTCTAAATCCAGCATTCAATCTCATCTTGGATCTCAATTCTATTTAGGATCCAAACTTGGGATTCGAATTTCATCCTGAATTCCAAAATTCAAATCAAATTCTATTCCCAATTCCAACTTTCAAATCTAATTTCATTTTTTTATTCAAAATCCAAGTTTATCTTGATTCTCAAAATTCCAAAAACCAATTCTGTTTCTTAATTCTATTTGGATTTCTCAAAACTCATTCTGATCCCAAACTTCAAATCTGGAATTCAATTCTATTTTTTTAGCATTCATCCAGGTGAAAAATTCTAATTCAAAGTCTATTTATGACTTTGAAAATCCCTTCTCCTTTTATCTCAACTTCAAAAAATGTTCCTTTCGAGGTCCAGATTTATTTTTCCAAACTCTGATTGTTCCAAAACTTGGAACTTTAACTCTTAAGTTCTAAGTTAAAAACCATTTCTTCACTCTATTCATCATAAACACTTGGAGATTTCCAAAATCATTTTCTGAAGAGCATACATCCTTGCATTGCACAAGCATGATTCTTTGTGCATGTAGACTTAGAATAAATTCTTAGATAAATCCTTTAGCAAAGCAAAGAGGCATAAAATTCGACCCTTGGTTCGATTACCCTTGGTAAAGGCGTCAGGAACGGTTGAACCTCGTACCGACGAGCGAATCCCGTCTCCCAATTTTCCCGCAAATATTTTTAAAATGGAGGCGAGTAATTTTCTAAATATCTTCAAAATTAAGGTCAAGTGAGACCCCGCAAAAGAGTTCCTCTTCTCTTCTTTTTCTTTTCTTTTCTCTTCTCTCTTCTTTTTTGTCTTTTATTTTCTCCCTTCAAAAAAGGAGGAAATAGAGGCTGGAAAGGAAAAGAGAGAATATTATGAGAGAAGAAATTTTGCGATGATCACACTTGGCCACTTGGGAACGTTCTCTTATGGTTCCCACCATTGATTACAGGCCTTTTTGCCATAACTCCTTTGGATCGCTCCTAATTCACGTGAATTTTTTAAGTTGCCGCCACTGCAGCTTGAAAGGTTGAGGGCATGCTTGTTATAACTCGAGACCGCAACCCTTTCCGTAGATCATTGAAATACTTGTCGGCTCTCTCTTGGTCTGTCTCAAACAACAGAAAGCAGTATTGCTCTAGGTTTTGGAATTTGGTGGTATAGTCGATCAGACTCATACCACTCTGCTCTAACTCTAGAAACTCCATCTTTTCCTTGTTTCTGGAATGTAATGGAAAGTAGTTATCCATAAAAATTCTCCAGAAGTCCTTCCAAGGAACAACTTCGAGTTGTGAGAACTGGATCAACTTAGTGGTATCCCACCACTTTCGTGCATTGTCCTTCAGTCTATACGTGCCAAAGTTTGTCTTTTTCTCTTCTGATACTCTCAATATCAGGAAGGCATGTTCTGACTCCTCGATCCAGCTTTCTGCAAGCTCTGGGTCGGCTTTGTCAACGAAAACTGGTGGGTCAAGTTTGAGAAACTTCTCATAAGTTATTTCTCCCAGGTTCTCGTTGCGAGGTATGACTGGTTCTTGTCTCGTCTCACAGATGGTTGTAATTAGGTTGTTGAGCATCTCCAGCAGAAATCCTTGTATATGGGACTCCTCACTCGACTTGGTTCTTTTCGTCATAGAAGTCATTTATCTATTCACACACAAGCACTTGTTTTTAGTTTCTTAATATATATAGGAAAGTAAAACTTTATTTACTTATATGCATTCCATTACACAAACATCGCTTTATATACAAGTGTCATGTCACACTGGTAGACATAGGCGATGAGAAACTATATACATGAGTCTATTGACTTCGAAATATAACCAGTTCTTTAAGAACTGGATTTCTTCGATGTGTGTGAGATCATAAAAGTCCATTGGTTGCCACATCACCTTGGTTTAGGCACAACTAGAGTTTTCTTGGGCGGCACTTCCGCACTCTCAAGCGAATCCTGAAGAGAGATGAGGGATGCTGGTCCACTCTCCCAAACAGTAGTATTAAGACTCGGGGAGTCTGAAATTATGATTGGCGAATAAAAGGAATCTCTTCTTTCATTCGGATCATTCAAGCTCGGCATGTGTGAAGCCGGGTGGTAGCTTGGTGAGCGATTGACTTACCCAAGGAAGTTCAAATCAAAGTCTTTCAATCTTGGTGATTCATCAGAAGTTGTTGGGGTACTGTTACTCTTAATACTTGAGTGATGCAGTCCACTGATGCGCGAAGTCTCATCCTTAAGACTATTTGATGCCTGCCGACCCATATCAGCGGTATATCTCTTTTGGCAATCGTTGGCGGAATGCCCCTCTTCGCCATAATGCTGGCAGTCTTGGACCTCATATGGGCATATCCACTCATCGTGCATAAACTTGCAACGATAGCAATAACCGTGCGAGTCATGAGTTTCCATCTATACAAAAATGCACTCAAATTAGTAAGTTTAAGGAAGAGATTTATACTTACAGTGCGATATCGCAAACATGACAGATCTTGAACCAGGTTTCTCAGACACAGGCTCTGATACCAATTTTGTAACGCCCCGGATTTTCAAAACAAAGCTAAGTTAAAATTTTCATGAATTTCTTTTTTTTTCTTTGCAGCGAAACTTAGAAAAGTTTTTAGCAGTTTTTTTTCTTTGCAGCGGAACTTAGAAAAGTTTTTAGCAGCGGAATCAGACGATAATGAGTCGTCAGTTTTAAAAAACTTCCGGCACATTACAGGTATATAGTCAAGCAACTCATTGACCACCAAAGTGTTCCATTTTATCGAAAACCACATGTTTATTACAACATCACTGCTTGAAAAAGCAGTATAGGTTCAATAAAAGAAGCAGTACAACTCTTTCTAGAGAAACCCTAGAACTGGATATTGCCTTGCTCCGCATATCGGAACGCAAGTCCAACATCTGAAATCCCCATAAAACAGGGTCAGAACCACTGATTGTCTGGTAAGCAAGCAATCACACATCCATTCAACTCAAGTAAATACATTGACCACTCAGGGTCGCAGTTCGCAATAATGATGCTCAAGTCTCCATGACTTAGCGCAAGCCTCTTTCAGGTTGAATGTCGTGCTCAAGTCTTTAGACTTAGCACAACTGTATCTCACGCATCTAAGGCCAGCTCCTCGAGCTTCGCTTAATCGTGTGGATACAACATGGGTCTTTGCTCTATCAGTCCAGTCATATACTGATTATGCCACATTTACAAAGGTTAGGTAGGACTGACTCAATGGTGTTCATTCACTCATACATTCAAGCATCGTTGAACCTAAGCTAATGCTTTGTTTCGATAATTAACCCCTTTCTCTGGACTTAAGGGAGGTATATCTGAGCATCAATGCGACAATCTGGGGGTTGAATATTCTATGTATTTTTAGATACCCCAGAGGCCTGTTGACCCCATCCCCCTAGTAGGACGGTACATCGTACCGGAAGAAGTCTCTACTAGGTATTCGGATGCATCCTGTCACTCTAGGAGTTGGGTTCAATCCTTAGATATTTAAGGATAACCACGACCTTCATACCTCTGAGTGACAGAGGTCATCATGAACTCTATCAAATTCGAAGGTAATATATGTCACTCAAGGTTGCACCATCACCGTCTTCCTCGATAAAAAATTCTGAAGAGGTTTGTCGGTCTGACAAGCTACTTAATGCATGCCTATAGAGCAGCTGTTGAGGAGTATGTACCTGTGAACACCCCAAATTTTTCAAAATTTTGTAAATATTCCCTTTTTGCCCCTAGACTCCATTTTCTAAGGAAATTGAGTCAATTTCAATATAAATTTCAGTTATTCTTCGAATTTTCTGGAGTAAACTCCATTTATATATATCTGACTCGATTTCGGATCCAGATCCGGTATTAAAATCCAAATCTAAGTCTCGTTATACAATTTTCAAACTAAAATTACAAAAATGCCAAAAATAATTTCTAAAAGGCTCAGACAGTCCGTCCGGTATCCATTTGGATCCAGTTACCTACATTTTTCAATTTAAGGTCCAAAAACTCAAATATTTCCTCAAAATTTGGATCTAAACCCATTTTTTTGAAGAAATTTCTAAAAATCAAACTTGAATTCTTTCTTTTGTAAATATTTTTGAATTTTGCAAAATTAGCTTAAATCCTGTAGTTTTCAAAGTTTTTATTTCAAAAACACCAAAAAATATAGAAAGCACAAAGAAAAGAGCAAAAAAAATAAAAAAATAAGAAAATAGAAAAGAAAAATAAAAAAAATTGATCGAGTAAGCCCCTTTTTTATAAAAATTGTTTTTAGTGAAGCCCCTTTTTAGAAATTTTTTTATAAAAGAGCCATTTCTTTGATTTTTATTAAAGTTTCTCAGATTTTTTGGAAAAACCTCCTTCTCGACGTTTCTTCCCCTTTTATAAAAATGGGTACAGGGGAAGGGGTCGGGCACCACCTCTTCACCCCCGCACCCCTCTTCTCTCTCAAGGACCGCTTCTCACCTGGCCACCATTCCCATTTCACGAATACACCTTCTCTCTCTCTGGTATCTCCTGCAAATCGATAAAGGGATCCATCCCACCGCTATCAAGAGAGAAATATTGAAAATCCATCGATCTGATTTTTCCTCTCGATCCAAGTTTAGCCACGAAGAGGACCAATTGTACAAACATAGATCCAAAAGAGGCATCATCCTCTTTCGATGGATCTGTAGCAGGTACCCTTCCTCCTCTTTTCCATTTTCGGTAAGCATCTCTTTCCCTTTACTTTCCGCATTTCTTCATTTCTATTTCTTTTCTTTTTTTTTTGTTCTTCATTTCTTTTCTTTCGTTTACATTGTAAGGCACAACATGTGGGAATCGACCTGCATATAGCCGGATCGACCCACCTGTCGCTATAGCAATGGAATCTTTGATTTCAATACTTGTTCTGCTTCCTTTAACAAATTTTCCTTCGTTCAAGCGATTGGGATATTAATTAATTTGGTGTATCCCTATATTCAGATCTCATTTTCCCCTTTTTTTTCTTTCTTATTTCGATTTTGCTTTTCTTATTTTCCATGATTATTTGTTTATATCGTATTCTTGATTTTATCTCATATACGGATCTATATGCTGGTAGCCGGTGATGCCTCGCAATGGCATCACCGATTCACCCGGATCTAATATATTCCAATAGGCTTTCAGGGATTTATGTTCGTCTCTTTTCCTTTTCCCTTTTTTTTTTGCCTCGTGATTTCCCTGTTGATTCTCGGTCTTTTGTTTATAGTCTAAGTTCTCCCCTAGTTTCTTGATCTCTTGTTTACACTATTAGTTGCATTCATTTTCTATGCTCCTTTGATAATTTCATTTGATTTCCTCTCTTATTCCTCATAGCATTCACCATGAATCCATTGGGTTTAATGGCCTGCATCCCAGTAATGAGACTAGATTCTAGCCTGTGTTGAATTTGATCGATGGCATATGTACACCGATTGTGTTGGTAATATCATTGGCCTAACATCCCCTTCCATATCCAGCCAATCGAGAAAGATGAGAGAAAGTGAGAGGAAAGGCAGATCATGTAATTCCCATCTATATCATCAATGAGCAGTGCTTCATTGTAAAGCTCAAAGCTCTGGGAATGTTGAGGCAAATCCACTTTCAAGTTGGTTGGATTCCTTGGTTTCTCCCAACTTTGGAACAACTCTTTTGATGTTGGTTCTGTCAAATTGCCTTGCTCTGCATCTCTTAAATAGTACGAGCATTTTAAGATGTGATCTCGGTGCAATTGGCGATCCAGAAGCTTTAGCTGCTACACAGGGCAAAGTAGACAACTGGGCATTGCCAAATTTGTTTTAGTTTGATTTATCTTAATACTCACAAGGTATTTTCTTAGCTCATTTCTTAAGCTTAGCCCCTATAGCATAGCGTGCTTATCTATGTTTGCACTCTTTCCTATTATTGTGTATCTTATTTTCATTGATGGTATTTCAAAATTTTGATTTGTATCCATGTTGTGACATCGCCTTCACCTCTTGTATCCCTTGGTATATACATATATGCACTGCGTACCTGTTCATCATTCTGGCAAACTGATATTGTATTTTCATAAGGTTTGGTGGAGAAGACATGCTCCAAGTTCTTTTCATTCGTTACATTAGTACTTGATCCATCCCAGCACCTGACTTAAGCACACAGTCTGTCAGGACTTGTTTGTTTTGGAGTTAGCTTTGAAGACATCTCGTTGGGGGAGTGTCAACAGAGGTATATCGAGTAACCTTTTCATTAGGATTGCGCCTCAACACTCTTATTGGATATCTTGGAGTTTGCTGGTAGATCAAGCTCATATTTTATGCCTCAGGGTGACGGAGTGCGAAAAGGGCCTTCTTATAAAGACAATTCCTCATCCTGGTCGGAATCAAATTCTAGTAAGAATATCCTGTCCACTCCATAAGATGAGATTATCTCGTATGATTTTCAAATTGATGATGCTATCCCTATTAAGATTTATTTATTTATTTTCTTTTGAAAAGAGTTTCGTCGTATAATATATATTCACTTGTTGTATGATACATTGATCACCTGATTCAATAAGGTTTCAAAACCTGATCTTGGGTTTCGCTGAAAACACATTGAAATTATTAGCTTCAAACTTGGTTTTAACGTATCATCAGATATGTTTTGATGATTAAAGTTTCGGGTTGTCATGTACTGCATCTCCCGTGTGTTCATTGTATAAGGCATATCAGTTCGCAACCCAGTCGCTAACCTCCAGCATCCTGTACCTATGTGCCCATTATCTGTAACACCTATCACTAGCCCTCACAAATGCTTAGCTTCAGCCTTTACCTGACTCCCTGCAAAACCCCTTTTCCAGCTTTCTACCTTTCCCACCATGTACCATATATGCATAATACTACTTCACAACCCTCTTTACCGGTCGCACTCACATCCACCACAACCATTTGCAGCCACCACCTGCAAATGGCACTATTCACCAACATTTGGGCACACATCTGTATTTCTACATCACCACACACCTAGGGATGTCAGTCCATTTCATCTCAGCATCATCTCTGTTCATCAGCACAAGCACATGTGCTTTCAGTTTCATAGTTACCCCTTGACATCACCTAATATTGTTTGATAATATCATTTAACATCGGCATCTCTCCTCTTTGGCAGAGAAATTGTTACGCTTAACTACGGAATGGATGTACATCGTTGTGCGTACTTTGCATCTATCACAGTTGATTGGAACCTTGGGTCATAGCCAGGCCATACGCAAATGGCTTAATCTTTACGAAAATGCAGTTTTGCATAAAAAATTGAAGCCTTTCTAATAGAGGCTTCTTTCGACAAGCAGAATCTTGAATGAGGAGCGGTAAAGGAATTGCATCGGCGATTTGGAGTTGATCTCCATTTGAACGCTCATTTATGCACCATATATGTAATATAAGAAGAAGCCTATGCTTTATATGACGACGGCGTAAAGGAAATGCATATACTTATTGTTTGGGGTGTGTAACCAAACGAAATATTCTACATATATATTTACAGAAAGCAGGATCCTTGGCATCATTCAACGCGATGGCGTAAGTAAATGCATAATCAGAAATTGCAGAATTGAAAATGCATAATCGGAAATTGCATAAAGTAGGGAGCCTTGGCATCATACGATGCGATGGCGAATGGTAAATTACACAAGCCTTGGCGATATAAGATATGACGGCCATATCCAGACGATATACACCAAGTTCGATATCCAACGATAGTGATAAGGCGAACGAGTGAATACTGAAGTGTTCTAAAGTGCTCAACTAGAAACTAGAGTGAGATACCATTTTTAAAAATGCATATATTACGTATTCAAACATATATATCCGACAATAGTTACGAGGCGAGCGGTTGAACACTGAAGTGTCCTAAAGGGCTCAACCCAGAACTAGGGCCAGATACTACTTCAGAAAGTATATGCTACATACAAACAAGCAAATACTTGAGAGAGATGAATCAACAAAGGGAACTTACTTCAAATTGTGGAGGAAACGGCTCCGGAAGGCTTCAACTGCTTTGAAGACTTTGATCCTCCTTTGGAATGGTCAAACTAGGTCAGATGAGGTCAACCTAGTTGAGAAAGACGTAGAGCAGGTCAAGCTGCTTAATCCAAGTGGCTTGAACCAAACTGGGTTCAATCCCAATCAACTGGGTTCAGCAGGTTCGATCTTAGCCCAAGCAGGCTAAGTCTGGGTTCAGAAAATGAAACCAGAATCTGAGACCAAAAAGGACCTTGACTTTGACTTCAAGCCAAACCGGGTTCAAGTCAAGTCAAGTGGGTTTAGACCAGGTCAAGTAGGCTAAGACCAGATCAGACAGGGTCAAACCAGGTTAGGCAGGCTCAGGTGGGCTAGGCTAGGTGGGGGAGGTTTAGGAGAGAGAAGAGGATAGAGAAGAGGAGAGAGGGATTGACAATTTTTCAAGGAGGGGGGCTCCTCTATTTATAGGCCAAGGAAGGCAAAGTTTCCTTGGCTTTCTAAAGGATAAGCTTTATCCTTTAAAAGGATAAGGTTTAGCCTATTTACTAAACCACCCCTTGCTTTAAAATAAAGACAAGAGGTTCCCTTGGGTGTGGGGCCCACATGGAAATTCTATGAGATATTTTTGTGGGTCACACCAGATATTTTTTGAGGAATATTTTTGTGGGTCCCATCAACATTTTCGTGGGTCCCACAAAAATTTTGGGTTTTCGGCGATTTTTTTTTCGAAAAATTCTCAGTACGCCATTCTCTTCGTATTGATGTAACTAAGAAAGTTGGCTCATGAAAATCTCTTGATTTTGTTTAGGTAGAAAGTTATGACTTTCAGAGTGTTTGAGCATATATTCGTAAAGCAACGAATATCCTAAGTATATCTGGTTCATGGAAATTGATTCATTTTGCATTTCGAGTATAAATGTTAGTTTCACCGGTAAATACTTCATGAATTTTATTCAGAAATTATACTGAAAAATTGTGGGTCTTACATATTCTATTCTGAAACTCTGAAACTCTACATTCATTTCTCAAAGTCATACATCAATATTTAACAACATTTTATATGCAGTAATGAAATAATTATTTCCATACAGGATACATTCATAATTTAAATTATGTTATAAATCAAGAAACATGTAACATGTATCATCATATTGAACATCAAGGTTATGAATTCCTAATCATGCTAAACAGTTGTTCTATCCAAAATAAAATAAAACTAGTATACTTAAAATACATGGAATCATATTGTAGGATGCCTAAACTAACCAACATATATTTTATTTAACTAAGGAAAAATTTGCAAATGTTAACTTACCTGAAACGCCTAACTTCAAAATCTAAGAAATAACCTCAGTATTCTCGCAAGTTCTAATCTGAAATAGACAATAATTTTGTAGCACCATTTAAAGTTTCGTCTTTGTGAAAATTTATGAAAATACCTTTAGGTTGTAATGCCAAACTCTGACTCTGTTTTCTCAGACTTTGGCATCATATCCTCTGCTAATGGATCCTCCTCAAAGAGAAGAATCCAAGAATCCAAAAATCACTTTAATCCAATATTGGGGTGAAAAGTTACTTGACTGGATCCTGGATCCGGTGCGATCAATCCAAACCTTTTCGTAATAACTTTAGCATATATGTAGCGTCAATGATGAAAAGGACTTGGATTTGAACTAAACTCAACTAGTTCTAATTAGTTTTTATATATACAAGATCTAATCTGGGTTTGAATCCAATTTGGATCCAAACCCGAATCTGACTTGTATTGGGAAAATCAAGGTCTTCACCTTTTCGATTTTTACCCTGTCTCATATACATGTCCATATCCACTTGCATACATGTATATATATACTTATATTCTCATATATATATATATATATATATATATATATATATATATATATATATATATATATATAATTCTCTTCTTCTACTTTTTATAACACATGGCCGACCCGTTCTAGACCGAGTCGGTCTGTCCCGACTCGGTCTGGACCAAGACGGTTTAACCCAAATGTTGGCCCGACTCGATATGGACTGAGTCAGTCTGCCAACAGCAAACCCGACTCGATATGGACCTCATCGGTCTGCCGAAAGCAAACCCGACTTGGTCTGTCCATACCGAGTCGGTCTGCCACAAATATAGATCTGGCTCAGTTTGTCCAGACTGATCCTATCTGCTAAAGAAGACAGACCAGACTCGGTTTGTCAAAATAAATCAAACCCGACTCGGTCTGTTCAGATCAAGTCGGTATGTCAAAACAAGTCAGGCCCAACTCAGTCTATCGTAATAAGTCACACCCGACTCTATCTGTCTTTTAAGATTTTTTTTTCTGGCTCGGTCTGTTCACGCCCAGACTGAGTCAACCCGATGCTTGGGGTCGAGATAAAGTTTTGGATTCTCTGTCTCCCCCTTCTCTGTTGTGTAGTTTCCTTCGGCAACCTCACGGTTGGCGGTGGTTGCTACATGCACCTCCCCCTGTCATGCACATGAATGTGGCAGCACCGCCGACAATCGTTGATTGCTAGCGGTTGTCCGCCCACTGTTCTATTTTTTTTTTTTAAATTGTAGGCCACCGGCAACTAGGTTGCCGGCAATAAGGGCAGAGGGGATGTACCCCTCTGCACCTCCCCAATAAGAACAGCAGGTGGCAGGGTTCATCCCATGTCCCTATCATTTTCTTTTTTCGTCGCCAGCAATCTACCGGCTGTAAGGACAGAGGGAAACCCCTCTAAGCCTCACCATCTTTTTGAGCGACAGGGACAAGGTCGCCTCACTGTCTCTGCGCCTCTGCAATCGCCAACAACCGCTCGATTGTCGGGTCCCTTTTTTCTGTTCAAAAGAATGGGAAAAAGGAAGGTGACTTACCTGACCGACATTGGCGCTCCTTGCCAACCCTGCTCTTTCTCCTCTCCTCCTCTTCCCTCCTTCTCTCAATCTCTCCCTTTCTCTCTGTGTGTCCCCTCTATCTTTCCCCTCTTTGCCAAAATCGACAGGTAGAAAAAGAGGGCACCCATGGCTTTTATAGCCATGGCACCCCCTTGCCTTATTGAGAGAGGTGTTTACCCCCTGCCTCTCCCCCACTTTCCATACGAGGGAGAGGGGGTAACCAGTCTCTACCGGCATTACATCGAAGTTCCAATTCAGGTTGAATTGGGTAACTGACACAGATCCAACCTATTGAAAGGCATAAGCCTGACCCAGCTAACAAGACACATGGGATCAGGTCCTGGTCCCAAGCATGTTACGACCCAGGCTCAGCCCGATGCTTTGACTGCTTCCAAGTTCAAAAGCCTAATAATCATGTGAACTTAGATCCTACTAAACAAACCATGTAGATCACATCACTGCAACGTGCGATCTAAAAAAAAGAGTAACTTCTACTAGGTGGTTATGAACAATTAGTAGAAGATATTTAGCCTTTTGATGCGTGACAACTGATTCCACAAATCAAGCCAGGAGGAGAATAAGACTTAGGCAATACAATATCTAAATGAGCGGAAAACAATATGGAACCCTCATTTTACTCCTACATTTGTATCATGTCTTGGCGTGGTTTTTGTTTGTTAGCTCCTGTCCTCTGTCATCTTTGTAAGGTAGATCCCTCAAAAGGGTTTATTAGGCTCCAATGGATACGTGCACTAAGAGTCAAACCCAAAAACAGTTAGAACGGCAGATTTTGTTCTTTTACTTTTAACGGGGATTCAATGTCATTGCGCATTTCTTGAGTTCTTTACCCTCTGCACATCCCTCACACCTTCAAAGGCCTGTTTGTTTCATACCATTTTCATGGGAAAGTGCCACACTGCAACTCCCTCCCCAGTTCCTACCCCGGAAGAAAGAAACACAAACGCTACACAGGAAAGTTTCACGCTGGACCAAGCAAGTCCCAGCACTTCTCGCTTTCTCATTTCATATGAAAACTTCACCATGTGAAAAGGGCATTTTCAAAGAAAAGCTGAGCTGGCAGAATTTTATAGAAGATCAAGCCCTTTTCTGTGGAAGGCATTCCCCCTCCATAGGAATGAAACAACCGGGCCATTCAGTATGGAGATCCATCCATGTCACAGCCTGTTTTCATCATGAAACATTTAAGCAGTCATAGCTACATCGTGTCTATTTCCCACGCACGCGTGCACACACACACACACACACACACACACACACACACACACACACACACACACACACAGATCATTCTGAGACATTTTCTTGCCCATCTCAAACTGGGAAAAAATAACATCAACTCTATATATACAACAAGCCTCAGAGGGCGACCGAATGTAAAACCCAAAGGGGTTTCCGATGAGAGGGGCCAGACGCCTGCCGGAAAGTGTGTTGGTTTCTGGGGAGGAAGCCTCCCTAAACACATCCCTCACATCACCTGTTTTCTAGGGCAGCCCTGAAAGAAGTTCTCAGGCACCCTTTTTCTCAAGACCTTTAAGCAGCTACAAGTGAGGGAAGGGCTTGGCTTTCATGACAAATCTACAACGGCCAAAAAAAATTAGATAAGATATCAGGTATCATCATCAACTGCCCCAACATAAGTGAGATCTGTCCTCCTCACTCTCACTGCCCCTCTGAGCCAACTACAGGCCTTTAAATTAGAGTTTTCCCCGCCTGCACCCACATTACCATTACTGGTTGCTGGCCAGGACCCAGTCCCATCCTCGAGCAATGTCCAGGGGTCAATCTCCATTTCAGAGTCTTGCGAAGGAGGAGGTAACTTTGGTTTCCCAGCAATACTGGAGCTCATAGACCGGGAAGCAGAAAACTGGTTCCTTTGATGGACTGTGTTTGCCGGCAGAATACCTGAAATTGGGGTGCTAGGTTGTAATGGAAGGCATGCAGCAGGTGACACAACTGGAGGCTGAGATGAAATACAAATAGGGAGAGACGATGGAAGCATCAGCATTGCAGCTTGGAGACGCAAGCGGACAGCTGGTGGCAATTGCATATTATCCAAATCAGCCTGTCAACATTCAGAGAAAACCATCCTGTCATTATATCAAAAGTGTATCGGACAAACCCATAGTCAAGGCAGTTGAACAAGAACCAGTATATAAAAGCCAAAATGGTTACCAGTGAGAATCTATGTTGCTATAACTAAAATGTTAATATGTGAACTGTGAAAACCGTATAAATTCATGTGTATTTGTAAAACCTCTTATAGTAAAAGTCATTATTCAAATCCATCAAGAAATATAAAGCCATGCAAAGTGTAAACCATGCGTATTTGTAAAACCTCTTAAACTAAAAGTGTAAACCATGGTCATTATTCAAATCCATCAAGAAATATAAAGCCAAGCAAAGTACCACATGAAGAGCAGAAACAACAAAATTGGACAGAGCACCGTCCTTAACCAACACATTTTGACTGCAACAATGAAGCATAGCCATTATGAACTCTTTTGGGATTAGTACTGAAACCAGGATGGGAGGCTAAGTGAGATCAAAGTGGCAGGTGTGAGAGTAACCAAAATTAATCCAGGAATATCTTGGGTTTTCATGCAAAATCACTCCATTTGCAGTACTTCAATCTTCGTTCTTTTGTATCTTCTTCTTGTGGATAAGGGCGCTAGTACAACAATAGTACTGTTATACTCATGGTCATGGTATTTAAACAAGGGCACCGGCGCAGAGAATATAATACAATCTATACATGGCACAATGCTGACCTTACATTGGCAAAAAGAAATGGTATGGAGGCTTTACCAAATACCAGCAGGATTGCTTTCACCCAGTAGTAAATAACATTGACATACAACATACATTTTCTTGACGTTGTAGCCATTAAAATTTAAGAGTTGCACATAAAGAGAACGTGTGAACTAAAATAGAGCATGGGCACTGGTGAACCTCCCTTTTAAGTCACTATCAAGTAGTACCGAATACGCGAATATGCTGTAATTTCAACAAAAAGATCAAAAAGGAATAAATTGGTAATGACGTTCAAAGCAAACCTGCATGCTTTCAGCCACTTCACGGTCAAATGCTGAAACATCACGTGGAGAGTTAGCAGTTGACATGGAGGCAGGCTTAGGCTTCAGCCAGCTTGGTTTGTAACTACTTAGCAATCCATGAAGCACACACAAAAAGCAGTCAAAAAGACTTCCCCCAGTGAGCGCCACAAATGTAGCCATTGATGGTTCTGGTGATGATTCTGACTCTCTCTTAAGCAAAAAAATCCTCTGCATGTTTGTGAAATAAAAATCTGCATCCTCGTGAACTACTCTGGCTCCTAACAGACGGAGTAGAACTGATGCAAGCATGTGCCTCATATTACGATTGGACGGTTCCCTACAAGTCCATGCTCAATTCAGTAACAGAAATATGAACAAAATAATGATACAGACAAACATGTCAAAAGTGGAGAAACATGAACAAGAGAAAATATGAGATTAGTAATAAGAAAAGAGTCCTGCTCTAAGAACCTTCATTCTACTGTATTGTGAAGTGCAAATCCATAAAATTTAGTACTATACAATCAAACGAAAGGAGTAAGAAGCAACAACTGAGGGCCATATAAATTAATACAGGCGGTGCATTTTCAAGCTCATTTAACACATGAACAATAATTTGCTTATGGCCTCTCTTGATGTGTGAAAGCGTGTGTGTGTGTACAACGTATTACTCAAACCAACCCTCAAAGTTCAAATGAAAAAGGTCATTATGCTTTTTAATATTAGAAACATTAAGACAACGTATATTAGTGAGGCATTAGAGAGAGAGAGATGCAAAAAATGTCCTTTTTGCTCACTAACCCCACATTAAACATGGGAGTGGCTGTTTGAGATTATACACATAAAATCAAGGTGATTACTTGTAACTTCGGAAGCAAAGCCGTGTCTTTGAAAATACATCAAATGCCAGGCACCTTTTCCTAAATTGTTCATGAAGTTTTTTTTTCTGTTTCTCGATAAAGGAAGAACACAACTTTTTCCCCTTTAAAATAGGTCTCTCTCTCATTCCCAAGGACCATGCATGCAACTCCCTGTAATTAAGTGCCAAATGAGTGAGGCGATATCTCCAAGAGCAAGCATGAAAGCACGCACATACACAAAAGGCACTAATGGGCAAGATTGCAACAAACCACAAAAATGGTAAAACACACAAAATAAGGTGAAAAAATATATTTCACTCACATAAGGCTTCACAAGAAGCTTAAAGAATACATGAGGCCAAGCCCCTTATTTATACACACTAAAGGACCCAAGGAGTCCATATATTTCACTCCCATAGAGTCGTTGGAGCCCCTCCAACGGTCATATTTATGACCGTTGAAGGGGTCCAACGACTCTTTGTGGACCTCTCTCAACCAATAAAGAAAGAAAAGAAAAAAGGTAAAAAGGAAAAAAAGAAAAGAGAAAAAGAGCATATCTTTTAAGATATGTGTTTACAATGTGAAAAGACTAATTTGCCCCTATTGGGTATTACAAAAGAAATATAGTAGATAGACACATAGACATATATATATATATATATATATATATATATATATATGTATAACATATTTTAACACTCCCCCCTCAAACACATAGTGAGATCACCGAGAGTTTGCTAAGGAGAAAGTAGAAACGAGGCGATGGCAAAGCTTTGGTGAAAAAGTCCGACAACTGATACTCGGTAGGAACATATGTCAGGTGAATGGTGTCCCGTAAGAACTCATCACGAACATAATGACAGTCCATCTCAATGTGCTTTGTTCGTTCATGAAAGGTGTGATTTTTGGCAATGTAGATAGAACTCTTGTTGTCGCAGCACAGCTTCGAAGGAATTGAGAATGAGACGCCCATATCTTTAAGCAAGCTTCTTAACCATACAATCTCAGTGGTGGTAGTGGTCATCGCACGATACTCTGCTTCAGTAGAAGAGAGAAACTTTATGTTGTTTCTTACACCTCCATGAAATAAGTGACTCTCCAAGAAACACACAATAACCTGTGTTAGAAATATGATCATCGGGGTTACCCTCCCAATCAGAGTCAGTATAAGCAAGTAAAGTAAGAGGTGAAGAAGAGGGTAAGAATAATCCTTTAGTTATGGTGTTTTTCAAATATCTAATAATCCTCATGACTGCGGCCATGTGAATGATAGAAAGAGCAGTCTGAAATGGGTTTGCACTATGAACCGCATGAGAAATATAGAGCCTGGTGATAGATAAATATGTTAGTGACCCAATCAACTAACGATAAGGTGTGGGATCTGCTAAAGGAGTGTCATCACTGGCTCTCATCTTGGCGTTGATCACTTCTGGAGTCTCTACCTTCTTGTCATCTGTCAGCCCAGACCGGGCAATAATGTCGGAAGCAAGCTTCATCTGAGAGAGTATGCAACTTCAATTCCTAAAAAATACCTTAGAAAATCAAGGTCAGACAAATCAAAATTTTCTTTGAGAATATTTTTAATAAGGTCAACATATCGCAACAAAATTGTTATGTACTCATTAGAAGTTTTAACAAACAAAGCAGTATAAGTATAACACGAGAAAAAACCATTATCGAGAACTACTTTGCTAAAAAGATCATACCAAGCTTTTGGTGCTTGTTTAAGACCATATAAGGCTTTATTTAACTTTAGAATATTTTCTTTACCAATTTCAAGACCTGGCGGAGGATCCATAAGAACTTCTTCACATAGAGTTTCATTTAAAAACGCATTTTTAACATCAAGTTGATATATCGGCCATTGCTTAATGGAGGCTAAGGCAATTAATGTTCGCACACTAGGCATTCTAGCTACTGAAGCAAAGGTTTCTTCATAATCAATCACATATTCTTAGGCGTAGCCTTTTGCAACCAAACGAGCTTTGTATCTTTCTAGATATCCATCACATTTGGTTTTGACTTTATATACCCATCTACACCCAATTACTTTTTTTCTTAATGGTTGACGAATAATGCTCCAAGTTTGGGCTTTGTTAAGATCCTCTAATTCAATTTTCATAGCTTCAATCCAATGTGGATGATTTTTATCTTCTTTAAATGAAGTAGGCTCATGATACGAATGTATTAACATGAGACAAGTCCTATAATTAGGTGAAAAAGATTCATAAGACAAATTTTTGTGGTGGCCTACTATTACGAGAAGATCTCCTAGGTGGATCAATAGGTTCTTCTAAAGAGAAGTCTTGAGAATATCTCTCAAGAGCAGGTTGATGTTCATTTTCCAACCGCCGAGTATATACATTTATATCATTAAGGTTCTCATTTTGAGAAACATTACCATGTTGTGGTATATCATTATGACGTAAAATGCCATCACAAGTATGATCGCAAATAATTGCATCAGAGGACTCAATTCTAGGAGCTAAGTCAATGTCTTCTCCAGATGGGTGGATATCAAAACCATTTTGTTCTTCAAGAAAGTTTACATTTCTTGACACATAGAGTTTATTGTTTCGAATATCATAGCATCCATAGCCTTTTTTATTTTCACCATAGCCAATGAACACACATTCAAGAGCTTTGGGTGATAATTTATCTTGTCCTTGAACATGCACAAAGCATTTACATCCAAATATTCTTAGTCTATTAAAATCTGAAGTAATTTTAAAAAAAAATTCAAAAGGTGATACATTTTTTAAAGAAAAAGAGGGTATACGATTGATAAGATATGTTGCGGTATCGGTCCAAAAGTTTTTAGGAACATTTTTAGAGACAAGAAGTGTTCTTGTAATTTCAATTAAATGTTTATGTTTCCTTTCCGCAAGGCCATTTTGTTGCAGAGATTTAGGACAAGATCGTTGGTGCAAAATTTCATTTATTTTGAAATAATTTTGAAAATCTTTAGACATGTACACACCTCCAGAATCGAATATAAATATAGTTATATTGTTTTGAAATTGATTTTGAATAATAACATGGAATTCTTTAAAATTAGTGAAGACATCCAATTTGTTTTTAATAATGTATGCCCATGTATATCTAGTAAAGTCATCAATAAAAGTAACATAGTAGGAATATCCCTCTTTGAACATAACGGGTGTCGGCCCCCATACATCAGAATGCACAAATTCAAAAGGTCTTTTTGACACAAAATAACTATGCGAATACGAAAGCAAATGAATCTTTCCAAGAATACAATCATTGCATGTAAATGTATTTGTATTACAAAATTTTTCCAAAAAAAAAAAAGAGATACAACTTGAAAATACTAGGATGTCCAAGTCTCTTATCTCAAGTCTCAATATCTTTGGATTGAACATGATTACAAAATGGTTTGGATGGTAAAGACAAAAAATCCATATAATAAAGATCCCCTCTTCTATGGCCTTGCCCAATCCGCTTCCTGGACCAGAGATCCTGCACATCGCAATGGGTAGATGAAAAAGTGACATCACATTCAAAATCGGTAATTTGAGAAACGAAAAAAAAAATTTAAATTAAGTTTTGGAATAATTCGGATTTTGGGAACAAAAAAATCTTTGTTTTGGTCATAAGTTTTCTCAAGATTTTCAATGCCTTCAACATCCAAGGATGTTCCATCGGCGGTGAAAATATATGATTTGAATTTATTGAGACTTGGTTTTGACAAAAGTGATGCATTTAGAGTCATATGAAAGTGAAAGTTTTCCTTTACGATGAAAGCTTTTCTTCACGCTGCACCTGCGATGAGAAAGAGAAGAGAGAGAGAGAGGGAGAGAGAGCAGTTACGGCTGTCACGATTTCAGTAATGAAATCGTGACCTAAACTTAGATATTTAAGTTACATTACAGTATGGGTTCGGGTCTGGTGTATCCAGACCCGATAAATGAAAAACAAAAGTTACATGGTTACGTTACATGTTACATGGATTGGGTACATGGATCGGGTCAGATCCTATGTACCTTTTTCACCCCCCCTCAAGTTGATTATGGTTTTGAACCATGAACAACTTGCTTTTAAGCATCCAAAAGCGGTCCTTGGTTAACCCTTTGGTAAATATGTCTGCAACCTGTCTTTCAGTGCTGACAAACTCAGGCTCAATCTCTTTTTCTTCAACCTTCTGTCTCACAAAGTGTTGGTCGATCTCAATGTGCTTGGCACGACTGTGATGTACGGGATTGAAAGACATGTTGATTGCACTTTGATTGTCACAGAGCAAGGTAGTGTGGGAGATCTTTTCTCCTACTTCAGTAAGAAGATGCCTGATCCATGTGACTTCGGCAGTGGCAGCAGCCATGGATCTATATTCAGCCTCAGTGCTTGATCTAGCGATAGCTTTTTGTTTTCTACTGCTCCAAGAGACTAAATTTCTTCCAATGAAGGCACAATATCCTGATGTAGATCTTCGTTCGTCAGGATCCCCTGCCCAGTCTGCATCACAATATACAGTAATTTGGTGCTCGTCTTGGCCATATGACTGTGGTAAATATATCAATCCATCTCCAATAGTGCCTTTCAGATATCGAAGGATCCTCTTGACTGCTTCCATATGTCCAGTACGTGGCGCATGCATAAATTGAGACACTTGATTGACTGAATAAACAATATCAGGTCTAGTGAATGTGAGATATTGTAACATTCCTATTATGCTACGATACCTGGTGGGGTCATCACACAGATCTCCATCATGAGCGCTAAGTTTTTGGTGAAGTACACTCGGAGTTCCTAGAGGTTTGCAGTCTTTCATGCCTGCCTTGCTGAGAACGTCAACGGTGTACTTGTGTTGAGTGAGTGTCAAGCCATGAGCCTGGTTATCAACTTCTACACCAAGAAAATAGCGTAGAATTCCAAGATCTTTCATTTTGAACCTTTGACCTAATAAGTCTTTTATTTCTTGGATGTAGTCCGCAGAGTTTCCTGTGATGATAATATCATCGACATAAATTAATAATAGAGTGGTCACAAGCGGGCTTTTAAAAATAAATAATGAGTGGTCCAGCATGGAACGTGAAAATCCATGTTTCTGAATCTCCAACGAGAAGCTATCAAACCAAGAGCGAGATGCTTGCTTCAGGCCGTAGATGGCTCTTTTTAGCTTGCATACATGGGTTTTACAATTTTGTTCTTGATATCCAGGGGGTTGTTCCATGTATACTTCTTCCTTCAAATTCCCATGTAAGAATGCATTTTTTACATCAAGCTGACTCAAATTCCATCCATGTTCAACAGCCAGGGAGATGATGATTCGAATTGTTCTCATTCTTACAACCAGACTAAAAGTCTCATCATAGTCTTGCCCAGCTTCTTGAGTGAATCCTTTTGCTACAAGCCTTGCCTTATATCGTTCAATTGTTCCATCTGGCTTGTACTTGATTTTGTAGACCCATTTGCATCCGACAACATTTTTATCAGGTGGTCTGGGAACAACTTCCCATGTTCCACATTCATGCAAGGCTTGCATTTCATCATTCATGGCTTCTACCCATTTCATAGAAGCGGCTGCCTGATAATACATGATGGGCTCTTCGTCCTTATTGATGGCAGTTAAAAACAGTTGAAGATCCAAGGAGAAGTTGTTATAACTGACCCACCTGTCAATAGGATGTCATATGCGGTTTGATTTTCTGGCTGCAAGAGTATGAGAAGGCACAGGATTGGCGACTGAGACATGATCTGAATGGCTTGATATTGTCGGCCTCTGTCTAGAATAGACAATACCTTTGTATTTGCCCGGTATTTGTATTTCTTCTGCATTCTGTGACTCCGACGTCCCAGTGTTCTCAAACACCTCTCCTTCTTGTTGCACACAATCTGAGGAACATGCTTCATTGGAACCAGCAAAAAGTTCTGAGCTCAGCCAAGGATAATAAATTTCAGTTGGCATATTCGTTGTGTCAGCTCTGTGATCAAAATTTTGTTCATCAAAGACAACGTTTCTTGAGGTTCTGATGCGTTTGTTGGTGGGATCATAACACCTATATCCTTTGTAGTCATCTGCATATCCCACAAATCTGCACTTTTGGGCCTTGTCTTGAAACTTGTTTCTCAGGGACGGATCGATATGTACATAGCAGACACAACCAAAAACACGCAGATCATAATAACTAGGATGAGTTCCAAAAAGGCAGTGATAAGGAGACTTATTTTCCAGAACAACCATAGGCAGTCTATTTATCACATGCACGGCAGAATGAAAAGCTTTTGTCCATAAGTTGATGGGAAGATTGCTGTCATGGAGCATACTCATGGCACTTTCAACGATATGCCTGTGTTTTCGTTCAGCAATTCCATTTTGTTGAGGGGTGTGAGGACAGGACACCCTTCTTCCTATACCGTTATTTTGAAGAAAAGAAATAAAATCACGGGATGAGAATTCCCCACCTCCATCACATTGGAAAAATTGAACGGACTCAGAAAATTGATTTTTGACAAGGGAAAGAAAATTTTGAAACAAAGAGAAGACTTCCGACTTATTTTTTATGAAATATATCCAAGTGTATCGAGAATAGTTATCGACAAATATTAGATAGTATTTGCTTCCAGATCCAGAGGCAATTGGAGCGGGTCCCCATACATCAGAACAGATTATCTCAAAAGGTTTTGAAGCTCTCTTATTAATGGAATGAAAAGGCAATACATGACTCTTGCAGGAAAGACAACTGGAACATTTGTGACTTTTCTCATCCCTATTGAGACTTTCTTTTGGAATGAGATTATTAGATACAAGTTTCTCAATAAAATGACTCCCACAATGTGCTAACCGACTATGCCATAAGAATGGCTTATTACATTCAGAAATACTAAAAACATTAGCAAAAGAGGATGAACACGACTTTAATGAGGGCTTTGAATTCAGGTGAACTGGACGAACAGCATGACAAGGAGCTTCTTCAAAGACATACATATTGCCTCGTCTCTTTCCTTCAGCGAATGTTTCCCTCGTGCGTAGGTCCTTGACCTGCACAGAGAAGGGAGTGAATTCAACTGAAGCATTATTATCATCAATAAGTTTGGAAACAGAGACAATATTTTTCTTAATGTCAGGAGCATGAAGAACGTTTGAAAGAGTAAGAGTGGAATATGACATAGGAATGACAGTTTTTCCGACATGAGAAACAGGATGGTGGGATCCATCTCCAGTGACAATCTTACTTTTTCCAAAATAAGGAATGGGATTAGAAATCTTACCTGCATCACCTGTCACATGAGTCGCTGCTCCTGAGTCGACAAACCAAGTACCTTCATCACTCTGCTTCAATTTCAACTCTGACAAGGCAGATATTAGCAGATCTTTAATCTCTACACTATTTGATAACTTCCTTTTGTTTTCTATTTGTGGACCCTTTCCTTTATTCTCTGGATTATGCCAACAATTCGCCTTGATATGCCCCTTTTTGTTACAAAGAAAGCAAGTAGGAATGGTTCTTGATCCCTGCGCATGAGCTGACGTATTTGGAGTGGGAAGCAGACCACGCCCTCCGTGTCCACTGCGCCCTTGTCCTCCTCGTCCTCGTCCTCTACCATAAGTTACTCCTGTGGCAAAAACTTCTTGGGAATTTGTGTGAATGTGAGATTCCTCAGAGAACCCTTTCAGAGTCATCTCATACTGAATCAATTTTGCTCGCAACTCATCAAAGGTAGGAAGGGCAGGGAGACACAATAGTGAAGTGACGATCATATTGTAGTCGGATCCCAATCCACTCACCGCGCATCCTATAACTGCAAGTTGGTCTGTGATAGTCTTCATCTTGTTTAGATATTCCATGATGGTCATGGAATCTTTTCTCAGCATTTGAAATTCCCTCTTGAGAAAAACCATTCGTGCCTGTGAAACTTGTGAATATGTTTGAACCAATTTTTCCCAAAGTTGCAAAGCAGTACAATTGTCGGGAATTGCAACAAGGACCTCTTGGGACAAGGTGGAAGTGATATATGCAACCACCGACTGATCTTTCCTTTCCCAGTTGAGGTACTCTACATTCTTGACATACACAATTGAACTTACTCCTTTGTCATCTTTTTCTTCTCTCGTAACAAATTCGAGTGGAGCGAGAGTGGTTCCATCAAGGTGACCTAAGAGACCTTGACTCCTTATAAAAGGAATGATTTATCTCTTCCAAATCAAGAAGTTTGAGGTAGTTAACTTTTCAGAAACGAGTTGAGTGAGAAAACTTGAAGAAAGATTGGATGAAGAGGAATGAAGATCCATGAAGAAGAGTTTTAACAAGAAAAAGAACCCCTTTTTGTGTTACCAGAGTACCCACAGAATGCTCAGTCTGCAGCCAGAAAGATTTGCCTTTTTTTTTTTACGACGACTGAGAAACTCGAAAATTGGTGACCAGAGGCTGTCAAAAGAAATGCAGACTGTATTCCAAGACTGAGTTTTTTTTTTTTGTAAGGTCGGATATTTAAGCAATGAAAAGAAATTCAGACTGTAATTTTAACGTGGAAGCAATGAGGAACGAAAGAAAAAGAAGAGAAACAAAATCCAGACTGTATTTTCAATGTGAATCCCACTGGTAACAGTCAAAAGGAATGTAATACGAGAAAGGGGTTCTGAGAGTCGACTCAAAAGAAGTTATCACACAAACAGCAGGCTGGACATCAAAGGGATTTAGAATCCCAGATTTGATGTCGCAGATCTGTGCCGAAAGCACGATCAGACTGCGGATCCAGCCCAGTAGAAGAAGAAAAGACTGAAGAGATTTCACGTGATTCCCTTACGTGAACAGCTTAGGGATTCACGTGAGGTGTGAATCCACTAAACAGGAGAAGAAAAGACTGAAGAGAAACAGAAAAAAAAGGAAAAAAAACGAGAGATAGAAAGGGAAAACGATAGATAGAAATTGGGGATGGAGGTAGAGAAAAAAATCTGAAGAAGAAAGGAAGATGGGAGATGAACGACCTCAAACCTTTGATCTGTCGCACCTTTGGAATCCCCTTCGACCCCTAGATGGATCTAATGCTCTGATACCATGAAAGTTTTCCTTTACGATGAAAGCTTTTCTTCACGCTGCACTTGCGATGAGAAAGAGAAGAGAGAGAGAGAGAGAGGGAGAGAGAGCTGTCACGATTTCAGTAATGAAATCGTGACCTAAACTTAGATATTTAAGTTACATTACAGTATGGGTCCGGGTCTGGTGTATCCAGACCCGATAAATGAAAAACAAAAGTTACATGGTTACGTTACATGTTACATGGATTGGGTACATGGATCGGGTCAGATCCTATGTACCTTTTTCAGAAAGGAGGCACCCGATTCAAGAATCCAAGAGGTCATACCTAGAAAAGAGGGGATGGCGACACCGAAAGTGGAGGGTGGGGAGGAGGATGTAGAGGAATTGATCTTTATAAATTGTTGAAGAGTTTCGGTAAGATGAGTGATGGACTCATTTATGTCTTCATCCTTCTTTGAATCTTCATTTGTGTTTGGAGGAATTTCACCAACGGAAGCCCCATTCTTCTTGAATTTGGGGCAATCCAGACGAATATGGCCCAGTTCATTATAATTATGACATAATTTTTCTTCCTCCACCATCATTATTCTTCCAAAGATGGGGTGGTTTATATGATCTTACATTGTTGCCGGGTCTAGACACGGCATGAACTTCATCAACATCTCTTTTAAAGGCCAAACGAGTTTTCTTCTTGACATAAGTCGACCAAAATGTCACTTAGAGGAGTAGAAGACCTATGAAGAAGGGATCCTCTAAGTTGTTCAAATTCGGGATGAAGTCCATGAATAAATTGGAAAAACCTCTATTTTTCCATTTGTTCTTGCCTCATGGCAATAGCACTACCTTCCCATTGAGGTTCGAGAAGAACAAGTTCATCCCATAAAGAAGATAAGGCACTATAATAATCCCTAATACTCATATCACCTTACTTGGTAGCTCTTACCTTTTCTTGTAGAAATGCCTAGCAAGGTCTCTTTGAGTGTACATGCCTTTCATAAAGAACCAAGCTTCATTAGCCTTCTTGAACTTTGCAAGATTTGCATAAATCTTTAATTCGACATTATTTATGAACCATGCTAGAATTTTAGCATGCTCACTTTCCCAATCTTCCATTTTTAAAGAGAAGTCAATAATAGCCTTCTCTTTTTCCTCTTCGTTTAATGTTTTTTCCTCATTTCCTTCAAACTTAGTTAACTTCAATTGTGGTTCTGGAATGGTTCCACACATAACCCCAAAGTTTTTTACCTTTGAGGTTATTTTCCATAGCGGCCGCCCACATTTGGTAATTGGTCCCATCCAATTTGAACGAGAAGTCGATTTTTGCATCCTTGTTGGCCATTTATAGAAAAAGAGTTTGAAAGCAAGAAATATGAGTGATATTACTTGTCAAGAGAGGATCTGATGAAGCTTTCTCAACCTTGCTATGATACCATGTAATGAAGTGTCAAATGAGTGAGGCGATATCTCCAAGAGCAAGCACGAAAGCACGCACATACACAAGAAGCCACTAATGGGCAAGATTGCAACAAACCACAAAAGTGGTAAAACACACAAAATAAGGTGAAAAAATATATTCCACTCACATAAGGCTTCACAAGAAGCTTAAAGAATACATGGGGCCAAGCCCCTTATTTATACACACTAAGGGACCCAAGGAGAGGCGCCCATAGAGTCGTTGGAGCCCCTCCAACGGTCATATTTATGACCGTTGGAGGGGTCCAACGACTCTTTGTGGACCCCTCTCAACCAATAAAAAAAGAAAAGAAAAAGGAAAAAAAAGAAAAGAGAAAAAGGGCATATCTTTTAGGATATGCATGTACAATGTGAAAAGACTAATTTACCCCTATTTTTGGGTATTACAAAAGAAATATATATATTTATATATGTAGATAGACACAGACATATATATGTAATATATATATATGTGTATGTGTCGTAATCTATATATATAGATATATATATGTATAACATATTTTAACACTCCCATAATCCAAATGAATAAACTACATGGCACTAAAATCAAATCAAATTAAATGTGCACCCCATCCTGTGTACATTTCTATTCTAATAAGTGTCACCGACTCACCATACACATGATTATCTATCCCATGCTAATCTTTCCATCATCCACATTCATTTATTGGAGGAAGCTTCCAAACCATATTTGTAAAATTGGTTATCCATAAAACATATAGAAAAAGTTCCCCAAAAAAGAGAAACATATCCTGGGTCTCCCCAAAGCACACTCATCATATCATTATGAATATCCCAGTCAAGAAATGATTGCACCTTACTGACTCTTTCCCTAGAACCAATTATAAGTTCCACTATATGTATTTTGTTACAAACTGGTAATAGAACACCTTTCAAGTTATAGGAATTGGAAGACAACGAACCCTAAGGACTCTTCAGAAGCTTCAGTGCTTCCTCTACATCAAGTGATTTGATAACAAAAGAGCTCTCCAGCCATTCCCATTAGACATTCCTACCAGCATGGCCTTTGTGTGTGCATGTGTGCATATGGAGAGAAGGGAGATAGACCTTGAAAAAAAAAATTCTCGCAAGAGTTTTCATAAAGAGAATTAAAAAGGACTTTCTAGAAAACCACCCCAAAGCCTAAGAAAAAGGAAAACAAAACTATATTAGAAAACCACAAAAAAACTAAAAAAAGAAACGAGTTAATGTTTTTATTCTATAATTTTCAAAATCCTAAAAAATTGGGTATTATAAAAAAAAAATACAGTTAAGATACCTTTTTTAATGTATTACTGGCATGATACAATCATTTAGATTTTTTCCAAATCATCACATTATTTCAGAGATTTTATTGTTTTTGAAAGGAATCCTTTAAAATTCAATAAATTGAATGAAATATGTAGAGAGAGAGAGAGAGCTTAACATGAATTGGACTTGATGCAGCTATGCATGAAAACTACCCCAAAACCAGATACGGTATTCAAGACTTAGAACATCCAAGTGGGAAATAGAACATGCTACACATATCCTAATTGTTATATCTAGTCTTTGACAATCTAATCTACCCAAATGCAAGGGATATGTGATAAAAATATCTTGCTTAAACACAAAAACAGACACATCAATGTTATAAATGTGGAATCATATCATACACTACAATACATCACAATTTCGTGTATACAAGATTACTACACACTCCACACATTTGGAAAATGGGTTATAATGCACTGTATTGGCTTGTATTAGTCGACACAAGCCCGTACTATACTATATCACATGACATAACCTGTATGGCAAGACAAAACTTACCAGCACAGAGATGTTATAGTTTTTTTCTTTTTTGCCATTTTTTGCTATACCCAAAACAAGAGAGGAGATTTTATCAACATCACAAAGGTAGAGCCTTCTTGTAATTTTCCCTAATGCAAACCTTAGAGACCTTATTGATGCAAAAAGCAGCTAGATCCATATGTATTGAAGAGGTGAAAACCATAAGGATGGTTAAAAGAAGGTTTCTATAAAACTAACGATTTGTTATCAAAATTGAGTTATAGAAACCCATCTTAGGATCATTGTGTTCTCGTATATATGAACAATCAGTTAATTTTCCAATGTAAATATTGATAGAATAAGTCACATGGAAAACAACCGAATTAAAACACCATTTAACTAGTACACGGAAGAATGTGACCCTGTGCTCTTAGATTCATCACAATGTCTTGATATTATTGTGAAACTCATAAAGAAAAAAAAAATACAGGATGTTATAGTGTTGAAGCTGGAGATAGTATAAAAAACGGTAGAGCTAGTGGTAATGATGCCATCATGTTCTCCATTAAATTCGTTCAAGATGAGAGATTAGAAAAAGATGTTTGAGAACAATGGAGGATCCAATCCAAGTTCTAAAAGTGCAAAAAAATATTCATTTTAAGTGAAGCAAAGCCAGCATTACACTAGCAGTCACCTAGTACTATATACAAGATGAAGAAAAAACCAGAGAAGAAAGATAACAAGCAATTGTAAGTAAAAGAATCTAGCCTAGAAACTTGATACATATGTAAGGCAGGAAAAAACAACCATGTGGTTTGGTTACTTTGGCTCAAATAACCAAGGTTAGAGACCCAGCATAGATTTGAATAAACAATCCCAAGCTAAGAAATCTTAGGTAGTGCAGCCCCTAAAATAGATGTATACAATTCAGAAACATGTCTTAACATGCCCCCAGAAATGAAATTCATGAACTGATTTGGGATGAATCTGAATTAAAGGAGATAATAGTTGCATGTACTAGACATCTCTGTGGCCATAAACAGATTTATCATTAACACAATAATGTTGTTACTTCACTACGAATGGTATGTCGGATCAACCAAAAACAAAAAAGGTAAAAGAAGCTGCATTCAACAGAACAAACAAAAAATACAAGTGTCCAGCATTCAATCATATCCCATGATTTCATGTTAACAAGAAAATATCCAAAAGGTGTAGAGATCAAGTAAATACTTGTCCGCATAAATGATTGGAAGTAGTCTCAAGAGGAACTGCATCCTCAAACGCATTGATGCCCGTAGTGAAGCTGCAGAGGATGGTGAAGCATCTACAGCCCCTGCTGAGCGCCTCCCCAGTCCAGGGCTACCTCCTCTCATACCTTTCCGTGCATTCCCTTTACTGCTACCACCTTCAGCACCACTAGTAGAGCCTGAAACCTGCTTTCCAGCACCTCGTGAGAGCAGAACAATTTGCTGCTCAATAGTATTCATCTGCTTGATCAAATCAATTGCAAATGAGTTGCGAAATTCAACAGAACTATGATCAAGACAAGGAAGCATCAGTTCTGCAAGAGCCTTCTCAGTTGCAAACTGTTGAGATGGATGGAAGCTTTCAAAATGAACTCCTTGGGAAGTCTGTTTTACATGCTTTTTCATGTCCATAGCTTCATCAACAACCTCCCCTTCTTCAAGAGAAGTAGCTTCCAGCTTTCTCTTATCACTGCCTGCTGCCTCACTACTGCAACTCAACCAACCCCATGGTTTCCAAAACTGCACTTTAGTTGATAACCCCTTATTCTCAGCAATAGATTTAAGGCGCTGCCTGATGGACTTGCGACCCAAAAGAACATCGTTGCCTCCTAAAAACCATTTTGCATTTATAAGCAGTGACTCCTCCAATGATTTGCCAAGTAAGTGAACTACTTCTGAAAAGAGGGGTGCCGCATCAGGCCTAACAAGCAATCTAGTCAAAACTATTTCTGTAAAATTATCTTCGTTCTCGGAACGAGAGCAATTATCTGCATTAGGAGAAAGATACCGGATCGCTTCAGCTAGTGACAAATTATGGGACTCAATCTTCTCGATGAGGACTTGTTCATTCAAAAGAAGTCTCAACTCAACCCACTGCCAGTGAAATTTTGCAGGTTGTAAAGTATCCAACACATGAACTAGCTGGTTCAGGAGCTTCACCTCATTTTCAGCATGCAACTTTGGTTCTCCATACCCACGAGACCAAGTACCACCATCCTGCAAATTTGCAATTTGTGGCATTTTGCAATCAAGAATTGCATTTAGGAACAGCCTTGCCCTAAGAGGAACAAATGCCATTCTTCTCAACTGTTTGTCCAAGTTCTGCAGTTCCAGCATCGCTGCAAACTCAGAATCACTTGTATCAGAAGATAAAAGTGCATAGAGAGAATGGGTATCTCGTAAACATGCATCACGAAGGGGCTGATGTCTTATAGCATCGCCTATGGCCAACGATAATGATTGATACAGTTGAATGTCTTCACGAGTTGCTATACTAGTATTAAGAATATAAGGCCTCCAAATTACCATTGCAAAAATCGAATAGGCAGGAGGAAAGACTAGGTTAAGTGGAAGCATACGTTGCATCCTTGAGAGAGCTAAAACAGATGATTCACCAAGAAATTCTGCAATCAGTCCATCCAAAACTGTTCGACAGTTACCAATCAGAAGCCTGAACCAGTGCAAACAAATTTCAATATTGTCCACCTTAAGAACACCCATTGAACGAGAAATCCCATTGGAGCCAGTTCTCACATTTTTTATAAACTGTATAACATCTAATCGCTCCTTTATTTTTATAGCTGACACCATCCTTTCCAAACTGGTAATACCATGAACTACAAGACCAATAAGCAGTGCAGATACAGCTGCTGCAGCCTTGGTAGGCCTTCCAAGAAATGATTTGGTTGAATTGTTTATTTCATTTGGCAAATTTGAATTGCTATCAGCAGTTTCAGAAGAGTGTTGAAATTGGCTGCGGGAAGCCTTTCCTGCCAAAAGTTCTGCAATAGTAACAGATGCTTCTGTAGCTAGGGCTGACTCAAATACACGGGTGTGCCGCTCACCCAAAGCATCCTTCAAGAGGCAGAGGCAGCTAATATGAACCTGTATGACACGCCGAACACAGTTTAGTGAGAAGAAGCTCATTGCTGAACCAGAAGCAGGGTTGTTACTGTTAGTTGCTTCCAGTATATTAACTGCAGCAAGCCCCACACTACCAACCAAGGCAGACACAGCAGCAGCCACCAGAGCAGGGTCCCCTTCCTGAGTTGCACCACCATTCTGACGAATGCAGTCCATCAAACTTGAGACAATATGCTGAACTGTTTGATACACATCATCCCATCTTTCTAATGCAGAACCCCTTGCAGATCCAGGAGCAAGAAGCCGCCTTTCTTTTCCATAAATATAGTTCACAACTTCTCCAATATGTCTTTGAACTATTTCTTTCATACCTGGGCTCACCCTTGATAGCCTTCCACTAACCTTTTGACGAAAATAATCATCAAAATCCTCCACACCTGCTGGCATCCCAACAACTGCAAACCCAAGGTCAGCACTATCAACTGATCGACCAGATTCAAGTTCACTGAGGAGTCGCTGGTCACATGTTACTTTGAAATTATTTTCCCACTTTGAGACAATGGCGAGAGAACCATATTTCTTCAAGAGATTTCGTGCATAAACAAAAGAAGCTGAGCTGGAAATCCTCCCACTAGAAGGCATAGACGTCATAGCCCGTCGCATTGCAACACTAAGCGCCTCTGGAAGTAGATCAGCAGCTACGAGTACATTCTCATACCTGAAACGAACTCTGTTAGGAGAACAAGAGAAATCATTGTGGCAGACTGATTGCAAAGAGCCAAAAGGCCTAGTCAAGATCATGTGGGGTACAAGCAACAAAAAAGTTTGCAAGTCATAGCATCATAAACCAGATTCCTAGCTGCACATGTCACATTCATGAATGTGCGGATGCAGGTATGGATGTGGGGTGCAAAGGGCGGAAGACGGAAATTTCAAAAAACTTGGGTGCAGGGTGTGGATATATACAAATATATATAAAATAATATATATATATATACATACATACATACATACATATGTGTGTGTGTATGTGTGTACGTATATATGTATTTATTTATGTGATATAGATAAAGCTGGACTTGGTTAGGGTTAATGCAGTCCAGCTTCGAAAAGAAATGGACCCTATGTATGTACCCTATATATACAGTAGAGATTCCTAGCTACCCAATATTGTTAACTGCACCTGGAATCATGTCCAAGTGTCGCACACTCACCAACACAGGTGCATTACCCTTTTAGAAGTGTCAATGTTACATAGCGGCACATTGTTTTCATTTTTTGAACATAACAGCAAATTTATTGCATGAAGTGAAGTTGACATGCAGACAGCAGAAACAAGCATGGATATTTTCATACACAGGCAGGCATGTGTGGGTGCATACATGCACAAGTATGCACACATAAAGTCACCAATTACCTTTGAAGACATAACAGTAGAAATCCTTCTCCCACTTCACAAGAAGCACCCTTACTCTTAGGTAAAGTAGATGTGTTTCTCCCACCATAAACTGCTGAATTTGGACCAAATGAAGCTTTTGGAAGCAACCATAACAGCAACCTTACAATTGAAATCAAGTCAGAAGAAACATCTAACAAGTACACTATGTTAGATAACTCATCTTCACTGAGCTTCCACCGAAAAGCATTTTTATCATTGCTTGAAGAAGAAAATGACCCTGCACCAGAGTCAACTTTGGCAGCAATCTTTTCACCTCCATCAGTTAGCTCTCTGATTACAGCAGTTAACCAGCTTGTGATAGCCCATTTCTCTAGCAGGCGTAGCTGTTTCAAAGTTTTGCCTATTGTAACTGTATCATAAACATGATTTTTCAATGCCCCTTCCCTTGAGAGCTCACTTTCCATGACATTCCTGTGGTGTAGGCAGCTTATTTTATGATCACATACATGGCTGGAAGATGCACCCTGACTTCCCTCAATCCTGGCAGCTGCTAACTGGGCTAAACTTTGGGTTTTACGTACAATCTTTTGTCTTCCTCTAGAAGACTGTTTTATGGACTTGAGAGGCTGATCGATTTTGTTAGACTCTAATAACTTAGTTCCTTTCCGTACCCACCATGTCTCTTCATCATCTGATACATAGGATGAAAGTCCATGAACATGTGGATTCCTCTCCTCATTCAGTTTCTGCCTCTTCAACCTTCTACATTCATCACAGCCAGGTGTTCCTTCCCCCACATCATTTTTTGTGTGAAGTGAACCAAAAGCCCACTCATTATAACCCTCAGAATTAACAGCATGTGTACTTTGCGTCTTGTCCATGAATGTGATGCAGGAATCTGGGAGACGCAGTAAGACAGAAATAGCTTCTTTCAGCTCTGGAACTTTGGCCCTGATTTCAGTACGTCTGATGAATGAAGAGTTGAGCCTTGCTTGAGAATTTCCCCACTGATCAAAAGGTGTGGACATCACACCATCCCTTCCAGTAGTTGAATTGATTTTTTGCTGATGCTGAAACAGATTTATTGCAACATCACCTGAAGTTCTGCAATTCCTGGGTACTCCACTCATAAGCCCATGAAGCACAAGGTGACGCTCATTTGAGTAGATATTTACTGCTTCAGCAAGTATAGGCATTTCAGCAATCTTAGATTCTTTCAAGGCATAAATCAAGTAAGGTGCAGGCAGCTGCTTCAAGATTCTGGTGTGTCTTTTTTGATTGGCAGCATACACTGAAGTCAAATTTCTGTCCATGATTCCACTCACTATAAGCTGCCTTACATAAGCTTGGGGATAAAACATCCCACAACGGATGAGTTCCATGATGAGAACTTGGGTACGCTTAGTACCTTCACCCTTGCATATTTCATGCTGATCTAGCCATGCAACCACTATATCATGCAATGGACCAGGACTTACGAAAATATCTGAGTCAGTGTTTTGTGGAGTAAAATAGGTTAGTGTTGCTCTGCTTGAAAGGTTTTCATGCCGCCTAGAATTCTTTTCTGAAATGTCATCGTCAACCATACATTCACTCTTAATTTTTGATGAGCCTTTCATATCTTCCATCTTTAATCTCAAAACTGAAACAGCAAAATAGATCTGAGACAAATCCTTTGTACCAGAAAATTTTCCATCCAATGGTAAGGAACTGCGAGAATCTCTAAAATCACAGGTTGCCCACTCAAAAAGGAAAAAGACAGCACAAATCTCTGGCATGCTTGCAGTCCCAATCAACTTCAAGCATGACCTTAGACATGGGCTGACTTCTGCGATCCATCCTTCTGCAACACCTTCATTACACAAATTTTCAAAAAGGAAGTTATAAGCACCTCTCACATCCCCTGTCATCACAGCTGTGTCTAATGCTTGTGCAACTCTAGCTTCACCATGACCCAAAAAATCAGGACCAGAACCCTTTGCAAGATCGGCAGCACGCTTTTGGATAGAAGAAACCACATGATGAAAGGACAAGAAGCGGTGATAAGCATCTTCCATTTCCATGTAATTTTTAGCACCAGACTGGAGACTTTCTACATTCTCGGATGATAGAAGCATGGAAGAGCTATCACTTTTTAGATCCATAAATACACAAGATGGAAGAGGAAAGTAATCCAAAGAAACAAAGGTATCAGGTACAGTGAGTATCAAATACCGAAGCAACTCAACCAACATAGATGCAATACAAGCTTTTTGAGAACCTCCTGCAAGAGATGAACCACTTGCTGGATATTCCCGTAAAAAGCGTATAGCAATGTCCCCAAACATCCTCACATAGGATTGTGATAATGCAATGCTCTCTATCAAGTCAAATACAATAGGCAAAAGCAGTTGCAATGCCTCAAGTGACTCCTTTTCCTGCAAGCATATACATATAAATCAGCATATGCAAGTCCCACCAAGACAATAGTATCTAACCTCACATCAAATCATATATCAAAAACATTTAGTCAACTTGCAATCATTTGCTTTATAAGAAAAAATTCAATTAAAGACCAGGAAGGAGGGATGAACAACCTGAAGTTGATTGAGAACCCACTCAATAAGGTGAGATGGAAGCAGCAGACCTTCTGAATAGTGCCAGCGAATGATACGCACCATATACCACCATTTAAACTGCAGAGAAGGTTCCTCCCCATCAGGAGTAACTTGTATTGACTCAATACCTTTTTGCTGTACAAAGCCACCCAGCAGTATCTGTGGTGACCGATCCCTCCCATGAGGCATCGAGTTGTGAACCTCATTGTGCAATAACTCATCCAAAAGATACTGCAAATATTCAATCACATCCTTCATCCATAATTCGGTGCGTGTTAATTGTGGTCTGTCTGTCCCTCCAGGCAAAACTACATTAGGAACAGGCCGGACCTGGGACACAAACAAATTTCCAAATTTTACTTTAAATGACATCAGGTCTATTTATGGAACCAGTAATGTAGACTAGAGAAGCCAAATATGATTCTATGGCAAAAGTCACAGTGTCACACCTGGTTTAGGTAAGTAACTTTGATAAACCAAGTCGCCCTCAAAAGAGGAACATTATGCTTGACCAAAACTTCAAACAGAGATTTCCTCCTATAACCATGTGGGACATGGTCAGCCAATAAGCGAAGTCGCTTATGCTGCTGTGACAAACCCTGCACAACAGAAGACAAATAACCAGTGGTTGGCGAATGCTATATAAAACCATTCAATAATTTTCATAAGTAAACTGCAATTTCATCACCCGAAGATAGAAAGAGTCAACACCTATGCAGATGCACTGGATATGAGATTGTCAAAACAAAGAACAAAAAGAAACTTCTTGATTAAAGTGCATGAGCTTAAACAAGGAAAAGATAATCAAGATATTGCAACATGTCAGTGAAACCAGGGTTACCGGAAGTGCCATAGGGCATGGGGAAGCATGCTTCCCCGGGAAGCGTGTTTCAAAAGCGCGAAACGTGGCGCTTCACAAACATGCTGGGAAGGCCAAAAAAAATTGGGAAGTGTGCTTCCCATTTAGGGGAAGCTCCTTCTTTTCTTTTCTTTTCTTTTCTTTTCTTTTCTTTTCTTTTCTTTTCTTTTTGTGTTTTTATTTTTATTTTTCTTTCTTTTTTTTGCTTCCCCTCGCTTCCTAGACGATTCCCGAGTGGCGTCTAAGTTGTCCCGCACTTCTTGCTTCCTAAAAATTTTTAAAGTGCCTCGCTTCCGCTTCCCGCATCGCTTTCTGCTCCCGCTTCCCCGACTGGCAACTCTGGGTGAAGCACGGACACTAACGAATCTTGTCCAAAAATTTTAGAATTTAAAGGCATGAAGTAAATAGAAGTTCCTCTTATTATTCAACTTAAAGTTAAGAAAAAACAAAATGAAAGCAATACATGAAATGCACATCTGCAAGACCTTTAGCTTTTCAATGGTAATTATATGCTACTGCAAAGCTAATGATAGCACAACACAGACCTCAATCCATTTCTTTCGGAAGTCTTCCCCACATGCCCGTTGTTCTGGAAAAACACCAGACTTGACTAACAGTGACCCAGAAAGGGGAACTCCATACACTTGACCAGCCTGTTGCATAACAAAAATAATGGTTTAACTTCAAGGAAGCATGAAATTTTGATGGAAAGGGAGAAAATATCGAAGGAAAAACCCCTAAATAATGAAGTATATCATGATACTAAATTACCTTACGCTTTAGCACTCGAGATTCATTGATAGCCCTCAGACGCCTCCGAATTGACTGGCCGAAAACAAGAAAGATGAAAAACCAATGTGAAGACCACAAATTCCAAAAGCCCAAGCCAAACACTTCTTCATAATCCAAAAAAGCAGCAGATTGATTTTATGTGACACAAATATGCATTTATTAAGACAAGCCAAATGAAGTGAAATCTTTCTCAGGGTTGTAAGCTTCCATAAAGAGCACACTGGATCATGTAAGCATGACTTTAACTAAGTATGTTACATGGAATCCACCTTCTAAAAATAGTGCATAGGGCAAACATTTCAATTATGGGCCAATTAGTGGTTATTGAATCTTTACTTTTGGTCATGATTTGCAACCTGCAACCTGAATGTTGTGCTCTAGCCTGCTAGTGCCCTAGTTTTTCATATGCGGTGACCCTGATGGCTCAAGTCACACAAGAACCAAAAATTTGTTTATATTTAGATGTCTCAGTATTTGTGAGCATGGAGTGCCTCTCTCTGCAAGAAACTGCTCGATAGAACGATGCATTGGGATGCTATCCTTTGTGGTTGAGGGCTTTTAAGTGCCCAATAACAACAGCTAGCAACCTACAATGGTCGACGAATAATCAATAATCCTTTTTCTGGATGACACATACAAGGAGACCTGTTGACGTCCAGAAAATTAATTAGGGAACCTCTAAGACCAGGTCAAACAGATCAAGCACTATTGTGTCATCTGGCTAGCATGAAAGGGCACCAACATCAAACATAGCTCCATTAATAGCTAATGGCAGCAAGTGACTAATGGAGTCAATGTTAGGATTAGGGCAGAAACTCCACCCTTAGTGACCATGGACCGAACAAATAAAAGGCCTAAGTGGAATGGTCCAGCACCCTGTATGGAATCTAAGAGGGGCAGCATCATAACATGATTAGGCTTTTATTTAGAGCAACATTCTACCAGAAATGACAGAAATAGCATAAGTTTTGATTCAAAGCGACATTCTACCAAGAAATAAACGAAATTCTAGCTAACAGACAAAAAGAATATTTCACATAAAATTCACCACACACGGCAGAAAAGTGAGATCACATATAGCTCAATAAAATTAAAATGAACAGTAGAACACTGATTCAGAAAGCCGCAAGATCTGGCATGAAAGCATGAAGATAAAAACATTACAAAATGATGATGTTCCTCCAGGAGTAGAGAAGAAGAAACCCTAGAAGAAAGTATATGCTTTCATATTTGCAATCAAAGAACAAGGAAAGGTCCATGTATGCCATAACAGGACAGTGTCTGGAGTCACAGTACGGTTATGTCTTCAATCTCTCAACAACAGATGCTAGAACTTTATATCTTTATTTATATAAATAAAATACATAATTAAAAGTACCAAAAAGGAAAAATTTGTCTTAGATATGGAAAAAATACATGATTACAAAAATAAGTAATTTCTAATCAGTTAATAAAAAAATTGGAACTTGAAAAAACTAATGCCAAAAGGCACATAAGCATAATTGTTGAATCCAATGCTAGAATGATCTACACTACAAAAGAAGTTAATCAAACTCCAAGCTGAAAATTCCTTATTAAACACACTTAATAGTTTTGCATGGCATCAACATTAAACAATAGACTGTTAATAATAATGATTCTTCCAAACAAGTACATTTCCATGAGAAAATAAACATGAAAAAGAATGCCAAAGAAATCATAAGAAGCATATATGAATTGCAACCTTGTTGAAGGTGTCACATGGAAGTTTCAAAATTAAATATATAACAAAGCATTAATAAATGGTCATTTATCAATATAAGTCCTAATGTCTATATAGCATTCCTATTTCCCATTTAATAATGCAATCACAAGACTCACAACTCATAAAGATTAAAAAAACAAAGTGTCAAAAGTGAAAACCGATACCCATGCCATGCAAAATGCACAAAAAGGCTAAACAAAAAAAGAGCAAAAGCAGCTCATCCTATCAATCTAGGACTCTAAGATATATGGCCATTGTTATCTTCATCAACACCAAATATCAAATTCACCATCTGTCATTGGTAATATGCACTAGTTTCGATAAATCAATCTCTTGATTACAGGAATCCTATGGAATTTATTCTAGAGGTTCAGAACAATGTGACAAAGAATCTCTCTCTCTCTCTCTCTCTCTCTCTCTCTCTCTCTCTCTCTCTCTCTCTCTCTCTCTCTCTCTCTCTCACACACACACACACACAATTGAAAAGTGAGATCACATATAGCTCAATAAAATTAAAATGAACAGTAGAACACTGATTCAGAAAGCCGCAAGATCTGGCATGAAAGCATGAAGATAAAAACATTACAAAATGATGATGTTCCTCCAGGAGTAGAGAAGAAGAAACCCTAGAAGAAAGTATATGCTTTCATGTTTGCAATCAAAGAACAAGGAAAGGTCCATGTATGCCATAACAGGACAGTGTCTGGAGTCACAGTACGGTTATGTCTTCAATCTCTCAACAACAGATGCTTCAATTTCCTTGTGAGTTGTGAAGTCGAGCAAAAGATGCAGATAAGTGCGTCTAAAAAGAAAAGTATATATATGAAATACAAGAAGCTCAATTAGCTTTCAATCACCAAAAAAGAAGTAACAATTAGGTTGTAAGATCCATAGTAAGCAGAAGGTTGAAAGGGGTCCAAAGAAAAGTCAGGTTAATAAAAATACAAATAAATAAATAAGAAGAAAAAGAAAAAGCAATGCAACAAAAGTAATTTTATTATACTCCACATTCAAAGTGATCATGTATCCAAGAAGCACGAGGAAATAAAATTGATGGCTAATAAATTTTGAACTTTTGTCATTACCTCTTTGCAACGTAAGACAACATGCTTTGGGAAATTCTGAACAAGAGTGGCAGAGATATCTCGACTTTCCTGATTAATTTGCAACAAGATAACAGTTAAGAAATCAGAACAAGCGTGCTCCCTAGAAAAGTGAAAATAAAGCAAATATAGAAAGAAAGATAAAAAGAACACAAACATGCCCATCTGGAGGTGCAATGCATGCTTAACTTTTTCATAATCATTTTCCAAACTAAAATTCTTTAAAAATGAAAACGCTTCTACATGAATGTCTGCACTAAACAAGTGAAGAAAGAGAAGAAAAACACATATATAGAGGTATAAAATGTTCATAAATGTATGCATTTGACAAATGTGAAAGGCTTCAATAGTCATCAATTGTAACCATTTTGGAATCTGTCTCAGGACTAACAAAAGGTCATAGTAATGATGCATAAGTACAATCTTTTTAGAAGTTCATTCATTTAGTTTTTTGAAGTGTTTGCATTGGGTATTTTGTGCACAAAAACAATGCACTACATTCTGACTGATGACTAAGTTAAATAAATGCAAACTCTACTTTCAAATTAACAGTAAAGTGCTGCATAGTTAGGTCCTGTATATAACACCAGCATACTGAAATCCCAACCTAGGCCTATATTTTGGCCCATCACAGGCTTAGCTGCAGAACCTGCAGCAGAAACCAGAGAGAATAGAACTTGCACATATGCTAGTATAAAACAATCCTGAACACCGTACTGAACAGAGAGAATATATGCCCTGGAATAAATGTCTGCACTTTAAGATATCGAAAGTATGAACAAGATCATATACCTCAAGTCCATCAACAGTCTCCTTGTATCCAGATTGCAAAACCTCCTTGTTGAGAGCTTCTTCAGGACAATTTGGAGTTTGTGGGTAAAAGTCAGGTGGACCAAGTCTGAAAAATAACAACCAGCTATAAGAAACATGTGAACAATATCTTCTGTAGATGACAAGCATAACCATTACCCTAAACCAGATATTTGCATTGCATAAAGTTTCCCTTCAAATTGTGACTGGAGGGAAAATGAACATAGCTAGAACATGAGTCTGTTCTTTATAGGATAGCTCATTTGGCAATATTGATATCCACATCCAGAAATGAAACTAAGGAATAAAATTGTTAATGAAGTTGAATGAAAAGTAAAAAAAAAACTAACCAACAAAGTTAACCAATAATACAGATCGGATTGGGTGGGTGTGGGATCAGATGAATGGAACTTCCCAACTATTAAGATTTAGTAATTGTAATGGGAGAGTGGTGGAGGTGGTGGCGAAGATGACGATGATGATGATAAGAACAACAACGACAACATTAACCGTTTTATAATGATAATGATGCATGTTCCAAGAGAGTAATTTTTATCTCTGAAATTAATGTGTTGGGACACAATAAGAATGAGAAGAAATATCTCTGATATTAAGGGGTCACTTGAATACCTTGTTTCTCAGAACCAATGATTGATTTTGGGATGGGCCATGGTGAGAACTGAGGTACTCCATTGAATATGAAAGCAACAGATTCCACATGCATGGATCTCCGAACCCTGCGGCCGGGTGGGGGAGTGGGAGGGGGGATGAGGATACATGTATCTCTGGTTCTTGGAACTCAGATCTGAGCAGTCAAACATGTTAAAGATAAGTCGACCACTTTAAAGCAAAGTTTATTTAGTCTTAAGGTTGCTTTTGGTATTTTAAACATAATAAGGGACTCTAATGTAATGTTGTTATCTTGGCTAATCTCTATTTAAACTTAAGGAGATTAGACCTAAAAAAATAAACTGAGTTCTTTCTTTTCTCTTTCTCTTTCTCTTTCTCTTTCTGTGCATCCTCTGAGCCTTAACGTCTACATGGTATCAAAGCCATCGATCTGGGGAGGGTGATCTCAAGTTCTGCGTCACAGTTCGAGTGAAGGGTTTTAGTTCACGTGAAGAAGATAAAAAAAAAAAAAGGTTCACGTGAAAAGATCAAGAAAAAGGTGTGTCGTTCTTTTCCTTTCTTGAGTGGTACAAATCTGAGATCTGACAAAAGTCATGACTCAGATCTAAAAGTTGTGTGTGTTATGGGTCTCTGTCGACCAAACTGAATGGATACAAGTATGGGTTCTGTGCTGAAGTCGTAAAGGGGTTGACGGTAATTTTTTTTTTGTATCATGGAGTTTCTGAAGACCGTAGGCTTTCGGTATCTCAGATCTAATCAAAAATCTGAATGTAGTGGGGATTAAATATGTTTTTTCAGTCGTGGACATGTACATTTTGGTTGGGTTCGTTCAAATCTAGTTGGTGTGAAGAATATTCACATTAAATAGTCGTGAATCTGCAACTTTTTCAGAGATCTGATCACAGATCTGAGTGTGGTGAAGATTTAAAATTTCTGTCATGGACTTGCGTACTTCTGTTACTCTATATTAAATTGTCGTGGTTTTTTTTTTTGGATCTGATTATAGATCTGACTCATCTGAGTGTGGTGAAGACTTCTCTTTTTTGGTTCACTCATAACAGGTTGCTGTGAAGAACATGTTATCTTCAATAGTCATTTTTCTTTAATTGTCTGGTTGGTTCAGATCTGATTGCAGATCTATTGTCGTGGTGAAAACTTATTATAGTAGTGGATTTGCACAGTGTGGAAGTTTATTGCAGCAGCACTATTCGTGGTGACTACTGAGGAAGTGATATTCAGTATGGGTGACGTCTCGAAATCTGATTTCAAGAATGAGGCTATTGGGGAATATAAAGCCTTTGCAAATCCTTTCTCCTATGGTTCTTCTGTAAAATTAAATGAAACTAATTATGCACGGTGGTCTAGAACTTTTATGATGTCGGTGTCTGGACATCGTAGAAAACATATACTGCTGGAATCAGAACCCGATGATAAAACAGAAAAATATAATACTTGGGACGAAGATAATGACATTGTTATGTCATGGATCATGAATAGCATTGAATCTCATATTGCAGATGGCTTAATTTATTACAATACAGCTAAATAGATGTGGGACACTCTTCGAGATACGTACTCTCAAGAGACCAACGTGAGTCGTACTCTACAAATTGAACAGGAAATATATAATTTACAGCAAGGTGATTAATCGTTGGCCCAGTAGTATGCCTCTGTTAAGGCAGGCTTTGAAAGACTTAATGCTGACAGGCCTCTGTGTTGCTCAAAACAGAAGGATCATCAAAAACAGACTATGGTTGCTCGGTTCCTCATAGGTCTATCATCAGAGTTCTCAGTTGCAAAAGTTCAAATGTTGATCGGGTCAGATGTTCTTACTCTCGCTAATACTTGTCATCTCTCTTCCACAATCTCAACCTGCATCTCAGTCATCTGCTTTGGTTGTACCATCTAGTTATGGACGAGGAAATACTATGCATGTTAGAAGCAGAGGTCATGGAAGAGGTATGGGAGGTAGAGGCAAACTCCAATGTACCTATTGTGGAAAATCAAGACATTTAGAAGATCGTTGCTGGGATAAACATGGACAACCAGCTTTTTCTCCATTGAAGCCAAATGTTCCAAAAGCTAATGTTACAAAACTAGAGGTGGAGTGTGAAACCAATTCTCCTAGTGAATCTATCACTCTTAGCCGTGCAGAATATGAGGAACTAGTGTCTCATCGTCCTTCAAGTTTCTCTTCTCTTGTTGTTGGTGTGGCCTACTCTACTGTAGACAATCTTTCTCCCCATGATAGTAAGTGGATTATTGACTCTGGTGCATCTAGACATCTATGTGAAAACTCTCATAAAATTTCAGATCTAAAGGCTATTATTGCACATCGGGGAGTCTCATTAGCTGATGGGAGTTCCTCTCCGGTTATTGGTCAGGGAAATGTCTCTATATACTCTTCCTTGCAGTTGAAAAATGTCCTTCATGCTCCTTCATTTCCTCAAAGTTTATTATCAATGAGTTGCCTTACAAAAAAGTTAAACTGTAGAGTGATATTTGATCTTATGTGCTGTCATTTTCAGGATTTACTGACGGGGAAGAAGATTGGTGGAGGCCTATAAAGAAAATGGAGTCTACTATCTACATCATCTTGTGAGAAACATTTATGTTGCATTCGATTCTTCCTTGAGTCCTGTTCAGTGGCATCGTCGTCTCAGACATCCTTCATTGTCGAAGCTTCGTCGTGTCATTCCTCAAATTCTGTCTACTACATCATTCCAGTGTGAAGCACGTCAATTGGGCAAGCATCATCGGAGTTCGTTTCCTTCTAGTCAGATTCAGTCCAGTCATAAGGTTTTTGAACTTCTTTATGCGGATGTATAGGGTCCCAGTAAAATTCCTACCAGGACCCAATGTCGTTATTACCTTGTTATTGTTGATGATTTTCTAAGTTGTCTTGGGTGTTCTTAATAAAAGAAAGATCTGAAATTCTTAGTATCCTCAAATCATTAGTTATTGAAATAAAAACTCAGTTTGAATCTGTATCCTCTACGTGTATGTTTATATGCTATCCAAAGAATCAAAAGGGGTATCGATGTTATGATCCGATTTCCCGTCGGGAGTATGTCAGTGCAGATGTATCTTTCTTGGAGTCTATTCCATATTATTCCAGTACTGGTGCTCAGTTGCAAACCAATCAAGATGACTCATTTCCTCTTCTGGTTCCTCCTTTTCCTTTGGAATTGGTGCCCCCATTACCGAATCCAACTCCACCTTCAACTCCACCTACCTCACGGTTTTACAATCATCCATTGGTGTATGTGCGTAGACCAGGGTTACCGGAAGCGCCTAGCTAAAAGGGGAAGTGCGCTTCCCCGAAGCGCGCTTCCCCGAAGCGCGCTTCCCCGAAGCGCGCTTCGGAAGCGCGGAACGTCGCGCTTCTGAAGCGTGGGGGGAAGCGTCCCCCTTTTTTGGGAAGCGTGTTTCCCTTTAATGGGGGACGTGTTTCCCTTTAATGGGGGACGCGCTTCCCTTTAATGGGAAGCGCGCTTCCCATCACGCTTCCCCACGCTTCCCCTCGCTTCCCTTGTTTTTTTCAAAATTTTTTATTTTTTATTTTTTATTTTTATTTTTTCGCTTCCCCCTCGCTTCCGAGACGCTTCCTAGGTCGCTTCCGAGACGCTTCCTAGGTCGCTTCCGAGACACTTCCCGAATCGCTCCTAAGTGGTCCCACGCTTCCCCGCTTCCTAAAATTTTGAAAGTGCCTCGCTTCCCGCTCCCGCTTCCCGTATCGCTTCCCGCTCCCGCTTCCCGTATCGCTTCCCGCTCCCGCTTCCTCAACTGGCAACCATGGCGTAGACCTCCACCTCCTCCAAAGCCTTCATCCTCTTCTTCTCCTGAGGTAAGTGTTCCTGATAGCAATGACATTCATGTTGATGATAACAGGTCAATAGCTCTACGAAAGGGGACACGACAATGTACCTTATATCCTATATCTCAGTTTGTGTCAGATGTCAGAATTGGTAATCAGATGAAAGCATTTATCTCAGCCCTATCTGCTGAAACTATTCCTCTGAGTTATCAAACGGTCGTTCTCGATAGCAGGTGGAAGGAGGCTATGCAACATGAAATGGACGTTTTACTATCTCAACAGACATGGGACCTTGTTGATCCCCCAGTGGATGCGAACATCGTTGGATGCAAATGGGTATATACCATTAAGTACAACTTAGATGGTTCAATTGAAAGATATAAGGCCAAGTTAGTAGCAAAAGGTTATACTCAGACATATGGTGTTGATTTATTTGAGACATTTTCTCCTGTCGCACGGATGAGCACCATCCGTCATGGAGTTTGTGTCAACTAGATGTGAAAAATGACTTCCTATATGGGGATCTGTCTGAGACAGTATACATGCAACAACCTCCTGCGTTCGAGGTTGAGGGAGAGTGTCAGAAGGTGTGCAGATTAAGAAAGGCAATATATGGGCTGAAGCAAAGTCCACGTGCATGGTTTCAAAAGTTGTTTGATGTGATGTCAAAGTTTGGTTTTGATAGGTTAGCGTCAGATCACTCATTATTTATTAAAAAAACTAACTCAGGCCTAGTCGTTATAGTGGTATATGTGGATGACACCATCCTTACAGGAGATAACATGAAAGAGATTTCAGCTACAAAGGCTTACCAAAGACCTTGGTCCACTTAGATACTTTCTGGGCATAGAAGTGGCCAGGAGCAGTGAGGGAGTGGTTTTGTCTCAACGGAAGTATGTGCTTGATCTATTAAAAGAGACAGGAATGTTGGGAGCTAAACCCGCAAATATTCCCATGGATCACAAAGTTCATTTATTTGATAAGGGGTCAAAACCCGTCAATAGCAGGAAGTATCGCTCGTTGGTAGGGGAAGTTACTGTATGTGACAGTTTCTAGACCTGATATTGCTCTGGCTATAAGCAAGGTTAGCCAATTCATAGACAAACCGGCAGAGATACACTGGAATGCTACAATGATGATACTCAGGTACTTAAAATATTCTCTTGGAAAAGGGTTATTATTCAAGAAAGGGGGTACCCTGGAGGTAGTTGCTTACTTTAATGCTGATTATGTTGGGTCTGTAGAGGATAAGAAATCTACCACAGGATTCTGTGTGTTTGTAGGAGGTAACCTAATCTCTTGGAGAAGCAAGAAGCAAATCGTGGTTGCTAGATCGAGTGTTGAATCAGAATATAGGACTATGACCCAAAACAGCAGCTGAATTAATGTGGGTTCAAATTGTATTGGTCGATCTTCAAGTAAAGGTTTCATCGCCTATGGTGATGATGTGTGATAACAAGGCAGCTACATATATAGCCAATAATCCTGTATTTCATGAGAGGACAAAACATATTGAAGTTGATTGTCACTATATAAGAGATATGGTTCAAGCTGGACATATCTCCACCAAGCATGTAATATCTGAGGATCAAGTTGCAGATATTTTTACAAAGCCTCTTGCCAGGCCCAGTTTCTCAAAATGCTGTGGCAAGCTGAGCCTGATTGATATCTATGCTCCGGCTTGAGGGAGAGTGTTAAAGATAAGTCGACCACTTTAAAGCAAAGTTTATTTAGTCTTAAGGTTGCTTTTGGTATTTTATACATAATAAGGGACTCTAATGTAATTTTGTTATCTTGGCTAATCTCTATTTAAACTTAAGGAGATTAGACCTAAAAAAAATAAACACAGTTCTTTATTTTCTCTTTCTTGTTTTATGTGCATCCTTTGAGCCTTAATGTCTACAAAACACCCTCTAAGCACCCCCAAAATATTGGCAACCCAAATTCACATGTTTGCAAATGGTTCCCTTAAGTAACTAATTGTTCATCCCTTTTTTGGTAATGAACATTTAACATTTTAGTATCATCATAGAATCACAAAAGAACAAGAGCTAATGAGTGTACAAGGATGAAATTCTACACATGAAGATACTTAACAACCTCCTACAAGAAAACCATAAAATTTCAGCATTATTCACAGAGGTTTACCGACTAAAGAATACGATAACATGTATCATGTATGCAGCTCAATGTCATCACACACTTTGATGTTCTTATTTTTTCTTTCCATCCCCGTAATGTTCATTTTCTCCCCTTTTAGTAATGAAAAACCTGACCCCACACACACAAGCATCAGATAGGGATGTACGTGTTTGCAGATTCATTTAACAGCAAGGGGCTCTCCAAACTCTTAAAACCACTAAAAACCCTCAATACTTATTGTGTTCAGTTACTAACTAAACCAGCTACATATTTGACTTAACAAACCGTACAGCCTGTTATGTCTCTCCGGTCCAATGGCCTTTCCAATTAACCTCCCCTTGACCCTTTGGCCCATCAATACTTTTCTTTTTACATTTTCAAGAGGAGAGTGGGGGAAACTAGAAAAAGTAAAAAGATTCTATGTCAAGGTTAAGCATTAGATGATTACCTACAACTTAAAGGCTCTTTGTCACACTTAAGCTTGTATGCAGCTAGCAGTTGAGGTCGCCTGCAAGAAAACAAAATTCATCAACAACCAAAATCCAACTGGAAGCAAAATATGCAATAAGGAGAGAATTAATGAAGAGCATTAAACATATCTCAACTAATGAAAATAAATGCACTTTATGCTACTCACACTACCATTCATTATTCATCTTTACATTGAAGGGATCTTTTAAAAGAGAATATAGGACAGATTCAAAACCCCAATAAGCTACCTACACAACCAAGTTCTGTGGACAAAGAGCATGCACAAATTGCTTGAAATAAGTTCTTCAAAAATTTCAAAGGATTCATCAAAATTAATAAATTAGAATAGATCCACATAACGCAAACAACCAAAGGAAGGTCCCTTCCAAACCACTTTCAAAGTTCAATTTTAGAAATGTTTTTGGCGAATCTGATCATTCAGATACAATCTCCATGGTCAAAAGCCGAAGAACTATGTCACATGGGTGCGGGTGCGGGTGCTGCATTTTCAAAAAACTTGAGTGCGGGGGTGCTGCAAAAATATAAAAAATTATATATATATATATATATATATATATATATATATATATATATATATATATAATTTTTATGTTTTAAAAGAAAAAATAAATGTCGTGATGTTTCGGAAAACCCTACCCCTGTAAAACCCAAAATTTAAAAAAAATGGGTCGGACCAGGGTCGGGTCTGAACCCAACCCAGACCCAAACTCAATACCCTACCCCCGTGCTTTTATAAAGCAATAGAGGGGTTAGGGTTTTCTCATTCGAGAAAACCCTCCCCACATCCGTCGCCTGCCCTGGTCTCTCCTCCCATCCGACCTCCGGCCGACGGCTCGCCGGAGCGCCGACCGATAGCCTACCCCCCGCCCCCCTGTGCTCGTCCCTCTCCCTCTCTCTGTTACCCTCTCCTCCCCCTCGGTTTCCCTCCCTCTCGAGCTCCCTCAGTCACCGAAACCCCGACGAGCCCCACCGCTCGTTTCTCCCTCTCTCTCTCTCACGATGTTTTTTCGACAGTCGGCCCTCCTCCCGCGGGCACCTTGTTCGCCGGCGACTTCAGCGCCCTCCGCGGCCTTCTCAGGTAAATCCCCCTTCCCCTGAGTCTTCTTCTCTCTTCTCCTTCCCCCGAGTCTTCTTCTCTCTTCTCTTTCTCCCTCGACCCTCCCGCGGGCACCCTATTCGCCGGCAAACTTGGGAGCATTTTTTGGGGGTTAAAAAAATGGATACAAATGACCCTGGGTGCAGTCCCAGGGTCCCGTTGACCGCACCGGGTGCCGCACCCGCACGCGCACCTGTGTCAGGTTGCGTCGATGCGGGTGCGGCACCCAGTTTGCCGAGTCCATGTGACTTAGCCGAAGAACTGGCTCTTCTAGCAAATTTTTTTGACGTGTACATAGGATTTTATAATGTACTAAAAGTCAATGGTGTGAAATTTTATACATAAAAAAATGTAATAACAATCCGTTCTTAGGCTTTTGATCATGAAAATCACACCCTTAAGGTCAGATCTACCAAAAATGCTTTTAAATATGATTTTTAAAAGTGATTTGGATGGTTTGTACCTTTCTTTGGTTGGATGGTCAATTGGTCACCCTTCCCTATATATTGATGCCCCTCATTAGTTCTAAACCCCCTAGTAAATAACTTTAATTTCTTTGTTATTATTATTTTTTAAACATTTAACCCTCTGAATGTCACTACATATTTGGTTTAATAGAAACTGGCCCTTGGATCAAGTTTTCCAGACGTGCAATATCCGGCAAAAAAATATGATCCAAGAGTTGATAACCACTATTTTGATCATGTTGAACTATGTCACAGGGATTCGGCTAGCAGGGTGCCGCACCCGCGTCGACGCGACTCGACGTGGGTGCGTGTGCAGGTGCGGCACCGGGTGCGGTCAACCCTATCCTGGGTGCGCCAGGATCATTTAAGTCTATTCTTGTTTTGGATTTTTTTTTTTTAAATTGCCCAAATGGGCTGCGAATTTTTTTTTAAAAAAAGTAATGCTGACAGCAGCTGACAGACAGCTGCTTGTTACGACAATGAAGCCATACATGATACTTCAAGTACAAGGTTTTGAGGATGAGCAAGTGGAATCAACTGTATTTCAGCTAAGGCTATTGAAGAATTCAGTGAAGAATCCTTGAAGACTAGTGTGCAAATGTTTAATTCATTAAAAGTCTTAGATTCTTATAAGAGCCCTACTTAGAGTGCATAATTAGGTTGCATTTCACCTTAAAAGTCTTTAGAAAAACTTTTCTAAAAGAAACTCTTTTGAAAATCTTTTTAGAAAACTCTTTTCTTAAATTTTCATGTTTATTAGTCGACCAATAGACTTATCAGTCGACTAATCCTTTCGCGCCATATTTTCTAAAAAATCATTCTTGTCAAATTAGTCGACCGAAGGTTTTATCAGTCGACTGGACAGAATGTCTGTTTTCTGAAAAATTAGCAGCAGTCGACTAATGGTTTTTCAGTCGACTGAACAGAACATGTGTTTTCTGAAAAATTTAGCAGCAGTCGACTAATGCTTTTTATCAGTCGACCGAACAGAATGTTTGTTTTTCAGAAGTTTTTAGCAGCAGTCGACTAAAAGGTTTTTCAGTCTACTGATGATATTATCAGTCGACTAACTTTTCTTAAGTCGACTAAGTTTCAAAAGTTCAGATTTTCAAACGGCTCGATTAAATATCAGTCGACCGACGATAACTGTCAGTCTACTAATAACTAACTATTAGTCGACTAACTGATGTTTCAGTCGACTAATTTTGTCGTTTTCCTGAAACTTCAAAAAGGTGTGTCTTTTCATTTTTCAAACGTTTTTTATCGTTCAAAATGGACAGTTTTGACACCCTTTCATACTCTCAACGTATGGAATCTTTTAACTATAAATATGAGTGCATTTTACACTCAAAAACAACAATTCAATCGATTTGAATCTTGTTTTTCACTATTATTCAGTCAAGTATTTGTTTTCCCACTCACGTGATATTTTCACTTCAGTTTTTCACTCAAATCACTTTGAGAGATAGTGAATTCGTGAGTAGAGTGTTTCAACAACCTCAAAAGCCAATTGCATTTCATTTGCATTCAAAAGGAAGGCTCATAAGTTGTATTGTAAGTTGTTATTTCTTTTGTGTAAAAAGAAGGACTCCTTGGTGTAAAGGAGTTGTTTGCTTTCAGTAGGATTGTTACTGAAAGTGGGACCGGTTATGGTCTGTGTGATCTTGTAGTTTACAAGGTTGATAGTGAAAAATCTCAAGCGGGTTTTGCTTGGGGACTGGATGTAGGTCGGGTTTGACCGAACCAGGATAAAATCTTGTGTTCTTTGTGTGTTTGCTTTGAGATTTGCAAAATTCTTCAATATTCCGCAGAAAGTTTTAAAAGCACTATTCACCCCCCCTCTAGTGCTCGTTGCCTCGATCCTAGTGCACTTTCATTTGGTATCAGAGCACAGGTTTGCTATTACTTTGATTTGACCATCATCTAGCATGGCAACTACAACATCTCAGCACAAAGAAGGAAGTTCCTTTGTTCGTCCTCCTCTCTTCGATGGAACAAACTATGGATACTGGAAAGTAAGAATGACAATATTCCTGCAATCCATAGATCTCGATATCTGGAGAGTTGTTTCAGAAAAGTACCAAACTCCATCAACTGATTTCAGCCGATGGACCGATGATGAAAAGAAGACTGCTTCACTTAATGCCAAGGCAATGAATGCCTTATATTGTGGCGTTGACAAGGTAGAGTTCAATCGCATTTCTCAATGCTCTACAGCTAATGAAAACTGGCATACTCTTCTCGTAACACACGAAGGTACGTCAAAGGTAAAGGAATCTAAAATTGCTTCTTTAGTTCATAAATTTGAATTGTTCAAAATGAAGCAAAATGAATCTATATCGGACATGGTAACTAGAATGACCGATATAACTAACACTTTGAAATCCCTTGGAAAAGAATATTCACAAGTGGATTTAGTCAGAAAAATTCTAAGGTGTTTAACTCCTGAATGGGAGAGAAAAACCATTGCTATTGAAGAAGCAAATGATCTCAATACTCTCACTCTTGAAGACTTAGTTGGTAACCTAATGGCATATGAGGTCCAACTTCAAGACAGACAAGAAGAAGAGCCTAAAAAGAAATCTCTTGCTTTTAAGGCTACTTCTGACTCAGAAGATTCTAAAGAAGATGAAGATGAAGATATTGCCCTCATCACAAGGCAATTCAGAAGATTCATCAAAAAGGAAAGATTTCAAAGAAAGGCAAAGAAAGCATATTCTTCCATTCCCAATGAAGTAAAGTGCTTTAACTGCAAAAAGGCAGGACATATCAAGAAAGATTGTCCTCTTCTCAAATTCAAGCCCAAGGACCAATTCAAGAAGAAAAAGGCATTTCAAGCCTGTTGGGATAATAGTGACTCCTCTTCCGATGAAGAATCAAATGAAGAAGTCGCCAACATGTGTTTTGTAGCACAAGAAGATTCGGTAAGTCAATTTGACTATGATGAGTTATTTGAAGCATTTAATGATTTATATGCTAAATTTAAGAGTCTTAGTTCTAAAAATAAAGAGTTAAAAACTGAAAATTTACCTCTTGACTCTCAAAATAAAGTGTTACTTCAAGAAATAGAAGATCTCAAGAAGGAAAATTGTTGCCAAGCACTTGAGATAAAAGAAATTGGAGTTAGAACCAATCTCTTACAAAAAGAAATATCTAGTCTTAAAGAAAAGTCAAATGATCTTCTTTCTATAGTGACCAAATTTACAAATGGTCAAGAGAATCTAGAAAAACTTCTTGGTTCTCAAAGATGCTCGGTTAATAAAACCGGATTGGGATATAGCTTCTTTGATACTCAAAATAGACCAAACTATGTGGTGAAAAATCAAAGACATTATTCTCAATCTTTTGTTCATAAAACTAAAACTTCTAGTTCTAATAGAAATGCATCTAGAAATGATTATTCTAGAAATGTTTATTCTAAATCCTTTTATAGAAAGAATACTTATTATCAAAGGAAACCAAAATCCAAATGGATATGGGTTCCTAAGACTAACTCTCATGGACCCGAAAATAGAAAGGGGTCAAATGCTCTGTTTTCTGATTTTGTTGTAGGTACACAACATAAGAAGCAAATGGATATTGGACAGCGGTTGTTCCAAACATATGACTGGAAGGCCGGAGTTATTTTCCTCCCTCCAAAATAAGGATGGAGGAACCGTCACCTTTGGTGACAATAACAAGGGAAAAGTGATAGGTATTGGTAATATTGGTAATCCAAAATTTCCCTTGATAGAAAATGTTCTTTTAGTAGATGGTTTAATGCATAATTTAATATCTATTAGTCAATTATGTGATAAAGGTTTTCATGTTTCTTTTGAAAATGATTTATGCTTAATTTCTGATTTTCAATCTAAAAAGATCATTTTTAAAGGTAAAAGAAGAAACAATGTGTATGAACTATATCTAGATGAATTACCCTCTTTTAATGAAAAATGTCTTATTGTTTCAAATGAAATTCAATGGTTATGGCACAAGAGACTTGGACATGTTAATTTTAAAATTATTTCAAAATTATCCAAGAATGATCTTGTAAGAGGCCTACCTAGAATACCATATCTAGTCTTAAAGAAAAGTCAAATGATCTTCTTTCTATAGTGACCAAATTTACAAATGGTCAAGAGAATCTAGAAAAACTTCTTGGTTCTCAAAGATGCTCGGTTAATAAAACTGGATTGGGATATAGCTTCTTTGATACTCAAAATAGACCAAACTATGTGGTGAAAAATCAAAGACATTATTCTCAATCTTTTGTTCATAAAACTAAAACTTCTAGTTCTAATAGAAATGCATCTAGAAATGATTATTCTAGAAATGTTTATTCTAAATCCTTTTATAGAAAGAATACTTATTATCAAAGGAAACCAAAATCCAAATGGATATGGGTTCCTAAGACTAACTCTCATGGACCCGAAAATAGAAAGGGGTCAAATGCTCTGTTTTCTGATTTTGTTGTAGGTACACAACATAAGGAGCAAATGGATATTGGACAGCGGTTGTTCCAAACATATGACTGGAAGGCCGGAGTTATTTTCCTCCCTCCAAAATAAGGATGGAGGAACCGTCACCTTTGGTGACAATAACAAGGGAAAAGTGATAGGTATTGGTAATATTGGTAATCCAAAATTTCCCTTGATAGAAAATGTTCTTTTAGTAGATGGTTTAATGCATAATTTAATATCTATTAGTCAATTATGTGATAAAGGTTTTCATGTTTCTTTTGAAAATGATTTATGCTTAATTTCTGATTTTCAATCTAAAAAGATCATTTTTAAAGGTAAAAGAAGAAACAATGTGTATGAACTATATCTAGATGAATTACCCTCTTTTAATGAAAAATGTCTTATTGTTTCAAATGAAATTCAATGGTTATGGCACAAGAGACTTGGACATGTTAATTTTAAAATTATTTCAAAATTATCCAAGAATGATCTTGTAAGAGGCCTACCTAGAATACCATATAAAAAGGATCACTTATGTGATGCTTGTCAAAGGGGTAAACAAATCAAGAGTTCTTTTAAAGCTAAAGATATAGTTTCAACAAAACGTCCTCTTGAACTTTTACATTTAGATCTTTTTGGACCATCTAGAATTCAAAGTTTGAATGGTAGCAAGTATGCTTTTGTTATAGTAGATGATTATTTTCGGTTTACATGGGTGATTTTTCTAAAAAGCAAAAATGATGCTTTTTCAGAATTTTCTAAACTTTGTAGAAGAATTACAAATGAAAAATCTACATCTATTATTAAAATTCGTAGTGATCATGGTGGTGAATTTGAAAATGAATCTTTTCTAAAGTTTTGTGATTTACATGGTATATCTCACAACTTTGCTTTTCCTAGAGCGGCTCCACAAAATGGAAAAGAAAGAATAGAACTTTGCAAGAATGTGCTAGAACCATGCTTCAAGATAAAAATTTACCAAAATATTTTTGGGCTGAAGCAATTAATACAGCATGTTATGTCTTAAATCGTGTTCTTATTCGACCAATTTTACATAAAACATGTTTTGAATTGTATTATGATCGTATACCAAAGATCTCATATTTCAAAATTTTTGGTAGTAAATGTTTCTTGTTAAATACCAAAGATAATCTTGATAAGTTTAATTCAAAATCAGATGAATCAATATTTTTTGGATATTCTTCTAGAAGTAAAGCATATCGTATTTTCAATAAAAGAACATCTTGTATTGAAGAATCTTTACATGTTGCATTTGATGAGAATTGTGAGCAGGTTATACCTCTAAGCGAAGAAGAAGAAGCAATACTTCAAGAAGAACCCTTGATAAAGAGTACTTCTCAAGAAAATATTCCTCTTCAACCGGTTTGGAAAGAAGTTCCTAATCATCCACATGAACAAGTTATTGGTGAAATAAAGAGTGGTGTCCAAACTAGAAGGCAGTTAGAAAAATATATTGCAAATGTTGCTTTCATATCTAAATTAGAACCAAAGAATATCAATGAGGCATGTGATGATGAATTTTGGCTTTTAGCCATGTCTGAAGAACTTAACCAATTTACTATGAATGATGTTTGGGATCCAGTTGATAGACCAAAGGATCATCCAGTAATTGGAACAAGATGGGTCTTCCGAAATAAGCTGGATGAAAATGGTGAAGTCATTCGTAACAAAGCAAGGCTAGTGGCACAAGGCTATAATCAAGAAGAAGGCATAGATTTTGATGAAACCTATGCACCAGTGGCTCGATTAGAGTCAATTCGTATGATGCTTGCTTTTGCCAGTTACATGAACTTCAAGTTATATTAAATTGATGTTAAGAGTGCATTCTTAAATGGACACATCAATGAAGAAGTTTATGTAGAGCAACCTCCAGGCTTTGAAAATGAGAAATATCAAGAAAAGGTCTACAAATTGAAAAGAGCTTTGTATGGACTTAAACAAGCACCAAAAGCGTGGTATGAAAGACTACGAAATTTTCTAGAACAATCTGGTTTTTTCATTGGTCGGGTAGACTCCACTTTATTTATTAAACATTTTAATTCAGATATTCTTATTGTGCAAATTTATGTTGATGACATAATATTTGGTTCTACTAATGATTCTCTTTGTAAAGAATTTGCTAAGGCTATGCAGGAAGAGTTTGAAATGAGCTTGATGGGCGAATTAAACTACTTCCTTGGACTTTAAATAAAGCAAACTGAAGAAGGAATCTTCATCAATCAGTCTAAGTATACAAAAGAACTTCTCAAGAGATTTGGGATGGACTCATCGAAATCAAGAAGGAATCCTATGAGTACAACAACTTCTCTTGATAAAGATGAAAATGGTAAAAGTGTAGATACTAAGCTCTACAGAGGTATAATCGGATCTCTATTATACTTAACTGCTAGTCGACCTGATATTATGTTTAGTGTTTGTATGTGTGCAAGATTTCAAGCTAATCCAAAGGAATCTCATTTAACTGCAGTAAAACAAATTCTTCGTTATTTGAAAGATACTTCAGATTTCGGTTTGTTTTACCCAAAATCATCTTCCTTTGATTTAGTTTCATATAGTGATGCAGATTTTGCAGGAAGTAAATCTGATCGCAAGAGTACTAGTGGAACTTGTCATTTCTTGGGAAATTCCTTAGTCTCTTGGTTTATTAAAAAGCAAAATTCAGTATCACTCTCAGCAACTGAAGCTGAATATATAGCGGCTAGTTTAGCATGTTCACAAGTACTTTGGATGAAACAGACCTTAAAAGATTTTGGTTTGAATTACTCCACAACTATTTATTGTGATAACACTAGTGCTATAAATCTTTCGAAAAATCCTATTCAGCACTCAAGAACTAAGCATATTGAAGTTAGACATCATTTTTTAAGAGATCATGTGTTAAAAGGAGATATTTCGTTAAATTTTATTTCCACTAAAGAACAACATGCCGATATCTTCACTAAACCTCTTAAAAATGAAGATTTTATGAGAATTAGGAGAGAACTAGGTATTTGCTCGTTTTTGGATTTATAAAAATGCTGATTTTTTAACAAAATCTCAAAATCGCACTATATTAGTCGACCGATAAAATTCTAGTCGACTGGTGTCTTTATATTTTGGAATGTATCGCATCATATTAGTCGACCGATATAGTTCTAGTCGACTGATGATATTTTTTAAAATAAGTCGCACTTTTTTTAAGTCGACCGATAAAGTTTTAGTCGACTAAATTTTTTTTAAAAAAAAATTTAAGTGAAGGGACTCGACACCCCTTGGATTTGTTTTTAAAACCCGTTTTTTTTTTTAAAAGAGGCATCGTTTCACTTCGTACCTTTTCGTTTTTCTTAAAAACGAAACCCTTTAAACCAAAAACCCCTCTTTCTCTTTTGTCTCTCTCTCTCTTCCGAAAAACCCTCGGAGTACCGTTCGACTCCATCATCGTCGGGATTTTCTTACCGTAACAGGGAGACGCCGGAAACTTGTGGCCGTAATCTTCAAACGCCGGAATCCTCTTGTAGTGACTGGCGCATCTTCAAAAACACGCCGGAACTCTCTTGCCGTGACAGTGCATTGCCGGAATCCCTTTTGGCCGACCTCTCCTCACCGTCAGCCACCGCATCGTCCTTTGTTTTTGAACGCCGGAAAGTTTTTTTTTCCCTTGCAGGACGTTATTTGGAAGCCGACATTTTGGTAACCATGCCTCGCACGAAGTCTGCATCTGCAAAAGGTTTAGGTTCTCCTCCTCCTACACCTACTTCAAGACATGGTTTTTCACTAAGATTACTTCGCAACCCTCTTCTCTATGACACTTTTGGATCAATTTTTGCACTACCTATTTTACCAGGCCGAAATGTTCTATTTCACTTATTTTCTCGTTACAAAATAAGAGAATTATTTCCTGGTATTTCACATCTTTTTTATGCTTGTGCAGATACCCTTCACTATCATTTTCTTATTCACTTGTTTTACACAAATTTACAAATGAATCATGAAACTGAGTTTTATCTTCTCTTGTTCGTGATGTTGAAATCGAGTTTGATTCGAAATTGCTTGGAGAAATTCTTGAAATTCCACCTTCAGACACTCTTTTCAACACTATTAAATTGAATGATGAAAGAGTTTTTGAACAAATTCTTCTTCCAGAAGCACCTCACTGCCCTCCTTTCAAAAATACTAATCTTCAAACTCGTGCACGCATTGCTGGACGAATCCTTGCCCACAATGTTCTACCCAAAACTGGTTATTTTGATTATTATTCCACAGATCTATCTACGGCTCTTTATGTTTTATTTGGGAATATTTCTGTCAACTGGGCCAATGTGTATTTTACAAACTTGTGGAAACAAAAACCATTTCTTCCTTATGGTTGTCTTTTAACCCGTATTTTTAGACATTTTAAAGTTCTTTTAACAAATGAAAAATACATTGAGCAAAAAGAGTTCTTTGATCAAACAATTTTTAAAAGAATGAAAATTAAATATCTGCCTCCCTTAAATGTTGATCAAACTGAACCATCTGATCCTAATGAACCATCTATTTCTGAACCTTCACCTTCTGCAACACCTTCATCTTATGCAAAAAGAAAGAAATTTTCGACAAATCAAGACCATGATGAAGTTATGCAGAGACTGGAAGCTTTGGAGCTGCATCAACACACCTTTCGTGAAGATGTGACTCAACAACTTGCTTCAATTCAGAAGGATGTAACTGCCATTAAGGATTTGCTAAACTCTCTTTTCTGATCTTTGATCTTTGAAAAACATACTTTATGGGTTGTAATATTTTAAACTCATCTCTATTTCTGCTTATGTTATTTTTGCCCTTACTCTTTTTTATTCTGACAAAGGGGGAGAAAAAGATAAAGATAGCATTACTTTGAAATTGCAGAGAAATCTTGAGAAAAAGATGATAGCAATTACATTACAGGAGATTTTGCATGAGAAATGCAAAATTAAGAGAAAAAGAAAGCTTTGAATGAATGTATTTCTAAATGCATGAAGAAATGATGAATGGAAATGCAAACCAATCAATATGTATTATATGTGCTTTAAATGTGCTAACTTTTAATGTTTTGCAGCATATTGATAGGGGGAGTAAAATCTCCATCTATGCATCTAAATGCTTCATCTTTGATTAAGTTTGTCATCATCAAAAAGGGAGAGATTGTTACGACAATGAAGCCATACATGATACTTCAAGTACAAGGTTTTGAGGATGAGCAAGTGGAATCAACTGTATTTCAGCTAAGGCTATTGAAGAATTCAGTGAAGAATCCTTGAAGACTAGTGTGCAAATGTTTAATTCATTAAAAGTCTTAGATTCTTGTAAGAGCCCTACTTAGAGTGCATAATTAGGTTGCATTTCACCTTAAAAGTCTTTAGAAAAACTTTTCTAAAAGAAACTCTTTTGAAAATCTTTTTAGAAAACTCTTTTCTTAAATTTTCATGTTTATTAGTCGACCAATAGACTTATCAGTCGACTAATCCTTTCGCGCCATATTTTCTAAAAAATCATTCTTGTCAAATTAGTCGACCGAAGGTTTTATCAGTCGACTGGACAGAATGTCTGTTTTCTGAAAAATTAGCAGCAGTCGACTAATGGTTTTTCAGTCGACTGAACAGAACATGTGTTTTCTGAAAAATTTAGCAGCAGTCGACTAATGTTTTTTATCAGTCGACCGAACAGAATGTTTGTTTTTCAGAAGTTTTTAGCAGCAGTCGACTAAAAGGTTTTTCAGTCTACTGATGATATTATCAGTCGACTAACTTTTCTTAAGTCGACTAAGTTTCAAAAGTTCAGATTTTCAAACGGCTCGATTAACAGATCAGTCGACCGACGATAACTGTCAGTCTACTAATAACTAACTATTAGTCGACTAACTGATGTTTCAGTCGACTAATTTTGCCGTTTTCCTGAAACTTCAAAAAGGTGTGTCTTTTCATTTTTCAAACATTTTTTATCGTTCAAAATGGACAGTTTTGACACCCTTTCATACTCTCAACGTATGGAATCTTTTAACTATAAATATGAGTGCATTTTACACTCAAAAACAACAATTCAATCGATTTGAATCTTGCTTTTCACTATTATTCAGTCAAGTATTTGTTTTCTCACTCACGTGATATTTTCACTTCAGTTTTTCACTCAAATCACTTTGAGAGATAGTGAATTCGTGAGTAGAGTGTTTCAACAACCTCAAAAGTCAATTGCATTTCATTTGCATTCAAAAGGAAGGCTCATAGGTTGTATTGTAAGTTGTTATTTCTTTTGTGTAAAAAGAAGGACTCCTTGGTGTAAAGGAGTTGTTTGCTTTCAGTAGGATTGTTACTGAAAGTGGAACCGGTTATGGTCTGTGTGATCTTGTAGTTTACAAGGTTGATAGTGGAAAATCTCAAGCGGGTTTTGCTTGGGGACTGGATGTAGGTCGGGTTTGACCGAACCAGGATAAAATATTGTGTTCTTTGTGTGTTTGCTTTGAGATTTGCAAAATCCTTCAATATTCCGCAGAAAGTTTTAAAAGCACTATTCACCCCCCCTCTAGTGCTCGTTGCCTCGATCCTAGTGCACTTTCACTGCTGACCCCCTTTATATATATATATATATATATATATATATATATATATATATATATATATATATATATATATATATGTATATATATATGTATATATATTACATTTTTGCCCCTGCCGCACCCCCGCACCCAGGTTTTTTGGAAGTGCCGAATCCCCGCAACCATAGTCACAGGCAATATTTTCAAAATATCGTGATATTATCGTTGTATTTTCAGCAAACAACATTATAGGTAAAATATCACGATATTTTAAAAATATCGCCAATTTGATAACATCATGATATTATCAATTATTGATATTGTTTTTATTTATTTTCTACATCTTAAATATGTTTTTCTTCTTTATTTTGCATTTTTTTACTTTTTTATTATATATATTTTATTATCTAAACATGATATTTTCTTACTTATTTTTTATTATTTTTATATATTTTTATTTTTAAGCCCCAAGATTTTCCCGAGATTTATCACCAAACCTATAACATCCCGAGATATAGCCGATACTGATATTTGTGACTATGGTTTCAACTAGTGGGGCTGGAATGCATGAGGTTCTCTCTCTCTCTCTCTCTCTCTCTCTCTCTCTCTCTCTCTCTCTATATATATATATATATATATATATATATATATATATGTGTGTGTGTGTGTAAGTGTGTGTGTGTGTCTATGGATTTTGGACTTCTTCAAACAATTCGATATTATATACATATTTATTCATGTATACAAACACACACCCTCCCAGACAGTCATGTGGCAATGATGATGCCAGAAACAGCAGAGTCAGAATCTCAGTGAAGGGCGCCACACCATCTATCAATATCCAGCCTTCTTGCAGCCAGTAGCATACTTATTCACGCCAGCACACTTGGTACGAATAACCCCTTCAATCTTAAACCTAATTTGACAACAAAAAAAGGCCCATTGACCACAGCATACCAATCAATCTAACTCCTGATGATTTCAGAAAATAGTGGAATGCTAAGAAGTACACCTCAAGTCTATTGAAGCTACCCGCTTCCCCCACTACGCATGCGTGTTCTTTTTCTATAGCCAAATAAAATTTTCTCTTCCTCTTCTCTTAGTTTTTCAAAAACTTTCAGTTTTCGTATAAATTATAATCATTTTGCATTTTTTGCCATGCAGCAAAACTTTTTGCATGTTTCACCCTTCTTATGTTTAGGACATAATTTTTAAAACATTGAAGAAGAGCAAAAGCTTGTAGATGTGTATGATAAGTACAGGACAATAAAGAAATATTTTTCTTGAAATGTATTGGTTTATATAGTTTAAAAAGATCTATAACTACATGCCCACACAATGAATCTCGTGATTCTATATTAACAATGAATAACATATGAAGCATGATAATAAAAATAAAGCTAATTAGAACTCATAAATACACAAAAGCTATTTAGTCAGATTTGTTAAAAGAACAAACATTTGATCAATCATCTAAAAGTACATACACAATATACAGCTGAACCACATAACAAGAAAAAAACATTAATCATCAAGGTATCAAATATCCAGAGAAATAATATGTCAGGAGCAGAATTCTGTATTTCATTTTTCTTCTTGAATACACAAAATAGGATCAACAGGATGCTAATAGAACCTATTTATGGAAAAGGATCTACCAAAATGAAGCAAATTTTGAAAAAATTTATTGGAAAGCACTGTTTACAATGACCAATACAAACCAACACAGTGACCCCTTATTAAAGTCTTCTACCGTATCTCTTAGCCTACGAGACAGAAATATGAAACAGAAATAAATTGCATCTATGTTGTCAGATACAATATGTTTTTCACAACATTGGTCCTTCCTTTACATTCAATTCTATTATAAAAGTTTCTTCCAGATCGCATTCATTACTTCTGTATCAAAGTTTAATTTCTTTTTCCAAAAACTAACATATCATGTCCTAACACTAAATTTTGTTGTATCTTGCCCCACACTAGTCCACATCTACAGATCAATCACACCTGAAATCAGACTAACTTTGCTGTATATGTCTGTGAGTGTATCAGATGGACAAAGTACAGGCACACAGTATGACATGGGTGTGTTTCAAAAAGGTGCACGAGTATGGCTGAAGATATAATACATACATGTGTATCTGTGTCTACAAACGTACATACATAAATAATTAAATAGATAGATAGATATAGAGAGAGAGAGAGGAGAGAACATGAGGGAACCAATGGTACCAATGGTCCCAACCTGAACTGAGACTAACTTTGTTATACATGTCTGGAGTATATTAGATGGACGAAGTACGGACACATAGTATGACACAGTTGTATTTCATAAAGATGCATGAGTATGGCTGTATATAATACATACATATGTATAAATATAAATATAAATATAGAGAGAGAGTGATGAAAACATGCTAAATGGGTTTTGCGGTGCTTTTTTGGTAATTCAACCCTGTAGATGTGCTCGGCATGGTCAATTTACTAGGAATCCGCACCTGGATCATGTTTTTTTAATGAAAAAAAAAAAACAATATTTGGAACATTGGAATTTTACAAAGATTTTGGGTTGTTGCCATGAATCAAATTCGAACACCCCAAGAGCTGATCCCCATAAAATCAAGCACATAGATCACATCTGTATGGTTAGAATTTAAAAATAAAACAAAAAAGCCCAGAAAACACATTTAGCATGTTTTTAACTTTTTATCCATCTCTCTCTCCATATATATATACACGGTTAACATTTGGTCAGGTTGCCATTAAGTACAAACTAGTTTTCTTTCCATTTTTTTTTCATGAAACTAACATTACAATACAGATGTGATCCATATGTCTAAGTTAGTGGGGACTGGCTCTTAGATCATCTGATTACGATGTGTAGGCATGATTTTATAAGCCTCAATGGCCTACAATGTGTGATAGTTTCTAAGCCCATAACGATCCAACATTTGATCGCTAGCATTTGGACCATGCTGAATTCATCTATGAGGTCTGATTGGGTCCAAATGACCTGCACCTATGAATTTCAGCTCATTCAGATGGTCATGTCACCATGACCAAATGTTACACACACACACACACACACACACACACACACACACACACACACACACACACACACACACACACACATACATATATATATATAAGTCTTTGGTGTGGATGTGCATACAGTATCAATGAGTTGAAACTAATAGGTGCAAATTGTTTTGACTCAATCTAATCATACAAATGTATTCACATAGTCAATTTGTTAGAAATCAACCCTTGAGTCATGCTTTTTTGACAAAAAAAAACCTTTTTCAAGTCATGAAAATTTAATGCATTTACGGCCATTGATTTTTGAATCACTAAAAAAAACTTGTACACATTAGATTTTGGTGATTCAAAAGTCAATCTCCACCAAACAGACCATGTATATCAAATCTGTATGCTTAGTATCACTTAAAAAACATGAGCAGTAAGATATTGCTCGTTCCAAATCATTGATATTGTATGCACATCTGCACCAGAGACTTATCCTATATGTATATATATAGGAGGGAGAGAGAGGAGGGACGTGAGGGACCAATATTAGACTCAAACCATCCATATTTTAATCAGCTTCATGTCTGCTTCTTCATGGGAATTGAACCAATTCAACCTGACTAGTTTTCATTCTTTTATTCATGCTTGCTTATACATAGGGAAAAAGTGGATAAGATTTTTAATACAACAGACCTAGTCTGGACTTCTAGAAATGGTAGCTTCGTTAATATCCAGGTCAAGGTCTGGTTTTATCAGGCCTGGCTCCCATTATGCATGACACAATCCAAGCATAGATTCAAGAAACCAATCAAGATCCAACCCAAACATGGAATGGCTTCTAGATCCATATTCAAAAAGGTGGGATCAAAATGAGTTGGATCAGTTGGATAACTAATCCATTTTAACGTACCTTACAAAAACATGCTCTTCGAGGCAAGAACGATGTCTCACAGTTCATGGCGCTTGGTATTGTTAAAAATGTTACAAAATAACTTAAAAATAGAAAAATACAGCTGTGAATGAAGGCCTAAGGGATGAGTTAGAAGTTTAGGGGGTGAAGGTAAGGGTGTACCTATATTTTAGAAAGTTCTTATGTATTATGATTTTTCTTCATATATTTATTCATTTTATCATGTACTTATACTTGCTTAGTAGAGTGTGTAAACTGTAAAGGTGGTAACATAAATTGTCATCAAAAGCAATAAGGAATCAAAAAAACCAGCCTACACTTTAAGAATGAAAACATACACCACTGATATTATTTTGATAGCCTCCACAGTATCTCAACAAGAACCAAACTACTTAAGCAAAAATGGCAGTGCCATATCCATAACAGGTTAAACAGAGTTCTCTAGAATTTTAAAATATGTGGGATTAGACATGCCATATTCAAATGATAGACTTTCTCCACTCATAAATAACTATATTATTAATTTTAATTGCAAATTTAAATGCATTATTTTGTACATGGAATTATAACTTGTCCTTCATAGACACAACAGTAGGCAGCAGCACCAAGTAAATGTAAATATAAAAGCCATACCTTGAATTCAGCAGGAAGTTTGAAGGTGAAAAAGATGAATCTGTTCTGCCAGCATCCTTAGACGATCCCCCACCAACGGAACTGTTGCTAACTCCACCACCGCAGCTGGCAGCAGATGGCTTTTGCATCTCTCCTCACACTCACCGGCATACTGCCTCCAGCCTCAACACCACTAGGATTGACATAAGTTGTCCTCCATCAAACCCTACTCTACTGGCTAAGTTGTATTGTATCCAATCATGAGTCATTGAAGGCCCAGCAGAGGATAAATAAAGCTCTCAACGCATCATCAGCATGACAATGACCAACGTCACCAGAACTGATTGCACAGAAAGTAGACAGCTTCTCTCTACAGCTATTAGAAATATAAATATCTTGGATAAAAGGGAGAAACCGGAAAGCAGTCCAGCTGACAAAATCACCAATAAGTTATCCAGCATACGCTACAATCCCTAATTCATTTTAAACAGCCTATTAGTTATTCCAGAACACCCAGTAACCTCTATTTGATGAAATGTAACTCCCATTTAGTCCAGCACTTCCTGCAATTCCTAGCTCATAATTGAATCCACGTACCCTGGTACAACATGGAAATATCTTGGATAAAAAGGAGAAACCGGAAAGCACTCCAGCTGGCAAAATCACCTATAAGCTATCCAGCATCCGCTACAATCCCTAATTCATTCTAAACAGCCTATTAGTTATTCCAGAACACCCAGTAAGCTCTATTTGATGAAATGTAACTCCCAGTTAGTCCAGCACTTCCTGCAATTCCTAGCTCATAACTGAATCCGCGTACCCTGGTACAACACGGACATCCAACTAACGAAGTGCACTTTATTTTTTCAGATATGCTGCAACCACATAATTACACCTATGTGCACCAAGATAATTTACACCAACCATGCACCCGTGCAGTCTCGCCCACTACCAACAACTACGTGATGTTCAACGCAAGTAATATCCAACTATTTCCAAGCCTACTAAAGATCAGCTGAATTACGTTAATAATACAGAAGCCCTCCTACAGAAACTTCACCTCACACCGGAAACAGACGAAACCCCAAGTCCCGATCGCACAAAACAGGATCAGAAAATGCCCCAGGCTTTCGAGACAATTCACAGAGTTGTGCCTGAGATGAAGTAGCAACATATTACACCACATAAGTCAAACAAACCCCAATCACAAACGTACTATACAACAAGCGGCAAAACTCAAAATTCCCGATACAGCACAACAAGATCAATGCTAAAACCACATAACACCAAGAAAAAAACACGAGAAAATAGCTGAACATTTATATAGTATCAAACGGAATCAACATCAAGCCTAATAGAATCACGAGCATAAACCCATTCATGTAGTCCCAAACTAATCCCGAAATCCACGAAGGATCAAAATCCCAAGAACCCAAAGATCGACATAAAGCGCCCCCCCCCCCAAACCGAAACGAACAAAATCCCCATCCCTCACCTTAGAAAGATGGAATCTTTCCTCCAAATCAACCACAAACAACAACAATCACGCAAAAACTCCAGCTCGATCCCCGACGCCGAAAACGATTCGACCCAGAAATAAGATTAGTTCTTCCGCACAAAAGAAACGCGAGCTTCCCGGAGCTGGATGGAGCCGGTCTCGGAAACGGGAGGACCGGGGAGGGAGCTAGGGTTCCCAACGGTCCTTTGGGACTACGAAAACGGAAGGAAGGCGAGGAGTCTCGGAGAGTTAGGGTTTTCTAACGGCTAGAAATTCAGTAAACCCAATATCCTGAATCAAGGAGTTAGGAAGGAAGGAGAGAGAGAGAAACAGAGATAGAGAGAGGCGTACCTGAATCAATCCAATCGTTGGTGAAAGAGAGAAAGCCCCACTTTGACTAATGCTGAGGATGATGACGATCCCTCTTCCAACTTTTCTGTGTCTCTCTCCCCGCCTCGCTATTTGTTGCGTCCCGTGCGAGGAAAAGGTGAGGAGAATTCTAAAATATTCAATTTGATGTAGTCTTTGCCACTGGTTTCGCAGAATACTACTATCCTGCCATTACCACAAACTTGGATCACGTTTGGCTCACAACTCACAATGACTCCTCATAATTTATTAAGTCCTATGTCAGGCTTATTATATACACTTAGAAGCACTCCTATAGATTTACGATTAGGACTTGGGAGTTTCCATTAGCGGAAAGCGCACTTAATGAGAAGCGCACGTACCATTCGCTTCTCGATCACTTTCTATTTATTTCCAAATTGCTCTAATGTCGAATTCTATTTTTTATGTTATTATATGTCGTTTTTTACTACAATAAGTCTTTTTATTTGAATTTACCTCATTTCCACTTTGCCTCTTATTTGTTTGTATCTTATTTCTTATTCAATTTTACTTTAGCTTACACATTGCTTATTGCACCATTCTTTTTATTGCTTATCAAACTTTTCCACAACGCTTCACGAACGTTTCACGTTTTGTCATGCCCACTTTCCATTCTAGTAAACATGTTGTGTTTGCATAGAGTTATTGTTGATGCGGAACTGTAAAATAGTCGCAATCACTTACGTCCTTTTAGCTGCATTTGTAACGCAGCTAATGTTGTTGTACCTTTGAGGATTTAGGAAGGGCTTGGGCAGATTGGTGTGCTCACTTTCTAAGTTAGGACGGTCGTTGCATTAAATGATGAGATGGAATGTAGCTCAAAGCAAGCTTAACCTTTGCTAAATAGGCACGAGCGACTCAATTTGGATAAAACAGGTTTGTTTTTTATTTTTATTTTTATTTTTATTTTTATTTTTATTTTTATTTTATTTTTGGATAGTCAAGAGTTGTCCTTTGGTAATGTTCGAGCTAGAGATCCGTTAGCCAAAATACTAAGACACTAAGAAATGAGGTCAATTATTCAAATAAAATAAATAGTCAAGAGGCGAGTTTTACTTCGCAATGAGGTGAGCCCATTAAGTGACCGTTTTTTCATGAGGGTTCCTTTAAGATATATATGTTGACATATTCTCAAAATCAAAACCAAAATGCAAATTCAAGATATACTAGTCGACGTCATGCTTGATGCGTTTTAGCCTATTGATGCCCATGATGAGCTTAGGCCTTCAAGTCGATGATGAGCAAGACCCTAAACCCAAATAGGAATTATAAGAATACGAGCAATAAGCTTCAGTGGGCTAGAGGCTACTCTCATCATGTAGCCAAGCCTATTTATAACGGAGGATAAAGGGGTGGTTACCCCTTCACATTCATGTAACCCCTACCCACTAATTTTCATTAACTGCCCACTAACCCTTTCATTAGTGTCAAACCGAGTTACACTATGGGTTGGATCCAAACTCAAATGTTCAATTATATATATATATATATATATATATATATATATATATATATTTTTTTTTTTTTTTATTTATTTATTGGTAGCTCACATTGGGTATTAAATGGGTTTTTCTATTTTTTTTTGCAGTTCCAACCCCATAAATGTGTTGGGCATGGTTGATTTGCGAGAAACCCGTACCTGGATCATGTGTTTTTTAAGAAAAAATTGACATTTAGAACCTCAAAATTTTACAAAGATTTTAGACCCTTGAATTTTTTAACTTTATAAAAACCCACCCATGTATCATAATTGAATGCTTCAAGAGCTGATCCCTATAAAATCAACTACATATATCACATTTGTACGTCAAAATTTATAAAAAAAAAAAACTGAAAACCCTATTTAACATGCTCATTTGGCACCAAAGGTATGAGCAGCTATCAATCACTCATATATATATATATATATAACCAATCCAACAAGTGTTGCCAGCTCTTAAATATAACTATAGGCACAGCAAAAAATATCAACAATATTTCAAAAAAAATGATATTTTATTAAAGCTATTGAACTTCATTTTGATACTTTGCACTTTAAAAAATTATCTTCAAAAACTTGTTTCCTTCGCCAAGAAATTCTAGAGAACAAGATTTGTAACATTGGTTACAAATCAAAGAGTGGGAAGCTCCACGTGCTTATCTACATTTGAGGTCCAAAACCTAGGTCAGCTAGACCAACCCCAACCAACTACGATAGCGGCATCACCTAGTGCCCAAATTATCATTACCCAAACCTTTGGGGCTTAGTCTTTAATCTTAAGTGTTGCTTGTAGTTTGAAACTAATTCATAACGGTAAAAAATTGGTCAGTTTGAAACTAATTCATAAGGGTAAATTGGTCATTTTCTTAATATGAAAAAGACCACCCGATTCGACTTTAGAACCAAGCAATGACACTTAGACAAGCAGGGGCTTTTCCGTAATTTCATTGTGCCACAATCTGAGCACGAGAATGCAAGTGCTGTGGACGGTCGGTTACCGGTGTGGGATCACGTGAGTGCAACAGCAAGCGGTGGGCCTTGATCGCCAAGAAATTAAGGTAGCGGACGTTTTCTTTATGGAATATTCTAAAACCCTAATGACCTTAAGGATGGACAGCACACCCCCTCATATATATTTTGTTCAAAAGTTGTTATGATGCACAGGGAATATTTAATATCAAGGTGGTCATTAGCCATCAATACATTTATGATCCAAAAGTAGAAAGGCTTGATTACCCCTTTGTGCTTATCCATAAAATATTTTCAAAGCACTTTGACGTTTGAAAGCAACGAAAATTCTCATAAAAAAAATTGCTTATAAAAAAATTTGATATGATAACTTTTTACTTTTTGTGTAGTACGAGAAAATTAGAATGAAAAAAAAGGAAAAGAAAGGAGTCTATCAGCCCCTTAAGAGAGAGAAAGAGACCTGAAAATAAGGGTGAGTAGAAGAAAGATGAAGATGAAGATGAAGGAAGCTCTTTTTGTGGCAACCCCTATAGAATGAGATGTGAAGTAATTTGACAGAATTTTTGATAGGAAACTTTTTTTTTCAAAAATTCACACTTTTTACAAAAAAAAAAAAATCATTTGGAATGGTGGAAAAAATTGTTATTTTTTCTTTCCTACTTAGCATGTTTTTTTTCCATTTTCTCACTTTCAAACTTTTCCCTAAGATATGAGTGCATTCATATTTGAGATCTTATGATTCCATATCTATGGATTTTTTGTCCGATCCTTCTCAAATTGGAGTAAAAATCCATGGATTTTTCTTGTTTTAGGAATCTTATATCATCCATTCGAGTTTCGAGGTAGGTTTGGTCTAACATGAGTCTCATTCCTTGATTGGTGTGTTTGTGGATCTCTCGTTAAGATTTGTGGCATTCAACCACTCCTTGTTCAGCGATTTTAATCATCGCTGGACTACCATACTTACTCAACCCGTGCATTTGCCAAAGCCCGGTCTAATCATTGTTTTTTTGTAATAGTTGATTTATTATAACAATTGACTTTGTTCATGAACTTGCAAATGTGTTTCTTACCTAAACTATGCTATGATTTTAACCAGTGATGTACTAAAATGCATGACTTGGACTAGGCGCAAGCTTAGCCAAGGCTGGTGGGAGTTTTTTTTTAAATTTATAACCTGAAAAAACTGCACCTAACACTAAGACCGGGTTGCATTAGCTAAGTCTACCATACCTATGATCGTCATGACGGCAGCGTAAAACTATGATGCTAAGACCCTCACTCCCAAGGCCTATGCTAAGCATTGACTTGCACAGAAGGGCAATAGCTATGAGATTCAAACCTTGACTGGCCGTCTAGCAGCCAAAGTTTCGCCCCACTACGCCAACCCCGTGAGGCAGGATGGTGGGAGATCAAAGTAAGTTAGAGAGAGTAGTTGGTGGAGCTAGGAATTTAAACTATGGTGAGCACAAATATATAGTAAAAAAAATACTAAGAAATTAGAATAATAATATATTTCAAAAAAAATCAAACAATTATTCTAAAATATACTTTTTACAATTGACATCATCAATTTTTTATATTTGAAAAATAATTCATAATTGATTCATTGCTAATTGTAAAACAAAATCGCAATTGACAAAATTCATGGATCTCTAATTTAAGATAATCGATATGAAAACAAAAAAAGCAAAATCCTTAATATTCTAACCAAAATCAAACGTTCATTATTCATGGATTCATGCTTAATGCTAATTGAGAAAGAAAAACACATAAAAATCTTAAAACCATAATTAAACGTTCATAAAAATTTATTACTCTAATTCATACATCATAAATTATGGATTTATGCTTATTGATAGAAAAAACTTAATATTTTACTAAAAAAAGCATTTATGATTTATACATGCATTCATTGTGGTAGTTTTAAATAAACTAACAAAGCATTTATGTTAATATGAAAAGAACTAAATCAAAACCTAAAATCATAACAAAAACCATTCATATATATGTTATTTGAAAAAAAATAAACTATCTCAAATTTTAACCAAAATCAAGCATGCATTCATGGAATCATGTTTAATGTTGATTGAAAAAAAACACGAAAATGCCTAATTAAATAGTCATTTCATTTCAAAAATTAAAATGAAAAATTTAAATCTTAACAAAAATCATAGATTTAGGTGTTTGATAAGTGGTAACTAAAACCAAGCATTCCATTAATGGAATCATAATTAATGATAATTAAAAAAAAACTAAACCTGTAACGACCCCAACTCATAACCGTGAAAAAGTGGTATTTTTTTTTAAACAAATGCGAAAACATTCCCAGAGATCCAGGACCTTTACAGTTAAACGCAACCACCACCACACTGGATCTTATACTCATCTTTCATACCAAACCAAACTTTATTTATTCAAATATAAAGAGTTTGAGACATAAGTAATTAAGAGTAAAGAAAGATAAAAAGAAAGAGTCACGCCGTCCCAAGAATCTTCCCTGCAGTCGTGTAGTCCTCTCGTGACCCTTCTCAAAAGCAAATCCTCTCCACCAGGCATCTGAGGTTGTGAAAAACTCAAAAAGTAGAGTGTCAGAATCCAAAGAATCCTACGTACAGGTCTCTCTAATGAAACAAATAAGAACAAAAAACATAAATAAGATTCATGCACTATTTTAGAGGGATATAAATATAACACATTCATAATTCAATTAATCATTCATGCAATAGAGAATAATTATTAAACATGAGGGAACAACTAAATAACAACAGAGATCACAGTTTAAGCATTAAAGACATTTATCGTGTATTAAAGAACAACATCATGCACTCACCATATATCACAGTTAAGAGAACAAATTAATATGCATAATGTAATGTATAACAAGAATATGCATGATTTAGTACAATGCATGAATAATTTATTATTTTAAATCAAGTCATCTTTTATATACATGTCTCTATTAGGATACACACACATTTAAGTTCCTCTTTTTAACTATCATTGCCCGCGAATACTCAAAACGGGTAAAATCCCCGAGGTCAAATTAGGTTTCTAGGGTAACTTAGCACACAAGTTGTATTTTATTTCTGGATTCCAAACTTAGTCCTCGACCAATATCAGGAAACAACATCATCCATCGAAACATTGAAAATCAGCATCCAATGTCGGGGACACCGTGAAAATCAGCATTCATTGGCGCCACTTTCTTGGTATACGAAAACAATAGTTGTATCTACACACCATTTCAGGCAAAGTGACAGACTTTTTCTAAAACCGTGGTCAGGAGACGAATCTCAATATCGGGTTCAGGGGCAACAACAACACACACAGAGTTTTAGTATCCTCACAGTCCCTAAACCATTAAGCCCAAGATTACCTTTTCGCAAAAGGAACATCAAGAGAACGTTAATTACATTGTTCTCTTTCTTATCTTGTTGTTAATATCAATTTCATAAATTTGCAAATCAACATGCAAACATAAGCCCGCAAATCAGCATGCGCAACTCTTCACGGCCTACCACCTGTGATGACAATAGAATAATGCAATTAAAACCACAATGTCAAATATGATCTTTACAATGCATAAGCAAGTAAAGCAACGAGCACACCAGCTCAAGGCATCCCATAGCCCATGATGATCCACTTTGATCACCCATGCATTCATATGAGAAAATCATTAGGAATATGTCAATGCATTCATTTCATCTCACATGCTTTTCAATGCAGAATCATGCATGTTAATTAAGAGATGTGCATGAAACAACAATATTCAAATGCATGTGTTTACATGATCATGCCAATGCATACTTTCATCCATGAACCAATTCAAGTATATATGAGAACCAATGCATACTTTTATTCATGAATCGATTCAACTAAACATGTGAACATTCATGTCATTAACTACATGCAAGCACTTGTCAATTTTATGTATGCACATGCACATAAAACAACTGCACATTACTATTACAAACATGCATCCCCTGACAAGCATAAGAATGCAAGAAAATATCATTCTTTTGCATGCATAAAACCAGAACCATTGTCATAAGTAAAAAACTGAAAATTTATGCATCAAGCTGAATTTCTATTCATGTTTAACTAGGCATACCCAATATGCATGAATCAAAACTTTAGCCATATATAAATCTGAATATCCGTTAGGCATAATTCTGATCATGTAATTGGAATCCAATGGATGAATAGTATAGGAAAAATCTGTACATTTCAGCAGGTAGAACAACAAGCATTAAACTCATAGTTCAATAACCAACTATATATATATATATATATTGACTAGATGACTTAGCCGACCCAGTCGACTGGGTCTAATACGTTGTCTATACTCTGCCAACCAACTCGGCCAGCTGGGTCAGGCCCCAACCTAGCCGAGTCAGTCTATTGGGGTTGGCTGCACATGACTCAAAGTCTTCTTCTCTTTTTTTTGAAATCAAAGTTTCTTGTGGATCTAAAGGAATAAGCTGAACATGCAAAATAAATTTTTTTTGTGGGCTATGGCCATCTATTGGTACGCTGCATGCCCGACCCAAACAGTGTAGCTCTCTTTTTATATTAATTGAAGTCTTGTTCATAAGATCATATGTAATGGCCGATGTTATAAATATTTATCATTGCAATACTTTGTCTTGCAAAGACGTGTTTGAGATTCTTTTTTGCGGTATTGTTGGTTATGACTCAATTGTCAGTTCGATTATATATTTTTTTCTCTTCATTACTCACGGGTTTGGGATAAGGGTGAGTTTAGTATGAAACATGCATAAACTAACTCACTGTATTGTGATATTTATTTATCTTGGTTGAAGCTTGGGATAATTTTGTCCTAAAAGTAAGGGTATTTGATGCCTTGGAAGTTTAAGTTCACAACTCACCTAATAGCCTAGAGAAATTGACACAACACATCAGTACATTTATCTGTAATAGTCAAACTTTTGATCGTAATACATTTTGGAGCTCTTTGTTACAACCAAAAGTTTTCAGTGCCTTAAATGAATGACACATATAGGGAATCAGAATTGGCTCAAGTTGGAGGAACTAAATGGGTATATGAATTTAGATTATGTTGACCTGGGTTTGAGTCGTTTGAGCATGTTGGTCATTTGAGTCTTGGATATGAAAGCCTAAATAATTCATGAGCCTGGTTATTTGAGTCTAAAAATGAACTGGACCCATTATCATAAGATACATAGACCTCAGGTCAATGTGGTACATCTTTGCAAATCTTTGTAGCCATCTCCATCATCTAGAAACTAGTCTCTTGCCTACCAATCTTTATAATGGTTCTTTAGATACTCGACTTTAATAAATTTTCTGACTATAGTGTGAAAAGTGATGATGCCCCATTTATGTTATGCCTTTTCATTTTCTTATATGATGTTTTAAAGTCATCATATGGTTTTTCAATCTCAAGGTGACTTTCGATTTGTAGTTTAGCCATCCAGGCGTCGTCCATATGAAACAACACTTTATATATATACATATATATATATATATATATATATATATATATATATATATATATATCCCCAAAATACATTTTGAGAAAGAAGAAAATACATAAATCTTAGCCATAGATCTTAGAGTAAATAATTTGGTTTACTCTTTCTTATGGATTTTCATAGAAAATATTGCATGAAATACAAATTCTTGCTCTTTTTCTCATTCGAAACAAGAGAAAGACCCGTACCATGAATCTGAGATAAATTAAACGATGATAAATATTGAAAACGTGGGTAAATGGTTGGAGATGGCCCAAACTTCTCCTCTTCTTCCTCCTTTTTTCTCTCTTTTTCTTATTTTATCTCTCCTCTTTTTTTTTCCTTCTCTTTCTCTTTTCTCTCTCTTTTTTGGGGTCTTTTTATAGGCCCCATAGAGGAGGTCACCCCTCCTTCTCCAGCTCCTTCTAAAATGGGCTAGCTCCTTCTAAAATGGGTTGGAGAGAGCGCCTTCCTTTATTATGACTCTCTCTCTCTTTTGTTTTCAAAATTTTTAAAACTCTCTAGGTTTGACTTTTCAAAACTTGGTTTAAAAAGGGACTCTAAGTCTCTCAACCTTCCTAGATGTTTCTAAAAATGGTTAAGGGCTCTTTCAAGAGTCCTAAACAAACATAAAAATACAAATTTTGGAATTACATTAAATTAATTAATTAATTAATTAATTAATTAATTAATATTAAATTATAAATAAATTTCTGGAAGTTTTCAAAAATTACCAAAATAATGTGGGAGGTTTTGCATAATTAAACTCCAATTTAAAGGTTTTATATGAATTTAAAGTTGAAAAAATCGTTGGGCACGGATTTAGATCTAGATCCAGATCCAAGACCCAAATCTATCTCCAAAATCCAAATGGGTTTTGAACTGGATCAAACCCAAATTAATATGGGTCTTGGATAGGGTCCAAATTCATATTAATTTTGATCAGATCCCTCAGATCTAGTCCGATCCAAATCCGGATACGACCCGATAAACTACTCAATTTTTAGAAAAAATGCAATTTTTGGGCCAACCGTAGCCTGAATTTAAAAAAGTAAAATATCGTTACGCTTAAAATTTTGAGATGCATCCAACGACATATTACACGAATATCAAATTCTAAATTTTGCTCAAAAATAACCCAAATTTTACTCGAATTTTGCTTGAATTTAAAGGTCAAAAAGTAAAACTTTTTCTCACGTTTCGATTGGGTCATTTAGACCTAGTTGATGAGACTTAGGTCAAACCCAGACTCAAAAACATCAATCTAAAATCGAGGTTCAAACAATTTTTCTCCCAGACTTAGTCACATTTTTTAAAATCTCAAATTTAACTAAGTGTGAAAATACGTGACATTACATCTCTATCCCCTTAAAAGAATTTTGTCCTCGAAATTAGAATGTACTGAATAAGTGTAGATATATATTTAAAATATGATTTTTTTAGAAAAGTTATACCCTGATCGATCTTACCCTCTTAGGATTGATCTCGTACATTTACAATAAATACTATTATTACACGAACATCAACATTTCTAAATTCATATCATAAAATTAAGAATCAAATCATGAATGCATAAGAAATTTGCATACTTTCATAAAAGTACCTCATAGCCTTACTAGTGAAGGAGACTGCTCCGGAGCACGATACATGACTTGGTGACATTTTGGACTTGGCTCACTTACCAAAATAAAAATTTTGGTATGAAAAGATGATAAAATATAAGATTTTGTGGTGGACCATGATACCAAACATGTAACGACCCCAACTCATACCAGTGAAAAAGTGGTAATTTTTTTTTAAAACAAGTGCGGAAACAATCCCAGAGATCCGAGGCCTTTACAGTTAAATACAACCACCACCACAAGGGATCTTATACTCATCTTTCATACAAAACCAAACTTTATTTATTCAAATGTAAAGAGTTTGAGACATAAGTAATTAAGAGTAAAGAAAGCCAAAAAGAAAGAGTCACATCGTCCCAATAATCTGCCCTGCAATCGTGTAGTCCTCTCGTGACCCTTCTCAAAAGCAAGTCCTCCCCACCAGACATCTGAGGCTGGGAAAAACTCAAAAAGTAGGGTGTCAGAATCAAAAGAATCCTACATACAGGTTTCTCTAATGAAACAAATAAGAACAAAAAACATAAATAAGATTCATGCAATATTTTAGAGGGATATAAATATAACATATTCATAATTCAATTAATCATTCATGCAATAGAGAATAATTATTAAACATGAGAGAATAATTGAATAACAACAGAGATCACAGTTTAAGCATTAAAGGCATTTATCATGTATTAAAGAACAACATCATGCATTCACCATATATCACAGTTAAGAGAACAAGTTAATATGCATGATGTAATGTATAACAAGAATATGCATGATTCAGTGCAATGCATGAATAATTTATTATCTTAAATCAAGTCCTCTTTCATATACATGCCCTTATTAGGATGCACAAACATTTAAGTTTCTCTTTTTAACTACCATTGCCCGCGAATACTCAAAACGGGTAAAATCTCTGAGGTCAAGTTAGGTTTTCAGGATAACTTAACACACAAGTTGTATTTTATTATTGGATTCCAAACTTAGTCCTCGACCGATATCAGGAAACAGCATCATCTATCGAAACATTGGAAATCAACATCCAATGTTGACGACACCGTGAAAATCAGCATCCATTGACGCCACTTTCTTGGTATACCAAAACAATAGTTGTGTCTACACACCACCCCAGGCAAAGTGACAGACTCTCCCTAAAACCGTGGCCAGGAAAAAAATCTTAATATTGGGTTCAGAGGCAACAACAACACACACAAAGTTTTAGTATCCTCACAGTTCGTAAACCGTTAACCCCAAGATTACCTTTTCACAAAAGGAACATCAAGAGAACGTTAATTACATTGTTCTCTTTCTTATCTTGTTGTTAATATCAATCCCATAAATTTGCAAATCAACATGCAAACATAAGCCCGCAAATCAGCATGTGCAACTCTTCACAACCTACCACCTGTGATGACAATAGAATAATGCAATTAAAACCACAATGTCAAATATGATCTTTACAATGCATAAGCAAGTAAAGCAACGAGCACACCAACTCAAGGCATCCCATAGCTCATGATGATCCACTTTGATCACCCATGCATTCATATGAGAAAATCATTAGGAATATGCCAATGCATTCATTTCATCTCACATGCTTTTCAATGCAGAATCATGCATGTCAATTCAGAGATGTGCATGAAACAACAGTATTCAAACAACAATATGCATTCATTGAATTTATATTATGTTGACCTGGGTTTAGCCATTTGAGCATGTTGGTCATTTGAGTCTTGGATATGAAAGCCTAAATAATTCACGAGCCTCGTTATTTGAGTCTAAAAATGAACTACACCCATTATCACAAGATATATAGACCCCAGGTCAATGTGGTACATCTGTGTAAATCTCTGTAGCCGTCTCCATCATCTAGAAACTAATCTCTTGCTTACCAAGCTTTATAATGGTTCTTTAGATACTCGACTTTAATAAATTCTCTGACTATAGTGCGAAAAGTGATGATGCCCCATTTATGTTATGCCTTTTTTTTTTCTTATATGATGTTTTTAAGTCATCATATGGTTTTTCAATCTCAAGGTGACTTTCGATTTGCAGTTTAGCCATTCAGGTGTCGGTCATATGAAACAACACTTTGTTTATATATATATATATATATACTCAAAATAAATTTTAAGAAAGAAGAAAATACATAAATCTTTGCCGTGGATCTTAGAGTAAATAATTAGGTTTACTCTTCCTAATGGATTTTCATAGAAAATATTGCATGGAATACAAATTCGTTTTTTTTTCTCATTCGAAACAAGAAAAAGACCTGTACCATGAATCCAAGATGAAGAAAACGATGATAGATATTGAAAAATGTGGGTAAATGGTTGGAGATGGCCCAAACTCCTCCTCTTCTTCCTCCTTTTTCCTCTTTTTTTCTTACTTTATCTCTCTTCTTTTTCCCCTTCTTTTTCTCTCTCTTTTTTGTGGTCTTTTTATAGGCTCTATAGGGGAGGTCACCCCTCCTTCTCCAGCTCCTTCTAAAATGGGCTGGAGATAGAACCTTCCTTGATTATGACTCTCTCTCTCTCTCTCTTTTGTTTCTAGTTTTTTTTAAAACTCTCCAAGTTTGACTTTTCAAAACTTAGTTTAAAAAAGGTCTCTAAGTCTCTTAACCTTCCTAGTTGTTTCTAGAGATGGTTAAGGGCTCTTGCAAGACTCCTAAACAAACATAAAAATACAAATTTTGGAATTATATTAAATTAATTATTTAATATTAAATTATAAACAAATTTTTGGAAGTTTCCAAAAATTATCAAAATAATGTGGGAGGCTTTTTAATATAATTAAACTCCAATTTAAAGGTTTTAGATAGATTTAAAGTTGAAAAAATTATTGGGCATGGATTTGGATTTGGATTCGGATCCAAGATCTAAATCCATCTCTGAAATCCAAATAGGTTTTGAACTAGATCAAACCCAGATTAATATGGGTCTTGGATAGGGTCCAAATTCTTATTATTTTGGATCAGATTCATCAGATTTGGTCTGATTTAAATATGGATCTGACTCGACAAACTGCTCAATTTTTTGAAAAACGCTATTTTTGGGCCAACCACAGCCCGCATTTAGAAAAGTAAAAAATTAATGCGCTCAGAATTCTGAGACGCATCCAACGACATATTACACGAATATCAAATTCTGAATTTTGCCTGAAAATAACTCAATTTTTACTTAAATTTTGCTTAAATTTAAAGGTAAAAAATAAAACTTTTTCTCACGTTTCGATTGGCTCGTTTAGACCTAGTTGATGAGACCTCGGTCAAACCCAGACTCAAAAACATCAATCTAAAATCAAGGTTCAAACAATTTTTCTCCCAGACTTAGCTAAATTTTCGAAAATCTCAAATTTAACTAAGTGTGAAAATACGTGACATTACAAAACCCTAATAAAACTTTCATGTCATTTGGGAAAAAAATCCAAAATCAATACCCTAAGTCCTAAAACAGTCATAGATTTATGCTAATTGAAAAAGAAAAGAAAAACCTTTAATATTCTAATAAAAATAAAGCATTCATTACATGCCTAATCTTAATTAAAAAACACAAAAACCTTAAAATCCTAATTAAACATTCATGTTATTTATAAATACAACTAAATAAAGACCTAGGCTCTAATAAACATCATGCATTATGAGTATTGAAAAAAATAAAAAAAACCATTAAAATCAAAACCATGTAAAGCATTCATTCATGATTTATGAAATAATTTGAAAAAAAAATAAAAGTAAAGAAGAAGAAGATGATGATGAGAAATAAGAATAAGATAACCCAATGGTCAGCCACCAAGGGCATGCACCAGAGTGGCTCGTTGAATGACAAACTCTAGAAAAGTTGAGAGAGAGAGAGGAATTGGGGTAAAAAAGAGGCCACAAAAAAGAGGTTATAGTGGGTAGTGCCCACCCTAATCCGATCTCTCATTAAAAAGAGAGGAATTGTCGATTGTGGTTCTGCTGATCAGCCTTACAAATATATTTCAAGTATTTATATTACTTTCTAAACCTCTATCATACCTTATGATCCGTTTCTTACACATACCCTAATCATACCTAAACATATAGACCCCTTAAGGATATTTCTAGATGTGCTACACAACCCTTGGAACTGATCTCATCCTTAGCTAAGACCCTACCCACGTTCAGAACCTGAAATACCAAAATTTCACTCTACCAATTCGATAGAATGTGTAGCTTTTACCATTGGAGCATTTCAGCCACCCAACAACCTATTTTACCAATTTATGACCTACAAAAACCTTTCGTAACCCCGACACATGTCTCTAGGTGTTCAACAAGCCTTTCATTCAATCCATATCAGATCTGAACTGGAATTCTTTCTTGATTAGCCTCCAGGGCCATTTTTTTGCTCATTCGATTTTGACTTTGATTAAACCTAGACCTAATTGAGCCCACCTAAGCCCAACACTTAACCTAGGCACATCTAGAATACAAGAATTGACAACATTGAGCTACTCATAGCAAATGGTGAAAATCCTGTTGGCAAGCTTGATATATGTTGTGTGACACAAAAATGTGTGATATCAAAGGTGAAGCAACAATGTTGACAAAATATTCTCTTTATAATTTGTTTTCTTAAAGTGCTATAACATTTCATGGATAATTCATGAAACCTAAGTTCTATTTTGCCCTTACCGTATGAAAAGTGTCACTTACACCCTAAAATTTATTGCATGTCCATGCCCTTATACACGTTGCCTACACAACCCCTGAAATGACACATACCTTCTTGAATCTATCTATCCGAGCAATTTCTACAATATTATTTAAGTGCCAATCATATAGATGGAGCAAATTAATATATGAAAAATGACCATACTGACATTGCAAAATGGTGTATTTATTGAAAAACCTAGCAATTTGACAAAATCATTTACATATCCAAAATTTAGATTCCTATTTTTTAAGACACTTTTACCCCTTCACAAATACAAGGATAAATTTTAAATACAAACCGGACTTTTTGCTCTAATTCTTATGTCCACCAAACTTTTGGAGGTTTTCAATTAGGCACCTAAGGTTTCTCACTGTTAATAAAATGCCCCCATTCCTAAACTGCTGGTTAGCTTGCCCTTGAGTTAGCACTAACTATTGTTTTAAAGTTACTATTTTGCCCTTGCAACAATTGAACCGTATGTCTAGGTTTTTTTTATGCTTATGCTAACTCAATCTAACTTAAAAAAAAGGATTTGGTTATTGAATCTGACTAATCAGATTTGGATTCGGCGAATGTCGGGTTACAACCGACCCGTTGACATCCTTAATAGTAAGCGTTTTTTTTACCATTGGATTTGGTTTATAGTTTAAGTAGTTATATTTTCTTATACACTTTTTTCAAATAAGCATCTTGTTTTAAATGTATACTGAATTTTATGTTTTTATTGATTTTTATTTTTGTCATAATCAAAATTTTAATTTAAACCTCATTTATCTATGGTTGGCATTAATCCATCCTAATGTGGATAAAATCAGTTTGGATATAAATTAGGTTTGGGTTGGTAAGAAAAATCCATACGTACAGTTCAATTGTTGTAAGGGAAAACTAATAATTAGTGCTACATCAAGGGCAAGTTAACAACAATTTAAAAATTGGGGCATTTGATTAACAATGAGAAACCATTGGTGCCTAATTAAAAACCTCTAAAAGTTTGGTGGACATATGAATTAGTGCCAAAAGTTTGGTTTGTATTTGAAAATTGACCTTTACAACTCTTGTGAATATCTCCAAAATGTACAAATCTTCATTAAAAAATAGCATATACAAGAGGGCATTCACAAATGCAGTATGACATTTGCAAGTTGTACTGCATTTGTGAATGTCCTCCTGCTTGTGCCATTTTTTTATGGAGGACATTCTTAAATGTGTGAGGACATTTGGCCTTTAGCGGTGCTTTCAAATGCTGCTAAAATCAATTGAAAAAATAACGAGCACATCCCTCCATGGGATTTTAATGAAATTTTGAAGGACCTTTAGTAACACTTCAAAAGTGCCACAACAACATTTTTTGTGTTTTAAAGTGCTTTTGCACTTTTTTTTTTGCACATTTTTGCGAAGATCCCCAAAATGTGCAAACATCCATTAACTAAATACTCTCATATTTATGAATGTCCTGGCATTTGCACGCGAATCTCCCCACATATTTGTGAACATCCTTGTAAAAAAAATGATATTTGAAGGTCATACTGTATTTGCGAAAGAGAAAAAATGTTCTAACAAAAAGTAAGAATAATTTTTTTTGATATAAGTGATTTTTTCAAATTTCTAGGTATTTTAGGTAACACACCATTTTTAAGGACAATATAATCATTTTCTCATTAATATATTAGTGGTGTTATCTATTGTTAATTAATATGATAATTAACATGTAAGTATGTAGATTATGTATATTTACTCATAATCAATGATTATTGTGTTGGATTGTAACCTTTAAAGTTATGAAAATGATCGTACTATATGACAAATTTGACGTGTTTTCTCAAATGCCAACAAATTTCAAAATTTGCCTGTTGTTCAATTTCGTAGTTTCTCAACTTTTTTAGGATCTTTTTACCCTTAACACAAATTGATCTCTTGATTTTGTGTGTTACATCGCAACACTCTTCCACTCGCTAAAACTCACTAAGAATGAAATTCACATGATATTTTGTAGAAATCACGAATTTCATACAATATACGATGCAAAAATGACCACTTCACATTCCAACAAAGTAGATTTACATAATGAACGGGCACATCTTCTTCGCCTTGCAACCCCATGCAAAATTCCTCCTCGCTTCTTTCGCAATACCCATGCAGAATTATGAATTTTGCAACACTACTTCCGAAAATCCCTTGTGAATTTTACAAGAGTTTTGCATTGCTTGTTGTGAAAGTCTACTTTCAATGCATAATTCATGAAAACTTTGCAGAATTTACGAACTTTTGCATGTTGTTGAATTTACTTGTATATATAAGTGCTTAGAGTGTGAATTTTATCATGAGTTTTGCATTGGTGATTGCAAAATTTCTAAAATATTTGTAGAATTTCTCAATGGTTTGTGGAAATCGTGAAGTTTCGCATGAAGTGATACAAAATTCCTTTTCAGCATAAGAATTTCACAAGCATTAAAAGCAACGTTTTATTTTTTAAAACCTTTTATGCACAACCTAGGGCTATTTTTGCTTTGCATAACCTAGGGTTCTTGTGGTCCCCAAACCTCTTCCTTCTGAACAACTATTTTTGGCAAAACATTTAGAAGAAATTCATATTATTCAATATTCAATTCAAGCGCATTTCAAACAGAATTTTTTCTGTTATTACACAATTCAATCCTTAATTCAAACACACTTTAAACTTTATTTCAAACTGAGAATTTTCCCGTTATATATAAAATTCAAACTTTATTTCAACATAGTCACATGTTATATATATAATTTAATTTTTATTTCAAACTTCTACATAACACAATCATCTCTTATATATACAATTCAATCATTAATTCAACAAAGTGCTACCTATTATATACAAAATTCAATCTTCAATTTAAACACATTTTAAACTTTATTTCAATAAAGTGCTACATGTTATATATGTAGTTCAATCTTCAATTCAAACGCATTTCAAACTTCATTTCAAATTATATATACAATTCAATCTTCATTTCAAACACATTTCAAACTTCAATTCAACAAAGTGCCGCCTGCGTGCTATATACACAATTCCATCTTCAATTCAAACACATTTCAAACTTTATTTTAACAAAGTACCACCTGTTATATATACAATTCAATCTTCAGTTCAAATACATTTTAAAATTTATTTCAACATGATCACCTGTTATATATATAATTCAATATTCATTTTAAATTTCAATTTAATAAAGTATCACATGTTATATACACAATTTAATCTTCATTTCAAATACACAAGCATATATTAAACAATAATTAAATTATAACTTCATTTATAATAATATACATAATAAATTTTAAAGTTGTTTCTATTTTATAAAGTTGTACAAAATATGCAATCACTGCTCATATTGCATAAGGCACGACAATAACTCCTTGTTGACCTTTTTAATGTTTTCGATAAAGCCAATTTGACTTTGTAACATGACTTCCTTTGCTTTAAGCAACTTTCTTAGCCTGCCAACTTTCCTTAAAAGGGTCACATCTACATTAGCTCATGTAGCACTTTTTCTTGCATGCTTTAGACTCCTTGCCCTAACTTCCTCCTCCACGGATAAGTTGTCGATGTCTTCTACACCGTCATACCAGTCATCAAGTTTGAATTCAAATAATGTCAGGTAATCCTTCTTTCAATCCTTTAATATTCTATGGATGATTTTGCTTACTACACTATGGCAATGAGGTGATTGTTGAACAAAACCAAATTGTCAGACCACTCGATTGACTAGTTTTTACTCAACTTCATTCATGTTGTAAAACCAAATATCCAATCCTTTATTGCCACAACCATATCTTGTTTATCCTCATCCACCGCGTCTACATAGAGACACTACATTACCTATGATAACATTTTATTTGTGATTGGTCCTAATCACATTATAATAAAAAAATAGAAGAATTTGTTTCAAGAATACTTACATGTGTTGTGGTCATCTTGCGTAATTTTGTAATATAGACTTCCCTGTTGATATGAGGACCCAACTCTTTGATCATTTTGACCATCATCGTTATGTAACTGTCTCTACATAGCAATACGAGAAAATAAAAAAAAAATGTCATGTCTCAGGGGCCTTTCAATTGCTATGTTCTTCTACATTCAAACTTGCAAGGATTAATACAATGAGCTTAGATCGTCAGGTGAAAAAGATAGTTTTCCAACTCTGTGGCTTTGGAAGCAAGCTCTTCAAAAGTGAGGGGCCCTGCTGCCATGTCCGGTCGAAGGTTATTGATGCACATGTGAACTGCTTCTGACTCAATAATTAATACAAATTAACACACAATATAGTATATCAACAATTTCTACATAATCCTTGAGTTTAAATCAAAAGTTAAGAAAACTATAAAAGAATGAATACCTCCAACAATACCAGCATTACAATGATGTTTTTTCTGTCATTCTTGCACTCATTCAAACTTGCATATTGTAACGCCCCTAAAAAATCCATTTTTTTAAAACTTTTCTAAACCAATTTTTTTTTTAAAAATTAAAACTTTTTATTCATTATAAAGTTTCGTATGATTTTCAAAAGTAAAATGTCAACAAGTTCATCTATGACCACATTTCAACCATTTCAAATACTGAATGACCCACATGAGCGCAAGCGCACGCCTATATTAGCCTCCCAGTATTAGATTTAGTACAATATCATCCACAAACACAATTCGATTGAGGTTATTACTCTAAGGATTCTAACACGTAAGAAATACAAAAGACAAAATTTATTTGAGGTTTAAGACAATTGAGGAGTTACGTAAAGATTTACATTTGAAAATCATACACACAACCATTGTATAATTTTATTCTAAAATATTATAAGTCTTTAAACATAAAGATTTAGAAATAACAAGGTTAAATCGTTACATGTTTATAACTATCAAAATTGTCTGGATCCCCTAGGAATCATAGTAGGTAAGAGTGGAGTCTTTACCTGCGCAACAACTCGCACTTCGCTTCAATCCTCTAGGAAGTTACTGTAATGTTGTAGGGCATCAACCACTTGCCTATAGTAAACCCAAAACTAAACTTGAAGAATACATATCATGCTTGTAATAACACAATCAGAGTATGATTTCCTTCATTTACAAAAATGAAGGTTAAGGGAATTCACATCCAAACATTCGCATAACATTCAATCATATTTATAACTATTCATTCTATAACATTTATAATTGCATAAGTTGCATCCATAACATTCAAAATCATATTCATTCTCATTCATGGCATTAAATGCTTCATTGATTTATATTCATGGCAGGTATTCACAAAAATGAATGATAATATATAATTTATATACATTTGCATAAACATAATAGGCAAAATCTTATTTGACCATGTCCAGCGTGAAACATAAGCATATGCTTTACAAACAACTTAGGATATCAGAGTCTCTCACAAACATAGCATATGCTTCTAAAAGGACGCATATGACCAATAGGTCGAAATCCCATTCAACCATCACAATGTACTTGATATATGCATGCTTTCAAGTGCAACAAGACAACAATCTATAAAAAATGTACTTTCACATTATTTCTTCTTCAAAAGAGCATACTCATGTCCAACTCATGACTATGATATGCATTATCTAAATTATCATTTCTCATGTTCATTCTCAAAACATTAATGCACCTTTGCATTCAGATATCTAAAGAACAAACCCTAATTTGACCTTTTTTGTGCGTCTCACACACACAAGCACCTCATGTGCAACAAACAAGCTCATGACTTATATCAAAAAGTCAATCGCATGACCATAAACACATCTTTTTCATTCACATGTGAAATTCATTTGCAATGACATATGCAAACCTTGTTACGACAATGAAGCCATACATGATACTTCAAGTACAAGGTTTTGATGATGAGCAAGTAGAATCAGCTGCATTTCAGCTAAGACTATGAAGAAATTGAAGAATTCAGTGAAGAATCCTTGAAGACTAGTGTGCAAATGTTTAATTCATTAAAAGTCTTAGATTCTTGTAAGAGCCTTACTTAGAGTGCATATTTAGGTTGCATTTCACCTTAAAAGTCTTTAGAAAAACTTTTCTAAAAGAAACTCTTTTGAAAATCTTTTTAGAAAACTCTTTTCTTAAATTTTCATGTTTATTAGTCGACCAATAGACTTATCAGTCGACTAATCCTTTCGCGCCATATTTTCTAAAAAGTCATTCTTGTCAAATTAGTTGACCGAAGGTTTTATCAGTCGACTGGACAGAATGTCTGTTTTCTGGAAAATTAGCAGCAGTCGACTAATGGTTTTATCAGTCGACTGAACAGAACATGTGTTTTCTGAAAAAATTTAGCAGCAGTCGACTAATGCTTTTTATCAGTCGACCGAACAGAAAGTTTGTTTTTCAGAAGTTTTTAGCAGCAGTCGACTAAAAGGTTTTTCAGTCTACTGATGATATTATCAGTCGACTAACTTTTCTCAAGTCGACTAAGTTTCAAAAGTTCAGATTTTCAAACGGCTCGATTAACAGATCAGTCGACCGACGATAACTGTCAGTCTACTAATAACTAACTATTAGTCGACTAACTGATGTTTCAGTCGACTAATTTTGCCGTTTTCCTGAAACTTCAAAAAGGCGTGTCTTTTCATTTTTCAAACGTTTTGATCGTTCGAAATAGACCGTTTTGACACCCTTTCATACTCTCAACGTATGGAATCTTTTAACTATAAATATGAGTGCATTTTACACTCAAAAACAACAATTCAATCGATTTGAATCTTGCTTTTCACTCTTATTCAGTCAAGTATTGATTTTCTCACTCACGTGATATTTTCACCTTAGTTTTTCACTCAAATCACTTTGAGAGATAGTGAATTTGTGAGTAGAGTGTTTCAACAACCTCAGAAGCCAATAGCATCTCATTTGCATTCAAAATGAAGGCTCATAGGTTGTATTGTAAGTTGTTATTTCTTTTGTGTAAAAAGAAGGACTCTTTGGTGTAAAGGAGTTGTTTGCTTTCAGTGGGATTGTTACTGAAAGTGGGACCGATTATGGTCTGTGTGATCTTGTAGTTTACAAGGTTGATAGTGGAAAATCTCAAGCGGGTTTTGCTTGGGGACTAGATGTAGGTCGAGTTTGACCGAACCAGGATAAAATCTTGTGTTCTTTGTGTGTTTGCTTTGAGATTTGCAAAATCCTTCAATATTCCGCAGAAAGTTTTAAAAGCACTATTCACCCCCCTCTAGTGCTCGTTGCCTCGATCCTAATGCACTTTCATTTGGTATCAGAGCACAGGTTTGCTATTACTTTGATTTGACCATCATCTAGCATGACAACTACAACATCTCAGCATAAAGAAGGAAGCTCCTCTATTCGTCCTCCTCTCTTCAATGGAACAAACTATGGATACTGGAAAGTAAGAATGACAATATTCCTGCAATCCATGGATCTCGATATCTGGAGAGTTGTTTCAGAAAAGTACCAAACTCCATCAACTGATTTCAGCCGATGGACCAATGAAGAAAAGAAGACTGCTTCACTTAATGCCAAGGCAATGAATGCCTTATATTGTGGCGTTGACAAGGTAGAGTTCAATCACATCTCTCAATGCTCTACAGCTAATAAAATCTGGCATACTCTTCTCGTAACACACGAAGGTACGTCAAAGGTAAAGGAATCTAAAATTGCTTCTTTAGTTCATAAATTTGAATTGTTCAAAATGAAGCAAAATGAATCTATATCGGACATGGTAACTAGAATGACATATATAACTAACACTTTGAAATCCCTTGAAAAAGAATATTCACAAGTGGATTTAGTCAGAAAGATTCTAAGGTGTTTAACTCCTGAATGGGAGAGAAAAACCACTGCTATTGAAGAAGCAAATGATTTCAATACTCTCACTCTTGAAGACTTAGTTGGTAACCTAATGGCATATGAGGTCCAACTTCAAGACAGACAAGAAGAAGAGCCTAAAAAGAAATCTCTTGCTTTTAAGGCTACTTCTGACTCAGAAGATTCTGAAGAAGATGAAGATGAAGATATTGCCCTCATCACAAGGCAATTCAGAAGATTCATCAAAAAGGGAAGATTTCAAAGAAAGGCAAAGAAAGCAGATTCTTCCATTCCCAATGAAGTAAAGTGCTTTAACTGCAAAAAGGCAGGACATATCAAGAAAGATTGTCCTCTTCTCAAATTCAAGCCCAAGGACCAATTCAAGAAAAAAAGGCATTTCAAGCATGTTGGGATGATAGTGACTCCTCTTCCGATGAAGAATCAAATGAAGAAGTCGCCAACATGTGTTTTGTAGCACAAGAAGATTCGGTACACAACATAAGGAGAAAATGGATATTGGACAACGGCTGTTCCAAACATATGACTGGAAGGCCGGAGTTATTTTCAACCCTCCAAAATAAGGATGGAGGAACCGTCACCTTTGGTGACAATAACAAGGGAAAAGTGGTAGGTATTGGTAATATTGGTAATCCAAAATTTCCCTTGATAGAAAATGTTCTTTTAGTAGATGGTTTAATGCATAATTTAATATCTATTAGTCAATTATGTGATAAAGGTTTTCATGTTTCTTTTAAAAATGATTTATGCTTAATTTCTGATTTTCAATCTAAAAAGATCATTTTTAAAGGTAAAAGAAGAAACAATGTGTATGAACTATATCTAGATGAATTACCCTCTTTTAATGAAAAATGTCTTATTGTTTCAAATGAAATTCAATGGTTATGGCACAAGAGACTTGGACATGTTAATTTTAAAATTATTTCAAAATTATCCAAGAATGATCTTGTAAGAGGCCTACCTAGAATACCATATAAAAAGGATCACTTATGTGATGCTTGTCAAAGGGGTAAACAAATCAAGAGTTCTTTTAAAGCTAAAGATATAGTTTCAACAAAACGTCCTCTTGAACTTTTACATTTAGATCTTTTTGGACCATCTAGAATTCAAAGTTTGAATGGTAGCAAGTATGCTTTTGTTATAGTAGATGATTATTCTCGGTTTACATGGGTGATTTTTCTAAAAAGCAAAAATGATGCTTTTTCAGAATTTTTTAAACTTTGTAGAAGAATTACAAATGAAAAATCTACATCTATTATTAAAATTCGTAGTGATCATGATGGTGAATTTGAAAATGAATCTTTTCTAAAGTTTTGTGATTTACATGGTATATCTCACAACTTTGCTTTTCCTAGAGCGACTCCACAAAATGGAGTTGTTGAAAGAAAGAATAGAACCTTGCAAGAATGTGCTAGAACCATGCTTCAAGATAAAAATTTACCAAAATATTTTTGGGCTGAAGCAATTAATACAGCATGTTATGTCTTAAATCGTGTTCTTATTCGACCAATTTTACATAAAACATGTTTTGAATTGTATTATGATCGTATACCAAAGATCTCATATTTCAAAATTTTTGGTAGTAAATGTTTCTTGTTAAATACCAAAGATAATCTTGATAAGTTTGATTCAAAATCAGATGAATCAATATTTCTTGGATATTCTTCTAGAAGTAAAGCATATCGTATTTTCAATAAAAGAACATCTTGTATTGAAGAATCTTTACATGTTGCATTTGATGAGAATTGTGAGTAGGTTATACCTCTAAGCGAAGAAGAAGAAGCAATACTTCAAGAAGAACCCTTGATAGAGAGTACTTTTCAAGAAAATATTCCTCTTCAACCGGTTTGGAAATAAGTTCCTAATCATCCACATGAACAAGTTATTGGTGAAATAAAGAGTGGTGTCCAAACTAGAAGGCAGTTAGAAAAATATATTGCAAATGTTGCTTTTATATCTAAATTAGAACCAAAGAATATCAATGAGGCATGTAATGATGAAAGAGTTTTTGAACAAATTCTTCTTCCAGAAGCACCTCACTGCCCTCCTTTCAAAAATACTAATCTTCAAACTCGTGCACGCATTGCTGGACGAATCCTTGCCCACAATGTTCTACCCAAAACTGGTTATTTTGATTATTATTCCACAGATCTATCTACGGCTCTTTATGTTTTATTTGGGAATATTTCTGTCAACTGGGCCAATGTGTATTTTACAAACTTGTGGAAACAAAAACCATTTCTTCCTTATGGTTGTCTTTTAACCCGTATTTTTAGACATTTTAAAGTTCTTTTAACAAATGAAAAATACATTGAGCAAAAAGAGTTCTTTGATCAAACAATTTTTAAAAGAATGAAAATTAAATATCTGCCTCCCTTAAATGTTGATCAAACTGAACCATCTGATCCTAATGAACCATCTATTTCTGAACCTTCACCTTCTGCAACACCTTCATCTTATGCAAAAAGAAAGAAATTTTCGACAAATCAAGACCATGATGAAGTTATGCAGAGACTGGAAGCTTTGGAGCTGCATCAACACACCTTTCGTGAAGATGTGACTCAACAACTTGCTTCAATTCAGAAGGATGTAACTGCCATTAAGGATTTGCTAAACTCTCTTTTCTGATCTTTGATCTTTGAAAAACATACTTTATGGGTTGTAATATTTTAAACTCATCTCTATTTCTGCTTATGCTATTTTTGCCCTTACTCTTTTTGATTCTGACAAAGGGGGAGAAAAAGATAAAAATAGCATTACTTTGAAATTGCAGGGAGATCTTGAGAAAAAGATGATAACAATTACATTACAGGAGATCTTGCATGAGAAATGCAAAATTAAGAGAAAAAAAAAGCTTTGAATGAATGTATTTCTAAATGCATGAAGAAATGATGAATGGAAATGCAAACCAATCAATATGTGATATATGTGCTTTAAATGTGCTAACTTTTAATGTTTTGCAGCATATTGATAGAAGGAGTAAAATCTCCATCTATGCATTTAAATGCTTCATCTTTGATTAAGTTTGTCATCATCAAAAAGGGGGAGATTGTTACGACAATGAAGCCATACATGATACTTCAAGTACAAGGTTTTGATGATGAGCAAGTAGAATCAACTGCATTTCAGCTAAGGCTATGAAGAAATTGAAGAATTCAGTGAAGAATCCTTGAAGACTAGTGTGCAAATGTTTAATTCATTAAAAGTCTTAGATTCTTGTAAGAGCCTTACTTAGAGTGCATATTTAGGTTGCATTTCACCTTAAAAGTCTTTAGAAAAACTTTTCTAAAAGAAACTCTTTTGAAAATCTTTTTAGAAAACTCTTTTCTTAAATTTTCATGTTTATTAGTCGACCAATAGACTTATCAGTCGACTAATCCTTTCGCGCCATATTTTCTAAAAAGTCATTCTTGTCAAATTAGTCGACCGAAGGTTTTATCAGTCGACTGGACAGAATGTCTGTTTTCTGGAAAATTAGCAGCAGTCGACTAATGGTTTTATCAGTCGACTGAACAGAACATGTGTTTTCTGAAAAAATTTAGCAGCAGTCGACTAATGCTTTTTATCAGTCGACCGAACAGAAAGTTTGTTTTTCAGAAGTTTTTAGCAGCAGTCGACTAAAAGGTTTTTCAGTCTACTGATGATATTATCAGTCGACTAACTTTTCTCAAGTCGACTAAGTTTCAAAAGTTCAGATTTTCAAACGGCTCGATTAATAGATCAGTCGACCGACGATAACTGTCAGTCTACTAATAACTAACTATTAGTCGACTAACTGATGTTTCAGTCGACTAATTTTGCCGTTTTCCTGAAACTTCAAAAAGGCGTGTCTTTTCATTTTTCAAATGTTTTGATCGTTTGAAATAGACCGTTTTGACACCCTTTCATACTCTCAACGTATGGAATCTTTTAACTATAAATATGAGTGCATTTTACACTCAAAAACAACAATTCAATCGATTTGAATCTTGCTTTTCACTCTTATTCAGTCAAGTATTGATTTTCTCACTCACATGATATTTTCACCTCAGTTTTTCACTCAAATCACTTTGAGAGATAGTGAATTCGTGAGTAGAGTGTTTCAACAACCTCAGAAGCCAATAGCATCTCATTTGCATTCAAAAGGAAGGCTCATAGGTTGTATTGTAAGTTGTTATTTCTTTTGTGTAAAAAGAAGGACTCCTTGGTGTAAAGGAGTTGTTTGCTTTCAGTGGGATTGTTACTGAAAGTGGGACCGGTTATGGTCTGTGTGATATTGTAGTTTACAAGGTTGATAGTGGAAAATCTCAAGCGGGTTTTGCTTGGGGACTGGATGTAGGTCGAGTTTGACCGAACCAGGATAAAATCTTGTGTTCTTTGTGTGTTTGCTTTGAGATTTGCAAAATCCTTCAATATTCCGCAGAAAGTTTTAAAAGCACTATTCACCCCCCCTCTAGTGCTCGTTGCCTCGATCCTAGTGCACTTTCAAACCTTAGTAGTCTCTACATGTTTACATCTATATATTCATGCACATGATAGTAGTGATTCTAAAAATTTAATTTATTGTTTCTCTTATTTATTCAGACCTATCTAGTACAAAAGTGGGTGTAGACATCTAAAAACAATTATAGGAGTATTTATTATTATATGTATTTTATTTACCCTCTAATGACTAAACTGGTTCTTTCTTAAGCAATGCTACGTTGCAATGTAGCAGTTGGGAGAACATACCTATGGTCCCAGGTCTTGGCTTATGCCAAACCAAAATCGTAGGCAAAAAATTGAGTATGCTTTTCTAACTTTGTAGAGGTGTGGTACTACCACTTAGGACTCATTGATAGATTTGTCTTCTAACCTCCATGGGACAGGGTTAAGAGGCACCTTCAGTCATCAAAAACTCAAAATATCTCACGAGGCTTTTACCGCCCTTCCCTCTCCTGTGAGGACAAAGAGATCAGAACAGACCCAAACATCTCATGAGATCGAGACTGATGCCTCAAATGGACCCATGGTGCAGGGTTATCTTTATTTTTAAGTCATGCGTCACATTCAAGTATCATTATCTCATCAGATAACCATCTCATGCCCGCATGCATGATATCAATGGTTCATGCCCTCACGCATGACTAAACAATCCATGCCATATACATGACTTAAACTTATATGCTCTCATGTATGTTATATGATATCTTATAACTATGCTTTCATGCATACTACATGATGTATTAATATTTGCTTTCATGCATGATCCTATTATGACATGATTCATTTACACATGCTTTCATATATGATTCAAATACGATATGCCTTATGCATGATTCTATTATAGGTCTTTTTATGCATAAAATATGCCATAGATGATTCAATTTTTTATGCATAATATATATCACATCATAATTCAATACACAAATAAGATAAATCATAGAACTTATTCATATTCACATACATGATTCATTCATTTCAATGCATACATCCACAATTAATACTTTACATACATGACATGCTTTACAAAATTATCATTTCATATAAGCATTCACAATAGACATGTCAATCACATCAATCATGCAACATTTATTTTACACAATGAATGCTCAAATATGTACCTACAACAAATACACTCCATATTCCATTATCTAAAATCATGACGAGCATGATTTTCTGAACCACAACAAGAAAGACACTTTTATTCTCATATATTCAAATCATACTCAATATGATCTTCGAACTACAATCATAATAGTCTTAGATATTTACAACTAAGTGGCGTGTGTAAGTATAAAAGTGATGTATACAATAAAATAAATTTATTGTGTGATGCATTTGCAACACATACTTACCACAGGTATTTACCTAATTTGTATTTTGCATTATTTTCAATGCGTGTGACTTTTCTAGCCCTAAGCAATACTTAGCACTAAGTATTCATTAATTTTCTTTTTTGTACCTGCAAATCAATTAGCACAATGCAATATATATAACTCTAAACATTTATGCTATTAAAATTAAAATTGATAATCACTTATAAGCACATTTCATTTGCAAACACAAACTAGTCACGTGCATGCGTGAAGACCGCATCAACAATGTGCGTGTTAACATGCTTAATTGCACACATTCACACACTCTAAAGTGCATGTTTATGACACAAATTATTGCCTCCTACCATTCACAAAGGCTATGAAAAATGGGTATTCATGTCACCTTTTCGTAGCCACTTCACCCATATTTTTTGCCTCTAATGGCATTCCACCATTTTTTTTTATCAAGACAATCTCATGCGTTGTATCGTTAAAAGCCAGAGATGGGTAGTTCATTTTATTTTACACATGAAGGAGCTTTAAAAACTCACCTATTTCAAAATTTTATTTGCAAAATCCTTTTAATTTTTTTTCCAAAACTCTTGGAAGATTTTATTATTCCAAGAAAAATCAAATTCTTTCTTAATCATTTATCTCCTTTTATGCATGGTTCCATAGCATGGATGAAACAAAAAAATCATTAAAATTCAAAATTCTGAAAGAAAATCATGAAAAATCTTGGAAAAACTAAAAATTTAATGAAAAATCTTTGAAAATCAGGAGTGCATAACTCATCTAAAATTCTTGAAAATTTTGATAACATCAAGGAAAATTCCCTCTTTGAATCATCAAAATTCAAAATAATAATTCAAGAATCATCAAATTCAGAATTTCTTGGCAAAAATTCCATCACGGGTCATAAGAAATCATTGAAAAATCACCAAAGAGCATGAAAAATCAAGGAAAACATACCAACATGAAATTTTTTAAAGAAGATTACAAAATCCTTGAAATTTTCATAAGAATTCATAAACTTATTGCATCCCATCCCAATTGCTTTAAGTGTAAAAAAATCAATAATCAATTATACTGGATTAAGTTTTAAGCATAAATCCTCAAAATCCAATAAAACTTAAAAAACAGTCTCAGAGGCCATTGGAAATCCTTACCTTTATCCCATCATGAATTTTCCCCCAAAAAGGCTAAAAAAACCTCCACCTCCACATTCACTTTTTATTGTTTTTTGTTCCATCTGAAACATATCATAAAAAAGTGAGTAATAAAAAGGAAGTAAAAATCATTAAAAAATCTAAAAACCCCAATCATTACAAAGTCATAACAAAATTTAAAGAAAATTTCAGGAAAATCATTGAAAACCTTGGAAGCCTTAAAGTCATGATTATATCTTTGAAAAAGTTCCAAGAAATGCAAGAGAAATTTAAGAGTACATCATAAAATCCTTAGAAGATCCCCCTTCCTCGAAGGTACTTTCATTTACCTTCACAAACATGTTTGAAAAGGCATCTAGGTCTTTCAACTTTGTTCTTAGAATAAGTTATCTTATTTTAGACATGTTCAATGTCTGGCTTCTCTGTGATATAAGAACCCCTTAGCTTTAAAAGATTATCCAATAAAAGTTGCATGATTTTCAACAAAAGAAAAGAAATCCAAGTATAAAAATGCTCACCAAATTCTCCGAAATTAAAGTCTCTTCTCTTACTTGTTTCATCTTGAGACTGATAGTTGGTTGTCGACAAGACCCCTATCTCCAGGGTACCCTCGTGTGGAACAAGTTGCTTACCTTGTCCTAGCAAAGCAAACACAACAAATCATTGAGCACCAACACAAGTTCAGCAGAATCTTGGCTCAAGGTAGTTGAAACCGTCAAGTAAGGAAGCATTCAACAAAATTCTACTAATTCAACCCTACCAACTTCACATTATCTCCGTCTTTGGATTATTCTTTCATAGAGAGAATCTTTAGCTTTGATTGGATCAAATTTTGGGCGTGTCAACTTATTTGTTATCAATTGTGCTCCTCATGCTCAATAACAAAGAGGGGCATCTATTGACACCTCAAATTCTCTAGGTTCCCAACAACATAAATGTTGCCCCCTAACACTGCAGAGTCACCATGATGACTTATCAGAAATGAGATGGTTTGTTCACACTCTAAAGCTTTTGGATGTGAACTTGAAGTATCCTTGCATGCAAAGAGTGAGTGCTTTGCAAATGATCCTTTTTGCATAAGGTTGATCAGCACTTCAAGTGCAATTTCTTTGAATCATGAGAGAGAAATAACCCTTTTTAATAAAACTCCACAATGAATTCAAGCATATTTTGAAGCATTTTGGCCAAAATTCAGTTTTTGGTGTATTTGGTTTTCAAAACTACATCCTTCAAATATTTTTCATTAAAACTAGAGGTTTCAAGTTTTCCAACAAAAAAAAAATCATTCCGATTCGATGTTGGAGTGAAAAGTTATGAGAAAAACAAGATTTAGTTTCAAGAAAATGGTTTAAAAAATTAAGATCCAATTCAAGTTAATTTTTAACCAACCAAATAGACATTTTTTACCTTGATCCCATAAAAGTTCTCAAAAATAAGGATGTTATCTTTTCAACACACCAAACCGCACATCAATACGATGCACAGTTTGGGAGATTAGGCCGAAACACCGCACCCATGTGGAACATGTCATAGTCAGCCAAGGCTGGCAACAATACTGAGTATTGCCGCTGGGTACTTGATGAAAATACTAGGTATTTCCATCAGCCCCTTGTGGCAATCACCAGTCCCTCTTTGGGGTCGGCAGCAATGCCCTCTAAGGGCATGGGTAAGGTGTTTTAAGGGGCTGGGGATGTCAAAAACTTATAAATACCCCCACTGCCCCCCCCCCCCCTTCCTCCTTTGGCATCTCAAGCTCAAAGAAAGCTTTCAATATCGCTCCTAAGCACCAAAGTCCCTTCAGAATTGTCCCTTCAAAAAATTATCATTGAAACTATGGCTTTGAGATTTTGGGTGAGAAAAATTCACTTGGTTCTCAAATCTCTCTCTCTCTCTCTCATCGAAGTGTCGCCCAACCAAAGACCAACCTACACAACCTTCATCATCCAGAGAGAGGGCTCTGAGGTTACTTCAAATCTCTCTTAAATTTCTATTAAAATTTTAATTTCTACCATATTTTATTGCTCTCGGGTTCTTTTTCCCAAAATTTTGGTTTGCTTGTGCTTTTTTTCAAGAAAGCTCTTTTCTTTCATTTTTCATTTCATGATCCTTTCTTCTACCAGAGAAATTCCCTTTTTCCAAATAGGATTTCATCACAAACAAACTCAAAATGCTTCCACCATGCTAGATCATTGCGAGGAAGGTGATAGAAAGGATTTTCTTAGGTAAAAATATCAACCTTTATTGGGACATCCCTTGATATTTTGGTATAAAATACTCGATCTCGTACTGAGCGGGCAAATTCCATCACTTCTTTAAAAATAGTGGTGAGTTTTAAAATCTTTTTCTAAAGATCTTTTCAAAACATCTTTAAACCTTGTTGGTAAATTTTTTTTTATCAATAGATGCCAAGCTTGTAAGTATTCCTTCTCATTTCAAACTTTTAATTGCTTTGTCACCTCAAACAGACGAAGAGGTAGAATATATGTCAAATGTGCCTTATTGTAGTACAATTTGTAGCATTAATATATGCTATGGTGTACACACGCCTTGACATTTCACATGTATTTAGTGTAGTGAGCATATACATGTTATGTTCTGAAAAAAATCATTGGTAGGTAGTGAAATAGATTCTCAGGTATTTGAAAGGTATACCATATGATTGTTTGGAGTTTGAGAAAACTAGTGATGATCTGATTGGATATGTTGACTCATATTATGTAGGTGATGTTGATAGGAGGATATCACTTACTAGTTATGTGTTCTCTCTAGGTAATTATGCAATCACTTGGAAAACTACTTTATAGCCTACAGTTGCTTTGTCTATAATAGCGGCAGAATATATGGTAGCGAAAGAGGCTATTTGATTGAGAGGTATATTTGGCGATCTTATTTTGGTTTGAGTTTATTGTTATTTATTGTGACAATCAGAGTGCTATTCACTTGACCAATGACCCGATATACCATGAGAGGATGAAGCATATCAATGTTGATGATAAAGTCTCTCCCAATTTTCAAGTTCAAGCATTGCTTGATCTCCATTGGTGTTTATTGATAATATAGTTGAGTCTTTTAGAACTCTTATGAAGGAGTAAGTTTGTTGATTATGTGAGGATTTGATGGAATTTAAGCCGAGGTGAAGATTTGTTATGAGTGTTTTGAATTTTAAACCTGCTTCGATCCATAACCTAATTTGAAAATATTTTAGTGATCGTACAATGGGATTTCCAATGGGGGTTCGTGGTGGTAGTGGAGGGATCATACTCTTAGGCTTGAGACTGGAGCCCACCACAAACCCTTTTAAAGGGGTGCAGGGACGGAGCCCCCATGGTATGGGCCTGTCCAGTTTTGTAATTTTTTTTTGTACCAACTAGGGTTTTATGCTGTTCATCATATATATAGCCACCTCCTTTTGAGAGTTGGGCATGAGAGTTTCATATGTATTGGGGATTAGGGTTTTAAGAGCTTTGCATCTTTCCAAAGTATTTCTTCACATTTTTAGTGGATTTCTTGCTCCTTCACCAATGGACGCAGGCCTGAGTACCGAATCATGTAAATCTTGTGTCTTCTCTTTGTTCTTTTCTTCTCTTTATCTTGTGGTTTGTTCGATCTGAGAGGTGGTTTGTTATAACAAAAGGTTTATGTAGCGTTATGTCTAGATTACTACACATTTGATTGCACTTCTAAGGAATGTTTTCTCTTGGAATGAGAAGGCTGACCAAGATTTTGAAAAGCACTCAAGCAAGTCATATATGCAATGTCAGTGCTTGCCTTACCCGATCTTGTGATGTACTTTACCAAGGAAATTCATGCAATCTCAAATGGGAGTTCGTGTCATCCAAACACAAGATGGGCAAACCCATAGATTACTGCAGCAAAATTATTTTAGACCAGAATCAAGAATTCTCTACATATTAAAAAGAGTTGCTAGTGGTGGTCTAGTGGTCAATTGTTTGACAACTGGGGGGAAAATTTTATTATCAACATCGACCATCGCAACCTTTGATGCATTCTGACATAAAAATCACAACTCTAGACCAACATAGATGGATTTTTAAATAGATTAGCTACAAGTTTGAAGTTGAATACCGAAAAAAGACCACAAAAAAAGTAGCGGGGGTGAACTTTTAAGGAAAGAAGAAGAAGCTGAGCCTCTTTCCACGAGGAATCCTATTTTACATTCAGGAAATTAGAAAATAAATATGACAACAAGGGCATGCTTCGAACGATAGCCCTTTACCTGCTGCAAAGGGCATTTGCTAGTATGATGTAAATCAGCACCCCAAAACAAAACACTTTGCGTTACTTTCATGACACCTCTTTAGTAGGGCATGAAGGGTAAGCAGCTAGTCAAGGAAGTGCTGGTTTAATAGCAAGATAAGAATCCTGAAGAGGTAAGCTGACAGCTAAAAGATAAATTGCCCACAAGGGCTCTGCTCACCCAGTAGGGGTGACTTGTGAATGCCATCAAGTTGACTGGACGTTATAAGTTTGAAACCCATAGGTGGCATCCCTTGCCTTAAGGTCGAAGCTGGTCTTGGTTGACAGGGGGACCTCAAGGGTTTTACCAATCAGAGACCAACCAATGTGTGATCGGTGATGAGAGGGTTCTTCCATTGGATTATCCAAAAAAGCTAAAAATAATTAATTTCTGAGTTTCCCAATTTCTCACTTCAAGAACAACGTGAGTTTTAGAGAAAAATGATACCGATCGAAGAGCTGGCTAACACAGACTGTCATCTAACCTGTTTTGGAAAGAAAGAGCTCGCAAATTAATAAAAATAAGGAGGCAATGCACGTCTGCCATATCCTCTCTTCTACCTATTTTGATTAATTTCTTTCATAAAGAAGAGATATTTGCCAAATCCTGTTAGGTGTAAGAAGGAAGGTAGAGAGAATTCAAAGAAGAAACTGGGCTGTTTTGAAAGAGGTGGTCTTGATGAGGTGGAATAGTCCCACATTGCTTGTGCTTGAGTTTTCTGTGGGCTTTATAAGCCACTTGAGAACTCATACACTTGTTCTTGAGAACAAGAGAGTGGGATGACCACCACACACACACGCGCGCGCGCCCGCGCCCGCCCGCCGCGCCGTGTTGTGCCGAGCCGGGCCGGGCTCAGGTTCGGGTAATTGGCCCTTTAGGGCCATATACAATCAAGACAAAGTACCTTTTTACCCAAAGTTTCTTTGGATTTGGATTCGGTAACGGGTTATGGGAATGGATAACGGGTCACGATCACGACTCCTCGGATTCCGTGCCCGTTATGGAACTTCGGATTCCGTAACGGATCTAGATCTTTCGAAGTCCGTTAACGGATCACGTCCCCTCGGATTCTGTAACGGGCTCCTTCCACGTTTCATAACCGTTCGTGGGTTATAAAAGCGTGGTCAGGGGTGGGTTTACGGATATGCTGAGACAGACTTTCTGAAGAAGAGTTCTGCGATTTCTCATCTCCCTTTTTACTCTCTCTCTCTCTCTCTTTTCTGTGAGTTATCCTGAAAGGGGTTGTTCTGCAACTGTGGTTCGAAGAGGCTGTTTTCGAAGGACGATCCGCAGGAGTGCACCGTTCGGTTCGTCGGGGCTATTGTATCCTGGGGAAGGACGCCGGACCCTGATCTGCACAGTATGTGGGGGCGAATCTTCTCTAAGGGGAGTACTTTCGTACGCCTTAGCCTATTACATAAACTAAACATGTTCCTGTTGTTTTCTTTATGTTCTGTGCATATGTTTGTTTATATGCTGCCGTCTGGATTTTGGTCTGTTGCGGAAACTGACATGCCTGCACCCTGTTGTTGTTTCTGTCGTCTGTTAATCATGCTATTTACACTGTTGTATTTCATGATTTATTTCGTGTTTTATATCATGATGACGAATGTGAAACTGTGTGATCCGAAAATTGATCCAACAGTCTTAGAGAAGATTCTAAGCATGTCGACTTCTTCCGCTTTTGTACCAAAAGTGGACATGTCCGGTATGTCGGAAAAGTTTGCCGGTCAGAACTTCAAGCGTTGGCAGCAACACATGAAGATCTGGTTCACTACGATAGGGCTGTTGAATGTTCTGGAAATCGACTGCCCTTCGGTGTCTGATACTAACCCTGACCCGTCTGCAGTCACTGCGGCTGTAGAGTGGAAAAAAAAGGACAGTATATGCCGTGGTTGTATACTGTTGGCTCTGTCCAACACATTGTTTGATGTGTACTGTTCTTCTTCTACCACTGCTAAGGGTTTATGGGATCAACTTGACAAGAAGTACAATACCGAAGACCAAGGTCTTGAAAAGTACTTTGTTGCCAAGTTTCTGAAATATCAGATGGTAGAAGGCAAGTCGGTCACTGAGCAGGCACACGAGTTTCTGCTACTGCTCCATAGTTTGGCTGAGGCTGAAATGAAACTTCCTGAGAAGTTTCAAGTTATGACCATCGTAGAGAAATTTCCTAAGTCTTGGGTAGACTTCGGTATGTCTCTCAAGCACCGTAGAGGGAAAATTTACCTAGATGATCTTATGGTAGCCATTGCCATTGAAGAGGAGCATAGGAGCCAACAATAGATCGTAATGCCAACTGAACCGCCTAAGGTGAACATGATGACTGGAGCTTTTAAGGGCATAGGACAAAAATCGAAATCTGCAATGAAAAACCAGTTTAAACCTAAGGCCAAAATCCAGAAAAAGGCAAAGAACAAACCTTGCTGGAACTGTGGGCAGGTTGGGCACTGGGCTAAGGAATGTCCTTCCAAGAAGGCCAAAGCTCATGGGACCACAGACGGAACGCCTCAAGTCAACATGGTGACTGAGGTCGTTGGGACCAGTACTGGGTATGTTTCTGTTAACCCGCAAATCTATCACGTCTATGAGTCAACAGAGTGGCTGGTTGACACTGGGGCTAATGTGCACGTTTGTGCTGATAAGTCTGTCTTTATCTCATACCAGGCTGCTGCAGGCAGATCCGTGACTATGGGCAATTCAATGGCTGCAAAGGTGTTAGGGATTGGACGCGTGGATCTGAAGTTTCCTTCAGGACGAGTTCTATCTTTACACAGAGTGCACCATGTGCCTGTAGTTAGGAGGAACATTCTAAGTGGTTCATGTCTTGTTAGAGAGGGTTATGAATTTAACTTTAAATGTAATAAAGTTGTTATTTTACATTATGGAACTTTTATTGGTAAGGGGTATTTAGATGATGGTTTATTTAAACTTCGTGTTGAACATGTTTGCAGTGATAAATTAGAAAATGATGTTTCTTTTGATTCATTGTCTAATGTTGCATATAACATAGAATCATCTGACTTATGGCATAATAGATTAGGTCATGTGAATTTCAATTCTGTGAAACACATGATGAACTTGAAAATGATTCCTGAGCATTCCATTGATAAAACTAAAAAATGCGAAATTTGTGTGCAAGCAAAACAATGTAGGAAACCATTCCATACGATTGTTAGAGATTCTGAAATATTGGATCTGGTGCATACAGATATCTGTGAGTTTAATGGAGTGTTAACTAGAAATCATAAAAAGTATTTTATCACTTTTATAGATGATGGCACTAAATACTGTTATGTGTATCTGCTAAAATCAAAAGATGAAGCTTTTGATAAGTTTCTTAATTTTAAGAATGAAGCAGAAACACAAACTGGTAGAAAACTTAAAAGATTGAGGTCTGATAGAGGAGGAGAATATACCTCTAATAAACTCGATGAATATTGCAAGTCTGTTGGAATAGTTCATGAGTTTACTGCTCCATATTCTCCTCAATCCAATGGGATTGCAGAAAGAAAGAATAGAACCCTAACTGATATGATAAATACTCTACTTGGGAGTTCTGGATTACCTACCTATATGTGGGGGGATGCTCTGAATACGGCTTGCCATACTCTGAATACGGCTTGCCATATTCTGAATAGAGTACCTCAGAAGCATAAGGATAGTAGCCCTTTTGAACTCTGGAGAAATAGGAAAGCTAGCTTAAAATACCTTAAAGTGTGGGGGTGCCTAGCTAAGGTACTTGTCCCAGAACACAATAGGAAGAAGCTAGGTCCTAAAATAGTAGATGCTGTCTTTTTGGGTTATGTAGAGAACAACTATGCCTACAAGTTCTTAGTAATTAAGTCTGAGATATCTGGCATAGATGTTAACTCTATTGTAGAGCTTCGAGAAGCTACATTCTTTGAGGATGTATTTCCCATGAAAGTTGGTGTACCTCAGAATCTGTCTTCTTTAGATATACCTTCAACTTCTGGTTCCATTCCCGAACATGTGGAAAGGATGACAGATGTGGGGGTAGAACCATCTTGTTCCCATCCTAGACCCGGTGAGTCTGAGGAAGTGGTTGAACCTAGAAGGAGCAAGAGACCAAGGATTACCAAGGATTTGGGAAGCGATTTTATCACTTACCTTATCGAAGATGATCCTCCCACTTTCCGAGATGCAATGACTTCACCTGAAGCAAAGCATTGGAAATATGCCATCAAGAGTGAAATGGACTCCATTATCTCTAATGGTACTTGAGAACTGGTTGACCTCCCTCGTGGTAGTTCCACAATTGGGTGCAAATAGATCTTTAAGAAGAAGTTGAAACCAGATGGATCCATTGACAAGTACAAGGCGAGACTGGTTGCCAAGGGGTTCAAACAAAAGGAGGGAATAGACTATTTTGATACCTATTCTCCGGTTAACCGGATGACCACTATTAGGGTGCTTATTGCACTGGCTTCCATTTATGATCTCTCGGTCCATCAAATGGACGTGAAGACCGCTTTCTTGCATGGCGATCTTGAAGAAAAGATCTATATGGATCAACCTGAGGGTTATGTGGCTCCTGGTAATGAAGATAAAGTTTGTAGACTTGTTAAGTTATTATATGGACTTAAACAAGCCCCTAAACAATGGCATGAAAAGTTTGATAATATTATTTTATCATTTGGCTTTGTTGTTAATGAATCTGATAAGTGTGTTTATTGTAAAGTTAAAAGTGATGGTTGTATTATTTTATGCCTGTATATTGATGACATTCTATTGTTTGGTTCCAATATGGGAATTGTAAATAAGACAAAGTCGTTTCTTAGTAGTAAGTTTGATATGAAGGATATGGGTGTTGCAAATGTGATCTTAGGCTTAAAGCTGACTCGTTCAGCTGAAGGGTTAACCATTTCTCAATCTCATTTTGTTGAGAAAGTACTTGTGAAATTTGGCTATAACCAAGGGAGATCTGTAGCAACTCCATATGACCCTTCTATCCCTCTTCATAAGAATACGACTGGTGTTCCTGTGTCTCAATTGAAGTATTCCCAGATTATTGGAAGTTTGATGTATCTTGCAAACTGCACGAGACCAGATATTTCGTTCTCCGTGACAAAATTAAGTAGATACACAAGTTGTCCAAATCACACTCATTGGAAGGCATTGGACATGGTACTTAGATACCTGAAAGGAACTATATCCTTGAGTTTGCATTACAAGAGATTCCCTGCAGTTCTTGAGGGATATAGTGATGCGAGCGGGATAGCCATGAACTCTGGCAGTTATGGCGTGACAGGGTATGTATTTACCTTGGGTGGCGGCGCAGTCGCCTGGAGATCAGTAAAGCAGACCATCTTGTCTCGGTCTACTTTTGAGGCTGAACTCTGTGCTTTAGATGTCACAGGATTGGAAACTGAATGGTTAAAGGGACTTCTTGAGGAACTTCCTTTAATGTGCAAGCCAATTCCTGCGATATCTGTGCATTGTGACAATATAGCCACAATTGCAAAGATTAAAAGCACAAAATATAATCAAAAGCAGAGGAGACATATCCAAGTCAGAATAAAATATGTAAGGGAACTGGTGTCTCAGTTAGTGGTTGTTGTGGACTATGTTGGATCCAAAGAGAACACAACTGATCCTTTAACGAAAGGACTAGATAAGTCGTTAGTCCTAAAATCCAGAGAGGGGATGGGACTGAAACCCATCAGTAGTTCATCTGCAGTAGCAACCCAACTTATCTGAGTGGAGATCCCACAAAGTAGGTTCAATGTGGTAATAACAAGCTGTAGGGTGAACTGGATAGCACCTTATTTATATGATACTATGTATCTGTGTCTGTTCCCCTGTTTACTCTGGAAAGGTGTTGTAGCTGCAAGTTAAGGAATAGTTAAAACTCTGAATGGGTTTAAAGCCTTCAAGGCGAGATGTTAGCAGTGCATCTTTGAGAAGCCCACCTATGTGAGTGTGACTGTGTGGCCGCAGTTTAAGGAATTGGGTTATTCCTGAAGTCACTCATGAAACAGGATTCGGGCGCATGGCCATTAACGCGCCGCCCCTAAAGATTACAACCAGAACCTTTATCATGTTGTTGCTGATGGACACTCCTACACCAAAGGTTCAAGTTCAAGACTTCAGTTCACTTCGTTCCTGTGGGGGTAAAGTTAGTCAACTAAGGTAGTGGTTCAAACTGGAAGGTACCATTGCTGAAAGCATGATATGTCCTGTTGCAGATTGTCTCATCTTGCATCTTGGTTTCCTCCCGTTTCATTCTTTGAATTTGTGGGTGAATGTTAGGTGTAAGAAGAAAGGTAGAGAGAATTCAAAGGAGAAACTGGGCTGTTTTGAAAGAGGTGGTCTTGATGAGGTGGAATAGTCCCACATTGCTTGTGCTTGAGTTTTCTGTGGGCTTTATAAGCCACTTGAGAACTCATACACTTGTTCTTGAGAACAAGAGAGTGGGATGACCACCACACACACACGCCGCGCCGTGTCGTGCCGTGTCGAGCCGAGCCGAGCCGGGCTCGGGTTCGGGTTCGGGTTTGGGTAATTGGCCCTTTAGGGCCATATCCAATCAAGACAAAGTACCTTTTTACCCAAAGTTTCTTTGGATTTGGATTCGGTAACGGGTTATGGGAATGGATAACGGGTCACAATCACGACTCCTCGGATTCCGTGCCCGTTATGGAACTTCGGATTCCTTAACGGATCTAGATCTTTCGAAGTCCGTTAACGGATCACGTCCCCTCGGATTCTGTAACGGGCTCCTTCCACGTTTTATAACCGTTCGTGGGTTATAAAAGCGTGGTCAGGGGTGGGTTTACGGATATGCTGAGACAGACTTTCTGAAGAAGAGTTCTGCGATTTCCCATCTCCCTTTTTACTCTCTCTCTCTCTTTCCTGTGAGTTATCCCGAAAGGGGTTGTTCTGCAACTATGGTTCGAAGAGGCTGTTTTCGAAGGACGATCCGCCGGAGTGCACCGTTTGGTTCGTCGGGGCTATTGTATCCTGGGGAAGGACGCCGGACCCTGATCTGCACAGTATGTGGGGGCGAATCTTCTCTAACGGGAGTACTTTCGTACGCCTTAGCCTATTACATAAACTAAACATGTTCCTGTTGTTTTCTTTATGTTTTGTGCATATGTTTGTTTATATGCTACCGTCTGGATTTTGGTCTGTTGCGGAAACTGACATGCCTGCACCCTGTTGTTGTTTCTGTTGTCTGTTAATCATGCTATTTATACTGTTGTATTTCATGATTTATTTCGTGTTTTATATCATGATGACGAATGTGAAACTGTGTGATCCGAAAATTGATCCAACAAATCCTTCTCTCTAAAAAGATTTTAGTTGAAATGCCAAACTTTCAGCTAGTAAATAAAGATGGTAAATCTTACTGTTTATCAATCCTTATTTACCTTTTTTGTTATATATCTCCATTTTCTTCCTCTCATTCTATATGCACAAAGAGTTGTTTCCAAACAAGATAGAGAATTGGATAACATGAATACTTAAACAATTAAAGATGGATTCTTCCATTCTAAATCCATTTTCTCTTTATTTTCCACCAACTCATTTGTATCATTTGTGCTCATTGTTATCTCTTAAACAGAGCCTTAAAATGAAAGGAAATGATGCAATCTCTTGGCAGAGTTGCCAGGTTTGGTTCTAGTAAGGGAATGTATTTTAGGAATAAGAAGCCAATCAAAGTCTAAATGGAACATGAATTAGGAAAATATGAGTTAGTTTTCGGGAGCTCAAATCTCATTAGGTGCTCCAGGTCCTATTAACCTATTAGTGTTGTGCGAATAAGTGAAGAATTTCTAATATTTGAAACTCATAATATGAATGAAATGCAAACGAGACTCCTCCAAAGAGAAGCAAACATAGAATTAGGAAAACCATCTAATTATTTATCTATCCATCACTCTATTTCCATCAATTTTATGTGAAAATTGAATCATGCAAGTTGTGTGCTTGGCCGAATAGTGAACCACCAATTTACTTCAGTCGTGTTAAGTTAGCCGTTCAGCCTTACCTATCATTAATTCTCGATGAATTTCGCACAACACAGTTGTTTATAATCAGAATTGTAAAGGTCTACTATGAAGCTCAAATTAGATTGAACTAAGCATCAAGCCAAGTTCGAATATTTGCTGTATCAGCTACTTGAATGTAGGGATTGCACCATTATGACATGATCAATTAGGCTTACTAAAATTTTGATACTAAGTAATATCCAAATCCAAATTTGAATTAAATTGTTATTCCAAATAAAAAAGAAAAGAGATTGGATAGAACCGTTCATCTTTCAAACAGACCCATAGTATTATCTCACGATGTCACTATCCAGTCGTCGACTTCTGTCCTCGAGTTTATGAACTGAATAAACCCGATAAAGCTATACAAAGAATACGAATGTGTATATTATAGAGCGTTTCATATAACTCTATCGAATAGTTTCTTATAGAATTTAAAATATAATATTTGGACAATTAGCATGTTCTCCAAAAGATCAAGCAAATAAACTCATAACTCAGCCATAAATTAAGATGCTTGACTTGTTGATATCCTCATCAAAGTATCCAATGAGCATTTTTCAAAATCCTTACTAGTATTAAAATTCTCACTCTGAAGCAATGAAAAACAATTAGTGAGCTATAATGCTAAATAAGAAATTATTTTTAGTTATATTAATTAGAGGTTTTCAAAGAGAAATAGTTAACACGATATTTGCAATTCATAGAACAATTTATCATAAACCATTTTTTCAGAACTCCATTTGAAGTATGAAACAAACTTTTTAAAATAGATACATAGAAAACAAAGTAAAATAAGTCTTAAAAATCTTTATAGAAGACTTTTGCAAATTCATAAAACATGATTTTAAAAAATTAGTAATTATATAAATTTTTTATTTATTAAATTTTAGAACATTTTTTCTTTAAAATGTGGTTCACTTTTCATCAAAAATATGAAGAGTTGATAAATCTTAAGTTAATAAATCCCTTCACACTTCAAATGAGATTATTACAATAACTGATGGCAAGTTCTACCACTTATTGGATATTTGAAAAGCGCCAACGGATTTGCATCCCTCTAAAAAAACTCTAGCATCTGATATCCAAAAGTGGCTAATGATCCTATGTACCTCGCTAAAATTCTAATAGAATGACAACTGGTGGAGGACTCCACCTTTTTCATTTACTATGTCAAAGGACAACATGCCTAGGACCAAGTTGAATGCGCTGATAAATCCCAACAATAAGTCAAATTGGCCAATTAAGCCTCAATAATGTTGCCACGCTTAATATACCATTCAAACGGAGGTCTACTTGCATTTGTGTGAACAAACACTTTAGATCATGAATACTTTAATTTAACAAAATAACAGCGCTTCATAATCAACATTTTCAAATAATTTAAAATAAACTTTCATTAGATTTTCAATGTCAAATCTGACATTTTGAATTACAATTCTAATAAACCAAAATCAATGCATACCTACCCTTACTCTCTCTCTCTATATATAGATAGATACAGAGAGAGAGAGAGAGAAAGTACTCCATAATCAATAATTTAAAATAAACTTTCATTAGATTTCCAATGTCAAATATGATATTTTGAATCACACTTCAAATAAACCCAAAATCCATGCATACCTACCCCTTTCTCTCTCTCTTTCTCTCTATACATACATACATATATATATATATATATATATAAATTGAAATATGTTTACCAACCAAATATGTTTAATGAATTAAGATTTTCATAGTTTTTTTTGTAAATCTGACCTTGCAGATACATTTGTACTAAGAATCAACTATTGGATCATCGTAATCGGATCAAAAAATGCAATTTTTTATGCATGAATATTTATAAAAATTCTAAGCCATTGTTTTTCAACCCTTAAAAGATCCTTTTTATACATCGTAATTGGATGATCCAAGAGTCTGTTTCTATATAACCTAGTGTATAGGTCACATCCGTAAGATAATTTTTTTGAAAAAAAGTAAAAAAACCTATGAAAATTTTGGTTCATACCAGTAAACAAATTTCGTTGGTAAACATATTTCAGTTACCATATATATAGTAGAGCATAGGTGCTTGTGATACGTGCGTGATGGGTTTTTTCATCTTATTTTTGAATTCTAACAGTGCAGATGTGATCTATGTGCTTGATTTTATAGGGATCGGCTCTTGAAGTGTTCAATTCAGACACATGGGTGGGTTTTATAAGGTTTGAAAAATCAACGGTTCAAAATCTTTGTAAATTTTTGAGGTCTCAAATATCATTTTTTTCATCGAAAACACATGATCCATGTGTGGATTCCTCATAAATCGACCATGCGCAACACATTTACGAGGTCAGAATCGCAAAATAAATACCGAATAGTAGAAAAACCCATCAAGCTAGTATCACAAGCACCTAATGTTCAAGCACCTACACTCTACTATATATATATATATATATAGATATATATATATATATATATATATATATATATATATATATATATATATATATATATATATATATATATATATATATATATATATATATATCTAGAGAGAGAGAGAGAGAGAGAGAGAGAGAGAGAGAGAGAGAGAGAGAGAGAGAGAGAGAGAGAGAGAGAGAGAGAGAGTTTTAGGGTTTTTTCATTTTATTTTTAAATTTTGACTGTACAGATATGATTTATGTACTTGATTTTATAGGGATCAACTCTTGAAGTATTCAATTTCGACACATGGTGAGTTTTTATATGGTTCGAAAAACCAATGGTTCAAAATTATTGTAATTTTTTAAGGCCCTAAATATCATTTTTTTATTGAAAACACATGATCAAGGTGTGGATCCTTGTAAATTGACCATGGCCAACACATTCATGGGGTCAGAACAGCGAAAAAAAACACGGGAAGGACAAAAAAGCCATTTAGCACATATCATTTAGCATGTGTCAAATTTCGCAACTACCTATTTCTCTCTCTCTCTCTCTCTCTCTCTCTCTATATATATATATATATATATATATATATATATATATATATATATATATATAGAGGGTGGAATGTCCAAAGCCTAGTCGATACAAACCATCTAGGCTAATCCCGACTGCCTAGTTCTATTAGTCGCACAATTCAGATGCTCTCTCTCTCTCTATAAATGCCCCACCCCCTTAATGCCACCTCACCCTCTCCTATTGTAGTAACAATGTGTGACCTTCTCTACCCCATTGTTTCTCACCCATCTACCATTGATATTGTAATCAAGCAACCAACAAATAGCCGTCCATTGATAGCCCAATCTCTCTCTCTCTCCAATTGGCCATGGTTTTTTGTGAATCAGTTGCTTATCATCTATCAGCCAACCATAAATCGACCACCCATCAGTATCGACAATTTTGGATAGAATCTGTGGGGGTGTAACACCCCGATTTGGGACCTCAAGAGTCCAAGTCCAGTTGATATTACTTTCTAAAGGGAAAGCATACAAAGTTCACATAGAGAAAATATGACTATTTTTTTTCTAATAAACTTATTTTCTTTGACAAAGTTCATCATTCATAACATACAAAACAATAATTACATGAGTATTCAAACTAACAAGTACTCCACTGCACAGTCAGAGTAGTTGATCACGTCCAGCCTGCGTTAGTGTGCTTGAAACCTACAATTGTAATTATACAAGGGGTGAGTCTACAACTCAGTAAAGAATATGTATAAGCAATAAATGACTTTAACTTACAACTGTAGTGGGCTTTAAGCTCCTAATCTGAGTTTAGTTTTTGACACACCACACAAGGTTTGTATGTTTTAAAATTTTCCTTTAACTCTCTCAATCAAATATTCACTCACAACAGACTATAATACTAGGTCGGCTGTACTGATCATAGCCGTGTATGGGCATAACAACCCACATAGAATACCTCAATTCTATATTGTTGGCTAGACTATAAACCATACACTCTCAGTAATCCCTGGATCACCAGGCACTACATTGAAATAACAAGGGGGACCCCACCGGTAGCTAGCTGGGAGGTCAGGCTCAAACTCGGCATGGTTCATGATACATCCTAATCTTAATTACTTTCAACCATCCATGGTTGTCTAAAGTCTCAGATATTGTGTAAATATAAAACCCTAAGTTATATCGTAGGTTCATTACCTTAAACCTCTCAAGCTTGTGTTTCACTCATCTTTCCATGAGTACCATTATAAAATAATCATGATGTATCTCATTCTCAATCTCAAAATGGCATTTGGTTTCACACTTTATATCATACTAAGCAAGCAATGAGGTAGAGTTTCTATGTCATTAAACCATCAACGACTCACTCTTCATGGTGGCTGCACTCTCGTGCGAACCAGGTAACCCTTTCCACACATTGCACTTTCAAGATTTAAGGGGTTAAGCATGTTAATCTCAATATAAATTTAAACGACATGACCAAATTAAAGGAACTCAAAACTAACCACATATCTCATCACAATGCATGTTATTTGAAGATTATAACATAGATATGTTATCATAAAACAATTTCTTTCTAATATGCAGAACATATCACGACTGACGTATGCATATAGCCATCTCATTGCAATTAACTCATGCATGATCATTCTATTCATCTTATGTTAACACTCAAGAGCTATATTTCTAAACATGCTAATATACAACGACAATCATAACATGCAACATAATATGATTTATTCACTCTAAGATTACTTATAATATCCCTTACCTTAAATACGATTGTTGTACTTTGTTTGCAATTGAGTCTCAAGTGGATCTAACAATAGAATCTGATCATCACATAAATATGTTCATATTAATATACATACATTCTTTATATTTTGATAAAATTACCAAAATACTCCTCTCGAGTTAACTCATGAGACCTCAATTTATTTGCACCTGATTTGACTAGAACCATAAGATAAAAAGATTCATCTTAATGATACAAGTCCAACGCACTAAACCTCACTTAATTTTGAGTTCATAGTGCGAAGTTATGCTCATTTTACTTAATTGGATATTGGGTACACACAAGAGTAATTTGGTTATTTCAACTCTTATGATTTGACCTAAATTATCCTAGGTAAAAAACATGTTCTGTCTGAGTTTAGAGTAGTAGGTTTACTGAACCTAGTCTCGACCCAACTGAGTTTGGTTTGAAACTCAATTGTATTCTTAAAATTCATAATAAATTACAAACTAGATCCAGATCGAGTTCTGATCTAGATCCATAACTGTCAGACTAGATCTAGACCCAGTTCTGATATGGATCCAGAACTGATCCATCCAGCTATATGTTGGATCCAAATTCAGCTACATATTGGATCCTGAACTGTCTTGAACTGGATCCAGATCCAATTTTGACTTGGATCTAGTACTGTTCTATCTACTCCAAACCTGATCCAAAGCCAATTTTTGTTTGGATCTGGTTCAACTTGGATCGGTCCATGTCGATTGGATCTAACCAGACCCAGATTCAGTATCGTCTAGATCAAACCAGATCCAAGCAGGGAACTAAAACCCTGTTAGACTTGTCTCGGTCTGATTTTGTCAGAACCGATTTGGTCAACCAAGTCGAGTTTGAAACAATTGACCAGACTCGATCTAGATTGAACCAGACTGAATCAGTCTTGGTCAGACTCGATCCGGTCTGAGTTCACACCTAGACCTTCAATCAACTATTTTTTTACTTGGTTCGGTTTGGGTTGCACCGAGACCGACTCAGAAGTCGGGAGGGCTGGGTATAAGGCTGAAGGGGCACAACCCCTTCCTGACCTTCCTCCCCCTCTGCTGCAGAGGTTGTCATCCCTATGTCTTTGTCTTTGTCTCTCTCTCTCTCTTTCACTTGGGAACAATGATAGCAACCATGGATACCAGTTTTTATTGTCTTTTTTTTTTAACTGCAACCTACCGACAACCATGGCTACCGGCCTTCTGAAAAAAATAGGCAAGATAGGGAAGAGATATCGTAATTACCTATGGTGGTCGCCGACAGCATTCTGGCGACTGCCTTCTTCCTTCCCGATGTCTCGAGGTAAGCTCTGACTCTCTCTCTCTCTTTCACTCTCACTCTCTGAAACTCTCTTTCTCATACTCTATCTCTCTTAATTTTTTTCTTCTCAAACTCTCTCTCTTGCTCTCTATATATCGAGAGCTCTTTATAGAGCTCTCACGGTGGGTGAGGATAACCCTCACCGTCTACACACTGTTCATGGGGGGTGAGGTTTATCCTCTCCCCTTTCCACGGTGGTTCAGGGAGACAGTTGGGGAACCATCTTCCTCTTTTGCCGACCCTTTCTTCTCTATTTTTTTACCTTCCCCACCCGACAAATTCGTTGAGTGGATTTTACAATTCTATCCCCCTTAAAAGAATATTCGTCCTGAATCTTACCTGAAAATAATTATGGAAATTATGCATGGATGCTTGATTCATGCTCCCATGTGGCCTCATTTTAGTTGTGATGACCCTATCTGACCAATACTAGCGATACATTTTTGTTTTGCAGCTTCTTCACTTTTGTATCTAATATTTTTATGGGTTTCTCACTCATGCTCAGGTCATTCTGGATTTTCAATACTGACTCAACTGTATCCAATATGTGTAAGGGATCAGACACATACTTTTGCAACATTGAAATATGAAATACGTTATGAATTATGGACAAAAAAGGTGACAAAGCCAATCAGTACACTGTCTAACCAACTATCGCGAGTATTTCAAAGAGTTTAATATATCTTGAACTCAATTTTTCCCTCCGACCAAAATGCATTACTCAAGAACACATGATCACCTTGCTCAAATTCTAACTTATGACGTCTTTGGTCCGCATAACTTTTTTGTCGGCTTTGCGCTGCCACTAGATGTTTCTAAATGAATCTAACTTGGTCTGTCATACGCTGCACCAATTCAAACCCTAACATCTTCTTTCTTTGACCTCATCCCAACACAAAGATGTTTATCATCGTTGACCGTACAATGCCTTAAAGGGAGCTATTCCTATGCTTGCCTAAAAGCTATTGTTGTAGGCAAACTCCATCAGAAGCAAAATGTCATTCCATGAGTTATTACACTCTAAAGTATATGTCTTTCAGAGTCAGAATGGTTCGCTTTGACTATTTGTCTATCTAAGAGTGGAATGCCATGCTCATTTTTAATTGAGTCCCCATTGCCGCTTGAAAACTCTGCCAAAATCGTGAAGTAAACTTGGAGTCCCTATCTGAAACAATCGAATCGAGTACTCTATAAAGTCTGACAATCTCTCTGATGAAAAGTTGAGCCAACTGGTCACAAGTGTGAGTCATCTTACAATCTAAGAAGTGAGCTGACTTAGTTAGCCTATTTACAATCACCCATACTGAATCCTTCACATTACTGATCTTTGAAACTCTTGAGACAAAGTCCATAATAACATTTGCCCATTTTCACTCAGATATGAGAAGTGGTTGTAGTAGTTCTCCAAGTCGTTGGTGCTCAATCATCACTTGCTGGTATATTAGACGCTTACAAACTCAACAATGTCTCTCTTCATTCTGCTCCACTAAAATGTATCATTTAGATCTTGATACATTTTGATACTGCCAGGGTAAATAGCATATCTTGAGTGGTGTGCCTCATCCAACAACTGATTCCTGAGCTGATCATTTTTAAAAATGCACACTCTATGACAAAATCTGAAAAGACCCTGATCATCAACCTTGAAGTCTAACTCTTCACCCTCAGAAATTCTCTTTATAACCTTGGCCAACTCTAGGTCTAAGGGTTATTTTTCTTTAAATTGCTCACACAATTCTAACTTCAAAGTGGTTTGCACAAACAATAATTGACCTGGTAAGCGTCAAACTTTTGCTTTTTGATGCATGATAGAAGAAAATAAATCCCAATATGCGAGTCTGACCATTGCTCCTGACTTTCTTTCAAAGAGCATCAACGACTACATTCACCTTCCTCAAGTGATATTTTAGCTCAAAGTCATAATCTTTTAGAAATTAAAGTTATCTCCTCTATCTCAAGTTCAAGTCTATCTGCGAAAAGAGATACTTGAGGCTTTAATGGTCAGTAAATACTTTAAATTGTTAACCATATACGTAGTGTCTCTATATCTTAAGGGCGAATACAACCACTGTTAGCTCCAAGTCATGCATTGGATAATTAACTTTATGTATTTTTAGTTAGTGAGATGCATAATCTATCACTTTACTATACTGCATCAGAACGTAATCCAATCTCTTATGAGAAGCATCACTGTAAATAGTGAAGCCCCCTGATCCAAAAGGTAAGACCAAAACTAGAGCAGTAGTCAAACACTTCTTTATCTCCTTAACACTCTGCTCACACTTGTCTTTTTATTCAAACTTTATGTCTTTCTTAGTGAGATTGGTCATTGAAGCTGCCAGCATAGAAAATCCTTTCACAAATCACCGATAGTATTCAATCAATCCCAAGAAACTACAAATATCTGTAGGATTCTTGGGTCTAGCCCAATTGATGACTACTTCAATCTTCGTAGGGTCTACCATAATTCTCTCTTTGGATACGATATGACTAAGGAAGGACACCTGCTCTAACAAAAATGCACATTTTGAAAATTTGATATATAGCAAATGTTCTCATAATGTCTGCAGAACTATCCTCAGGTGTTTCTCTCGCATGGTTGAATAAATAAGAATGTCATTGACAAATACTACTACAAACTTATCCAAATATGGTCTGAAAACTTTGTTCATCATATCCATGAAAGATGCTTGTGCATTGGTTAGACCAAAAGGCATGACCAAAAAGTTATAATGGTCATATCCTGATCGAAAAGTTGTCTTAGCAACATTTTCTTCCTTAATTTTCAGCTGATGGTAACCCGATCATAGATCCAACTTTGAGAACCATGCAACTTATTGTAGTTGATCGAAAAGGTCATCAATCCGTGGCAATGGATATTTATTATTTATAATCTCTGCCTTCAATTGCCGAAAATCTATACACATTCACAGTGATCCATCATTTTTTATGAACATAATTGGAGCACCCCAAGGAGATAACAATGGTTGTATAAATCATTTCTTTAATAATTCTTGTAGTTGCTTCTTAAGTTCCTTAAGTTTTGCAGGTCTCATCTGATAAGGGGCCATGAGATAAGTGTTGTTTTTGGGATGAGATCGATCTGAAACTCAATCTCTTGATCAGAAGGAAGACCTAACAATTCCTTTGAAAAAAGATCCACATGTTCTTGAACTATATCTACATCTGATATGGTGAGGTTCTCTCTCCCTTTAATCTTCATGTAAGCCAGAAATCCAATGCATCCTTCTATAATGTATTTATTGGCTTTCAAGCATGATATGATCGTTGGCTTGGTAGTTTTCTAGCACCCTGATATATGAAGGTTGGAGTCTGGAGGTTTTGATAACTAACAAACTTTCTTCTGCAATCAATAGTGGCATGGTGGTTCGACAACCAGTCCATACCTAGGACGACATCTATATCCTTGAAATCGAGTTGTAACAAGTTTACAGGCAACTCACAGTTTGCTATTCTCACTAAACAATTATTGTACACAACATCCACTATGGTAAACTCTCTATGATCATTGAAAAAATGTTCCTTTTCTTTTTAGGGAAAGAGAAAACTCTCGCAAGGTCTCACTTGACCTTTGGAAAAGATTTTGAAATAACTCACCTCTGTTTTGAAATTTACGGGAAAATGGGGAAACAAGATTCGCTCGTTGGTACGAGGTTCAACTATTCTTGGTGCCTTTACCATGGGTAATTGAACCAATGCTCAAATTTATGCCTTTAACTTGTTCAAATTTGTTCTAAAAAATTATTCTAAGTCCTAAATGCACATAGAATCATGCTTGTGCTATGATTTTGAACTTGAAAATGCATGTGCTTTTGGAAATGTTTTAGAAATTTGGTTTTTCCAAGTGTTTTTGAAATGGATTTGAAGATGTATTTGGAAAAGTTATTTGAACTTTGAATTGGAAGATTGGAATTGGATTGAAAACTTGAATTTGATTTGGAATTTGAAAATTTGAAGTTTTGAATTGAAATTTGAAGTTTGATTTGATTTGATTTGAATTGAAAACTTGAAGTTTGAATTGAATTAGAGTTTGAAATGGAATTCAAAGTTGAACTTTAAAAACAAGATGAAATTTGAAAAGTTTTCAAAATTCAAAGTCAAGTTTCGAAATTTGAATTCTGAATTGATTAAAAATCAAAATTGGAATTGATTTTGAATTGAGATTTGAACTTAGAAATTGAATTAGGAGTTTAAAATTGAAATTAAAAATTAGAATTCAGGATTGAAATTGGAAATTAAAATTGAACTTTGAATTTAAAAATTGAAGATTGAAATATGAAATTGAAAATATAATGGAATTTGAAAAATAATTTGAAATTTAAAAATCGAAATTGAAATTGAAATTGAAATTGAAATTAAAATTAAAATTAAAATTAAAATTAAAATTAAAATTAAAATTAAAATTAAAATTAAAATTTTGGAAATGGAATTAGAATTTAGAATTGGAAATTCAAAATTTGATTTGGAACAAAAAATAAGAATTTGAAATGAATTTCAAAAATGAGAATTGGAGTTTAAAAATGGAAAATTTAAAATTGATTTTTGAAAATGAAGATAGAATTCAAAATTTGGGTTTTTGAAAGAAATAAAGAATTGAATTCAATATTTAAAAATGAAATTCAAAGTCAAAATTTGAAATTTGAAATTTTGAAATAAATCAACAGTTGAAATTTGGAAATTGAAATTAAAACTTGGAATTAAAAATGAAATTCAAAGTTGAATTTAGAAATTCAAAAATGGAAAGTTAGAATTGAATAAAAATCAAAAATTGGAAATTGAGATTAGATATTTGAAACAGGATTTGAATTTAAATGAAATTAAAAATAAAGTCTAAAAAATAATTTTGAATTTAATAATGGAAATAAAAAATGACTTTGAAATTTTAAATAAGATTTGTTTTTTTGAAAATCATTTCAAAAATCACTTGAAAATTTGAAAATAACTTGAAATAATTTGAGAAAATGAAGCAATTCTATCTTAAATGATGAGTATGTTATTTCTTTAAAAAATTATTTGGATTTTGAGAAAAATTTTATACTTTATAGAATTTTAAATAAGATTAATTTCCATATATTCATGACTAGGGCCATAAATATACTTTAAATTAATCTTTATTCAAAATTCTAATAAAGAAAAATAAATAAAAAGTTTTTATGCCTTTATAGAATTAAAACAAAATTAATTTTAATATTATTATGACTAGGGACACAAACATATTTTGATTCAAATAAAAGAAGAAAAAGAGAATTATGGAAAAAATGATGATTTTCAAAAATGATCTAAAGTGTAGATCAAATTTTTATTTAATAAAGAATAATAACTCTAACTCTGCTTGTGTATAACTGTTTAGTTATACACTGCCGGTCCCAAGCCCAGATAAAGGAGGAGGGTTGCGGTAGGCCTGTGATAGCCAACATAAAAACTTAGTCATACCCTATGAATATGAACCAATATGAGAATTTCGTTGGGGCGTTCCCTACTGAGCGACGTGCTGTACTCTATAGGCCCGGAGGCAGTGATAAATAGGCAAGGGTTGCTAGGTCATCGCTCGGAAGCGACGCATCACACCGGCGCCCGGGTGTGGTGTCAAATAAGCAAGGGTTCCCTCACTTTGTTGGATGGGTGGGGGTAAAGAAGTTAGTCCAAGACCATAAAATTAGGTTAGCCACTTGGAACATAGGATCTTTAACTTGTAAGTTGGTAGAGTTAGTAGATGTTATGTGTAGGAGAAAGATTGATATTTTGTGTTTACAAGAGACCAAATGGGTAGGTGAGAAAGCAAAAGTGATAGAACCTTGGGGATATAAGATTTGGTATACAGGAATAAATAGGAATAGGAATGGAGTAGAGATTGTTATGAGTCGTGAGTTTATAGATAATGTAGTTGAGGTCCGTAGGAAGGGTGATAAGATTTTACTTATTAAATTAGTATTAGATTCATATATTATTTATATTATTAGTGTTTATGCACCTCAAGTAGGTTTAGATGATTCCATTAAGCATCAATTTTGGGAAGATTTAGATGGAGTAGTACAAGGGATATCTTATGGAGAATGGATTTTCATCGGTGGTGACCTTAATGGGCATGTAGACATTAGTAGAGATGGATTTGAGAGTATCCATAGAGGCTATGGTATAGGAGAAAGAAACGAAAGTGGAGAAAGGATTTTAGATTTTGGTTTGTCCTATGATATGATCTTAGCAAACACTTGGTTTAAGAAGAGAGAGTCTCACCTAGTAACATTTAAAAGTGGGGTTAATACGAGTCAGATAGATTTTTTCCAACTTAGAAAGAGAGATAGGGGTTGTTGCATCGATTGTAAGGTTATACCGGGAGAAAGTGTAGCTACACAACATAGAGTCTTAATTTTAGATCTTAGAATTAGTCAATGCCGCAAAAAGGATAGACATATGATAGATCTTAGAATTAAGTGGTGGGCACTAAAAGGAGCTAAACAAGGAATGTTTGTAGAGCAGGTAATTAAGGAAGCTGATTGGTGTCTCAAGGAGGATTCAAAATCAATGTGGAATAAGATAGCGGGTGGCATGAGAAAGGTGGCTAAGGAGGTATTGGGTGAGTCTAAAGGCGGTGCACTGCTAGGTAAGGATACATTGTGGTGGAACAAGGATGACAAATTAGCTATTAAGGTTAAAAGAGAGTGTTATTGAAATCTAAGTAAGAGTCGTGATAATGAGAATTTGGAGAAGTATATGATAGCAAAGAAGGAAGCTTAAAAAATAGTTCAGAACACGAGGGATAAGGTATATAAGGAGGTTTATGACAAGTTGGATACCAAAGAGGGCGAGAAGGATATTTATAGGCTTGCAAAGATGAGAGATAGAAAATCGAGGGATCTGGGTATGGTTAGATGTATCAAAGATGAAACGCAAAGGGTTTTAGTCAAAGATGAGGAGATTAAGGAGAGATGGAAAGATTATTTTGATAAGCTATTTAATAAAAGTCATGCTCAAGATCTTGGAGACTTCTCCATTCCTTTTCATGAGATGAATCGTGACTTCATGCGCAAGATTCAAAAGAAAGAAATTGCAGAGGCTTTGAAGAAAATGAAATTAAGAAGGGCAGTTGACTTAGATGGTATACCTATCGAGGCTTGGAAATACTTGGGTGAGAAAGATTTAGAATGGTTGACAAATCTTTTTAACAAGATTTGGCAAACAAATAAGATGCCTAATGAGTGGAAGGAGAGTACTTTGGTGCCTCTATATAAGAATAAGGGTGATATACAAGATTGCACAAACTATCGTGGTATAAAACTCATGAGTCATACTATGAAACTTTGGGAGAGGGTGATTGAGTCTAGGTTGAGGAAGGTTGTCATGATATTAGAGAATCAATTTGGTTTTATGCCGAGAAGATCAACTATGAAAGCTATATATCTTCTTAGACAACTTATTGAGAGAAATAGAGAGAGGAACAAAGATTTGCATATGATTTTTATTGATTTGGAGAAGGCATACGATAGAGTACCTAGGGACGTTCTCTGGTGGACAATGATGAAGAAAGGTGTTTCTCTCAAGTACATTAGTATAATTAAGGATATGTATGAAGGAGTAGTAACCAATGTCCGCACTTGTTGAGAGGTGACAACCAATTTTCCTATAACGGTTGGGTTACATCAAGGATCTGCTTTAAGCCCTTTCCTATTTGCCATAGTGATGGATGAGCTTACGAGATCAATTCAAGAAAATGTGCCGTGGTGTATGTTGTTTGCTGATGATATTGTTTTGATTGATGAGTCTAGAGCTGGGGTTAATGCTAAGTTAGAATTATGGAGACAAACATTGGAAGCAAGAGGTTTTAAGTTGAGTAAGAGTAAGACAAAATACATGGAATGTCGGTTTAGTAAGCAACGAAGTAGTGATGGGAGTGTAGTGAAGCTTGGTGAGCAAGAAATACCGGTGGATGATTGTTTGAAATATTTGGGATCTATCATTCAAAAGTATGGAGAAATTGATGGAGATGTAAATCATAGGATAAAGGTTGGGTGGATGAAATGGAAAAGTGCAACTGGAGTGTTGTGCGATCGTAGAATGCCATTGCGGTTGAAGGGAAAGTTTTATAGGACGACTATTAGGCCCGCTTTACTATATGGTACGGAATGTTGGGCTTCCAAGAGACATCATATTCGAAAAATGAGTGTAGCAGAGATGCGTATGCTGAGATGGATGTGTGGAAATACAATAAAAGATATGATTCGGAACGAAGAGATACCTAAGAAGGTAGGCGTTGCACCCATTGAAAATAAGATGAGAGAGAATCGTTTACGATGGTTTGGACATATTCAGCGAAGGCCTAATGATGCTCCAGTTACAAGGATGGAGAAACGGGAAAATATATTAGTTAAAAGAGGTCAGGGTAGGCCTAGGAAGACATGGATGGAGGTGATAGGAAAGGATATGAATGCTTTGAACCTCACCGAGAACATGGCATTGGATAGAAATGATTGGTGGAGAAGGATTCATGTGGAAGACCCAGAATGATTTTCTTTTTTGGTTCATATCGCCGACCCCAATTGTTTTGGGATGAAGGCGTAGTTGTTGTTGTTATAAAGAATAATAACTCTAAGTATTATTCGTATTCTGACTAGGGTCGTAAATACAAACTTTACTTAACATTATTTATCCTTTATTAAATGATGCACGTGCCATTCATGTTTTTAATAATGTCTTTCAAAAAGAAAAGAAAAATGAATGAAATACATCAATTATGGAATTTAATCTAAATGCTCATTCATTCTAAACTAAGCATAAAATGAAATTTCTCATTAATAAATTATTACAACACTTGAATGAATTTACATCAATTCAAAATAAAGAAAAGGAAAATCCTATAAAATGAACAAATATGTTAGAAATATAGGCATTTATGGATTTTCTTCAATTATTGAAAAAATGAAGAAAATCCAAGGTTAGCCTTTTTATGCCCCAAAAAATAAAGGAAAAATCCGTAATCATATTAGAAATTGATAAAATTTGATGTGAAGACTTCTAATGACTTTAAAAGTGTTCTAGAATAAAAAAATATAGAAAATAATTGGAGGAAAACCCCAATTGGGGTTTTTTTATTCAATCAAAACAAGATATTTCAAAATCAAGATATACAAATCGACCCTGTTAGAGTGTTTTGAATGAATGAAAGCCTAAAACAACTAAAATTGAGCTAAAAATGACTCTATAGATTCCTAACTCAATAAGAAAACATTTTTTTTTTACATATTTTGAAAAACATTTTTAACATTTGAGATATAATTGAAACATTGAGAAATAAATTTTGAAATCAGGAAAATAAGTTTTGATAGAAAAGTTTCTGTAATTTTAGAGTTTTGGAAGCTAAACTGATTCAATTTCTCCCAAATTTATGGGGGACATTGCTCAGTTTAACCATGAAATATTCCCAATTTACGAAATTGGGAAATGATTTTTGCTTTATAAATGGTGACTTCGGAAAGTCACTGTTTCGTTTCAAGAATAAAACCTGTTGTAGAAATTGAAATTCTGTAACCTATTCTGTTTTTTGATAGATTTGAAATATCACAACATCATAAAAATTTATGAAATTTGATATGAAAAAACTGGACAAAATTTAAAGAAGAACCTTTTTTACAGATTTCAAAAATGATTTTTCATTGGAGAGATCATATCCAATCAATTTGAGATAAAATTAAAAAAATACTAAATGAAACAAAATGATAGGGTTCTGGTTTTCGACCAGAATCAGATATGAAAAATTCATGAAAGTTTCTAAAAATTTGTAGAGAGAAACAAACATTTAAAGCAAAAATTTTTAATTTATAGATCTAGAAAATGATCTCCCATTTTGGATGTCCAATCAAAACAAATCAGATCAAAACCTGTGAAAAGTCTGTGAAAGAAAATGAGCAGATTTTTGGTTTTTGATCCGAACGACCAATGAAAAAGAAATGAAAATTGATGAAATTTGGCATGCATAAAATATACATTCTAATAAGAAAACTTCTTTTACATATATAAAAAATGATCTCCCATTAGCGAGATATAAATACAACAAGTTGACTTTGGGCCTGAGCAATGCCTGGGATTGCAAACAGGTAGGGTTACGACTTAAAATATAAAGAAATAGAAATATTCTATAGAAATGAATGAAATTTTACTGAGATAAAACAGACATGAATATAAAGAGGATCTTTTTTACAGGTTTTAAAAATGATCTCCCATTAGGGAGATATAATTCTAACAAGATGGGTAAAAAAACAAACCCTAAAAGTGGTACAATATAATAAGGTTGCGGTTTTAAACCAAAATAGAGCATGAAAACACTATATAATTTGATTAAATTTGGTGTGAACAAACTAGACTCAATGCTGGAGACATCATTTTTTACGGATTTGAAAGATCATCTCTTATTAGGGAGAAATCACTCCAACAAGTTGATCTAATTTCAGGTCAAATTCGGACAAGACTAAATAGCAGGGTCCAAATCCCAAATTTTTTGAGAGACAAACCAACTCAGATTGATCTAATTTTTGGTGAAGATCTTGAAAACATATGCATAAAAATACAGTAAAAAAATCAAATCAAAATAACATTTAATTATATGCGAAATACTGAAAGCAAAAATGGACCAGAATTGAAAATATCATCTCAACATAATTGAATGAAATAGAATCTCATAAATGAATTGATCCAATGATCAATCTTGAGATCTATCATTCTAGATCATAGATAATAATAAAAATGATATAAAAACAGAAATGAAAGTATCTAAAATGAAATCAAAATCATTGGGGCATAAATTGAAATCGATTTGGCCCATAGAATGTGGAATTTGATCTATTGAAGATCAAAGCCCAATTCTAAATGGCTAGAATGAAAATGCATAAAGTAAATAGCAAATTGAATGGATCAAAAATATAAAATGGAAATTAACATGGAATCAAGATAGATCTATATTGCTACTACTTGATATTGAAAGGAAACTGCAAGAAAGAAGAGAAAGGGTGGGGTGAGGGGGGGTGGGTGGGTGGGTGGTGGTGGTGGGGTGAGGGGGGAAATTTCAAAAATTGTTGGAAACAATGTCCCAGATAATTTTATTTTTGTGGTCTTCGCCCCGTACGGATAGAAACACAGTACTAGACTGGTCTAAACTAATTTAAACTGGACTGGATTAGAATGAACTGAATCTGAGGCCAGTTATACTCAGATGAACTAAATTCAGAGCTAAAACACTAGCTCAACAAGCTGGGGTTAGCTCAATTTGGATTGAATTGAGCTTGAATGAGCTAAAATGGGGGTAAAATGAGCTAGAATGAAAGACCAAGTGTGTAAAAAGTGACTTTGAACTGAAAGTGGACTATTTAAACTCTCGATGCACTTATGTTAGACTTCTGAGGATACGATCTACTGAATTTGGCTGGCTCGAAGATAGTCAGACTAAGATTCGAGCTAAAAATGAGCTTATTTCGCGAGAAATGAACTAGTTTTAGCTGAAATGGACTGACACAGCTCATCGTGAGCTCAGTGGAGCTAGAAATGACTGACATCCTATTTTTTCTAAACTTAGAATGATCTTGGCTAAGTCTGACAGATGCATGGCTAATTGTGACTTAGGGGTAAAATAGTAATTTTATTGATGAAATGAGGGTAGACTGATCTCTAGACTGGGGTAATCCTAGGAGTGAGACTCGATGCTGCCCTGCAGGGTTTTGGCATCTGCGAAAAGAAATATCCGGAGTGAATTTTAAAAAATTTTTGGTGTTTACAGATGCTCCTCTTTGCTGCTAAGCCGGTTGAAAGTTGAGCTTAGTAGCAAAGAAAAATACACCAAAATTTTAAAATAAAAATGCCTCAGTTAGGAAAAATCTGACTGGGTATGAAAGAATTGTTTGTAGAAAGGGTACTCACGAGGTGTGGTTCAGGTTTTGCACCTTATCCTGAATGGCTTTGAGGGGGACGAAATCCTCGATAGTGAAATGGTTGGATGAAAGCAATGAGGAAATCGTGACGGGACTTTTGAATTTTATAAGAAAATTTTGAAAGATATTTGTAAAAATGAAGTCCCTGAAGCTTTAAAAAAAGGAGAATTTTGATCATAGAGAAGTCTTGCGGCTGAGACAAGATAGGCTTTTGAAATTGTAGAGATTCAGGTTTAGCCCTTAATCTGGATGGGACGAAAAATATACTTTGTCAGAATGAGGCTCAGGTTTAACCTTTACCTGAATGGGAATGAAAGAATATACCTCGTTAGAATGAGGTTCAGGTTCTATCCTTACCTAAATGGGAAAGAGAAATACCTCGTCAAAATAAGGTTGAGGTTTTACCCTTACCTGAATGGGAGAGAGAATTATACCTTGTCAGAATGAGGCTCAGGTTTAACCCTTACCTGAATGGGAACAAAAGAATATACCTCGTCAGAATGAGGTTCAGGTTCTACCCTTACCTGAATGGGAAAGAGAAATACCTCATCAGAATGAGGTTCAAGTTTTACCCTTACCTGAATGAGAGAGAGAAATATACCTCATCAGAATAAGGCTCGAGTTTTACCCTTACCTTAATGGGAAAGAGAAATACCTCATCAGAATGAAGTTTAGGTTTTACCCTTACCCGAATGGGAGAGAGAAATATACCTCGTCAGAATGAGGCTTAGGTTTTACCCTTACCTGAATATGAATGCAGAATATACCTTGTCAGAATGAGGCCCAGGTTTTACCCTTACCTTAACGGAAACGAAATAGAAATATGGATTCCTCGAATGAAGAAACTGTGATGGGACTTTTGGATTTCGCACAAAAAATCTGAAAGAGGTTGCAAAAGGTAGGAAAATGGGGTTCTTGAAGCTTGAAAAGGATTGAAAATGAATGGTGCGTCTCGTGACTCAGATTGAAATGGCTTTTGAAATGACCTTTTGCGAAACCAGGCTCGATCTCAAACCTGAAAATAACTGTCTATGGTGGGACAATGGGGAAAGCAGAGAAATGTGTAGATCTGAGAGCCTAGGCGCTCAGACCAAACAGAAAAGAAGGATCTTGAAAACTCCTGTTATCAAGTCCTAAAAAGGGATAAATGAGGTGCCAGGATATTTCAAAAGAAAATCAAGTTCTCATTTCATGTCAAGATAGCCAAGAAATTTTGCCAACAAGATAAAACTGTAGCTGATTCAAATATTGAAAATGTGCACGTATGTGCAAAATATATTTCCACTTTTACCTACAGTGTTTCCTCCAACGAGGTTGACTCTATAGAATTAAGAATCAAACTCAAGCTTTGTCGCTGTTTGGGCTTCTTCAAGGAAGTTATCTATTTCCTTGATATAAAAGAAATGAATTATTCTCTGCTTTATAAAAGCAAGTGATGAAAAGACATTAATGAAAGAATTTTGCATAAGTAGAGATAATTTCTAGTAATTTCGGCAGTTTGATATCTGGGGTTTTCCCATGATAATCTTTTGCGCTCTTTTTGGATGATAATGTCGCTTTGATTGAAAATCTTTTGATGATAACATAAATCAAATATCTTTTTAAGGTTTGTCGAGAGGTCCATCGCATCAACCATCAATTCAAGGATGGTCCGAACTTTTTCTGGAAGGATACATCACATGCTTTTTCAACTTGGAGATGATCTCAATCTTCTTTGTCCCCAGAGGTCTAACTTATCTATCCATTTTCAACTTGACGATAGTAGAGAGATCCTTTTTGCAGATAATCAATTATGCTTGCATTTTTGAGAAAATTGAGTGGATTCTTTATCGCTCAGGATATCTCTACTGCCTTATTGCCAGAAAATTGCCATTAAAGATGCGCCATAGATATGATCAATATCAATTCATTTCTGGTTTTTTAAAATAATTGAATGTTCCTTTGCAGTCATATCAGGGATTTTCCCTTCATCCTTTTAGTTGACTAACAGGAAAATAATCGAATCTTGCTCTTTTCACAGGAAGTTTTACCCTCTTGAGAAAGAATAATAGAGGTAATTTGAGGTGATCCTTTTGTGCAATAAAATTTTGAAATCAATAGATAGTTTTAGTAACAAATTGGCAAAATGTCTTAGAATCCTTAGTGAAAGAATTGCCTGATGTTAAATTGATAAATCCATGGTTGGAAATTACTTCTCTTTTTCCAAAAAGAAGTCCAGGTTTAACCCTTGAGTTGAATGGGGTGACCAGAAAAACTCCTCTTTTTCCCTAAAGAGGATGTGTTTGCAAAACAAAACTTTTGAAGAGAAATTAAGTTTTCGTCAAAACTTCCTAATCTTAGGCTTCTCTTATGGAAATGCGGCCACAAATGGGTCGAAAAATATATCATAGAGAAGCGAGTCCATCACACTCTTCCTTTAAATGGATCCTCTATGACGGGGAGGCCAAAATGAAAAATTGGGGGGCCACAAAAGAAAACGAGCTTTCGTTAGAGCTCTCCCTGTAAGAAAGGGTTTCTTTGTGTAAAGTAAGAATTGTTGTTTTGCAAACAGTTCATAAAGAAATCAGTCCTTTCAAACTCTCCCGGGTGAACAGGGTTCTTGCGAATGAAAGAAAATAAATGGGTTGCCTAAGAGGAACAAGCTCCCTTGAACTCTCTCTGTAAGAAATGGTCCTCCTCAAGCGAAATGATTGATTAAGATATTGGGCCAACTTGAAGAATTGGTTCAACTCAAAGATTGAAAGACCATCATTGGCAAAATTATAACCCGAAGGTTTGGAGAATGATTGTCATCTGACAAGATTGCAACCCGAAGGTTGAAAAATGACTGAAATTGATAAAATTATAACTCGAAGGTTAAAAAATGATTGAAATTGAGAAATTATGACCCAAAGGTTCGAAAATGATTGAAATTGAGAAATTATAACATGAAGGTTGGAAAATGATTGAAATTGAGAAATTATAACCCAAAGGTTGGAGAATGATCGAAATTGAGAAATTATAACCCGAAGGTTGGAAAATTTTTGAAGTTGATAAAATTGGTTGACCCGCAGGTCTGATTGTAAAACATGGCACTAAGCATGAAGTTGAATTTGGGAGTTTGACCTACTCAAGAGCTGGATTTTGAAGAAAGTCTAACTTGGAAGTTTTGGATTTTTGAAAGAAAGTCTGAGTCAAAACTCATTTTTGAAACAATTGTTCGAGTCAGAACTCATTTTTTTTTAAACAATTTGTCTGAGTCGAAACTCATTTTTGAAATAATCATCCGAGTCAGAACTCATTTTTGAAACAATCGTCCGAGTCAGAACTCATTTTTTGAAACAATCGTCTGAGTCAGAACTCATTTTTGAGACAATGTCCGAGTCAAAACTCATTTTTGAAACAATCGTTCGAGTCAGAACTCATTTTTGAAACAATCTTCTGAGTCAGAACTCGTTTTTTGAAAAAAAAAATTGTTCGAGTCAGAACTCATTTTTGAGACAATGTTCGAGTCAGAACTTGTTTTTGAAACAATTTGTCTGAGTCATTGGATTTTTAGAAGAAGAATTAGATTTAAGATTGAAGATTTTAGAAATGACCACTGTTTGGACTGGTTTTAAAAAATGAGTCTATCCATGATCGAAAATTTTGAAAATGACCAGTTCGAGGACTAGTTTTTGGCTTGTAAGATGAATTTGGTGAAATATTGGTGCTGTAAGGATTTTTTATGATTGTGATGATAATTTTGTAAAAATTTTGGGCTCAGGAAGATTCATAATTTGAATGAATTATTTATAGAGAACATCATTACTTCTATGAATGGTCTCAGGACTATCCCTTATCCTGAATAGGAAGAAAAAGAGATTGATGAAGATATGAAGAAACTTAATGATGAAAGAACCTCTCAATCCCGTTTGACCACAAGGTGATATGGATGAAAGCAATGTTTCAGGATTGCCCTTTATCCTGAATGGGGTAGAAAAGAGGAAATTGATGAAAAATTTTATTTGAATTTTGCCTGCATGTAGAAATTTTGGAGAAAGAAATAAATTTCCATAAAGATGCCACAATATAGAAGAGAAGAAGGTTGAAAATAAAAGATCATTGTTTATTGAAGAAGACTCTTTGAAGGATACAAAGGATAGAATGAACATCTTTGGTAAAAAAATTCTTCAAATATAAGGCATTGATAGGATCCGACAACTCCACTTCATCTGCATTTATCAGACGATACAAATTGCGGGGTAATGCTTCCTTAACCATGTATGGGACTTCCCAATTTGGTGACCATTTGCCACGCAAACGTGCTTGGGATGAGCCATTGACCTGAGGACTAGATCATTAACTTGAAATATTCTCTCAATGACAGATTTAGCATAATGTCGAGCTATTCTTTGACGATAAGATTGAGCATGTTCGGCTGCCTTGAGCCTTCTTTCATCTAGCAGATCAAGCTGTACCAACCTCTGTTGCTGATACTGATCGGGCGACAATTTCAAGAGTGACACAAATTTGAGGGCAGACTTTTAAACGTGGAGAGGTAATACCACCTCAGTCCCGTAGACAAGCTCTGAAGAAATAGCATTGATTGGAGTCCGAATGGTGGTTCGGTATATCCAGAGTGCATCGTGGATTTTCTTATGCCAATTACGACCGGTTTCCATGGTTCTTTCCAAGATGCGGATCAAGATCTTGTTGGTGGCTTCTGCCTGACCATTCTCTTGAGGATAATAGGAGGCTAAAAAATGGTGATGAATCCTGAATTTTGAACAAAAAATTTTTATCCTCTCATTCTTGAAATGACTATCATTGTTTGAAACAATGTCATGTGGTATGCCAAATTGACAAAGAATGTTTTTATGAATGAAAGAGACCACATGGCGGCCTTCCACTATACGAAGTATGATAACTTCAACCCATTTTGTAAAGTATTCAGTTGAAGTAAAGAAATATTTGTGGCCATTAGAAGCAGAAGAAGTAATTGGGCCCACGACATCGAAAGCCCACATAGAGAATGGCCATGGAGAAACAACAGATTGCAAATATGTGGCTGGCATATGAATAGAAGGTGCGTGCATCTGACATTTGACACACTTCTTCACAAAGCTATTGCAATCTTGTTGCATGATTTTCCAGTAGTACCCTGCTCAAATGATCTGCTTGACAAGAGTTTGGTAACCAACATGGCCACCGCAAATACCTTCATGGGCCTCTTGGACAATTTCCATAACTTTATCTTTGTCAAATCATCTTGTGTACTCAAAACTGAATCTACGGTGGTAAATGATATTGGCAAGGATGAAATATCGGATAAACATGCGTTGGATTGCTTGTCTCTCCCCTTTTGGCATTTCTGGTGAAAAATCACCAGTCTCAATAAAATCTTTGATGTCTTGATACCAAGGTTTCTTCCTTTGCTTGACCTGGTTAACTTGCATGACTGAAATGAAGGTGAGTTTATCCAGTCTGCCGACTTTAAAAGAATGGCCTGATTCATCTCCTTTGAAAGACATGATAGAGCCCAGGCTGGCCAAGCCATCGACTATTTGGTTGTACTCCCTTTTGATATGATTTAGTTGAAATTCCTCAAAGTTATTGATGAAGGCTGAAGCAATTTTTTGATAAAGGATTAGCTTCTAATCTTTCACTTGCCATTCAACATTAACCTGACTGATGACAAGCAATGAGTCACCAAAAGCATGCACTCTTTTGACGTTGAAACTTTGCAAATTCTCAAGCCTTGTATTAGGGCTTCGTACTCGGCCATATTGTGAGTACATTGAAAGTTGAGTTTAAGAGAGTAAAAGATCATTTCCTTCTTAGGTGTGACCAGTAGGATTTCAATCCCTATGCCTGTCATGTTTTTAGAGCCATCAAAAAATAAATTTCAGACTGGAGTTTGTTGGATATTATAGATGCGCTCATCAGGAAAGTCATCTTCTGCTTTAATTTCTTTTGTCAGAGAAAAATCTGCTAACTGATCTGTGATGGCTTGGCCTTTGATCGACTTCTGAGAAACATATTCTAAGTCGTATTACATCAGAAGAACTTGCCATTTAGCAATTCACCTATTGAGAAATGGTTGTTCAAGAATGTACTTGAGAGGATTGAGTCTTGATAGAAGCTTAATTTCATATGCCAATAAATAATGTCTTAGTTTCTGACACATCCATACCAAAGCTAGACATGTTTTTTCCATCTGGGAGTAATTTTTTTCATAATCAACAAAAGTTTTGCTCACATAATGGACAGCGTGCTCTATCAGACTGCCTTCTTTGTATTATACCAATAATCCACCACAGGCATTTTGATTGACAAAAATGTATAACAGGAGAAATTTTCCCAATTCTGTTGGCTTCAAAACTGGTGGATTAAGGAGATATTGCTTGATACGCTCGAATGACTGCTGACAGTCTGGTCCTCATTCAAATTTTACTCCTTTTCTGCGCAAATGATTGAAAGGTTCAAACCTCATTGCCAAATTGGATATGAACCAATGAATGGATTGAATGCGCCCCTGGAGGCTTCACAATTCCTTGAGATTGGTTGGAGGTGGCATATCAATGATGGCTTTTACTTTAGCAGGATCCACTTCTATTCCTTTCTTGCTGATTATGAAGCCAAACAATTTGCCTAACTCTACCCTGAAAATACATTTCTGAGGGTTGAGTCTCAACTTGTAGAGAATAAGCCTTTCAAAGACTTGACCAAGAGCATCGAGATGATCCTCTTCTTCTTTGGATTTGACCAAAATATCATCTACATAGGCATCTATGATCTTATGCATTTGATCATGAAAAATAACGACCATCACTCATTGGTAAGTTGCCCCGACATTCTTGAGTCCGAATGGCATGACTGTATAGCAAAAAGTACCCCAGAGTGTGGTGAAAGATGTTTTTGACAAGTCACAAGCTGTCAGTTTAATATGATTATAGTCTGAGTATCCATCTATAAAGGAAAACATGACATGACCGACCGTGCTATCGATCAAAAAATCAATATTAAGGAGTGAATAATTATCCTTTGGAGTGGCCTTATTGAGGTCTCTGAAATCAATGCAGATTCAGACTTTACCATTCTTCTTAGGAACTGCCACAATGTTTGCTAACCAGTCTGGAAAATCAATGGTTCGAATGAACCCTGCTTTTAGTAAATTTTCAAGTCCTTCTTTGACTTGTTCAATCTGGGGATCCAATTTCCTTAACTTTTGCTTGATTGGTTTAGAATCTGGTTTTAGCATGAGCTGATGTTCAACTAGTTTGGGATCTAAGCCTGGCATATCCTCATAAGTTCATGCAAAGACTTCTTGATGCTTTTTGAGAAAATGGATGAGCTTTGCCTTCTCATCTTTACTCAAATTAGAACCAATTTTGAGGACCTTAGGATCGTCTTCTGAACCAATATTGACATCCTTTATTGAATCCTGTACCAAAGATGATGGTTCATCATGCTTCTGAATATGAGCAAACTCTGACAATTCCTGTATAGTCGAGTCAAACTCTGCTGGCTCTTCAATATGCTATGCTGCTTTGTTGACTTTTGCTTTTGCCTTTATCTTATAGATTTTGGTTGATTTTGAATTATTCGGGGAGAAACTTGGATTGAGAATGAGCCTTCTTATTGACTTGGAAGGCATGTTTTAACAGTCCTGAAAAATGAGAATAGGGTTTTTTAGGAGAAACCATAAACCTCAATTTTATTGAAAAGCAAAGAATATGACATAGAGATAAGAGAAATGGGGCATCAAGATATGAAGAAAACATTGTTCTTTCATTGATGAGAAAATTTAATAACAAGAACTGAATATTTACAAGTATTGACAAAAAGACACAAAAGACTGTGACTGACTTGTTCCTACAAGATGACTTAAGAAAAAAAAGAAAGCAGAAAACTTTGGCATTTGTCCTTCTCATTTCGCCCCTTTGACGAATACGGTTTTCTTGTTGGATCCTCGACTGGTGAACCCTAGCCCTGCATTGGTCGAGTGTCAAGTGGGGATGATTGGCTCAACTCTGCCCTCCTTATTCTTGCCCATTCCACGGAAAGGCTGATAACCGTGCTTCAACAGAAAATCAATTCTCCTTTTAGTTTTGGCAAACTGAGGAAATAAGGGATGATTTTTGAAACAACGGTAGTCAATATGCCCTCCCAATTTATGGAACTGTGGTCCTTGCCATTGAACCATTGCTGCTACATTCTCTGAAAGTTATACCTCTTTCAACTTGAGCATCTCCAAGCTCTCGCTGAGATTGATTTCGTCACTCTCCCGGATGCTGGGGATATCCGCTGTAAATGTTGGGTGAGGAATCATCGGCTATGGCAACCTTTCTTCAGGGTCTTTCCCCATGATGGTGGTGATTGTTCCTCCTCTCGACCATTTAATGCACTGATGTAGAGTTGAAGGAACGACATTAGCATTGTGGATCCAGGTGGACCCAAGCAAGAGATTGTATGTAGGCGGTACATTAACCACATGAAAGAGGATGGTATGGACTGAATAGTTGATGAAGACCTCCAAAAAGATTTTCCCTCTTTCCGGTTGACCATGATTGTCAAAGCCGTAAATGGTAATCGGGTCTAGCATGCATTCTTCCTCTTTTAGGCCCAATGCTTTTGCTGTTATCTTTGGACAGATATTCAGGCTGCTGCCTTCATCGATGAGCACGTGTGAAACTGTCATTCCTCTGGTTCTTACCATGATATACAGAACATTGTTATGGAAGGTATGCAGTCTCGGTAAGTCATCATCTGAGAAGGTAATGAGTGCATTTGTCATTGCCTGATTGATGATTTGTTCCATGTCCTTCAAGGTGGTGCTCGGCTTCACCTTGATTTTTCTCAGTAAGTCATCCAGAGTTTCCTAGTGCTTTGCAAAAGCATGCACCAATTAAAAAATAGATACATTGGACAAGGTTGTGATTGGCCTCTGAACTGAGTTCACACATTCTCCTGACGTATCTTTCTCAAGAACTTGCTTTTTAATGAGTTTTTGAGGGAAGGCCGATATTCTTTTAGCTACACTGGATGATGCCCTAGCGGGCTCAACTGCTAACTTTGCCTTGCTCAAGGTTGACATAATATTCAATTTTCTTCTAGTGTGCTGAGACTGGAGGACCAAGACCTGATGCTGGGATAGTATGTCTTCATGGGAACATGACCGGATGTGGTCTTGGGGTTGGAAGAGCTGTTCGGTAATCACTGCAATTGTATGGTCTGGGAATGGTGCTGCTAAGATAGCTGGCTTTTCTTCTTCCTCAACCTCTACTAGAAGGTTTTGGTTAATATAGTTCTGAACAATGTTTTTGAGGACAAAACAATGCTCAATGTCATACCCCATAGCTCAGTGGAATTTATAGAATTGTTCCTTAAATTTGCCCATGATTATCGGAGGATCAGCGATCCTGGGAAATTTGATCATTCCTTGGGCCAACATGTACTCCATAACTTTCTCTAAGGGTTGATCTAGAGGTGTGAATTTCCAATTGTTACCCCAATCCTTGTGCTTAGGATTTTCTTGATTTTTGTCTTTCTGCTGCGGGTTGGGTTGTAGAGGCTTGTCGTTGCCTTTAAAGAACTTTCCTTTTTGACCCTTGAATCCTTCTGCATTATTGATGGGGTTATTCTTCTTGTTTTTGTTGTTGGCAGAATCGATAGAATAGGTGGAGTGAGCCTTCTTCTTGGCATCTTGACTACTCTTTGCAATAATGATTGTCTCATATATTTTGTTTTTCATCCCCAGTTCAAGCCATTCAGCTCGTTCTGTTAATTCGATAAAGGATCGAGAAGGGGATATAGTGAAATTCCACTAGAGGGGGGGGGGTGAATAGTGAAATAAGATAAAGATCGATCAAATAAAATAATCAGGCAATAAGGCACAACACATAAAACACAGAATTTATACTGGTTCGGTCAGTACCCAGACCTACATCCAGTCCCCAAGCAAACCACTTGAGCTTTCCACTATAACATCCGAGTCACCGGATAAATAGTACAACACCCTCTTCCTCAGAGGTCTTCTTCTCTCAACAGAGAAGGGGCACACCCTCTTCCACAGAGGTCTTCTTCTCTCAACAGAGAAGGACAACACCCTCTTCCACAGAGGTCTTCTTCTCTCAACAGAGAAGGACAACACCCTCTTTCTCAGAGGTCTACTTCTTTCAACAAAGAAGGAAAACAGTGAATAACAGAGTTACAATACTTCCTATAGAACCTTCAGAATGATATGAATGCACTAATGAAGGATTCTCAGAATGTTCTGTTTGTCACTCAGAGGATGCTCTTTGTCAAGGAGCTGAACTTGACTTTTTCTCTTTTCTTTCTTTTCTTTTTCTTTTTCTTTTTCAAGGCTCTCTTTTCAAATAATGAATAGAATTTTTCTCGTTGTAAGCTCACACGTCTATTCTATTCCCGTTGTTCAATAGTTTATTTTGAGTGTGTTTATATAGCTTAAAAAAAGTAGTCGTTACATTTTGAAATAGTAGCCTTTTTTGAAATGTGAAATGTTATGTCATTTCAACAAATATCTTTAGAGAAATTTGAGAATGCCTTTTTCTATAAAAGTAAAATATAGGGTACACTAGTCGTTGTAATATTTTAGGTAATACATATTTTATGAAAAAAGTCTATTTCTTACAATAGTACATTGAACGTTGGATTGTAGTTTTGTCTTTATTCTAATTAGTGATTTGAGGTACATAAGTACTTTTTTACTTTAAATGAGTGTAAGTACACTGAGTGCTTTGAGATATATATTTGTACATAGTCATGTCAAGTGTTTTCTTTATGTTGTGTTTTTCAAGGTCTTCAGAGAGAATAAGGACTAAAAGAAAGTCGACATTCTTTGAGAAGGATATTAACAAGGATTTGTTACAGGAGGTATTTAATGCTTTGTACAAAGATAATGATGACTTCAAGTTAGTCGATATTCTATGGTTTTGTAAAAAGGTAACTAGAGTCCTTAAAAAAACATATTATATTTGTATTTCTTTGTGTAGCCGATTTTATGTTTTTGTCTTCTTCTTATATTAAAAACATTTCTTTAAAGAAGGTAACTAGAGTCTTTTCAAAAACATATTATATTTGTTTTTCTCTATGTAGCCGTTTTTGTCTTCTTCTTATATTAAAAACATTTCTTTAAAGAAGGTGACTAAAGTCTTTTCAAAAACATATTATATTTGTTTTTCTCTATGTAGCCGATTTTATGTTTTTGTCTTTTTCCTACATTTCTTTTTCATGTTGTCTTGTATGTAGTGTAAGGTACAATTATTACATGACAAAATATCTTTTTCATAAAGGGTTGTAAGAAGGTACAATTATTAGTTTTCAAAAAGGAGCTTTTTGAAACTATCGTATACTTTTATGATATAGTATTTATGAATGAGTATGTAATATGCAATATGCATGTTCCTGAAGGTTCTGTTACATATGACTCTAAAGAAGAAAAAAGTCTTCATCTTGAGGTAGCCGATCTCTTCATTTGAACTTTAGGAATGCATGGCTCATCAAGCTTTTTCTTCAAGGAGTATGATTGCACAAGTTGTACTTGAACAGGAAGTCTCCATCCTTTTTGGGTGAGATATCCTTGCATCAAATACTCGTTAGTTTTATGGCAAAACATATTCAGTCATAATATAACATTTTTCAAGAGGACATATTATCATATTGTATAAAATCAAATACGACAGTGTATCATATTATGTGACATCAAAACAGAGTTTCTCAACATATAGAAATCAAGCTCCTTAGTGGTTGGGAAAAGTTGTTCAGAATGATTTGGAGTACGTGTTCTTTTGAGATTGGATTTCTCATCTTATTGCAAGTAGACCTCCATCTGTGGATGAAATCATGAGCTTTCTCATTGCCTTTCTGCTTTAAATTGCACAAATGGTTCAGAGTGGGCAAAGCCTCTGTGTTGAACAAGAATCTTTTGACAAACATATTGACAACTTTATCGAACTCTCGTAGCTCGATTGGGTTAACATGCACTGCATACCACTTGGCCGTGGTTCCCTCCAGACTGCGAGGGAAGGACAAGAATAGAGCTCGATTGTCCCTCTTGAATCTGGCACATTCAGCGAAGAATATTGCTAAGTGTGCCTTAGGGTCGCCTGATCCATCAAACTTGATAAACTTCCTGGAGAGATCTCCCAGGTGATCATCATTTTCTAGCCCATCATACAAATCCTCACTTGTGTATACTTTCTTGCCTTTGTCTTTGGCTTGCAAATCCTTGACCATTCAAGTCATTTCCTTCAACTGCTTCTAAATAGGGTCCTCAATTGGCTGCACCTTTGGTTTTCTAAGGAATTCTGGTTCAGGGATATACTTTTTGGGTTAGGGATAGGCGGAGAAAGGTACTTCTTTCTCATCATCCAAAATCTCTTCCACAGAGTACGATTCTTCTGAAGTGCTATCAATCTTTGGGTCTAGGAAATATGGAAAAAATAACAAAAGAGTCCCAAGTGTATTTTGCCGCATGGTATGCTCTAGACCACTGATATGACCATAGATCAAATTCTGGCATAATCTCTGTCGGAAAATGAGTGTTGACATGAGTCTGCCACTGCGAGAACTGTCTGATGCACCTTTCAGGCTGGTAATTAACAAAGAAGAATGAACCACGTAGTCTGTAGAGCTTGCTACATGCATAGGTGTAACAAGGAAGTGCTTCCTGCCGATTAAAGAAGTCCCAAATGATTTTCTCTTGATGCAGACTCTCGATCAAAGCTCGATACTGAGAAGTTGACTGCGGTGCTTTACCATTGAATCTGAATGCACTAGCTTTTGATGGCACGTGTCATAGGAACCAGGACTGTAGGGCATAAATGCACCCTTATACCAAGATAGTTTCACCAAGGGCGAAACGAGTCAAACCACGATAGAGAAAAGCTAGGACGACCATAAAAATTGAGAGACGGCAGATCTGCTGACTCCCCCATCTTCACAAGAGTTGGACAACTCAGATATCAACAAAATTTTGGCCATCTTGAAAGAAAGCTAAACCCATTGTGCATAGAACTATGGATCGCTGAATCCTTTCTTTCGCTGCTCCTGATAGGGTGTCAACTTCTTCGTACGTCCCATACTTTCAATAAATCTCGAACAAGTTGATAAACTAACTTCCATCTGCCTCAATGAGTGGCCAAGATCTACGTTCGGTCGCTTTGGCTAAAGCATCACGAACATCTAAACATTAATCAAAATTTGTTGCTCTACGGGATCCTCAGGCTGACTAGCTGATTCTGGCAGTCCCATAACATCGTTAAACTCGTCCATGAGCAAAGTCATCTCTCCCCATGAAAACCAAAATATGCAGGTACATGGATTTCTGTTGATGGTCTGCTTGCCAACTGCCGATGTCAGTTCCAATCCGCAGTCATCCAAGTGGTCCGAAAACATACGCGAGAAGTTGACGAACCAAGAGTAATACCAATGAGGGAAGAATGGATAAGTATGAATGATCCTGGAAATCCCCACCTTATCTCATGTGAGATATGGTCTTTGGAAAAGATAGTATCAAGTAAACTGGATGCCATTTGAGAAATACTGAAGAAAATAGTAAGGATCAAAATGATAAAATGCAAGACTTTTGAACGAAATAGGAAGTAGAATTGAAGAAAATCGAGATCTAGAAAAGGAGAAGCAGATATACACCTGAAGTTTTGGAAAATAAAGGAGATTTTAGAAAAGATTTCCAAGGTTTTTCTGAAAAAAAAAACTGATCTAGTGAAAACATTGCAAATATATACTTGGGTTTTGAAAATAGAAGAGAAATTTTGAAAGAAGTACCCAGGGTTTGAGGAAAATTATTCTGGAAAAGGTAAGGAAAATATAAGAAATATGCAAGCATCATAGAATCAAAGCTGTATAAACAAGGATACATAAACAACATTCCCTAAAAGCTGACTCTAAATGCACAAGCTTTGAAATGGCTGTAGGACCCTGATCCTAACTCTAAGGCTTTAGATTATCTGAATCCAATCAAGATATGCCGATATACTCAAGCCAAAGCTTGAAGTACGTGGCATAAAAATTATCTCCGATTCTAAGGTAATGGGTTTTCAACATTCTTGAGCACCTGCCGATATACTTTGGACTAGGGCCCTTAGTACGTGGCAGGGGGGTTATTAGCCCAAATAAGTGGCCCAGTTGTGAGGCTTTTTCCTGAACTACAGTTCGTGGAGAAAGCCCAACAACGTGAAGACCATGACAATATAGGTAGGGATGTTTTAAAAAATATGATCAACATGCAAAAAATCAGATGTCTCTAATGCAAAGTCTTAAAGAGATAGAATTTTAAAAATCATAAAGAAGCACAGACTTGCATATATTGTTTGCATTCAATCCCTAGATTGAGGAGGGTTGTATTAGACCAAAGTCTATATGAGCATGAATAAATTTCCTCATTTTGGTCCTACCAAACCATACTTAAGCCTATATGCATTATGTCAGCTGGGTCAGAGTCTAGGCTCCTAAGTTTTGCATGGGAATGAAGCTGACATTTATGGAATAATGACTTAGAAAAAATTTAAACAAGGCAAAAAAAGACATAAATTGGACCGGACGAAGACGAGTCCCACCACGGTCACCAAACCTGTGATCGTTGTAAAAATTTTTCTTTTCTTTTTAGGGAAAGAGAAAATTCTCACAAGGTCTCACTTGACCTTTGGGAAAAGATTTTGAAATAACTCGCCTCCATTTTGAAATTTACGGGAAAATGGAGAGACGAGATTCGCTCGTTGGTATGAAGTTCAACAGTTCCTGGCACCTTTACCAAGGGTAATTGAACCAAGGATCGAATTTATGCCTTTAACTTGTTCAAATTTGTTCTAAGAAATTATTCTAAGTCCTAAATGCACATAGAATTATGCTTGTGCTATGATTTTGAACTTGAAAATGTATATGCTTTTGAAAATGTTTCAGAAATTTGGTTTTTTCGAGTGTTTTTGAAATGGATTTGAAGATGTATTTGGAAAAGTTATTTGAACTTTGAATTGGAAGATTGCAATTGGATTGAAAACATGAATTTGAATTTGATTTGAAATTTGAAAATTTAAAGTTTTGAATTGAAACTTGAAGTTTGATTTGACTTAAAAACTTGAAGTTTGAATTGAATTAGAGTTTGAAATAGAATTCGAAGTTGAACTTTGAAAACAAGATGACATTTGAAAAGTTTTCGAAATTCAAAGTCAAGTTTCAAAATTTGAATTCTGAATTGATTAAAAATCGAAATTGGAATTGATTTTGAATTGAGATTTGAAATTAGAAATCAAATTTTGAAATTGAATTAGGAGTTTAAAATTGAAATTAAAAATCAGAATTCGAGATTGAAATTGGAAATTAAAATTGAACTTTGAATTTAAAAATTGAAGAATTAGAATATGAAATTAAAAATGTAATGGAATGTGAAAATTAGAAATTGAAATTGAAATTGAAATTGAAATTGAAATTGAAATTGAAATTGAAATTGAAATTGAAATTGAAATTGAAATTTTGGAAATGAAATTGGAATTTAGAATTGGAAATTCAAAATTCAAAATTCAAAATGAAATTTGATTTGGAATTAAAATTGAGAATTTGAAATGAATTTCAAAATTGAGAATTGGAGTTTAAAAATGGAAAATTTAAAATTGATTTTTGAAAATGAAGATAGAATTCAAAATTTGGGATCTTGAAAGAAATAAAGAATTGAATTCAATATTTAAAAATGAAATTCAAAGTCAAAATTTGAAATTCAAAAATAGAAAATAAGATTGAAATAAATCAACAGTTGAAATTTGGAAATTAAAATTAAAACTTGGAATTGAAAATGAAATTCAAAGTTGAGTTTAGAAATTAAAAAATGGAAAGTTAGAATTGAATAAAAATCGAAAATTGGAAATTGAGAATAGATATTTGAAATAGGATTTGAATTTAAATGAAATTCAAAATGAAGTCTGAAAAATAATTTTGAATTTAATAATGGAAATAAAACATGACTTTGAAATTTTAAATGAAAATTGTTTTTTTGAAAATCATTTCAAAAATCTCTTAGAAATTTGAAAATAACTTAAAATAATTTGAGAAAATGATGCAATTCTATCTTAAATGATGTATAGGTTATTTCTTTGAAAAATTATTTGAATTTTGAGGAAAATTTTATACTTTATAGAATTAAAAATAAGATTAATTTCCATATATTCACAACTAGGGCCACAAATATACTTTAAATTAATCTTTATTCAAAATTATAATAAAGAAAAAGAAAGGAAAAGTTTTTGTGCCTTTATAGAATTAAAACAAAATTAATTTTAATATATTTATTACTAGAGCCACAAATATATTTTGAATTAACTTTTATTTTGATTCAAAAAAAGGAAGAAAAAGAGAATTATGAAAAAATGATGATTTTTGAAAATGATCTAAAGTGTAGATCACATGTTTATTTAATAAAGAATAATAACTCTAAGTATTATTCATATTCCGATTAGGATCATAAATACAAACTTTACTTAATGTTATTTATCCTTTATTAAATTATGCACGTGCCATTCATGTTTTCCATAGTGTCTTTCAAAAAGAAAAGAAAATTGAATAAAATACATCAATTATGGAATTTAATCTAAATGCTCATTCATTCTAAACTAAGCATAAAATGAAAATTCTCATTAATAAATTATTACAACACTTGAATGAATTTACATCAATTGAAAATAAAGAAAAAGGAAATTATGCAAAATGAACAAATATGTTAGAAATGTAGGCATTTATGAATTCTCTTCAATTATTGAAAAATTGAAGAAAATCCAAGGTTAACCTTTTTATGCCCTGAAAAATAAAAGAAGAATCCATAAACATATTATAAATTGATAAAATTTGATGTAAAGACTTCTAATGACTTTAAAAGTGTTCTAGAATCGAAAAATACAAAAAAAATGGAGGAAAATCAAATTTTGGTTTTTTTTATTCAATCAAAATAAGATATTTCAAAATCAAGATATGCAAATTGACACTGTTAGAGTATTTTGAATGAATGAAATCCTAAACTCAAATTGAGCTGAAAATGACTCTATGGATTCCTAACTTAACAAGAAAACATTTATTTTTTACAGATCTTGAAAAGTTTTTTAAAACTTGAGATATGATTGAAACATTGATAAATAAATTTTGAAATTAGGAAAACGAGTTTTGACATACAAGTTTTTGTAATTTTAAAGTTTCAGAGGAAAAAATGAATCAATTTCTCCCAAGTCTATGAGAGAAGTTGTTCAGTTAAACCATAAAACATTCTCAATATACAGAATTGGAAAATGATTCTTGGTTTGGAAACGAACTTCGAGAGGTCACTATTCCATTTCAATAATGGAACCTGTTATAGAAATTGAAATTCTGTAACCTGTTCTGGTTTTTGACAAATTTGAACTATCAAAACATCATAAACATTTATGAAATTTGATATGGAACAACTAGACAAAATTTAAAGAATAAGCCTTTTTATAGATTTTGAAAATGATTTTTCATTAGAGAGATCACATTCAATCAATTTGTGATAAAATTTAAGAAACACTAAATGAGACAAAATGATAGGGTTCTGGTTTTTGACCAGAATTAGATATGAAAAATTCATAATTTTTTTTTTAAAATTTGCACAGAGAAACTAAACATTTAAAGCAAAAATTTCCAATTTATAGATCTAGAAAAGGATCTCCCGTTGGGGAGATCCAATCAAAACAAATCAGATCAAAACCTGTGAAAAGCTTGTGAAAGAAAATTAGTAGGTTTCTAGTTTTTGAACCGAACGGCCAATGAAAAAGAAATGAAAATTGATGAAAAAAATTTGCAAGAAAGAAGAGAAGGGGGGGGGGCAATTTTGAGAAAAACTTAAAAAAAGAAACAAAAGAAAAAGGAAAATAGAAAAAAAAGAGAGAGATGTCTACCTTGGGCTTTCTTCTTCTTCACTCCAGCCACCAAGAGAGGAGCCAAAGAAGAGGAAGAGCACTTGAGAGAAAGGAGAGTAGAAGAGAAAGAGAGAATTCTTTTTTATTCTCTCATTTTCTTAATTTTTCAACTTATGAAAGGAAAGACCCCAAGGGTCTTATTTATAGCTTGAAATGGGGGCATTTTGGGCATTAAAATTGAAGATATTTTCTCAAAAAATGGCGCCACCCCCATGTGGGTCTTTTCTCTTTTTTGTCAAATGGGCAAAAAAGGCAATTTGTTAAGAAATGCACATATGGCACCCCTTTTGCAAATGTGTGCCCATGTGGGTCTTTTTGAAAATTCTTAAATGGGTAAAAGGGGAAGTTTGGCAAAACTTTGACACATGGCATCACCTTGTAAGTGATGCTCATGTGAGTTTTTAAAAGCAAAAGGGTTTTTAAAGGTTTGTTCAAAATAATTTTTATTTTAATTTTCGAAAATACCAAGTGGCACCCCTCTTTGAAAAACAAATATTTTTCCTTTTGATTTTGAATTTAAGATAAAAAGGGAAATAAAATATGAAAAATGAAAGATGAATTTTGGAAATAATTGGATTCAAAAATCTAATTTTGATTTATGAAATCCAAATTGGGCAAAAACAGGATCCAGATTGAATTTTGAAAAATTTTGCAAAAATACTGATTTTGAGTTCTGAATTTCAAAGATTGTTTTGAAATTTGGAATAAAAATTGGATTTTGATTTTAAATTTGAAATCCCTAAATTGATTTTGAATAAAAGTTGGATTTTGAAATTGGATCTGAATCCATTTTGACATTTTGAAATCCAAATTGAATTTTGAAATGGATTCAGGGCATTTTTCCAAAGATTTTTGAAATTCAAAGGTTATTTTTGAATTTAGGGATAAAAAATCAATTTTGGTATTGAATTTGAAATGCCCAAATTGATTTTGAATGAAAATTGGATTTTGAAATTGGATCTAAATCCATTTTGATATTTCGAAATCCAAACTGAATTTTGAACTAGATCTAGGGTATTTTTCAAAGGATTTTCGCAAAATGATGGATTTTAATTTGAAATCCAAAGATTGATTTTGAAATTTAGGATGAACTTGAATTTTGAAAAGGATCTGGATCAAAAGTTTTGAAAAAGATTGGATATGGATCTCGATTTGAAGGAAATTGGTTCAAAATGGGAATCAAACCCTAAATATGGATTTCTAATGAATTGAAAATAAAAAAATCCCCAAATTCATAATAAAATTTGGATTTTGATTATGGATCTTGGATCCTGTTTAGAGAATGGGATTGAGGCTTGGATATAGATCAAAATCCAAGAAGTGAATACTGAATCTCAGATGTTAGATGATTCAGAGTTCAGAAATTGATTGAATTGAACTTCTGAACGGACCAGAATATGGATCGAGACTAAGATGGATCCTAAATGTTTTAATTGGATCCTATGTATTTGATAAGATATTCCAGGTTCAAAGAATGAATTGGACTCTGGATATAGATTTATGAATGAATCAAATGAAAAATCCAGGTTCGGGAAGAAATTAGACACCAGATCCAGCATTGGATCCAATATCTGAATTAAAATGGATCAGATCTTGGATATTGATAAGATATTAGATGAAGGAATTGATTTGAGTCCGAATTTGGGGTCTATCCTAGTTCAAAAATTATTGGAAACAATGTCTTGGATAATTTTTATTTTTTTGGTCTTCGCTCTACAGGAGCAGAAACACGGTAATAGATTGATGTGAACTAATTTGAACTGGTCTGGATTAGAATGAACTGAATATGAAGCAAGTTATACTCAAATGAACTAAATTCAGAGCTAAAACACTAGCTCAACCAGCTGGGGCTAGCTCAATTTGGACTGAATTAAGCTTGAATGAGCTAAAATGGGCTAAAATGAGCTAGATTTAAGGACCGAGTGTGTAAAAAGTGACTTTGAACTGGAAGTGGACCGTTCAAACTCTTGATGCACTTATGCCAGACTTCTAGGGACATGATCTACTAGATTTGGCTGACTCAGAGATAGTAAGGCTGAAATTCAAGCTAAAAATGAGCTTATTTTGCGAGAAATGAGCAAGTTTTAGCTAAAATAGATTGACACAGTTCATCGTGAGCTCAGTGGAGCTAGAAATGACTGACATCCTAATTTTTTTCGAATTTAGAATGAGCTTGGCTAAGTCTGACAGATGCAAGGCTAATGGTGACTTAGGGGTAAAATGATAATTTTATTGATAAAATGAGGGTAGACTGATCTCTAGACTGGGATAATCCTAGGGGTGAGACTGGATGCTGCCTTGCAGGGTTTTGGCATTTGCAAAAAGAAATATCCGGAGTGGATTCAAAAAAATGGGGTGTTTACACTCTCTTATGGGTGTTTTTATCAAGTAAGAAATAGTCAACTGTGAAGGTGCAACTGGTAACAGTTTCTCAAAGGTTGAGGTGGTAAAACTATGTGAAGCAATAGAATCAAACAACATATATGATAAAATACTAGAAATAGGGAGTATACCTTCAACCACTTTAGGGCTGGCAAGAGCTTCTTGAAGAGCTGCCACATATACGTTGCCTGGTACTGCGGGCTTCTACTTCGGGATTGCACTATTTCTCTGGTCAGACTGTGGGCAGTTATTGGCATAGTGACCCATCTATTGTTAGTTGTAGCACTTGACATTCTTTAGGTCGCACCTGCCTTCGTGCCTCTAAAGACCACAAGCCCTGCATAAATTATTGGAGTGGGCTGACTTTTGAGTCTTCTGCTTCTTAACTTGATGGCCTCCCAAATTCTTGACTTGCTTACCATAGGTTTGACTACTGGTCTGACCTCCGTAGTGCTTCTTGTGCTCTCGCTGAAACTTTTCTTTATATTGAAATTTCCTTCAACATGATTCAACCACGTTATTGTCACTGGGTTTGACTTTCTCTTTAGTTTTGCACTTTTCCTTTTTCTTAGGCTTTTCCTTAATCCTTATCTCCCAAAAGTCATACATTAAAGCATACTTTATGAGCTGACTATATTTTTTTATTTGCAGTGACCCTACCATCCTCAGAATTTTGGGTCTCAAACCCCTCTCGAAGCATCTACACTTCTTCTTCTCGTTTACCACCAAGGGCTTTGCGAAATAAGAAAAAGAGTTAAATCGTGCAGTATACTGGGCTATAGTCTTGTCTCCTTACTTCAGCTTCCTGAATTCTTTCTCTTTCTTCACCCTTTGACACTTTGAAAAGAATTGCCTGTAGAACCTTCTCATAAAGGTGGACGAAGGCAAATAAATATCCTGCTCTAGAATGTCTCAGATGGTCCTCCACTAGTGTTCTGCGTCGTTGAACAGGTTCGACACCGCTATCCATACCTTCTAATCTTCCAGACACTGAATGACATCTAAGTTTTTTTCCACTTGCATGAGCCAATTCTCTGCTTTGACGCCATCAAGAGTGTCATCAGAAAGTGGAGGCTATATATTCTTGAACCTTTTGGCCCAAGAGGTGATGCCTAAAATAACTATTTGGAGTTATCATTGTTGAGCTGAGGTATACTCAAGAGGTATCCTTGTGCTTTCTTCTTCTGAGGTTCTCATCAGTGATCCATGTGGGATCTTCATACTCTCTTCTACAACATTGTGTGGAGCATGATTCTCATGAGTATGGAAAGATGAAGGCGCTCTCTGAACTGGTGCACCTCTCGAGGTGCGAGATGATGAAGGAGCCCATGGAAATGGTCTGCCAAGGCGCTCTCTATCACCAGACACTGCATCAATTTGCCCCATCTCTCATCTTGTGGCTAAAGTATCCTTAGACAAATAAGACGTTCACCTACGAGTAGCCATATATGCTGCATTGAAATCATCACGTAATTGATTTATCATTATTTGAGTTAGTTAGGTTATATCCGCATGAAATTTTACCATATGCATGCATTTATGATACTCATTCAATCAAAAATATTTTATTTAATCAAGAATATTCTAATACACAATAAAGAAAATAAAACTAGACAAAACAAAAAGAAAACAAAATAAAAGAATACATAACTGGACTAAACCAAACAAGACTAAACATTTATAGACGCAAACATCATCTCACTCCTCAATCCATCTGAAGCTTGCTTCTCTCCTTGAATCTCTTCGCGTCTGTTGAGGGTGAGACATAAGAAGAGCACACATGTTATATGGGGGCAAAGCGAGAGTGTAAGTAGGTGAGGCGGGGGTAACAGTGGGATCTTTAGGCACATGAAGGGCATCCATATTGTATGAGGGCGAAGCATGAGTATAGGTAGGTGAGGTAGAGGTATGAGTGAGATCTCCATCCTCACTTTTTTCCCACGAACTTTTCGATGCTGCCCATCCTTGTGCTAGTCCTAGACCGTTCCCATTAACTTGTTTAGCGTGCCATGCTGCCTCTACAACCTAAATTGCCACCCTCTTGGTTTCTTTAGCGAGAAACTCCATGGTCGGGTCTTAAGCTTCTCTATTGGCTGCGCTCATGGCAACCACATAGATGGTCTGAGATATATGTCATCCTTGTGCACTAGTCATCCTAGACCTTTCCCGAGATGCAAAGTTTGCATTAGAGGATGATCTCTTTGCAACTCTTGTTGGAGCTGCCATTCAGTCCCTCACTGTTCGCCCATGCACTGACCGAGCTCTCTGACGGTGGGATTGGTGAGTCCCTTGCCCGTAGGGTTGTGGCTGTCGCCCCTAGGACTGTGGTCATCATCCCTGAGTAGTGTCAGGGTTGTTCTGTCGATATGTGTCTCTTTCTCCAGCTATAATATAGATCGACGAGGGTTATGGTGTTAACTCTCATACTATTTGAGTCATGCTCGCCATGACTCCAGTAGTCATTGTTATCACAACGATAAATTCTTCTCTCCCTACGTTTAGCGGCTCAGAAGGTTGGTGTACACTTTGTCAATGTATTTTTAAAAGGTTATTTTGATGAAAAGTATTTATGAAATTTGGTCACCAAACTTTAAAAATCCAACTCGCACAAGTAGTGAGAACCGGGGATCGAACTCGAGGAATGAGTTGATAAAACTTTGTATTCTACTCAAAGCAAATTTATTTTTTGCTTAAAAAAAATTTAAACTAATTAAAAGTAATTATAAAATGAGAATTAAAGAATTATTACATACCCCAAATAATTCTGAAATTAAAATTAATTATAAAGCTTAAATGTGGCAAAAAAGACCCTAATTAACTAGGAATTGAAAATGCTAAAAAACTGAAAATGGAGCTTCTTCGCCTTTGCTTCTTCACTTTAACTTCAAATCCACTTCACTTCAATAATATCGAATCAACGAATGACACCATCTTTTGCAAAAACAATAACAAAAATAAATGAAATGCAAAATTTACACTAATTTGAATTACTACACGAAATTATAATTCTACCACTAGCTATTACATATTTTTTTGTCAGAATAAGTTTCTGTAATTTGACAGAATCAGATAGCAATTGAATTTAGATCCTTCTCAAAATTTTCAGATATGTTCTCAAAACTTGAATAAAAAAAATCTAATTTACAAAATTAAAAAATTCAATGTAGAACTCGATTTATTAAGAAATAAACAACTTCAAAACTCTGGAAATTGCTATCAAAATTTCTAACAGCTTATGGTATTTAACAAATTTAGTCTAGCAAAACAGATTGAAAATGAATGAAAATTTTACAACAAAAATTAGATTTATTTCTGAATCCAATCCATTTTATGGATTTGGATTTGGAGTCTGAAAGCTCCAGATATATCAAAAACAAAAGCATGAAAAATTCAGGAAATAAAATTCTGTAGAAAACAAGATTGCCAGAATATGCTGCTAAAAAAGGCTCAGAACGACCCATGAAATAAAATCTAATTCTATTGAATTTTTGCAGAGAGCAAATAGATTCAAATATAAATCAAATTCATTTTACAGATAGTAATTTGGATTCTGAAATCTCGATTTCTATAAGAAACAAAATCTGACAAAAATCGAAATCAAAACAAAAACTAAGAGTTATTGATCTTTTTCTCTTTGATCCATTAGATTGAATCAAAGAGTGAATTAATCTTAAATTCCCACACTAAACTAATCTCTAACTAATCTAATTATAGAATTGAATCAAAGAAACAACAATTAACTTGCTAGAATTGAAATCTAAAATATGAGAATGAATGATCTAAAGCTATAATTGAATTGAAATCAATTAAGCAAAGATCACTTCTTGTTTTTTGGATTTTCTTAATAACAAAAAGAAAAAAAATCACATTAGATATAGATCCATTGATTGGATCTAATCTAATCTGATCTAACACAATTAGAAAACAAAAATTAAACTTGAATTAACAAAACATAATGGATCTAAATCAAGATCATCAATCAACTATTAGATTTGCGCAAGAGGCAAATCCATTAATTGGATTGATCTTCCTTGATTCTAGATCAAAATTCAATCAATCAAAATGATGACAAAAATTTAAAATCGCAGAATTATGAAATCAACTAAAAAAAATAAAAATCAAAAGAAACTTACAAATCTATGCAATTCCTTGCATAGATAAAAAAGAGAGAGGTAAAGGAAGATTCACCAATTTCTTGAGATTCTGATGATTGGGGATATAGAAGAATGATCTTTAACTAATGGAGTATGTTCAGCACTCCTCCAAGTTGGCTTCCTTGATGATCTCTCTTGCATGATGAGTAAATGAAAGAAGAAAAATAAGCATTAAAGAAAGAAGAGAAAGAAGAGAGAAAAAAAGCAAGAGGGAGAGTTTGGAAATTCAAGAAGGGGAGAAGAAGAAAGAGGAAAAGTAGGCATAAATGTGGCTGAAGATGATTTCACGTCAAACCTTGTGTGATATTTATAAGAGTTTTTAAAGAAATTATAATTAAGTCCTATTTTTTATAAAATTCCAAAAAGATGATTAAAATAAAAAGAATTGCTAGGTGCCATTTTTAAAATGCATTTTTCTAAAACTTTAAAATGGATTTGGTTAAAAATGTTTGTTGAATACATTAGAATTGGATCCAAGATCCAATTAATGTGTTCTGGACTAGATCAAGATCCGAATTGCTTTGGGATTCACTCTAGAACCATAAAATGGCTGTAATTTCCTCATTTTAACTCTGAATCATACGAAATTCAAACCATGATTTCTGTAACCCTAAAACATTATAAGCATGAAATGAAAACTAATAAAAGATGCTTAAATGCATAATTTTATGTATTAAGAATGAATGCGTTATCAAAGGTTCATGTGTCTTAAGGTCTCCATAATTATCACGCTCACTAGCCATTCTTAATAACAAAATAACCTAGTCACTATCAAGTTTTTAACGAGCAAAGACTTATAATATATTTTATGTCATTGAATATGTTATGAATGATATACCTTTTGTGCGATCTTGACTCTGATACCACTTTGTAACACCCTGATCTGGGATCTCGAGAGTCTAAGTTCGGTTGGTATTACTTCTTATAGGGAAAACATACAGAGAGAAAATATGACTATTTTTTTTTCTTTTTCTAATAAACTCATTTTCTTTGACAAAGTTTATCATTTATAACATACAGAAATAATAGTTATATGAGTATTCAATGACAAGAATAAAACTAACGTCGGAGTACCTGATCACGTCCTGCCTACACTAGTGTGCTTAGAACATACAATTATAATTATACACGGGGTGAGTTTATAACTCAGTAAAGAATATTTATAAACAATACATGACTTTAACTTTCAACTATAGTGAGCACTAAGCCCTTAATCTAAGTTTAGTTTTTGACACACCATACAAAGTTTGTATATTTTAAATTCTCCTCTTAACTCTCTCAATCAAACACTCACTCGCAATAGACTATAATACTAGGTTGGCTATACCGGTCATAGCCAGCTATAAGCATAGCAACCCACGTAGAACACCTTAATTTTATATTGTTGGCAAGACTATGAACCACACATTTCTAGTAATCCTTGGATTACTAGACACTACAGTGGGGGACCCCATCAGTAGCTAGCCGAGAGGTCAGGCCCAAACTCAGCATGATTCATGCAACATCCTAACCATAATGACATTCAACCATCCATGGTTGTCTAGAGTCTCACATACTATGTAAATATAAAACTCTAAGTCATATCTTAGGTTCATTACCTTGAACCTTACTCTCAAGCTCATGTTTTACTCATCCTCTCATAAGTGCCATCGTGAAATAATAACTATGTATCTCATTCTGAATTTCAAAATGATATTAGGATTCACACTTTGTATCATACTACACATGCAACGTGGTAGAGTCTCTACATTGTTAAATCACCAGTGGCCCACTCTCCATTGTGGCTATACTTTGATTGCGATATATGTAGCCCTTTCTACACGTCATCATTTTCAAGATTTAAGGGGTTAAGCATGCTAATATCAATATAAATTGAAATGACATGACCAAATTTAAAGGACCCAATGTTAATTATAATTTCATCACAATGTATCTTATTCAAAGATCATAGCATTGATATGTTATCATAAAATAACTTCTTTCTAATATGCATGGTATATCACAACTGGCATATGAATATAATCATTGCAATTAAGTCATGCATGGTCATTCTATGCATATCATGTTCACATTCAAGAGCTACATTTTTAAACATGCTAATATACAACGACAATTATAACATGCAATGCAATATGATTTATTCACACTAAGATTACTTATAATATCCCTTATCTTGAATACGATTGCTGTACTTTGGTCACAATCAAGTCACAAGTGGATCTAATAATAGAATCTGATCATCACACAAACATGTTCATATTAATACACATACCTTCTTTATATTTTGGTAAAATTATTAAAATACCCCTCTTGAGTTGACTCATCAAACCTCAATTTTTGTGCCTTTAATTTGACAAGAACCATAAGATAAGAAAACTCTTCTCTATGATACAAGTCCAACACACCAAACCTCACTCAATTCTAAGTTCAGAGTGCGAAGTTATGCCCATTTTACTTAATCGGATATTGGGTACACACAAAAGTAATTTGATTATTTCAACTCTAATGATTTAACCTGACTTATCCTAGGTCAAAAGCAAGTTTAGTCTGAGTTTAGAGTACTAGGCTTACTGAACTTAATTTTGACCCAAGTGGGTTTATTTTCAAACTCAATTGAATTCTCAAAATTTATAATAAATTACAAACTGGATTGAGATCTGGATCCATAACTATCAGACTAGATCCAGACCTAGTTCTGAACTAGATTCAGATCTAGGTACATATTGGATCCGAAACTGATCCAAATAGTGTCAAACTAAATTTAGATCCAGTTCTGACCTAGATCTAGTAGTGTTCCATCTACTCCATACCAGATCTAAACCCAAGTTTTGTCAGGATTTGGTTTAACTTGGATTGATCCAGACCGATTGGATCTAACTGGACCCAAAACTGGTCTGGTCCACATTAGACCATATCCAAATAGGGAACTGAGACCTTGTCAGACCTGTCTCGATCCGATTTGATCAAAACTGGTTTGGTCAAATGAGTCAAGTTTGAAATAGTTGACCACTCTTGGTCTAGACTGAACCGGACCGAGTCGGTCGATTGATTTTTTTTTATTTGGTTCGGTCTGGGTCGCACCCAGACTGACCCAAAACTCGACAGAGCTGGGTATAAAGCAAAAGGGGCACAACCCCTTCGCTACCTCCCTCCCTCTCTGCTCCAAAGGTTGCTGGCAACCTGTTTTTGTCTTTCTCTCTCTCTCTTCTCTCACTCGGCAACAATGCTTGCAACCATGACTGCCAGTTTTTGTTATCTTTTTTTTTTCCTGCAACCTGCTAACAGTCATGGCTGTCGGCCTTCTAAAAAAATAGGCAATATAGGGAGGAGATATTGTAGTTATCTGCGGTGGTTTTCAGTGGCATTTTGGCGATTGCCTCCCTCTTTCCCGATGTCTCAAGGTAAGCTCTAACTCTCTCTCTTTCTTTCGCTCTCACTCTTTGAAACTCTCTTTTTCTCTATCTCTCTTATTTTTTTTCTTCTCAGACTCTTTCTCTCGCTCTTTGTATATCAAGGGGGCGGGGTAGGAGGGCACACCGTGAGAGATCTTTACAACGCTCTCACGTGGGTGAGGATAACCCTCACCCTCCGCATGTTGTTCATGGGGGGTGAGGTTTATCCTCCCCACTTTTCACATTGATTGAGGGAGATGGTTGGAGAACCATCTTCCTGTTTCACCGACCCTCTCTTCTCTCTTTTTTTTTTTTACCTTCCCCACCCAACAAATTCGTTAAGTGGCTTTTACAGTGGACGACTACCATCAAATGAAAAATAAAATGGTGGGAGGGGGTGAAGAACAAGTGGTGGATAGTAGCGGTGATCAGCTAAAAGTAGTTGGCCGATCACCAGCAGCCTCTCATCGGCTTGGTGGGGGAAAAGGGAGGGCGGAGAAGGGATGGAGAGAGATATCAATGTTGTCAAAATCATATATGCTATCGAATCATTTGGCCAATGATTTAGGTGAATCAGCTCGATTCTCAAGTGAATCATTCTGAATATGCTAAAAAATAATTAAAAAATATTTCATATCAATCTGAATGTGACAAGTGTTAAAACTATTAAAATAATATTAAAAAAGATTAGATTCAGGTTAGTATCATATCGATTTTCTGCCGATACGATATGAATAGGCTGATTCTCACCGATATTGATGACATTGAGAGAGAGAAATTGAACTTGGATGGTCCCCTTATATACATTTGTATAGGCAGCCCTATATACTCTAGCAATTTTCGGCCATTGTGTTGCCTGGAGAAGTGAATACCATGCATCTTAAAGGGTGTGATGCCCTTTACTCATATTTAGTCTTATCACAACCATAATTAGCCATAAAATGTTTAGACTCATAAATGCCCTTTACTACTATAGTTGAGATATTTTTTTACCCAAGTTGACCTGAAACAATCCACTCCTTGACTTGCAACCTTATGACATGAGATTGTCTTGAAACCATCAAAGTAGCACCGTCCATGCTGGCTGGTGTGACCTTGAGAGTCGCAGCCAATCTCATGGTGTAATGTATTAAAAAAATGCTAGAGTTCATCACCATTCTTATATACTAGTGTACAAAATAATTTTCCTATATACATGTGTGAAAGAGAGTGTAACTGTAAAGAGCTTAAAAGCGAAGCCCCCCACGACCAGAACAGTAACAATGGAGGGGTGAAACATTGGATACACATTTAACACACGTGCATTAATCTAAGGGAATTAGCACCAGTCCTTGATCGCTACAAATTTCTTGGGTGAAAAAAATACCTTTTAGCCGCGGTTGAGAACCACCTCTAAAGGGCATTTTTGCTTTAAAACAATGCCCACCACAAATCGCACGCATGAACAATGGCGGACACACGTCCGATAACAGTGGATGATGTGTCATCGACTATTATATATATATAAGGGGGATAATCCTGCCGCTTTTTTGTTAGTTCCCATTAGGGCCTTTCAAAAATCATACTTTCAAGTATTTTTTGATGTGTTTATCATTGTTTACTTAATAGAGAACATGTATTTGATTAAGATCTTTTATGATCATATGTTATTTTAAAGAAGTAAAAAAAAAAAATCAATGATTGATATTATACTAAAATTTGATAATAAAATATTTATATTTTTACATCAAATCAATTTAAAAGAAAGTTTGTTTCTTAATAAGCAATAATAAACACACCTAACATTTTAGATTAAGCAAAAAATACTTGAAAATACAATTTTTAGAGGGTCCTAGCGGTAACAAACAAAAAAAGGGGTAGGACAACCCCCTTCCATATATATATATATATATATATGGAAAAAATATTTCATACACTTGAGGGTATTGGGGTAGTGATACACTCTAGTATAGTTGTGAGGATCACACCAGCCAACATGGATGGTGCTAACATGATGGATACCAGCCAATCTATTATTAGGAGTGGCTTATTGCAGGTCAAATTAGGTTCAAAATTGTCTCAATTAATATAGTAAAGGGTATTCATGAGACTAGATAGAATAGGGCCCAATTTACTTTGATGCACTTTTGATTTTAGTGAGATTTGATGTTTCAATTTTTTTTTCATTGGAGCGAGTGTAATGGGTCTTTGGGTTTGGATGTTAGTATTTGATCCATTTAATTTTAAAGTAGGTTGGGTCTATACGAATCATAATATAGTAGTCATTCTTGATCAAAGCCCAACTAGAGATTCATGCCCAAGAGGGGATCTAGATCCAACCAATGATCCAATTTTAGATGGCACCTCGTATCCAGTGCCGAGGTGGACAACCTAGTTAGTGTGGGACCCACACGTGATGATATAGCAGCTTAGGTGGTAGGTCAGGAGTGAACCCTACTCAAGATAAGTGTCAGCTTCCTATAAAGTTTCTGAAATTGAGAAGACATCTTCAACACTTGACACGTGTCAACATTAGAACAAATGAAAGCAAGTCAGTGGGACCAACAAGGGGGCATCTCTCTCTCTCTAGAAGCATCTCCTTCCTTTTAGGAAGGAGATGATTTACAAAGACCAATTATGCTTATTTTATTCTTTTATGAATTTAGTAAAATAGGTTTAGTAAAGAGTCCTGCCAGGATACGACTCTAGATTCTTCTTTCTAGTTTAGTTCTTATTGCCAAATAAGACTCATTTTTTGGCAGCTAGATGATGTTTTGGTTTTATAAGTTATTTTAATTTTAAGAATTAGAATTAGACTCTACCACATACCCCAAATCTATAAATAGAAGCTTGGGAATCCCTTAAGCATTATTGAATAGAATTGATATTATTTCTCTTTTCTTCTTCTTCTCTCTCTCCTCTCTCTTACCCCTCTCACCTTCTCTCTCTCTCTCTCTCTCTCTCTCTCTCTCTCTCTCCTCTCTATGAGGTGAACCCTAGCCCTCACTGGAAGGCTAGTCACACCTTTATAAGGGCCCAAGCCCTTCTAGCCCCTAGGCATTATCTAGAGGCATCATCCATCCTGGTAATTCGACTTGGTGTTGCTTCTCTGTTGTGGTTTTGCTAGTCTAACCTTGTTGTATATCAGAGGCATACCTAAGTATCAGAGATATACCTAAGCTAACACAACCTTTGTAGCCTCTCTGAACCGTCTCATACTTGAAACTAGCCTAATGCCCAAAATTGCACCTACCGAGTGAGGTTGCTTACATACTGGGATTGTTTTGACTTTTGGAATCGACCTACACTTATCCCAATGTCCCGTCCTCTCTTCAAACTTCCCTCCATGTCCCTAGAACATCTCTTAACTCAACTAAATTGTGGTTGAGCCCTTGACCCAGCCTTTTACACATAGAACCTAACTATCCAAAACAAACCTAGTCGATTTAGCCGTTTGGTCCTATTTGGAATGTGTGACTGTTCTGCTTCTTTTCCAGCATTTTCACGAGTTTAAGACCATAACCAACTATCTTAGGCCTATGCACAGATCCTTAGGTAGATCTCGAGCCCATGGTTTAAACCCAAATCCCTTGGATTCTAGATCACGAAGATCCAAACTATCAAATTTCGGTCTCAGGATCCCAAATTGTGTGCTTCAAATTTCGGACGCAACACATTCTACGGATAGTGCAAGTTGCGATAAAGTTGATTATGAGTATAAGTCATGAAGCCCATTGAGATGCTATTGACGTAATGGTCAGAAAATGATATATATATATATATATATATATATATATATATATATATATAGAGAGAGAGAGAGAGAGAGAGAGAGAGAGAGAAGTTTAGGTGTGCACACCTTGAGCAGACTGACGTTAGACATCGTTTTCGGTGATTTGATCATGTAAATGTCATCTGCATGTTCTGTGCTAGGAATTTGGCCTTAGCCTGAGTTTTTATTCAAAAACATATGATTTTATAATGTTTGAAATTTAAAATATTTTGAACCATTGATATTTCAACCTTTAAAAAACCAGCTTGTGTCAGGATTAAATGATTCAGAACCTGATCCCCACTAATTTGACAAATGTAGAACACATATGTATTGTCAGAATTAAAAAAATGCATAAAAATATGAGAGAATTTGATTACAATCTATGCTCACGGATAAATCCATGCACGCCTACCTCTCTCTCTCTCTCTCGTGCTGATTAGCCGATCACCTGCCGGCAGCCAGGGAACTGAAGAGTCACGTTGGAGAGGGTGGAGTCCTCAAATCTGTTCAAACAAGGCCAAAAAAATAAGAAGAAAAAAGAAAAAAAAAGAAAAAGAAAAAAGAAAAAAGTTGTGTGCTATTGCATCTGGCGGATCAGGTGACCCATGTAGAACCTGCACTGGCCCTGACCAGAGTGGATCAAGACCAATCCATTCCCTATATTTCTTTACCTTTATATTTATGTTCTAGAGAAAGCCAAATTTTCTTTGCCAACATTCTCTAGAACGAGATTTGTTGACATCGGGTTGGATTAGGACTTGTGATGGATTCAGTCGGATCCAAATACTAATATGTTTAAGCCATAATGTAGATGGATCGGAGCCTGAACCCATTTGAATCTAACCCATTTGCAACCTCTTAACTAGGCCTGGTAAACAAGCCTAATGAACCAAACAGGGCATGTTCGGGCTTGGCTATGCTTGTGTTCATTTTTAGCCGAGCCGAGCTTGAGCGCAGCTTGCCCTGAATGAGACAAGCCAAACACGAGCTAGCTCATGTTAAAATATTTCATGTTATTTATACATCAAATATATATATATATAATATACTTAAATTATATATTTTTATATATTACATTTAATAGTTAATATGTTATGTATATATTTTTCATGCATTTTTCTCTTTTAGATATATTTTACAAAAAATGATTGTACTATCCTAAAAAAATGACATGTTTCCCAAAAAGACTCACAATTTGCGAAATCTGCTCATTGTCCACAATCGCAAATGTCTGACTTTTTTATGAATTTTTTATCCTTCACATGAGCGAACCTCTTGAGGTTCCCGCAATATATTGGTATGTTGTTCAGACCTTGCAACATCTCATTAAAAAGTACATTTGCGCAATGTTTTCACGGACCTAACGAAGATCTCATAACCAAATTTGTGAACCTCTTTTAACTAAAACCTGTGAAACTTTGTAAATACCATACGAGATTCACATATATAGTATGACATTCATGAGATACCATGTGAATTTCTTTCAAGCAACTGATTCTCAAGGAGATCTGCAAATATGTGGCGACATTCTCATATTAGTCTTGTGAATATCCTCGACCTTTGCACTCTTATATGAAGAAAACAAATATGGTGATACTTTCACAAATAGTGTATGACCTTCGTAAAGAGTGCCAGTGAATCTCTTTGAACAAAATTCTCTTTAATGAGAACCACAAATATGTGTTGACATGCAAAAATTTTTAGAATGTGAATTTTTGTACATTCGCATGCTTGCTAAATCATATATAGTCATTTTTTTATTTTTGTTTTTTTATTCTTTCTGAAGAGAACCCTCATACTTTTCCCTCTAGAACCCCTAACACTTTTTTCTCTCCCCTTATGATTTCTGTGAAATCTTGTTGCTCATTTTCGATGAGGTTGTAGTATCCTTCTCATCGACTTCCCCGGTTAGGTCAAAATATGAGTTTTATTCAAACGATATATATGTATTTTTTTATATTTTATTCTAAAGTTTTTTTTTTATGGATATGAGTATTTAATAGCCTTGCAGTATGTGTGTTTGGTTGTCATGGATGTTTAATGTATGTTTTCCTGTGTTTTATTTAATATTTGACACCAAAATTACTGATTAGGGTTTACTATGTTGAGGGTTTATATATATTGCTATTGTAGATGATTTACTATGTTGATCACACACAAGCATGCAATTTTTATGATGGGGTTGGGGTTGTGTGTGCACAAGCATTGAATATGAGTTAAGGTTATGTAAACACCCCAAAAATTTCAAATCCACTATGGATATTTCTTTTCGCAGATGCCAAAACCTTGCAGAGCAGCATCGAGTCTCACCCCTAGGATTATCCCAGTCTAGAGATCAGTCTACCCTCATTTCGTCAATAAAATTACAATTTTACCTCTAAGTCACCCTTAGCCTTTTATCTGTCAGACTTAGCTAAGCTCATTCTAAGTTCAAAAAAGTTAGAATGTCAGTAATTTCTAGCTCCACTGAGCTCACGATGAGCAGTGTCAGTCCATTTCAGCTAAAGTTAGTTCATTTCTCACGAATTAAGCTCATTTTTAGCTCAAATTTTAGTCAGACTATCTTCGAGTCAGCCAAATCTAGTAGATCCTATCCCCAGGAGTCTGACATAAGTGCATCAAGAGTGTGAATGATCCAGTTTCAGTTCAAAACCACTTTTTATATACTCAAACCTTCATTTTAGCTTATTTCAACCCATTTTAGCTCATTCAAGCTCAATTTAGTCCAAATTGAGCTAGCCTCAGCTAGTTGAGCTAGTGTTTTAGCTCCAAATTTAGTTTACCAGAGTATAACTGGCTTCATATTCAGTTCATTACAATCCAATTCAGTTCAAATTAGTTCAGACCAGTCTAGTACCGTGTTTCTGCCCCTGCAGGTAGAGGTGGCAAAACCTGACACGGCCTGCCAACCTAACCCGCCAACTCGCCTCTTAGGCAGGTTCGAGTTTGGCTTAAACTAACCCGTTTAATAAACGGGTCGGGTTCGTGTTAGGGGTATGCCAACCCGCCAACCTGGCTGACCCGTTTAATAAACAGGTTAGGCGGGCGGGTCAACCCGTTTACCCGAACCCGACCCGCCAACTCGCCTGCCAACCCGTTTACCCGACCCCGACTCGCCCGCCAACCTGCCAACCCGCCCGCTAACTCGCCAACCCATTTACCCGACCCAACCCATTTATTAAACGGGTTGGCGGGTCGTGTCGGGTTACCCGTTTAATAAACGGGCCGGGTTTGTGTTTGCCACAGCTGACCCGTTTATTAAACGGGTCGGGTTTGAGCTGAGGTATGTTGACCTGCCAACTCGTCGGGTCGACCCGATTGCCACACCTACCTGCAGGGCGAAGACCAAAAAAATAAAAATTATCTGAGATACTGTTTCCAATAATTTTTGAACTGAGACAGACCCAAAATCCAGACTCGGATCAATTCCTTCATCAAATATCTTATCAATATCCGAGATCCAATCCATTTCAATTCGGATATTGGATCCAATGTTGGATCTGGTGTCTAATTTCTTCCCGAACCTGGAATTTTCATTTGATTCATTCAGAAATCCATATCCAAAGTCCAATTCATTCTTTAAACTTGGAATATCCCATCAAATATCTAAGATCCATTTAATCATTTCGGATCCATTTTAGTCTGGATCCACCTTTTGATCCATTCAGGAGGTCAATTGAATCAATTTCTGAACTCAGATTCATCTAACATCTGAGATCCAATTTTACCTCCTGGGTTCTGACCTAGATCCAAGAGCCAATTTCATTCTCTGAAATGGATCCAAGATCCAAAATCAAAATCAAAATCACATTTTTCATTGTGAAATTAGGGTTTTTCCAGTTTTAATTCTTCAAAAACTCATATTCAAGGTTTGATTCCCATTTTCGAACCAATTTTCCTTCAAATCGAGATCTAGATCCAATCTTTTTCAAAACCTCAGATCTAGATCCTTTTCAAAATTCAATTTTATCCTAATTTTAAAGTCAATCTTTGGATTTCAAATTAAAATCCATTATTTTGTGAAAATCTTTCGAAAAATACCCTGGATTCAGTTCAAAATTCAATTTGGATTTCAAAATGTCAGAACGGATCCAGATCCAATTTCAAAACCCAATTTTTATTCAAAATCAATTTAGGGATTTCAAATTCTGAATCAAAGTCTAATTTTTATCCCCAAATTCAAAGATAATCTTTTGAAATTCCAAAATCTTTCGAAAAATACCCTAGATCCAGTTCAAAATTCAGTTTGGATTTCAAAATGTCAAAATTTATCAAGATCTAATTTCAAAATCCAATTTTTATTCAAAATCAATTTGGGAATTTGATTTGAAAATTTGAAGTTAAATTGATTTGAATTGAAAGACTTGAAGTTAAATTGAATTTGATTTTGAAAATCGAATTCAACTTTGAAATCGAATTCTGAATTGAAAATGATAAAATGAAATTGAAGATTCTGAAATTGAATTCAAAGTCAAATTTTTCAAAATTTGAATTGATTGAAATTGAAATTAGAACTATTTTTGAAATCAGAACTGAACTTATAAATCAAATTTAGAATTTGGAAAAATGAATTTGAAAATCAAAATCAGAATTGAAATTTGGAAATTAAGATTGAACCTTGGATTTAGAAATTGAAAAATTGAAATCTAAAATTGAAAATATAATTAAATTTGAAAATTAATTTGAAAATTAATTTGAAAATTAATTTGAAAATTAGGAATTGAAATTGAAATTGAAATTGAAATTTTGGAAATAGAATTGGAAATTCAAAATGAAATTTGATTTTGGAATTAAAATTGAGAATTGAAATGAAATTCAGAATTAAGAATTGAATTTTTAAAATGGAAATTTTGAAATTGAATTTGAAATGAAAATAGAATTCAAAATTTGAAATTTGAAAGGAATAAAGAATTGAATTTAATATTTGAAATTGAAATGAAATTCAAAGTTAAAATTTGAATTTCGAAAGTGGAGAGTTGAAAACAGAAATCAAAAATTAGAATTTTGAAAGAAAATAGAAAATTGAATTTGGTGTTTGAATTTAAAATGAAATTTAAAGTTGAAATTCAAAATTCAAAAAAGGAAAAGTTTAAAAATTGATATTTTAAAGTTGAAATGAAAATCAAAATTTGAAATTAGAATAGGAAATTGAAATTTGATATTTGGAATTGAAATAAAATTGAAATTTACTTTTTTGGAAAAAAAAATTAAAAAGTAAATTGAAAATACTTGGAATTCGAGAAATGATTTCAAAAGAATACTTTGAATTTATAAATGATTTTGGATTTCAAAAATGAGATTGGAAAATAACTTTGAATTTGAGAAATAAAATTGAAAAAATGTGTATGAATATTCAGTAAAAGATTAGATTAAAATAGCATCTAATTATATGCTAAATGATAAAAGCAAAAATGAACCAGAATTGAAAATATCATCTCAACATAATTGAATGGAATAAAATCTCATAAATGAATTGATCCAAAGATCAAACATGAGATCTATCATTCTAGATCATAGATGATACTGAAAATGATATAAAAGCAGAAATAAAAGCATCTAAAATGAAATTAAAAGTATTGGGGCATAAAGTAAAATTGATTTGGCCTATAGAATATGGAATTCGATCTATTGAAGAGCAAATTTCAATTCTAAATGGCTAGAATGAAAATGCATAAAGTAAATACCAAATTGAATGGATCAAAACATAAAAATAAAAATTAGCATAGAATTAAGCTAAATCTACATAGCTATTGCATGATATTGAAAGAAATTGCAAGAAAAAATAGAAGAAAAAGGGGGGCAATTTTGAGAAGAATTAAAAAACAAAAAAAAATAGAAAAGAAAAAAGAGGGGGCCTACCTTGGGCTGAAGAGCTTTTTTCTTCTCTAAAGATGGTGTTAACTTCAAGGAGAAAAGGAGGAGAGAGAGAGGAGAAGAGAAGAGAAGAGAAGAGAAAGAGAGAATTCTTTGATTCTCTCAATTTCTCAAACTTCAACTTGTGGAAAAGAGAAACCCCCAAGGGGTCTATTTATAGTTGAGATTGGGGGTAGCTTAAGCAAAAATGAGTGATGTGTGACTAAAAAAATCTCCAAAAATGTGGTGCCAAGCCCATGTGGGCATTTTCTTTTTTTCAAAATGGGAAAAACTGTCATTTCATAAAATCTTTGACACATGGCACCCCTCTTGCACATGGGTGCCCATGTTGGTCTTTTCAAGTTTTATAAATGAGTAAAATGGGATTTTATTCGAAAATTTAACACATGGAATCACTTGTGAGTGATGCTCATGTGGGTTTGTAAAAGTAAAGGGTTTTTTAAAGATATATTGAAAAAACAATTTTTGATTTTTAAATCTTGAAAATGTCAAGTGGCATCCCTCTTTGAAAACAATATTTTTGATTTTTTATTTTGAATTTAAGGAAAAAAGGGAAATAAAACATGAGAGGTGAAAGAGGAATTTTAGAAATAATTGGATTCAAAAATCCATTTTTGATTTATCAAATCCAAATTGGGGAAAAACCAGATCTAGATTGAATTTCGAGAAATTTTGTAAAAATACTTATTTTGGTTTCTAAAATTTCAAAGATTGTTTTGAAATTGGGAATAAAAATTGGATTTTGATTTTAAATTCAGAATATGCAAAAGAGTTATTGAGCCTCCAGTATAGTTATTCTCCAAACATAGATAACCAACAAATATAAATAGATGTTTTGGATGATGATGATATAGAATCAATGTTCAGTTGCATGTAAAGTTAAACAATGAGCAAGTATTCAATCTATTGAGACTAGTTCTTTGACAAATAATTAATTGTATCAAATAGTGGGCAATATTGATATTCTTAATATGCACACAAAAGACATGTAGTTGCCCCAACTAATTAAAGATATAGATGTTGGACATATAGGTAATAAAGAACTTTCATGAACAATTGATGTTGTACATGATTAGAGGTTCATTCTAGATGATGTGAAACTACGTTAGCAAACCAATGCTAGTGATCATCATCATAGTAATTTGGATGACATCCAACCTTTTATGACAAATGATATAACTAGGTTTAATTTTGTCAAACTTTGTAATTTATGCTTGAAATATAGGTGTGATGATGGAGGTATTATTTTATGATTAATCTTAAAAGGTGGTACAAGAATGTTGCATGCATGAGAGCAAATGAAGTGATAGATATGATGAATTTTGATTTAGTTTATGCATCTTAAAAGTCAATTAGTGGTAGCAGTGATCACATTGACAAATGAATATCAAATGATGATGATAATTATAGCATGACAGCTGAGGATGACTTATAAATGTCAGGAGATGACAAAAACACTGATAACATGTGACAAGTAATAATGGATGAAAATGATGCACAAATATTAATTGAGAAGTCAAACCCTTAGCATGTTGTATAAGTTATATGAGCATTTATTGGATATTATAACTGTTTTATATCTTTACACTAATGAGACATGGTTGAATAAGTTATCGTTCAATAGATTCTCATACAATAAAGAATAAATAAAAATAATTGAAAAGAAAACATCTCAGTTGTGTTATGAGTTACATAACAAAAAACTTAATGATTGGTAAGCTTTCTAGTGGCTACCAACAAGCTCAAATGATCAAGACATTATTGCTAGATAAAAGTTTAATGATCTTCAAAATTGTCATGAGTTTTTAAAAGATCATGTGATCATGAATAATTCCAAAGCAAAATTCATGAAGAGTTGTAGTAACTAAGTCACTATCGTATGCACGAGAAAGAACTCACTGACTATGGGTGATTGCCCTTAAAAATTTCATTGCTCAAAGGTGCAAGCAACACCGTTCTTTAAATTTAAGCAGTATAACACAAAACATGAATGTGGTGGATCATTGAGCAATCTTCAAGTGAAAATAATGACTTTCAAGTGGATTTCAAGTGTTATTCATAAACGCCTGTACGATAACCTGAAGATAACTCTAATAAAAATCATGAATGACATCAATCACAAGAAAGGTGTGGAGATTAGTTATAAATAAGTATGTTGTGGACGAGAATACATGAATGAAGAGTTATATGGCTCATTCGAACATGCATCATATCACGGTGAGTGAATATTCTAAAGTTAAAAGATAATAGAGTATATTCGCATAAACATCATGCAAAACTTTCTATCATCATATCACAGTATGTGAATGTCCTCTAGTTCACAAATAATAGAGTGCATCAAATCACCGTGTAGGGACCTCCCTAGGATCACATCACAATATGCGAATGTCTTTAAATTTGCATGCTATGATGTGCAATTTTTCTCAAATTCAGATACTATAATGTGGGAATGTTGTCTAGAAGTAACTGTATATATATAACACTTAAAAAGTCAGCCATTGTATATTCAAATCATATAATTCAGAAGTTCATAGCCTAAGAAATTCATTTATTATATATACATTAAATTCAAATATTCGCATGTTGTATATTCAAATCATATACATTAAAAAATTCACATAATAAAAAATTCACCTGATGTATATAAATTTAAGTTCAAATATTCACACAAATCATATACATTCAAATATAAATTTACGCAAGCAACTAATCAATCAAATTTATAAAAGTATTCAATTATAAAAGTTTCAGGTATACAAATACAAAAGTATTAAATTACAGAAGTCACTAGTGTGGATGAGTTAGGAACACTCTTAACTTCTCGATAACCTGATCCTTGTTACTGATTAGGTCAGCTTGAGTCTGTATCATAGACTCTTTTGCTTGAAGCAACACCTTTGACATTCAATTTTCAACCAATGCAAGAGCTAACTTTTCATTCATTCCACTTGGAGTCCTATGCTTCAGACTCCTTACCCCAAGTTTTTTCTCTTCCTCAATGCCCCTCTTTGCAGAGGGATGGCTGGCAATTATAGTTTGTCAGAAGCTATATCCTTGTTGTCATTGGCACGTATCATGGATGACAAGCTGATGTCATTGTCGCCTTTGTACCAGTCATCAAGTTGAGAGAAGAATGTAGGGTAACCCTTAGCCCAATCCTTCACGCAAAAAGAGATGTTTTTGCTAATTGCAGGAGGGTGATAGGGTGGTTGCTGAACAAACCTAAACTGTTAAACCATTTAGAATTCAACTTAATTTATGTTTTGTAAGCAAATATCTCTTCTTGTGATGTTCATAGCTTGCATAACTATATCCTCATCCTTCTCCTTCTCATCTATGTCTTCGTATTAACACCACATTACCTTCAAAATGAAGTTTCATTCATGGATAGTCCTATATCACATTATTGATAACAACGTAGAAAATTGTTTCTCATGCATACGTACATGTGCCTTGGTCAGCCCATGCAACTTTGCAGCACATATGACCCTTCTCATCTAAGGACCCAATGTTCTTCAATCATTCTCCTACTCTTCATTGTGTGATTGACTCCATATTGCAACATGTAGAAATACAAAGACATAATCACATCATAGAGGCCTTCCAATGAATATGTGATCTCATATCTCAACCTACAAGGATCAATACATATTCATACAGATTAATACAATACACATATTCATCAACAATGTTAAATAATCTTTAAGTATAAATCAAAATTAAAGGTACATTGAATAAATAAGTACCTCCAACACAACTAATATGCCGATGATGTTTTTTCTTCAAGTTCTCACGTTACTCAAACTTACATATAGATGTGCAAGTGCGGCTGCTCCAATGCAATCTAGATCTTACAACAGTTTCATGCACGATCCATGTTTAGTCTTCCCACTAATGTTAATGAATATGCATGTGGTAAAAAAGTAAAACATGAATTCTCTCACCTCCTTATCTACCCTAGTACAACCCTTCCCTTCAACACATGGTAGCTTTCCCTTCATTTTTCTTGCATTGATGGGCTCAAAGTAGCTCTTCAACCATGATAACTTCAACCTTTTACCTTTGAACACATTTTCCTTCGCTCCCAAATAAAGATCACACAAGCGCTTGAAATCTCTCCACCGATGTGTATTGCTGGGCTGAAATCTCACTAGCTCCATATAACATTTAAATCTAGTGACTGTGACATATCTTCCAACATGATGGTCATCTTAATATCTTTGAATTGAAATGCGCTTGTTGTCAGATTCCAAAATTGCACAATATACTCTAAGATATTATGGTCAATGTTCCATGGTGTGACCTCTAAGAATTCTCAAAAATACATATGACCAACCAATCATTTGCTTCTTCCATTAGTGTTAGGACCCAAGAATATGCTTGAAACTAATAGAACCGGTGCATGCAGGATATTAGATTTTTTGAACCATATAGCCATGAATCCTGCAATCACAATTAATTTTGCTGAAATCAGTCAAATATCACAGTTTAATTATTGACTATAAGACTCAAATTCAAATCACATAATATGATAAATTAATTATTGAATTACAATATTTAAAGAGCTTATCTTACAAGCATGCTTAAATACACATAAATATAACATTTTAAAGATTGAACTGCAAAATTCAATTTAGTTGTCCTAAAAACATGCTTCACACATACATGACAAACTAATCAATCAATTATAAAAATCAACTAAGCATGCTTCACACACACATATGGTGCTATGCCAATTTAATGAATGTATAATTTAAACTAGTTATCGTAAAAACATGCTTTAAACATAAATAACAAATTAATAATGAATTATAATGCTCAACGTAGTTATCTTACAAACATTCTTTTGATTCATACTGATATATAACATTTTAAACATTAAACTGCAAGAATCAAACTAGTTATCCTAAAACATGCTTTATGCACACACACATACTTATATATACATGACAATTTGCCACAATAAAGTACCTGTCCACCAATATCAGACTTTGTTTGCCACTATGACATATTTCTTGAAACATGCACTTGCTCCTCCAAGGGTTGATCTTCCACCTCCTTCACAACCTCCAGCTAAAACTCCTGAGCCCTTTGAGGACCCTCACTCTCCTCTATATCTTGAGGACCATCAATATCAATCTTTATCTCAATATTTCTAACATCTAGATTTTTCATTATCACCTCAACCTCAGCCTTCATGTCCTCCCCTTGATAAGGTACTTCCTTAGCTCTTTCCATCCTCCTGATGTCCACACTCTCTCTCTCTCACTCTCGCCATTACCACTATAGGTGGTCGTGTCTCCAGCCTCCTCTATCTAGGCATTGAGGTTAGCATAAACCTAAGACTGAGCCAATGGTTATAAGTTCTTTATCATCGACTACACACATGAGTTCTCCTTCTCCTCTTTTGATGCTTTTGAGATGGGAGACATAAATGTGGTCACACAATCATCAACCTTTTTTTTAGCTTCACCCATAGATTTGCATCTCAGAATTGGTGTTCAATGTTGCTTGTTTGAGTGCATATTTTTGGGTTTCCACTTAAAGAGGCTGGATTGTTTGTGGTAAATGTTGTACTCTCAGTCTTCTGGATACAAAATAGGGTCCTCTACCCACTTGTCAAGCTTACTGTGAACTTCATAGTTGAAAGTATCACCTAATGTTTAATTTTTCTTCTTTGATTTTTCCTTTTGAAATAAACAAATTCAAAAAATTTTGCAATAATAAAATGGAGAATACACTGAAAATCATGCCAAGATAACTTGGAAAAAAATATAAAAGCAACAGAGTTAGGGAGAAAAGCGATCAAGCACGCTATTGAACATGCCAAGATAACTTGAAAATCATGCAAATTTTCTATAAAATAACTAATTCATATGACTATTTCAAAAATTAATTGATTCAACAGTTAAAGATGTGTTTACTGAAAAACTCATCATCGATGATTCTAAAAAAGTTGTTGATAAAGTGCCACCATCGATGGAGTGATGTCAATGAATAGTCATAAAAAAATCACCAAAAAATTTTGTCAGGGGAAGAACGTTCGGGATCACTGGTTGATGACCACAACAAAACCCTAGTTTATGCAAAAATAGCCTTGAAATATGAACCATCATTTTTATATTAACAATGGTCACATTTAATGCTCGTATAATCATTTGCAAAATAATGGGATATTCGTAGGCAAGTCATTGCACAAATGTGCAAAGATAGTGCCTTATTTGTGGAGTAAAGGATCATGGTGTAAAGTTTGAGGACGTTTGCAACAATAATATGCAGATATCTCCACACATTTGTGGACCTCTGTAAACACCTCAAAATTTCTAGGTTCATCCATGGATACCCCATTTCACAGATGTTGAACCTTGTAGTATAATGTAGGAGTCTAACTCTTAGGTCCATTCCAGTTTAGGTGTCATTTCATCTATTTTACCAGTAAAATTACCATTTTACCCCTAGGTCACCTTAGATCGTTGCCAATTAGGCTCAACCTAGCTCATCTTAAGTTCAGAAGAGTTAGAATGTCAGTCATTCCTAGCTCTCCTGAGCTCACGATAAGTAGACTCTGTTCATTTCAACTAAATTTAGTTCATTTCATGAGAAATGAGCTCATTTCTAGCTCGAATTCAATCCAATTATCCCAAAGTCAGTCAATTCTAGTAGATCCTATGCCCCTATATTTAACTTGAACTCATCAGGAGTTCAAATGGTTTAGTTTTAGTTCAAATTTGTTTTTCACATTCTTGGAGTTTGTTACGACAATGAAGTCGTACACGATACTTCAAATACAAGGTTTTGATGATGAGCAAGTGAATCAACTGCATTTCAGCTAAGGCAATGAAGAAAGATGACATGAATTGAAGAATTTGATGAAGAATCTTTAAAGACTCGTGTGCAAATGTAAAAATCATTTTATGTCTTAGATTCTTGTAAGAGCCTTACTTAGAGTGCATATTTCGATTGTATTTCACCTAAAAAGTCTTTAGAAAAACTTTTCTAAAAAAACCTTTTATGAAAATCATTTTAGAAAACTCTTTACTTAATTTTTCATGTTTATTAGTCGACCAACAGACTCACCAGTTGACCAACTTTTTCGTGCCAAATTTTCTAAACAAAAATGTCATTTTTGTAAAATTAGTCGACCAAAGGTTTTATCAGTCGATCGGACAAAATGTTTGTTTTCTGGAAACTTTAGCAGCAGTCGACTGAAGGTTTTATCAGTCGACCAGATAGAATGTGTGTTTTCAAAAAAATTAGCAGCAGTCGACTGAAGGTTTTATCAGTCGACCAGACAGAACGTGTGTTTTCAAAAAATTTAGCAGCAATCAACTGAAAGATTTTTCAGTCTATTGATGATATTATCAGTCGACTAACTTTTTCTTTAGTCGACTAAGTTTCAAAATTTCAGATTTTCAAACAGCTATGTTATACACATTAGTCGACCGACGATAACTGTCAGTCTGCTAATATTTAATTTCAGTCGACTAACTACTGTTCCAGTTGACTAATTTTGCCATTTTTCTGTAATTTTTAAAAGGCATGTCTTTTCATTTTTCAAACATTTTGATCGTTCAAAATAGACTATTTTGACACCCTTTCATACCCTCAACATATGAAATCTTTCAACTATAAATATGAGTGCATTCCACACTCAAAAACATCAAATCATATCGAATTACAAAGATCAAATTCTTTGCTTTTCACTCCTACTCATTCAAGTATTCATTTTCTCACTCACTTGATATTTTCACTCCAGTTTTTCACTTAATTTTTTTAAGAGACAATGAATTCATGAGTTGAGTATTTCAACAACCTCAAAAGCCAATTGCATTCCATTTGCATTCATAAGAAGGGCTCGTAGGTTGATTGTAAGTTGATTATTTCATTTTTTCTGTAAAAGGAAAGGACTCCTTGGTTTAAATGAATTGTTTGCTTTCAGTAGGATTGTTACTTAAAGTGAGACCAGATTTGGTCTGTATGATCTTGTAGTTACACAAGGTTGATAGTGGAAATCTCAAGCAGGTTTTGCTTGGGGACTGGATATAGGTCTGGAAGACCGAACTAGGATAAATTCTTGTGTTCTTTGTGTGATTGCTTTGCGAACTTTAAAATCCTTCAAAATTCTGAAGACGCTATTTAAAAACACTATTCACCCCCTCTAGTGCTCATTGCCTCGATCCTACAACACTTTCATTTGGTATCAAAGCAGGTTTGCTATTTTTTTTATTTGACCATCATCTAGCATGACAATAATATCATCTCAACACAAAGAATGATGCTCCTCTGTTCGTCCTCCTCTCTTCGACAAAACAAACTATGGCTATTTAAAAGTAAGAATGACTATTCCTACAATCCATGGATCTCGAAATTTGGAGAGTTGTTTAAAAAAAGTACCAAATGCCATTAACTGATTTCAACCAATGGACCGATGAAGAAAAGAAAACTACTTCACTCAATGCCAAAGCTATGAATGCGCTGTATTATGCCGTTGACAAGGTAGAGTTCAATCATATCTCTCAATGCTCTACAACAAATGAAATCTAGCATACTCTTCTCGTTACTCATGAAGGTACGTCAAAGGTAAATGAATCTAAGATTGCTTCTTTGGTTCATAAATTCAAATTATTTAAAATGAAGCAAAATGAGTCTATATCCGACATGGTAACAAGAATGACCGATATTACTAATACTCTCAAATCCCTTGGAAAAGAATATTTGCAAGTGAATTTAGTTAGAAAAGTCCTGAGGTGTTTAACTCCTGAATGAGAGAGAAAGACCACAACTATAGAGGAAGCCAATGATTTAAATAACCTTTCTCTTGAAGACTTAGTTGGTAATTTGATGGCATATGAAGTTCAACTTCAAGATAGACAAGAAGAAGAACCTAAGAAAAAATCTCTTGCTTTCAAGGCCACTTCTGACTCTGAGGATTTAGAAGAAGATAAAGATATTGCCCTCATCACAAGGCAATTCAAAAGATTCATCAAAAAGGGAAGATTTCAAAGAAAGGTAAAGAAAATGGATTCTTCCAATCCTAATGAAGTCAAGTGCTTTAACTGCAAAAAAGCTAGACATATCAAGAAAGATTGTCCTCTTCTCGAAATCAAGACTAAGGACCAATTCAAGAAGAAAAAGGCATTTCAAGCAAGTTGGAATGATAGTGACTCCTCTTTCGATGAAGAATCTAATGAAGAAGTCGCCAACATGTGCTTTGTAGCACAAGATGACTCGGTAAGTCAATTTGAGTATGATGATTTATTAGAAGCATTTAATGATTTATATGTTAAATTTAGGAGTCTAAGTTCTAAAAACAAAGAGTTAAAAACTGAAAATTCAACTCTTGACTCTCAAAACAAAATGTTACTTCAAGATATAGAAGACCTTAAGAAGGAAAACTCTTGTCAAGCATTTGAGATAAAAGAAATTGGAATTAGAACCAATCTCTTACAAGAAGAAATAACAAGTCTAAAAGAAAAATCAAATGATCTTCTTTCTATAGTGACCAAATTCACTAATGAACAAGAAAATCTAGAAAGACTTCTTGGTTCTAAAAGATGCTCGGTTAACAAAACCGGATTGGGATATAACTTCCTTGATAATCAAAATAGACCAAACTATGTGGTGAAGAATCAAAGACAAAATTTTCAACCATTTATTCAAAGAACTCAATTTTCTATTTATAATAGAAATGCATCTAATCATGGTACTTATAAATCTTATAGGCCTAGACATGATTACTCTAAAAATGCTAAATCTTTTTATAGAAAAAATATTTATTCTTAAAAGAAACCAAAATCCAAATGGATATGAGTTCCTAAGACTAACTCTCATGGACCCAAAAATAGAAAGGGGTCAAATGCTTTGTCTTCTAATTTTGTTGTAGGTACACAAAATAAAGACAAATGGATCTTGGACAACGGTTTTTCCAAACATATGAATGGAAGGCCATAGTTATTTTCTACCCTCCAAAGTAAGGATGGAGGAACTGTCACCTTTGGTGACAATAACAAGAAAAAAGTAATTGGTATTGGTAATCCAAAATTTCCCTTGATAGAAAATGTTCTACCTAAAACTAAATCTTTTGATTACTATTCCATAGATTTCTCTACGTCTCTTTACGTCTTATTTGGAAATATTTTGGTAAATTGGGTCAACGTGTATTTTACTACATTGTGGAAACAAAAACCCTTTCTTCTGTATGGATGTCTTCTTACCCATACTTTTAGATATTTCAAAGTACCCCTAACCAATAAAAAATATATTGAACAAAAGGAGTTCTTTGATCAAACTATTTTTAAACGAATGAAAATCAAATATCTACCTCCTTGAAATTTTGATCAAACTGAACCCTCTGAACCATCACCATCTCCTGTGACACCCTCATCTCAAGAAAAACGAAAGAAAGTCTCTACTAATCAAAACAATGATGAAATTTTTCAACAAGTTGAAGCTTTGGAGCTACATCAACACACTTTTTGTGAAGATGTAACTCAACAACTTTCATGTATTCAGAAGGATATTGCTGAACTCAAGGAGATGATCAAGCAACACTTCTCCTGAACTTTATTTACTATTATTACTGAACTTTAATACTTTCTGGGTTGTAATATTTTGAACTTGAATTTGCATTTTGCTTATTCTATGTCTGCACTTACTCTTGTTGATTATGACAAAGGGGGAAAAAAAGACACATAAAAATTTCATGAGAAAAAGACAAAAGTGAAAGCATTGAACATTGCATTCGTGAAAAGGTTTTAGAAATGCATGAAGTAATGATAGAAATGCAAAACAATCAATATATGATATATGTGCTTTGATTGTGCTAACTTCTTATGTTTTGCAGCATATTGATAGGGGGAGTAAAATCTCTATTTATGTATCTAAATGCTTCATCTTTGACTAGTTTGTCATCATAAAAAAAAGGAAGATTGTTACGACAATGAAGCCGTACACGATACTTCAAATATAAGGTTTTGATGATGAACAAGTGAATCAACTGCATTTCAGCTAAGGCAATGAAGAAAGATGACAAGAATTGAAGAATTCAATGAAGAATCTTTGAAGACTCATGTGCAAATGTAAAAATCATTTTATGTCTTAGATTCTTGTAAGAGCCTTACTTAGAGTGAATATTTCGATTGCATTTCACCTAAAAAGTCTTTAGAAAAACTTTTCTAAAAGAACCTTTCATGAAAATTATTTTAGAAAACTCTTTACTTATTTTTTCATGTTTATTAGTCGACCAACAGACTCACCAGTCGACAAACCTTTTTGCGTCAAATTTTTTAAGCAAAAATGTCATTTTTGTAAAATTAGTCGATCAAAGGTTTTATCAGTCGACCAAACAAAATATCTGTTTTCTGGAAACTTTAGCAGCAATCGACTGAAGATTTTATCAGTCGACCGGACAGAATGTGTGTTTTCAGAGAAATTAACAGCAGTCGACTGAAGGTTTTATCAGTCGACCAGACAGAACGTGTGTTTTCAGAAAATTTAGCAGCAGTCGACTGAAAGATTTTTCAGTATACTGATGCTATTATCAGTCGACTAACTTTTTTCTTTAGTCGACTAAGTTTCAAAAGTTCAAATTTTCAAAAGGCTATGTTAAACACATTAGTCGACTGACGATAACTGTTAGTCTGTTAATATTTAATTTCAATCGACTAACTACTGTTCCAGTCGACTAATTTTGCCATTTTTCTGTAACTTTTAAAAGGCGTCTTTTCATTTTTTAAACATTTTGATGGTTCAAAATGGATTATTTTTGACACCCTTTTGTACCCTCAACGTATGAAATCTTTCAACTATAAATATGAGTGCATTCTACACTACAAAATATCGAATTACATTGAATTACAAAGATCAGATTCTTTGCTTTTCACTCCTACTCATTCAAGTATTCGTTTTCTCACTCACTTGATATTTTCACTCCAGTTTTTTTACTAAAATTCTTTTGAGAGACAGTGAATTCGTGAGTTGAGTATTTCAACAACCTCAAAATCCAGTTGCATTCCATTTGCATTCATAAGAAGGGCTCATAGGTTGATTGTAAGTTGATTATTTCATTTTTTCTGTAAAAAGAAAGGACTCCTTGGTTTAAAGGAGTTGTTTGCTTTCAGTAGGATTGTTACTGAAAGTGAGACCTGATTTGGTCTGTATGATCTTATAGTTACACAAGGTTGATAGTGGAAATCTCAAGTGGATTTTGTTTGGGGACTGGATGTAGGTCTGAAAGACCGAATCGGGATAAATTCTTGTGTTCATTGTGTGATTGCTTTGCGAATTTTAAAATCCTTCAAAATTCTAAAGACGCTATTTAAAAGCACTATTCACCCCCCCTCTAGTGCTCGTTGCCTCGATCCTACAACACTTTCAGAGTTTATTTTAGCTCAGTTCGGCTCATTTCAGCTAGAATTGAGCTAACCCTGTAAACCATAAGATTTTTTGATATTTTTGTGAGAGTGTTATTTATTCAAAGGAGGACAAGTTTTTCTTCTCATAGTATTATAACTAATGATGAATAAATATAGAGCGAATGAAATAGGATTTTGACTCTTGACATTGCCCAAAAACATTTTCATTGAAGAACATACGAGGGAATCCGAGAACTGAAATACAGAAGAGATACCTGAGTCTATTTGTTTAGTCTTTCTATTGAATTTCAGGAATGAAATTCTTTTTAAGGGAGAAAGGATGTAAAACCTCTAAAATTTTGACAATTATGAAAATAAATAAAATTAATTTTTTTTCAGAATAAATATGATAATATGATATTATTCTAATAGATTTGGTCCAAATAGATCTTGGATACGAACAAGATCATATGGATCCAGTATTTGGATTCGAATATGGCAAGTGGATTCGGATCTTGAATGGATCCAAAACCCAGTTGAGATTTTATTGAATTTTAATAGATTCAAAATATTATATAACCCAACCAAGATCCGAATGCCAATTAGGGAGGTTTATAAAATTCAAAGTATTCTTATATCCAACCCAAATATGAGATCCGTTAGAAAACCCATATGCATATAAATAAATTAATGGAGTCTTTAATTGCAATGAAAAGAGAAATAGTGTTGTGGAGAGGTTTGTTGCCTTGTGGAGTGACCTGAGTTCAAATTCCACCATACACAGACTTTCATTTTGAAAAAAAAGAAAGGGCTTTTTTCCTTTTCTTGTGTACTCTAAGCTAAAAATTTAATAAAAAGGGAATCAGAGTAGAAAAGAGGAAATAAAGGAATATAAATTCCATTAAGGTAGGTTTTAACCCTTCTCATATACACGTTTTTTCAAAATGGCTGCCACGTAGGCATGCCTGGAAGGAAATAAATTAAGAAAGGGTTGAAAAAAAAATGAGACCTAACCCTTGATAAGGTAAGGTAAGTCAACTTTTGGTATTCAAAATGAGATTCACGATACGGATTTGAAATTTTAAACTTCAGACTTTGAAACATTCAATAAATAGCTTGTTTTCTCTTTTGGTAATTAAGGTAGGATTAAATAAAAAAAAGAGAGGAAATAAATGATATAAGGAAATAGGAAAGTTCATTATGGTAGGCTATTCCTGTATATGATTTTTTTTTTATTGAAGGTGGCTGGCCAAGACTGGAAGGAAAGAAAGCAAGCAATGAAAAGGAAAGTCTTGACTTTCCTCCCAAATGTTTTTAGAAGAATTCTCTTTTTCTCCTTTAGGGTTGTCGTTTTTCACCTTTCTTCCCTCCTTCCATCTTCCTCACGTTTTTCCCTAAGTAATATAGGTGTTGTGTGGGTGTGGCTGCCATTGAGGGTGCTGAAAGTATTGCTGGGCAAAGAGGAATAGCCACTGTGGGAATGAGAGTTCCGTTCATGCCAACATCGTTTGGTGTTAGCGGTTTCAATTTTGGTTTCAGCACTTACCAGGTAGGGGTTCTAACCTAATGCCCGTTGGCTAAAACTTGAATGCATGAGCATACTTCAGGTGCGTACAAATTTGAACCCTTATACTGGCCTGGTACGGGCTTATTACGAACAACACTGATTCTTTTATGGATCAGTGCTGGACAGGTTATAAACGGACATCGATCAGTCCTTGCTAGCGGTGGGACTGATCGGTCTCAGCAGAAATCATCAAAACAAAATTTTATTTGATGTCCTAGAAATAGAGCTACTGAAATGGACCAGATCCGACCATATTGGAACTGTGTGTGTCTCATTCCAGACGCCAGGTTCAAAAGAAAAAAAAGTGGTGTACAATGTTAAAAAAAAAAACAAAAAAAACAAGTTGGTGAGATGCATGGGTCCTTATTTTGATGAATCAACATATTCTGCCCTTTGATATATGTTTCATTTTTTTTATGCATAGGCCTTTAGTTTAGTTAATCTTCTATATTGTTGTGGGTGTTTTTTCTTGATGTGCTTGTTAATATGTGTTTGTGTGCTTGCGTATGTGCGCATGTGTAGGCTATGTATGGAGGTGGATGTGGGTTGATTGCTGGAAATGTATTGAACACCTCTTTGTATCCTGTTAATGATTTTATGTTTATAGCTGCTACCCATTGATGTCCTCCAGAATATGAAATTATGAATTGGACTGAACCCCATCTTCAACACACAATAGAACAAATTATTCCTTTGCCAACATAGATCCTCTTTTGTCTAGAAACTTATGTCTGGGCCTATTTCAAGGGTCTTTAGTTTGGATTTCCAACTTAGCTATAACCATGGCATGGTTGATCTATGGAGCAAGGGTGGAGAACGTCCATCAAGGATGCTGCAATAAGTTCATTGTTTGTTATTGGTTTTGCAATATGAATTTGTGTTGAGATTGATATATCTGTGAGAATATAAACTAAGTAGACATTATAACTTATGCAAAATGTATGATACGACATAAACTGAATAGATATCATGCGGTTGGTATCTTTATGCAATACCAACCACGGCAAAGTCTTGTACCTATGTTGTGGTGCTAATCTATTCATCTCAGAATTTTATGTGATGCATGGATCCCGGGGTATGGTCAGTTCCTGGATCAGACCAATCCCTATTTGGGACTAGATCTGTCCACTCTCAAGTGTCAGCAAAAAAAAATGGTTTTGTAAAATCCTTGGCAACATTATTCGACACTTGTGTCAACTAGAGCATAGTCATGTGGTGAGCACCGTCGATGACTGCTTGTGTGTAAATGGTCTTACTACATGTTTGTGCAAATTATGTGTTGTGATTTAGTGGGTTGCATACACGAATAGCGGTCTTGCAGGTTTGCCTAACCGGATCTCCAACCGAATATGGATCAATTAAGTTATGTGTAGTATAAACTCCCGATAGTGATGCTTGGTTGCGAATGATAAATTAACTTATGGATATACTCTATAACGGCATATAAAAGGATGTGTTAAGTTTTACATAAGCATGATATCAAGTGAATTATCATTGCATGTCATTGAATAAATGCTTATGATGTGTTTCATCTAATTAGACCACGACCGAGCAAGGACCGATTAATTATGTAAAGCATGGTTTTCTAATATTGTTTTTATCAAGGTATTGACATGTTAATTGTTTAAATGCATATGTTAAATTTTTTTTAAACATGCCATTGAATGAACAATGCTACTGAATTGCAAATGCATATGCATTGAAGTGTGTGGCATGTGACTTTATATAGACATGTGATGTTATTCATATTTAATGCCTAAGATGGATATGTAATTGTATATAAATGTTTTACAAATTATCATTCATGGCTGAAAGTGAACATGACATTGAATCACGCATCAAACACCCAAATTGAAGGCACAAATGTTAGAAATAAATTCCTTTTGTGTGAGTATGAAAGATCCACCATTTCATATTGGTAAGTATATGCATTATTGATCAGCTCATGCATAGATTTATTATTGGCTTCTGAAGTTTTGTCTCGTTATGCCAGTGTGATATCATAAATATTCTTAAATGGATGTTTGCCTCAATTGATGTTTGAATTCATAGAAATATGTTTCATGTATATCGGTTTTTAGTTTACCCGTGTTGGTTTAGTACCTTCTACTAAGACTCGAGTGGGAGTCTGACCCTCTACTATTACTATTTTACAGGGTGGCAAAATAAGCTACGGAGCGGTTGCAGAATTGCTACAGAAAGCCATGTGCACCATCAGATCCTTTTCAAATACTGTTGACATTTGTCATTATTTTATGTTTACCACTCTGATTGTTTTACCATGAATAAAATGAGTATTGAATAAATGATTTTGATTTTTGCATGGTATGGTTCGTTGTTTCAAACACTTGTAACTTGCCCAACCTGTCTGACTCAATTTAAAAAAAAATTATTTTTGTTGGGTTTAAAAAAAAAAATTTGATATGTATTTTTTAGTTAGAATTTTGCGGCATTACAAACCCTAGCTAAGATTCAGCTCGTTTAAGCTCCAAAATTAGTTCATCTTAGTACATATGACTTTGATTTTAGCTCAAACCTAGTACACTCTCATTACTCACTTCACTCTAGAGTGAATTTCTCACCATTTCTGTTAGAATTGTGTCTGTTTTCAATCATCAGGTTTGGGAATCCACTTAAGATAGTATTTCTTAGTTCACATGAGTTTAGAAACCTTAGAATCCAGTTCAAACCTCACTTTACGAGTGTCACTCTTTGCCCTATAGGGCAAAATCATTTTTGATCTTGGTCATTTCTACTTAGAGTGGCAATTCAATCAATTTCTAGTCTGGACTCAGATCAATTCTTTTTTTGAAATTATATCTATATCTGAGATCCAATTCGTGTTCCAATTTGGATATTAGATCTAATGTTGGATATGGTATCTGATATCCATTTTCTATCCTGGACCTGGATCTTTTATCCAATTCACTTTGTTATCTATATCAAGAGTCCAATCTTGTTTTCTGAACCTGGATCATCTCATCAGATAGGATCCAATCATTTGTTATTCAGGATCCACTTTCTAATTTTATCTTTGATCCAAGATCCATTTCACTTGTTTATTATGTCAAGATCTATTTTTGGCAACTTTACCCTAGATCCAGGATCTATCTACCATTTTCAAGTATGAATCATGCCCATTGTCTCAGACCCAAACTCATTTGTCATTTTGGATCTAGATCTGGGTTCAAACTTTTTTTCTGATCCAGTCGTTAAACTAGATACAAAAATTGATTGAAAGAATATTTTAAATCTAGTGCTTTTACATTTCAAGATTTGGTATATTAAATATCTTTCTAAAAAAAAATTTATGTGTACCAAGTCCAGATCCAAACCTACCTATTGATTCAGATCTCAGATCCAACATGGATCTTATATTCAATCTAATCTAGATGGGGCTCACCTAGGTGGCTCCACATCTAGAGCCTCCCCAATTCTCAGTTTCCTTTTTTAGTGTTTTAATTACACTTTGGTAAGTATTTTGCATTTATTAATTTTTATTTTTATTTTTAGCATTCTTTTATGTTAAAATCTTATTTAGGCTAAAAAGAAAAATAAAAAAATGCCAAAGTGGACCCCACTAGGGAGGTCAATCTCCCTTTTCTCTTCTATTTTCCTTCTTTTTACTTTGTCTTTCCTTTTTCCAAGTTATTAAACTTTCCAAATCTTTTTCTTCTTTTCTTTCTCCTTCCTTTCTTCTCCTCCTTCTTTCTTTGTTATGAGAGCATTATAAATAAAGCAAAGGAGGGGATGTCCAGCCCATGTTGTGCCTTCCCTCTCTCTCCCAACCTTGATCTTTCTCTCCCACAAGTTCTTCAGCCCCAAGGTAAAAACCTCCCTCTCTATCTTGTTTTTTTTTTTCTTTCTTTTTCCATGGTGCCACCCTCCTCTTTTGCTCTTTTCTTCTTCCTTTTCATTTGATCTTCATGTGATGGCATCAATGATCCCTTTAGCTACAGGGAAACTCTTGTTTTTCTTTCATATATTTTGATCTTAGTTGTTGTATTTAATTTCAGCTAACAAGAAGATGGAGTTTCGACCTCTCATAGGTCGAATCCCTCTTTCTCATGGCCATAATAAATTAAATCCATACCCCAACTTGTTATTTTATTTATTTATGCATCATATATTTTATTTTTTATCATCTAAACGTTCATAGAAGATCAAGGATGTTTGATCTCACGTTTTTATTGTTCATTTATTCCTAAGTTAGGTTTTATTATGTTTAATAGTTCATGCATTGAAATATTCAATTCTGGTCCCTGTTAGCAATGCTATTTCGCATATGAATCTGTGTTATTTTAAGTCAAAATTTTTATGAGATGTTCATGCATATGTCTATGGGAATTTGACCAAATTTCATATTTTTATCATGTCATTTGATGTGTTTTCAAAAATCAAACCCAGAACCTATCCTTCTGTAATGTTATGACATTGTTCATGATTAGGTTCAACTTACCAGAGTCATATCTCCCTAACCAAAGATTATTTTTTGAATATGTAAAAAGGGGTTTCTTTGTTTACATGTCTAGTTTATTATTGTCAAATTTGGTGATTTTCTATGGCCATTTGCTATTTTATTTTAGTTGAAAACCGTGACTGGTTACAAAATATCATGTTCTATAACAGGTTAGTTTTTTGAGATAGAGCAATGACTTTGCGAAGTTGCTATGCCCAAACTGTAACAAATTTTAAATTTCTATAAATTAGAGTAGTTTTCTGATCTTTTCAAGCATCTTTTCTCACAAATTTAGAAAAAATTGACTCTGTTTACCCTCTGCACCAACCAAATTACAAAAATTGGTCTGCTGCCCTCTATTCCTGTTTCATAGATTTTAAAATTATTTATTTCATTAATATCTCAAAATCTAGAAAAGATTTTTGAATTTTGTAAAAAGGCATCTCTTCGTCTACATGTCTAGTTTATTCTGTAGAAATTTGATAAATTTTCATGCCTATTTGATAATTTTATTATGACCCAAAACTGAGGATTCACCAAAACCTATGATCATTGCAAAATTTTTCTCTTTTCCCTTTCTTCCTTTTCCTTTTGAGAAAAAAAAAGAAAGAGAGGAGAGAAACTCTCTGCAAGGTTTCACTTGACCTTTTGAAAAAGATGTTTTGAAATTTAGTCACCTCTATTTTAAAATTTTGTGAGAAAAATGGAGAGACGGGATTCACTCATCGGTACGAGGTTCAACTGTTCTTGGCGCCTTTACCAGGGGTAATTGAACCAATGATCGAATCAATGCCTTTTGCTTTTGCCTAAATTTGTCTAAGTGATTATTCTGAAATCTTTAATGCATATGGAATAAGGCTTGTGCTATGATTTTTGAATTTTGAAAAATGTTTCAGAAATTTAGATTTTTCGAGTGATTTTGAAATGAATTTTGAAAATTAACCATTGAAATTCAAAAATCGATTTTGAATTTTAAAAGTTTAAAACTTGAAATGAACTTTGCTTTGAAAGCTCGCAATGGAGGATTTAGAAATTGGATTAAGAGTTTGAGAATTTTGAAATATGAAATTGACTGAAAATCGAATTTGAATTGGTTTTGAATTGAAATTCAAGATTAGAAATCAATTCTAAGATTTGAAATCACAATTGAACTTGAAATTTGAATTTAAACTTGAACTTGAAATTAAAATTGATATTGAATTTGAACTTTGAATTTGAAATTTGAAAATTTGAAAATTGAGTTTATATTTTGAAATGAAAACTTAATTTTGAAATTGGGAATGAATTTGGAAATTGAGATTTAGCATTTGAATTTTGAATTTAGAAATAAAGAATTTTGAATTTAGCATTTGAATTTTAAATGAAATTCAAAGTTCAAATATGAAATTTAGAAGTGTGAAGTTTAGAAAATGGATTGAAAGTTGGAATTTTGAAATAAGATTTAAAATTGAGTGGAATTGAAGAATAAAAGATAAATTTGCATTTGTAAATAGGAGTTGAGAAATAATTTTGAATTTTAGAAATGAAAATTGTGTTTTAAAAGTTTATTTCAAAATCACTTGGAATTCCCAAAATGATTTGAGATAATTTGGAAAGATGGCAAATAATGATGCAAAATGATGAATGCATTAAAAGAATTCGTTTAAAATTAGAATTTTAAAAAGCAAATTTCATTCTTTAATAGAATTGAGATGAGATAAAATTTTAATATATCCATGACTATGGTCACAAATATATTTTAATTTAATCTTCATTTAAATTCTAAAAAAGAATAAAATTATTTTTTTTGCGCTTTTATAGAATTAAAGTCAGATTAAATTTTCATATATTCATGACTATGGCCACAAATATATCTTGATTTAATCTTTACTTTGAATTGTGATAAAAAGAAGAAAAAGCATTTTTTTGAAAATATGATGATTTTCAGAAAGGATCTGAAGTGTAGGTCAAATCTTATTCCATAAAAGATAAAAATCCTACGTATTGTTCGCATTTTGACTATGGCCATAAATGTGAATCATTTACTTAGGGTTATTTACCTCTTATTAGAATGGTGCACATGCCATTTGTGTCATCCCATAGTATTATTTTTGAGATAAAAATAAAATGAAATGTCACAAATAATTATGAGAATTTAAAATGCAACTATATGCTCATACATTCTATTCTAAACAGAAAAGGTAAAAAAATTCATTAATATGGAATTATTACAATCTCAAATTGAAATTGAAATATTAAAATTTCCTATTCTAGGAAAGAAAATCAGGATTTTCCAAGCTTTCCTGCAAACATGAGATAGCACAAAGCAACAGAGAATGCAAAATATAGAAAGAAATTGAAAATGCTATGTTAAAACTAACATACATGTGATTATACCTATACTTTAATGAAAATGAAGATGTAATGCCTATAATAAATGAAGAAATGTATATGTATTTGCCTAAGTACAATGTTTATGCTAAATGCATATGCATTTGCCTAAGTGAAATGCTTATGTTAATGAAGAAATGCACATGCATCTACCTAAGTATGATGCTTATGCTAATGAAGAAATGTATATGCATTTGCCTAAGTGCAATCCTTATGCTAATGAAGAAATACATATGCATCTACCTAAGTATGATGCTTATGCTAATGAAGAAATACATATATATCTACCTAAGTATGATGCTTATGCTAATGAAGAAATTCATATGCATCTACCTAAGTATGATGCTTATGCTAATGAAGAAATGCCTATGCATCTACCTATACTTATGAAGAAATGTACATGCAGCACATACTGAGATGCATATGCAACATGAGAGATGCATATGAAGGATGTAAATGCTAATATGTGATTCAATGCAATATAGAAGATGAGGTGCAGGTAAATGCTGATTACAATGTGCAGAATATGTTATGCATGTGCTATATCTAATGCAGGTGAGATACTAATCAAAAAATTTAATGACATGCCGTGAACATAAGTTCAATCGAACTGAACAAATGCAAAGGGTTTTGCGCCTAGAATATGATCTAACAATGAAAATTCATGGTCTTCAGACTTTGGAAATAATCTCTGATCTTTTGAGCTAGAAGAAATTTCTAGCTGAGAAACCTTATGCTCCAATGAAGCATGGCCGTTTAAATATGGGTCACATAAATCAGAATCGGGTGTTACTTCACTAGAAGAATTACTATTTGACGATTGCTCAGGTTCTCCCATTGATTTGGCATCAACAACAAATGGCCTTTGAGCCTCCTGTAACATTGTTTCAGTTGGAAACTCATCCGAAGGCAGTTTCTCCAATTCAGTCTAAGGCTCTTCAATTCTTGTGACTTGCTTGATGGGACAAGATCTTTCTTTTTAATTCAAAAAGAATGTTTGTTGCAGGAGAACTAAATGACTGAATCAAATGGGTTATTGAACCTGTTTAGGCCTATCAAAATAGTAACTTTGATGTCACGGGTTCAAAGAAACATCAAGCCTCAAGCAAAGTTACAAGATGGTTAAGCATCAGTGAGCTTTTGATTTCAAGAAATATCATGGGCAATCCAATTGAAATGTATTTAATCATGGAACTCTAAATCTCCCAAAATTTAAGAAAAGAAGCTAGCCAAAATCTTAAGACAAGACCATGGCATGAATCAGTTGGGTCTCATGTTCGTGGACTTGAGCAACATGACTTGATGCATGCTAGCTCCAAAGCTATGCCAGAGACATGAGCGATTAAGTCATAACCAATTGATCGAATTGGCTGAAAACCCAAAGGTTGAAAACTTGCAACCGATCATATGTGACCACATGATACACCCTAGTTTGAACCTCAAGTTAGCAGAAATCAAGTGGCATGACCGACTACACCAGATGCAAAGGTACTGCAGATGCTATAGGGAAGATGTAGCTGAACTGGCGTGCAGGGGATGCGATATGGGCAACACAATGCAACATAATGAATAATATGTAAGTGTAAAGGTGTTGCAATGCCATGTACAACAAATCAATAACCTAATTTCAATTCAACCACATGCATTTTGCAGTCAATCAAAAAATTTGGTGTCTGAATCAATGACTCAACGTGTTCCATAGTAACTCCACACAACCCATTTGGATAATCTCACCCAACACATAATGGTGATTTTTTTTTAGCAAATCAGTATGCTTTCAGTATAGTAATTTCAGCCAAACCATCAAGACACTTCTAGCTGACACATCAGGCCAAGTCCAGTCAGCCATATTGAAGTAATTCTATGCGACATTTCATAATTTCTAATGTGCAGGGAATAATATGATTACACACAATAAAAATGTTTTAGTGAATGTGGCAACGTGCTTACAGTGAGGTGAGCTTAGTGAGTGTGCACACAGTGTATGTGCACACAGTGAGGTGCACTATCTCACATGTTGGATATTTAGTCCTGAATCTGATAACATGGATGGCTCACCAGTAACCATCTGGAACTCACCTCAGTATCAATGGCATTCTGCACTTGATAAAATTTTTCTCACCCACTCTTTCAAGATGAGGAATTTAGATCCTTTTCAAGAGCTTTCAGAGATTATTGATAATGCGAATGTATGTTGTGTAATGCAATGACACCACAAAATGATATATAAAGGGGATGCAGCCATATTGTGGTGAAGAGGGGTGCAGATTATAATGAATATGATACAGTAGACAGGGCTATAAAGGAGTGGATGAGTGAACCAATCTGAAGACCCAAGGTTGGTTCCATTAAACACGGGTGAAAGCATTAGGGAGGGGTTAATCATTCGATTGGCCCTTCAAGAAGGGCCTCATGTAAGCATATAGCATGGCCAGCTTGGGAAACATTTATGATCATGGCACATTCATATACTCACGAGTTTCCTGAGCACCTGTATAATTCATCCAATCCTCATAGGCGTAGGTGGTATATGTGCTTGAAAGTGTATGTAAGGTATAGAGAACTAAATACATGCACTGTTGTAATATACTGGAGGATGCTATGATGAGATAAAACAGGGAAATACATATGAATATCTAAAATACATGAAGTTTACTGCTGTGAAGTGTAGATGAATAAGGTAATGTCTAGGTAATGTGTAGGTAATGAAAATATAACATGGAAATGCAGTAAAACCCAGTGAATTAAGTGGGAATGCACAATGATGTAATTAGATGCAAAGCCATAACTTAATATGATATGCACATGCAGTAAAATGCAGGGAATCATATGCTGGAAAAGAATAAAACAAACTGCAATGACTAATACGAAAAGTGCATAAACAAACTATGGATTGACTTACAAGGAAAAAGAAAATTTAAGAGCAACAAGTAGTGAAAACACATAAGAAAAAAAAAGAACAAAATGTAATGCTATTGTAAATAGATGAAATGCAGTAAGGAAAAGGATGCTATACTGTACTACAACTGATGTGCATAAGAATGGTAAGCATAAATGCAATGAACGCAATGCACATTAGATGCAGTAAATACAAAGATAAAGAGCAGATGCACAAAAAATGTCATCATATCCATAGAATGTGGAGTTGTTGCAATTGAATCATATTTGTAATATAGAAATAATTAAACGAAAGTAAACAAGAATTTTCAGGTCTGCAGATATGCGATTAACATCTGACCAACAATGGATTTATGAAATTCATATGCTATAAAGTCTGGTATACGCAGATGCAAAGACATTGCATCAACCATTGAAAATTATAGCATCGATTGCCTTTATTAGCATATCGTGAACTAATTTTCACAGAACTCAATTTGCACAAGAGATCAATGCTTAACAACTGATGCTTATCAGATAATGAAGATGTGATGCATGCGTGAAATAGGGCTGATCTAAATGGATGATGTGATAAAGAAAGCAAACAAGAATGTTGATGTTGAATCACAAACAGACTAAGAAATGCAAACAGATGATGAAAATGAAAAATACAAAATAGAGGAAATATTGAGCAGATCTTGATGCAGATGATGCCAATGGAGTATGTGGGTGAGCTGACAATGTTGAGATTAAACCCGAATATGATGTAGAACTGAAGCAAAAGGTGCTCTGCGGTGGTGAATGTCATAGATGTGGCGCAAAGTGCATCTATGTAATGTAACAGAACTTGATTGCAACAAAGAAATAAATAATGATTCAATGAAACAACTACAGGAATTGTAAGTAATTGCAAGAGTAAACAACAAAACTATAACAATGAATTACAAAAAGGAAAGAAGGAAGATGATAATCAGAGAAAAGGGGTCAACATTCTATTACAAAATGCAGATCGATGCTACTATAAGTAGAACGATATTGCATATTATGCCTCAATGGAGCAAGAACATGAAGCTGATGCTATGAGAAATCAAAAGGAAAGAGGAAGAAAGAGGTAAATTACAAGAAAAACAAAGCGAGAGAGAAGATGGCTTTTACTGTGGCTACTGCTGTAGGGCTGACCTCCTTCAGTCGATCATGAAGAAAACCAGAGGAAAAGGGAGAGAGAAAGTGGGAAAAGGAAAGGAGGAGAAGAGGAGAAATAGAGCAAGGCTCGATGCCTTGTGATGCTCGGTGTGAGGATGTGATGGTCTCCCTCCCTCTCCATGATGGTGGTTATAAAGGGAGAGACCGTTACAATATTTTTCAGAAAGGGTCCTTCATAGTTTTGAAAATTTTCAAAAATGGGGGTTTTATTTACACAGATTTCTCAAAAGAGGGTAAAGTTATTTTCTAAATTTTTTCTTTTATGTTTTTGAAATAAAAACGTAAAAATACAAGGAAAATGTGAGGGATTTAAGAGATGGGGTCCAGATGAGATTTTTTTTGAAAGGTTTACAAAAGTATTGAATTTGAAATTTTGAGAATTTTATAAAAAAGGGGAGTTTTAAAATAGCTGGGTTAAATTTTAAAAATTGAGTTTTAAAATGGATCTGGATATGAGGTTTTGAGAAAACATCGAGTTTGGATCTCGAATTAAGGAAACATGAGAGGGATGGATCCAAATGGAGATTGGATCTGGATAAAATATCTAAGCCACACAAAAAATTGATTTTGGATTTTTAGATTTTGAATTATAAATAGGAGATCCAGACTCAGAATTGGATTTAGATATTTGATCTGGATCTGAGATTGGGTCAAATATAGAAAATGAAATTGAATTTGGGATCTTTAACAAGGAAGTGAATCTGAGAATTAACCAGAAATTGACCCAATTGATCAGAAGGTGGGTGCCAGGGGCAAAAAGAAAATTTTTGAAATTTTGAAAAATTTGGGGTGTTCATAGATGCTCCTCTTTGCTCCTTAGCAGATTGAAAACCGAGCTTAGTGGCAAAGAAAAATACACCAAATTTTAAAATAAAAATGCCTCAGTCAAGAAATCTGAACTGGGTGTGGAAGAATTATTTTATGGAAATGATTCTCAGGTTTAGCACCTTATCCTGAGCGGCTTGGAAAAAGACAAAATTGTCGAGAATGAAATAATTGGATAAAAGAAAATAAGAAAATCGTGATGGGACCCTTTTGGATGAAGATCCTAAAATTGTGACAAAGGGAGATTCTGAAGAAGTCTCATGGCTGAGACAAAAACAAGTTTTTTTGAAAAGACTCATGTTTAGACCTTGACCTGGATGGGACAAAAATATGTTAGACTGAAGTTCAGGTTCAACCCTTAACTGAATGAAATGAAAAATATGAATTCCTCGTCAGAATGAGGAAAACATGATGGGATGTTTCTAAAAAATACCTCATAAGACGAGGCTTAGGTACAATCCTTACCTAAATGGATATAAAAAATATGGATTCCTTGTCAGAATGGGGAAACTATGATGAGACTGAAAAGAATACCTCATAGAATTTGGTTAAGGTACATTCCTTACCTGAATGGATATAAAAAAATATGGAATTTTCGAATGAAGAAACCATGATGGGACCTTCAGATTTTGCATAAAGATTCAAGAGGGGTTTTGCAAAAGGAAGAAAATAGGGTTCTCTAAAGCTTGAAAAGTGATTGATCTTGGGCGTCTCATTGCTGAGACTGAATGACTTTTAAAACAGATGACCTTTCACAAAACAATTCAGGTTTAACCCTTACCCTGAACGGAAAAAAATACCTTAAAAAATGAGGTTCAGGTTTAACCCTTACCTGAACGAGAATGAAAAATATGATGTTGCCAAAGCAAATTTGAAAAATAAATGAGGCAACTCTTTTTGAAGATGTGAACAATGACAGGTTGCATCGAAATAGACATTGAGTATTTATTTCATGTTTGAATAGCCAAAAAATTTTGCCAATAAAATGAAATTGTAGTGGATTCAAATGCTTAAAAATATGCATATGTGTGCAAAAGATATTCCTTCTTTTACCTAGAGTATTTCCTCCAATGAAGTTAACTCCATGGATTTAAGAGTCAAATTCAATTTTTAACGTTGATGATTTTCTTCAAGGAAGTTATCCATTTCCTTGATATGAAAAGAAAAGAAATATTCTCAATGTCATAAAAGCAAGTAGTGAAAAGATATTGATGAAAGAATTTTGCATGAGAAAAGATGATTCTTCACAATTTTGGCAATTTGATATCTGAGATATACTTTTTACAACTTTTGAGACATAGAATTGAAATCTTTTGTTGGGGTTTGACGAGAATTTCATCACATCAACCTTCAACTTGGAGATCCTCTGATTTTTCCTAGAAGAACACTTCATACTCCTTCAACTTGGAGATAATTAGGGTCTTCCTTGTTCCCAAAAATTGATAAAGATGTCTCTTTCAATTAAAATCTTTTGATAGTATGAATCAAATATCTTTTAGGGTTGGTCAGGAGGTTCATCGCATCGGCCTTCAACTTGGCAATGATCTAAACTTTTCCTGGAAGGATACGTCACACACTCCTTCAACTCGAAGGTGATTCAAATCTTATTTATCCTCAGGGGTCTAACTCTCATATCAGTCTTCAACTTGATGGTAGTTGAGAGATCCCTTTTTGCAGATAATCAATTATACTCGCTTTATTGAGAACTTTAAGTGGATTCTATATTGCTCAGAATATTTCCACTGCTTTCTTACGAGAAGAATAATCTTTTAAAATGCACCATAGCTATGATCAATATCAATTCGCTTCTGACTTTTCAAAATCATTGAATATTTCTTTACTAATCATATCAAGGATATTTCTTTTATCCTTTTGGTTGATCAAAAGGGAAAATGTTTGAATTCTTGCTCTTTTTCACAACAAGCTTCACCTTTTAGGAAAGAATACTACAGATAATCTGAGGTGATTCTTTTGTGTAGTGAAATATTGAAATCAATAAATGTTTTTGGCAAATTGGCAAAATGTTCGAGAATCCTTTGTGAAACAATTATTCAATATCAATTTTGATGGGAGTTTGGGTTGACAATTAGATTTTGGAAATCCCGACCAGTAAAACTGGATTTGATAATTCAGACCAGGGAAAATACTAGATTTTGAAATCCCAACTAGTGAAAACACTAAATTTTAATGTTTCGACCAGTTGTAGAAACTGGATTTTGAAATCTCAACCAGTGAAAATACTAAATTTTGAAATCCCGACCAGTTGTAGAAACTGGATTTTTGAAATTCCGACCAGTGAAAGCACTAGATTTTTGAAATCTCGACCAGTTGTAAAAACTGGATTTTTGAAATTTCGACCAGTGAAAGCACTAGACTTTTTAAATTCCGATCAGTAGTAGAAACTGGATTTTAAAATCCTGACCAGTAAAAACACTAGATTTTGAAACTCGACCAGTTGTAGAAACTGGATTTTGAAATCCTGACTAGTGAAAATACTAGATTTTGAAATCTCGACCAGTGAAAACACCAGATTTTGAAATCCCGACCAGTGAAAACATTGAATTTTGAAATCCCGACCAGTGAAAACACTGGATTTTGAAATCCTAACTAGTTGTAGAAACTGTATTTTGAAATTCTGACCAATGAAAACACTGGATTTTGAAATCCCAACTAGTGAAAACACTAGATTTTAAAATCCTGACCAGTTATAGAAACTAGATTTTAAAAGACTGACCAGCTTGAAAGCAGGATTTTGTTTTGATCGACCAACTCGAAAGCAAGATTTTGATTTACCGACCAGCTCAAAAGCAAGATTTTGTTTTGACCAACCAGCTTGAAAGCATGATTTTGATTTACTGACCAACTCGAAAGCAGGATTTGATTTGACTGACCAACTCAAAAGCATGATTTAATTTGACCAACCAGCTTGAAAGCAGGATTTGATTTGACTGACCAACTTGAAATCAAAATTTGATTTGACTGACCAACTCAAAAGTTGGATTTGATTTGACTAACCAGCTGGAAAGCAAGATTTGATTTGACCGTCCAGCTCAAAAACAGGATTTAATTTGACCGACTAGCTCGAAAGCAGGATTTGATTTGCTCGACCAGCTTGAAAGCAAGATTTTGATTGATCGACCAGCTCTAAAGCAGAATTTGATTTGACCAACCAGCTCGAAAGCAGGATTTGATTTGATCAACTAACTTGAAAGCAGGATTTTAATTTACCGACCAGCTCGAAAACAAGATTTGACTTGACCGACCAGCTCAAAAGCAGGATTTGATTTGATCGGCCAGCTCAAAAGTAGGATTTTGATTTACCGACCAGCTCGAAAGCAGGATTTGACTTGACCGACCAACTCGAAAGTAGGATTTTGATTGACCGACCAGCTCGAAAGTAGGATTTGATTTGACCGACCAGTTCAAAAACAAGATTTGATTTGATCGACCAGCTCGAAAGCAGGATTTTGATTTACCGACCAGCTTGAAAGCAAAATTTAACTTGACTGACCAGCTTAAAAGCAGAATTTGATTTGAAAGACCAACTCGAAAGTAGGATTTGATTTGACAGACCAGCTTAAAAGCAGGATTTGATTGACCGACCAACAAGAGGTGGAACCTTTGAAATACATGACCAGCGAGAGCTGAAACCTTTGAAATACAGTAGACCATCATAGTTAAATGTATATGGTCCACTTTCAAAAATATCCCCTTATCCAGAATTGGTAGAAAGAAACTGTTTAAGAGATTAGAAAAATCGATGGTTGAAAACCCTCTCAATCATGTATGTCCACAGGATGTTATGGTGAAAATAATGTTTCAGGATTGCCCCTTACCCTAAACGGGGAAGAAAGAAGCTGATAAAAATTGGTGGTGAAAAGATCCTCTCAATCTTGTATATCCATAGGATGTTATAGGCTAAATTAATGTTTCAGGATTACCCCTTACCCTGAATAGAGAAGAAAGAAATGCCTCGTTAGAATGAGGTTCATGTTTATCCCTTAACCTGAAAGGCAAGAAAGAAGTTGATAAAATTGGTTGACTTGCAGGTCTGATTATAAAATATGGCATGAAGTTGTATTTTGGGAGTTTAATCTGCTTGAGAGCTGAATTTTGAAGAAAGTTTAACTTGGAAGTTTTAGAATTTTTGAAAAGAAAGTCCAAGTCGAAACTCATTTTTGAAACAATTGTCTGAGTCAGAACTCATTTTTGAAATAATCGTCTGAGTCAGAACTCATTTTTGAAACAATCGTTCGAGTCGAAACTCATTTTTAAAACAATCGTCCAAGTCAGAACTCATTTTGAAACAATCGCCCGTGCGAGGACTGGATTTTTAGAAGAAGAATTCAATTTAAGATTAAAGATTTTGAGAATGACTAGTGTTGGGATTGGTTTTAGAGAAATTAGTCGATCTATGATCAAGATTTTTGAAAAATGACCAATTCAAGGATTGGTTTTTGATTTGTAAGCTGCATTTGGCAAAATATTGGTGCTCTAAGAATTTTTTATGATTGCGATGATATTTTTGTGAAAATTCTGGGCTCAAGAAGATTCATAATTTGAATAGACCATTATAGAGGGTTGCATTGCTTCTATGAATGGTCTCAGGATTATCCCTTATCCTGAATGGGAAGGAAAGAAGAATGATGATAATTATTGAAAATTGATGAAGAATTGTTGATAAAATTTTTTTGCTTGATCCTGCCTGCATGTGGAATTTTTTGAAGTAAGATGTTCAAAAACTAGTAAAAATTCATTGTTGAGGAGAAGATCAACCCAATGGTTGATTTTGAAAGAGACCAGCAAAATATAATTCTTTTGACAAAAAGGATCAACTATGATCATTGCGAAAGTTTTCCTCTTGTGTTCTCTCTTTTCCTTCTCTTAGCCTTTCTAACCTCTATTCCCTTTTTTAAGGGAAAATAGAGGATAGAAAAAGAGGAGAGAAGAGAAAAGAAAAGAAAAGAAAAGAAAAGAAAAAGAGAAGAACTCTTTTGCAAAGGTCTCACTTAACCTTAATTTTGAAAAAAAATGTTTTAAAATTACTCACCTTCGTTTTAAAAATTTGTGGGAAAATGGAGAGACAGGATTCACTCATTGGTACGAGGTTCGACTGTTCCTGACGTCTTTACCAGGGGTAATTGAACCAAGGATGAAATTTATTCCCATTTGCTTTGCCTAAATATTGTCTAAGAATTTATTCTAAGTCTAAAAATGCACAAAGAATCATGCTTATGCAATGCAAATGCAGAAATGTATGCTTTTGAGAAAATAGTTTAGAAATTCTGGGATTTTCCAGAGTAATTCTGAAATAAATTTGATAATGAAATGATTCAAAAGGTTGAAATTGATTTGAAAAAGTTAGATTTTGAATCTAACTCAAAATTTGAAAGAGATCTGAAAGAAGAGACTTGAAATTCCAAGTCTTGGAATAATTAGAGTTTGAAAAATGGATTTCGAACTTGAAGAAATAAAAGAAAAGGAAATTTTGGAATAGAATCTTGAGAAAAAGAGAATTTCAAAGTCAGAATGGACTTTGAATTTGAATGGATCGATTCTGAAAAAGAAATTCTTAATTTCAAAACCTGAAAGAGGAAATGAATTTGGATTTATACTTAAGAGAAAAATGGTTTTTGAAAATGAGAATTGGAAAAGGAACTAGATTTGAAATATGGAATCCTAGATGGAATTTGATCCAAAATCTGGAATTCGAAATGGAATTGGATCCAAAGTCTGGAATCCAAGATGAAATTGAATCCAAAATCTGGAATCCTAAATGGAATTGGATTTGGAATCTGGAATCCAAGATGGAATTTGATCCAAAATCTGGAATTTGAGATGAAATTGGATTCGAAGTCTGGAATCCAAGATAAAATTGAATCTGAAATCTGGAATTCTAAATGGAATTGGATCCAAAGTCTGGAATCCAAGATGAAATTGAATCTGAAATCTGGAATCTTAAATGGAATTGGATCCAAAATCTGGAATCCAATATGGAATTAGAAGATGGATCTGGATTTTAAATCTAGAATTCTAGATGGCATGGGATTTGAAATCTGGTTGAATTTGAAATGGAATTTGGATTTGAAATCGGGGATTCAAGATAGAATTGGATTTCGAAATCCGAAATTAAAATGGAGTTGGATTTTGAAATCTAGGATTCAAAGTGGGATTGGACTTTGAAATCTGGATTTTGAACATGGATTCAGATTTAAAATCTGGACTTGAATTTGGATTTGGATTTCAAGATTTAAATTGAATTTGGATTTGGATCTAAATTGAATTGAGATTTGGATTTCAAAATATCCAAGTTGAATTTAAAAGTGGAAAATCAGATTTTTAAGAAATCCGAAATTGAATTTGAAGATCCATATTGAATCTGAATTGGATTTGAGAAATCCATATGGAATTTGAAGTTGGTTTCCAGAAATCGAAATGAAACTTAGAAGGGGATCTGGGAAGTCCAGATAGAAATTTGAATTAAACTTGATTTGAGTTTCAAGATTTGGAAAATAAAGATGAAAATAAAGAATTTGAATGAAAAGAATGAGAATTTAAGATAGAATTTGAAAGATATGAATTTAAATTGAAAAATAGAGATTGAAAAAGGATTTGAAAAAGATATTTTGAAAATTTATCTCAAAACCACTTGGATTTTTGAAATAATTTGAAAATATGATGTAATTCTATCCTAAATGATGAATGAATTAAAGAATTTTGAAAATTGGATATTCAAAAAGCATATTTTATTCTTTAAATGAATTGAAATAAGATTGAAGATACATTTCTGACTATGGTCATAAAATGTATTATATAATAATCATATTTAAATTCAAGTGAAGAATAAAACACATTTTTGGTTCTTTTATAGAGTTTAAAATGAAATTAACTCTCAATATATCCTGACTATGACCATTGATATATGTTTTGAGTTAATTTTAAGTTAAACTCTGATAAATGAAGAAAATATTAGAAAATATGATGAATTTTGAAAAGAGATCTAGTGTGGATCCAATGTTATTTCATAAAAGATGAAAATCCTAAGCTTTGTTCACACCTTGACTATGGCCATTTGTTATCATCGCAAAATTTTACTTTTGCAAGTCAAACTGACCTTTGAAAAAGTTTTTGAAAATAACTCGCCTCCATTTTTAAAATGAGGGATAATTCTGAGGAATGTGACTCGCCAGTCGGTACGAGTTTCAACCGTTCCTAACGCCTTTACCAGAGGTAATCGAACCAATGATCAAAAGTGTGCTTAACTTTACTCAACTTGTCTAAATTATGTTCTATTTCCTAAATGCACAAAGAATCAGGCATGTGCTATGAATTTTCTGAAAATGCAGATTTGAAAACATGATGTTTGCTTTAAATATTTGAATTACATGGAAAATTCTTGAAAAATATAACACTCTGAAAATCATGAATCATGATTGGAAGAAAATTTCTGAAGAAAATAAAATCGATTTTTGAAGAAATACAAGTGTTTTGTGAAAATTGATTTTTGAGGAATTTCAAATAACTTTAGAAATACTTGATTTCTCTGAATTCAGACTTTGAAATTGAAGATATTATGACTTGGAAAATCGTGATTTGAAGTTGAGAAATACTTGAAATACTATTTGAAAGCTCAGAGTTTTTGAGAAAATCAATTTCTGGGTAAGACTTAAAATTTTTTAAGAAAATCGATTTCTCTGAATTGGAATTGGAATTTGCAAATTGAATGAATGAATATGGATTTGAAAGATATTGTTTTGAAGAATTGATAAAATCCTTTTGTATTTTTGATAAATGCAGTGCATTTTGAAGTTAGCCTAAGAGTGTAGGCTGAATGTGGCTAATACGAAGATCACAAATCTAGGTCTCTCTCGTATTATGACTATGGCCATGAATACGAATTCCACCGAGTTTGTCAACTCCCTAAGAGCTTGTGCACATGCCATTCGTGTAGACCATGGTGGAATTAAAATATGCACATGAATTACAAGCATAACAGTTATGTATCAAAGTTTAAACTATATGCAATGCAAATCCTAATCTAAGCAGAAATTAAAATTCTTATTCCAAATTTAATTTACTTTACATCACTAATTGAACGAAAATAAAGGAAAATACAACCTTCAAATATCCCTGCAAAACTAGAAAGCATGTTAGTGAAGATATGTTGGCTTTTCTAGATTTATCCAGTAATATCTAGAAATTGTTAGATTTATCTAGACGTAAGCCTTTTTCCATGATTCCCTGAGATAAACATGATGAAATATAAAATAAAATGGAAGAAATAATAAAGATAAACAACTTTGAAATTCAGAATTTTGTGAAAAATGACAAAAATATACCTGAAAACAAGACTATGGCCTTCAAATCAGGGTTTTCAAAAAGATATTTTATAAAATGAAAATTTTGAAATTCAAATGAGAATAAATCAAACACAAAATGAATGATTATGGATTTGAAAGATATTGTTTTGAAGAATTGAGAAAATCCTTTTGTATTTTTGAGAAATGCAGTGCATTTTGAAGTTAGTCTAAGAGTGTAGGCTGAATGTGGCTAATACGAAGATCACAAATCTGTGTCTCTCTCGTATTTTGACTATAGCCATGAATACGAATTCCACCGAGTTTGTCAACTCCCTAAGAGCATGTGCATGTGACATTCGTGTAGACAATAGTGTAATTAAAATATGCACATGAATGACAAGCATAACACTTATATATCAAAGTTTAAACTATATGCAATGCAAATCCTAATCTAAGCAGAAATTGAAATTCTTATTCCAAATTTAATTTGCTTTACATCACTAATTGAATGAAAATAAATGAAAATACAACCTTCAAATATCCCTGCAAAACTATAAAGCTTGTTAGTGAAGATATGTTGGCTTTTCTAGATTTATCCAGTAATATCTAGAAATTGTTGGATTTATCTAGACATAAGTCTTTTTTCCATGATTCTCTGAGATAAACATAATGAAATATCAAATAAAATGAAAGAAATAATAAAGATAAACAACTTTGAAATTCAGAATTTTGTAAAAAATGACAAAAATACACCTAAAAACAAGACTATGGCCTTGAAATCAGGGTTTTCAGAAAGATATTTTGTAAAATGCAAAATTTGAAATTCAAATGAGAATAAATCAAACACAAAATGATATGATATGATTTAAAATAAGAAAATTAAAGTTTGGAATTTCGAAATTGAGGTCAAATGACCAAATTACCCCTGATAGCAAGACTATGGCCTTAAAATAAGGGTTTTCAGAAAATATTTTGGTAAAAACTTGGGTTTTAGGGTTTAAATGAAATCAAATGAACATAAAATCGTTCATGAAGCCTCCTAATATGATTTCAAACATAACCAAACCCTAAAAATATGAACTTATACATAAAAAACCGAAAATATCACAAAAACCATGATTTTGGCAATGTTTCGAGATCCTGCAGGCACCCTGTTTTGCAATTTAACTAATCCAAGCATCAAATGAGATCCAAAGTTCATAAAAATCGGTACCTAAACTTATTATCACCCTAAAATTATATTGTAATAGTAAAAATATATTTTTGACATTATTTCAATTCAAAAATTGCATTAAAACACTAAAATATGTTATTTTTACCTAGGAGCACGTACCAATTTCAGTGTCAGAATCAAATCAAGGGCCAATTCACCATGGAAATTTTTGAAATTTTACAGAGACAAAATAGACATAAAAACAAAGAATCTCTATTTTACAAATTGAAAAAATCATCTTCGGTTGGGGAGATATCATTCTGACAATCTGTACTTAAATTTAACGAATATAAAATTGATTAAAACAGGTACTTTCGGTTGGAAATACAAGAAAAAACAAAATACTTCATAAAAAATTCTGAGATTTTAGCAGTCAATAATAGACAGATAAAAAATAAACTTTCCTTTTTACAGATTATGAATCAGATCTACGGTTAAGGAACTATGATCAACACAAGTTGAATTAGGATTTTAGTAAATCATAACGAGTTTTAAAACATGAATCCGACTTTCTGACAGAGACAAAATAGTGAATAGTGATATAAAAATACAAGAAAATCACAGTAAATAATAGGTATTAACATGAATCTACTACATTTTACGGATTACAAATCAGACTTTGAATGACAGAGATAACGCACTTGCAAGTTACCAATAAATTTCAATAGCGATTTTAATACCTGGAAATCATGATTCGATCTTTTATTTTTCTAACAGGGTTCTCGAATCCCAAAATGTCTGATTTTTTTACAGAGACTCAATAACATATCCATGGGTCACATATAAAAAAATCAGCAATTTCTAATAAATATTTAAATACAAAATAATATATTTTTTACAGATCTAAAATCAAAACACATGGAAATCTAAGAAAACACTAAAGAACCATGATTTAATAATGGGAACTAATAAAAAATACCTAAAAAGCAAAACAGGATTTATTTTAATGCTAGAACATATGCAATGAACACTAATATGATTAAAAAATAAATAAAACATAGGGAATGCATGGCTGAAATTACTTTTACCTTTGAAAACATGGATTTAATCCATTTAACGGGTAAAACTCATATTTTCTTGGTTAAGAATATGAAAAATGATAATGTAAACGATTCTAATGGATTAAAATCTCAAAATACAACACTAAACAAGATTAAATCATCTTCTTGGACTGAACTTGAGGTTCTTGGATGAGAATCTATGGTTAAAACCATGAAAGAGATGGTGCCAATGGTTAAATCCATGTTAAAACATGGAAAAACATTAAATAAAGTAAATTTTTTTTTTATGAAACCTTACCTTGAGGTTGCAGATGCAATGGAGAAGATGAAGTGTTGGAGAGAGGAGAGAGAAGCTCCAAGAAAGACCAAGGAGAAGGATAGGGGGTCGACCCCCCCCCTATGGGCTCTTTATATAGAGATTTTTTTAGGTTTCCTTAATTAAGAGAGTTTGGAAAAATCCAAACTCTCTTCTTAATGGGATAGGGGGGGGGGGTGATTTTCATAGAGGATTACAACACTACCCCTAACCTAATTAACCTAATTAGCCTCAAATTAAACTCCTAACTAAACCAAAGATTCCCAAATGTGGTACCACTTGGCATTTTTTCACATTGGGTTTTTAAAGCTTTTTTAATTTAAAACTTTAAAAACAAATGGTCAAAAGCTTAAATAAAATGGATTTTCAAAATGGGTTTTGACTCGTCTAAATCTCTAATCTAACTAGGGCACTGACTAATCCTAGTATAACCCTCACTTTATCAAATGTGGCACCACCTCGAGTGGGCCCCATTTGATTTTTTTAGAAACAATTTTAAAACTTGAGATTGAGAGGTTTTTCAAAAAAAGTTCAAAAGCCAAATTAGATTTTGAAAGTTTGAAATGGTACAGAGTTTTAACTGGGTCATAACTCCTCTAGATATGGCGCCAACTGAGTGGGCCCCACATCAGAGTTTTGAAAAATTTGAAATAAAGACTGAAAATGGCTTTGAAAAGGGGTTAAAATCAACAGTTGAAATTCAAAGGTTTAAAAATAGTTCTAAGTAAACTAGAACTCTAGACCAGAGTCCTGAACCAATTAGGACTCTGAGGTTTTAGATTTTAAAAGCCAAATGAAGGGTTTTTTGAAAGATTTTATCAGAACTGGTAAAAACAAGTTGAAAAATGTAGTCAGGGTTAGAATCCTAACTCAATTAGAACTTTGAAATAGAGTCCTGAATTAGTTGGGACTCTACAAAAATGACCTAATTTTTGAAAAACAAATAGAAATGGATGACAACGAAAGTGAGAACAAACTTCAGAATAAACTCCTAATTGGATTAGGACTCTGGGACAGAGTCCTGATCGGACTAAAACTCTAGATTTTTTTTGTATTTTCTGAAAGACAGATGAAAGAACTTGTGAAAATAGTGAAAATAATGACAAGTATTGAAATCAAAACAAAGTTCTAATCCAACTGGGACTCTTGGGACAAAGTCTTAATTGAACTAAGACTCTCAGAATTTTGGAATTTCTGAGAAAACAAATGAGAGAATTTTGAAAAACAAGTGAAAACAAGATAGGATTGAAGTTCGGTTCAGAGTCCTGATCTGATTAGGACTCTGAAAAGGAGTCCTAATTCGACTAGAACTCTGAAATTTTTTTATTTTCTAAGAAGTAAATAGCAAGATTTAAACAAAGCTTTTGAAAACCAGTGAAAATGAAGTGAGAAAACAAACTTTAGATAGAGTCCTGATTCGATCAGGACTGTGGGATAAAATCTCAGAATTTTGAAATTCCATAATAAATGTATAACAATTTTGATAGATAAAAAGATTTTTCAAAGATTCTCTTAAAATTAAAATCAGAGTCAGAGTCCTGATCCAACTGTGACTCTTCAAACAGAGTCCTGGTTTAACCAAAACTCTGAGTTTTTGACTTCTCTTTGAAAGATTTTGAAAGATTTGGTTAAAAACAAGCAGAATAACGATAAAAGATAGAGTTCTAATTTGACTAGGACTCTGAAAGAAGAGTCCTGATCCAACTAGAACTCTGGAAAAAGTGTCTTGATTAGACTGAGATTCTGAAATTTTGGCCAAAAATGATGAGAATGGGCAATGGATATGACTACATCTGGTTTAAAATTCAGAATGGAGTTTTGAAAAGGTTCAAAAAGATGAAAATACAGAGTCCTGATCCATCTAGGACTCTGAAATTTTTGAGATTTTTGATAAATAAAGGAATCCAGAAGCGATACCACCTGAATGGGTCTCATATGAGAATTAAAATCAATTGAAATCGAGTTTCAAACAAATCCAGATTATTTTCTAAGGAAAACATTTTGAAATATGAGATCATGGGGGTTAATGAATGGAAAATATCGATGCAAAAACCAAGGTTTATGAAATTTGATCTTGAAAGAAAAGTTTTAAAAGCTCAAATCTAGATTTAATATTTCAAAAATGAGAGTTCTAGATCTCGATAATGAGATACAATGACATGCAATGCGATGAAATGACATGTCAAATGTATGCAGTGACACATAAAATGCAAACACTGAATGAGGGTGAAAATTTGGGATATTTACAGATGCTTGCTACTAAGCCGATTGAAAGTAGAGCTTAGTGGTAAAGAAAACACACCAAATTTAGACTATAAAAATGCCCCAGTTAGGAGATTCTGATCGGGTATGAAATAATTGGCTACGATGGTAATGCCAGATATGAAATGGAGAATAAAGAAGAAGATTCACCTCATCATAATGAAGCTTAGGCTTAGCCCTTAACCTGGATGGAACGAAAAATACCTCATGGAAGAACGAGATTCAGACTTAACCCTTAACCTGAAAAGGACGATACCTCATAGAAAAATGAGGTTCAGGCTTAACCCTTAACATAAAAGGGACGATACCTCATGAAAAAATGAGGTTCAGGTTTAACCCTTAACCTGAAGGGGGACAATAAACGGAATCCTCAAGTGAAGAAACCATGTTGGGACCTTCGAATGTTACACAATAAATCTGCGAGGGGTTTGCAAAAGGAAGAAAGGGGGTTCCCTAAAGCTTGAAAAGGGATTGATCTTGGACGTCTCATTACTAAGACTGAATGACTTTTAAAATAGATGACCTTCTGCAGAAACAATTTAGGTTTAACCCTTAACCTGAATGGGAACTGTCTATGGTGAGACAGTCGGGAGCACAGAGAAGTGTGCAAATCTGAGAGCCAAGGCACTCAGATCAAAACAAGAAGGGAAGGATCTTGGACAACTCCCATTATCCGATCCTAAAAGAGATAACAACAACGTCTGGATGCATCAAAATAGACATCAAGCACTCACTTCATGTCAAGATAACTTGAAAAGATTGTCAATAAGATAAAAATTGTAGTTAACTCAAGAATGATTGAAAATAAGCACATATATATGAAAAATATTCCCTCTTTTCTACCTACCTGAAGTATTACCTCCAACTGAACTTAACTTCATAGAATTAATATTCGAATTCAAATTGCTTGCAATTGACTTTCTTTTAAGGAAGCTATCAATTTCCTTGATATGAACATAAAAGAGAGTATTCTTGATATTGTGAAAGCAATTAGTGAAAGGATATTGATAAAAGAATTTCACAAAATTAAAGAAGATTCTTGGCAGATTCGGTGGTTTGATATCTTGGGATTCTTTTCTCAGGATGGTCTTTTTGGGCTTTTTTTGACAGAATTGGAGCAGTTTTTTTTTTGGGTTTCTGAGGGATTTATTACATCATCCTTCATTTTGGAGATGTCCTGACTTTTCTCTCTCTATTTTTTTTTTGGAAGGGTACGTCACAAACTCCTTCATCTTGAAGATGTTCCGATCCTTCTTTGCCTCAGAGATTATATTGACGATATTGGCTCATTGGTTGGTGGTCTCTTGATGATAGCTGAAATTAAATATTTTTTAGGGTTTGTCGGGAGGTTCATCGCATTCGCCTTCAACTTGGCGATGATTTAAACTTTTCCTGGAAGGATCCATCACAAACTTCTTCATCTTGGAGATGATCCAAATCTTCTTTGGCCCCGGGGGTCTAACTCGCATAATTCGTCTTCAACTTGACGACAATTGAGAGATCCCTTTTGTGGATATTTAATTGTAGCTTAAATGATTAAGGAAATATAAGAATTGAGTGAATTTTTTTTTATCACTCAGGATATTTTGACTGCCTTGTCTTTACAAGAATGATCTTTAAAAATGTGTCATTGACTGCGATCAATATTGATCACTTATGGCTTCACAACAATATTGAATTTTCTTCGCTGGCCATATCGAGGATTTATTCTTCATCCCTTTGGTTGGTCAATAGAAAGAATTTAGATTTTGAATCCTTCTTCGCAACAACTTCACTCTTTTGGAAGTAATACTGAAGGTAACTTGAGGTAATTCTTTTTGGTGCAGTAAAAGATTTTTGAGGTCAACAACTATTTTTTATGACAAATTGGCAAAATATTCTTACAATCCTTGGTGAAAGAAATCGCTTGAGATCTAAATGACACATATGTGGCCAGATTCTCCTCTTCTTTCCCCAAATGAGAGACTCAGGCTTGACCCTTACCTGAGCGGGTAACAAAAAGATACTCCTTTCTTCTCTGAAGAGGATGTGTTTGCAAAATGAACTTTCGAAGAGAAATAAAGTTTTCGTCAAAACTCTCTATTTCTAGGCTTCTTATATGGAAATTGGGTTGCTAACAAAGGTTAAAAGGATATCATAGAGGAGCGAGTCCATCACACTATCCCTAAAAAAAGGGTTCTCGATGACGAGGTGACCTAACAAAAGATATTTAGGGTTACAAGGAGAATGAGCTTCTGTTGAAACTGTCCCTGAAAAAAGAGTTCTTTATATGATAATAAAGATTGTTTTGCAAACTGTTTGTGAAACACAAGTCTCTTCAAACTCTCCCTAGAAAATGGGTTCAACAAACGAACAATAAAGACATGCAAAAATAACGAGCTCCCTTGAACTCTCCCAAGAAGAAAGATCCCGCGCAAGAGAAATGATTGATAATTGATTTTGGGCTAGTTGGCAGATGAATTCAACGCAAAGGTCGAATCTTGGAAGACTATGATTACAGGATACGACTCGAAGGTCGGACAAATATGATTGACTTTGATAAAATTTGATAACCCAAAGATTTGCTTGATAAGACGAATGACCAGAGGTCTGACAAAATTGGTGACCTGAAGGTGAGATTGACAGAATGGAGTGACTCAAGGGTCTGACAAAGATTGTTTGGTTTGCAGATCTGAATATTAACATTAAGTCTAAATCCCAATGCGGATCTAGTATTTGGATTGCGATTAGTATGAAGACTGAGTTTTGACAAAATACCAGTATGAGCATGAGATTTTAAAAGATTACCAGTACGAGCACTGGATTCTAAAAGATTACCAGTACGAGCACTGGATTTTAAAAGATTACCAGTACGAGCACTAGATTTTTTTTTTTTAAAGATTACCAGTACGAGTACTGGATTTTAAAAGATTACTGGCACGAGCATCAAATTTTGAAAGATCGCCAGTACGAGCACTGAATTTCAAAAGATTACCAGTACGAGCACTGATTTTTTTTTTTAAATTACCAGTACGAGCACTGGTTTTAAAAAATTACCAGTACCAGCACTGATTTTTTTTTTTAAATTACCAGTACGAGCACTGGATTTTTTTTTTAAAAGATTACTAGTACGAGCACTAGATTTTAAAAGATTACTGGCACAAGCACAAGATTTTGAAAGATCACCAGTACGAGCACTGAATTTTAAAAGATTACCAGTACGAACACTGGGTTTTAAAAGATTACCAGTATGAGCACTGGATTTTAAAGACTACCAGTACGAGCACTGGATTTTAAAAGACTACCAGTACGAGCACTGGATTTTAAAAGATTACCTGTACGAGCACTGGAGTTTTTTAAAGATTACCAGTATGAGCACTGGATTTTTAAAGATTACTAGTAAGACCACCAGATTTTAAAAGATCGCCAGTACGAGCACTGGGTTTTAAAAGGTTACCAGTACAAGCACTAGATTTTAAAAGATTACTAGTACGAACACTGGATTTTAAAAGATTGCCAGTACGAGCACTGGGTTTTAAAAGGTTACCAGTACGAGCACTGAGTTTTAAAAGATTAACAGTACGAGCACTGGATTCTTGAAAGATTACCAGTACGAGCACCAGATTTTAAAAGATTGCCAATACGAGCATTGAATTTTAAAAGGTTACCAGTACGAGCACTAGATTTTAAAAGATTACCAGTACGAGCACTGGGTTCTTGGAAGATTACCAGTATGAGCACTAGATTTTAAAAGATTGTCAGTACGAGCACTAAGTTAAAAAAAAATCGCCCGTTTAGTTATGATAGGAGATTTTCAATCTTCACCCTCACAGAGATTCGGTCAGTTGATCGGGATCTCTGGATTTGTTCTTTATCCCGAATGAAATTTGATGCGAATGCAAAATGGATGTAAGCAAATGCAAACACATGCGAATAAACGTCAATGTATATGAATGAATGCGAACGAGCGAATGATGAAAGATTCTGCCTGCATATAGGGTATAAAAGATGAATTTTATAACAAAAATGCCCCAGTGTAGTATGGGGGAAAGAAATGTTCTGGTAAAAGAATAATTGATCATTTATTGGAAGGGAATTTATTGAGGAATACAAAAGGTAGAATAGAACTTTTCTATGTATAGAATTTCTTCAAATGTCGGCATTGATAGAATCGGGTAATTCTACCCCGTCTGCAGTAATTAGACGATATGAATTACGTGGTAATGACTCTTTGACCACATAGGGCCCTTCCCAGTTTGGTGACCATTTGCCGCGCGGGGAGTGCTTGAGATGAGTTGTTGATCTAAGGACCAAATCATTGACTCAGAATCTTCTTTCACTGACTGACTTGGCATGCTGCCTAGCTATCCTTTGACGATAAGACTGAGCATGCTCTGCTGCTTTGAGTCTTTTCTCATCGAGTAGGTCAAGTTGTACCAATCTCTGCTGCTGATACTGATCAAGTGTCAGCTCTAGAAGAGATGCAAATTTAAGGGCAGATTTCTTAACATGAAGAGGCAATACCACTTTAGTTCCATAAACAAGTTCTGAAGGAGTTGCATTGGTCGGAGTCCAAACGGTGGTTCGATATGCCCAGAGTGCATCATGAATTTTCCCGTGCCAATCATGCCCCATTTCAAAGGTTCTTTCCAAGATGCGAATCAAAATTTTGTTTGTGGCTCTCGCCTGACCATTCTCTTGGGGATAGTATGCAGCTGAAAAATGATGATGAATTCTGAACTTCGAACAAAAGGTCTTCATTCTCTCATTCTTGAAATAAGTACCATTATCTAAAACAATGTCATGCGGTATACCGAAACGACAAAGAATATTCTTGTGAATAAATGAGACCACATGTCGGCTCTCTATTATGCGTAGAGTGACAACTTCCACCTATTTAGTAAAGTATTCTGTTGCGGCAAGAAAGTATTTATGGCTATTTGAAGCAGAAGGGGTGATGGGACCTACAACATCGAAGGCCCACATAGAGAACGACCATAGAGAGATGACAAATTGCAAATATGATGTTGGTGCATGAATAAAAGGTACATATATCTGACATTGAATGCACTTCTTTACGAAATGATAGCAGTCTTGTTGCATGGTTTTCCAATAATATCCTGCCCAAATGATTTTCTTAACAAGAGTTTGGTAACCGACATGGCCGCCACAAATGCCTTTGTGCGCTTCTCGAATGACTTCCTTGGCTTCTTCTTCGTCTAGGCACCTTGAATACTCAAAACTGAACCCATGACAATAAAGAACATCAGTGAGAATAAAATAACGAGCAGACATGCATTCAATTGCTTTCTGTTCCTTCTTCGACAATCCTGATGGACGATTACCAATTTTAATAAAATTTTTGATATCTTGATACCAAGGCTTCTTCTTCTTCTGTTCTGCCTGGTTGACTTGCATTACTGGAATAATGACAGGTTGGTCAAGTCTGCCAATTTCAAAAGAATGGCAGGATTCTCTGTCTTTGAAAGACATAATGGAGCCTAGGCTGCCCAAACTGTTAGCTATTTGATTAAACTCTCTTTTGATATGAAAAAGTTGAAATTCATCGAAATTGTCGATGAGGGCTAGAACAATCTTTTGATAAGGAAGCAACTTCTGGTCTTTTACCTGCCATTCGACTTTGACTTGGCTGACGATGAACAATGAGTCACCAAAAGCGTGCACCCTCTTAACATTGAAGTCTTGCAGAATTCTCAGACCTTGTATTAAAGCTTCATACTCAGCCATATTATGAGTGCACTGAAAATCAAGTTTGAGAGAGAAAGGGATCATCTCCTTTTCTGGTGTGATTAGCAAGATTCTGACTCCCATGCCGGACATGTTTTTTGACCCATCAAAGAATAGATTCCAAACTAGCGATTGCCGAACATTATGAATGCGCTCATCAGGGAAATCATCCTCGTCTTTCACTTCTTCTAACAAAGGAAAATCAGCTAGCTGGTCGGCGATAGCCTGACCTTTAATTGACTGCTGAGAAACACATTTCAAGTCATACTGCATTAATAGAACTTACCACTTGATGATCCGTCTACTGAGAAATGGCTGCTCGGGAATGTACTTGAGAGGATTAAGTTTTGAGAGAATCTTAACTTCTGATGCTAACAAGTAGTGTCGTAACTTCTGACATATCCAAACCAAGGCTAGACATGTCTTCTCTATTTGAGAGTATTTCTTTTCATAGTCAATAAAAATCTTAATCACATAGTAAATGACATGTTTTATCAGACTGCCTTCTTCATATTGCGCTAAGAATCCGCCGCAAGCAACTTGATTAACAAAAATATATAGCAAAAGTGGTTTCCCCAATTCTGGCAGTTTTAAGATAGGAGGGTTGAGAAGATACTTTTTGATAAGCTCGAATGATTGCTGACACTCTGCCCCCCATTCAAACTTTACTCCTTTTCTAAGTAAATGATTGAAAGGCTCACATCTCATAGCAAGATTGGATATGAATCGCCGAATTGATTGCATACATCCTTGAAGGCTGTGCAATTCTTTGAGAGTAGTCGGGGGTGGCATGCCAATGATGACCTTTGCCTTAGAAAGATCCACTTCTATCTCTTTTTTGCTGACAAAGAAGCCTAACAATTTGCCTGACTTAACTCTGAAAACACATTTCTGAGGGTTGAGTCTTAGCTTGTAAAGGACAAGCCGCTTGAAGACTTGATTGAGAGCATTAATATGATCTTTTTCTTCCTTGGATTTGACTAGGATATCATCAACATATGCATCCATGGTCTTGTGCATCTGATCATGGAAGATAGCAGTCATCGCGCGCTGATAAGTTGCTCCAGCATTCTTAAGTCCAAATGGTATAACTGTGTAATAGAAAGTACCCTATGAAGTGGTAAATGATGTCTTGGATTGGTCATGAGCGGCCAGTTTGATTTGATTATATCCAGAATATCCATCCATGAAGGAGAACATGGCATGACCCGTTGTGCTGTTGATTAGGAGGTCAATGTTTGGGAGCGGATAGTCATCCTTTGGAGTAGCTTTGTTTAGATCATGAAAGTTGATACAGATTCGAACTTTGACATTCTTCTTGGGAACTGCTACGATATTTGTCAGCCAATCTGGATAATCTATTGCTCGAATGAATCCTGCTTTAAGCAAATTCTCAAGTCCTTCCTTGACCTGCTGCTCGATTTGAGGATCCATCTTTCTCAACTTCTGCTTAACTGGTCTTGCATCAGGTTTCAAAATGAGGCGATGTTCTACCAATTTAGGATCTAAACCGGACATATCCTCGTAAGTCCATGCGAACACTTCTTGGTATTGTTTGAGAAAGTCGATGAGCCTTTCCTTCTCATCTACGCTCAGACCAGTGCTGATTTTAAGAATCTTCGGACTATCTTCTGAACCAATATTGATGTCTTCAGTTGGGTCCTGAACTAGGGTCGATGGCTCATGTTGCTTCTGAATCGCTGCAAACTTCGGCAATTATTGAAGAGATGAATCAAATTCTACAGCTTCTTCTGACTGCTTTATGAATTTACTGTCCCCAGTTCTTGTCTTGACCTGATAGATCTTCGCGGACTTCGACACGATTGATGGATTGACGACTAGTCTCCTTATTGATAGTGAAGACATTCTGAAATCTTTGAAAAGGAGTAGCATTTTAGAAAAAGTTGACTTATCATGAAACAAATTACGTGAAGCAGAAAAGATACATGACAATGAATTTCGAAGACAAAATGTAGAGGAGGAAAGGAAGGATGGCATCCCAATAGGTAAGAAAAATTGATAACTTTATTGAAGATTGAAATAATGACATAAAGGAAATGAAATGAAGCGGGACATCATTCCTACAAAATGCAAGAATCAAAGAACTGAAGTAGAAAAAGAATGATAACAAATGCTCCTAATGGGTCCCCTTGATAAAGACAATATCCTTGTGAGAGCGATTGCCTCTGAATCCCAACCCTGCTTTGTACGGGTGATGATTGATGATGCATGAAATGCACATCATGTTGACAAGTTTTTCATGCATTTGGTAATGAGTTTAAGGTTTTAAACCCATGTTTAGATGCATTTTGATAGTAAGGGGTTGTGGTTCGAATTTAAGAGAAATCAGAGTTAAAATGAGAGAGTTGTGGCTATTTCAGTGTTCGGGCATGGATTTCGAGGTGGATTAAATCCATATCCGACCCAATTAGGCTATTTGGACTTTGGATCAACCTTTAGAAAGCCCAAAATCCAACCCACACGCATATCCATATCCAATTCAAAAAGTTTTACAGAAAACCCCTCCGAAAGTGGCGCCTAGTGAAAATTTTTATTATAACCTTGTTTTTGAAATTCCAAAAAGTATAAATATACTTTTTAGAAGAACCCTAGGCATTTTTGGCATTGGGATTGGCGCCTCCTACAGTGATTCTAACTCCAGCACCTTCTCTTACCTCTCATCCCACTTCACTTCCATCGAAAATTGTGTTTTTGCTTGGAAATCAAGCATTAATCCATCTCTCTTTCAATTCATTTTCATTTCTTTAGTATCCTTGCTGCGTTTTCTCACCATTTGCTGTGTTTTTGCAGGTGTAGTAGAGGTGGAGACCATTAATCTTGCTTGGAAGTGCGAAACACCCCAACAAGATGAGCCGGCCCTACCTCCATCCTGTTTTCTAAGCCCTCCGATCGCGAATCGGCACTCGTTCCATCTTCGGTGGATCTCCAACGTGTTGCAGCTGTAGATACCCTGCTCGTGGTGACATTCCAGCTTTCTCGAACCGTTCGGGACGTTAAGCCAAGGCCATTGTCCGCTCTCTTCTTCTCCACGATCGTCGGATCACCCGAGAGGTAGATCTTCTTCTCCATTTTCTTCTAGCTAACGCCCAATTCGTGTGTGGTTTTCTTTTATTATTTCTGTGTGTTTTCTTTATTTTTATTGTTTCAACCTTAGAATAACATTCGTGCATAAACCAACACGTTAGATCTAGGTTTTAATTCATTGTTTTTATGTTCGAGTATTGATTTCCATTGTTTTTATTCAAAATGTGTAAATCGGCTAGAGGTTCTTCTAGCCGATTTGTTTGTTTTTGTTTCCAGCGTGTTATGTAGTGTCTTTTTACAAAAAATCCACTTAAAATGTCATTTTGATTCCCTTTAGTTGTTGGGTTTGATTGTGTATCGTTTTTACTTAAAAAGAAAAAAAAAATCGGCTTGATTAAATCTAGCCGATCTTTGGGTTTTAATAAGTTATGGTCTGCAATTGTTCCTGTGGGTTGACTGCGTGATTTGCGTGTATTCATTTGATTCCAGTATCCATTTGTTTTCATGATTGGGTGAGATTGGATGTCTTGCATGTTTTGTGATTTGTTGTTCAAGGAATCGTTGAATTAGAATTAAATTTTAGTATGTGCGTGTGATTCTAGTTTAAAGCTGTGAGTTGCTGGTGGTTTGGAATTTGCATACCCTTGTAACAGTTGTATTGGTTATTGTCTTTATTTTAGGACTGTTCTAAAATTCGTTTGGTGTTTTTGTTGTTTGTTGCATTTGAAAATACAAAAAGAAGCGGGTGTTATCTCATTGTTTTGGATGTTGTCCAGTCGGCTGTATGAAGTTTACATTTAGTTTCCGTTGTTAAAGTCGTCTAAGTTGTTGATTACAGTTTTAGTGAACATAGAAATTCGTTTGAGTGATAGAGTTAGTGTTATTTGTGTTCAATGATTAGTGTTTAGACTAGGCGTGTAGTTAGGTTGTACTTAGAATAATTTTGTTTTGTTTTCTTGTCTTAATTCTCAGTCTATTAGATAATATGTTTTTAATTGCAGTAGGTAAGTAGTTGATTGTAGTTATGTGTTAATTTGGTTTTATTACTTTCATAGTAGTTTTAGTGGAGTTGTTATTTTGTGATTTTCGTATTGCTTAGGTAGTCTTCTTCCCCAAGGTGGGGCTGCAACCATTAGAGCTCCAGTCGAGCTCTAGGCTGTTTTGGTAAGTCTTCAAATTTAGGTAAGTGTTTTTAGGTGTCTAGGTACCTTGTATTGGATGTTAGGTGCTCTTAGGTGTTTTTATTGAAATTGTTGGCAAGTTTCCTTAGATTAGGTAAGTCCATTTAGTTGTCTAGGTGTATTATCTTAGGGATTAGTGGTTTTAGACGTTTTCTTTTATTTGGTACTTAGTGCCTTAGTGGTTCTAACTCATATATTTAGAAAATCGTGTTTTTCATTCCAATCTTTCTTGGTTTTATTAAATTCTTGATTTAAATAGTTAGATATAGGTTAATCTAGTGTTAGTATCATTTTTAGAAAGAGAAGAAGGAAATGATTGTGATAGAACTCGAATTTTGGAAAGGATTAGTATATTCGAATTCGTAAAAAGGTAAGTTATGATTTTTGATACCCAGCCAAGAGAGTAAGTTTCTATCTTTTAACATTTTTTGGAAACAAAATTTGGAGTTCAAATCCTTTCCAAAAGAGCCATACACGATTTTTGGGATTGGTTTTGAAAAAATTACTTAATGTCTTTTATGTCAAGTTGAAATCGTGAGGCTTCCTATGAGTTGGATATTTTAAGATTCTCCCTTTCCAATTTGATATAGCGAGTAATTAAAAGTAGGCTTCACCTCTATAGAGCTGGACAGTTTGGTCAAATCAAGGAGTTTCCAAAATTGATTCTTTCTTAATTATTACCTTCTTCTTCTTTAGTAATTTAGTCCAGGTGTATTAATTAGGTGTTAATTATCTTAGTTAAGTGTATTAACTGTGGGTTAGTAATTAGATTTTTAATTAGGATATTTTAAATTGGTTTTAATTTATCTTTAGGATTTAAATTGGTTAATGCCTAAGATAGTCAATCTAGTTAGGTGAGTCGTGTACCTAACCCTACTCGAGTCATAGTTCCAACCAAAACCAAGTCAACCTAAGTTAGTCAACCGAGCCTAGTAGAGTCCACCTAGTGAACCCAGTCACTCTAGCCAAGTGTGGCGTGAGCCTAGTTCTATCTTAAAACCACCACTCTTTGGTAATTAGAGATTTAGTACATTTATTTTTAAGTTAGATTAATTTTTGTATAAGTTAGTGTAGGTTTTCATGTAGTCGATCTAGTAGAATTTTCACTGCTTGTCTAAGGTGTTTGCTAACTGTTTTTAGTAATTCAATTAGTTTAGTTGCAGTTAGTTTGTATTCATTGCAGTCATTCATTCATATAGTTAAGTGCATTTTTAAGTACATTAGTTGCATTCACATTATTAGTTCATTTAATTTTTAGTCATAAAGTGCATATCATATTTCGTTTATATTTCATTTAGCATCATTGCATTTAACATCAGCATACAATCTGTCATTTAGTGTAATTTAGGTTGCATTAGGTTTAATTTGCATTATTTAGTGTTTAAATAGATTTATAAAGTGAATAGTGCATTCAAAACAAAACCCGATTTTTGCCCTATTGCACTGTCGTCATTTCATGTGCAAAAAATTCGAGTTTTTAAATTTTTATTTTTCTATTCACTTTATTAGTGTGTTAATTGCCTACCTACCAAATTTTAGCTCGATCCGAGTTGGTTTGGTCTGATTTTTAAGCGTTTTGTGAAAACTATTTTTTTCTGGTTTTTAAATTTCAGGACTTGCGATATCCTGATTTTTCCCAATTTTGAAACGCTTATATCTGGAGTTCCAGATATATTCTATAAAAACTGTCAGATTATTTAATTTGTTAGTTATAGAACAGAGCAAATTTCGGGAAAATCGGACCTCGTTTTCTCTGTCAAACAGTGGTTTTTCAACGAACTGTCAGAAATCTATTTTACACTAGTTAGGGGCATCTTGGTAATTTTTATTCTTTTAAGCATTTTCGTACTGTTTTCAGTACATTCTGCATATTAGGTGTTGCATCTGCATCATATAGCATTGTTAACTTTAGGTTAATTAATTTTTGAATTAGTTTAATATTTTAATTAATTGCTTTAGTGTAATTAGGAATTATTTTGCTATTTGCTTGAAAATTAGGTTTATTTGCATTTTTAACTTGCATTATTAGAACAAATTACTAACTTCTCATTTTCCTTTGTTTTTAGGTTGAAAAGCATAATCATTTTCCAGGGTTATTGTCCAAGTGCGAAGAGTGGATAATTGGCAAAAAGACAGAAATACCCTTGGCATGGAACAAAAGACTTATTTGCTTTTTCATTTCATTTTGGTGTTAAAATTGTTGTTGTATTAACTTTGTAATTATAGATTGAGATTTGTGATTAATAAATTAAATTTTTGAGAAATATTCTGAGTAATTCATGTTCCCTGAGGATTCGACCCGCACTTACCACTTCGTGGAAAGTCGGTTTTTATATCTTTGGTTGACGATTTTCCAAAGCTTTTATTGAAAATTATTGTTTTAAAAATACCATTTACAAAAGATCAACCAATGATCCAGGATTACTGGCTCCAGTCGGCCACCTCCATTCTTGCCTAGGCCTTTGAAAGGTTGATAGCCATGTTTCAGTAGAAGATCAAATCCTTTCTTGACTTTTATGAATTTTGGGAATAGAGGATGATCTCTGAAAGTGCTATAATCGAGATAGCCTCCTATTTTGAAGAAATGTGGTTCTTGCCATCTGACCATTGTTGTGGTATGCTTCATCTCTGGTACTGCCTCTAGCTTTAACATCTCGAGGCTTTCACTGAGAATAACTTCTTCGCTCTCCCTGATGCTAGGAATATCAGCAGTATAGGTCTGCCGGAGAATCATAGGCTGAGAAAACCTCTCTTCTGGGTCTTCCCCCAGGATAGTAGTAATCATACCGCCCTTAGACCATTTAATGCACTGGTGTAGGGTGGATAGCACTGCATTGGCATTGTGAATCCACTTTCGCCCCAGTAGAAGATTATACATTGGCGGCACATTGACAACTTGGAAAAGCACTGTGTGAACAAAGTAGTTGATAAATATTTCTAGAAAAATCTTGCCCTTTGTTGTCTGTCTATGATTATCAAATCCGTAAATGGTGATTGGATCTGGTGCATATTCTTCTTCTTTTATACCTAAAGCCTTGGCAGTCATTTCAGGGTAAATGTTGAGGCTACTGCCTCCATCCACTAGCACATGGGGTACAGTCATCCCCCTGGTCCGAACGACAATGTACAGAGCGTTGTTATGAAATGAATGGGGCTTGGGTAGATCTTTATCAGAAAATGTTATGGGAGCATTGGTCATGGCCTGATTAACGATCTGGGTCATGTCTTCGGGAGTGGTGTCTGGCTTAACCTTGATTTTTCGCAGTAAGTCATCCAGGACTTGCTGATGCTTGGGAGAAGCACACACCAATTCAAGGATCGAGATATTTGAGAGGGTCGTAATTGGTCTTCGCACTGTATCCACCTTCTCCTCTGATGCTTTGTCTTTTTCAGATACTGGCTTAATAAAGCTTTTGGGTCACCAAAGCCATCAAATTTGATAAATTTTTTGGGGAGATTGTCGAGATTATCACCCCCATCCAGTCCATCATAGAAGTCTTCACTTGTAAAGACCCTTTTGCCTTTGTCACGGGCCTCCAGATCTTTAACCATCTTAACCACGTCTTTGAGTTATAGCTGAGTAGGGTCATTGACAGATTAATTCCTGGATTTATAGGCCGACCTTTGCCCTTAAGTTGACTTTCCAGCTGCTTGCTGGGTTTCATATTCCTCATCAGTATCACCCACCGATTCTGCCTCATCAGATGTTTCCTCATGATAATTCTGCCTCTTTGAGATTTTCACATTCTTTTTCACTGTTCGTCCCCTGCCCTTCTTCTTATTACGAATCTTTCCTGAACTGGTTTTTGTTTCTTCTGTCAGCATTTTCTTTATCATCTTCTAGAATAATAGATACATCTGAGGGTCAATGTCATCGTTGTCCTGTTGGCTTTTGTTTCCAGCAGATCATGGAGTGGCCATTTCTTATTTTGAGGCTGAAGAATAACTGATATGCTGAACTAGTGCGGTTTTCCTGCCAAACCTTGTCTGAACCATGTAAGAATGCAAGTGCTCACTGCAGGGTAAGACTGAGGGTTAGTTGCTGAAAATGGTTTTATATAGGAAATATTTGTTGGATATCTGGTAGACAATTTGAAACATGTCCCATTACTAGGGACTGAGTCATCGCTGGAATCACGACAATTGTGTTGCTATTCTTTGCAAAATAAACAATTAAAAATATGCCTTGTTACCTAAGTGAGGTCGTCAAACCATGATAGAATGAAAATGGAAAGAATTTTATTGAAAGAAACATGATTTAATAATAAACTTGATAGAGAGGAGGGGGACAAACAATTTTTCACCACTCCTGATAATCATTAAACACTCGAGGACCTGGGAAAAGAGTAAGATTGACAAAGGAATCCCAGTTATATCTGGCAGAATGGTATGCTCCGGACCACTGTGCTGATGCGAGATCGAACTCTGGCATGATCCTTGAAAGTAGGCGAGCTTCTATACATTTCTGCCTCTGAGAAAACTGCCTGACATAGCGCTCTGGATGGTAATATGTGCATAAGGATGGGACAAGTAGCCTGAACCGTTTGCCATATGCATAAGTATATCTGAGAGGTGATTTCTGACGATCAAAGTAGTCCCACACGATCTCTTCTTCCTGAAGATTATCAATCAATAACCGGTATCATGCAACTGGAAGAAGCTTCTCGCCATTGTATCTGAATGAGCTAGCTCTGGTTGGCACATGTCGGAGGAACCAAGTCTGTAAGGCATAAATGCACCCTTCGACTAGAATTAATTCTCCGAGTGTGAAACGGGTCAACCCTTGGTAAAAAAAGCGAGTGCAGTCATGACTATGGAGAGGCGGCTGGTCTGTCGACTTCCCCACCTTCGCAGGAGCTGAACTATCCTGATATCCATGTAATTCTATCCGTCTAGAAAAAGAGTCAATCCCACAGTGCGTAGGATTATCACATGCTGAATTCTCTCTTGAGATATTCGGGATAAGGAACTGACTTCCACAAATGCCCCATACTGTTTGTAGATTTCGAGTAGGTTCACATATTCATTTTCATTTTCCTCGATCAATGGCCAAGACTTATGTCCTGTCATGTGGACTAAAGCGTCTTGAGGATCCAAATCCTTGACATTGATTAAGAATTGTTTCTCCAATGGATCTTCTGGATGACTGGCTAGCTCGAGCAATCCCATAATTTCTAAAAACTTGTTCATCAACAAAGTCATTTCTCCCCATGGGAACTAGAAAGTACACATATGCAAATTCCACCGCTCTGCCAGTGCGTAGATCAAATTATCGTTGACTGTCTGCTTTCCCACTGCAGATGCCAGTTCTAACCCACAATCACTCAAATGGTCTGGAAACATACGAGAGAAGTTCTTGAACCATGAATAATACCACCGGAGAATGAAGGGTCTCGTGTTGAGAATTCGATGTTCATGAATACTTTATCGCACCTCATAGGAGATGTGACCCTCAGGAAAGACCAAATCAAGTTGACTAGATCCCATCAGACTAAAAAACATGGAAAATTGGGATAAGACTTGGGAAAATACAAGGATTTTGAAAAAGTTGCAGGCAGGATAAAAAAATGAAGCTGGAAATTCGAGATTCAAAATAACGAAACGATGAAAAATCACCTGGAGTTTTAAAAAAAATAAAGGAGAATTTGGAAAATCGTCCAGGGTTTTTGAGAAATTCATAAATTGAAAAATGAGGTATCTTAAAAAAATCATCCAATATTTTAAAAAAATTGAGAAAAAATATGACAAGACAAAATAAGATGAAAAATAAATACATCATATCCTGCACAAACAATTACGCATATACAACATTCCCTAAGAAGCTGACTCTAAATGCATCAATTTTAAAATAGCTTGTAGGACCCTAATCCTGACTCTAGGTTCAAATCAGCTTTGTCCAATCATGCTATGCTGATATACCCGAGCCCAAGCCTGATGTACGTGGCATAAGTTCAATTTCTTTGGTTCTAGGTTCATGTTTTTCAACATTCTTGAGCACCTGCCGATATACTTTGGACTATGGCCCTTGGTACGTGGCAGGGGGGCGTTAGCCCGAATAAGTGGCCCAGTTGTGAGGCTTTGTCCCCAACTATGGTTCTGGAAGAAATCCCAGCAACGTGAAGACAGGGTAGACATAGGTGGGGTGATTTTTTTAAAAAATGAGCACATGCAAGCAAACATAGGGCTCTAAAGCCTAGAGAGATAGAGATTTTGAAAATTTTGAAGAAGCAAACATTGTTTTCATACAAATCCTAGATTGAGAAGTGTTGTATTAGACCTAGGTCTATGTGAGCATGAATAATTCTCCTCAATATGGTCCTACCAAACCATGCCTAGTCTACATGCAATTCATGTCAGCTGGGTTCAAGTCTAGGCTCCTAGGTTCACATGATAACAGAAAGTAAAAGCTGACATTTAATGGAACACGATTTTGACAATTTGAACTAAGTCAAGCACACAATTGATCAAGCGAAGATAGGTCCCATCACGGTCGCCAAACCTGTTATCATCACAAAATTTTACTTTTGCAAGTCAAACTGACCTTTGAAAAAGTTTTTTAAAAGAACTCGCCTCCATTTTTAAAATGCGGGATAATTCCGAGGGATGGGACTCGCTTGTCAGTATGAGGTTCAACCGTTCCTAGTGACTTTACTAGGGGTAATCAAACCAAGAATCAAAAGTGTGCTTAGCTTTGCTCAACTTGTCTAAATCATGTTCTATTTTCTAAATGCACAAAGAATCAGGCATGTGCTATGAATTTTCTGAAAATGCAGATTTGAAAACATGATGTTTGCTTTGAATATTTGAAATACATGGAAAATTCTTGGAAAATATAACACTCTGAAAATCGCGAATCATGATTGGGAGAGAATTTTTGAAGAAAATAAAATCAATTCTAAAGAAATACAAGTGTTTTGTGAAAATTGATTTCTGAGGAATTTCAAATAACTTTGGAAAAACTTGATTTCTCTAAATTAAGACTTTGAAATTGAAGATATTATGACTTGGAAAATTTTGATTTGAAGTTGAGAAATACTTGAAATACCATTTGAAAGCTCTGAGTTTTTGAGAAAATCAATATCTGGGTAAGACTTAATTTTTTTTTAGAAAATCAATTTCTCTAAATTGGAATTGGAATTTGCAAATTGAATGAATGAATATGGATTTGAAAGATATTGTTTTGAAGAATTGATAAAATCCTTTTGTATTTTTGATAAATGCAGTGCATTTTGAAGTTAGCCTAAGAGTGTAGGCTGAATGTGGCTAATACGAAGATCACAAATCTAGGTCTCTCTCGTATTATGACTATGGCCATGAATACGAATTCCACCGAGTTTGTCAACTCCCTAAGAGCTTGTGCACATGCCATTCGTGTAGACCATGGTGGAATTAAAATATGCACATGAATTACAAGCATAACAGTTATGTATCAAAGTTTAAACTATATGCAATGCAAATCCTAATCTAAGCAGAAATTAAAATTCTTATTCCAAATTTAATTTACTTTACATCACTAATTGAACGAAAATAAAGGAAAATACAACCTTCAAATATCCCTGCAAAACTAGAAAGCATGTTAGTGAAGATATGTTGGCTTTTCTAGATTTATCCAGTAATATCTAGAAATTGTTAGATTTATCTAGACGTAAGCCTTTTTCCATGATTCCCTGAGATAAACATGATGAAATATAAAATAAAATGGAAGAAATAATAAAGATAAACAACTTTGAAATTCAGAATTTTGTGAAAAATGACAAAAATATACCTGAAAACAAGACTATGGCCTTCAAATCAGGGTTTTCAAAAAGATATTTTATAAAATGAAAATTTTGAAATTCAAATGAGAATAAATCAAACACAAAATGATATGATATAATTGAAAATAATAAAATCAAAGTTTAGAATTTCGAAATTATGGTCAAATGACCAAATTACCCCTGATAGCAAGACTATGGCCTTGAAATCAGGGTTTTCAGAAAATATTTTGGTAAAAACTTGGGGTTTAGGGTTTAAATGAAATCAAATGAACATAAAATCTATCATGAATCATCCTAATATGATTTTAAACATAACCAAACCCTAAAAACATGAACTTATACATAAAAAATCGAAAATATCATAAAAACCATGATTTTGGCAGTGTTTCAAGATCCTACGAACACCCTGTTTTGCAATTTAACTCATCCAAGCATCAAATGAGATCCAAAGTTCATAAAAATTGGTACCTGCACTTATTATCACTATAAAATTAGATTGTAATCAGAAAAATATATTTTTGACATTATTCCAATTCAAAAATTGCATTAAAACCCTAAAATATGCTATTTTTGAATGGTGGGCACATACCAGTTTCAGTGTCAGAACCGAATCAAGGTTCAAATCAAAATGTAAATTCTTAAAATTTTACAAAGACAAAATAGACAGAAAAACAAAGAATCTCCTTTTTAAAGATTGGAAAAATCATCTCTGGTTGTGGAGATATCATTTTGACAATCTGTACTTGAATTTAATGAATATAAAATTGATTAAAACATGTACTTCTGGTTGAAAATACAGGAAAAAAGTGCATACTTCATAAAAATTTCTAAGATTTCAGTAATGAATAATAAATAGATAAATAATGAACTTATGTTTTTACAGATTATGAATCAGATCTACGATTAAGGATCTATGATCAACACAAGTTGAATTAGAGTTTTAGTATATCATAACGAGTTTTAAAACATGGATCCGACTTTCTGACAGAGGCAAAATAGTGAATAGTGATATAAAAATATAAGAAAATCATAATAAATAATAGGTATTAACACAAATCTATTGCACTTTACGGATCACAAATTGGATCTTTGATGACAGAAATAATGCACTTGCAAGTTACCAATGAATTTCAATAGCGATTTTATTACCTGGAAATCATGATTCGATCTTTTATTTTTCTAATAAGGTTCCTGAATCCCAAAACATCTGATTTTTTTACAGAGACTCAATAACATATCCGTAGGTCACATATAAAAAAATAAGTAATTTCTAGCAAATATTTAAATATGAAATAACATACTTTTTACGGATCTAAAATCAAAACGCATGTAAATCTAAGAAAACACTAAAGAAACATGATTTAATAATGGGAAATAATAAAAAATACCTAAAAAGCAAAACGAGATTTATTTTAGTGCTTAAACATATGCAATGAACACTAATATGATAAAAAAATAAATAAAACACAGGGAATGCATGGCTGAAATTACTTTTACCTTTGAAAACATGGATTTAATCCATTTAACGGATTAAACTCATGTTTTCTTGGTTAAGAATATAGAAAATGATAATGTAAACGATTCTAATGGATTAGAATCTCAAAATACAACACTAAATAAGGTCAGATCGTCTTCTTGGACTGAACTTGAGGTTTTTGTATGAGAATCTATGGTTAAAACCATGAAAGAGATGGAGCCAATGGTTAAATACATGTTAAAACATGGAAAAACAATAAATAAAGTAAAAAAAAATTATGAAACCTTACCTTGAGGTTGCAGCTGCAATGGAGAAGATAAAGTGTTGGAGAGAGGAGAGAGAAGCTCCAAGAAAGACCAAGGGGAAGGATAGGGGGTCGACCCACCCTATGGGCTCTTTATATAGAGATTTTTTTAGGTTTCCTTAATTAAGAGTGTTTGGAAAAATCCAAACTCTCTTCTTAATTGGATAGGGCGGGGGGGGGGGGGGATTTTCATAGAGAATTACAACACTACCCCTAACCTAATTAGCCTCTAATTAAACTCCTAACTAAACTAAAAGACTCCCAAATGTGGCGCCACTTGGCATTTTTCCACATTGGGTTTTTCAAGTTTTTTTTTTAATTTAAAACTTTAAAAACAAATGGTTAAAGCTTAAAAAAAAAGGATTTTCAAAATGGGTTTTGACTCATCTAAACCTCTAATCTAACTAGGACACTGACTAACCCTAGTCTAACCCTGACTTTATCAAATGTGGCACCACCTCGAGTGGGCCCTGTTTGATTTTTTTAGAAACGATTTTAAAACTTGAGATTGAGAGGTTTTTCAAAAGATATTCAAAAGCAAAATTAGATTTTGAAAGTTTTGAAATGGTACAAAGTTCTGACTGGGTCTGAACTTCTCCAGATATGGCGCCAACTGAGTGGGCCCCATATCAGAGTTTTGAAAAATTTGAAATAAAAACTAAAAATGGCTTTGAAAAAATCAATAGTTGAAATTCAAAGGTTTAAAAATAGTCCTAAGTAAACTAGAACTCTGGACCTGAGTCCTAAACCAATTAGGACTCTGAGGTTTTAGATTTTAAAAGCCAAATGAAGGGGTTTTTGAAAGATTTTATCAGAACTGGTAAAAACAAGTTGAAAAATGTAGTCAGGATTAGAATCCTAACTCAATTAGAACTCTGAAATAGAGTTTTGAATCAACTGAGACTCTACAAAATGACCTAATTTTTGAAAAACAAATATAAATGAATGACAACGAAAGTGAGAACAAACTTCTGAATAGACTCCTAACTAGATTAGGACTCTGAGACAGAGTCCTGATCAGACTAAAACTCTAGATGTTTTTGGTATTTTCTGAAAGACAGATGAAAGAACTTGTGAAAATAATGACAAATATTGAAATTAGAACAAAGTTCTAATCCAACTGAGACTCTTGGAATAGAGTCTTAATTGAACTAGGACTCTCAAAATTTTGGATTTTCTGATAAAACAAATGGGAGGATTTTGAAAAACAAGTGAAAACAAGATAGGATTGAAGTTCGGTTTAGAGTTCTGATCTGATTAGGACTCTAAAGAAGAGTCCTAATTCGACTAGAACTCTAAACATTTTTGGTTTTCTAAGAAGTAAATGGCAAGATTTAAACAAAGCTTTTGAAAACCAGTGAGAATGAAGTGAGAAAACAAACTTTGGATAGAGTCCTGATTCGATCAGGACTCTGGGATAAAATCCCAGAATTTTGAAATTCCATGATAAAGGTATAACAATTTTGATAGATAAAAAGATTTTTGAAAGATTCTCTCAAAATTGAAATCAGGGTCAGAGTCCTGATCCAATTGGGACTCTTCAAACAAAGTCCTGGTTCAACCAAAACTCTGAGTTTTTTACTTCTCTTTGAAAGATTTGGTTAAAAACAAGCAGAATAATGATAAAAGATAGAGTTCTAATCCGACTAGGACTCTGGAAGAAGAGTCCTGATCCAACTAGGATTCTAAAAAAAGAGTCCTGATTGGACTGGGATTCTAAAATTTTGGCCAAAAATGACGAGAATGGGCAAGGGATATGACTACATCTGGTTTAAAAATCAGAATGGAGTTTTGAAAAAGTTTAAAAAGATGAAAATACAGAGTCCTGATCCAACTAGGACTCTGAAAATTTTGAGATTTTTTATAAATAAAGGAATCCAAAAGTGACACCACCTGAATGGGTCTCATCTGAGAATTGAAATCAATTGAAATCGAGTTTCAAACAAATCCAGATTGTTTTCTGAGGAAAACATTTTGAAATATGAGATCCTGGGGGTTAATGAATGGAAAATATCGATGCAAAAACCTAGGTTTATGAAATTTGATCTTGAAAGAAAAGTTTTAAAAGCTTGAATCTAGATTTAATATTTCGAAAACGGGAGTTCTAGATCTCAATAATGAGATGCAATGACATGCAATGCGATGAAATGACATGTCAAATGTATGCATTGATATGCAGTGACACATGAAATGCAAACACTGAATGGGGATGAAAATTTGAGGTGTTTACACTATTGATATAAATTGTCAATTTAGGATTTAATAACCTTTTATTAGAATGGTGTACGTGTCATTCGTGTTCCTATTTGTGAATTTTTGGAATAAAGAGCAAAATGATATGAAGACATGCAATATCTAAGATATATGCATGCTCATATATTCTAATCTAGTATGAGAAATGAAAAATTCTCATTATAATCTAGCTATTACCATTTGAGAATAAAAATAATCAAGTGCTAATCTAAAAGAGAGAACCAACATCTCATGTATCCCTGCAAAAATTGAGTCAGCACAAGCTAAAAATGTGAAAATGTAGGGAAAGATGGGAAATGCTATGTCAGATATTAACATGCATATGGTCATGCCTAGGCAAATAATAAAATGCAGATATATCTATCTAAATACAATGCTTATACTAAATAAAATGAAACTATGACAAATATAACATCTAGATAAGAAACTAGAAACATTGATGAAGGTGAAACATGAAGTAAAATGAAGGTAACACATACAGAAAAATGATAGATGAGGTTTAGACAATAACTGATTAACCTATATCAACACAATGCCAACTGTAAGATGAAGGGCACACTGCTTGCATGAAATGTACAAAAGTAACATAACAGTGCAGGGAAATGATGAATTAATGGTGTTGAAGAGAGCATACATTGATGTGTAACAGGGTGGTAGGTACAGAATTTCATTAGCATCTATGGGTCTCTTGGTTTTTGATGTTGTGCTTTCAAGACGCTCAACATGGTATACATGTCCACATACCAGAACTGCAACGCAGCTCTAAGGTCAACAACTATTGTTCCAGCATCACCATGATGAATCTTCGGGCCCCAATCGAGGAGCCTTTGCAGGAAATTTGCAGCAGGTGATTGAGCATGATTCCATCTTCTGAGGGCAGCTCGGGGAGAGTTCAAGAAGTATTTTGGCAGAGATTATAACCGAGTATGTGAAGCACAACATTAGCAGCCCCAAGAAAAGACTGCAACTGGTCCTATGCTGCATCAGATGGCTCAGTTTCTCTTTTCAGTTTGAGAAGCAAATCGAGCTTGGTCGGTTCTTCGATGACGTGCGATCTCCAGCAGAAAAGTGCATGAAGGGATTTACCTATGCACAGAAATGAAATGGAACCAATGGAGACAAAACTGGATCATGATACAAAATCGAATTAGAATCTGTCGATCTCAGCTTTAGCATGAAGGGTCTCCAACATGCTCATTTAGAGTCAGCGAATTAGACCCATATTGAAATAGTCTTATCAAACCTGATCTGCTGCTTCTTTGACAACAGGGTCATGACTCATGTTTGTCTAGTTTGGAGAAACCAACCTATTATGACACAATCCCCTTACCTTGGTGACATACCAAACATAAGAAAGCATGATGTTATATTTTCTTGAGCAAGTGCGAACTTACCCCCAACAACTTGAACAGACATTAATGCAATAATTCTAGCATTGGAAACGAAATGGATAGGAATTCCATATATGCAGAAAAACAAGCTATGAATCACGCCCTCTATGAAATGATGACACAATTTATCAGGAAATAAAGAGGCGAATTATATACTTTTCTAGCTTTAACAACACTCAAGTAGATGAACCAAACCATAGACAAACATGCTTGACAAAGAGAATGGTGGTGGGGTCTGGTTTAATTTAATTCCAAAGCGGCAACTCAGTGGGAGCACTCAGGGCTATGACTGATGAGACAACAGTCCTCTCGAAAATCACATCCATTTCTGGCATGGCTAAAAAAAAAGGTCACCATAAGGTTACTTGCAGCTGGAGAGATCCATCTCTTGCAAATACCCATCATAGATGTAAACTTTTTAGGATCGCATGAGGATATTTTATCAGTGAGGCATATGCTATACATTGCCGCTTGCTTGTTCAAAAGTGGTTTTAACCAAGGCTCTCACCAACATCAGTGGATCACATTGTTTTTTTTTTCTCGGTTGTTTACAGGAGGAATTTCAACACCTACCAATAGGCGACTGATATGGACACAGATGGGTTTAATAGTGTGTGATAAAAAAAAAACAACGATGCCAATCAAATTGACAGAGAAACCACAGAAAATCAAGATGATGTGAAACAATAAATTACATTAGAAAAGACATCAATCACCATGAAACTTTAATAAAACAGAGGGTAATACAGCAAATTGTGAACTGCAATTAGAGGGGATAATCAAATGCAAACTTAAAACAGTAAACCAAATGAGTTAAAAATTACAATGATTCATGATATATATACGGGATGAATAAATTGAAAGAAAAAGCTAAAGGGATCCAAAATAAGTCATGAAAAGAGAAAATGTAGGAATGTAAACATTCCAGTAATATTGCACGGACGTGGATTGACATTGCAATGAGCAACTCAAAATCACGAGGATGCCTTGGTGGGTTGATAAGCAGGGAAAATCAAGGCAAAAATGGAAATGACAGAGAGAAGGGATGCTTACCGCGGCTGGCGCTTTATGATGGGAGTCTCTTCTGTTGATGGGAACAATTAACAAAGCAGAAAATCAGATGTAACAGGATAAAGCAAAAATAAAAGCTATGGAAATCTAATAAATATTTAATGATAAGTGACTCACTGAGTTTTGCTCTTTTGCTCAAGAGCACCCATAAATTCCACAAGTCTAGTTGGGAACTTAGGATTGGAATCCATATCCCTACTTATTGGAATCTTTTGTTCCTGGCTGAAGTTGAAAGCGTCCGATTGAAGCTATCTGTGCCCATGACCACATTATCTAGACTAGGGATGCTTGTAAATATAATTTCAGAAGACATAAAAACTCACAGGCATTTAAGATACATCGGGGATGGATGCAGAGGTGGGCTAACGTGGAAGGCTTCACAGTGAGCCAACATTTCATCGTGAGATCAAGCTTAAGACTGATTCACGGTGAATCTGGCCTTCAACATATCTTAACAGAAGCAACAGGCTCCGTAGGTGCTAGAATCAGGAATAATTGGGTGGATGAAGTGCAGAAAATGTAACACAACGCTCAGACACTCATGGTTAATATGCAGAATCATCATCGAAGTGAAGATGCAGGGATGGGATATGACTACGGAGATCAATGTGAACAAGAATGCTATCAAAACTAGGCGTCGAATGCGAATTGGGACCTAAAATATAAATTGAATATGCTAAACAAAAAAATCGAAAGAGTTAAACAAAATGTAAGATGATAATCGAAAGCATAAAACAAAAGAAAGAATCTAAACATTAAATCGAAGCTTAAAGGTTAAGACAGGAAACCAAAGCCTCTTTGATCATTCAGATCAACTGGTTATTCAGATAAAAATGGAAATTCGATAATCAGCAGGCAATTAAGAATGCAAATAAAAAAAGGAAAGCATGGAAATCGCAAAATAAAAAAAATAAAAAAAATAAAGGAAACAACAAAAAATGTTGGAGTTCTAAGACTCCGTTGATATTGCATAGGAGTAGATCGACATTGCCATAGGCAATTCGACGCTACCGAACATGCTTTAAAGGGGATAAAGGTAGAAAAATTAGGAAAATCACCATAAAAGGGAGAGGAGTATTTACTTACGGTTGCAGATGAATTCCAGAAGGAGGGAGCTCAGATGGCCAACGTATTTGCAGAAGACATATAGGAAAGGGGAAAGGAGGAGGGGAAGAAGAAAGAAGAGACACATGAAATGGCAAGGTGAAAACGGATGGATTAGAAGAGATCGAGGTGTTGAGGTGAAAAATGGATGATCAGATGAGGCTTGGATGCCTCTTTATATAGGCAGAAAGAGAAGGATATATATATATATATATATATATATATATATATATATATATATATATATATATATATATATAGAGAGAGAGAGAGAGAGAGAGAGAGAGCTTCTACGGTTTTTGCAATGGAAGGCCGTTACAGGCTTTTTCAAAAAAATTCAATAAAAGGGCTCTTTTAAAAAGTTTTTTCAAAAGGGGTTTTTTTAAAACCATTTTTTTTTTGCATTTTTTCTTTTCTACTTCGATTTTTTTTACTCTTTTTCTTTGCATTTTTGTATTTTTGAAAATAAAACTCTAAAACTATGAGAAAACAACAGATTTTAAAATATTTTTGTGAAATTTAAAGACATTTACAAAAGAAGGGTTTTATGAGAATTCAGGGTTAAATTTAGAAATTTCTTCAGAAAATGGGTTTAAATCCAGTTTTTGAGGAATTATTCGAGTTTTGAACCTCGAATTGAGAAATACAGAGCAGTGGATCCAAATGGATACCGGATGGACTGTCTGAGCCTTTTAGAAATTATTTTGGTATTTTTATAAATTTAATTTGAGAAATGGATAACGAGGCTCAGATTTGGATTTCGACCTGGATCCAGATCCGAAATTGAGTCAGATATATAAAATGAATTTGGATTTTAGTGAATCCGAGAAACAATTAGAATTTAGATTGGAAATGACTCAATTTACTCAGAAAATGGTGGTTAGGGGCAAAAAGGGAATATTTATAAAATTTTGAAAAATTTGGGGTGTTTACATCAACCCAAGAGCTAATTTTGAGAGGATGATCAACATAAGGGTTGTTTTAAAAAATGATCAATATGAGGGTTGATTTCAAAAAATGATCAACACGAGGGTTGATTTTGAAAAATGATCAACACGAGGGTCAATTTTTGAAAAATGATGAACACGAGGGTTGATTTTGAAAAATGATCAACATGAGGGTTGATTTTGAAAAAATGATCAACACGAGGGTTGATTTTGAAAATTATCAATACGAGGGTTGATTTCAAAAATTATCAACATGAGGGTTGATTTTGAAGAATGATCAACACGAGGGTTGGTTTTGAAGAATGATCAACAGGAGGGTTGATTTTAAAGAATGATCAACATGATCGTTGATTTTGAAAAATAATCAACACGGGGGTTGATTTTGAAAATTATCAACACGAGGGTTGATTTTGAAGGATGATCGGTTCAAAACCAATTTTGAAGAAAGAAGATCAACACGAGGATTGATTTGAAAATGTCCGATTCGAAACCAGTTTTGAAGAAAAAAGATCAACACGAGGGTTGATTTGAAAATGACTCGTTCGAAACCAGTTTTGAAGAAAGACTCAACCCAGGAATTGATCTCGAAAAAGATTGGTAAAAATTATCTTTGACAAAAATACTGAACTCATGATTTTGAAAAGGGCTTGCTTTGAAAATCTCTCGGTGATCATGATGGATATTTTGCAAAAATTTTCAAAAATTCACGATTTTGGCCAAGCCCCTATAGGTAATCCTATCGCTCTCGTGAATGATGTCAGGATTATCCTTTATCCTGAATGGGAATGAATTGATGAGGAAAGATTTTTGGTCCTATCTGCATATAGGATATTTGAAATGAAAGCAGAGTTTCATATTAAAAGATGCTCTAGTATAGCAAAGGAAAATTGATATTTCATTAATGTTTTCAAATATTTACAAAAGAATGATTAACTGGGTTGAAGAAACTAGGACTATGACATCCTTTCAAGGAAAGGAGACAAAAAGAAGAAAACAAGAAAACATTGGCATTGTTGCTCTTAAGGTGTTGATGAGTCGACTGGTTTATCCTCTTCTTCTTCTACAAAGAGGTTTTTGTCAATGCAGTCCTGAACGATATTTTTGAGGACAAAGCAGTGTTTGGTGTCATGTCCTATTGCTCGGTGAAACTTGCAAAATTGTTCTTTGAATCTGACCATAATTGCAGGGGGATCAACGACTTTTGGTAAATGGATCATATCTCTTGCGAGCATATATTCCAGAACACTCTCGAGCATCTGGTCCAGAGGGGTGAATTTTCGATCAGTACTCCAGTCCTTGCACTTTGGTTTTTCCTGATTTTTTTCTTTTTGCTAAGGACTGGATTGGAGAGACTTATCATTGTTGAATAATTTCCCTTTTTGGCCTCTAAATCCCTCTGAATTGTTGCCATGATTATTCTTATTGCCTTTGTTATTATTGGCAGTTGGAGTGAAGTGATCCTTCTTCTTGGCATTTTGACTGCTTCTTGCAATGGTAATGCCCTCATAGACCCCGTTCTTCATCTCTATCTTGAGCCATTCGGCTCGTTCAATGAGCTCAATGAAAGACTTGGAGGGTAAGGTGGAAATAAGACTTCTTAGAGGCTGTGAGAAGTTGTTCAGGATAATCTAGAGTGCGTGCTCCTCTGAAATGGGGGTTCTCATTTTGTTGCAGGTGCTCTCCACCTGTAAATAAAGTCTCTGGTTCTCTCATTGTCTTTCTGCTTTAGATTGTAGAGATGATTGAGAGTGGGCAAGGCTTCAGTGTTAAACAAGAAATGCTCAATGAAAAGATTGACCAGTTTATCAAATTCCTATTGTTCAATCGGATTGATATGCTCGGCATACCACTTCATGGCTGTGCCTTCCAAACTGCGAGGAAAACATCTAAAGAGTACTTGGTTATCCCTCCTGAATCTGATGCATTCAGCAAAGAACATGGCAAGGTGAGCTTTTGGACCGCCGGTTCCATCAAAATTGATAAATTTGCAGGGAAGATCTTCTAGGTTGTCATCCCCCTCGAGGCCATCATAGAAATCCTTGCTTGTATATATTTTCTTGCCTTTGTCTCCGGCTTGCAAATCTTTAATCATTCTAGTCATTTCCTTCAACTGAAGTTAGATTGGATCATCGGTTGCTGGTTGCAGCTTCAACTGCTTGGTGGACTCAAGCTTTGGAGTTCGAAGAAGTGCCACTTGTTCTTCATCTGAGGCTTCTTCCATGAAATCTTTTTTGGTTTGATCTGATTGTATCTTGATCATTATCTTTTGAAATAAATCGTATATGGTAGGATCGATGTCATTGCCGCCTGTCTGACCCTGACCTCTGGCCGATCTTGGAGAATCCATCCCTTCTTTGCTGCTGCTGATGTTGCACTGAGGCAACACTGTTTTCTTCTTGGATCTTGTCTAAACCACGTGACAATGCCAACGCTCTCTTTGTAAAATAAAGGAACGATTTAGATTGATAGAGGATTTTGAAAAAGGAAGTTTGGTAAAGAAAATGCAAGAGTTGGAATCAGGTTGACAATTAGAAAGAATATCCCATTACCAGGGATTAGGTCATCACGAAAGTTGTGACAATTGAGTCATCACTCCGTGAAGGAAGTAGATGAAAAAAAATATGCCTTGTTACCCAGGCGGGGTCGCCAACCATGATGAAAGAATGAGTAAGAAAAATAGAAGATTTAGGCTGACAATTTCTTGCTAAAATGATCAGGGGATTTACCAAAAAATATGAGAAGAGATTTGAAAAGAGGATTGAAATATAGGAATCAAAATCTAGGAGAAAAAGGAAAGAGAAAAAGATACATGATTTTTTTAAAGAAAATAGCAGGCAGGATCAAAATAAGTTTGGAAATTTGAGATCCAGAAGAAAGAAAGAAAATCACCTGGAGTTTCAAAAAAATAGAGGATGATTTAGAAAAAGGATATCGAGGGTTTTTAAAAAAAGATTGATTTAAAGAAATGAAGAAAGAAGAAAATATACACCTGGATTTTGAAAATAGGGAGGAGATTTTGAAAGAAATATCCAGGGTTTGGAAAAAATTATTCTGAAAATATAAAGAAATGTAAGAAATAAAGAAGGATTGTAGAATTACAACAGAGCTATACAAGCAAGAATGCGCAAACAACACTCCCTAAGAAGCTGACTCTAGTATGTAGTATTTGAAAAAGCTTGTAGGACCTTAATCCTAACTCTAAGGTTTAGATAATTTGAATCCAATCAAGATATGCCGATATACTCAAGCCGAAACTCAAAGTGTGTGGCATAGAAATATCTCTGGTTCTAAGGTAATGGTTTCCAACATCCTTGAGTGCCTGCCGATATACTTTGGACTATGGCCCTCGGTACGTGGCATGGGGTAGTTATCCCAAATAAGTGGCCCGGTTGTGAGGCTTTTTCGTGAACTATGGTTCAGTGAGAAAGCCCAGCAACGTGAAGACCGAGACAATATAGGTGGAGGATGTTTTATAAAATGATCAACATGCAAGAAAACTAGATGTCTCTAATGCAATATCCTAAAGGGATAGAATTTTGAAAAATTTGTAAGAAGTATACACTCGCATACATTGTTTGCATTCAATCCCTAGATTGAGGAGGTTGTATTTAGACCTAAGTCTAAGTGAACATGCATAAATCTCCTCAATTTGGTATACCAAACCATACTTAAGCCTATATGCATTATGTCAATCAGGTCAGAGTCTAGACTCCTAAGTTTGCATGAAAATGAAGCTGACATTTATGAATAATGACTTAGAAAAATGTAAACAAGGCAAAGGTATTTAATTCGATCAGATGAAAACGAGTCCCATCACGGTCGCCAAACCTATGATCGTTGGAAAATTTTTCTCTTTTCCCTTTCTTCCTTTTCCTTTTGAGGGAAAAAAAAGAAAGAGATAAGAGAAACTCTCTGCAAGGTCTCACTTGACCTTTTAAAAAAGATGTTTTGAAATTTACTCACCTCCGTTTTGAAATTTTGCGAGAAAAATGGAGAGATGAGATTCGCTTGTTGGTACGAGGTTCAACCGTTCCTGGCACCTTTACCAGCGGTAACTGAACCAAAGATTGAATCAATGCCTTTTTCTTTTGCCTAAATTTGTCTAAGTGATTATTCTGGAATCCTAAATGCACATGGAATCAGGCTTGTGCTATGATTTTTGAATTTTGAGAAATGTTTTAGAAATTTAGATTTTCTGAGTGATTTTGAAAATTAACCTTTGAAATTCAAAAATCGATTTTGAATTTTGAAAGTTTAAAACTTGAAATGAACTCTGCTTTGAAAGCTTGCAACGGAGGATTTGGAATTTGGATTTAGAGTTTGAGAATTTTGAAATTTGAAATTGACTGAAAATCAAATTTGAATTGGTTTTGAATTGAAAATCAAGATTAGAAATCAATTCTAAGATTTGAAATCACAATTGAACTTGAAATTTGAACTTGAACTTGAAATTAGAATTGATATTGAATTTGGAATTTGAAATTTGAAAATTTGAAAATTGAGTTTATATTTTGAAATGGAAACTTAATTTTGAAATTGGGAATGAATTTGGAAATTGAGATTTAGAATTTAAAATGGGATTTTGAAATAAATTTCAAACATTTTGATTTAGAATTGAATTGAGAATTGAATTAAACTTCAGAATTTTAAAATTGAATTTGAAAAATGAAAATTTAGAATTTTGAAGAGAAATAAAGAATTTTGAATTTAGCATTTAAATTTGAAATGAAATTCAAAGTTAAATATGAAATTTAGAAGTGTGAAGTTCAGAAAATGGATTGAAAGTTGGAATTTTGAAATAATATTTAAAATTGAGTGGAATTGAAGAATAAAAGATAAATCTGCATTTGTAAATAGGAGTTGAGAAATGATTTTGAATTTTAGAAATGAAAACTGTGTTTTGAAAATTTATTTCAAAATCACCTGGAATTCCGAAAATGATTTGAGATAATTTGGAAAGATGGCAAATAAGGATGCAAAATAATGAATGCATTGAAAGAATTTGTTTAAAATTGGAATTTTAAAAAGCAAATTTCATTCTTTAATAGAATTGAGATGAGATAAAATTTTAATATACCCATGACTATGGTCACAAATATATTTTAATTTAATCTTCATTTAAATTTCAAAAAAGAATAAAATTATTTTTTTTGTGCTTTTAAAGAATTAAATCCAGATTAAATTTCCATATATTCATGACTATGACCACAAATATATCTTGATTTAATTTTTACTTTGAATTATGATAAAAGAAGAAAAAACATTTTTTTGAAAATATGATGATTTTCAGAAAGGACTTGAAGTGTAGGTCAAATCTTATTCCATAAAAGATAAAAATCCTAAGTATTGTTCGCATTTTGACTATGGCCATAAATGCAAATAATTTACTTAGGGTTATTTATCTCTTATTAGAATGGTGCACGTGCCATTCGTGTCATCCCATAGTATTATTTTTGAAATAAAAATAAAATGAAATGTCACAAACAATTATGAGAAATTAAAGTACAACTATATGCTCATACATTCTATTCTAAACAGAAAAGGTAAAAATTCCCATTAATATGGAATTATTACAGTCTTAAATTGAAATTGAAATATTAAAATTTATATTCTAGGAAAGAAAACCAGAATTTTTCAAGCTTTCCTGCAAACATGAGATAACATAAGGCAACAGAGAATACAAAATATAGAAAGAAATTGAAAATGCTATGTTAAAACTAACATACATCTGATTATACCTATGCTTTAATGAAAATGAAGATGTAATGCCTATACTAAATGAAGAAATGTATATGTATTTGCCTAAGTATAATTCTTATGCTAATGAAGAAATGCATATGTATTTGCCTAAGTACAATGCTTATGCTAATGAAGAAATGCATATGCATCTACCTAAGTATGATGCTTATGCTAATGAAAAAATGCATATGTATTTGCTTAAGTGCAATGCTTATGCTAATAAAGAAATGCATATGCATCTACCTAAGTATGATGCTTATGCTAATAAAGAAATGCATATGCATCTACCTAAGTATGATGCTTATACTAATGAAGAAATGCTTATGCATCTACCTAAGTATGGTGCTTATGCTAATGAAGAAATGCATAAGAATCTACCTATACTTATGAAAAAATGTACATGCAGTACACATGTTGAGATGCATATGCAACATGAGAGATGCATATGAAGGATGTAAATGCTAATATGCGATTCAATGCAATTTAGAAGATGAGGTGCAAGTAAATGCCGATTACAATGTGCAGAATATGTTGTGTAGGTGCTATATCTAATGCAGGTGAGATACTAATCAAAAAATTTAATGACATGCCGTGAACATAAGTTCAATCAGACTGAACAAATGCAAAGGGTTTTGCACCTAGAATATGATCTAACAATTAAAATTCATGGTCTTTAGACTTTGGAAATAATCTTTGATCTTTTGAGCTAGAAGAAATTTCTAGCTGAGAAACCTTATGCTCCAATGAAGCATGGCCGTTTAAATATGGGTCACATAAATCAGAACCCGGTGTTACTTCACTAGAAGAATTATTGTTTGACGATTGCTCAGATTCTCCCATTGATTTGTCATAAACAACAAATGGTCTTTAAGCCTCTTGTAATATTGCTTCAGTTGGAAACTCATCCGAAGGCAGTTTCTCTAATTCAGTCTTAGGCTCTAAAATTCTTGTGACTTTCTTAATGGGACCAGATCTTTCTTTTTAGTTCAGAAAGAATGTTTGTTGCAGGAGAACTAAATGACCGAATCAAATGGGTTATTGAACATGTTTAGGCCAGTCAAAATAGTAACTTTGATGTCGCGGGTTCAAAGAAACAACAAGCCTCGAGCAAAGTTACAAGATGGTTAAGCATCAGTGAGCTTGTGATTTTCAAGAAATATCATGGGCAATCCAATTGAAATGTATTTAATCATGAAATTCCAGATCTCCCAAAATTTAATAAAAGGAGCTAGCCAAAATCTTAAGACAGGACCATGGCATGAATCAGTTGGGTCTCATGTTCGTGGACTTGAGCAACATGACCTGATGCATGCTAGCTCCAAAACTGTGCCAGAGACATGAGCGATTAAGTCATAACCAATTGATCGAACTGACTGAAAACCCAAAGGTTAAAAACTTGCAACCAATCATATGTGACCACATAATATGCCCTAGCCTGAACCTCAGGTTAGCAGAAATCAAATGGCATGACCGACTATAGTAGGTGCAAAGGTACTGTAGATGCTATAGGGAAGATTTAGCTGGACTGACGTGCAAGGGATGGGATATGGGAAACACAATGCAACATAATGAATAATATATAAGTGTAAAGGTGTTGCAATGCCATGTACAACAAATCAATAACCTACTTTCAATTCAACCACATATGCATTTTGCAGTCAATCAAAAAAGCTGGTGTCTGAATCAATGACTCAACGTGTTCCATAATAACTCCACACAACCCATTTGGATAATCTCACCCAACACATAATGGTGATTTTTTTTAGCAAATTAGTATGCTTTTAGTATAGTAATTTCAGCCAAACCATCAAGACACTTCCAGCCGACACATCAGGCCAAGTCCAGTCAGCCATATTGAAGTAATTCTATATGGCATTTCATAATTTCTAATGTACATGGAATAATATGATTGCACACAATAAAATGTTTTAGTGAATGTGGCAACATGCTTACAGTGAGGTGAGCTTAGTGAGTGTGCACAAGTGTATGTGCACACAGTGAGGTGCACTATCTCACATGTTGGATATTTAGTTCTGAATCTGATAACATGGATGGTTCACCTGTAACCATGTAGAACTCACTTCAGTATCAATGGCATTCTGCACTTGATAAAATTCTCTCACCCACTCTTTCAGGATGAGGCATTCAGATCCTTGTCAAGGGCATTCAGAGATTATTGATAATGTGGATGTATGTTGTGTAATGCAATGACACCACAAAATGATATATAAAGGGGATGCAACCATATTGTGGTGAAGAGGGCTGCAAATTATAATGAATATGATACAATAGACAGGTCTATAAAGTAGTGGATGAGTGAACCAATCAGAAGACCCAAGGTTGTTTCCATTAAACACAGATGAAAGCATTAGGGAGGGGTTAATCATCTGATTGGCCCTACAAGAAGGGCCTCATGTAAGCATATAGCATGGCCAGCCTGGGAAACTGTTATGATCATGACACATTCATATACTCACGAGTTTCCTAAGCACCTGTATAATTCATCCAATTCTCATAGGCGCAGGTGGTATATGTGCTTGAAAGTGTAGGTAAGGTATAGAGAACTAAATACAGGCACTGTTGTAATATACTGGAGGATGCTATGATGAGATGCAACAGAGAAATGCATATGAATGTGTAAAATGCAGGAAATTAACTGCTGTGAAGTGTAGATGAATTAGGTAATGTCTAGGTAATGAAAATATAACATGGAAATGCAGTAAAACCTGGTGAATTAAGTGGGAATGCACAGTGATGTAATGAGATGCAAAGCCATAACTTAATATGATATGCACATGCAGTAAAACTTAAGGACAATAAGTAGTGAAAACACGGAAGGTAAAAAAAAAAGAACAGAATGTAATGCTATTGTAAATGGATGAAATGCAATAACGAAAAGGATGCTATATTGTACTACAACTGATGTGCATAAGAATGGTAAGCATAAATGTAGTGAACACAATTCAAATTAGATGCAGTAAATACAAAGATAAGGAGCAGATGCATAAGAAATGTCATCATATGTAGAGAATGATGTGGCGTTGTTGCAATTGAATCATATTTGTGATGCAGAAATGATTAAACGAAAGTAAACAAGAATTTTCTGGCCTGCAGATATGCGATTAACATTTGACCAACAGTGGATTCATTAAATTCATATGCTACAAAGTCTGGTATACGTAAATGCAAAGACATTGCATCAACCGTTGAAAATTATAGCATCGATTGCCTTTATTAGCATATCGTGAACTGATTTTCATAGAACTCAATTCGCACAAGAGATCAATGCTTAACTGCTGATGCTTATCAGATAATGAAGATGCGATGCATGCGTGAAATAGGGCTGATCTAAATGGATGATGCGATGAAGAAAGCAAACAAGAATGTTGATGCTGAATTACAAACAGACTAAGAAATGCAAACAGATGATGAAAACAAAAAATACAAAATAGAGGAAATATTGAGCAGATCGTGATGCAGATGATGCCAATGGAGTATGTGGGTGAGCTGACAATGCTGAGATTAAACTTGAATATGATGTAGAACTGAAGCAAAAGGTGCTCTGCAGTGGTGAATGCCATAGATGTGGCGCAAAATGCATCTATGTAATGTAATAGAACTTGAATGCAACAAAGAAATAAATAATGATTCAATGAAACAACTACAGGAATTGTAAGTAAATGCAAGAGTAAACAACAAAAATATAACAATGAATTACAAAAAGGAAAGAAGGAAGATGATAATCAGAGGAAAGGGGTCAGCATTCTATTGCAAAATGCAGATTGATGCTGCTATAAGCAGATCGATACTGCATATTATGCCTCAATGGAGCAAGAACATGAAGCTGATGCTATGAGAAATCAAAAGGAAAGAGGAAGAAAGAGGTAAATTCCAAGAAAAACAAAGGGGGAGAGAAGATGGCTTTTACCGTGGCTACCGCTATAGGGCTGACCTCCTTCAGTCGATCAGAAAGAAAGCCAAAGGAAAAGGGAGAGAGAAAGGGGAAAAAGGAAAGGAGGAGAAGAGGAGAAAGAGAGCAAGGCTCGATGCCTTGTGATGCTCGGTGTGAGGATGTGATGGTCTCTCTCTCTCTCTCCCCCCCCCTCCACGATGGTGGTTATAAAGGGAAAGACCGTTACAATATTTTCAGAAAGGGTCCTTCATAGTTTTGAAAATTTTCAAAAACGGGGGTTTCATTTACAAAGATTTCTCAAAAGAGGGTAAAGTTATTTTCTGAATTTTTTCTTTTATGTTTTTGAAATAAAAACCTAAAAATACAAGGGACATGCTAGGGATTTAAGAGATGGGGTTCATATGAGATTTTTTTTGAAAAGTTTACAAAAGTATTGAATTTGAATTTTTGAGAATTTTACAAACAAGGGGAGTTTTAAAACAGCAGGGTTAAATTTTAAAAATTGAGTTTTAAAATGGATCTGGATCTAAGGTTTTGAGCAAACATCGAGTTTGGATCTCAAATTGAGGAAACATGAGAGGGATGGATCCAAATAGAGATTGGATCTGGATAAATTATCTAAGCCACATAAAAAAATGATTTTGGATTTTTAGATTTTGAATTGTAAATAGAAGATCCAGACTCAAAATTGGATTTGGATGGATCCGAGATTGGGTCAAATATAGAAAATAAAATTGGATTTCGGATATTTAACAAGGAATTGAATATGAGAATTAACCAGAAATTGACTCAATTGCTCAGAAGGTGGGTGCCTGGGGCATCTTGTTTTTTTTTTAATTGTAATTGGCCTCCACTTTTTAATTCAATATTTCTTCCTAGATATTCAACAAAATTTTCTTTTGATTCTACTATGTTTCTAGGGTTGTTAGGGGTCTACATATAAATTTTTAGTATTTTAGGGCATCATTTGATATTTTATTCAGTTCTCAAACTAGATTTCTGGAGAACCCTTTTCTGCAGAAATAAGGGCAAATTTGACTTTTTCCTATTTGTTTTATTTTTTTTATAAACAGTTTTTATGATTTTAAAATTTGATTATTTTCTTTACCATATCAGTGTGCTTTACATTCAATTTGATGCAAATCTAAATTTGTTTATCCCTTGTATTAGACATGTTTCAAAACTTATTTCTAAAACCCTAATATTTAAGACTATTTTGGTAATTAGTCTTAGCTTTTAGGGTATTTTAGTACTTTTGCTCTTAGTTTCAAAATTTATTTTTTGAAATTGGTTTATTTTAATCGTCTATTAAGTCTTGCATTTTCATTTAGATTATTTAGAATTTTTATTTTATGAATGCATGAGAAAAGTCTTATTTCAGGATAATATCCCTCAGTTTTCAGATATTGTTGGATAAATCCTGAAAAACCTACATTTTTTTACTAACATATTTGCTAATTTTGCAAGAAAGTTTAAGATTGTATTTTCTTTTCTTTTCTTTATTTTATTATTCAATTTATAAATGTAAATTGTAATAAAAAAGCCAAAAAAATAGTAGAAATTTAATTTTCTGCATAGTTTAGGTTGCATATGCATTTAGTTTATTTTTTTAATATTAATTGTCATTATTTGTCATGCATACGCACGTTTTAATCTCACTTATGGTGATTCATAAATGGCACATGCATCTTCTTTTAAGAAGTTAATAAAATTGGTGAAATTCGTATTTGTGGCCATAATCCGAATACGAATGAAATTCAAGTTTATTAACCTCTTTTAAGTTACAAAAAGCCTAAACACTTAGGCTATTTTTTTTTCAAAAATCATTGCATATTTCAAAAGGTTTTCAAGATAATTTCTAAAGTCTTTCTTTTTAGAATTTAATAAGATGTATTTAAAACATATTTGTGACCATAGACATGGATATGTGGCAAATTCATCTTTATTGAATTTTGTAAGGCACAAAAATAAATTTCAAAACAAAGGGGATTTATAAATGAATTTTCTCAAATCTTTCAAAAAGGGTATTTTCAAAATTGCATTTATGCATCATGCAGACTTAGGTTGCATCATTGCAGGGGTCCACAAGGCCACATGCCCATCCATTTGACCTTTCAAAAATTCAATATCAAAATACTTCAAAATATTTCTTCAAAAAGTATTTCTTCAATAATTCCAAGCATGCATCATATTTTCAATTAACTTCCTTTCAAAACTCATGTCATAAGTGTAAACACTCCAAAATTTTCGGGTCCATTCCGGACTTCTCCTTTCGCAAATGTCAAATTCCCTGCAAGGAAGTACAGAGTCTCACCCTTAGGTTCATCCTGGTCTAAAGGTCAACATTTATCCCTTTTTATCAATGAAATTACCATTTTACCCCTGAGTCACCCTTAGCCTTTTTGTCAGTTAGACCTAACCAAGCTCATTTCTGAGTTCAGAACAATTAGAATGTCTATTATTTCTAGCTCCCTTGAACTCACGATGAGCGAATCCTAATCATTGTTTACCATTTCAATTAAAATTAGTTTATTTCTAGCGAAATAAACTCATTTTTAGCCAGACTGTCCTCGAGTCAACCAAATCTAGTAGATCCTATCCCCAGGAGTCTAATCTGAGTTCATCAAGAGTTTGAATGGTTCAGTTCCAACTCAAAGTCACTTTTCACATACTTGAACCTTCGTTTTAGCTAATTTCAGCTTATTTGAGCTCAATTCAGTCCAAATTCAACTAACTTCAGCTGGTTGACCTAGTGTCTTAGCTCTGGATTTAGTTCACCTAAGTATAACTAGCTTCTGATTCAGTTTATTCTGATCCAGTCTAGTTCAAATTAGTTCAAACAAATCTAGTACCGTGTTTCTACCCCTACAGGGTGAAAACCAAAAAATAAAAATTCCTTCAGAACATCATTTCTAACAATTTTTGAATTGGGAGAAGTCTCAAATTCGCACTTAAATCAATTCTTTCAGCTGATATTTTATCAATATCCGAGATCCAATCCATTTCAATTCAGATAGTAGATCCAATGCTAGATTTGGTGTCCAATTTTCATCTCGGACCTGAATTTTTCATCTGATTCATTCTATAATCCATATCCAGAGTTTAATTTATTCATTGAACCTAGAATATCACATCGAATATCCAAGATCCAATTAATCATTTCGGATCCATTTAAGTTTGGACCCACCTTCTGATCTTTCAGAAGGTTAATTAAATCAATTTTTGAACTCAGATTCACCTAACATCTGAGATCCAAAATTCAGTTCTTGGATTCTGATCCAGATCCAATTCTATTCTCTGAGCTCGATCCAAGATCCAAATAAAAATTCCCAATTTTCATTATGAATTTGGGGGGTTTCATTTTCAAATTATCCAGAAATCCATATTCAGGGTTCAATTCCCATTTTTCGAACCAATTTCCTTCAAATCGAGATCCAAATCCAATCTTTTTTAAAACCTCAGATCCATATCCTTTTCAAAATTCAATTTTTATACTAAATTTCAAAATCTATTCTTGAATTTCAAATTCAAAATCCATCATTTTGCAAAAACCCTTTGAAAAATACCCTGAATCCAATTCGTAATTCAATTTAGATTTCAAAATATCAAAATACATCCAGATCCAGTTTCAAAATCTAATTTTTATTCAAAATCAATTTGGGGATTTCAAATGCAAAATCAAAATCCAATTTTTATCCCAATTTCAAAATAATTTTTGAATTTTAAACCCAAATTCAATATTTTTACAAAATTTCTAAAAATTCAATCTAGATCCGGTTTTAACCCAATTTGGATTTTTGAAAATCAAAAATAGATTTTTGAATCCAATTATTTCTAAATTACTCTTTTTATTTCTCATATTTCACTTTTCATCTTGATTTTAAAATAAAAAATCAAATATATATTTTCAAAGAAGGGGCACCACTTGGCATTTTCAAAATTGAATTCAATTCGTTTTTAAATCTACTTTTAAAAACCTCCTTTTGCCTTTAAAAACACACATGGGCATCACTTGCAAAGTGATGCCATGTGTCAAAATTTCAGCCAAATCCCCTTTTTGCCCATTTTTAAAACTTCAAAAAGACCCACATGGGCACCCACTTGCAAAAGGGGTGCCACATGTCCATCTTTTTCCAAAATCACTCGTTTGCCCACTTGAAAAAAAAGAAAATACCCACATGGGGTTGGTGCCAACCTTGAGAAAATATCTTAAATTTTGATACCCAAAATGCCCCCAAGATGGGCTATAAATAGACCCCTTGGGGGCCTCTTTTTCATAAGTTAAAAATTTGAGAAATTGAGAGAATCAAAAGAATTCTCTCTTTCTCTTCTCCCCTCCTCTCTCTCTCCTTCCTTCCTCCTTGGGATTGGTGCCAAATAGCGAGAAGAAGACCCCCCTCTTCAGCCAAAGGTAAGTCCTTCCCCCTTTTTGATTTTTGATTTCTTTTTCTCTTTCTTTTCTTTTATAATTTTTTATTTTTGTAATTAGATCTTTTCCTTTTTTTCTCAATTTCTTTCTAATTTCAATATAGATCTATCTTAGTTCCATGTTATTTTTTATTTTATGCGTTTGATCCAATCATTTTGCTATTTACTTTGTGCATTTTCATTCTAGCCATTTAGAATTATGAGATTTGATCTTCAATAGATCAAATCTCATATTCAATGGGCTAAATCAATTTCAATTTATGCCCCAATGCTTTCAATTTTATTTTAGATGCTTTTATTCTATTTTTGCATCATTTTTATCATCATCTATGGTTTAAAATGATGAATCTCATATTTGAATATTGGATCAATTCATTAATGAGATGTTATTCTACTCAATCATGTTTAGATGATATTTTCAATTCTGGTCCAATTTTAACATCATCAATTCACATATAATTTGGTATCATTTTATTCTGATTTTTTACAGCATCATCATGCATATGTTTTCGGGATCTCCACCAAAAATCATTATAATCTGAGTTGATTTGACCATTCAAAAAAATTGAGATTCGGACCTTATCATTTTGGGTCATCCAGATTTTCCCTGAAATTGAACCAACGTGTTGGAGTGATTTCTCCCTAACCAGAGATGATCTCTCCAATATGTAAAAAGGGAAGCCTTCTGCATTGATGACAAATTTTATCAATTTCTATGATGTTTTCATACCCGTTTTTGGTTAAAAACCGTAACCCTGTTATACTGTGTCATTTTTATGGTCCCGTTTTTAGTTCATTTTGTCAGAGTCATATCTTCCTAATGGGAGATCATGTTTTAGATCTGTAAAAAGAATTTTTTTCATCTGAATGTCTATTTTATCTCTAAGTTTTCATCCATTTCTATGGAGTATTTCTATTTCTTTTGTATTTTAAGTAGAGACCCTGTCTGTTTGCAATCTCAGGTGTTGCTCAGACCCAAGACCAACTTGTTGCAATCATATCTCTCTAATGGAATATCCTTTTTCAAATCTGTAAAAAGAAGTTTTTTCCTTAGAATGTCTAGTTTATGCATACCAATTTTCATAAACTTTTTCAACTTTTCATCTATCATTCGGATAAAAAACCAAAACCCTATCAATTTTCTTTCACAGGCTTTTATAGGTTTTTGGTCATATTGATTGGATTGAACCTCCCGAATGGGAGATCATTTTCTAGATCTGTAAATTAAAGCTTTCTCATTTGCATGTCTAATTTATCTTTGTAAATGCTTAGTAATTTCTATAGATTTTTCATATCTTATTCTGATAAAAAATTGAAACCCTGTCGTTTTACCTCATTAAGCATTTCTTAAATTTCATCTCAACTTGTTTAGATGTGTCCTCTCTAATGAAAACTCATTTTTAAAATCTGTAAAAAGGGATTTCTTTCATTTCAAGTCTAGTTTATTCATATAAAATTTTATAAATTTCTATGGTAATTTGACCCTTCATCTATTGTATTTTTCAAAACCAATTTCGTAAAAGACATTATTTCATTAAAATAAAGTTAAATTTGACATTTTAACAATTTTAAATTCAATTCTCAAATACAATTCATGTATTTCATGAATTGCAAATACTTTTTATCAACTTAGAATGCCTTAACTTCATTTTAAACAAATTTTAGAGTTTATTTGGCTTTTATTTCAATTATTTTCAAGATATTTTCATGAAAAGCTCAATTTCAAGGTTAAATTCATTTTGAATTCAAATGTTAAAGTGGATTTACCCATTTCAAACCTAAATTTTGAAAATTTGAAGCTCCAAAACATCATTTTCAAATATTTTCTAAAGTCATACATCGTTTGCTTTTATTTTGTTTATTTTTTTATTATATTTTTGGGCATAAAAGGCTAACTTTGGATTTTCTTCAATTTTTCAATAATTGAAGAAAATCCATAAATGCCTACATTTCTAACATGTTTTCTCATTTTGTAGGATTTTCTTTCTTTTCCTTTCTTTTCAATTATTGCAATTAATTCAAGGGTTGCAAAAATTACATTAATAAGAATTTTTGTTTTATGCTTAGTTTAGAATGAATGAGCGTATAGATTCATTTTGTAATTGATTTGTTGTATTTTATTTTTCTTTATTTTTAATGTACTATAGAAAACATGAATGACACATGCACAATCTAATAAAGAATAAATAACACTAAGTAAGGTTCATATTTACGGCCTTAGTCAGGATACAAATAATACTTAGAGTTATTATTCTTTAATAAATAAAAATTTGACCTACACTTTTAGGTCATTTTCAAAAATCATCATTTCTTTCAAAATTAATTCTCTTTTCTTCATTTATTTGAATTAAAATAAAGATTATTTCAAAATCTATTTATGGCCTGAGTCATGAATATATTAAAAATTATTTTTGTTTCAATTCTATAAAGGCACATTTTTTTTCTTGATTAGAATTTTAAATAAAGATTAATTTAAAGTATATTTGTGGCCCTAGTCATGAATACATGGAAATTAATCTTGTTTTAATTCTATAAAGTATAAAATTCTTCTTAAAATTCAAATGATTTTTCAAAAATAGCATATTCATCATTTAAGATAGAATTACATCATTTTTTTATTTAGTTAAGTGTTAACACCCCAAATTTTTCAAAATCTTTTAAATATTCCCTTCTTGCCCCTAAATTCATTTTTTTGAGCAAATGAGTCATTTTTAAATCTAAATTCCAGTTCATTTCTCAAGTTTTATTGAAATTAAATTCATTTCATATGTTTAAATTGATTTCGGATCTAAATCCATTATCCAGATCCAAATCTGAGTCTCCTTGTTCAAATTTTAAATTAAAATTATAGAAAATACCAAGAATAGTCTTTAAAAAGATCGGATAGTCCATTCGACATCCGTTTGGATCCATCACATTGTATGTCTCGATTCGAGTGTCAAAACTCGAACATTTTCTCAAAACCTCGAGTCAAAACCCATTCTTCTGAAGAAATTTCCCCGAAATGGTCTGAAATTTTCAAGAAAATACTTTTGTAAATATTCCTTTTAGAAAAATACATTTTTTTTTTGTTTTCTCAGATCTTCATTCCAAAAAAATACAAAAAAAATAATAAAAATACTCAGAAAAGAACAAAAAAAAATCAAAAATAAATGAAGAAAATTGCAAAATGATTTTTAGAAACCTGTTTTAGAGAAAACTTTTTAAAAGAGGCCCTTCTTTGGAAAAAACATTATTTTCATTTTAAAGTCGAGTTAGGGTTTTTGAAAACCCTAACTCTCGCCATCTTCCTTCCTCAGCCGCCTCTCTCTCTCCTCCATGGCCCGACCTTCCTTCTCCCAAAACCCTTCGATCCCTCATCCCCGCGGAGGAGCCACTGATCTTCAACTTCCCCATCGTCTCTCTCAGTCGCCGTCCATCTCTAACAAAATCCTCCATCTCCTCCTTCATAAGCCCCCCATCTTCAACCGCATCCTCCTTTCCATCTTTAAAAAGGGACGAAGACCCTCTTCCTCCGGATCGCTTCTTCACCTCCCCATTCCTGCATATAGCTCCCTCTTTTTCATGCACCACCGCCTTCACCCCAACACCCTTCTCTCTCATTCAGAAGACCATCGCCATCTACCCTGAAGCTTCTCCTCTAATCGATTGAAAGATCTTCAGTTCCAGCAATACAAAGAAGCCAGGAGCGGCTGAAGAGACCTCGATTCTCTCCTTCAAGACCCCTGTATGATCACAGAGGCTGACCATCCTACGCCAAGTGATCATGCATATATTTTAGGGTTTTTTCATATAAAAATATGCATGATTTCATGAGAAAATGATTTAAAAAAAACCCAATTTTATGTTAGTTTTCGAGTAAATGTGCTAAAATGATTTAAAAATAGAAAATGCATGAAAAATAGTTTTATTTTACTTTTTTTATACATATTTTAGTTTTTTTTATTCATAGTAGTCTAGTATTAGTTTTCAATTAAAAAAAAAATAGGGAAAATAGTTTTTAAAATCATTTTAAATGTTTGTTTTTTTTTAGAAAAGAAAAAAATTAGTAGAATAGTTTTTATTTTCCTTATAAATGAAATAAAGTTTTGTTTGTAACTTTTTGAAAAAAAAAATTCTAATAAACCGGTTTACAAGGTTGTTGAATTTTAAAAAACTAAAAAAAAAATTAATAAGCAAACCGGCTGGAACCGGTTTGCATTGTTTTAAAATTGAATAAATCTTGTTACAAACCGGTTCCAACCGGTTTGAATTTTTTTAAAACAAACAGAAATAAACCGGTGAACCGGTTTGTTTACTGTTAAAAACCCCCAAAATCGCAAAAACCGGTTGTCTCCCCCTTCCTGAGCTACAGCCCTCTCTTCTTCTCCTTCCTCTCCACTTCTCCTAATCCTTTCTTCTCCTTCTCCCTCTTTCTATCTTCTTCCCTGTTTTCCGGTGGAGAGAATTCCAGCAACGGCGGCGGCGTACGGGAGGAGGCCGACCATTCTTCTCTAACCCCTCAGGTTCACGGTGAGTGCTGAGTGCTCTGCATCTTCTCCTTCTTCTCCTACTTCTTCTTCTTCTTTTTCCTCTTCTTCTTCTTATTCTTCTTCTTCTTCTTCTTCTTCTTTTTTTCTTCCTACTTCTTCTTCTTCTTCTTCTTCTTCTTCTTTTACTTCTGCTCCTAATCTGCATCATCTTCTTCTTCTTATACTTCTTTCTCTTATTCTTCTTCCGATTCTTCATTTTTCTTATTCTTTTTCATTTTTAATCGAGTTCTGTTTTGATTTCTGTGTGAAACGAAAAGAAAAAAAATACAGATCGCATGTTTTTTCTTTTTCTTTTTGATTTTCCTGTTTGAGATTCAAGTTGGATTACATGTAATGGTCGGAGCTCTTGACTGCTGTAAAGAACATGTCGGAATATGGATACACTGTTTAATTCCCTGAAATCTCTGAGTCTGCCGGAGATGCTGATTGGAATCTCCTGGTTTAGCCAGAATAATCCGGTGACTGTTTGAAATTCCGGTGGTTATCTTCTGTTATTTGAAATTCCAGCGATTATTCATTTGTGCATTCACCAGATTTTAAAATGTTTACTCAAAGTTGATCGATCATATGGATCAATCGCTACATTTTCTGGTGAAAGCTAAGTTCTGGAATTACTAATCCCCGTATCATCCGGTGAACATTTCTGATAATTGAATTCTCAGTGATTACTTTTAAAAAAAAAAATTCAATCGGATGGCTGAATACGATGTGAATGTGGAGAGCCACTGAGTTTTGGATCACTGCTATTGTTTTATGGTAACAGTAATGAACCCTGAGCATTATAGTTTCATTGAATTCCTTAAAGGGGGCTGTTCTCTGATTATCATTTGAAGGTTGTATCTGATCTTTGTTGTCATTTTCTGTTGATATTTGAATACAAATCGTTGTATTAATTGGTTGATACAATCCAATTCTATGGATCAGATTGAATGATTAAATTTGTTGAATGAATTACTACAAAGTTGCTGAATTTCAAATATATTGATTGAAGAGTGTTGTGAGTGAATTGAAAACCTTGGTGGATGTTTGAAATATTAGTGAATGATAATATTGCTTAAATCCAGTAAATATCAAATGCATGCAATGCTAAGTTTCACAGTGTATTTTTTTATGAATTTCACTGTTGATTCCCAATAAGTTTCATTGTAAATTTTTCACTAAGTGTTAGCTGGAGCAAATTTGAGTTTCACTAAGAATTGTTGAGAATTGATTGTTGATGCTTCATTTTAAAGAGTATTAATTCATTAGTTTGTAGTTGTTTAGTTTAATATACCAATAGTTAATTGTTAGTTCATTAATAGTTAGTAATTAGATTAATCAATTAGTTAGTAGTAGATTTGATTAGAATCTTTGTGATAGTTAGCATTTTATTTCATGTCAATTAGTAGTTAGTAATCAATTTTAATTAGAGGTGTCATTTAGATTTTATAATTCTTTTAGTATAGTTTTATCCTTCTATCGTTTGTACTGCTTGTGTTCATTTGATTTGTGCAGGATCGCACAGGAGTGGAGCTAAAGCGATACGTGACACGGGAAGTACAAGAATAGAAGATGTTTTTCTTTTATTTTAGAATTTAGGCATTTAATTCTGGGTTTGTAAATATTGCACTTTACGCCCTCTGCGAAGGGTATTCATTTGTTGTAATAGCTAGTTGTTTTTACTTTTCTGAACATTTTATATTTCAATAATTCGGCAATAAAGATTAGTTTAGACTTGTGTACTTGAATACGATATATTCCCGTTCCCTGAGTTCGACCTGGTCTCATCCACTAGTGAGAACCGGTTTTTATTATTTGATGTCTGGTTTTCACATGCTTTTCATATAAAAATCTTTTCAAAATTACAACGATTTTAAAGAAGACATCAAATTTTTGGCGTTGTTGCCGGGGAACGGCGTAATATTAGTATTCACTTTATTGCCTAGTGTTTGTGTGTGCATTTAGGTTTAGAACCACGTATGTGCATATCTTAGAGACGAACTTACTTTTCTGCACAGCCCACCTATTAGGACCCCTTAGAGGTGAATGTGTACGATTGGTACCGTACACATAGATTTCATATTTCATTGCATAATCTCTGTTATGTGTAACTGCGTGGTGTTTGTTTAGTTCTTGTTGTTTTTAGTTTACCCGCTTTGTGGTTTGCGTGGTTTGGCCGCTTAGTGCGTTAGTTAGGTAGAAAACCCAAAGTTAGGACGTGAGCTACACCAGTCGACTACGAGGTGTATGCAAGGGCGACGCTCACTTGACCCTGAGCTGGTAGAGCCGATTGAGGACCCCGAGTCCCTTATTAGGAGAGCCCAGAGATCTGCAACCATGGCTGAGAATCAGCAGATTACTCGTCCTCTGAGGGAGTATTTCATGCCCAACACTTACACTCCCGCCTCCTGCATCACAAGACCTGATGTAGGAGCAAACCATTTTGAGATAAAGGCTAGTGTGATCCAAATGTTACCCTCGTTTTATGGCCTTAGCAATGAAGACCCATATCGTCATCTCGATGAATTTTTAGAGATTTGCTCGACAGTGCGAATCAACAACTTTGGAGATGACGCGATGAGGTTGACCCTGTTCCCCTTCTCTCTGAAGGACAAAGCGAAGAGTTGGTTAAAATCATTAGATATTGTTCGAATTACCACTTGGGAACATATGCAAAGAGAATTTTTAAAGAAATATTTCCCAATTGGTAAAACGAACCAGTTTCGTAAAGCGATAACCAGTTTTTCCCAAATTGAAGGAGAACAGTTTCATGAGTCATGGGAGAGATTGAAAGATCTACTCCGCAAGTGTCCCCACCACAAGGTGCCTCGCTGGCAACTGGTGCAATATTTCTATGATGGTCTTACTGAAAAGAACCGTCAAATGGTGGATGCCGCGTGTGGGGGCACATTTATGCTCAAAAGTGAGGATGAAGCATGGTCACTTTTTGAGACATTGAGTGAGAATTCGATGCACCATGCGACAGCCTCACGGTTCGATAGGGCTGCACCTGCACAAGATAACATTAAGAAGGCAGGTATTTTCGAGTTAGGGATGAACCTTGAGTTGAGCAACATGGTAGACCAACTGTCCCAGAAATTAGATCAGTTTTTGTTGGGTCCCTCCCCTGCCATGCAGGTGTGCGCGTTGTGTGCGAGTCCTGCACACCATGTCTTCGAGTGCCCAGTTGCACCACAATATCCAGAGTTTGTCCAAGAGCAAGCTCAGATGGCTCAAAACTTCGCTAGGCCCGTACCTAATCCATTTTCCAACACTTATAACCCGGGCTGGCGAAATCATCCCAATTTCTCATGGCGCAACTCACAGATCCACCCACCCAACCCTTCCCTGAGTCAACCAAGTCAAGGCGGTTATGCACCTGGATTTCAGAGATCCAGTTATCCCCCAGCCCAACCTGTTTATACTCATCCCAACCAGTCTCATGAGCCTTCACATAGTCAGTCCTTCGAGGACAAGATGCTACAAGCATTTTCTGATATTAAAGCGAATTTAAGCTCTCATAATCAGTCTATTGCAAAATTAGAGACTCAAATGGGGCAGCTTGCCGAAGCACTTAGCAGGCGAAGTGAGGGGACATTACCTAGCCAGCCTATTGTCAACCCTAAGGGAAAGGAACCCATGCGTAGCTTGCATATGACTGATGCACATAAAGAGCAAGCTCAAGTAGTAACCCTTAGGAGTGGGAAGCAATACCAAGCGAGGGAGGCTGCAGAAGAAAGAGATAAAATAAGCGAGAAGCAGTCTGTCCCTAATATTTTACCTCAGGAAAGCGAGAAGATTCTTCCATCTGAGCCTTCACCATCCTACATTCCCAAAGCCCCCTTTCCTGAGGCGTTAGAAAGGCCGAGAGCATTAGGTAAGTCCGGAGTGAACATGCAAGAGATGCTTGAGATATTCAAGCACGTTCAGATAAACCTCCCCTTACTAGATGCTATTCAACAGGTCCCTGCATATGCAAAGTTCCTCAAAGAACTTTGTACGCAGAAAAGGAAGTCGATGTCCCATGTGCAGAAAAAGATTTATTTAACTGGGCAGGTGAGCGCAGTATTGCAACATCAAACCCCACCTAAGCTCAAGGACCCAGGGACTCCTATCATCTCTTGCGTCATAGGAAACATCACTGTTGGGCGTGCGTTGCTCGACCTTGGGGCAAGTGTTAACATATTGTCGGGTTTCTTTTATGACCAATTTGGATTGAAAGAGATGAAACCTACACCTATGACTCTTCAGCTCGCAGATAGATCTATCAAGGTCCCAAGAGGGATACTTGAAGATGTTTTAGTCAAGGTGGAGGATTGTTATTTCCCTGTCGACTTCGTGATATTAGATATGGAGGGAGTTGATAGTCCACAGCAGACTCCTATTATTCTCGGTCGCCCCTTCCTAGCTACCGCCAATGCGTGCATCAATTGCCGCACTGGTACAATGGATGTGTCATTCGGAAATAGGAAGATACGGCTAAACATTTTTCGTGCTGCTATGGGCCCTGCTGTTGAGGAGGCTTCTTTCGAGGTTGATGTCATTCAAGACCTCGTAGAAGCAGAATATGCTTGGTTATTGAGTAATTCACCTAATGAGGAGGATAAGGAATCATTAGATGAAGATCATCTAGAATTACGTGAAAATCAGATAGGTGAGTTAAGTTGGATCGAGCACTTTGAGCCATTTAGAGGTAGACAGGACGGGAACATAGTGCGCAGTGTCACTGATGACACTATTTTTCATAGAGAGCCCGATTGAGTCTGACTTCATGTCCATTGATCTCATGGACGATGAAGGATTTTTCCAGAGATCCGTCTGGCTGGGGACGTGAAACTTAGCGCTTTATGGGAGGCAACCCATATTCTGTACAGTTTTACATTTGTTGTTAGGATTTGTAGATTTTATTTGGTTTTATTTTTCGTTTTCTATCTTTTCTATGAGTTTCATGTTTTGTCATGTATACATTACATTCATTACATTCATAGAACGTGTTTTTTTTAATTCATGTCAGGTCATTTTACTCTTTTCCCTCATTTATTTCCTCTCATATGCATTCACTTAGTTTCATATAAGCATGGGGGAGTGCCACTGGGACAGTGTCATTCAAGCATGGGGGAGGGTGTAGTTTGCACACCTTGATATTTCTGTTTACGTTCTTGCATATGTTTACACATCTCTCATGAAAAGTAGATTTTTAAAGAAAGAGTTTGAAACTTATATGAATGTTATTTCAAATCTAATGTTTTTAGAGGATTTTTAAGCCCCACGAAAATTTTTTCTGACATAGATCTAAAAATTATGGTTGTTTATGCGAATTTCAAAGAAATGATGATAGATATATGTTAGAATTTATTTTGAATCACAAATATGAATATGCACAGTTCTATTTTTGAAAAAATAAGCAAATGAACAAAAGCGTAAAAATGAGCTCAAAAAGTGAGAAAAAGCATGCGTTAGGTTGTTTGGATAATTTCACAATCCTTAGTAGATGGAACTTAGATGTAAGTTGAAACTTTTAATTCCATTTTCGAAAAGGAGAGTGAAAAACTTCGTGATCCTAAGTAACTGAGAACAGATACAAGTTGAAATGTTTGACTCTCATGTTATAAGGGTGAATGAAGGAAGTCACTTTTATGTCTTAGTTGATATCTTTTGGTATGTATTGAAAAAGTATAAAAGATATTGACATTGCACAAGGCATAAAAGCAGACCACACGCAAGCTATAAGAGAAGAATAAGTGCGCAAAAAGAAAAAGCGTGAAAAAATGAAAAAATTGAGAAAAGAGCTGAAAAAGAGAGAAAAGTTCAATGCTTAGAAGTATGATTGAGAAAACCTGTGCAGAAAACATATGAGTGAGGATAAGTAAATAATAATATGTTTTTATTGGATTTTCTAAGAATAAAACATAAATAATTGTGATATTTAGAAAAGTGAAAGAAATTCTTTTCTGTGGTGGTATATAAAAGACTCTAATTATGTTTTGATTTAGAAATAACAGGAAATATTTGTGAAAATAAAGTCTTTAATTACCTACTGATTGTGAGGATGTGTAATATTATGCATACATGACAAAGATGTTTATGGGTAGCATCACTGCAAACCCTCACGAGACCTTACTCGTCCACTGGGGTAACCCAGGGGTTGAAAGGGCTTGTTGCATGAGCTAAATGCAACCGTGATTCCTACGAAAGTGAGTTAGGTGATAGTTTGATTTCGTGCATTTTTCTAGTTTGCTCGAGGACTAGCAAAACATAAGCATGGGGGTATTTGATCATGCATATATTTTAGGGATTTTTCATATAAAAATATGCATGATTTCATGAGAAAATGATTTAAAAAAAAAACAATTTTATGTTAGTTTTCGAGTAAATGTGCTAAAATGATTTAAAAATAGAAAATGCATGAAAAATAGTTTTATTTTACATTTTTTATACATATTTTAGTTTTTTTTATTCATAGTAGTCTAGTATTAGTTTTCAATTAAAAATAAAAAAAAATAGAGAAAATAGTTTTTAAAATCATTTTAAATGTTTGTTTTTTTTTAGAAAAGAAAAAAATTAGTAGAATAGTTTTTATTTTCCTTATAAATGAAATAAAGTTTTGTTTGTAACTTTTTGAAAAAAAAAATTCTAATAAACCGGTTTACAAGGTTGTTGAATTTTAAAAAACTAAAAAAAAAATTAATAAGCAAACCGGCTGGAACCGGTTTGCATTGTTTTAAAATTGAATAAATCTTGTTACAAACCGGTTCCAACCGGTTTGAATTTTTTTAAAACAAACAGAAATAAACCGGTGAACCGGTTTGTTTACTGTTAAAAACCCCCAAAATCGCAAAAACCGGCTGTCTCCCCCTTCCTGAGCTACAGCCCTCTCTTCTTCTCCTTCCTCTCCACTTCTCCTAATCCTTTCTTCTCCTTCTCCCTCTTTCTATCTTCTTCCCTGTTTTCCGGTGGAGAGAATTCCAGCAACGGCGGCGGCGTACGGGAGGAGGCCGACCATTCTTCTCTAACCCCTCAGGTTCACGGTGAGTGCTGAGTGCTCTGCATCTTCTCCTTCTTCTCCTACTTCTTCTTCTTCTTTTTCCTCTTCTTCTTCTTCTTCTTCTTCTTCTTCTTCTTCTTCTTCTTTTTTTCTTCCTACTTCTTCTTCTTCTTCTTCTTTTACTTCTGCTCCTAATCTGCATCATCTTCTTCTTCTTATACTTCTTTCTCTTATTCTTCTTCCGATTCTTCATTTTTCTTATTCTTTTTCATTTTTAATCGAGTTCTGTTTTGATTTCTGTGTGAAACGAAAAGAAAAAAAATACAGATCGCATGTTTTTTCTTTTTCTTTTTGATTTTCCTGTTTGAGATTCAAGTTGGATTATATGTACTGGTCGGAGCTCTTGACTGCTGTAAAGAACATGTCGGAATATGGATACACTGTTTAATTGCCTGAAATCTCTGAGTCTGCCGGAGATGCTGATCGGAATCTCCTGGTTTAGCCAGAATAATCCGGTGACTGTTTGAAATTCCGGTGGTTATCTTCTGTTATTTGAAATTCCAGCGATTATTCATTTGTGCATTCACCAGATTTTAAAATGTTTACTGAAAGTTGATCGATCATATGGATCAATCGCTACATTTTCTGGTGAAAGCTAAGTTCTGGAATTACTAATCCCCGTATCATCCGGTGAACATTTCTGATAATTGAATTCTCAGTGATTACTTTTAAAAAAAAAAATTCAATCGGATGGCTGAATCCAATGTGAATGTGGAGAGACACTGAGTTTTGGATCACTGCTACTGTTTTATGGTAACAGTAATGAACCCTAAGCATTATAGTTTCATTGAATTCCTTCAAGGGGGCTGTTCTCTGATTATCATTTGAAGGTTGTATCTGATCTTTGCTGTCATTTTCTGTTGATATTTGAATACAAATCGTTGTATTAATTGGTTGATACAATCTAGTTCTATGGATCAGATTGAATGATTAAATTTGCTGAATGAATTGCTACAAAGTTGCTGAATTTCAAATATATTGATTGAAGAGTGTTGTGAGTGAATTGAAAACCTTGGTGGATGTTTGAAATATTAGTGAATGATAATATTGCTTAAATCCAGTAAATATCAAATGCATGCAATGCTAAGTTTCACAGTGTATTTTTTTATGAATTTCACTGTTGATTCCCAATAAGTTTCATTGTAAATTTTTCACTAAGTGTTAGCTGGAGCAAATTTGAGTTTCACTAAGAATTGTTGAGAATTGATTGTTGATGCTTCATTTTAAAGAGTATTAATTCATTAGTTTGTAGTTGTTTAGTTTAATATACCAATAGTTAATTGTTAGTTCATTAATAGTTAGTAATTAGATTAATCAATTAGTTAGTAGTAGATTTGATTAGCATCTTTGTGATAGTTAGCATTTTATTTCATGTCAATTAGTAGTTGGTAATCAATTTTAATTAGAGGTGTCATTTAGATTTTATAATTCTTTTAGTATAGTTTTATCCTTCTATCGTTTGTACTGCTTGTGTTCATTTGATTTGTGCAGGATCGCACAGGAGTAGAGCTAAAGCGATACGTGACACGGGAAGTACAAGAATAGAAGATGTTTTTCTTTTATTTTAGAATTTAGGCATTTAATTCTGGGTTTGTAAATATTGCACTTTACGCCCTCTGCGAAGGGTATTCATTTGTTGTAATAGCTAGTTGTTTTTACTTTTCTGAACATTTTATATTTCAATAATTCGGCAATAAAGATTAGTTTAGACTTGTGTACTTGAATACGATATATTCCCGTTCCCTGAGTTCGACCCGGTCTCATCCACTAGTGAGAACCGGTTTTTATTATTTGATGTCTGGTTTTCACATGCTTTTCATATAAAAATCTTTTCAAAATTACAGCGATTTTAAAGAAGACATCACCAAGGTTACACATCTCTTTTGGGTCTGAAGCCATTATCGATCAATTGCAATCCCCCCTCTTTCGTAGTTCGACTCATCTTCTTCCTCCCACCAGAATCCCTGCAAAACTGCGGCAAGCACCCTTCTTACTCTTAAATTTCTGATCCTTTTATAGTTTTTCTTTCTTGGGTCCCATAGATGCATATCAGGTAGTGTCGGTTTGCCTGTGCAATACCCATCTACCCCTGTGCAACATCAACGGAACGACCCCGTTCCTACATTCTTTTCGTCTCATTTTTTTTGTCGTTGGCTTGATTTTAATGATATTTCTTTCTGTTTTCCTATGAATTATGTTTTATCTTCCTTATCGTTTCACGTTCCTCATCCATTCATGTGTGAATTATTTTTTTTAACTTCTCATGGATATTCTGATTCTCTTTTCTATAATGGATTCCCTGCTTTATTTTGCACATCTGCACCTACTGGGTATATATTAACTTCTTGTTTTGCAGTTTATCTGTGTTTATTCTCATTTACATTATGATTCTGCATCTTGTTTTACAACAAGGTCACGCTCCCCGTCGCGTGCCCTGATGTTTACATCAGATACCCAGTTCCATTTTGACAGACATTTTTGATTTTTAGCTGTCTGTATTGTTTCTTTTCCTTCTTTTACCTTTTTTTTTTTTTTTTTTTTGCTGATCGCGAACATTGGCCATGTTTGATTTCTTGTTTTCCCATTTAATTGTCTTCTAACGTCTGATTTCCTATCTTAACAGCATCACTTTCATTTCCTAGGTTTCATTTATCATATTTTTCCTTTTTTTTTTTTTGCACTTAATCGTTCCTGTGCCCATTAGTTTCAACCGCCACTCTGCATTTTCACCACCGCTGCCATATGCTATTGTATCTGTTAAGACTCTGTAGAACCAGGAGTTATTTCCCTGATTAACATCCATGTTTAGTTCTCTGCGAGTGTTATTATTTAATTCTGCAGGTAGTCCGATATGCTCATGGGAACCAGGTAAGTCAGGAATGGCTATACGATCCCTCTCTTCAACTGCTGTATTTCACTTACCATGTTCATCTTATAGTTAGACGTCGATAAAAAAAAAATCGTACCATGAATGTTACTGCTAATCTAAATCTTGTTGCTGCTACCTAATGATCATACATGCCAGGATGTGATTAACATAAAATTTTTACCAGCACATTCATTTAGGTATTATTATTATTATTATTTTTTACTCTGTGATAAGTTTGTCCTCAGCTCAAACTGTCAATAGCATGAGCCCATAAATAAGATCTTTAGGATCTCGAAATGGTTGATGACCCATGACATATCCCATTACCTTGATATCAAGGAAATTCTTGTCTTCTTTTCCATGTTGTGCTTATAAAAGTTGGTCCTGGGTCATTGTCGAGGTTTAACCTCAATTCATTAATTAGCAGGATATTTCAAAGGATCTTAAATCATCGAATCTGAGATGATGCCATTTACAGAAACCATCTGATCCTGTTCTGTCAAAAAGGGTTCTCAAAACCCCATCTTCAAGGTAGTAGTATGACTTTTTGCCTACCAAAGAAAATAATTAATCTGGAGTTTTGGCAAGGCTCCATCCCAATGAGGTCTCGGCGGCAAAGATGCTCAGATCCATACCCACAGTGGATAACAGATGTGTTATGTTTTTACAGAAGTTTCTTCTCCCTTACAAAATTCGTCTCGGAGAGGAAAGGTGTGTATATGAAGGCAACAAAGAAGTGCATACAAGAATTGGTTTTAGAGATATGCTGGTTGAGGAGTCCAGTAGTACTGTCATCCCCTCACAACCATCACGTCAGGTTTCCAAAATGGTCAGAGCCGTCACCCATTACCCCAACTCCTGGTCATTGCAGGATTTGCAGGCTGAAATTGAATTATGGAAGCCAAACCGCGCTCCAATCAGATACTACTGCACCTTGTTCACAACACTCTCTATGATCATCTGTGCAATCATATCCTAGTAATCGCATATCCTCTCTTTAGCAATACCTAATAAAAATTTTCGTGGGCATATAGTAAGTTGCACATTTCTATCAGCTACACGTGTTCATGATACCTCTGCTTGCCACATTCAATGTAATGGGGTATCCACATTTAAATCCATCATCTGCATATGCCATATTGCTGCAGGTGTGCAATATATGTTCATTTATCTGTCGTACCTTGATGTATAGTCTGTGCATCAATTATTCACATGTTAATACTCAGCTGATTATCATCATATCAGTACCGGTATACATCTTTCTGTTGGAAACGCGAACCTCTCATCAGTATGCCATCATACTTTATATCACTTATTTTTTTTTTATATATATATAGAACATTCACCCTTATTATGAAAATTCTTTTGACTTGATGATAAAATTACTTTGGGCTATTTCTAATCTCATTAAACAATCGGCTAGATGCCCACTTATTTAGAATCTTCCTGCTTTAACCTGAATGTATGCTATCTGCACTAATCTGTTCCCTTGGTGATTTTCAGGATAAGTTGCAGCTGTATAAGTGACAAATAGAGATAGACCCATATTACTAATATTTGAAGCAAACTGGTAAGGTATTGAATGAGTCTTATTTTCTGTATTTTAAGTCTTTAATATGGTGGTAATAACATAACTGCTGAGTTTCGCATGTTTGTGGCCTATGAAATAGGAAGTGGTCCAACGTTGGCCCTAATAGCTTGTGATAATATGACTTGCTCTGGATTTATGACATCACTTGAAAATCCCTCTAAAACCTGGATCTGTGCCATCTCGGTTAATGTACATTGTCACAACCTTGGGAATATCTTTACGTCACTCCAAGCGATTAAGGACGACCTAAGGAGAGGCCAACATGTTATAAGTGGAACTAGACTGGTGGCTTGATTGCTGGACTGAGAATTTCAGTCCCTATTATGCATGTATAGTCAGCTTCGCCAAGGCAAGTCAGGATGGGTACCGATGTGATTTCTAACATAAGCTGAAGGGAGAGATATCATATCAATTATTGAAGATCTGGTTCGGTTAGATGACTGCAACCATGCCAAATACAGCAAGGCCCAGTCTAGTGCTGTCTCAAATTTGACTTAATAATTGGCATCCACTATGTTTCACAGTACTTCCAGCCACCACTACCACTTGCTAAACTTTCACTGGTGCATCTTCTGCAGTTACCGCCTCATAATCCCCACTCAATCGTGCAAAAAGCATCTTGCTGGGTCATCTTCTTGAGGTATGTTACAGTCACACCACTGTATTAAGTCGGTATACTGTCCCTGTATAGTTGTCCTTCTTTTAACCATGTATATTACCTACATTTCCCTATTTAGTTTAGATGTAACGTTTAGGATCTATATATATGTCTGTTCTCTAACCAGCATGGGTATCACTCCCAGCTAAATACATCCTTTAGAGATAAAAACCTCTTTACTCCATATAGGCAATGTAAGATGCATATTCACTCTAAACATCTATATCCTCATTCAACATGGTCATATACATGTTGATTCCAATATGATGCATCTTCTTTCATGTTCATTTTTCTATTTCGCCTTGTATTAACTTATACTTTGCAGGAAATATATGGGAAAGATCATTATTTGAAGTTGTAAATTCAATTTTATGTATTTAGATCTTAAATAATAAATCACATTTTCTGTTCTAGATAGAATGAAAGAACATTTGTAAATACCATGGATTGCTTGTTTTCATTTCCAAATTCTCACAATGGTGAAACACGAATGGCACGTGCACCATTTCGTAAAAGGTAATTAATCCTAAGTTGATGATTTACATCAATGGCCATAGTCAGGATGTAAACAAAACTTAAGATTCTTATCTTTTATAAAATAACACTGGGTCCACACTGGATCCGTTTTCAGAATTCATCATATTTTCCTTAAATATCTTCTTCTTTTATCAGAATTTAACTTAAAATTAATTCAAAATGTATACCAATGGCCATAGTCAGGGTATATTGAGAGTTAATTTCATTTTAAATTCTATAAAAGCACAAAAATATGCTTTATTCTTCATCTGAATTTAAATATAGATTATTATATGATACATTCAATGACCATAGTCAAGGATGTATTATATTTTCAATCTTATCTTAAATTCATTTAAAGAATGGAATAGCTTTTCATAATCCAATCTCAAAAATTCTTTAAATTCATTCATCATTTAGGATAGAACTGTATCATATTTTCAAAATTCTTTTTTCAAAAACTCCAAGTGATGTAAATATCTTCCTCAATCTATCTTCAATTCTTATAAAATCCAATTCATCCTTTCATCTTCAAATTCAATTTCATTTTCAATCTCAAAGTTCAAATTAACTTTGAGATTTCAAAGTCATTTTTATATTCAAATTCAAATCAGATTTCAAAGTTAAATTTAACTTTAAAATTCCAAATTCATTTCTATATTCAAAACTCCAATCAAACTCAAAATTCAAATTAACTTTGAGATTCTTGATTCATTTTCTAAAAATTCCAAATTCAAGTCCAATTTGACTTTGAAATTCATTTATATATTCAAGATTCAAATTATGAATCTCATTTTTCAAGTTCAATGCAAACTTGGAAAGTTCTTGATTCATCTTCTAAATTTAACTCCAAATCCATTTTTAGATCCAGGATTCAACACTCATATTAGATCTTAGATTTCAGATCCAAAATCCATCTTAGGATCCAGAACCCAATTCTACCTTGGATCACAGATTTCAAAATCCAAATCCATCTTAGGATCCAGAATCCAATTCCACTTCGGATCTCAGACTTCAGATCCAAATCCATTTTAAGATCCAGAACCCAAGTCCATCTTAGATTCCAAATCTCGGATTCCATTCTGTTTAGGATCCAGAATCCAATTCCAATTCTAGATTTCAATTTCATTTCTATTCTTAAATACCATTTAATTTTCTCAGATCCATTCTAAATTGCAAACTTCAAAGTCTAAATTCAATTCCATCTCAAGTATTCATTTCCTTTCCTAAATTCAAAGTTCAAAATCAAAGTCGATTTTGACTTTGAAACTTCATTTTCTTTCATTTCAAAGCTTCAAGTCATTCTTTCTCATTTATTTTCCCAACTCTGATTTACTTCAAAGACTTAGAACTTCTCTGATCTATCTCAAGTTCTAAGTTAAATTCAAACATTTCTTCATTCTCTTACCAAGTTCATCTCAGAATACTTGGAAATTTCCAAAACATTTTTGAAAAGAGCATACATCCTCGCATTGCACAAGCATGATTCTTTGTGCATTTAGAGTGAGAATAAAACCTTAGATTATATTTAGGCAAAGCAAAAGGCATAGATTCGATCCTTGGTACGATTACCCCTGGTAAAGGCGCCAGGAACGGTCGAACCTCGTACCGACGAGCGAATCCCGTCTCTCCATTTTTTCCCGCAATATTTTCAAAACGGAGGTGAGTAATTTTCTAAATACTTTTCAAATCAAGGTCAAGTGAGACCGCGCAAAATAGTTCCTCTTCTCTTTTTCTTTCTTTCTTTTCTCTTCTCTTTCTCTTTTCTTTCTTTTATTCTTCTCCCTTCAAAAAGGAGGAGAATAGAGGTTAGAAAAGGAAAATAGAAGGAAGAGAGAGAAACCACAAGAGAGGAAAAATTTTGCGATGATCACATTAAGTTATTTTCAAATTTCCAAGTGATTTTTGAAATGATTTTCCAAAAACAATTTTCATTTCAAAATTCAAAGTCATTTTCGATTTCTATTCTCAAAATTCAAAGTTATTTTCCAAATCCATTTTTGAAATTCAAAATCATTTACAAAATTTAATGTATTTTCAAAATCATTCTCGAATTCCAAGTATTTTCAAATATTTTCCAATTTACTATTTCAATTCCAAATATTAATTTCAATTTCCTATTCAAAGTTCAAATTTTAATTTCTATTTCAATTTTAATTTCTATTTCAATTTTAAATATCAATCTTAACTTTCCATTTTCAATTTTCAAATTTCAACTTTGAATTTCATTTCAATTTCAAATATCAATTTAATTTTTTTCATTTCTTTCCAATTCCAAATTTTGAATTTTATTTCAAATTCAAACATCAATTTCAAACTTTCCATTTTTAAATTTCAATTCTTAATTTTGAATTTCATTTTGATTCTCGATTTTTATTCAAATTAAATTTCAAACTTTATTTGAATTTTCAATTCTAAATTCCAATTTAATTTCCAAATTTCAATTTCGATTTTTAGTTTTCAATTTAATTTTCAAATTTGATTACATTTTTAATTTCAAATTTCAATTCCTCAATTTTCAATTCCTCAATTTTCAATTCAAAGTTCAATTTCAATTCCCAAATTCTGAGTTTTCAATTTCAAAAATCTAAATTTGATTTCTAAATGAAATTCGAAAATCAATTCCAATTTTGATTTTCAATTTCAATCAATTCAAATTTCATATTTCAAAACTTAATTTTAAATTCAATTTCAACTTTCAATTTCATTTTATAAATTTCAAACTCTGATTTCCATTATGATATTCAATTTCAAATTCCATTTCAAAATCGAATTCAATTTTCAAACTCAAATTCAATTCAACTTCAACTTTTCAATTCAAACTTCAAGTTTTCAATTCAAAATCAAATGCAACTTCAAGTTTTCAATTCGATCTCAAATTCTACTTTCCAACTCAAGTATAAATTCTTTCATTTCTTAAAAGATATTTTTAACTCCATGTCAAAATCACTTGGATCTCTAAAATCTTTTCAAAAGCATACATATTTTTTAAGTTCAAAATCATAGCACAAGCATGATTCTCTGTGCATTTAAGACTTAGAATAATTTCTTAGACAAATTTAAGCAAAATAAAGGCATAACATTCGATCCTTGGTTTGATTACCCTTGGTAAAGGCGCCAGGAACGGTTGAACCTCGTACCGACGAGCGAGCCCCGTCTCTCCATTTTTCTGTATTTTCTAAAAATGGAGGCGAGTTATTTTTCAAAATCTTTTCAAAAGGTCAAGTGGACCTTGCGAGTGTTTTCTCTTTCCCCAAAAATAAAAGAAATTTTTTGTAACGATCACAGATTTGGCGACCGTGATGGGACTCGTCTTCGTCTGATCGAATTATTGCCTTGGCCTTGTTTAAATTTTTCTAAGTCATTATTCTTTAAAATGTCAGCTTCATTTTCATGCAAAATTTAGGAGCCTATACTCTGACTTAACTGCCATTTGATGCATATAGGCTTAAGCATGGTTTGGTAGGACCAATTGAGGAGATTTATTCATGTAAACTTAGACTTAGGTCTAATACAAGCCTTCTTAATCTAGGGATTGAATGCAAATAATGTATGCAAGTCTGTGCTTCTTTATGATTTTCAAAATTCTATCTCTTTAGGACTTTACATTAGAGACATCTGATTTTTTGCATGTTGATCATATTTCTAAAAACATCCCCTACCTATATTGTTCTGGTCTTGATGTTGCTGAGCTTTCTCCATGAACCATAGTTCAGGAAAAAGCCTCACAACTGAGCCACTTATTTGGGCTAATAACCCCCCTGCCACGCACTAAGGACCCTAGTCCAAAGTATATCGACATGCGCTCAAGGATGTTGGAAAACCATTACCTTAGAACCAAAGATATTTTTATGCTACGTACTTCAAGCTTCGGCTTAAGTATATTGGCATATTTTGATTGGATTCAGATGATCTAAACCTTAGAGTTAGGATTAAGGTCCTACAACCATTTCAAAATTTGTGCATTTAGAGTCAACTTTTAGGAAGTGTTGTTTGTGCATCCTTGTTTGTACAACTTTGATTTTGTGATGCTTGGGTACTTCTTATATTTTCTTACCTTTTTCAGAATAATTTTTCTCAAACCCTGGGTATTTCTTTCAAAATTTTCCCTCTATTTTCAAAACCCAGGTGTATGTTTCTAATGTCTTCACTTTTTCAGATCAGTTTTCTCAAAAACCTTGAAAATCTTTTCTAAAATCTCCTTCATTTTCCAAAACTCTTGGTGTATACATTTTTCTCCCTTTTTGGATCTTGATTTTCTTCAATTCTACCGTCTATTTTATTCAAAGTCCTACATTTATCATCATTTTGATCCTTATTACTTTCTTCTTCAACATTATTCAATGGCATCCAGTTCCCTTGACACCATCTTTCACAAAGACCATATCTCACAAGAGATAAGGTGGAGATTTCTAGATCGTCGGGTCATTCACACTTGTCCCTTCTTCCCTCATTGGTATTATTCTTGGTTCACCAACTTCTCCTATATGTTTCCAGACCACTTGGATGGTTGTCGATTTGAACTGGCATCAGCAGTTGGCAAGCAGACCATCAATGGAAATCTTATTCAAGCCTTGGTAGAATGATGGAATCCTCGTACCTGCACATTCTGGTTTCCATGGGGAGAAATGACTTTGCTCATGAACGAGTTCAACGATGTTATGGGACTGCCGGAACCAGCTGGTCAGCCCGAGGATCCCGTAGAACAATAATTTCTGATTAATGTCAAAGGATTGGATGTTCGCGATGCTTTAGCCAAAGCGCTCGGGCGCAGATCTTGGCCACTCATTGAGGCAGATGGAAGTCAGTTTGTTAACTTGTTCGAGCTTTATCGTTAAAGTGGGACATACGAAGAAGTTGACAGCCTATCGGGAGCAGCCAAGGAAAGGATTCAACGCTCCATGGTCCTATGCACAGTAGGGTTAGCTTTCTTTCAAGATGGCCAAAATTTTGTTGATCTCTGAGTTACCTAACTCCTGCAAAAATGGGGGAGTCAGCAGACCTGTCTTTCAATTTCCATGGCCACCCTAGCTTTCCTCTACCGTGGTCTAACTCATTTCACCGTTGGAAAAACTATTTTGGTAGAAGGATGCATTTATGCCCTGCAGTCGTGGTTCCTTCAACATATGTCATCTAAAGCTAGTTCATTCAGCTCCGATGGTAAAACACCACAGTCGACCTCCCAGTATCGAACTTTAATTGAAAGTTTGCATCGAGATGAGATCATTTGGGACTTCTTCAACCGATAGGAAACACTTCCTCGTTACACTTATGCATATAGCAAGTGCTATAGATTACTTGGTTCATTCTTCTGTGCTGATTACCAGCATGAAAGGTGCATCAAACAGTTCTCACAACGACAGGCTCATGTCAACACTCATTTTATGACAGGAATTATGCCAGAATATGATCTACGGTCAGACCAGTGGTCCGGTGCATACCATGCAGCCAAATACACTTGTTACTCTTTCCATATTTCTTGGACCCAATGTATCTTCTGATTATCAAGAATAGTGGCAAACTATCTGTCCACCCTCGCTTTGTCTTTGATTTATCATCAATAAAATTACTTTGCTTTTAATATTCTCTCAATGTCTTTTTCAAAAAAGTTGACAACTTTAATTGAATAAACAAATTTATTTTAGTTGCTTACTTCTTAGTAGCAACACAATGGTCACACTTATTGTGATGACCTCATCCCTAGGTAATGCGATATTCTTTCCAGATAACAATTCAATCTTTATACTTCTTCATCATGGTTGGCGATCTCGCCTAGGTAACAAGGCATATTTCAGTTATTATGAAAATGATAACGCAATGGTCACAATTCGTGTGACGACCCAATCCCTGGTAATTGGCTAATCTTCATAAATTGTCAACCAAATCTCTAAATTCTTTCATTACTAAATCATCTTCAAAATAGTCTAACCTTTCTTTGTTCTACAAAGAATTTTGGTATTTTCAAATGGTCCAAACAAGGTTAGGAAAGAGAACAGTTCCATCTCAACGCAGTCTGAGCGGTGATGAAGGTATAAGTTCCCCGGTGTCAGCAAAAGGGCAAAACCAGCCAGAGGATAATGACATCGATCCATCAATGTACAAACTGCTTCAAAAAATGATGAATAAAATGCTAGCTGAACAGGCTAAGGAAGAAGCGAAGAAGGCTCCTACTAAGAAGAAAGCCAAAGGCAAGGCGATAAAAAAGCATATCAAAATCGCCAAAAAGAAAATTCAGATAGATAACACTTCAGAGGAATCATATTTAGCGGAAGAAATCTCGGATGATGAGCAAGAAACACCTTTCCAGCCTATCCCAAGCCCAAAAAGTATATCTCTGAACCAATTTTTTTTAGAAAACCAAAGGTGCAGCCAATTGAGGACCCTGTTCAAAAGCAACTGAAGGAAATGACCAAAATGGTCAAAGATTTACAAGCCAAAGACAAGGGCAAAAAGGTCTACACCAATGAGGATTTTTACAATGGGTCAGAAGGTGATGATCACCTGGGAGACCTCTCCAGAAAGTTTATCAAATTCGATGGATCAGGCAATCCTAAGGTGCACTTAGCATTGTTCTTTGCTGAATGTGCTAGATTCAGAAGGGACAACCAAGCTCTATTCTTGTGCTTCCCTCGCAGTCTGGAGGAAACCGCAGCCAAATGATATATAGAGTACGTTAATCCTATCAAACTACAAGAGTTTGATAAAGTTGTCAATATGTTCGTCGAAAGGTTCCTATTCAACACATAGACCTTGCCCACTCTGAACCATCTGTGCAATTTAAAACAAAAAGACAATGAGAAGGCTCATGATTTTATCCGTAGGTGGAGGTCTACTCGCAACAAGATGAGGAATCCAATCTCGGAAGAACATGCACTCTAAACCATTCTGAATAACTTTGCTCAACCGTTAAGGAGCTTCATCTCTACCTCCCCCTCCCATTTTTTTATCGAGTTGACAGAACGAGCAGAATGACTCAAAATGGGGATGAAGAATGGGGTTTATGAAGGCATCATTATCGCCAAAGGAAGTCAGGATACTAAGAAGAAAGCTCACTTCACCTATTCTACCGATTCTTCTAACAACAAAGGCAAAAAGAATAACCACATCAATAATACGGAAGGGTTCAAGGACCAAAAAGAAAAGTTCTTGAAAGGCAACGATAAGCCTCTGCAACCCAATCCTCAGTAAAAGGGCAAAATTTAAGAAAAACCAAAGCACAAAGATTGAGGTAGCAATAAGAAATTTACACCTCTGGACCAACCTTTGGAAAAAGTCACGAACTATATATTGAGCCAGGGAATGATCAAATTTCCTAAAATCACTGATGTAACGCCTCAAAATCCTAACTTGGAAAAATCCTTAGATTTTTAAAGTAAACTTTTTTTTTTGAAAACATTACACAAGTAGAAAATCAAAAGGGGAAAACAGTTAAAAATTCTGAGCGGGTTACAGGAGGAAACAACAAGTGAAAACAACACATTTCAATATAATTGATTTACAAAATATGAGACCAACTGGTATACATTATTTCACTTTACAAGATGTCTCCCAGACAAGGGATTTCCCAAAACCAATTGCCAAGATTACCAAGTTCTAGAGTGTGGGTTCAATTCTTGTAGTACATCGAGCCTCATCGCATAACCTGTTAATCACTTGTATCCCCATAAAATGGGGTCAGTACTCTTGCGAGGTGGTGAGATAAACCACTCACAATATACCATTTCAGGAAAGCATGAACATAATAGCAATTATAGCATGAATCAAAAGTACGTAATAGAACTATGTCTAACATGATAGAACTGTTAGAAACATTTTACCAAAGTAAGACATTTATAGAAATGTATCACAAGATATGTATTAAGACGAAAAGCACATGTAACTACACATTTCCAACATAAATAAGCATGTGTAACTGGTAAGCATATGATAGTATTCTTTTGCATACTCCTTTGAGAACGTGAAGGAAACTCGTATAGACAACGAATTCAATCCATATTCTTCAAGGCGAACCATATGGTAAAATGGGCAACCAGGCAGTTATCATAATTATGCTTATCTAGCAACATTCCCTCCTTCTAAGGTACTTAGGTGTGAACACCCGAAATTTTTCAAAAGTTTGTAAATATTCCCTTTTTTTCATTTTCAGGGTAATTGAGTCACTTTTAAACATAAATCCCATTTTATTTCTCGATTTTTCTGAAATTAAATTCATTTTGTATATGTGACTCAATTTCGAATCTGGATCCAGATAAAAGATCCAAATCTGAGCTTCATTTGTCCAATGTTTAAAATCAAATTCTCGAAATTTCCAAACTAACTTTTGGAAAAGCTCAGACAGTTCGTCCGGTATCCGTTTGGATCTATCAAATTGTGTTTCTCAATTCAAGGTTTAAAACTCGAACATTTTCTCAAAACTTGGGTCCAAACCCATCCTTCTGAAGAAATTTCCCCAAAATGGCCTGAAATTCTCGGAAAAACACTTTTGTAAATATTTCTCAGAAAAATACAAAAAAAAATAGTGTTTAATCTTTGTTTTCCCGTAAAACTTTAGGATTTTATTTCAAAAAATACAAAAAAATGGAAAATACAAATAGAAAAGAAACAAAAAATAGTTTTGAAAAACCACTTTTAAAAACCATTCTTTTGCAAAAACCTTTTGAAAAACACCTTTTGAGAAACGGGTTTTATGAAAACACCCTTTGTTTTTGCAAAGTTTGTTAGGAAGCTCCTCTTGGTAAAATCTCGAAAGTAAAGGGGGCATGTGGCAAAATGTTTTTTTTAGGGTTTTAACAAGGAGGAGAGCGCCTCTCCCACAGACTCTCGAAAAAACCTTCATCCAGAAGCTTCCTGCTCCTCCATCATCGATCCTTCCCTCTCCCCTCCCCATGTGTGACCCCCATTTTCATCCTCCATGGACCCTCCATCACCAACAATCTCCTCCTCCTTCGTTCATCTCCAACCACATCGCACCTTCCAGAAGCCCCCTCTCTATAAAAGGGATGCAAAGGGGGGGAGTAGGAGATCGGTTTTTTTTGTATATCCCCCACGCCCTTCCCAATCCACTAGACACCATCCATCAGTCATCAATCATCGCCGATCTGTCACGATCTTTCCCTTTTTTTTGCTTTCGTTACCCCTCCTTCTTCTTCTTCCTGGTGTTCTGGTTTCTCCTAAAACTGCCAGAGGAAGCTGACCGTTCTACACCAAGGCCACACCTCTCTTATTGATCTGAAGCCATCGTGGACCTTCTTTGAGCTGAAATCATCCCTCATCGGAGCTGACTTTATCTTGCAGCAACTTGCAATAGTCATCTTTTCTCTTTCTTTCTCTCACATCATCGAGTTCACGGTGAGTACTTTTTTTTTTTTGAGATTTCATTTTCTTTGATCTTTCCTGTTCGATGCCCCACTGAAGCACCCTCGGTAATATCGGGTTGCTCGTGGCAACTCCGACCTACCCATGTGCAAAATCAATGGAAAATGCTTATTCCAACATTTGTTTTCCCCCTAGTTATAATTTATTTTGGATTCATTGCGATTTCCGGTAGGTTTCTCGCCTTATTTATCGTTTATTGTTGTTCATACGTGATTTACTTCCTAGTTTCAATGCAATTTTATTGTCAATCGCCTGCATCGTTCTTCTTCCGCCAAGGTTCATGTTCTATCAGGATGTTCGAGATGAGATTCATCACACGTACAATAATCTGATGTCTAGTGATGAAACCATGGTGTGTCGGATTATTACAAAATGCTAGTCCTGATGCTCAGATTATCCTACTTAAACCCATTTCAATACTTGCTCATGTCCTTGCGTTTGTTATTTCCCCTATAATAGCATCTATTCTGTTGCCCTGTATACTTCTGGCATTTAGATATTCATTGCAGATTGTTTATTCAACCTTATATGGCATCTTGATCACTTAGGTACATAGTTTCATGTTCTGTATAATATTTCTACCTTAATGTAAATGTCGCATCGTTTGAGATTTGTTCTTTTATTAATAATCTTCTGCATCTTACTCCATGAGTTTATCATTTTCGTTTTGAAAATTCAGTTAATGCCCCTTAGTAGAAGCGAATGCTCAAATTATTTCAAAATAACATTCTGTTTTCCTAGCATTCATTACTACATCTCGTGCTTTATGTTATACTGCGCATCATCACTATAGTATATGCCTCCTCTAGATGATCAGAATTCGTAGATATTGCTGAAAGGGGTTGAGATTCTATCACTCTGAGTCTCTAAAAGTCCAGGAGTTTCCAAACAAAGATCTCCAGGAGACATAGTTCCGTCTCCTTTCTGAAACTTTGAAGAAGTTTTGCCTCACGTTATCAGCCTCTCCACCAAGGACTCATCTGCACATGGCCATTGCTACATATCTTATCTTATGACGCCCGTATGTCTTCAAGAATTTTTTTTTCTTCTCAGTTCCAATGATTGGAGATCTAATAAATAGAATGCTTAGTATCATCTGAATAAGGTCGATCTATTATTGTGAGAAAGTATTGGATGTTGTTGCAACCGACACTAGGATCAACTACATGGATCAATAAATGGATATCTGGCAGCATTTTGGGGACTTAATATGGCACCACATTCCGGCTTCAATCAAGAGCAGAAACATCCCAATTGCAGGGACTCAGCAGTGGTCTTGTGATCCGATCAATGTCTATTGCCTTCAAGAAATGGAACTGACAATATTTTCTTTCTTTGACAGGGTATACGTGGCTATCATCAACAGCTAAAAAAAAAAAGAAAAAGAAAAGCCAAGGTATGGTACCTATGTGTTAATGTTTAAGTATTTTTTTCCTTTTTTTTTATTATGTAGGCTTTATCATGTCACTTTCTGAGTTTGAGAGAGGAATTTTACAATAATCTGTATACATAGGCCACATGGATGGATGATATTGAAGTTAGCATAAAGGAGGGTTAGGCGAACATTATATAAAAAAAAAAAAGGGGAAACTGAAACTGTTTTCATTTTTGCTAATCTCTGCAATTGCTAACATCGCTGCTGTCGGAATTGATTATCTATATCAATAAATTTGCAGCAACTGTGTTGTTTTTTTTTTATTATTCTGATAATTTCATATGAATATCAAAAGCCCTGCATTAGCCAAAACCCATGCACAGATTACTAAAAATTTAGGTTACAGAATCTAGTATATGCTGACTATGTTGTGGAATTTCTTTATTGACCATGAAACATTGGCAGCTAACCAATAAGGCTATCCTTTGCATCTAGCGTGAATAACTTCTTAGCATCCGATCCCTTTTGTTGATTTTCTTTCTCCTTCGTTATAGCATTTTCTGCATTGACATGCTTGGCACTTATCATCTATTGCACCAGCACATGCATCTTTACGAGATCAATGAAGAGGGCCACTGAAAGGGCTAAAAAATTTAGAGCCCAGGAGCGGGAGCTAATGCGGCTGCAGAGGATTTTGCATAAAGGTGTTGCAGTTATTAAATAAAAACATGCTTTAGAGAAGAGGTTCGTTGATGATCAGTATCTCTTACTCTTAAAAAAAAAAAAGGGAAAATGGGGCATCACAGAGGCCTGATGGGATTCTCTTCTGTGATGGTACTCATGTTACAAAGGGTTTTCAGCAATAGGCATCGGATCAACAATAGAATGAATCAGTAATTGTTGCTTCAACAACACTTTCTGAGGAAAACATGAGACTGGTTCCAAATTTAGTGGTGATAGAGCAGAATAGGCCTATCTTTCCTTCGTCATTGCTTGGGTTGTCGACTGGTAACGATTTGCAAACAGTTGTAGTGAACACTTCAACTGTTGTCAGAAATATACAGGTACAATTCTGGATCCCTGTCATTTGAAAAAGAATACAGTGGATTTTTTTTAAGACAAATCCACTAAGAGAGAGGACAAATTCAACCGCCCTTACAACTCCTAGCAATTACACCTGAGCATGGTGTTATTTCTCCCAGCCCACTCTTACCAAACCTATTCATGGCTACTGTAAAATCCACAAGGATACTTACAGCCGCCCACCATCCTACACCTTAGTTGCCCCTGCTAGGTAGCAACCACCTGCAATATTTTACCCACTGTCCCCGCCCACATTTTATGGTCTTCACCATGGGTGACAGTTGCAACTCCTACAGTAGGCACATACGCTTTCACTGCTGTCAAGAACATCAATCTCCTACATCCCCCTGTTGCACTGTCATGAACAGCACTCCAGGAACCCCTTGCATTATTCTTCTGTCATTTCCTACTTTAGGCATGATCAGTGTACCCCACTTGTGATCATGAGGGTGGTCCAAAAGTTCATAGAACTGCTGTAAAATTTCTTTTTGCAGCAAATCAATAAGTTGCTCTAATCCCTTCATTAGCTTTCATCCTCATCCATTTACACTAAGTATATGTTTATCTATGTTATACATATATACATATATGTATGCAATATATATATACATATATATACGTGTGTGCTCATATATATGTATATGTATAAAACCCTCATGTATATATATGTATATAAGTATGCATGTCATTTCCCATCTTTTTTATCATTTATATCTTGGCATACGAGCAACTTTTCCATTTGATATCTATAGGATGCATGCCATTTCTCTTCTCTTTTTGTACTAACCAAGTGTATTTGTAGGAGATATGTGGAGGATGTCATTACTTGGAGTTGTAAATTCAAATGTGTTGTAATAGCTAGATACTTAATGAAAATTTATATTTTCAGTTTTAGATAGAATGAATGAGCATTGTAGATATCATGAATTACTTGTTCTTCATGCATTTTTCCTTTATTTCTCAAAATCTCACAATGGTGAAACACGAATGGCACGTGCACCATTTCGTAAGAGGTAAATTAATCCTAAGTTGATGATCCATATCAATGGCCATAGTCAGGGTGTGGATAAAACTTAGTATTTTTATCTTTTACGAAATAACACTGGATCCACACTGGATCCGTTTTCAAAATTCATCATATTTTCCTTAAATATCTTCTTCTTTCATCAGAATTTAACTTAAAATTAATTCAAAATATATACCAATGACCATAGTTAGGGTATATTGAGAGTTAATTTCATTTTAAATTCTATAAAGGCACCAAATGTATTTTATTCTTCACCTGAATTTAAATATAGATTATTATATAATACATTCAATGACCATAGTCAGGGATGTATTATATCTTCAATCTTATTTTAATTCATTTCAAGAATGGAATAGCTTTTCAAAATCCAATTTCAAAATTTAAATTCATTTATCATTTAGGATAGAATTGCATCATATTTTTAAAATTTCTTTTTCATAAATCCAAGTGATTCTTTTCTTCATTTCTCAGATCAAAACCTATTCATAAATTCAAATTTCTCAAAAGAATTCAAGAATTCAATTTCAAGGTCCCATTTGACTCTAAAACTTCAGAATCATTCTGTATTTCAAATTCCAAATTCTATCTTAAAATTCAAAGTCTAAATTGACTTTGAAATTCATTTCTATATTCAAGATTCAAATTATAAATTTCAAGGTCAATTCAAATTTGGAAATTCTTGATTCATCTTCTGAATTTAACAAACTCCAAATACATTTTAGGATCCAGGATTCAACATTTATATTGGATCTCAGACTTCAGATCCAAAATCCATCTTAGGATCCATAATCCAATTCCACTTAAGATCTCAGACTTCAGATCCAAAATCCATCTTAGGATCAATAATCCAATTCCACTTTGGAGTCTGGATCCAAATTTATTTTAGGATCCGGAATCCAATTCTACTTTGGATCTTAGACTTTAGATCCAAATCCATTCTAGGATCCAGAACCCAATTCTACATTTAGATCTCAAACTTCAGACCCAAATCCTTTTTAGGATCCAGACTCCAATTTTACTTTGGGTCTTAGACTTCAGATCCAATTTCCTTATAGGATCCAGAATCCAATTTCACCTTGGATCTCAGACTTCAGATCCAAATCCATCTTAGGATCCAGAGTCCAACTCTATATTGGATCTCAAACTTCAGATCCAAATCCATTCTAGGATCCAGAACCCAATTCTACATTTGGATCTCAGACTTCAGACCTAAATCCTTTTTAGGATCCAGACTCCAATTTCCTTATAGGATCCAGACTCCAATTTCAATTTGGATCTCAGACTTCAGATCCAATTTCCTTATAGGATCCAGAATCCAATTTCACCTTGGATCTCAGACTTCAGATCCATTTCATTTTAGGATCCAGAACCCAAGTCCATCTTGGATTCCAAATCTCGGATCCCATTCTGTTTAGGATCCGGAATTCAATTCCATTTCCAATTTTAGATTTCAAAATCCAATTCCATCTACAGATCACATCTGAATTTCTTTCTCTCTATTTTTAAAAATACCATCTGGATTTCTCAGATCCATTCTAAATTCTCAACTTCAAAAACTAAATTCAATTCCATCTCAAGTATTCATTTCCTTTCCTAAATTCAAAGTTCAAATTCAAAGTCCATTTCTGACTTTGAAACTTCATTTCCTTTCATTTCAAAGCTTCAAATCATTCTTTCAGCTCTAAATTATTTCAAAAACTTTGAACTTGTCTGATCTATCTCAAGTTCTAAGTTAGATTTTACCATTCAAAACCATTTTCTTCACTCCATTTATCAAGTTCATCTCAGAAAACTTGAAAATTTTCAAAACATCTTTCAAAAAGAGCATACATCCTTGCATTGCACAAACATGATTCTTTGTGCATTTAGATCTTTAGGATAAATTCTTAGATGATATTTAGGCAAAGCAAAAGGCATAGATTCGATCCTTGGTTCGATTACCCCTGGTAAAGGCGCTAGGAACGGTCAAACCTCGTACTGACGAGCGAATCCCGTCTCTCCATTTTCCTGCAAATTTTCAAAATGGAGGCGAGTTATTTGCTAGATATTTTCAAATTAAGGTCAAGTGAGACCGCGCAAAATAGTTCCTCTTCTCTCTTTCTTTCTTTCTTTTCTCTCTCTTTTCTCTCTTTTATTTTTCTCCCTTAAAAAAGGAGGAAAATAGAGGTTAGAAAACGGAAGGATAAGGAAGAGAGAGAAACCACACAAGAGTATAGGAAAAATTTTGCGATGATCACAGTTTTGGCGACCATGATGGGACACGTCTTCGTTCGGTCGGATCTATGCCTTTGCTTTGCTCTAATCTTATCTAAGTCTTTATTCTTCTATGTCAGCTACATTTTCCATACAAACCTTAGGAGCCTAGACTATGTCCTAAGCTGACATTATTTGCATATAGGATCTAAGTATGGTTTGGTAGGACCATATTGAGGAGATTATATCCATGTTCACATTAGATCTAGGTTTTAAATACAACGCTCCTTAATTTTAGGGATTGAATGCAAAACAATGTATGCAAGTGTATGCTCCTGTTCATTTAAATTCTATCTCTTTAGGACTTGCATTAGAGCCTTCTGATTTTATTGCATGTTGATCATATTTTGAAAACATCCCTACCTATATTGTCCCGGTCTTCACGTTGCTGGGATGTCTCACTTAACCATAGTTCAGGAGAGAGCCTCACAACTGGACCACTTATTTGGGTTCGCTCCCCCCTACCACGTACCTAAGGGCCATAGTCCGAGGTATATCGGTAGGTTCTCAACGATGTTGGGAAGCCCTTACCCTACAACCGGAGAATCGCTTTTATGCCACGTACTTCGAGCTTCGGCTTGAGTATATCGGCATACCTTGATTGGAATCATATGATCTAAATCTTAGAGTTAGGATTAAGGTCCTACAAGCTATTTCAAATATGGCATTTAGAGTCAGCCTTTAGGAAAGTGTTGTGTGCGCATCCTTGGTTGTGCAGTTATAAACTGTATAATATCTTCTTGTATGTTCCTGTGTATATCAAAAACTTCTTTAAAACCTTGGGTACACTATTCAAAATTTCCTCTATTTCCGAAAACCCCAGGTGCATATTTTCCCTTTACCTATATTCTTTTCCCTTTTGTATGTCAAAACTTTTTCTTAAAAACCCTGGAAAGTCTTTTTTCAAATCCCCTGTTCTTTTCAAAATTTCCAGGATTGATGTCTGTCCTCTTCTCTCATCAAAAGTCTATCCGTGAGTCCTGCATTCTATCTGACTCTTTTCCTCTCTTGCCTCAGTATCATTCCGATGGCATCCGAATCTCCCAATGCTATCTTTCCCAGGGATCATGTCTTCTATCAAATAAGGGATGAAACCCTAGATCATCAGGTCATCCAGTCTTGTACCTTCTTCCCTCGGTGGTACTATTCTTGGTTCACCGCCTTCTCGCGTATGTTCCCAGACCACTTGGATGATTATGGATTGGAAATGGCATCGGCAGTTGGCAAGCGAATCATCAACGGCAGTCTGATTCAAGCAATGGCAGAGCGGTGGAATCCGCGTACCTGCACATTTTGGTTTCCCTGGGGAGAGATGACTTTGCTAATAGATGAGTTCAGTAACATCATGGAATTGCCAGAACCAGCTGGTCAGCCAGACAACCCGGTCGAGCAGCAGTTCTTGATCAATGTCAAAGGGGTAGATGTTCAAGAAGCATTGGCCAGAGGCACAGGGAGCAGATCCTGGCCTCTCACAGAGATCAACGGAAGTCAGTTCATCGATCTGTTCGAACTCTATCACAAGTATGGAGCCTATGAAGAAGTTGATACCTTGTCTCGAGCAGCGAAAGAAAGAATTCAACATGCCATGGTCCTATGCACAGTGGGACTAACATTCTTTCAGGATGGTCAGAATTTCATCGATGTCAGAGTCACCCAACTCTTTCGAAGATGGGGAAGCAAGCAGACCCGTCAGCTTTCGGTATCCATGGCAGCTCTAGCCTTTTTCTATAGAGGTTTATCTCGTTTCGCCCTCGGAGAAACTATTTTAGTGGAAGGATGCACGTATGCCTTGCAGTCGTGGTTCCTGCGACATGTGACGTCAAAATCCAGTTCTTTCAGATTCAGCAGTAAGCAACCAAAGTCAGCCATTCAGTGCCGAGCTTTGATCGAGAAACTGCATCCGGAGGAGATCGTTTGGGATTTCTTCGACAGAAGAGAGACCATTCCTCGATACACCTATGCTCGTGACAAGCGCTACAAACTGCTCGACCCTTTCTTCTGCGTCGACTATCAGCCAGAGAAATGTCTCCGACAGTTCTCGCAGCGGCAGATTCGTGTCAACACCCGCTTCTCGATAGGTCGCATGCCAGAGTTCGATCTACGGTCAGATCAGTGGTCTGGAGCATACCACGTCGCCAAATACACTTGGGACTCTTTCATTCCTTTGTCTATATTTCCTGGTCCTAATGTATCATCAGAGTATCGATAATGGTGGCAAACTGTCTGCCCACCTTCTCTTTGTATTTAAATTTTGTCATCAATAAAAATGCAACTTTTGTTCTGATGAAAAACTTTTTATGGCCAAATTTTATTTTGTTTTATATGGTTACAATCCTCGTGACGACCTCATGCCCAGTGATGAGACCTCTTCCTTATATTTTGTCTTCGATTATCTCTCATCATGATGGACGACCTCGCCTAGGTTATAAGGCGCATTTTGTTGCCGCAAAATGGTAACACAATTATTGCAAAATTTGTGATGACCCAATCCCTGGTGATGGGATAACTTGTCTAAAATTGTCTATCAATTCCTTCTTTCATGTCTTTTTCTCAAAAAATTGCATTTTCAAAAATTTCTCCGAGCTCTAACCATTCTTCTACTTCCACAGAAATCATCTGGCTTTGTCAAAAATGGTGCAAACCAGAGCTGGAAAAGAGACTGCTCCTCAGCACAGCGACAGTGAAGTCGAAGCAGTCAGCTCTCCTAAGTCAGTCAGAGGGCAGAATCGGAATCAGGTCGATGATATAGACCCCACGATGTACAACCTGTTTAAAAGGATGATGACCAAGATGATGTTAGAGCAGGCAGAAGCCAGCCAGAAGGAGGCTGCTCCGAATAGCAAGCCCAAGAAGAAGGCTATGAAAAGGCCAATCAGAATCATCAAGAAGAAAATCCAGCCCGACACCACTTCTGAAGAAACAGAGTCAGTAGAAGAGGAATCAGAAAAAGAAGAATAGTTCGTTTATCATCAGAATCCTCCACCGCAGTTTGTAAAGACCGCTGCAGAGCCCAAATCGATCAACAAGCCCATTCCGGCTAATGATCCGATGCAAGAACATATGAAAGAAATGAATCGGGCTATTAAGGATATTCAGGCCAAAAGCAAGGGCAAACAGACCTACTCCGGTGAAGATTTTTACCATGGCCTGGACGGGGATGACAATCTGGAAAATCTCCCTCGCAAGTTCCTTAAATTTGACGGAATAAGCAACCCCAAGGCTCATTTGGCCACTTTCTATGCCGAATGCCGCCGTTTCAAGAAAGACAACCGGGCGTTGTTCATTTGCTTCCCTCGCAGCCTAGAAGGGGTAGCGGCCAGGTGGTATGCAGACCATATTAATCCTATCGAACTACGAGAGTTCGATAAAGTCGTGAACTTGTTCATTGAGCGCTTCATGTTCAATGTTGAAGCCTCACCAACCCTCAATCATCTGTACAATTTAAAACAGATGGAGAATGAGAAAGCCAGCGAATTCATCCATAGGTGAAGAAGCACCTGTAACAGAATGAAGGTTCCCATCCCAGAGGAGCATGCCCTACAGATTATTCTGAATAATTTTGCCCAGCCTCTGAGGAACCTCATTTCTACTTCGCCCGCCAAATCATTCATCAAGCTAATTGAGAGAGCTGAATGGCTCGAGACCGGCCTGGACAACGGCCTTTACGAAGGATACCCTTTTGTCAGAGGGAATCCTGATCAGAAGAAAAAGGCGCACGTCGCCTATGCTACAGAATTCTCAGGTCAAGGCAGTGGCAGCTCCAACAACAAGAAGGGCAAGAAAAATCGTAACAAGAACTCAGGCCACTCCAAGGTCGAAAGGACAAACTCTGCAGCTCAAAAGGGGAAGTTCGTCAAACCACAGCCTGTTCAGTCAGTACCTCAGCAAGAAGCAAAACAGTTAGAAAAGCCAAAACACGAGGGTTGGAGTTATGACCGAGAATTCACGGCTCTAGAACAATCCCGCGAAGACATCTTAGAATATATGATGTCTAAAGGAATGATTAAACTCCCCAAGGTAGGAGATCCTCCGGTCACTATGGGAAAATGGACTGATAAGTTCTGCAAGTTCCATCGGATTGTCGGACATGACACAGAGCACTGTTTTGTCCTAAAGAACATCATCCAGGATTGCATCGATAAGAACCTGTTAATCGAGGATGAAGAAGAACAACCGGAAATCTTGTCCAAACCATTTCCCAAGCACTCAGCTTCAGTCATCACGGAGCAGACATTCTCTCTTCAAGGTAGCATCCAACCATGTTCTGATCAGGACATTCAGGATCAACATCAGGTCCTAGTCCTTCGCCAAGCGTAGTCTTCCGCCAAGGGGGTGGATATCACTGCATTTTCCAGCAAACCAACAAAAACAAAGGCAGAAACTGCCAAAATAGTCCTCAGAATCCCGAAGCGCTTTATCAAGGCAGCTTCAAAGAAAGAAGAGGCTTCAGGGTCAGTTCAGAAGCTAATCATCGCCCTGTCCAATATTTCTATTTTAGACCTGACCCACGCCTCACCTGAGCACCAGCAAGTGCTAGAAGATCTTCTCAGAAATATCAAAGTCAAGCCTAGCACCACTCCGCAAGATATGACTCAGATCGTCAATCAAGCAATGACGAATGCACCAATCACATTTTCGGATGAGGATCTGCCAAAACCTCATTCATTCCACAATAACGCTCTCTACATAGTGGTGCAAACCAGGGGCATGACGGTCCCTCATGTGCTCGTCGATATCTGCCCTGAAATGATGGCTAAGGCTTTGGGCCTAAAAGAAGAGGAATATACTCCGGATCCGATCACAATCTATGGTTTTGACAACCACGGGCAGACAGCCAAGGGGAAGATATTTCTCGAAATCTTCATCAACTATTCGGTGCATACTGTCCTCTTTCACGTGGTCAATGTGCCGCCCACATACAACCTGTTGCTTGGACGCACTTGGATTCACAACGCCAACGCTGTTCCATCAACCTTGCACCAATGCATCAAGTGGTCGAAGGGAGGCATGATCACTACGGTCCTAGGAGAGGACCCGGAAGAGCGACTCCCACAACCCATGATCCCCCGTCCTACTTTCACTGCCGACATCCCAAGCATCAGGGAAGTCGACGAGATCAATCTGAGTGAAAGCCTGGATATGCTGAAATTGAAAGAAGTTCAACCGACAGAAAGCATAACGGCGGTAACCCAGTGGCAGGGACCCCACTTCTTCAAGTTAGGTGGGCGCCTCGACTGCACCTCCTTTCGGGATCATCCTCTTTTTCCTCAGTTCTCAAAAAAGAAGAAAGGATTTGATCTTCTGATGAAGCACGGTTATCAGCCCTTCAAGGGCCTGAGCAGAAATGAAGACGGCGTTCTGGAGCCAATCATCCCCGCTTAGCATGTCACCAGTACCGGCTTGGGTTTCACGGGTCAGTTATCCGGCAAGCGCACTATCTTCGTCAAGGGAGCACAGTGATGAAGACAGTGCCAGTGTTTTCTGTTTTCTTTCGTTATGTCATCTTGTAAAGGCAAGATCCGCCCCAGTTTCTTTCTTTCCTTCAGATCATCACTTGTAAATATCAAAGTTTACTTAAACAATGAAAAGTTTGTTTTCTCTGTTCATCTTGGTGTGCACAAATTCTTTGCTTATATCATTGGCTATGTTGTCATCCTTTGTTTCTGTACAAAAGGCTATTTTCAAACATTTTTTTCAAAAGCCTTCTTTACGCTTTCAGGATTGCCAGAATCATGGCTCCTAAATCACTCAAAAAGTTCGTCATCAATACCAATTTTTCTCAAAATAAATCCCGACCGGCCAGAATCTGCAAGGCAAAGGCAGGAGCAGAAGTCAACAGAATGACAGAGTAGATCGAAGAATTCGACCCGACGATTCAAGATTTGCCAGTATTCAGAAGCAGGATGAACCATCACCATTGGTTCAAGACCCGACAGAGGATGTCAACATCGGTTCGGAAGACGATCCGAAAATCCTCAAAATTGGTTCCGGTCTAAGTTTAGATGAGAAGGAAAGGCTCATCTACTTCCTCAAACAACATCAGGAAGTATTTGCTTGGACTTATGAGGATATGCCAGGCTTAGACTCCAAGTTAGTCGAGCATCGCCTTATGTTGAAGCCAGATTGCAAACCAATCAAGCAGAAATTGAGAAAGATGGATCCTCGAGTGGCACCACAAGTTAAAGAAGGACTTAAAGAATTATTAAAAGCAGGATTCATTCGGACCATTGAATATCCAGACTGGTTGGCAAACATCGTGGCAGTTCCCAAGAAGAGTGGCAAAGTCTGGATCTGTATTGATTTTAGAGATTTGAACAAAGCCACCCCAAAAGATGATTATCCACTCCCCAACATCGATCTTCTGATCGATAGCACAACAGGCCATGCCATGTTCTCCTTTATGGATGGATACTCAAGCTATAATCAGATCAAATTGGCCGCTCGTGACCAATCCAAAACTTCCTTCACCACGCCTTGGGGTACATTTTGCTATACAGTCATGTCGTTCGGGCTCAAGAATGCTGGGGCAACCTATCAGAGCGCAATGGCGGTTATCTTTCATGACCAGATGCACAAGAACATGGACGCCTATGTAGATGACATCTTGGTCAAGTCCAAAGAAGGAGAAGACCATCTTGATGTTCTCAACCAAGTCTTTGAAAGACTTATTCTTTACAAATTAAGACTCAATCCACAGAAATGCGTCTTCGGAGTAGAGTCAGGCAAGCTGCTTGGTTACATGATCAGCAAGAAAGGCATAGAAGTAGATCCTGCCAAAGCAAAGGCGATCATTGATATGCCGCCTCCCACTAATCTTAAAGAGCTGCGAAGTCTTCAAGGTCGTATTCAGTCAATTCGATGTTTTATCTCTAATTTGGCCATGAGATGTGAGCCCTTCAATCACTTGCTGAGAAAATAAGTGAAGTTTGAGTGGGGACCAGAATGTCAGCTCTCATTTGAGCGCATCAAGCAGTATCTTCTTAATCCACCAGTTCTGAAGCCACTAGAACTCGGAAAACCACTCCTTTAATATATTTTCGTCAACCACAATGCTTGTGGCGGATTTCTTGCGCAGTATGAGGAAGGCAGCCAGATAGAGCATGCCATCTACTACATCAGCAAGACTTTCATCGATTATGAGAAAAGATACTCTCAGATGGAGAAGACATGTCTAGCCTTAGTATGGATGTGTCAGAAGTTGAGACATTATCTAATGGCCTCAGAGATCAAAATTCTGTCGAGACTCAACCCTCTCAAGTACATCCTTGAGTAGCCTTTCCTTACTGGACGGATTGCAAAATGACAAGTCCTCCTGATGCAGTACGATTTGGAATATGTTTCTCAGAAGTCAGTCAAGGGTCAGTCCATCGCAGATCAGTTGGCAGATTTCCCGTTGACAGAAGAGATCAAAGCAGAAGATGATTTTCCTGACGATCGTATTTGCAGTATTTAGGAATCCCCGATTTGGATTCTATTCTTTGATGGAGCCCGAAATATGTCTGGTATAGAAATTGGGATCTTGCTAATCACTTCTAAAAAGGAGATGCTCCCTTATTCCCTCAAACTCGACCTCCAATGTACTCATAACATGGTCGAGTATGAAGCTCTAATACAAGGCCTCAAAATTTTGCAAGACTTTGATGTCAAGAGAGTACATGCCTTTGGCGACTCATTGCTCGTTATAAGCCAAGTTAATGCTGAATGGCAAGTCAAGGATTCAAAGTTAATCCCTTATCAAAAGATTGCCTTAGCTCTCATAGGCAACTTTGAAGAATTTCAGCTTAATCATGTCAAGAGAGAATACAATCACATAGCAGATGGCCTAGCCTATTTAGGCTCCAGTCTGTCTTTTAAAGACAGTGAGTCTTGTCATTCATTCGAAATCGGCAGACTTGATCAACCTGCCTACATTCCAGCTGAACAAGTGAACCAAGCCACTCAGAAAGAGAAGCCATGATACCAAGACATCAAAAACTTCATCGAAACTGGTAAATTTCTAGCGGAAATGCCAAGAAAGGAGCAACACGCGATTCAGCGCATGTCAGCCCGTTATTTTATCTTTGCCAACGTTCTCTACTGTCGTGGGTTCGGTTCTGAGTACGCCAGATGCTTAGATAAAGATGAAGCCATGGAAGTTGTCCGAGAGGCACACGAGGGAATTTGTGGTGGTCACGTCGGCTACCAAACACTCGTCAAACAGATTATTCGGGCGGGATATTATTGGAAAACCATGCAGCAGGATTGCCATCAATTTGTAAGGAAGTGCGTCAAGTGTCAAATGTACGCACCTTCCATTCATGCGTGTGATCATCGCAAAATTTTTCCTCTTTCGTTGGTTTCTCTCTCTTCCTTCTCTTTCCCTTTTCTGACCTCCATTCTCCTCCTTTTTGAAGGGAGGAGAATAAAAGAAAGAAAAGAAAGAGAGAAGAGAAGAAAAAAAGAAAGAAAGAGAAAAGAAGAACTCTTTTGCGGGTTTTCACTTGACCTTGATTTAAAAAATATTTAGAAAATTACTTGCCTCCGTTTTTGAAAATATTTGCAGGAAAAATGGAGAGACGGGATTCGCTCGTCGGTACGAGGTTCGACCGTTCCTGGCGCCTTTACCAGGGGTAATCGAACCAAGGATCGAATCTATGCCTTTTGCTTTGCCTAAATATAATCTAAGAATTTATTCTAACTCTAAATGCACAAAGAATCATACTTGTGCAATGCAAAGATGTATGCTTCTTTTGAAAAGCATATTTTGGAAATTTCCAAGTATTCTGAGATGAACCTGATAAGGGAGTGAAGAAACGATTGAATCTAACTTAGAATCTTGAGGTAGATCAGAGAAGTTCTAAGTTTTTGAAGTAAATCAAAGTTTGGAAGAATCTTTGATTTTGATAAAGAATGATTTGAAGCTTTGAAAATGAAGTTTCAAAGTCGGAAATGGACTTTGAATTTGAACTTAATTTTAAGAAAGGAAATGAATACTTGGGATGGGATTGAGTTTGAAGTTTGAAATTTAGAATGGATCTGAGATATCCAAGTGGTATTTAAAAATAGAGATGAATTTAGGGAATTCAATTGTGATCTGTAGATGGATTGAAATCTGGAGATGAAATGGGATTGGTTTTTTTGAAAAAGCTGTACTTGGGAATGAAATTGGATCTTAAATGGATTTGGATTTTGGAATCTGAGATCCAAAGTGAAATTGGGTTCTGGACCCAAAGATGGAATTGGATCTGAAGTCTAAGATCCGAAGTGAAGTTGGATTCTGGATCCTAAGATGGAATTGGATCTGAAGTCTAAGATCCGAAGTGAGGTTGGATTCTGGATCCTAAGATGGAATTGGATCTAAAATCTAAGATCCGAAGTGAGGTTGGATTCTGGATCCTAAGATGGAATTGGATCTGAAGTCTGAGATCCAAAGTGAAATTTAGATTCTGGATCCTAAAGGGGAATTGGATCTGAAGTCTGAGATCCAATTTGAGTGTTGAATCCTGGATCCTAAAATGAATTTGGAGTTTGTTAAATTCAGAAGATGAATAAAGAACTTCCAAATTTGAAAAAAATGAAGTTTAGAATTTGAATCTTGAATATACACATGAATTTCAAGGTCAAATTAGACCTTGAATTTTGAAGTTTGAATTTGGAATTTAGAAGATGAATCAAGAATTTCTAAGTTTGAATTGAATTTGGAAAATGAATTTTAGAAACTGAATCTTGAATATACAAATGAATTTCAAAGTTAAATTGGACTTTGAATTTGAGATAGAATTTGGAATTTTGAAATACAAGATTTTTCTGAAGTTTCAAAGTCAAATGGGACCTTGAAATTGAATTCTTGAATCCTTTTGGGAAATAGAGTTGAATTTGAATTTATGAATAGGATTTGATCTGAGAAATGAAGGAAAGAATTATTTGGATTTATGAAAAAGAATTTTAAAAAAATATGATGCAATTCTATCCTAAATGATGAATGAATTTAAATTTTTGAAGTTGGATTTTGAAAAGCTATCTTATTCTTGAAATGAATTAAAATAAGATTGAAGATATAATACATCCCTGACTATGGTCATTGAATGTATTATATAATAATCTATATTTAAATTCAGGTGAAGAATAAAACACATTTGGTGCTTTTATGAAATTAATTCTCAATATACCCTGACTATGGCCATTGGTATATATATTGAATTAATTTTAAGTTAAACTCTGATAAAAGATGAAATATTTGAAAATATGATGATTTTTGAAAAGGGATCCAGTGTTATTCCATAAAAGATGAAGATCCTAAGTTTTGTTCACATCTTGACTATGGCCATTGATGCAAATCATCAACTTAGGATTAGTCACCTCCTATTAGAATGGTGCGCGTGCCATTCGTGTTTCACCATCGTGAGATTTTAGGAAATCAAGATAAAAAGCATGAAAATAAGCAATTTATGACATTTACAATGCTCATTTATTCTATCTAAAAGTTGAAAATTTTCTCATTTATACCTAATTTATTACAACTTTGAATTGCAAATATCAGGAATTTCTAGTCCAAAAGGGAAATTTAAACTTCTTATATCTTCCTGCAAAAACAGAGTTAGCATAAAGTAGAGGTGATAGAAGATGTTGTATTTTCAATGCAAATGTTCATGCTTACTCTAAATGAAGAATATATACATGATATCTAAATGTCATGCCTAGACTAATGGGAAAATATGCTTGTGATCCCTATGGGCCATGTGAAAGCTTGTAGGGAAGTGTATATACATGCTTGCCTAGACGTGTTATGAGAGGAAAAAAAAAAAAGAAACAAAAAAAAAATTCAGCCCTTCATTAGGCTGATGTGAAGAGGAAGAGGCTATAACACATTGGGGCCAGCTAGTGGAGTGGAAATATAACCTGCCGAAAGGAGAGATACAAGGGAAGGTGGAATACTACTACAGTGAGAAGTTGTAGCAGAAGGTGGAAGTAAGGTGTGGTGATTTTAGTGAAGTGGGGCTGTTGTGAGTGGGTAGCTGGTGGGGTCATTGGCATGACTGGGACAAGACTTGATAGGGCTTTAAGTGTTGCAATGATGGAGGATGATGACATTAATGTTGCAGGATATACGAGAAACTACAACAATGCTTGACACTGCTGTAAATATATAGTAGTGTTAAGCACTGCTGCGAGCGCGGCTGTAAGTGAATGGAACATCATAGCAATGCTAGGCATTGCTGTGATTGACTGAGGGTTTGCAGCAGTGATCACTGCTGTAAGTGTATAGATATTACAGCAGTGTTTAAACACTGCTGTAAGTGAATGGGCTGGGTAATGCTGATTTGATATGCTGAATGTGACAACAATTAGGTAGTGAGATGACTGTTAGGAGGGGATGAATAGAACCGTTGCTGTAGTGACAACAACAAAGGGGATATGATATTCAGCAGTGTTGCTGAGTGAGGTGGAGTAGGATAGGCTGGAAATACAGTTTATAATATGTCAGAACTGGTTGGGAGTTACAACAGGGTCAAAACATACTCTGCATAGGCAGAGATGGTGTATTCACTATCAAACTATGATTATCAATGAGCCCAAAAGAATAAATTGTTAACAAGAGGCTTCCAAGGCTTTACAGCACAACAACATGTGATTGGAAATTATTATCCCAGTGGTAATGAACTTTTAGATCTTAGCCACAAGCTCAACGATATATTCAGCCATGGGCATTTCATAACAGCAGAGCCCAATAAAAAAAAACGTCCTTAGTTCTGACATTTCCCGGAGACCCTCTCCATGATTTAAAAAAAAAACACATATCCATGGTTAATATACTGAAGCATATAATCAATTAAAATGCTGATGAAGATATGAAACAAAGAAAACGCAGGAGGACTATGATGAGCATTTAGGTGCAGGCATGAGTATATATATATATATATATATATATATATATATATAGAGCATGATATAAATGAGATGCTAATGATGAATTGCAGTTGATTTGAAACAGAAAGAAAATGCAGAAGTATGTGACAAACAATGCTGCATATACTAAAACAGGAAAATGAGAGAGTTGTACAGGTTAGAAATAGACACAGGAAGTGAAAGTTGTGTAAGTGCTGAAGGTGCAAAAAAAAAAAAAAAGGGGATGGTGTATACACAGTGGCAACAAGATTGCAGCATGATGTGTATATAGGTGCAGAAAACTATAGCAGACATATGAGACAGTGTATATTCAGATGAGGTGTTGGAGATGACAGGCACTTACCTCAACTAGCGATGGGAATCAGGCCTTAGGTTTTTATATCACGATCTGCGACTGGAGATTGAAATCAGACCTCTGATTTTATCTTTAATAGATCAAGATTCAGGCAGCAAATTGAAACTTGGTTCTGCTCCACAGAAGCATCAAGGCCTGATATAACGAAATTTGTTCCTCCAACTGCTTTGGGAGTGAGAATGATGGCAATCGAGCTGATTCAAGTTTTGCAGCTATTGAAGTCACGTGGGATTATAACCTGTAAAGAAACAAGGTAGAAAATTATCAGCATCGTCTCCAGGCCAGGCTACACAACGGAACTAAACTCACCATAGGACGAAAATGGACTTTTCTAGCAAAAGGAAGATGCTGTACTACAACTCAAGCTCCCCGATCTGGGGCCCTATCTGATGATTCGGCTACATGTGATTCATGAATCAAACACAGGATGAAGGACCAGGGACTCAATGCCTGAAGTCGGACCACCTGGCTCTAGCCACTAGCCGTCGATGTCATGTTAGCTTGAAAAGGGAACTGCTGCTGCGAATTTAAGTGAGGTTGGACGGGGCCTTAACATGATGAAGGCATATTCAAAACCAATATCTTGACACACTTTTCAACGATACCAGGAATCTGGTTTTTAATTTAAATACATCGTGGGTGGGTGCAAAGAACCTCACTCCCAGCGAGAGCCTTTGCGTCCTTCAAATGTTCCCCAGTCATTTTCCAACTATCACAACTGTCATAAATTCAGCCTGATAATCAAAATTCATTTCCATCCAGATTTGCTGGAACAATTTGAATTTCTTTCCTTCCCGAAGCTCATACAAACACCCAAATATAAAAGTATGGCATAAGATAGAAATAGCAGTAAACCAATATCCAGGACAATATGTATAATAATGCACAAGCAGAAATTTCACCGCACGAACACAAACTTCACCAGGAATCTCCACATTATCTCAAATATGCAAGTATTAATGCCACAGACATATCATGAACCTTGACCCTGAAGCAATCTCCAAGGGTTCCTGAACTTCACAAGGTAAAGTAAGCACGTCTGTTATTCTGTATCAAAATGAGACCTCGTCTCTTTCTCTAATACAGTGAGACTTTTCATTTTCTATACATCAAATACCACATATGGAAAGTCTGGTAATGTACATGTATGAAACAACCTTTCAAACATGCAACAAAAGGCTTTAATGTAAGCCATAACTATTTCCAAAGCAACGAGCATGACAGAAAATTTCCTTTACAGATATTGGTCCTAGCAAAAGCAATTATACAAAAATATGGTTATCTCATAGGAGGATTCAGGACAGGAAAAGCAACGTCAGGGTGGGGGAAGTCACTGTCCCATAGCCTAAAAACTTTTAGCGAAGGGATCTTCAAGGGATTGCACTTTTACCTTAGCAAAAAAAAAAAGGGAAATTTATAATGACATTCTCAAATGAACAGGATGACTCCATCGACTGGCTAGATCTGGGAGGTTTTCTTAGATTTTGCCATGTATACAGATACTTACCCATCCTGACAGCACAGACCTTATAAGATTCATCCATCCACCTCTATTCTCTGACTTCAATCGTCTTTCTTAGGAACAGAGCAACATTAGAGTTTCACAATCAATCTGCACTAATGTCAGATTGGAGGGCACCGATGGAGATGCATAAAAAAAATGTTGCTAGAAATAAAGCTAATAACACTATTGAAAGGGAAGAAGACGATTAGGTAAGAATAAAACAAAGGAGATGATAATAAAAAGGGAAAAAAGAAAATGGAAAAGAAGGGACGATAACATCAGAACGAAAAAAATAGAAAGAAAAGCAAAACAAAAAAAAAGTGAGATGTGAGCAGGCTAAGCCTAATGAAATGCAATGATGGGTTGTAAACATAAATTCTGCTGAACCCAACAAATATAAAGGGGAAGTCGAGCAGCACAGAAATTTGGATGAATCGGAGAATCAAAGAAAACAGACCCAAATAAACTCGAATATAACAAAAGAAAAAGGAAAAGAGAAAAAAAAATGAAGAATCGCAATCGGATGCACCTACGAGGCTATGACAAAGGTGGAGTTGAAACAAGCAATTTGATATAAATATCAAAGGGGAACAAAACGAATATTCACCCCCAAAAACAAAGAAGATATATATGTAGGATTGTAATGCTATGAACGGAATGCAAGGAAAATCACTAAAGAACTGATGCCAGGCCATAGTTAATGGAAACTGAAAATACATTACAGATTCGTAGAACGATGGATAACTACTGAATCTAACATATGGCAAATTCTCAAAACCAGAAGAATCTAGAGATGAAAATAAATAAAAAAAAAAATTGTCGGAACATGTAGGTTCCATTTGAATATAGCACGTATGTGGATTGGTTTTGCCATCAGCAAATCAATTACCACAAGGGGTGCTTAAACAGAATGTTGAGTAATAAAACTAAGGAATCTTAGAAAGAGAAAAAAAAAAAACAGAGAAGAGAGGAGGAGCTCTCACCGAATTGCTCGATTGATGGGTGCGAGATTGTTGAATTTCTGGAGTAGTAATTTTCCTTCAGAGATTCCAAGAAGAAGAAGACAGGTTGATAATGGTTTCTCCTCCCCCCTTTGATTTCCTCATTGTGCCTCTCTTAAAGAGTGGGGGACGATGGTTCGAGAAGGGTAGAGTTCGTTAAGGATGAACGTGAGATGGAGGCTAAGGAGGATCGGAGGGTGGATGGAGGCCATGGAGGCTTCGGGAAGGAGGAACGCACATGGAGGCGTGCGATGTTGTTGATGATGAACGAAGGGGATTGGAGGGGAAGGCCTGTGAGGCCGTTGAAGATGAACGGAGGAGGCCACTGGCCATGGCGATCGAGGGCGGAGGATAAGGAAGGCGGTTCTGCGAAGAGGGGTCAATGGAGGCCATGGAGGGAGATCGGGTGTTTAGGGAGGAAGGCGAGTTAGGGTTTTCAAAACCCTAACTCGACCCTTAAACATTAAAAATCAATTTTTCCAAAAAGGGGCCTCCTTTTCAGATTTTTCTAAAAAGGTGGTTAAGGGTGAGTTTTTTTTTTCGGCAAAATCTTTGAAAACCACGTAGTCTTTCCTAATTTCTTTGGTTTTTTGCATGATTTTTCCATTTTTTGTATTTTTGGAACAAAATCTAAGTTTTTTACATGAAAACAAAGATTAAACGCTAATAATTTTTTTTGTATTTTTCTGAGAAATATTTACAAAAGTATTTTTCTGAGAATTTCAGACCATTTCGGGGAAATTTCTTCAGAAGAAAGGGTTTTGGACCCAAGTTTTCGAGAAAATATTCGAGTTTTAAACCTCGAATTGAGAAATACAATTCGATGGATCCAAACGGATACCGGACGAAGTGTCTGAGCTTTTCAAAAGTTATTCTGGTAATTCTTAGAAATTGATTAAAAAATTGGATAATAAAGCTCAGATTTGGATTTTGATCTAGATCCAGATCCGAAATTGAGTCAGATATGTAAAATGAATTTAATTTCAACGAAATTTGAGAAACAAAATGGAATTTAGATTTAGAACTGACTCAATTACCCAAAGAATGGGGGAAAAGGGCAAAAAGGAGATATTTACAACATTTTGAAAAATTTGGGGTGTTCACAATGCGCCAGCCGCATACTTGCAATCTGTGGTCTCTCCTTGGCCCTTTTCGATGTGGGCCTTCGACGTAGTTGGTTCGATCACTCCTTCGGCTTCTAATGGCCACCGATATTTTCTCGCAGCTACAGAATACTTCACCAAATGGGTCGAAGTCATAACTCTGCGAACAATAGAAGGCCGACACGTGGTTTCATTTATCCATAAGAATCTTCTTTGCCGCTTCGGCGTCCCACATGATATTGTGTCAGACAATGGCAGCCACTTTAAGAATGAGAAGATGAAAACTTTCTGCTCGAAGTTCAGGATTCATCATCACTTCTCAGCTCCCTACTATCCTCAAGGAAATGGCCAGGTAGAAGCCATCAATAAAATTTTGATCCGCATTCTGGAAAGAACGGTGGAAACAGGTCGCGATTGGCATGAGAAGATGCACGATGCACTTTGGGCGTACCGAACCACCATTCGGACTCCTACCAATGCTACTCCTTCAGAGCTGGTCTATGGGACCGAGGTAGTGTTACCTCTCCACGTTCAGAAGCCCGCACTCAAGTTTGCATCGCTCATCGAGCTCCCGCTTGATCAGTATCAGCAGCAGAGGTTGGTACAACTGGATCTATTAGATGAGAAAAGGCTCAAGGCAGCGAAACACGCTCAGGCCTATCGTTAGAGGATAGCTCGGCACTATGCCAAATCAATTATTGAGAGAAGATTCTGAGTCATTGATCTTGTGCTCAGATCGACAACTCATCTCAAGCATCGGCCGAAGGGCAAGTGGTCACCCAATCGGGAAGGCCCTTATGTGGTTAAAGAAGCGCTGCCTCGCAATTCCTATCGTCTGATCAACGTAGATGGAGTGGAACTGCCCGATCCTAGTAATGCTTTATATTTGAAAAGATTTTACACTTGAATTGTTCATTATAGCCTTTTGTACTCTTCAAAAGTCTCCTTCAATAAAGCAATAATCTTTGGTTAAATTCTCACATTCTTTCCCCTAATATTGGGGCATTTTATTTTAACCTATACTTATCTTCCTTCATCATAATGCAGGCAGGATCAGACGAATCCTTTTCTAAATTCTTACCAACTCTTTTTTAACTTGATCATCTTCATTGAATTGCATTCATTTCATTTTATTTTTATCTAAATCAAATTTTATCAGTTTATTGTCAACTTTATCAATTTGTCAAGTTTCATTAAGTTTTATCAAATTTTATTCCTTTATCTTTAAAAAACCCCTTCAGGTTAAGGGATAAGCCTGATGCCTCTTTCCCATGAGGTATTCTTTTACTTATTTTTCCCCTCAGAATAAGGGAAAAACCTGACCCTCGTTGTCCGAGGTATTCTCATTCAGGATAAGGGATAATTCTGATACCCCTCATAGGAGCATTGCCGCGACCCATGAGAATTCCTTTTCAAAAAAAAATTTCAATAAATCTATTTAAATTCTTCTCCATTTTTATAAATTTTATTCTTCTTCAAGTTAAGGGATAAATCTTAATTATTTCCCATAAATTCTTCAATTCACCTCCAATTGTGTTCTATGTTCCCTTAGGATAGGAGAGAATCCTGAAGCCATCATAAATAAATTCGGATCTTAGGCCACCTTGGGTCAAGGATCTCGAATGAATCTCTCATCTTCATCGTCAAAATCTATTCATGCTTTTGTCAATCCTTCGAGTTTTGACTTCCGGGATGGAATCTTTTCCTTCCCAACTGAGTTCCGACTCAGGATTTCGCTTTTTCATCTCATGAATATTTTTCTTAAAAACCGGGTTCCGACTCAGATTTTCCTTTTGAATATTCTTATTTTTGAAGTCTCAAGTTCCGACTTGAACTTCCTTTTAAATCCAATGCTCGTGTTGGACAAATCGTTGTTTTGAGAATTCGAGTTTTCAAACTCAATTCTCATTCATTTTCTTATATTTAAAAACCGGGTTCCGACTCAGATTTTCCTTTTTGTATATTCTTACTTTTGAAGTCTCAAGTTCCGACTTGAACTTCCTTTTGAATCCAATGCTCGTGTTGGACAAATCATTGTTTTGAGAATTCCTCATTTTCTTATATTTAAAAACCGGGTTCCGACTCAGATTTTCCTTTTTGTATATTCTTATTTTTGAAGTCTCAAGTTCCAACTTGAACTTCCTTTTGAATCCAATGCTCGTGTTGGACAAATCATTGTTTTGAGAATTCGAGTTTTTTAAACTCAATTCTCACTCATTTTCTTATATTTAAAAACCGGGTTCCGACTCGGATTTTCCTTTTGTATATTCTTATTTTTGAAGTCTCAAGTTCCGACTTGAACTTCCTTTTGCATCCAATGCTCGTGTTGGACAAATCGTTGTTTTGAGAATTCGAGTTTTTAAACTCAATTCTCATTCATTTTCTTATATTTAAAAACCGGGTTTCGACTCGGATTTTCCTTTTTGTATATTCTTGTTTTTGAAGTCTCAAGTTCCAACTTGAACTTCCTTTTGAATCCAATGCTCGTGTTGGACAAATCATTGTTTTGAGAATTCGAGTTTTTCAAACTCAATTCTCACTCATTTTTTTATATTTAAAAAGCGGGTTCCGACTCGGATTTTCCTTTTTGTATATTCTTATTTTTGAAGTCTCAAGTTCCGACTTGAACTTCCTTTTGAATCCAGTGCTCGTGTTTGACGAATCGTTGTTTTGAGAATTCGAGTTTTTCAAACTCAATTCTCACTCATTTTCTTATATTTAAAAACCGGGTTCCAACTCGGATTTTCCTTTTTGTATATTCTTATTTTTGAAGTCTCAAGTTCTGACTTGAACTTCCTTTTGAATCCAATGCTCGTGTTGGACAAATCGATTGTGTCAAGAATTCAAGTTTCTCAAACTCAGCTCTTGCTCATTTCTTATATTTGAGAAACCGAGTCCTGACTGGGATTTTCACTTTTGTATATCCTCATTTTCTCAAAGTTCCAATTTGAATTTTCCCTGTCTATCTAATGCTCATATTTTGGATCGGAGTTCTCCTTGAACTTTCCGTTTCAGGTCAAGGGACAAACTTGAACTTCCTCTTCAGGATAAGGGATAATCCTGAAACACCGGCAATCATTCTCACTTAATTCTCAAGTATCTTCGAATGTCGGTCTCATTTCTCAATTCTCCTTTTGAAAAAACCCAGTGCTCGTGCTGGTGTGCATTTCGAAAACCCAGTGCTCGTACTGGTGTGCATTTTCGAAAACTCGGCGCTCGTACTGGGGCATTTTTTTTTGAAATCCAGTGTTGGTACATCTAGCGCTCGTGCTAGTTGTTTGGCTGACTGATCAGTTAGCCATCCAGGTTCAGTCTTTGTACTAACCAAACATCATCATTCAAGCTCTAAATTCTCAAATTTCAACCTTCGGGTTATCATTTTGTCAAAAATTTAAATCATTTTCTATTGCGAAGGGCCCTCTTCAGGGAGAGTTCGAGCGAGCTCGTTCCTTTCGCATGCAATCATCTTTCGTTCGCAAAAACCCTTTTCCAAGGAGAGTTTGAAGGGACTCGTTTTCTTCGCGAACAGTTTGCAAAACAACAACCAGCTTTACACAAAAGAACCCTTTTTCCAGGGAGAGCTTCGACGGAAGCTTGTTTCTTTTTGTGGCCCCCATTTTTCTCATTTTTGGCCAACTCCTTCACAGAGGACCCTCTTTTAGGGAGAGTGTGATGGACTCGTTCCTCTGTGATACTTTCTCAACTTTGTTTTCGGCCGCCTTTCCATAAGAGAAGCCTAGAGATAGAGAGTTTTGACAAAAACTTAATTTCTCTTTGAAAGTTTCGTTTTGCAAACACCTCCTCTTTCAGGGAAGAGAGGAGTATTTCCAACTACCCATTCAGGTAAGGGCTAAGCCTGAGTCTCTCTTTTGGGGAAAAAAAGAAGAGAATTTTGTCACGGACGTGTCAATTCGATATCAAGTGATCTCTTTCATCAAGGATTTTTAGAATGTTTTGCCAATTTGTTATCAAGTCATTGTTGATCTCAAAATTTTCATCATATAAAAAAAAATTACCTCAAACTACCTTTAGTATTATTTCCAAAAGAGCAAGACTTTTGCGAAATAAGAACTGAATTCAAGCTTTTTCTGTTGGTCAACCAAGAGGATGAAGAAAAATCTTCGATATGACCGGCAAAGGAAAATTCGATGATGTTGAAAATCCATGAGCGAATTGATATTGATCATAGCTATGGCACATTCTTAAAGACCATTCTTTGGCAGTAAGATAGTGAAAATATCCTGGGCAGTAAAAAAAAGAACATACCCAATCCATACCCCCCGAGTCGTTTAAGCTGTAAATCAAATATCCGCAAAAGGGATCTCTCAATTGTCGTCAAGATGAAAGCAAATTAAGCGAGTGGACCCCCGGGGCCAAAGAAGATTTGAAACATCTCCAAGATGACGGATCCTTCCAGGGAACGTTCAGAGCACCGTCAAGATGAAGGCGGATGCGATGAACCTACCGACAAACCCTAAAAGATATTTGATTTCCACTATCATTTAGAGATTTCAACCCAAGAACCAATGTCATCAAGCATACTTCCTGAAAAAGAAAAAGAAGGATTGGAGCATCTCCAAGATGAAGGAGTTTATGACGAACCCTTCCTCGAAAAAGAGAGAAAAAGTCAGGACATCTCCAAAATGAAGGACGATGTAAAAGAACCCAAGAAAGCTCCATGGTTAAAAAGAGTGCAAACAGATCATCATGGGAAATGCCCAGGATATCAAACTGCCTGAAACTGCCAAGAATCATCTTTATCTATGTGAAATTTTTCTATCAATATCTTTTCACTCAATTGCTTTTATGAAGTTAAGAATATTCTCTCTCTTTTCATATCAAGGAAATTGATATCTTCCTTGAAGAAACTCAACAGCAACAAGTTTGAATTTTATTCTTAAATTCTACAGAGTTAGCCCAATTGAAGTTAATACTCTAGGTAGAAAGATGTGATATTTTCATACACAATTCAATCATGCTGAATCAACTATAATTTTTGGCATCTTATTGGCAATATTTTCTCATTATCTCAACATGAAGAAAGAACTTGATGTTCGTTTTGACGTATCCTGACATCATCCCTCCTTAGGACTGAAAAATCCTTTCCTTCCGTCTGATCTGAGCGCTCTCAGATCTGCACACTTACCTGTGTTCCCCACTGTCCCGCCATAGACAGTACCCGCTCAGGTTAAGGGTTAAACCTGAACTTTTTGCAAAAGGTCTGTTATTGTCAAAAGCTATTTTTAGTCTCAGCAATGAGATGCCTAAGAACAACCCCTTTTCCAGCTTTAGAGACCCCCATTTTTTTTGCAAAATCCCCTCTTGGACTTGTTGTGCAAAGTCTAGAGGTCCATCACAGTTTTCCCCGCTCTTCGAGGATGCTGTATCCATTCAGGCTAAGGATTAAACTTGTTACCTCGCTCCTCGAGGTATCACCCAAACCTTCTGCGAGAGGTCGTCTGTTTTTTTAGAAAGCTGATTTAGTCTCAGCAATGAGACGCCCCAGATCATCCCCTTTGCAAGCTTTAGGGAATCTCTTATTTTTTTCTCTTCTCGCAAACCCCTTCTGGATTTGTTCGTCCAAATTCCAAAGGTCCCATCATGGTTTCTTCATCCAAGGATTCTGTATGGTTGCCCCTTTAAGGTTAAGGGTTAAGCCTGAGCCTCGTTCCACGAGGTATCTTTCCGTTCAAGTTAGGGTTAAACCTGAGTCTCATTTTCGACTAGATATCCTTTCTAGTCCTTCCACGGTTTCTTCATTTGAGAACTTCGTGCGATTCCCTCCCCACTCAGGTCAAGGGTTAAACTTGAATCTCGCTTTTGCGATGCACTTCATTGTCCCATCACGGCTTCTTCGTTCGAGGATTCTGTATGGTCACCCCTTTCAGGATAAGGGTTAAGACTGAACCTCGTGCCTCGAGGTATTTTCCTTTTTCAGGTTTGGGTTAAACCTAAACCTCGTTTCGACGAGGTAACCCTCCCGTCCCATCATGGTTTTCCTCACAAAGGAATCCATGCTCTTTGTACATCCATCCAGGAAAGGATCATGCTTGAGTTTTATCTCACAAAGCACTTCTCTCAAAATGTCCCATCGAGGTCTGCTTATATTTCCTTTCCCCATCCGAATCATCTTGATATATCTTCGTCCCATCCAGGTTAAGGGCTAAACCTGAGTCATTCAAAAGGTTGATCTTGTCTCGCCCATAAGGCTTGATCAAAATCCTTATTTTCCACCATTTTGGGATCTTCACTCAAAATCCCATCACGATTTCCTCATTTCTATCTACTCAGTCATGTCATTTTCGAGGATTTCGTCCCCCTCAAGCCATTTAGGATAAGGCTTTAAGTCTAAAAAGCCATAATTCTTCCACACCCAGTTCAGATCTGCTGACTGGGGCATTTTTCAAAATTTGGAGTGTTATCTTTGCCACTAAGCTCGGCTTCTTACCGGCTTAGTAGCAAAGAGGGGCATCTGTGAACACCCCAAATTTTTCAAAAGTTTGTAAATATTCCCTTTTTTTCATTCTCTGGGTAATTGAGTCACTTTTAAACATAAATCCCATTTTATTTCTCGAATTTTCTGAAATTAAATTCATTTTGTATATGTGACTCAATTTCGGATCCGGATCCAGATAAAAGATCCAAATCTGAGCTTCATTTGTCCAATGTTTAAAATCAAATTCTCGAAATTTCCAAACTAACTTTTGAAAAAGCTTAGACAGTTCGTCTGGTATCCGTTTGGATCCATCGAATTGTGTTTCTCAATTTAAGGTTTAAAACTCGAACATTTTCTCAAAACTTGGGTCCAAACCCATCCTTCTGAAGAAATTTCCCCGAAATGGCCTGAAATTCTCGGAAAAACACTTTTGTAAATATTTCTCAGAAAAAAAAAAAAAAACTAGTGTTTAATCTTTGTTTTCCCGTAAAACTTTAGGATTTTATTTTAAAAAATACAAAAAAATGGAAAATACAAATAGAAAAGAAACAAAAAATAGTTTTGAAAAATCATTCTTTTGCAAAAACCTTTTGAAAAACACCTTTTGAGAAACGGGTTTTATGAAAACACCCTTTGTTTTTGCAAAGTTTGTTAGGAAGCTCCTCTTGGTAAAATCTCGAAAGTAAGGGGGCATGTGGCAAAATGTTTTTTTTAGGGTTTTAACGAGGAGGAGAGCGCCTCTCCCACAGACTCTCGAAAAAACCTTCATCCAGAAGCTTCCCGCTCCTTCATCATCGATCCTTCCCTCTCCCCTCCCCATGTGTGACCCCCATTTTCATCCTCCATGGACCCTCCATCACCAACAATCTCCTCCTCCTTCATTCATCTCCAACCACATCGCACCTTCCAGAAGCCCCCTCTCTATAAAAGGGATACAAAGGGGGGGAGCAGGAGATCGGTTTTTTTTGTATATCCCCCACGCCCTTCCCAATCGACTAGACACCATCCATCAGTCATCGATCATCGCCGATCTGTCACGATCTTTCCCTTTTTTTTGCTTTCGTTACCCCTCCTTCTTCTTCCTGGTGTTATGGTTTCTCCTAAAACTGCCAGAGGAAGCTGACCGTTCTACACCAAGGCCACACCTCTCTTATTGATCTGAAGCCATCGTGGACCTTCTTTGAGTTGAAATCATCCCTCATCGGAGCTGACTTTATCTTGCAGCAACTTGCAATAGTCGTCTTTTCTCTTTCTTTCTCTCACGTCATCGAGTTCACGGTGAGTACTTTTTTTTTTTTGAGATTTCATTTTCTTTGATCTTTCCTGTTCGATGCCCCACTGAAGCACCCTGGGTAATATCGGGTTGCTCGTGGCAACTCCGACCTACCCATGTGCAAAATCAATGGAAAATGCTTATTCCAACATTTGTTTTCCCCCTAGTTATAATTTATTTTGGATTCATTGCGATTTCTGGTAGGTTTCTCGCCTTATTTATCGTTTATTGTTGTTCATACGTGATTTACTTCCTAGTTTCAATGCAATTTTATTGTCAATCACCTGCATCGTTCTTCTTCCGCCATGGTTCATGTTCTATCAGGATGTTCGAGATGAGATTCATCACACGTACAATAATCTGATGTCTAGTGAGGAAACCATGGTGTGTCGGATTATTACAAAATGCTAGTCCTGATGCTCAGATTATCCTGCTTAAACCCATTTCAATACTTGCTCATGTCCTTGCGTTTGTTATTTCCCCTATAATAGCATCTATTCTGTTGCCCTGTATACTTCTGGCATTTAGATATTCATTGCAGATTGTTTATTCAATCTTATATGGCATCTTGATCGCTTAGGTTCATAGTTTCATGTTCTGTATAATGTTTCTACCTCAATGTAAATGTCGCATCGTTTGAGATTTGTTCTTTTATTAATAATCTTCTGCATCTGTGAACACCCCAAATTTTTCAAAGTTTTGTAAAAATGACCTTTTTGCCCCTAACCCCGTTTTCTGAGAAAATCAAAGCAGTTTCAAAGCTCATTCTTCAGATTTCTGGATTAAACTCCACATTGATATATTCAAATCAATTCCGGATCCGAATTCAGTGTTCTAAATCCATATTTCCTCCAAAAATCCGGATCAAAGACCATTTCTGAAGAAATTTCCTCAAAATAGCTTTTAAAATTCTCAGAAAAATTTCCTTTTTGTAAATATTTTTATACAAACACAAAAATTAGTTTTGACCTTTTGGTTTCTCGTAAAAATCTAGGATTTTTATTTTAAAAATACAAAAAAATTGAAAAATAAAACAAAAACCCAAAAAAAAAATTTGGAAAAACCACGAGAAAAACAAACGATTTCAGGCCTTTTTGAAAATAATTTTTCTAAAAACCTCGGGAGCCTCTTTTTTTTTTGTAAAAACCCAAAAAAAAGAGGGGGTCATTCGCAAAAGCCTTGTTTAGGGTTGTAAAACCCTTCGTAAATGAAAGGGGCAGAGGAAGGCCGAAACCCTCAACCGCCTCCTCCCTCGCCTCTCTCCCCTTCTCGGCTCCCATTCACAAGCCACCAAAACCACCCATCTTCGAACCCCCTTCCATCGCCCTCGATCCCTAACCGCTCGGCTTCTTCCCGAATCCTCTTCCCCTCCCTTAAAAGGGCACTCAGAAGAACCCTAAAGGCCCATCCGCCTTCACCCCATCATAATTTTCTTCTGATTGATTTCCCCTTCTTCCTCTTCTTCTGACTTCCATTTTTCAACTTTTTGATCGGTTGAAAGAACGATCAAACCAGTGGAGCCCCACAGTAGACTGCTTCTTCATCCTCCTTCAAAGCTCCCGCCTCAATCAACTGCAGCAAGAACTGGATCGAGCTAGCTGGAATACGAAGGGAAGGATCTCCTCCTCGCTCGACCTTGTCAATCTAGACTCCTGCGACCTGCTTCGAAGGTTGTCGTTCAGAACCCCTACAGCAAAAGGGGGGGGGGAGATCTCTTCTGAAGGATCCATGAACGCCAGCATTCGGATTTCATCCCATTAGCATCGATTTTTCCATCCAGCATTCATTCTCCCTCTCTTTCCAATCCCCAGAAGGCCGAGGTAAGTCATCATCCTCCTTCTCTTTCATCCATTACTCACAAGTTCTTTTAATTTCCATAGATTTTAAGATACGATTCATAGTTAGATTTTCTTCTTCTGTCTTCATTTTTATAATCCGTTATATGTAATTCCTCATTTTGCATTTTCTCTGATTTCCAGTGTTTATTTCCATGAGTTTTCGATTTTGTTGAACTACTTTCCTTATATGTTGATGATCAACAATGCCTCGCAATGGCATCGCTGATTCGTCTAATCTTGAATTCGTTTTCACATTTACGATTACTTTCTTCTTCTTCTTTTTTTTTTTCTTCTTTCTCTGGGTTTACTTTTAACCTTCTGAATTTTTCCCCGTTAACGCACCAGGGTGATACTAGATTGCATATAACAATCTCAACTCATTCGCTGTGCAATATCAAAGGGAGTTCTCAGTTCCCTACATCCCCTTCTATTATTTTAAATTTTTCTTTTCTTCGATGTTTGATTTCCTGTTTTTTTTTAATATTATCTTTTCAAACTCGATTTCAAATCCCCCTAAATTTTCATTATAATTTACGGCCAGGCCTGGCTGTAGCATGAGTCTGGGTTTCTTATGTCTTTAAACTTTTTAGCTTATCGTTTATCTTGGAATTCCTCTTGATTTGTTGCCAGTTCCACTTACTATTGTTATTTCCTGTATCTCCTCATCAACTTTATTTATTTATTTTTTTTCTTTTCTTTTTTTTTCTTTTCTTATGCCTTTTCTCCTATCATCATCATAGCTATATCGGCATCACTGTTAAACATTCATCACATCGAATTGTATTTCCCTCCCATCTGTACAACATTGGGTGTCGTTATTCTCTGGTTGTGTTATTTTTTTTTGCTTCATTTTATTTATGCTGGGTTTCATCATATATACTATCCATCATCCGTAAGCCCTATGCATTCGGAGTCGTAATGTTCCCTCTGTATCCAATTCTTATCACCCACGATTGATTTCATTGTGAAATCGTGAGTTGCATTTACTATGGAAGCACGCTGTTCAAATGTGGAGCTGGAATCAATGGCTGCTGCGAGTTTTGCAGATCCTACAGGTTCTCTGCAAACATGGCTTCATATCAGGGCCACTTTCTTCGGGCAATTGAGGAACCTGCTTCGATGGCTTTTCGGCTTTTAGCCTTACAACGTAATTCTATGGGTGGATGTCTTTTATGATACTCCTCTACTACCAATTGCCTCTGAGGCCTGGAAGTGGGAAGCCATATTATGAATTTTCTGGATTGTGGATTCTCTACAGAATATTTTTGATTAATTCATGGTTTTGGAGTTCTGTTTTTCACAGCAGGTAAACAGAGACAGTTGCGGTTTGTGGAGTACCCAAATGATATTAATGGCATGATTGATGTTGTATGATGTTGCATTACTTCTGATTGATGGGAGTTATGGATTTGAAATGGCGTCAGTTCAGCAAACAGAGGAGTCGCTTGACATACTCAGTGTTTCATTTACAGAAATTGCAGCTTTAACTATGCCCAAAGGGGAGCCTTGGAATTGATTTGGCATGATAGTAGGATCCAAATTTCTGCAGGTATGCTGTTTGATTAATATTTGGATATTGTTCCTTCATTTTTTTTTTTCGTTTCTTCTTTTAATCTGTATCTCGTTTGCTGTAAGTCTAGCATTCCATGGTCCTGAGTAATTTGTGTAACCAGCAAACCCACTTGCTCTTGGGGAATGTTATAGAAATATTGGAATAGTTTGTGCTAAATTAGGTTGAAATTATCCGATATTAAGGATTTTTTTTTGTTGATAGGCTGACCCAGACGTGATGGTTCCTCTTGGGAATTCATTCACCCTTTATATTTAGCCTGATATGCAATACCTGTATATTTTGCAATGTCCATGCTCCATGATACCTGTACATTTTTTTTACTGCATTATTGCCACCACCTACACTACATTGTATCCCACTTTTACACTCCCAGCCATCACGGTTACACTCTCTCATTACATGTTCACAAGCACTTCCCTTCTCCTACACTGGTAACATACAACACACTCATCAATGAATACTGTGAAAGAGGTGAGCTCAATAATGCTATTTGAACTGATGAAAGAGTATCTGATAAATGGACCTATGAACTAATTTATGGATTTTGCAAAGTGGAAAGGAAATGTGTCACGTTGGTTTGAGACCAAACGAAACAGCCTTTACTGCATTGGTTGATGGCCACTATGAGAATGGAAGATTAGATGTTAGGTTTTTTTTTTTTTTTGGAGAGAATGTCCCAGTACGATTGTGAACCAAATGTTTATGCATATGGTGTTATCGTTAATGGACTTTGCAATAAAAACAAGGTACATGAAGCAAATCAATTTGTCAGCCACATGAAGAGCAGAGACTTGAGTCCCAACAAATCAATAGACACCTCTTTGCTGACTTCATACTGTAAGGATTTGAATGCTGACCGTGCAGTAGAAGTCTTCAATCTGATGGTTGTTGAAGGTTTTGAACTGAGTTTGACTATATTTAAGGCTTTGATATGTGCTCTTGCTGAAGTAAGCAGAATAGAAGAGGCTCAGAGCATATTTGAGCATATGCTCAAGCAGTAATGGAGTCCGGATGATGTCATCTAGACATTGCTAATTGATGGTTTACTGAAGGCTAAAAAAAAAAATCAGAAATGTGTGCAAAATTTCCTCATATCCTGGAAACCGGTGGCAATGTTCCATTTTCCAGACATATGTGATTTTGGCGCAAGAGTCGGCCATGAATGCCAAGCTTATTGAAACAGATATTCTTGCAGATAAGTTGGGTGTCAAGGATCAAGATGGGTGAAGTTCTCTTTGCAATTGTCTATTTAGGCTTCCAGTCTTGAGAATGTTGTTTTACATGCCTGCCCATACATCATAACATATGAGTACATGTATTTTTCATTTTTAGATATGTATATACATATGTGCTCTTTTCATTAGCCTAGAATGTATGCATTTCTTCATGTCACATGTGCATTCCAATGATTTTTTTTTTTGTCAATACATGCATTTTAGCTTCAAATTAGCATTTTAGATTCTTTTCTATATTTGGTATTTTGCTAACTTGAAATTTTGTATGAATTAGGTAGAAAATGTTATTTTCCTTTCTAGCTTAGAAACTATAGTTTCAATTTCAATCTCAATATTGTAATAGCTGGGTATGATGAGAATTCTTTACATTTTTAGCATAGATTAGAAATGTATAAGCATGTATATATCTTAGAAATTGCTTGTTTCATCTCATTTTACCTTTTATTTCAAAATTTCACGAATGGGAACACGAATGGCACGTGCACCATTTCGTAAAAGGTAATTAATACTAAGTTGATGATCCATATCAATGGCCATAGTCAGGGTGTGGACAAAACTTAGCATTTTTATCTTTTACAAAATAACACTGGATCCACACTAGATCCATTTTCAAAATTCATCATATTTTCCTTAAAATATTTTTCTTTTATCAGAATTTAACTTAAAATTAAAAATATATACCAATGGCCATAGTCAGGGTATATTGAGAATTAGTTTCATTTTAAATTCTATAAAAGCACTAAAAATGTATTTTATTCTTCTTTTGAATTTAAATATAGATTATCATATAATACATTCAATGACCATAGTCAAGGATGTATTATATTTTCAATCTTATTTTAATTCATTTAAAGAATGAAATAATTTTTCAAAATCCAATTTCAAACTTATTCAAATTCATTCATCATATAGGATAGAATTGCATCATATTTTCAAAATTTACTTTTCAAAATTCCAAGTGATTCTTCTTCTTCATTTCTCAGATCAGATCTTATTCAAATCCAATTCTATTTCATTTCAAGATTCAAAAATTCAATTTCAAAGTCCAATTTGACTTTGAAATTCCAAAATCATTTTATATTCAAAACTTCAAATTTCCAACTCAAAGTTCAATTTCAAAGTTCAATTTAACTTTGAAGTTTCTGATCCATCTTCTGATTCAAAATCAAGTTTTCTTCAAGTTTTAAATCAAAGTTGAGATTGATTCTGAATCTCAAAATCCAAACATTCCTAAAGTTTTATCTGGGTTTTCAAAACCCAGATCCATCTTCAAAAGTCCCATTGGGTCTTTCAAAACCCAAATCCATAGTCAAATCCTAGTCTCAACTTGGATCCAGATTTCCAAGTATAAACTCCATTCCGCCTTGGATCTTCAAATTACAGATCCAAGTCCCATTTAGGATTTAGATCCTTATTCCACTTTGGATCTCCAAAATTATAGATCCAAATTCCAATTCTAAGATCCAGAACCCAATCCTACTTTGGATCTCAGACTTCAGATCCGAATTCCATCTTAGGATCCAGAATCCAACTCTACTTTGGATCTCAGACTTCAGGTTCAGATCCATTCTAGGATCTAAAACCCAATTCACTTTGGATCTTAGACTTCAGATCCAATTCCTCTTTAGGATCCAGATTCCGATTTCACTTTGGATCTTAGATCCAGAGTCCAATTCTACCTTGAATCTCAGATCCAAACTCCAACTGTTAGGATCCAGAATCCAACTCTACTTTGGATCTCAGACTTCAGATCCAACTCCATCTTCCAACTCTATCTTGGATCTCAGATTTTAGATCTAAATACCTTCTCGGATTCCAAAATCTTGAATCCAATTCCATTCAAAATTTAAAATCCAAATCCCACTTTAAATTTCAAGACCAATTCCATTTCATTCCAGATTTCAAATCAAGTTCTCATCTTAAATTCAAAACTCAACTTTGAACTCTGTTCAGAATCCAGATCTTGGATTCAAATTTCATCTTGAAATTCCAACTTTTTAATCAATTCCATTTTATTCAGAGTTCCCAATTCTATATTTCCTTCTGATTCAATTCCGTTTTCACTTCTATTCTGATTCAAAGTTCATTTATGACTTTGAAAATTTCTTTCTTCTTCTTTTATCTCAAGACTTCAAGATCAAATTCCAAATTCCAGATTTATTTTCCCAAGCTCTTGATTATCCTAAAAACTTAGAACTTTAATCTTAAATTCTAAGTCAGGAATCGTTTCTTCACTTTATCAGATTCACTTAGAAATTCTTCAAAATATTTTCAAAAGAGCATACATCTCTGCATTTGCACAAGCATGATTCATTGTGCATTTAGACTTAGGATAAATACTTAGATAATTTCTTAGCAAAGCAAAAGGCACTAAATTCGACCCTTGGTTCGATTACCCCTGGTAAAGGCGCCAGGAACGGTCGAATCTCGTACCGACGAGCGGATCGCATCTCCCAGTTTTCCCGCGAATATTTTGAAAACGGAGGCGAGTTATTTCAAATATTTTCAAAATTGAGGTCAAGTGAGACCCGCAAAAGAGTTCATCTTCTCTTCTCTTCTTTCTTTTCTCTTCTCTCTTTCTTTCTGTTCTTTTATCTTTTCTCCCTTCAAAAAGGAGGAAAATAAGAGGTTGGAAAGGAAGAGAGAGAATATTATGAGAGGAAAAATTTTGCGATGATCACAGCATCTTACTCCATCAGTTTATCATTTTCGTTTTGAAAATTCAGTTAATGCCCCTTAGTAGAAGCGAATGCTCAAATTATTTCAAAATAACATTCTGTTTTCCTAGCATTCATTACTACATCTCGTGCTTTACGTTATACTGCGCATCATCACTATAGTATATGCCTCCCTTAGATGATCAGAATTCGTAGATATTGCTGAAAGGGGTTGAGATTCTATCACTCTGAGTCTCTAAAAGTCCAGGAGTTTCCAAACAAAGATCTCCAGGAGACATAGTTCCATGTCCTTTCTGAAACTTTGAAGAAGTTTTGCCTCACGTTATCAGCCTCTCCACCAAGGACTCATCTGCACATGGCCATTGCTACATATCTTATCTTATGACGCCCGTATGTCTTCAAGATTTTTTTTTTCTTCTCAGTTCCAATGATTGGAGATCTAATAAATAGAATGCTTAGTATCATCTGAATAAGGTCGATCTATTGTTGTGAGAAAGTATTGGATGTTGTTGCAACCGACACTAGGATCAACTACATGGATCGATAAATGGATATCTGGCAGCATTTTGGGGACTTAATATGGCACCACATTCCGGCTTCAATCAAGAGCAGAAACATCCCAATTGCAAGGACTCAGCAGTGGTCTTGTGATCCGATCAATGTCTATTACCTTCAAGAAATGGATCTGACAATATTTTCTTTCTTTGACAGGGTATACGTGGCTATCATCAACAACTAAAAAAAAAAAACAAAAGAAAAGCCAAAGTATGGTACCTATGTGTTAATGTTTAAGTATTTTTTTCCTTTTTTTTTTAGTATGTAGGCTTTATCATGTCACTTTCTGAGTTTGAGAGAGGAATTTTACAATAATCTGCATACATAGGCCACATGGATGGATGATATTGAAGTTAGCATAAAGGAGGGTTAGGCGAACATTATAAAAAAAAAAAGGGGAAACTGAAACTGTTTTCATTTTTGCTAATCTCTGCAATTGCTAACATCGCTGCTGTCAGAATTGATTATCTATATCAATAAATTTGCAGCAACTGTGTTGTTGTTTTTTTATTATTCTGCATGATTTCATATGAATATCAAAAGCCCTGCGTTAGCCAAAACCCATGCACAGATTACTAAAAATTTAGGTTACAGAATCTAGTATATGCTGACTATGTTGTGGAATTTCTTTATTGACCATGAAACATTGGCAGCTAACCAGTAAGGCTATCCTTTGCATCTAGCGTGAATAACTTCTTAGCATCTGATCCCTTTTGTTGATTTTCTTTCTCCTTCGTTATAGCATTTTCTGCATTAACATGCTTGGCACTTATCATCTATTGCACCAGCACATGCATCTTTACGAGATCAATGAAGAGGGCCACTGAAAGGGCTAAAAAATTTAGAGCCCAGCAGCGGGAGCTAATGCGGCTGCAGAGGATTTTGCATTAAGGTGTTGCAGTTATTAAATAAAAACATGCTTTAGAGAAGAGGTTCGCTGATGATCAGTATCTCTTACTCTTAAAAAAAAAAGGGGAAAATGGGGCATCACAGAGACCTGATGGGATTCTCTTCTGTGATGGTACTCATGTTACAAAGGGTTTTCAGCAATAGGCATCGGATCAACAATAGAATGAATAAGTAACCATTGCTTCAACAGCACTTTCTGAGGAAAACATGAGACTGGTTCCAAAGTTAGTGGTGATAGAGCAGGATAGGCCTATCTTTCCTTCGTCATTGCTTGGGTTGTCGACTGGTAACGATTTGCAAACAGTTGTAGTGAACACTTCAACTGTTGTCAGAAATATACAGGTACAATTCTGGATCCCTGTCATTTGAAAAAGAATACAGTGGATTTTTTTTAAGACAAATCCACTAAGAGAGAGGACAAATTCAACCGCCCTTACAACTCCTAGCAATTACACCTGAGCACGGTGTTATTTCTCCCAGCCCACTCTTACCAAACCTATTCATGGCTACTGTAAAATCCACAAGGATACTTACAGCCGCCCACCATCCTACACCTTAGTTGCCCCTGCTAGGTAGCAACCACCTGCAATATTTTACCCACTGTCCCCGGCCACATTTTATGGTCTTCACCATGGGTGACAGTTGCAACTCCTACAGTAGGCACATACGCTTTCACTGCTGTCAAGAACATCAATCTCCTACATCCCCCTGTTGCACTGTCATGAACAGCACTCCAGGAACCCCTTGCATTATTCTTCTGTCATTTCCTACTTTAGGCATGATCAGTGTACCCCACTTGTGATCATGAGGGTGGTCCAAAAGTTCATAGAACTGCTACAAAATTTCTTTTTGCAGCAAATCAATAAGTTGCTCTAATCCCTTCATTAGCTTTCATCCTCATCCATTTACACTAAGTATATGTTTATCTATGTTATACATATATGTATGTAATATATATATATAGATATGTGTGCATATATATGCATGTGTATATATATAATTGTATATATATATACATATATATACGTGTGTACTCATATATATGTATATGTATAAAACCCTCATGTATATATATGTATATAAGTATGCATGTCATTTCCCATCTTTTTTATCATTTATATCTTGGCATACGAGCAACTTTTCCATTTGATATCTATAGGATGCATGCCATTTCTCTTCTCTTTTTGTACTAACCAAGTGTATTTGTAGGAGATATGTGGAGGATGTCATTACTTGGAGTTGTAAATTCAAATGTGTTGTAATAGCTAGATACTTAATGAAAATTTATATTTCTAGTTTTAGATAGAATGAATGAGCACTGTAGATATCATGAATTACTTGTTCTTCATGCATTTTTCCTTTATTTCTCAAAATCTCACAATGGTGAAACACGAATGACACGTGCACCATTTCGTAAGAGGTAAATTAATCCTAAGTTGATGATCCATATCAATGGCCATAGTCAGGGTGTGGATAAAACTTAGTATTTTTATCTTTTACGAAATAACACTGGATCCACACTGGATCCGTTTTCAAAATTCATCATATTTTCCTTAAATATCTTCTTCTTTTATCAGAATTTAACTTAAAATTAATTCAAAATATATACCAATGACCATAGTCAGGGTATATTGAGAGTTAATTTCATTTTAAATTCTATAAAGGCACCAAATGTATTTTATTCTTCACCTGAATTTAAATATAGATTATTATATAATACATTCAATGACCATAGTCAGGGATGTATTATATCTTCAATCTTATTTTAAATCATTTCAAGAATAGAATAGCTTTTCAAAATCCAATTTCAAAATTTAAATTCATTCATCATTTAGGATAAAATTGCATCATATTTTTAAAATTTCTTTTTCATAAATCCAAGTGATTCTTTTCTTCATTTCTCAGATCAAAACCTATTCATAAATTCAAATTTCTCAAAAGGATTCAAGAATTCAATTTCAAGGTCCCATTTGACTCTGAAACTTCAGAATCATCATGTATTTCAAATTCCAAATTCTATCTTAAAATTCAAAGTCTAAATTGACTTTGAAATTCATTTCTATATTCAAGATTCAAATTATAAATTTCAAGGTCAATTCAAATTTGGAAATTTTTGATTCATCTTCTGAATTTAACAAACTCCAAATACATTTTAGGATCCAGGATTCAACATTTATATCGGATCTGAGACTTCAGATCCAAAATCCATCTTAGGATCCATAATCCAATTCCACTTTGGATCTGAGACTTCAGATCCAAAATCCATCTTAGGATCCATAATCCAATTCCACTTTGGATCTCAGACTTCAGATCCAAAATCCATCTTAGGATCCATAATCCAATTCCACTTTGGAGTCTGAATCCAAATTCATTTTAGGATCCGGAATCCAATTCTACTTTGGATCTTAGACTTCAGATCCAAATCCATTCTAGGATCCAGAACCCAATTCTACATTTGGATCTCAGACTTCAGACCCAAATCCTTTTTAGGATCCAGACTCCAATTTTACTTTGGGTCTTAGACTTCAGATCCAATTTCCTTATAGGATCCAGAATCCAATTTCACCTTAGATCTCAGACTTCAGATCCAAATCCATCTTAGGATCCAGAGTCCAACTCTACATTGGATCTCAGACTTCAGATCCAAATCCATTCTAGGATCCAGAACCCAATTCTACATTTGGATCTCAGACTTTAGACCCAAATCCTTTTTAGGATCCAGACTCTAATTTTACTTTGGGTCTTAGACTTCAGATCCAATTTCCTTATAGGATCCAGACTCCAATTTCACTTTGGATCTCAAACTTCAGATCCAATTTCCTTATAGGATCCAGAATCCAATTTCACCTTGGATCTCAGACTTCAGATCCATTTCATTTTAGGATCCAGAACCCAAGTCCATCTTGGATTCCAAATCTCGGATCCCATTCTGTTTAGGATCCGGAATTGAATTCCATTTCCAATTTTAGATTTCAAAATCCAATTCCATCCACAGATCACATCTGAATTTCTTCCTCTCTATTTTTAAAAATACCATCTGGATTTCTCAGATCCATTCTAAATTCTCAACTTCAAAAACTAAATTCAATTCCATCTCAAGTATTCATTTCCTTTCCTAAATTCAAAGTTCAAATTCAAAGTCCATTTCTGACTTTGAAACTTCATTTTCTTTCATTTCAAAGATTCAAATCATTCTTTCAGCTCTAAATTATTTCAAAAACTTTGAACTTCTTTGATCTATCTCAAGTTCTAAGTTAGATTTTACCATTCAAAACCATTTTTTTCACTCCATTTATCAAGTTCATCTCAGAAAACTTGGAAATTTTTAAAACATCTTTCAAAAAGAGCATACATCATTGCATTGCACAAGCATGATTCTTTGTGCATTTAGATCTTTAGGATAAATTCTTAGATGATATTTAGGCAAAGCAAAAGGCATAGATTCGATCCTTGGTTCGATTACCCCTGGTAAAGGCTCCAGGAACGGTCGAACCTCGTACTGACGAGCGAATCCCGTCTCTCCATTTTCTTGCAAATTTTCAAAACGGAGGCGAGTTATTTGCTAGATATTTTCAAATTAAGGTCAAGTGAGACCGCGCAAAATAGTTCCTCTTCTCTCTTTCTTTCTTTCTTTTCTCTCTTTTATTTTTCTCCCTTCAAAAAAGGAGGAAAATAGAGGTTAGAAAAGGGAAGGATAAGGAAGAGAGAGAAACCACACAAGAGTATAGGAAAAATTTTGCGATGATCACATTAGGCCCATCTGGCCTTGTGTTTCCCACAAGGCAAAATGAGCAACGCACAAGGATCTAGCCCGCCCAATCACGTGCTTTAAAACAACAAGTGTCAAGATGATCATTTCATCGAAGGAGGCGACATAACACCATTTATGTCTTAAGGGTATTACGACAGGTAAGCTCACTCACAAATGTGGAACAATCGCCCAACGTAACACATGTGGAGTTCAACACTATCAATGAATAATGTGCCAATACCCTAATGTGGTGTTTGATTCCCAACCCTTAGTCGGGATACAACAAGTGCGTAGTGTGCGACATGCTTTCGTGTATTATCCACATTAGACAACATGAATATCGCACAAGTACAAACTATGATACTTGACGATAAGTAAGCAATAGTTGAGCTAATGTGTGAGTGCAATGACGTACAACATGCACACATACAAAGATGTGAATTTGTAGCATTTACGCATGTCACATACAATTTATATTGCATTTGTGAAAACGTGTGCAAGTGCGAAGTGTCATTGGTGCCATTAAGCGCAAAGACAATTCGCATAATCGCAATGCATCATGCAATCATTCACACGCAATTTGATGAAAGATTCCCATGCATGTGTTATGATGTGCAAGTGATGTATGATAATAACAATATTGTAGATATATATATTGGCACACTCCACTTTGCGACAATTCGAACAAGGCGCTTGCAATTCAACCATACATGCTAGGCTTCTAATTTACACAATAATCTCCTATTATGCTAAGATGTCATTCACATTAACTACGTATATTGCATATATTCTATCTTGCAAATGTGCTAATATGTGCAAGTGAGCATAAGCATTTGGTGATATAACTCAATGCACCTGACAATGTCGATTTATCATATTTTACATTTTCTTTTGTGATTTGCTTTGTAGCAAGCAATGCATTTGCGACTCACATTGCACATCTTCTTTCACAAAGATTGAATGATTGGAGACCGCACTCCAATGACACCCAAGCAAGGTTGATGCGAGGGACCACATGTTGCAGCCACAACATGGGTAGCTGAGAGACTGCAGCGAGAGCACCACACCATCCATGACTTCGGCAAAATGAGAGTTGTGACCATGTTGTGAATGGGGAACCCAAAATGAGCAGCAACATGCAGTTCACTGACCACCTCCCTGCTGCTATGACGCATTAGCAGGGTGCAGGCATAAGGGCCCAGAAAAAGCTAGCACACTGCACTCAGTTTGGGGCCAACGTGCGGCAGCCATGACACAACCCGACAGGGTGCAGGGTGCAGGGTGGCCAAGGTGAACAACCCAGGTCTGGACAGTCTAGTCCAGACCTGTGCTGAGGTATGCAGACAACACACACGGTCTGGACATGGTTGTCCAGACCCAGTGTGGCACTGCCACACGCGGCAACCACAACATAGCTCAACCTAGGTCAGGTTGCGGCTGAAACGGGTAGCCTAGGTCTGAACCAACCGGTTCAGACCTATGATGGGATGCTCGGGCCCTGAGAAAGCATCTGGACCAGGTGTTCAGACCTGGTGTGATGCTTCCACACTAAAAAAGAAGAAGAAGGCGGTGCATGCCTTGGGGTTTTGTAAAAGAGGTCTGTCCAGGCTCAAGGAGATGGAGCACTCAGCAGCCAAAAGATCAATATTTTTGAGATGATTAAAAGAAGATTCAGCCATGACATTGAACATAAAAGTTATAGCATTATGTCTTAGCTTTCCACAAAATCAAACTAATCAAATTTTCATGAAGGGAATTGGGAGGAATTCTGAAAATACATGAGACTATCCAAGGTGTTCTGGACTGAACAGAGACTGACAAAAAATCTGATTCTCCGATATTGTCACAGGGATTTTGAAGGACCCTGTTTACAGAATCAGGCCAAGTCCTCAACTATAAAGTTGGAGTGATGTGTCTAAGCTTTCTATAATGTCCAAGAACACCGAAAACCGACCAGTATCTAGGGAGATACAATTGATTCTTCAGTGTCATCTTTGACAACTTTGGAAATCAGAAAAAACTGGTGCATACAAGAGGTACATGGTGCGTGTGTGATCATATAAGTTGAAAGTGAAGTAGAACAACTTTAAGAAATGTTAAAACATCAACTAATCCGCCTTTTGTACGCATTTTATCAAATGCATGTAGGGTATAAGGCTTCATGCATCATACAAAACATGCATAGCAATCTTTTTCCAAATAAAATGGCAAAAATAGATAGAAAATCTCACCGTGTGCTCTTCTGAAACTCAAAAGATGTTGGTCTCCCCTTTGCTACATCATGTAGGGTGGAGTCGCTTTTTGTGGTACCCAACCCTATGTTGAGAAACTCGGTTTTGATGTCACATAATATGATATACTGTCTTGTTTAATTTTGTATGATATGATAATATGTTCTCTTGAAATAATGTTATATTATGACTAAATATGTTTTGCCTTAAATCTAACGAGTATTTGATGCAAGGATATCTCACCCAATAAGGATGGAGACTTCCTGTTCAAGTACAACTATGGTGCAATCATACTCCTTGAAGAAAAAACTTGATGAGCCATGCTTTCCTAAAGTTCAAATGAAGAAATCGGCTACCTCAAGTTGAAGATTTTTTCTTCTTTAGAGTCATATGTAACAGAACCTTCAGGAACTTGCATATTGCATATTACATACTCATTCATACATACTATATCATAAAAGTATACGATAGTTTCAAAAAGGTTCTTTTTTGAAAACCAACAAGTGTACCTTCTTACAACCTTTTATGAAAAAGATATTTTGTCATATAATAATTGTCCTTTTATGAAAAAGATATTTTGTCATATAATAATTGTACCTTCTTACAACCTTTTATGAAAAAGATATTTTGTCATATAATAATTGTACCTTCTTACAACCTTTTATGAAAAAGACATTTTGTCATTATACCTTACACTATATACAAGACAACATAAAATCGGCTACATAAGAAGAACAAATAAAATATGTTTTTTTGAAAAGACTTAAGTTATCTTCTTTAATGAAATGTTTCTTAATACAAGAAGAAGACAAAAACATAAATCGGCTACACAAAAGAAAAACAAATAAAATATGTTTTTTAAAGGACTCTAGTTACTTTTTCTCATAACCATAGAATGTCGACTTACTTGAAGTCATCATTCTCTTTACAAAGCATTAAATGCCTTCTGTAACAAATCCCTTCTAAATATCCTTCCCAAAGAATGTCGACCTTCTTTTTGGGTCCTCATTCTCTCTGGAGACTTTAAAATACACTACATAAAGAACATACTTGACATGACTATGTACAAATGAATATCTCAAAGCACTCATAGTACTTACACTCATTTAAAGTAAAGAAGTACTAATGTACCTCAAATCATTAATTAGAATAAAGACAAAACTACAACCCAACGTTCAAATGTACTATTGTAAGAAATAGACTTTCTTACATAAAATATGTATTACCTAAAACACTACAACGACTAGTGTACCCTCTATCTTACTCTTCTGGAAAAAGGCATTCTCGATCTTCTCTAAAAGATATTTTTGAAAAGACATAACATTTCATATTTCAAAAAGTTACAATTCCAAAATGTAACGACTACTTTTTATAAGCTATATAAACACACACACAAACTATTCAAACAAGAGGAATGAAATAGATGTGTGAGCTTACAAAGAGAAAAATATTCTATTCGTGATTTGAAAAGAGAGCCTTGAAAAAGAAAGAGAAAAAGAAAAAGAAAGAAAAGAGAAAAAGTCAAGTCCAGCTCTTTGACAAAGAGTATCTTCTGAGTGACAAACAGAACATTCTTAGAATCCTTCATTTGTGCATTCATATCATTCTGAAGGTTCTATAGGAAGTATTGTAACTCTGTTTATTCACTGTACTCCTTCTTTGTTTAAAGAAGTAGACCTCTGTGAAAGAGGGTGTTGCCCTTCTCTGTTGAGAGAAGAAGACCTCTTGGGAAGAGGGTGTGCCCCTTCTCTGTTGAGAGAAGAAGACCTCTTGGGAAGAGGGTGTTGTACTATTTATCCGGTAACTCGGATGTTATAGTGGAATCTCAAGTGGTTTGCTTGGGGACTGGATGTAGGTCTGGAAATTGACCGAACCAGTATAACTTCTGTGTTTTATGTGTTGTGCCTTATTGCTTAATTATTTTATTTTATCGATCATAATCATATTTCACTATTCACCCCCCCTCTAGTGGAATTTCATTTGGTATCAGAGCAGGTTTGCTGGTTTCGACGTAACAAGTCTTCCAGCACAAATGGCATCTACCTCTTATGCTCGTGATATTGAAGGTCAACACGCATCTCGTCCTCCCTTCTTCAATGGCTCCAACTATGGATATTGGAAGTGCAGAATGGCTATCTTTCTCAAATCCATAGACTTTGCTGTATGGAAAATTGTTGAGCATCCATACACATCTCCATCCGCAGACTATAACTTATGGTCTGATGAAGAAAAGAAAATGGCAAACTTAAATGCAAAGGCTATGAATGCCTTATATTGTGCCATTGATCAAAATGAATTCAACAGAATATCTATATGTGAATCTGCATATGACATTTGGCATTCTTTGGAGGTGATTCATGAAGGAACCAACAAAGTTAAAGAAGCCAAAATATCATCTCTTGTTAGAAAATATGAGTTGTTCAAAATGAACAAAGATGAACTCATCACAGAGATGTTTACCAGATTCACCAACATCACCAACGATCTGAAATCTCTGGGTGTAACATATTCCCAGACTGAAAAGGTGAAGAAAATCTTGAGATCTCTCACAACTGATTGGGAGAGAAAGACCACTGCTATTGAAGAAGCTCAAGATTTATCTAAGCTTACATTGGACGACTTAATAGGCAATCTTATGGCCTATGAAGTCCACATGAAAGAAAGAAGGGAAGAAGAGCAACCAGTAAAGAAAACTCTAGCTTTCCCAGCCCTATCTGAGAATGAAGACTCAGATAAAGAATCAGAAATTGCGCTACTTACCAGAAAATTCCAGCGCTTCATGAGAAGGAACCGGCTTCCAAACAGGCACAAGGAAAGAAAAGATCTTAAAGAAGATCCCATGTGCTTTCAGTGTAATAAGCCAGGGCACTTAAAACGTGACTGTCCCCTTCTCAAAAGAAAGTCCAAGACTGAGGAACCAAAGAAGAGGTTCCTCAAGAAAAAGGCTCTGCATGCTCAATGGGATGATTCAGAACCATCCACTAGTGAAGAGTCAAGTGATGATGAAGCCGAAACTGCAAATATGTGCTTCATGGCAAACGAAAGTTCGGTAAGTGAAATCTCTGATTTTTCCTTTGAAGAACTTCTAGATGCTTTTCAAGAACTATTTGAAGAATCTAGAAAATTGAGTTTCAAAAATAAAGCTTTAAAATCTGAAAATTTAGAGCTTTCTCAAGAGAATGAAAAACTCAGCAGTGAAAATTCTGAGTTGAAAAAGAAAAATCTTTTGCTTATATCTGAAATTTCTTCTACTAGCTCCAAAACTAAAGATATGCAAGTAGAAGTTTCAGAGCTAAAAAGTAAAACTGAGAACCTCATGAAAACGGTTTTCAAGTTTACTAAAGGTAAAGAGAACTTGGATAAACTCTTATCCTCTCAGAAGGTCTCCTTTTACAAAAATGGGATTGGCTATTCTCATTTCAAAAAACCTTCTTGTATAAATCAAAAGACCACATTTGTGAAAAGTTCATCTGAACCAAATAAGGAGTATTATATTGATAATCTTTTTAACTCCTCTAAAGAGATAGACAAACCCAAATCCAAATGGATATGGGTTCCAAAGTCTAACAAAAAAGGACCCGATTGGGTACCAAAAAGAAGATTTACTTAATGTTTTGCAGGCTTCAAAGAAGAACAGATGGATACTAGATAGTGGATGTTCAAAGCACATGACAAGACATCCAGACCTTTTTGCTTTTCTTCATCATAAAGAAGGAGGAACCGTCACCTTTGGAGATAACAACAAAGGTTTGATAATTGGTATTGGAAATATTGGTAACATAGACAAACCTCTTATCAAAGACGTTCTCCTTGTTAAAGGCTTAAAACATAACCTACTAAGTATCAGTCAAATGTGTGACACAGATTATAATGTTAGCTTTAATCATGATGCATGCCTCATAGCTGACACAAATGAAAACATCATCTTAAAAGGTATAAGAAAGAATAATATATACGAACTATACCTAGAAAACATCACAGAACATTGTCTTATAGCTAATAATGACACTCAACATCTATGGCACATGAGAATGGGCCATGTCAATTCAAAATACATGTCCAAACTAGCTAAAAATAAATTAGTACGTGGGTTACCCAACATATCTTTTAAAAAGGATTATTTTTGTGATGCATGTCAATTAGGAAAATTGTCAAAATCTCCTTTCAAATCAAAAAATGTCATCTCAAGTAAAAGACCTTTAGAGCTTCTCCACCTGGACCTTTTTGGTCCTTCTAGGGTAGCTAGCCTTAATCATAATAGATATGTTTTTGTCATTGTAGATGATTACTCAAGATTTACTTGGGTAATATTTTTGAAAAACAAAAGTGACACGTTTTGTCAGTTTGAAATCTTATGTAAAAAATTACAAAACGAAAAATCATGTTCTATTGTTAAAATTCGTAGTGACCATGGAGGAGAATTTGAAAATGAACTCTTTGAAAATTTTTGTAACTTGCATGGTATTTCTCATAACTTTGCCTTCCCTAGAGCTGCACCTCAAAATGGTGTAGTAGAAAGAAAGAATAGAACCCTTCAGGAATCTGCCAGGACTATGCTCCAACACAATAATCTTGTAAAATCTTTTTGGGCAGAAGCTGTTAATACTGCATGCTACATAACAAATAGAGTTCTCATTAGACCCTTATTAAATAAAACTCCCTATGAACTATTCTATGACAGAACTCCAAGAATAGACTACTTCAAAGTCTTTGGATGTAAATGCTTTATCCTAAACACAAAAGATAGCCTGGATAAGTTTGATGCTAAATCTGTTGAAGGCATATTCTTAGGATATTCAAGTCATAGTAAAGCATACAGAGTTTTCAATAAGTGTCATAATACTATTGAAGAATCTATGCATGTTAGTTTTTGTGAATCTATTGATCAATCTGTTCATATACAAACTAATGATGATGTTGAAAGTACAGATTTATTTTTAGATAACACAGCTAAATCTAATGAAGATGATCACCAAAGAACCTTTGTCGATATCAAAGATCATCCTCAAAAGCAGATTTTGGGAGAACTAACAAAGGGGGTTCAAACTAGAGCTCAGCTAGAACGGATTGCAAACATGACATTCATTTCTCAACTTGAACCAAAGAAGATTGATGAAGCCATCATTGATGAGTTCTGGATGCTAGCCATGACTGAAGAACTGAATCAATTCCAAAGAAATGACGTTTGGGATCTTGTGCCGAGACCAAAGGATCATCCAATCATTGGGACAAGATGGATCTTCAGAAACAAGCTAGACGAAACAGGTAATGTTATAAGAAACAAGGCCAGACTAGTAGCTCAAGGATACAACCAGGAGGAAGGTATTGACTTTGATGAAACATTTGCTCCTGTTGCTCGACTTGAATCTATTAGAATGCTCTTAGCATATGCAAGCTATATGGATTTCAAATTATTTCAAATGGATGTTAAAAGTGCCTTCTTAAATGGTTTTATAAATGAAGAAGTCTATGTAAAACAACCTCCAGGATTTGAAAATGAACAATACCCAGATCATGTTTTTAAACTCAAACGTGCTTTGTATGGTTTAAAACAAGTACCTCGTGCTTGGTACGAAAGACTTAAAACCTTTTTATTAAAAACTGGTTTTTCTGTTGGCAAAGCAGATTCTACACTATTTGTCAAAGTAGTGGATAATCATACCCTAATTGTTCAAATCTATGTCGACGACATCATCTTTGGATCCTCTAACAACACTCTCTGTGAAGATTTTTCTAAGTCCATGCAGAAGGAATTCGAAATGAGTATGATGGGAGAACTCACCTACTTTCTTGGACTGCATATTAAGCAAACCAAGGATGGAGTTTTCATCAACCAATCTAAGTATGCTCATGAACTTCTGAAAAGGTTCAACATGAACTCAACTGCTTCAAAATCCACTCCTATGAGCACTACTACTGTGTTGGACAAAGATGAAGATGGTAAGACTGTTGATACAAAGGTATACCGAGGTATGATAGGATCACTTCTTTATTTAACTGCTAGCCGTCCAGATATAATGTTTAGTGTTTGCTTGTGTGCTAGATTCCAGTCAAACCCAAAAGAATCACATCTTAAAGCTGTAAAAAGAATAATGAGATATTTAAAAGACACAGTTGATTTTGGATTATTCTATTCAAAATCCTCTACATTTGATCTAATATCATATAGTGATGCTGACTTTGCTGGAAGTAAATCTGACAGAAAAAGCACAAGTGGAACATGTCACATGCTAGGCCACTCACTGGTATCATGGTTCAGTAAGAAACAGAATTGTGTATCATTATCAACTACTGAAGCCGAATACATTGCTGCTAGCCTAGCTTGTACTCAAGTTATCTGGATGAAACAAACATTAAAAGATCTTGGTTTAAATTTTGAAAATACAACTATTTTTTGTGATAATACAAGTGCTATAAACCTATCTAAGAATCCTATTTTACACTCACGAACTAAGCACATTCAAATAAGACACCATTTCTTAAGAGAACAAGTCTTAAACAACATAATTAAACTAGAATTCATATCCACTAATCAACAGTTAGCAGACATATTCACTAAACCATTAAGACATGAAGACTTCACACGAATTAGAAGAGAACTAGGAATATGTAAACTAAGTGACTTATAAATTAATCTTAATATAATACTTCTTATAAGTTTTGTTAAAATCTTATTTTAAAAGTCTTTTTCTTCTTATCGATTTTTGTTAGTCAAACTAGGTTTCCATATTCACGTATACTCTAAACTCTTATAAGACACATTCTTTGTGTCTTTCAACTTGTCATCTTTCAAGTACACATCCATAATGACTCCTTGTCCTATCTCCTTTCACTCATATCCATAAGAACTAATTATATTAAAAGCTATCATGACATTGTTCACATCACTCATCTCATATCTCCTTTATTATTTGTTGTCCTTTTGTGAAAACTTCTCTTACGATAAGTTGATTCACCTTCAACATGATAATATATTATTTTATGAGAAATCTTACTTTTCAAATTTTAGTCAAAATCGAATGATTTTTTTTTTGTTCTTTTTACCCTCTTCTTCTAAAGATCTAGTTGCTATGTTTTTACGTATAAATTTTACTATATCATTTGTTATATCATATAGTATGTACACTCTATTTTTATCATGTCTTCCTTTCATCCTATCGACACTTCACTAAAACTTTAATGCCCTTCATGAAAAATTTAAATGATTATCCTCTCGTACCACCTTTTAAGTTATTATATTTCACATAAATTTTTACTATATCATCTATTATATCATAGCCTAAGAACAATCTATTATCATCTCTTCATGGTTTACATCTTTTACGAAAAAGTACGGTAAAATTCTCTTTTCAAAAACTTGTACTCCACTCATTAGTACGTTTTGTATCACCATTTTATCTCTCTCTCTCTACATTATACGAAGTTCCTTTTCATCCGTGACCATGACTCTCTCATATATTTTATATCTCTCTCCAATCGAGATTCATTAAAACCTTGTCCTTCACTCCACTTTATGTCATACAATTTCTATCCAACTTCAACTGATTGGTGTCCTTTATGACCACTCTCATTTCTTTTACATATCCGTATCACCCTCCTTTATATCTATTCACACTCCTTTCACGTATATCAAAATATACACTTCTTAAATAAGAAATTATTGCATTTCCTCATACTCTCATGTTTGTCCTATTCTAAACTCCCTCTTCACGATTTTGGAATGCTTTCACATAAAGTAAATTCTTGAAAAAAGTTGTTTGTTCTTATTAGGCCATTATTCACTCTCTATTTTTCATGATCTTCACGAAAAACTTTAAAAACTCTTGAATCATTCTTTCTCTTACGTTTAATATGACACTCCATACTCAATTCATGACTATTCTCACTATCCAACAAGATTGCCCATAGTAAATTTGTTACATATATATAGAAAAATTATTTCGAAACTATGTCCTTCTTAATATCTATGCTAATATAATACACTTTCTTCCAAAAATTGATTTGATTTGTCATTCACAAGTCTCTTATTTTACAACTCACGCATTTCCTCATTTCATATCAACAATTATTTTCTTCCTTCTATTTAACCAATTGGTTCATCTCCTACCATTCCATTCGATCTTTTCTATCCTTATACAAATTTTCTCTCGGTTCTAGCTCCTTTCTCTCCTAGTGCTTTATTTTCAAGACACTCGAAAATGGCTTCCTCTTCTACCAATGTGATCACCTCCGCCGATCTAAGGTATCCTGATTTGTTTCACACTTACACCTCACTCTGCTCTCGCCCCATTCATGAAGGAAAATTGATCAACTTTGACGACTTCATGTTCTTCGACTTAGACACCTATCTCCCCGAACTCAAACCTCTCATAGGATCTTCATCCCCAGCCGCCTATTATCCTGAACTAGTTCGACTGTTTTATACCAACTTCTCTTCTGATCATGAACAAACCTCAATCACCAGCAAAGTCCGAGGACAACTGATGATTTTCAATGCTTCCGACCTAGGTAGAATTCTAAATCTACCTTCCACCGGTACCGACCTTAACGCCATAGTACCAATCGACCGATCGGTACTTCGAAAAATACTTCTTTGCACCAACTGCTACCAACTTCCGTGGCACATGAGGAATCTCCAACCTCAAGCTCAGCTACTTGCCCAGATTCTTCTCCACAACCTCTATCCCAAGCATCCCCGCCAGGGATTAGTTCCTCGAAAAATCTCTCTTCTTATCTACGCAATCCTTTCTTCTCTTTCGATAAATTGGTCATCCATTATTTTCGACCTTTTTATTCGTTATCAGAAATTTGAGCCTCTTCTTTTTGGGTGTTTTATAACTTCCATTCTCAAATACTTCCAAGTACCACTTCACAACGAAGTCATCCTCCGACCCTCTCACGTCCTCGATGCTACCACCTTCAATCTAAGGTCCCTGCACATGCCCGGCTCTGATGAAGCAGATCCACTGTCCTCCTTCAATTACTTTTCTGCTATGATGGATATCGAGCAAACTCAAGATCGAATCCTTCGTAATCAAGCCCTGTTGCAGCAGACTCGCAAGCGGAATCGTGCCAACCGGACAACTTCACCTTCTCCACCTTCGAGATAGACTCATTTTTTATTATTATATTTGGTCTGTAATAACTTATTAAATACTTTCGGTCTGTAATAATTTTTTATTACTCTGATCCCTCCTTTTTGTCCATGACAAAGGGGGAGAAAACCTGTCTCTTTAAACATTATTTCACCTTTTTTTATCATATTATTATTTCTATGCATAATGTCTTTTTGACAGGGGGAGCATATTTTGTCATCATAAAAAAGGGGGAGAATGTTGAGAAACTCGGTTTTGATGTCACATAATATGATACACTGTCTTATTTAATTTTGTATGATATGATAATATGTTCTCTTGAAATAATGTTATATTATGACTAAATATGTTTTGCCTTAAATCTAACGAGTATTTGATGCAAGGATATCTCACCCAATAAGGATGGAGACTTCCTGTTCAAGTACAACTATGGTGCAATCATACTCCTTGAAGAAAAAGCTTGATGAGCCATGCTTTCCTAAAGTTCAAATGAAGAAATCGGCTACCTCAAGTTGAAGATTTTTTCTTCTTTAGAGTCATATGTAACAGAACCTTCAGGAACTTGCATATTGCATATTACATACTCATTCATACATACTATATCATAAAAGTATACGATAGTTTCAAAAAGGTTCTTTTTTGAAAACCAACAAGTGTACCTTCTTACAACCTTTTATGAAAAAGATATTTTGTCATATAATAATTGTCCTTTTATGAAAAAGATATTTTGTCATATAATAATTGTACCTTCTTACAACCTTTTATGAAAAAGATATTTTGTCATATAATAATTGTACCTTCTTACAACCTTTTATGAAAAAGACATTTTGTCATTATACCTTACACTATATACAAGACAACATAAAATCGGCTACATAAGAAGAACAAATAAAATATGTTTTTTTGAAAAGACTTAAGTTATCTTCTTTAATGAAATGTTTCTTAATACAAGAAGAAGACAAAAACATAAATCGGCTACACAAAAGAAAAACAAATAAAATATGTTTTTTAAAGGACTCTAGTTACTTTTTCTCATAACCATAGAATGTCGACTTACTTGAAGTCATCATTCTCTTTACAAAGCATTAAATGCCTTCTGTAACAAATCCCTTCTAAATATCCTTCCCAAAGAATGTCGACCTTCTTTTTGGGTCCTCATTCTCTCTGGAGACTTTAAAATACACTACATAAAGAACATACTTGACATGACTATGTACAAATGAATATCTCAAAGCACTCATAGTACTTACACTCATTTAAAGTAAAGAAGTACTAATGTACCTCAAATCATTAATTAGAATAAAGACAAAACTACAACCCAACGTTCAAATGTACTATTGTAAGAAATAGACTTTCTTACATAAAATATGTATTACCTAAAACACTACAACGACTAGTGTACCCTCTATCTTACTCTTCTGGAAAAAGGCATTCTCGATCTTCTCTAAAAGATATTTTTGAAAAGACATAACATTTCATATTTCAAAAAGTTACAATTCCAAAATGTAACGACTACTTTTTATAAGCTATATAAACACACACACAAACTATTCAAACAAGAGGAATGAAATAGATGTGTGAGCTTACAAAGAGAAAAATATTCTATTCGTGATTTGAAAAGAGAGCCTTGAAAAAGAAAGAGAAAAAGAAAAAGAAAGAAAAGAGAAAAAGTCAAGTCCAGCTCTTTGACAAAGAGTATCTTCTGAGTGACAAACAGAACATTCTTAGAATCCTTCATTTGTGCATTCATATCATTCTGAAGGTTCTATAGGAAGTATTGTAACTCTGTTTATTCACTGTACTCCTTCTTTGTTTAAAGAAGTAGACCTCTGTGAAAGAGGGTGTTGCCCTTCTCTGTTGAGAGAAGAAGACCTCTTGGGAAGAGGGTGTGCCCCTTCTCTGTTGAGAGAAGAAGACCTCTTGGGAAGAGGGTGTTGTACTATTTATCCGGTAACTCGGATGTTATAGTGGAATCTCAAGTGGTTTGCTTGGGGACTGGATGTAGGTCTGGAAATTGACCGAACCAGTATAACTTCTGTGTTTTATGTGTTGTGCCTTATTGCTTAATTATTTTATTTTATCGATCATAATCATATTTCACTATTCACCCCCCCTCTAGTGGAATTTCACCCTACACGTAGCAAGTAGAGGAGAAGAAGGTGGGTGATGGAGGCACGGTTGGCATCCATGGAGGAGGAGACCTCACGGTTTGGAGAAAGGGAGAGAGAGGGAGAGGGAGCAAAATCATCCTTTGCTTCTAAAAGTGCACTAGGATCGAGGCAACGAGCATTAGAGGGGGAGTGAATAGTGCTTTTAAAAATTTCTGCGGAATATTGAAGGATTTTGTAATTTGAAAAGCAAAACACACAAAGAACACAAGATTTTATCCTGGTTCGGTCTATCCCAACCTACATCCAGTCCCCAAGCAAAACCCGCTTGAGATTTCCACTATCAACCTTGTAAACTACAAGATCACACAGACCAAAACCGGTCCCACTTTCAGTAACAATCCTACTGAAAGCAAACAACTCTTTTACACCAAGGAGTCCTTCTTTATACAGAAAATAAGTAACAACTTACAATACAACCTATGAGCCTTTCTTTTGAATGCGAATGAGATGCAATTGGCTTTTGAGGTTGTTGAAATACTCTACTCACGAATTCACTATCTCTCAAAGTGATTTGAGTGAAAAACTGAAGTGCAAATATCAAGTGAGTGAGAAAACAAATACTTGAATGAATAGGAGTGAAAAGCAATAAGTAAATGATTCAAATCGATTGAATTCTTGTTATAATGAGTGTAAAATGCACTCATATTTATAGTTAAAGTTTTCCATACGTTGAGAGTATGAAAGGGTGTCAAAATTGTTCATTTTGAACAATCAAAACGTTTGAAAAACAAAAAGACATGCCTTTTTGAAGTTTCAGAAAAACGGCAAAATTAGTCAACTGAAACATCAGTTAGTCGACTAATAGTTAGTTATTAGTAGACTGACAGTTATCGTCGGTCGACTGATCTGTTAATCGAGCCGTTTGAAAATATGAACTTTTGAAACTTAGTCGACTTGAGAAAAATTAGTCGACTAATAATATCATCAGTAGACTGAAAAACCTTTCAGTCGACTGCTGCTAAAATCTTCAGAAAAACAAACATTCTGTCCGGTCGACTGATAAAAAGCATTAGTCGACTACTGCTAAATTTACAGAAAACACATGTTCTGTTCAGTCGACTGATAAAACCATTAGTCGACTGCTGCTAATTTTCCAGAAAACAGACATTCTGTCCAGTCGACTGATAAAACCTTCGGTCGACTAATTTGACAAAAATAACGTTTTTAGAAAATATGGCGCGAAAAGATTAGTCGACTGGTAAGTCTATTGGTCGACTAATAAACATGAAAATTTAAGAAAAGAGTTTTCTGAAAAGATTTTCAAGAGTGTTTCTTTTAGAAAAGTTTTTCTAAAGACTTTTAAGGTGAAATGCAACCTAAATATGCACTCTAAGTAAGGCTCGTACAAGAATCTAAGACTTTTAATGAATTAAACAATTGCACACTAGTCTTCAAAGATTCTTCATCGAATTCTTCAATTTCTTCATAGCCTTAGCTGAAAATGCAGTTGATTCCACTTGCTCATCATCAAAACCTTGTACTTGAAGTATCATGTATAGCTTCATTGTCGTAACAATCTCCCCCTTTTTGATGATGACAAACTTAATCAAAGATGAAGCATTTAGATGCATAGATGGAGATATTACTCCCCTATCAATATGCTGCAAAACATTAAAAGTTAGCACATTTAAAGCACATATATCACATATTGATTGGTTTGCGTTTCCATTCATCATTACTTCATGCATTCATTCAAAGCTTTCTTTCTTTTACTCTTAATTTTGCATTTCTCATGCAAGATCAAGATCTCCTACAATTTCAATGTAATGCTATCTTTATCAATGTAATGCTATCTTTATCTTTTTTTCCCCCTTTGTCAGAATAAAAAAGAGTAAGGGCAGAAATAGCAAAATAGAGATACAAGTTTAAAATATTACAACCCATAGAGTATGAAAGTTTAGACAACAAAGATCAGAAGAGAGAGTTTAGCAAATCCTTAATGGCAGTTACATCCTTCTGAATTGAAGCAAGTTGTTGAGTCACATCTTCACGAAAAGTGTGTTGATGCAGCTCCAAAGCTTCCAATCTCTGCATAACTTCATCATGGTCTTGATTTGTCGAAAATTTCTTTCTTTTTGCATGAGATGAAGGTGTCACAGAAGATGAAGGTTCAGAAATAGATGGTTTAGTAGGATCAGATGGTTCAGTTTGATCAACATTTAAAGGAGGCAGATATTTAATTTTCATTCTTTTAAAAATTGTTTGATCAAAGAACTCTTTTTGCTCAATGTACTTTTCATTTGTTAAAAGAACTTTAAAATGTCTAAAAATACGGGTTAAAAGACAACCATAAGGAAGAAATGGTTTTTGTTTCCACAAGTTTGTAAAATACACATTGGTAGTGGCCAAAATAATTAAAAAAGTAACAATTCTGTAAATTGAGCCAAAATAATCAAAAGTAACAACCCACTGAAAAGGGATGTCGATTCTCCACAGATTTTAGGCAAGATGGAAGAGACGATCCAAAAGTATCATATAAAAGAGGATTTCTGAGTAATCTAAGTGAAAAACCATGTCTTGAAGTAGGTGTAGGAGGAGAAGAACCTAAACCTTTTGCAGATGCAGACTTCGTATGAGGCATGGTTAAAAATATAGTTACCAAAAAAAAATTTCGGCTTCCAAACGATTTTCGACAGAGGAAAATGTTGTCCGGCGATGTGAAACAGAAACAGAGGAGGATACGATGGCTGGCGGAGAGTGAGAGGTCGGCCACAAGAGGATTTCGGAATGGCGAAAAATACACTGTCACGGCAAGAGAGTTCCGGCGTGTTTTGAAGATGCGCCAGTTTCTGCAAGAGGATTCCAGCGTTTCAAGATCACGGCCAGAGGACTCCGGCGTCTCCTTGTTACGGCAAGAAAATCCCGGCGAAGATGGAATCGAACGGCACTCCGAGGGTTTTTCTGAAGAGAGAGAAGCAAAAGAGAAAGAGGGTTTTCGGTTTAAGGGTTTCGTTTTTAAGAAAAATGAAAAGGTACGAAAACGAAGTGAAACGATGCCTTTTTTTAAAAAAAAAATGGGTGTTTAAAAAAATCCAAGGGGTATCGAGTCTCTTCAAAAAAAAAAAATTTAGTCGACTAAAACTTTATCGGTCGACTAAAAAAGTGTGACTCATTCTAAAAATATCATCAGTCGACTAGAAATATATCGATCGACTAATATGGTGCGATTCATTCTAAAATTTTAAAACATCAGTCGACTAGAATTTTATCGGTCGACTAATATAGTGCGATTTTGAGATTTTGTTCAAAAATCAACATTTTTACAAATCCAAAAATGAGCAAATACCTAGTTCTCTCCTAATTCTTATAAAATCTTCATTTTTAAGAGCTTTAGTGAAGATATCGGCATGTTGTTCTTTAGTGGAAATAAAATTTAATGCAATATCTCCTTTTAACACATGATCTCTTAAAAAATGATGTCTAACTTCAATATGCTTAGTTCTTGAGTGCTGAACAGGATTTTTAGAAAGATTTATAGCACTAGTGTTATCACAATAAATAGTTGTTGTGGAGTAATTCAAACCAAAATCTTTTAAGGTTTTTTTCATCCATAGTACTTGTGAACATGCTAAACTAGACGCTATATATTCTGCTTCAGTTGTTGAGAGTGACACTGAATTTTGCTTTTTACTAAACCAAGAGACTAAGGAATTTCCTAAGAAATAACAATTTCCACTAGTACTCTTGCGATCAGATTTACTTCCTGCAAAATCTGCATCACTATATGAAACTAAATCAAAAGAAGATGATTTTGGGTAAAACAAACCGAAATCTGAAGTATCTTTTAAATAACGAAGAATTTGTTTTACTGCAATTAAATGAGATTCCTTTGGATTAGCTTGAAATCTTGCACACATACAAACACTAAACATAATATCAGGTCGACTAGCAGTTAAGTATAATAGAGATCCGATCATACCTCTGTAGAGCTTAGTATCTACACTTTACCATTTTCATCTTTATCAAGAAAAGTAGTTGTACTCATAGGATTCCTTCTTGATTTAGATGAGTCCATCCCAAATCTCTTGAGAAGTTCTTTTGTATACTTAGCCTGATTGATGAAGATTCCTTCTTCAGTTTGCTTTATTTGAAGTCCAAGGAAGTAGTTTAATTCGCCCATCAAGCTCATTTCAAACTCTTCCTGCATAGCTTTAGCAAATTCTTTACAAAGAGAATCATTAGTAGAACCAAATATTATGTCATCAACATAAATTTTCACAATAAGAATATCTGAATTAAGATTTTTAATAAATAAAGTGGAGTCTACCCGACCAATGGAAAAACCAGATTGTTATAGAAAATTTCGTAGTCTTTCATACCACGCTCTTGGTGCTTGTTTGAGTCCATACAAAGCTCTTTTCAATTTGTAGACTTTTTATGGATATTTCTCATTTTCAAAGCCTGAAGGTTGCTCTACATAAACTTCTTCATTGATGTGTCCATTTAAGAATGCACTCTTAACATCAATTTGATATAACTTGAAGTTCATGTAACTAGCAACAGCAAGCATCATTCGAATTGACTCTAATCGAGCCACTGGTGCATAGGTTTCATCAAAATCTATGCCTTCTTCTTGATTATAGCCTTGTGCCACTAGCCTTGCTTTGTTACGAATGACTTCACCATTTTCATCCAGCTTATTTCGGAAGACCCATCTTGTTCCAATTACTGGATGATCCTTAGGTCTATCAACTAGATCCCAAACATCATTCCTAGTAAATTGGTTAAGTTCTTCAGACATGGCCAAAAGCCAAAATTCATCATCACAAGCCTCATTGATATTCTTTGGTTCTAATTTAGATATGAAAGCAACATTTGCAATATATTTTTCTAATTGCCTTGTAGTTTGGACATCACTCTTTATTTCGCCAATAACTTGTTCATGTGGATGATTAGGAACTTCTTTCCAAACAGGTTGAAGAGGAATATTTTGTTGAGAAGTACTCTCTATCAAGGGTTCTTCTTGAAGTATTACTTCTTCTCCTTCGCTTAGAGGTATAACCTGCTCACAATTCTCATCAAATGCAACATGTAAAGATTCTTCAATACAAGATGTTCTTTTATTGAAAATACGATATGCTTTACTTCTAGAAGAATATCCAAGAAATATTGATTCATCTGATTTTGAATCAAACTTATCAAGATTATCTTTGGTATTTAACAAATAACATTTACTACCAAAAATTTTGAAATATGAGATCTTTGGTATTCGATCATAATACAATTCAAAACATGTTTTATGTAAAATTGGTCGAATAAGAACACGGTTTAGAACATAACATGCTGTATTAATTGCTTCAGCCCAAAAGTATTTTGGTAAATTTTTATCTTGAAGCATGGTTCTAGCACATTCTTGCAAAGTTCTATTCTTTCTTTCAACAACTCCATTTTGTGGAGCCGCTCTAGGAAAAGCAAAGTTGTGAGATATACCATGTAAATCACAAAACTTTAGAAAAGATTCATTTTCAAATTCACCACCATGATCACTACGAATTTTAATAATAGATGTAGATTTTTCATTTGTAATTCTTCTACAAAGTTTAGAAAATTCCGAAAAAGCATCATTTTTGCTTTTTAGAAAAATTACCCATGTAAACCGAGAATAATCATCTACTATAACAAAAGCATACTTGCTATCATTCAAACTTTGAATTCTAGATGGTCCAAATAGATCTAAATGTAAAAGTTCAAGAGGATGTTTTGTTGAAACTATATCTTTTGCTTTAAAAGAATTCTTGATTTGTTTACCCCTTTGGCAAGCATCACATAGGTGATCTTTCTTATATGGTATTCTAGGTAGGCCTCTTACAAGATCATTTTTGGATAACTTTGAAATCATTTTAAAGTTAACATGTCCAAGTCTCTTGTGCCATAACCATTGAATTTCATTTGAAACAATAAGACATTTTTCATTAAAAGTAAGTAATTCATCTAGATATAGTTCATACACATTGTTCCTTCTTTTACCTTTAAAAATGATCTTTTTAGATTGAAAATAAAAAATTAAGCATAAATCATTTTCAAAAGAAACATGAAAACCTTTATCACATAATTGACTAATAGATATTAAATTATGCATTAAACCATCTACTAAAAGAACATTTTCTATCAAGGGAAATTTTGGATTACCAATATTACCAATACCTATAACTTTTCCCTTGTTATTGTCACCAAAGGTGACGGTTCCTCCATCCTTATTTTGGAGGGTGGAAAATAATTCCGGCCTTCCAGTCATATGTTTGGAATAGCCGTTGTCCAATATCCATTTTCTCCTTATGTTGTGTACCTACAACAAAATCAGAAAACAGAGCATTTGACCCCTTTCTATTTTCGGGTCCATGAGAGTTAGTCTTAGGAACCCATATCCATTTGGATTTTGGTTTTCTTTGATAATAAATATTCTTTCTATAAAAGGATTTATCATGTCTAGAATAATGTCTAGGCTTATAAGCATTATAGTTTCCATGATTAGATGCATTTCTATTTGATCTATGAACAAAAGGTTGAGAATAATGTCTTTGATTTTTCACCATATAGTTTGGTCTATTTTGAGTATCAAAGAAGCTACATCCCAATCCGGTTTTATTAACCGAGCATTTTTTAGAACCAAGAAGTTTTTCTAGATTCTCTTGACCATTTGTGAATTTGGTCACTATAGAAAGAAGATCATTTGACTTTTCTTTAAGACTAGATATTTCTTTTTGTAAGAGATTGGTTCTAACTCCAATTTCTTTTATCTCTAATGCTTGACAAGAGTTTTCCTTCTTGAGATCTTCTATCTCTTGAAGTAACACTTTATTTTGAGAGTCAAGAGTTAAATTTTCAGTTTTTAACTCTTTATTTTTAGAACTAAGACTCTTAAATTTAGCATATAAATCATTAAATGCTTCAAATAACTCATCATAGTCAAATTGGCTTACCGAATTTTCTTGTGCTACAAAACACATTTTGGCGACTTCTTTATTTGATTCTTCATCGAAAGAGGAATCACTATCATCCCAACATGCTTGAAAAGCCTTTTTCTTCTTGAATTGGTCCTTGGGCTTGATTTTGAGGAGAGGACAATCTTTCTTGATATGTCCTGCCTTTTTGCAGTTAAAACACTTGACTTCATTGGGATTGGAAGAATCTGCTTTCTTTACCTTTCTTTGAAATCTTTCCTTTTTTATGAATCTTCTGAATTGCCTTGTGATGAGAGCAATATCTTCATCTTCTTCTGAATTTTCTGAGTCAGAAGTAGCCTTAAAAGCAAGAGATTTCCTCTTAGGCTCTTCTTCTTGTCTGTCTTGAAGTTGGACTTCATATGCCATAAGGTTACCAACTAAATCTTCAAGAGTGAGAGTATTGAGATCATTTGCTTCTTTAATAGCGGTGGTTTTTCTCTCCCATTCAGGAGTTAAACACCTTAGAATCTTTCTGACTAAATCCACTTGTGAATATTCTTTTCCAAGTGATTTCAAAGTATTAGTTATATCGGTCATTCTAGTTACCATGTCCGATATAGATTCATTTTGCTTCATTTTGAACAATTCAAATTTATGAACTAAAGAAGCAATTTTAGATTCCTTTACCTTTGACGTACCTTCGTGTGTCACGAGAAGAGTATGCCAGATTTCATTAGCTGTAGAGCATTGAGAGATGTGATTGAACTCTACCTTGTCAACGCCACAATATAATGCATTCATTGCCTTGGCATTAAGTGAAGCAGTCTTCTTTTCTTCATCGGTCCATCGACTGAAATCAGTTGATGGAGTTTTGTACTTTTCTGAAACAACTCTCCAAATATCTAGATCCATGGATTGCAAGAATATTGTCATTCTTACTTTCCAGTAACCATAGTTTGTTCCGTCGAAGAGAGGAGGACGAATAGAGGAGCTTCCTTCTTTGTGCTGAGATGTTGTAGTTGCCATGCTAGATGATGGTCAAATCAAAGTAATAGCTAACCTGTGCTCTGATACCAAATGAAAGTGCACTAGGATCGAGGCAACGAGCACTAGAGGGGGGGTGAATAGTGCTTTTAAAAATTTCTGCGGAATATTGAAGGATTTTGCAATTTGAAAAGCAAAACACACAAAGAACACAAGATTTTATCCTGGTTCGGTCTATCCTGACCTACATCCAGTCTCCAAGCAAAACCCGTTTGAGATTTTCACTATCAACCTTGTAAACTACAAGATCACACAGACCAAAACCGGTCCACTTTCAGTAACAATCCTACTGCAAGCAAACAACTCCTTTACACCAAGGAGTCCTTCTTTTTACAGAAAATAAGTAACAACTTACAATACAATCTATGAGCCTTTCTTTTGAATGCGAATGAGATACAATTGGCTTTTGAGGTTGTTGAAATACTCTACTCACGAATTCAGTATCTCTCAAAGTGATTTGAGTGAAAAACTGAAGTAAAAATATCAAGTGAGTCAGAAAACAAATACTTGAATGAATAGGAGTGAAAAGCAATAAGTAAATGATTCAAATCGATTGAATTCTTGTTATAATGAGTGTAAAATGCACTCATATTTATAGTTAAAGTTTTCCATACGTTGAGAGTATGAAAGGGTGTCAAAACTGTCCATTTTGAACGATCAAAACGTTTGAAAAACAAAAAGACACGTCATTTTGAAGTTTCAGGAAAACGGCAAAATTAGTCTACTGAAACATCAGTTAGTCGACTAATAGTTAGTTATTAGTAGACTGACAGTTATCGTCGGTCGACTGATCTGTTAATCGAGCCGTTTGAAAATCTGAACTTTTGAAACTTAGTCGACTTGAGAAAAATTAGTCGACTGATAATATCATCAGTAGACTGAAAAACCTTTCAGTCGACTGCTGCTAAAATCTTCAGAAAAACAAACATTATGTCCGGTCGACTGATAAAAAGCATTAGTCGACTACTGCTAAATTTACAGAAAACACATGTTCTGTTCAGTCAACTGATAAAACCATTAGTCGACTGCTGCTAATTTTCCAGAAAACAGACATTCTGTCCAGTCGACTGATAAAACCTTCGGTCGACTAATTTGACAAAAATAACGTTTTTAGAAAATATGGCGCGAAAAGATTAGTCGACTGGTAAGTCTATTGGTCGACTAATAAACATGAAAATTTAAGAAAAGAGTTTTCTGAAAAGATTTTTAAGAGTATTTCTTTTAGAAAAGTTTTTCTAAAGACTTTTAAGGTGAAATGCAACCTAAATATGCACTCTAAGTAAGGCTCGTACAAGAATCTAAGACTTTTAATGAATTAAACAATTGCACACTAGTCTTCAAAGATTCTTCATCGAATTCTTCAATTTCTTCATAGCCTTAGCTGAAAATGCAGTTGATTCCACTTGCTCATCATCAAAACCTTGTACTTGAAGTATCATGTATAGCTTCATTGTCGTAACAGCTTCTCTCTTCCCTTCTCAAAAGGTATAAATGTGCTAGGATTTCAAGTGGACGGCTTAGATTAGAAGTCTAAAATGGATGGTTAGGATGTATGCTACAACCTTCTAGGTGGTGGCATACTTGTAATATCTCATACAAGCCTCCCACACACCCAATAGGCTTATAACGTTTGAATTAATTTGAAAATCTTTCAATAGTGTCCCTCTAAGGCACTATTTATGCACTATTCATGCACTATTCATGAAGGGCCACACTAACCTTCATTATTTTATTCATTTCAGCCTTTTTTGTGAAATTTCATTTAGGTTTTGAAAGTGTCTTTCTAAACTTTAAAAAACCTCAAGCATTCTCTTAAAAACCTTGATTCTTCTCAGAATTTCTTAAAATACCTTGAGCTTAGGCGATTTAAAATTTTTGTTGGTTCAATCCAAATGATTTTATGCATTTTAAATAAAAACTTATGGACTTGATATAATATCTTTACGATGTATATATATATATATATATATATATATATATATATATATATATATATATATATATATATATATATATATGTATGTATGTATGCCCTCAAAAATACATATGAAATTCTTATCATGAATTGAACTTTACAGCTGATCCCCTGATAGTCATGGGCAAATTTGAGGAGCAATTCTACGAATTTTATAGAGCTATGGGACATGACACTGAGATTTGTTTTGTCCTCAAAAACATTGTTCAAAATTACATTGACAAAAATCTCCTAGTAGAGGCTGAGGAAGAAGAAAAGCCGGCTATCTTAGCAGCACCATTCTCGGACCATACAACTGCAGTGATTACCGAACAACTCTTCCAACCCCAAGACCACATTCGGTTGTGTTCCCATGAAGATATCTTGTCCCAACATCCGGTCTTGGTCTTTCAATCCCAGCACACCGGGAGGAAATTAAACATTATTTTGGCCTTGAGCAAAGCAAATTCGGTAGTTGAGACCTTAAAAGTGCCAGCCAGTGCAGTCGAAAAAATCCTAGGCTTTCTTAAAAAATTCATCAAGAAACAAGTCTCTGAAAAGAAAGCATTGGGAGAATGTGCAAACTCGGTTCAAAGGCCAATCACAGCCATGTCTAATGTGTCCATTTTGGATTTAGCATGTGCTTCTGCAAAGCACCAGGAAACTTTGAATGATCTACTAAAAGAAATCAAGGTGAAGCCGAGCACCACTCTGAAGGACATGGCACAAATCCTCAATCAGGTGATGACCAATGCACCCATTACTTTCTTAGACGATGACTTGCCAAAATCGCACATGTTCCACAATAATGCTCTGTACATTATGGTGAGAACCAGAGAAATGACGGTTCCATACGTACTTGTTGATGGGAGTAGTAGCCTCAATATCTACCCAGAAATAACCGCGAAAGCATTGGGTCTGAAAGAAGAGGAATACATGCCAGACCCGATTACCATTTATGGCTTTGGAAATCATGGCCAAACAACAAGAGGGAAGATCTTTTTGAAAGTCTTTATTAACTACTCAGTTTATACCATCCTCTTTCACATGGTCAATGTGCCACCCACATACAATCTCTTGCTCGGACGCACCTGGATCCACAATGCCAACATCGTTCCTTCAACTCTACATCAATGCATCAAGTGGTCGAGAGGAAGAACAATCACTACTATCATGGGTGAAGACCCCAAAGAAAGGCTGCCACAACCGATGATCCCTCGTCCAACATTCACGATGGATATTCCCATCATCAGGGAGAGTGATGAGATCAATCTCAGCAAGAGCATGGAGATGCTCAAGCTATAAGAGGTGCAGCCTATAGAAAATGTTGCAGCGACTGTCCAATGGCAACGACCACAATTCTTCAAGTTGGGAGGATGTATCAACTATCACCTTTTAAAAGATCATCCTCTATTTCCTCAGTTCTCTAAATCTAAGAAGAGATTTGATCTCCTGCTCAAGCACGCTTATCAGCCTTTCCGAGGAATGGGCAAAAATGAAGATGGCAGAGTAAAGCCAATCATCCCTACTCGACACTCAACCAATGCAGGGTTGGGATTCCCAGGTCAAGGATCTAACAAAAAAACCATATTCGTCAAGGGAGAGAAATGAGAAATGCCAAAGTTTTTCTACATTTTTTCCTTTTTTTTAGTCATCTTGTAGGGACAAGGCGGTCCCAGTCTTTTACGTCCTTCTGTCAGTCCTTGTAAATATTTTTCAGTCATTGTTATCAATTTTCTCATCAATGAAAGAATGATGTTTTCTTCATATCGCGATGCCCCATTTCTCTGATCTCTATATCATATTCTTTGCTTTTCGATAAATTTGAGGTTTGTGGTTTCTCCTAAAAATTCCTCTTTTCATTTTCAGGACTGCTAAAATATGCCTCCCAAATCAATGAGAAGGTTCATTCTCAATCCAAGATTTTCTCCAAATGATTCAAAACCAACCAAGATCCATAAGGTAAAAGCAAGAGCAGAGGTTAGCAAAGCAGCAAAATAAATCGAAGAGCCAACCGAGTTTGACTCGACCATTCAAGAATTGCCAGAGTTTGCTCATGTTCAGAAGCAGAATGAACCATCATCCTTGGTTCAAGACTGGACAGAGGATGTCAATATTGGTTCAGAAGACAATCCAAAGATCCTCAAAATTGGTTCTAGCCTGAATGAAGATGAGAAGGCAAAACTCATCTATTTTCTCAAACAACACCAAAAAGTCTTTGCATGGACTTATGAGGATATGCCAGGTTTGGATCCCAATCTGGTTGAGCATCGTCTCATGCTAAAATCGGATTCTAAGCCAATCAAGCAGAAGCTAAGGAAATTGGATCCTTGAATTGAGCAACAAGTCAAGGAAGGACTTGAGGATTTACTAAAAGCAGGGTTCATTCGAACCATTGATTATCCAGACTGGTTGGCGAACATTGTAGTGGTTCCTAAAAAGAATGGAAAAGTTTGATTTTTTATTGATTTCAGAGATCTTAATAAATCCACCCCAAAGGATGATTATCTACTCCTCAATATTGATCTTCTGATCAACAACACGACAAGCCATGCCATGTTTTCCTTTATGGATGGATACTCAGGTTACAATCAAATCAAACTGGCCACTCGTGACCAGTCAAAAACTTCTTTCACCATACCCTGGGGTACTTTTTGCTACACAGTCATGCCATTTGGGCTCAAGAATATCAGGGCAACTTATCAAAGAGCAATGGCTGTCATCTTTCATGACCAAATGCATAAGATCATGAATGCTTATGTAGATCACATTTTGGTAAAATCCAAAGAAGAAGAGGATCATCTCTATGCTCTTGGTCAAGTCTTTGAAAGACTTATTCTCTACCAGTTGAGACTCGACCCTCAAAAATATGCTTTCGAAGTAGAGTCAGGCAAGCTACTTGGCTTCATAATCAGCAAGAAAGGGATAGAGGTAGATCCCGCTAAGGCAAAAGCCATTATTGATATGCCACCTCCCACCAATCTCAAGGAACTGCGCAGCCTCCAAGGATGCATTCCGTCCATTCGTTGGTTCATTTCCAATTTCACAATGAGATGCGAATCATTCAACCATTTACTAAGAAAAGGAGTGAACTTTGATTGTGAACCAGAGTGTTAGCGGTAATTCGAGAACATTAAGAAATATCTCCTTAATCCACCAACTTTGAAGCTACCAAAATTGGAAAAGTCACTTCTGTTGTATATTTTTGTCAATCAAAATGCCTGTGGTGGATTCTTGGCACAATACAAAGAAGGCATCCTGATAGAGCACGCCATATATTATGTGAGCAAAACTTTTGTCGATTATGAAAAGAAATACTCTCAAATGGAGAAGACATGTCTAGCTCTGGTATGGATGTGTCAGAAATTAAGACATTATTGGTTGGCATCTGAAATCAAGCTTCTATCAAGACTCAATCCTCTCAAGTACATTCTTGAACAACCATTTCTCAATGGGCGAATTGCTAAATGGCAAGTTCTTATGATGCAATATGACTTAAAGTATGTTTCTCAAAAGTTGATCAAAGGAAAAGCCATTGTAGATCAACTGACAGATTTTGCTCTGACAGAAAAAATCAAAGCAGAAGATGATTTTTCTGATGAGCGCATCTACAATATCTAACAATCTCTAATTTGAAATTTATTTTTCGATGGCTCTAAAAACATGGTGGGCATAGGGATTGGAATCCTACTGGTTACATCTGAGAAGAAAATGATCCCTTATTCTCTCAAGCTTGGTTTTCAATGTACTCACAACATGACCGAGTATGAAACTTTAATACAAGGCCTAAGAATTCTGTAAAATTTCAATGTCAATAGGGTGCATGCTTTTGGTGACTCATTGCTTGTTGTCAGTCAGGTCAAGGCTGAGTGGCAAGTAAAAGATCAAAAATTAATTTCCTATCAGAAAATTGATTCAGCCCTCATTGACAACTTTGAGGAATTTCAACTCAATCATATCAAAAGGGAATACAACCAAATAGTCGATAACTTGGCCAGCCTGGGCTCCATCATGTCTTTCAAAGGAGATGAATCATGTCGTTCTTTTGAAGTCGGCATACTTGATCAACCTACCTTCATTTCAGCTATGCAAATAAATCAGGCCGAGTAAAAGAAGAAACCTTCGTATCAAGACATCAAGAATTTCATTGAAACTGGTGATTTTCCATCAGAAATGCCAAAAAGAGAGAGATAGGCAATCCAGCGCACGTCTACTCGATATTTCATCCTTACCGATGTCCTTTACCATCGTGGATTCAGTTTTGAGTACGCCAGATGCTTAGATAAAGATAAAGCTATGAAAGTTGTCCAAGTGGCCCATGAAGGTATTTGCGATGGCCATGTTGGTTACCAAACTCTCATCAAGCAGATCATTCGAGCAGGGTATTATTGGAAAACCATATAACAAGACTGTTATCGCTTTGTGAAGAAGTGCATCAAATGTCAAATGCACACACCTTCCATTTATGCACCAGTCACATATTTGCAATATGTTGTTTCTCCATGGCCATTCTTTATGTGGACTTTTGATGTCGTGGGCCCAATTACTCCTGCCTCTAATGGTCATAAATATTTTCTTGCCATAATAGAATATTTTACCAAATGGGTTGAAGCTATTACACTATGTACAATGAAGGGCTGCCATGTGGTCTCTTTCATTCACAAAAACATTCTTTATCATTTTGGAATACCGCATGACATTGTTTCAGACAATGATAGCCACTTCAAGAATGAGAGGATGAAGGTCTTCTGTTCAAAACTCAGGATTCATCATCATTTTCAACCCCCTATTATCCTTAATGAAATGGCCAGACAGAGGCCACTAATAAGATCTTGATTTGCATTTTGGAAAGAACCGTGGAAACGGGCTGTGATTGGCACGGGAAAATCCATGATGCACTCAAAGCATACTGAACTACCATTCAGACTCCAACCAATGCTACTTCTTCAGAGCTTGTTTATGAAACTAAGGTGGTGTTACCTCTTCACGTTCAAAAGCCTGCCCTCAAATTTGCGTTACTCTTGGAATTGTCGCTTGATTAGTATCAGCAATAACGGTTGGTACAACTTGATCTGTTGGATGAAAGAAGGCTCAAGGCAGCCGAACATGCTCAGTTTTATCGTCAGAGAATAGCCCGACATTACACTAAATCTGTCATCGAGAGAAGATTTTGAGTTAATGATCTGGTCCTCAGGTCAACGAATCATCTCAAACACCGTCTGCATGGCAAATGGTCACCGAATTGGGAAGGCCCTTACGTGGTTAAGGAAGCACTACCCCACAATTCATATCGTTTGATAAACGCAGATGGAGTGGAGTTGTCAGATCCTATCAATGCCTTACATTTGAAGAAATTTTACACCTTAAGTATTTATTCTATCTTTTGTATTCTTCAAAAAGTCTTCTTCTATAAACAATGACCTTTTATTTCCAACCTTCTTCTCTTTTATACTGGGGCATCTTTTATGGAAGTTTATTTTACTTCAAAATTTCTATATGCAGGTGAAATCCAAATAAAATTCTCCATAATTAATTTTCATCAATTTCCCCTTTCATCCCATTCAAAATAAGGGACAATCCTGAAACAGTGTTTTCGTCCATAACATTATGTAGTCAGACATGATTGAGAGGTTCTTTCATCATCAATTTTCTTTATAACTTGATTGGTTTCTTTTACCCCTTCAGGATAAGGGATAATCTTGAGATCATGCAACATGAACAAGGCAACTCTCTTCAAATCATAAACTATCTTGGATCAAGAATGCTCATAAATTTCTCATCTAAATTGGTAATCTCCAGCTTCAGTTTACAATCGTTACCAATTTTTCTCAAATTTGATCTTAAATCGAATCCTTTTCCAAAAACCAGTCCTCGAACTAGTTATTTTCAAAAAATTTGATCTTAGGTCAAACCATTTTCAAGACCCAGTACTCGAACTGGTTATTTTTAAAATTTTCGATTATAGATCGAGCCATTTTCAAGACCGAGTCCTCGTACTAGTCTTCTTCAAAAATTTTGATCCTAGATCAAACCATTTTCGCAACCTAGTCCTCAAACTGGTCATTTTCAAAAAATTTGATCATAGATCGAACCATTTCACAAACCAGTCCTTGAATTGGTCATTTTCAAAAAAATTTATCTTAGATTGAATCATTTTCTAAACCCAGTCCCAACACTGGTCATTCTCGATCATGGATGAAACCACTTTCTAGACCTAGTCCTCGTACTGGTCATCTTTAAAATTTTCGATCTTAGATTGAACCATTTTCGAAGCCCAGTCCTCGCACTGGTTATTTTAAAAAAATTTGATCTTAGATCGAGCCATTTTCAAGACCAAGTCCCCGTACTGGTCATTTTTAAATTTTCGATCTTAGATCAAATCATTTCCAAAATCCAGTCCTCACACTGGATATTTTCAAAATCTCTGATCATAGATCAAATCATTTTCTAAACTTAGTCCTCGTACTGGTCATTTTTCAAAATTTTTGATCTTAGATCAAATCATTTTCTAAACCCAGTCCTAGCACTGGCCATTTTCAAAATTTTCAATCTTAGATCGAATCATTTTTCTAAAAGCCCAGTCCCAACACTGGTTATTTTCAAAAATTTTGACCTAACATTAAACCCTTTCTCTAAAACCCAGTCCTCGCACTGGCGATTTTCAAGGATTTGATCTTCAGATGGAATAATTTTATTTAAAATCCAGCTTTCGACTTGGTCAAACTTCCAAATTTAACTTCATGCTTAATGCCATATTTTTACAATCAGACCTTTGGGTCATCAAATCTATCAATTTTAATCATTTGCCAACCTTCAGGTTATAATTTTATCAATGTCAATCGTGCTCCGACCTTTGAGTTGTAATTTTTGCCGAAAATGGTCCAATCTTTGAGTTGAACCCATTTTTTAGTTGGCCCAATATCTTAATCAATCATTTCGCTTGCAAAGGACCCTTTCTTATAGGGAGAGTTTGAGGAAACTTGTTCCTCTCAGGCAACCAATTTCTTTTCCTTCATTCACAAGAACCCAATTCCCAGGGAGAGTTTGAAGGGACTCGTTTCTTCGAGAACTGTTTGCAAAACAACAATTTCTTATTTTACACAAAAAAACCCTTTCTTACAGGGAGAGCTTCGATGGAAGCTCATTATCTTTTGTGGTCCCCTAATTCTTCATTTTGGCCTCCTCGTCATAGAGAATCCTTTTCCAGGAAGAGTGTGATGAACTCGCTCTTCTATGATATATTTTCTGACCCATTTCTGTCCGCCTTTCCATAAGAGAAGCCTAACATTAGGAAGTTTTGATGAAAACTTAATTTCTCTTCGAAAGTTCTGTTTTGTAAACAACTCATCTTTAGGGAAAAGAGGAGTATTTCTTGCCGCCTCATTCAGGCCAAGGTTAAACCTAAAGTACTCTTGGGGAAAAGAGAAGTAATTTTCAGGCATGGATTTATCAATTTGATATCAGGTAATTCTTTCACCAAGGATTCTAGGACATTTCACCAAAATTTTTATTAAAATTATTTGTTGATTTCAAAATTTTATTGCACAAAAGAATCACCTCAAAATTACCTCTAGTATTCTTTCCCAAAAAGGTGAAACTTCTTGCGAAAAAGAGCAAAATTCAATTCTTTTCTTGTTGATCAACCGAAAGGATAAAAGAAAAATCCCTGATATGACCGCAAAGGAACATTCAATGATTTTGAAAAGCCAGAGATGAATTGATATTGATCATAGCTATGGCGCATTTTTAAAAATGATTTTCTGGCAATAAAGCAATGAAAATATCCTGAGCGATAAAGAATCCACTCAATTTTCTCAATAATGTAAGCATAGTTAATTATCTGCAAAAGGATCTCTCTATTATCGCCAAGTTGAAGATTGATAGGTGAGTTAGACCCCTGGAGACAAAGAAGATTCAGATAATTTCCAAGTTGAAGGAGCATGTGACGTATTCTTCCAGGGAAAGTTCAGATTATCGCCAAGTTGAAGGTTGATACGATGAACCTCCCAACAAACACTAAAAGATATTTGATTTATGTTATCGTCAATAGATTTTCAATCAAAGAGACAATATCATCAATCTAATTCCCGGGGATAAATAAGACTCGAATCACCTCCAAGTTGAAGGAGCGTGTGATGTACACTTTCAGAGAAAATCATAATATCTCCGAAATGATGGATGATATGATGAACTTCTTGCCAAACCCCAAGAGAACTCAATTTCTATGTCTCAAAAAGAGTGTAAAAAGATCATCATGGAAAAGCCCCAGATATCAAACTGTTGAAATTGCCAGAAATCATCTTTACTTATGCAAAATTCTTTCATCAATGTCTTTTCATCATTTGCTTTTATGAAACTGAGAATAATTTCTCTCTTTTTATATCAAGTAAATGGATAGCTTCCTTAAAGAAACCCAACAAAGGAACATTCAATGATTTTGACAATCCATAGATGAATTGATATTGATAATAGCTATGGCGCATTTTTAAAGATGACTTTCTGGCAACAAGGCAATGAAAATATACTAAGCGATAAAGAATCCACTCAATTTTCTCAATAATGCAAGCATAGTTAATTATCTGCAAAAGGGATCTTTCTATTATCGCCAAGTTGAAGATTGATAGGCGAGTTAGACCCTGGGGACAATGAAGATTCAAATCATCTCCAAGTTGAAAGATCATATGACGTTTATACCTCTTTAGGACTTGATAACAGAAGTTTTCAAGATCCTTCTCTTCTATTTAGTCTGAGCGCTCGGGCTCTCAGATCTGCACATTTCCCTTTTTTCTCCAATGTTCTACCATAGACAGTTATTTTCAAGTTCTAGACCGAGCCTGGTTTCGCAAAAGGTCATTTCAAAAGCTCATTTTAGTCTCAGTCATGAGATGCCCTATTTTATATCCCTTTTTCAAGCTTTAGGGACCCCTATTTTCCATACCTTTTGCAACCTTTTTTGGATTCTTTGCGCAAACCCGGAAGTCCCATCATAGTTTCTTCATTTGAGGATTCTGTTATATTTTGTGTTCTCGTTCAGGTAAGGGTTAAACCTGAGCCGCATTCTGACAAGGTATATTTTTTGTCCCCGTTCAGGCAAGGGTTAAACCTGAGCCACATTCTGATGAGGTATATTTTTTGTCCCCGTTCAGGTAAGGGTTAAACTTGAGCCTCATTCTGATGAGGTATATTTTGCGTCCCCATTTAGGTAAGGGTTAAACCTGAGTCTCATTCTGACAAGGTATATTTTTCGTTCCCATTCAAATAAGGGTTAAACCTGAGCCTCATTCTATCGAGGAATATTTTTCATCCCCATTCAAGGGTTAAACCTGAGCCTCATTCTACGAGGTATTTTTTGTCCCATCCAGGTTAAAGGTTAAACCTGAATTTTTGCCAAAAACCCATTTTAAAAGCTTATTTTGTCTCAATCGCGAGACCTTTCTTCCATCAATCTCCCTTTTCCAAGCTTTAGAGAATTTCATTTTCTCACCTTTTGCAACCCCATTTTGTGAAGATCATTTTCACAATCAATTCTTTTATACACAGATAGATTTTCCTAACTGGGGCATTTTTATTTTTGAAATTTAGTGTGTTTTTCTTTGCCACTAAGCTTAGCTTTCAACCAGCTTAGTAGCAAAGAGGGGCATTTGTAAACACCCCAAATTTTTCAGGTCCATTCCGTACTGTAAACACCCTAAATTTTCCTCACCCATTTTCGAACACACCCCCTCATGTAGTGTCAACCCTGTTAGGTCAGTGTAGGAGTCCAACCCCAAGTTTATGTCAGAAAACTACCATTTTACCCACTTTTATTAGAAAAATTACCATTTTACTCCTAAGTCATCCCGGACCCCAGTCAGTCAGAGTCAACCAAGCTCATTGGTCAGTTCAGAACAGTTAGATTGCCAGTCATTTTAAGCTCAACTGAGCTCACGATGAACATACCATTTCCATTTCTGACCATTCCTGCCAAAATGGGATAATTTCTCTAGGAATGAGCTCATTTCATTCTCAAATCCAAGCCAATTGTCTCTGAGTCAGTCATTCTCAGTCAATCCTATTCCCCAGAGTCTAGCTTGAGCTCACCAGAAGTTCAAGTGCTCCAGTTTCAGTTCAAAACCATTTTCAAGTATCCAAGAGCCCATTTTAGCTCTTTCAAGCAAAATTGATCTGAATTCAGTCAGTTGAGCTAGTGTTTGAGCTTTGATTTTAGTTTATCTCAGTATTACTGACCTTTGTTCTAGCTCAAACTCAGCTCAGATTTATAATTCACTCCACTCCAGTGACCATTTCGTACCATTTCTCTAAAAATGACAGCTTTTCTTGAAAATTTAGTCGAAAAGGTCAATTGAGTCAGTGTCTCGTCAGTCCAGTTGAGTTCTGAAACCCTAGAACTCAGCTCAATCCAGTTCATTTTAGTTCAATCCAGCTCGCACTCCAATTTTCAGTGTCACTCTGGTCCGGTAGAGCCCACAAACCATTTCTTGAACCATTTTGTAAATTTTATCAATTTTAACACTTTTTAAACTGGTACAAGTGTCAATTAAAGTTCAATATACAAAATTCTTCATTCAGGGTCTGCATTTCGCATAGCATTTTGTGTCATTTCTCATCATTTTATAACATTTCACCACATTTTATTTCATTTTTGAAGTCCAGAACTCCAGTTTTATAAATTCCAATCCAGATTGAGTTTTAAAAGCCTTCAAAAATCAATTTCAAACCCTGGGTTTCCAAAATTGATAGTTTTACCCCCAGGATTCTAAATTTGAAAATATTTTCTTGAGAAAAACAATCTGAATTTCTTTCAAACTCAAATTTTCAAATTCTAAACTGGATTTGCTTTGCAACGGGGTATGAAACTTCAAATTCTGAGCTTGTTTCAAAAACTATAAAAAATAGCTCGTTTCGTCCAAAAAATTTCTAAAATGACTATTCTACCCCTATGATTCTCAAAATGAATTTTAAATTTGTAAAGTGAGCCCACTCTAAGATAGCTTATCTACTTGTATTTCCTTTTAATAATAATAATAAAAAAGGAAAACCTTCTTGTTCTTTTTGTTTTTCTTTTATATTTTTATTTTTTTATTTTGTGAAGTGTGGGACCCACAAGAGGGGTTGACCCCCCTCTCCCCCTTTACCTCTTTATTTTAAATTTTTTTATTTTTTATTTTTTATTTTTTTCTTTTCGTTTTCCTTTTTCTTTTTCCCTTCTTTTCTTTTCTTCTTCCTTTCTTCCTTTTTTTTCTTTCTTCTTCTTCTTTCTTCCTTTTCTTTCCCTCTTTGTCATTCACATATCCTTCTTTTCTTCTTTCCTTCCTCCTCTTCCTTCTCTTCTTTCTTTCCTTTTTCCCTTTTCTTTCTTCTTTCCTTCCTCCTCTTCCTTCTCTTCTTTCTTTCTTTTTTCCCTTTTCTTCCTTCTTTCCTTTCTTTCTTCCCTTTCTTTCCTTCTTTCTTTCCCTCCTTTTTTTTTCTTTCCCTTCCATATTGTCCAGCCACCATAAGGAGGCCCATTCACGTAAACCTCATCCCTCTTTTTTTCACTAACCCATCTCAACCCTAAGTTGAGGGGTGATTAAAACCTAAGTCCTTTTCTTAAAAAAAAAGGAAAGAAATGAATACATCTCACGCCAGCCCCCTTGGTCTCTTTCCTCTCAACTCATCTCCCAACCCCTTGCAGCCTCTCTCAGCCCATTAGCTCTCCCATCTTCCCCTTTGCTCAGCCCCATCTCTATCTTCCCTGGATGCCACACAGCTGCACCCCTTTTGCAGCCATCTTCAAGCTCCCTTCTTCCTTCAACCCCCAAGACGCCCAGCCTTCTTGCTCCAGCCGACACAGTGGCATCATCCTTGCAGTCGTGATCCTTGCTCCATCTCTGTTATCATCGCAAAATTTTTAACTTTTGCGAGTCAAACTGACCTTTGAAATAGTTTTTGAAAATAACTCGCCTCTGTTTTAAAATGCAGGATTATTTCGAAGAATGGGATTCGCCTGTCGGTACGAGGTTCGACCGTTCCTGCCACCTTTAACAGGGGTAATCGAACCAAGGATCAATCTTATACTCTGCTCTGTTCAACTTGTCTAAACCATATTCTAATTTCTAAATGCACATAGAATCAAGCATGTGCTATGAATTTTCTGAAAATGCATATTTGAAAACATGATGTTTGCTTTGAATATTGAAAATAATTGGAAAATAAACTCTTTGAAAATCATGAATCAAGGTTGAGATACTGTATTTGAGAAAGTGAAAATCGATTTCTGAAGAATCTAGAGATTTTGTGAAAATCGATTTTGAGAAATGTGAAATAACTTTGGAAAACTTGATTTCTTTGAATTCAAACTTTGAAATTGAATATATAACTTGGAAAATCAAATTTGGAACTTGGGAAATACTTGAAATATCATTGGCAAATCCATATTTTGAGAAAATCGATTTTTGAATAAGATTTAGAGAATTTTGAGAAAATGATTTCTCTGAATTGAAATTGGAATTGGAATTGGCAAATGCATGAAATGAATGAATATGATTTTGAGGAATTGGGAAAAACTCTTTGTATTTTTGAGAAATGCAGTGCATTTTGAAATTAGCCTAAGAGTGTAGGCGGAATGTGGCTAATGTGAAGATCATAAATCTGGATATCCTTCATATTCTGACTATGGCCATAAATACGAATTCCACCAAGTTTATAAACTTCATAAAGCTAGTGTATGTGCCATTCGTGTAGACCATAGTGAATTAATAAAATGTGCATGAATGATACATTCATCAGACATTTAATATTTGCAGAATTAAACTATATGCAATGCAATCCTAGTCTATGCAGGAAATTTAAATTCTTATTCCAAAGTTTAATTTAGTTTACATCACTATTGAAATTTAAATACATGAAAAATAAAGTCTTCAATGTACCTGCAAAACTAGAAAACTTTGTTAGTGATGATATGTTGGCTTTTCTAGATTTATCCAGCAATATCAGGAAATTGCTGGATTTTGCTAGATATAAGCCTTTTCCATGATTCCCTTAAATCAAAATGATAAAGTATGAAATAAAATTGAATAAATAAGGAAGATAAGATATGAAATTTTGAAATTGGGGTCAAAATGACCAAAATACCCCTAATAACAAGACTATGGCATTGAAATTAGGGTTTTCAGAAAGATATTTGGTAAAATGCAAGTTTTGAAATTCAAATGCAAATAAACTAGGCTAAAATATGATATGACATACTTAAACACATGAAAACTAAGGTTAGGGATTTCGAAATTGAGGTCAAATGACCAAATTGCCCCTGATAGCAAGACTATGGCCTTGAAATCAGGGTTTTTAGAAAATATTTGGTAAAACTTAGGTTTTATGCACTAAATGAAATCAAATGAGCATCAAATTTAACCTAAAGTATCCTAATATGATTATGAATATAATTAAACCCTAAAAATACATGCTTATACACGAAAATCCAAGAATATCACAAAAACTGTGATTTTGGCAGTGTTTTTGGATCTTTCAGGAACCCGGTTTTGCAATTTGCTTAATTCAGCCATCAATCAGATTCCAAAATTCATTAAATTTGGTACCTACACTTGTTATAACCCTAATTTTGAATTAGAATTATAAAAATATTTTTTGACATTAAATTAACCCGAAAATTGCATCAAACCCTAAAAATATGCTATTTTTGACCTAGTTCACCAACTAGTTTCAGAGTTAGACCCGAATCAGGGGTCACTCTTTCATGAAAATCTATGAAATTTTACAGAGATAAAATAGACAGAAAACAGAACTTTTCCTTTTTATAGATTTGAAAAAGCTTTTAAAACCAGGGAGATACCCATCCGACAATCCGGACTTGAATATATTGATTTTAACTTTGGTCCTGACTGATACTTTCAATTGAAAATTTCAGGATAAATAGCAGAACTCATTCAAAATATCTGAGATTTTAACAGTAAATAGTTGACAGAAAAATAACAATACTCACTTTTTACAGATCATGAATCGGATCTGTAGTTTGGGATTTATAAACAACACAAGTTTGATTAGGGTTTTGGTAAACCCTAACGAGTTTTAAATTGAAAATCAGAGTCTCCTACAAAGGAAAAATAATAAACCGTAATAAAAAATTCTGAAAATTTCACAGTTGATAGATCTAATCAACATAAATCCATAGCAATTTACAGATCTAAAATCGGATATAGGATGAGAAAAATATCATAACAGCAAGTTACCTTCCTGATTTTAAGAACGATTTTAAAGTTTTAAAAACCCGATTTGGTGTCTGATTTTTCTGACAGGGTTCCCGAAGTCCAAAATCTCTGAATTTTTTTACAGTAGTTCAATCACATATGCATGCATCACATATAAAAAAATCAAAAATTAACAACACATATTTCAATCCGAAACAGCATACTCTTTTCTGTTCTAAACTAAAAACACACAGAAATCTAAGAAACTTGAGAAAATATGCATTAACTAATGAAAAACAATAAAATAAACCATAAAACAGTAAAATAAAAATTATTTCTATGCTGTAAAACGTGTAATAAACATGAATAAGCAAATAAAAAAATAAAATACAGGGAATCCATGGCTGGAATTTGCTTTCACCTTTGAAATCATGGATTTAACCCATTTAACGGGTAAATCTCACGTTTTGTCGGTTAAGAACATGAAAAACGTACCTCTCATCGATTCTAATGGATTAGAATCCTTGAAATCAACCTCAAACTGAGTTAGATCATCTTCTTGGGTCGATTTTGGGGTTCTTGGATGAAATCCATGGTTAAATCCATGAACACAAGAGTTTCCATGGTGAAATCTATTGAAAAATCATTAAAACTAACAAATTAATAATAAAATAATATTAAATAAACTCACCTTGGGGCTGCAGCTGCAATGGAGGAAGGTGGAGGTGCTGGAGAGGAGAGAGAGGCCACAAAAATTTGAGAGAAAAAGAGCTTCCTTTTGACCCCCTTTAGGTCCCCTATTTATAGATTTTCAAAAAGTCACTTAATTAGGGTTAATTAAGAGGTTTTTCATTTTTTCAGGACTCTTTCTAATAAATCCACTAAGGGCAACAATTTTTTTGTGGTTTCCTAACCCTAAATGAACTCTAACTAAACCTTAATTAACACCTAATTAAACCCTAAAGTGTCCAAATGTGGCACCACCTAGTATGGACCCACATTTGGTTTTTAAAACTTGAATTTAAAACCTTTAAAAACCAATGGTTTAAAACTTAAATAAAATGGAATTTTAAAATTAATTTTGACTCCTCTAAACCCCTAATCTAACTAGGACAATGACTAACCCAAGTCTAACCTTGACTTACTCGAATATGGCGCCACCCCGAGTGGGCCCTACTTGAGTTTTTCAAAAAGCGATTTTAAAACCTGAAATTGAAAGGATTTTAAAAAACAATCTTGAAATTAAAAGTTTTGAAATTGCATAGGGTTCTAACTGGGTTAGAACTTCTCTAGACATGGTGCCAACTGAGTGGGCCCACATTGAGTTTTGGAAATTTTGAGATAAACACTGAAAATAGCTTTGAAAAGGGGTTAAAATCAATATTTGGAATTCAAGATTTTTGAAAATAGAGTCTCAAGCGAACTGGAACTCCGGGTTAGAGTCCTGAATTTTTAGGACTCTGTAATTTTGGTTTTTTAAAAGCCAAATGAAGGAGTTTTTAAAAAGATTTAATCGAAAATGGTGAAACAAGTCAAAAAAATACAGTCAGGGTTAGACTCCTAACTCAATCAGAACTCTGAAATAGAGTCCTGAATTAACTGGACTCTACAAAATGACCTAATTAAAAAAAAAATGGAAATAAGTGAAAAGGGAATAAAAATAGACTTCAAAACAGACTCCTGACTGGACTAGGACTCTGGGACAGAAATCTGATCGGACTGAAACTCTAGATTTTTTTTGGTATTTTTCTGAAAAACAAATGAAAGAACTTGTCAAAACAGTGAAAACAATAACGAATACTGGAATAAAACATAGTTCTGATTCAACTGAGACTCTGAGGACAGAGTCCTGATTGAACTAGGACTCTCAGATTTTTGGATTTTCTGAGAAAACAAATGAGAGAATTTTGAAAAACAGTTAAAAACATGATGAAATTGAATTTTGGTTCAGAGTCCTGATCTGATTAGGACTCTAAGAAAGAGTCCTGATTCGATCAGAACTCTAAGAATTTTGGTTTTTTGATAAGCAAATGATGAAATTTGGGCAAAGCTTTTGAAAACCAGTGAAAATGAAGTGAGAAAATCAATTTTGGATAGAGTCCTGATTCGATTAGGACTCTGGGGATAAACTCCTGATTTGATCAAGACTCTAGGCTAAAACCTCAGAATTTTGAAATTCTTTGATAAAAGTATAATAGTTTTGGTAGATTGAAAGATTTCTGAAAGATTCTCTCAAAATTGAAATCAGGATCAGAGTCCTGATCCAACTAGGACTCTCTGAACAGAGTCCTGTTTTGACTAAAACTCTGAGTTTCTGACTCATTTTGAAAGATTTGATTGAAAATAGATAAAATAGTTGTAAAAGATTAGAGTCCCAATCCAATTGAAACTCCGAAGAAGAGTCCTGATCTGACTGCACTCTTGAAGAAGAGTCCTGATCCAACTAGGACTCTGAAATTTTGGCCAAAACAGAAGATTTTGAAAGGTTTTCTTCAAAAACAGGTAAAAAGGTAGTGAAAAATAGAGTTTTGATCTGACTAAGACTCTGGAAAAAGAGTCCTGATCCAATTAGGACTCTAAGATTTTTGAGATTTTTGATAAGTGAAGGAATCCAGAAGCGACACCACCTAAATGGGCCTCATCTGAGAATTAAAATCAATTGAAATTGAGTTTGAAATGAATCCAGATCGTTTTCTAAGAAAGTATTTCAAAATATAAGGTCCCGGGGGTTGGAAAATGACAGAATGTTGAATAAAAACCCAGATTTTAAATTTTTTTTTGAAAGAAAAGTTTTAAAACTCAAATATGGATTGAATGTTTTGAAAACAAGAGTGTTGGATCTCGAAAATGAGATGGGATGACATGCAATGCTATGTGATGCAATGAAATGGTATGCCGAATGCATGCAATGATATGCAATGACACATGAAATGTAAGTACTGGATGAGGGTGAAAATTTGGGGTGTTTACAATCTCCATCAAGACAATGAACTTGCTGCAGCCTCCTCCCAACAACAACCTTTTCCTTGCTGAAGTCACCTCCACGCCAAGGTAGCAACCTTCGCTTCAGCAGCATGGCAACTCAAGGATGTCCAACCTGTCCTTGGTGACCAACGCATCCAACTCCTTCTTCAAAGCACCTCCAACGCCTCCATCTCAGCTGATTTCTACCCAAATCTAAGGTAAGCCTCTCCTACTTTTCTGGTTTTTCTCAAAAAAAAAAAAAAGATTCATTGCATTTCCCTTGTAAATATGTTCATTTTGCTATGTGTTGCACATTAATGCTACACACGTGAGATGATCCATCCAGTGGATGGATCGGATCTCTCATGTTAGTAGCCAACATCAAAGTTGAAGCATGCCTCTATTGATTTTCATTTTAGTTTTATGTTTCATGCCATTTCATAATTAAAAATATGCATTTCAATTAGTTTTACCATGCATTTTACTTATTTTACATGGCTTTACCAATATTCCATGGATTTTTGTTTTAATGTAGAATCTAGTCATTATTTTATGCATGCATTCTCGATCAAAAATCTCATAAAATTCATTTTGTGACCCCTATACTTGTATGTGATGTCACATCAAAAATCTAGGTCCATTCGGGTTTCGTAACCTCACTAAATAAATCAAATTTTTAAACCAGATTTTAACCCTCTGGAAAATCTAAATTTTATTTTAGCAGACAAGAACTTCCGAGATCTCCTAGATGAACGATTCAAATATCCCTCAAAAAAATATAGTAAGTCCCTATTAGAACCTATTATTTCTCAGTAAATGTTTAGGTTTTTCCAGAAAGATTTAGGTTCTTCTAAAAATCAATTTTCCCAGACCTTTAGGAAAATCTCACTTTTTCCTTGTCAGGATCTGGACCGACCCTAACCTGCTGTGATGCCTCAACTTATTGGCTGGATTCCAAAACTTCCAACATAGAAGTTGTTTCTAACCTTTCCCTATGTCGTTTCCCAGAATTTGGGAATTTTTAGACCAATATAAATATTTTTCCCGAAATTAGTTTCCCTGTCTGTCAGATTCCAATGTCTGAGAATTTCAGACATTAAGGTCTCTGATAATCCTCTGCTCTCTCCCAAACAATAACCCTAATCCCAATTCTGTAAAAATAGTAAATCTTTCTCTATTTGTTAGAGACATTTTCCCAGAATTTCAGATATTTTCTCATCTGTCTCTTATTTTTCCCATAATTCTTTCTGAAACCTGTCTGTCTGCCTTAGATCATAGAGTCACCGGATTCCGATCCGACTTGCCGGAGCTGTTCAGCTCCGACCATAGGTCAAAACCAGAATTTATAAAAGGCCAAAATCTTTGCCTAACTGTCCTCTGTCACCCCATAAAATTTAGGAAATTTTTATGAAAGTTTAGTACCCGAAATCTAATTTAGAATTAACATTTTAGGCAAAATCTTGATTTTTTAGTATTTTTAGCTATTTTCTATATTAAAAAATAACAAAAAAAATAGATTTTTGAGATTCATTCTGTCTTTAGGGTTAGACTAGGTGTCCATGCCAAATTTGGCTCAAATCCAAGTTCATTTGCTTTGTATGTTAGTTTACTTTTAAATTCAGAAGCGAAAATCAAGTCAAATTTGATATTTTGTGATATTTTTGCCATTTTAGGATTTTTATCATGTGAATAAGCATATAGAATCATATTAGGGTTAATTTTAATGTCATTTGCATTTCAATTTCCCATTTTTGCAAAATTTATTTCAGAAAACCATAGTTTCAAGGCCATAGTCTTGTTATCAGGGGCATTTTTGTTATTTTGACCTCAATTTCAAAATTTTAAACTTCAATTTTCCAAGTTTTCCTGCATATTATCATATTTCATCATATTGTATTTGATTTTATTTCATTTGATTTCCAAATTTTACAATTTTTTTTTTAGAAAACCCTGATTTCAAGGTCATTAGGGGTATTTTGGTCATTTTTACTTCAATTTCAAAATTTCAAGTTTATTTTCGAAATTTATTCCTTATTTCTCATGTTTATATCAAGGGGGGTATGAATTTGGGTTTATATCTGAATAATATCTGATAATTTCTAATATTTTTTGATAAATTCAGAAAAACCTACATTTCTGTGCTAACATGTTTTCTAGTTTTGCAGGAATATTTAAGAAGAAGACTTTTATTTGCTTATTTCATTCAATTCAATATAATATCAAGTTGTAATAATTTGGAATAAGAGTTACTTTTCTGCTTAGAATAGGACCGCATTGCATATAGTTTAATTTCTGCAAATTTTTAATATTTGATGTATGATGCATGCATATTTTCCAAAATCACTATGGTTGACACGAATGACACGTGCACAAGCTCTTAGAGAGTTCACAAATTTGGTGGGATTCGTATTTATGGCCATAGTCAGAATACGAAAAAAACCAAGATTTATGATCTTCGTATTAGCCACATTCAGCCTACACTCTTAGGCTAATTTCAAAAATGCGCTGTATTTCTCAAAATTTCAAAAAGGATTTCCCAATTCCTCAGAGAATTCTCTTTCAAATTCATTCATTCATTCAATTTGCATCATTTTCAAACTCATTTTCCAATTTCATTTCAGAGAAATCGATTTTCTCCAAAAATTTCCAAGTCATTCTCGAGATTTGATTTTCTCATAACTTTGAATTTTCAAATGAGATTTCAAAGTATTTCCAAAGTTCAAAATCATGATTTTTCAATATTTCCACAATCTCAATTTCATTTTCAAATCCCAAAATTGATTTTTCCAAAGTTCCTTGAATTACTTCTGAAATTGATTTTTCCAGAATTCTCAAATCCTATTTAGAAATCAATTTCTTCAAAAAAGCAATCCAAATCTCCAAATCAATTTTCTCAAAGTTCAAGTTCTCCGGAGAATCCATTTTTCATTCAAGATTCATTTTCCAATGCAATTTATGATTTTCAATAAAATTCAATGATTTTCCCAGAAATTCCATTTTCAAGCACTTTTCCAGTCACTTTCCAAGCATATTTCAATTTTCTACGGCAAACATCATGTTTCTCAAATTTGCATATTTTTAAAAATCCATAGCACATGCCTGATTCTCTATGCATTCTAGGAAAATAGAGCATAATTTAGATAATTTAACTTAGTCAAAGCGCACATTTGATCCTTGGTTCGATTACCCTTGGTAAAGGCGTCAGGAACGGTCGAACCTCATACTGACAGGTGGATCCCATTCCACAAAATTTTCTCACAAATTTTCAAAACGGAGGTGAGTAATTTTCAAAACCCTTTTCAAAACTTTGGTCGAGTTTGACTCACAAAATCGTTCTCTCATTCTCGCAGAGGGAGGGGAAAAAATTTTGCGATGATAACACATACTTCTCCTTTCGCAGATGTCAAATTCCCTATAGGGCAGTATAGAGTCTCACCCTTAGGTTCATCCTGGTCTAGAGGTCAACTTTTACCCCCCATTTTATTGATGAAATTACTATTTTACCACTGAGTCACCCTTAGCCTTTTTGTCAGTCAGACCTAGCCAAGCTCATTTCTAAGTTCAGAATAGTTAGAATGTTTGTCATTTCTAGCTCCTTTGAGCTCATGATGAGCGAATCCTGATCATTTCAGCTAAAATTAGCTTATTTCTTGCAAAATAAGCTCATTTTTAGCTCAAATTTTAGTCAGACTATCCTCGAGTCAACCAAATCTAGTAGATCCTATCCCCAGGAATCTAATCTGAGTTCATCAAGAGTTTGAATGGTCTAGTTCCAGTTCAAAGTCACTTTTCACATACTCTAACCTTTATTTTAGCTCAATTCAGTCCAAATTGAGCTAACCCCAACTGGTTGAGCTAGTGTCTTAGCTCCGGATTTAGTTCACCTGAGTATAATTGGCTTCTGATTTAGTTCATTTAGTTCATTTCGATCCAGTCCAATTCAAATTAGTTCAAACAAATCTAGTACCGTGTTTCTACCCCTGCAGGGCAAAAACCAAAAAATAAAAATTTCTTTAGAACATCGTTTCTAATAATTTTTGAACTAGGACAAGTCCCAAATTCAAACTCAAATCAATTCTTTCAGTTGATATTTTATCAATATCTGAGATCCAATCCATTTCAATTCGAATAGTGTATCTGGTGTCCAATTTCCATCCCGGGCCTAGATTTTTCATCTGATTCATTCTATAATCCATATCCAAAGTCCAATTTATTCATTGAAACTAGAATATTCCATCAAATATTCAGGATCCATGATATGGACTCGATAAGCACCGATCCATGATCCAAGATATAAATGGATCTCTATACGCACAAAAGCTTTTTACTAAAATGAGTTCAAATAGGACTCTGGAAAACAAGATTTTTGGGACCCGTACACTCTGTTTTGATAAAAGCAGTCTAAAAGAAAGTTGTGCGTGACTTGCACGCCTTTCCAACGAATCTAAAATCACTGTATTCGGATCAAAGGTGTCCATTCCATGGACTGATAATCAATGGGTTTGGTGGACAGCCTATTCGAAGAGGGTTTTGACTCCTCAAATGATGAAGTTAGCAAAAACTCCCAAGAGGTGAACTGAAGGTCTAATTCCGACATTTTTAGAAAGCTATGGCTCAAAATTTTTGAGCAATTCTACGCACCTCTACTGAATTTTAAAAATCCTTGACAATCTAATTGTTAACTAGCCTAACCTGATAAAGGGGTTCTAGTTGGCCACGTGAATCACCTCAGATTCGGGCATGTAGATGAGGGTTTCAGAAAAACTCTGAACTTCACTATTGTGTAGCCAAATGTTAGCTAATCAGACTAACTTTTTTATTTTGATTTCACATCATAAATATCCAGATAATCAGAAATCAAGAAACCATACATAGAATGCTACAACAGTGAATATGATATTCAAACTTAAGAAAAGTGCAGAAAGATGGATTTTTTTAGACTACTTTCATGCTGAATTGCTTATAATGAAAAACATTAAAATTATAGATATTTGTCTTAGCTTTCGATAGAATTAAATGGATTAGATTTTTATAGAGAGGATCGTGAGAAATCCATAAAATACAGAATACTATTCATAGTGTTCTGGATGGGACAGGATCTGATAGATTCTGTCTGATTGACTACTTGATAGGGAATTTTTGAGACCTTGACTACCAATTCAGGCCTTGACCTCAACAGAAATGTTGTAGGTTTGTGTCTTAGCTTTCCAAGAAGCCCAAGAACATCAGAATCTGATCAGTATCTTAGAAGATACAATCGATTCTTTGAAGTTGTCTCTCACAACTCTAGAATCAGGAATCTAATTTTTGACAGAAAATCGAAATGGACAAAACCCAATGCTCAGAATCACAAGGGGATTGGAAATCACTTTCATTAACTTAAAAAACTTCTGAACATTCAGTATATCGATAATAATCAATTTGTTTGGCAGTTTACAACCAGCAAGTAAAGAGATTAGCAATCAACCACAAAAAAAATGAGTAGTGAGGAAAACCAAACACAATATTCGAATAAGATCAAGAGGGAGTGTTGCTGGAAAACAGCCATCGTCTCATGCCCTTGCACAACAACCCATTGTCTACCTTCCAAACTCCAACATCCTCCAGCTCGTGCAGCCACAACAAGCCACTAAACGAATTCACACCAACAAGGGATTCAACCCCAAACCCAAGCTTCTCTCTCAAAGAGCTTGTAACTTTCTTCTTTCTTTTTTTTTCTCAACAAAAACAACCTCTAGCCCCATGGTCGACCACCATGAGGATCTTTAAGCCTTGTTGGAGGGTAAAATGATGATGCCACCCCCCAGCTCCAATCACACCAAAAAGGAGGGTTGGCTTCTCCAAGGTGCCACCCACTTGCCTAATGCATGGGCTTCTTTTCAAAATGGGCATCATTGCTACTCCAACAGCTCTTTTGACCTTCTGTGGTCAAACTAGCTTTCAAATGAGGGTTATAGAGGTCCAACCAAGGTGGAGCCATTTATGGTTTGGGTTGAATTAGATCTTGGATAAGATCTAAGATCCAAGATCCAAATGATTCTTTTGCTCAAAAAAACCTTCACGATATTGGTTTTTTTAAATCGAAAAAAAAGAAAACTATTCAGAGTATCCCATACACCCTCTAGTACCGTAAAATAATCCTATAGGGCACTAGAACTATCCGGATCTGTAGAATCTAATACCTAAAAAAAAAAAATAATAAAATAAAATTACATAAAATAAAGGTTGATGACAAAATGTCCAAAAAATATGATTTCATGAAGAGCGCAATAGAATCAAGCGAAGGATCAAGGCGAGCATTGACTAAATTGCGGATCCACTAAGATAAGGGATGTCTTGCACGTGGGTGGATCGCCTCAGGTAGCGATGCTCGGATTGGGTCTAGAGAGTTGGATTGAGATCCAACTCCACTTCTGAAGTCTGAACCTTTGGATGCTCTGCATCACCCCCCTCCCCCCCCCCCCCCAAGGTTGAAAATGCTCCATCCTCAAAATCGGCTCCTCGCCCTTGGCCTTACCATGGTACTGCTCCAAGTGTTTGATGTTGAACATGTTCGAAGTCTTGAATTGAGGTGGCAGCTGAACCCTATAAGCATTAGAATTAATGACATTAGTAACTACACAAGGACCAATGCTCTTAGGCACCAACTTACCATGTAATTCAGGAGGTAAACGTTCTTTAGTAAGAGTTACCTATACCAGATCTCCAGCTTCAAACAATACCTGTTGATGCTTCTTGTCATAACTTGATTTATACTTACTTATGCTGTCTTGAAGCTTCAGATGTACCTGTTCATGAATATCTTGCAGAAAAGAAATACGATCTTGAACAAAATTTAAAATAAGACCAATAACAGAAATATGAGCTAAATCAATAGGAGAACATGGATTAAAACCATAAAGAACAGTAAAAGGGCTAAATCCAGTAGAACGATTCACAGACTTACTGAAAGAAAATTCAGCTTGTGCAAGTATTTGAGACCATGTCTTTGGTTTATCATTAATTAAAGCTCGCAATAGGTTTCCTAAAGACCAGTTAACAACTTCAGTTTGACCGTCAGTCTGCGGATGATGCACAGTGCTAAATTGGAAGTGGGTTCCTAACTTTTTCTATAATTGTTGTAAAAAATGCCCTATAAATTTAACATCTCTATCAGAAGTGATAGTTTTCGGAATGCCATGTAATTTATAAATTTCTTTGAAAAATAAATCTGCAATGTGAGATGCATCCATGGTTTTTTGACATAGAATAAATCGAATCATTTTTGTATATCGATCGACGACAACAAAAATAGAATCAAGACCATGAGTGGTCTTAGGCAACCCTAACACAAAATCCATGGTTATATCTTGCCAAGGTTTCTCAGGAATAGGTAAAGGCAAATATAACCCTGTATTTGTGACATTTTCTTTAGCGATATTGTTCTACAAATTTATTCACATCCTTTCAAATGTGGGGCCAAAAGTAAGTTGAAGAAACCAACTGCATAGTTTTATCATGACCAAAATGTCTCTCATTATATATCTCAGAAATTAAATGTTGTCTTAGGGAGCAGTCTGAGATATAAAGCAAATTGCCTTTAAATAAAAACCCATCGACTAGAGAAAAATTGTCATGAGAATGTTTATTCACTTCATTGGCAATTTTTGAAAAATAACTATCTGACTCATATAACAAAGCGAATTCTTCAAAACCCCAAACGAATAATTTTATGGTAGACAGAAGAATGGTTTTTTTGCTTAAGGCATCTGCCACAACATTATCCTTTCCTGCTTTATGCTTCAGAACAAAAGTAAACTTTTGCAGGTATTCAACCCATTTGGCTCTACGAGCATTCAATTTATGTTGTCCATTGATGTATTTGAGAGCTTCATGGTCAGTATAGAGAATAAATTCTTGATGAATCAAGTAATGCCTCCAGTGCATTAATGCTCTAACGATCACGTAGAATTTCTTATCGTAGATGCTATATTTTAATTTAGCTTCATTCATCTTTTCACTAAAGTAAGCAACAGGCTTACCTTCATGACTCAAAACACCTATACCTACTCCAGACGCATCATATGATAATTCAAAAGCGAGTTCAAAATTAGGTAAGACCAACACGGACGTCGAACGAAGATAGGACTTTAAACACTCAAAAGATTGTTGAGCTTCCGAATTCTATTGAAAGGTCTTTCCTTTGATATAAAGACACACTTATCTATGGATGCATAAAATTGGTCCTGTTTAAGGATGTCAAACACTAAACCTAAGTGTTTCATATGTTCGGGTTTAGTTTGACTGTAAATGAGAATATCATCAAAATAGACGACCAAAAATTTGTCGATATAATGTAAAAAAATTTGATTCATGATTTTCATGAAGGTAGATGGAGCATTGGATAATCCAAATGGCATTACGATCCATTCATAGAGACCATCACGAGTTTTGAATCGGTTTTCCATTCATCTCCAGGTCTAACTCGTATTTGATGATATCTACTACGCAGATCTAATTTGAAGAATATTTTTGAACCAGTCAGTTGGTCCAACCAATCATCCAATCTTGCAATAAGGAACCTATACTTGACGATTATTTTGTTGATAGCTCGGTTATCAATGCACATTCGCCATGTCCCATTCTTCTTTGGTACAAGAAGGGCAGGAACCGTGCAGGGACTAAGACTCTCACGAATGTTACCCTTAGTCAATAATTTCTCAACTTGTCTACGAAGTTCTTCATACTCTATAGGACTCATGCGGTAATGCAGGGCATGTGGTAACACTGACCCTGGATGGAAGTCTATATGATGTTGGACTTCCCACAGAGGGAGTAATCCATCAGGTAATTCATCAGGAAAGACTTCTTGAAATTCTTCTAACAGGGGTTTGACTCTAGAATCCACAATAAGCGAACTAGGCTCACCAGGTGATGAACCAGAATCAATAAAGAATAGGAAATAACACATGCTCGATTGACTAAGAGCCTCTTGGAGCTCATGTCTGGCAATGAAAGCACTTGAAGGTTAACCTTCGATGCACTACGCTTAGATGAAGTGGGGTGGGAGATTTGGGTGGTAGATGGAGTACGAGATGATGATGCAGATGAAGATGAAGATAAAGAAGACAAAGGTGGTAAGTCCTTGGATGGCTTCAAATGAATCTTCTATCCCTCGAACGTAAATGAGTGCGAGTTAGATCGACCATTATGAATAACAGATCGATCATACTGCCACGACCTTCCGAGAATGATATGACTCGCATCCATAGGGAGTACATCGCACCAGACTTGATCAAAATAAATGTTCCCAAAGGAAAATTTGACCAAGCACTGCCGAACGACACAGACATCAATGCTCTTTTGGAGCCATGACATTTGATATAGATGGGGGTGAGGCAGACAACTCAAGCCTAATTTGGTCATGGCTTCGACCGATATCACATTTCTACAGCAACCAGAGTCAATGATAAATTGGCACACTTTTCCATTAAGGGTATAAGTAGATTCCAAGATGTGAGTCGGAAGCCAACGATCATTCATTTCCTGACACACGGTTAAACAAATTCGTCTAGAGACGAGGGCTTCACCTCTATCAGGTACCAACACCGCTTCCTCCACGCATTCCTCTTCTGGTTCTTCTTCAAAGGATTTGATCTCTAGATCATAAATGGGATCAAACTTGGGATCGAATTGAGCATCCTCTTCCTCACGAGACCCATCGATGAATAAGGCTTCTTTGCCAAGACATTCTGTGGACTTATGACCGGGCTTCCCACAAGTATAGCACTTAATGGGGGTGCTCAAACTAGAGGTCCTAGCTTGGTTTCCTATTGAGCCATTTTGTCTTGCAACCCTAGGTGGGTTTGATGCATTGGGGTGATGGTAGGGTGGGACAACTTTCACATTGGGGATCGTAGGGGCCCACGGTGTTGGTCTAGTCACAGGATTAGGCCTAGCTAAGTTCTTTCTCTGGGTGGACCTCTCCTATTGATGTGCCTTTTGGTGTGCCTCAAAAACCATCTAGCACTCAACAAAATTCAATATATTTTGTAATTGGAAGTTCAGGCCTCCAATGTACTTCGAGACTAACTGCTCCTCACTTTCACAGATGTCGTTCTGTGTAATGAGATCATGAAAATCCTCGGTGTACTGATCCATCAATCTGGTTTCTTGTTTCAGACTTTGGTATTTTTGATATAGTTCTCGATGATAGTTCAATGGCAAGAATTGAGCACGAAGCTTTTGCTCTATGTGCTCCCAATGCTCAATCAGTGCACGACCCTGATGTCTGCGTGTTTGCTTGAGTTGTTGCCACCAGGCTGCAGCTTGACCCTTCAATTTGAGGGATATCAATCTCACACGATGATCTTCTGAAACTTCTTTGAACACTAGGATTTCACGAACTTCGTTAATCCAATCCAAGAACACTTTGGGAGTTCCGGTTCCCTTGAATTCCAAGATTTCAAAACAAAGACCAGAATCCCAATGTGATCTCCTCGATTGGAAGTTATCTCTTCTTTTTAGACTGTGACGATTTGACTTAAAGTCATCATCATAATCGAAAAATTGGGTCTCACGTATTCCTTGAGAATCGCGTGGACTTCACTCCACTCACCATTCTTGTGTTCTCGTGCTTTCGACCAGTTGATGAGTTAATTCTTCAATTTGGTGCCTAGCTTTGGCAAGTTGCCTTTGAAGATCTTGCACTTCATACCACTGGTCACATTCATCTCTACCCCTATTAAGGTCATTTTGACCCCGACCGCCCATTCTACCCGCCATGGTGAATGGTACCTAAATTTTTTTTTTACTTCCCCCACACCGGGAATTATGTCAAATTGAGAAATTCAGCAACCCTCACTTTGATACCAATTGATGTGGACTCGATAAGCATCGATCCAAGATCTAAACGGATCGTTATACGCGCAGAAGCTTTTCACTAAAATGAGTTTGAATAGGACTCTAGGAAACAAGATTTTGGGACTTGTATGCTCTGTTTCGATAGATGCGGTCTAAAGGAAAGTTGTGCATGACTTGCACGCCTTTCCAATGAATCTAAAATCATTAGATTCGGATCAGAGGTGTCCATTCCACAGACTAAACACTAGGACTGATAATCAAGCCTATGACACACTTTGGGTTTGGTGGACAACCTATTCTAAGAGGGTTTTGACTCCTCAAACGATGAAGTTTGCAAAAACTCCCAATAGATGAACTGAAGGTCTAATTCAGACCTTTCTATAAATCTATGGATCATAATTTTTGAGCAATTCTACGCGCCTCTACTGAATTTTAAAAATCCCTAACGATCTAATTGTTAACTAGCCTAACCTGATAAAGGGGTTCTAGTCAGCCACGTGAATCACCTCGGATTCAGGCATGCAAATGAGGGTTTTAGAAGAAACTTTAAACTTTACTAGTATGTAGCCGGATGTTAGCTAATCAAACTAACTTTCAGATTTTGATTTCACATCATAAATATCCAGATAATCAGAAATCAAGAAACCATACACATAATGCTATAACAGTTGAATATGATATTCAGACTTAAGAAAAGTACAAAAAGATAGATTTTTTTGGACTACTTGTATTCTAAATCTGTTAAAATAGAAAACATGAAAATTATAGATCTTTATCTTAGCTTTATACATAATCAAATAGATTAGATTTTTATGAAGTGGATCGTGAGAAATCTCAAAAATACGAAACACTATTCACAGTGTTCTGGATAGGACAGGATCTGACAGATTCTGTGCAACCAACTACTTGACAAGAAACTTCCGAGACCTTGACGACCGATTAAGGTTGCGACCTCAACAATAATGTTGTAGGTCTATGTCTTAGCTTCTCAGAAAGACCAAGAACACCAGAATCTAACTATATCGTAGCAGATACAGTCGATTCTTTGAAGTTGTCTCTGACAACTCCAGAACCGAGAATTCGATTTTTAACAGAAAATCAAAATGGAAAAAACCCAATACTCATAATCACAAGGGGATTGTAAATCACTTTCAATAACTTAAAAAGCTTCTAAACATTCAGTATATTGACAATAATCAATTTGTTTGGTAGTTTACAATCAGCAAGTAAAGAGATTAGCAATCAACCACAAAAAAAAAATGAGTAGTGAGGAAAACCAAACACAATATTCGAATAAGGTCAAGAGGGAGTGTTGCTGGACATCATCCACCATCTCATGCTATTGCACAACAGCCCATTGTCGACCTTCCAGACTCCAGCATCCTCCAGCTCGTGCAGCCACAACAAGCCACTAAACAAATTCACACCAACAAGGGATTCAACCCCAAACCCAAGCTTCTCTCTCAAAGAGCTTGTAACTTCCTTCTTTCTTCCTTTCTTTTTTTCTCAACAAAAACAACCTCTAGCCCCATGGTCGACCACCATGAGACTCTTTAAGCCTTGTTGGAGGGTAAAATGATGATGCCACCCCCCAGCTCCAATCACACCATAAAGGGGGGTGGGCTTCTTCAAGGTGCCGCCCACTTGCCCAATGCATGGGCTTCTTTTGAAAATGGGCATCATTGCCACTCCAACTGCCCCTTTGACCTTCTGTGGTCAAACTAGCTTTCAAATGAGGGTTATAGAGGTCCAACCAAGGTGGAGCAATCTATGATTTGGGTTGAATTGGATCTTGAATAAGATCCAAGATCCAAATGATGCTTTTGCTCAAAAAAACCCTTCACGATATTGGTTTTTTTAAATCGAAAAAAAAAGAAAACTACTCGGAGTACCCCATACACCCTCTAGTACCGCAAAACAATCTTATAGGGCACTAGAACTATCCAGATTCGTAGAATCTGACACCTTAAAAAAATTTAAAAAAAATAACATAAAATAAAATAAAATAAAATTGATGACAAAATGTCTAAAAAATACGATTCCATGAAGAGCGTAATGGAATCAAGCGAAGGATCAAGGCAAGTATTGACTAAATTGCAGATCCACTAAGACAAGGGATATCTTGCACGTGGGTGGATTGCCTCGGGTAGTGATGCCCAGATTGGGTCTGGAGAGTTGGATTGGGATCCAACTCCGCTTCTGAACTCTGAACCTCTGGATGCTCTGCATCAATCCAATTAATCATTTCGGATCCATTTCAGTCTGAATTCAACTTCTAATCCTTTCAGAAGGTTAATTGAATTAATTTCTGAACTCAGATTCACCTAACATTTGATATCCAAAATTCACTTCTTGGATTTTGATCTAGATTCAAGATCCAATTCCATTCTTTGAGCTAGATCCAAGATCTAAATCCAAAATCCTAATTTTCATTATGAATTTGGGGTTTTTGATTTCAAATTCTTCAAAAATCTATATCCAGTGTTCGATTCCCATTTTTTAAACTAATTTCCTTCAAATCAAGATCCAGATCTAATCTTTTTCAAAACATTGGATCCATATCCTTTTCAAAATTCAATTTCTATCCTAAATTTCAAAATCTATTCTTGAATTTCAAATTCAAAATCCATCATTTTGCAAAAATCCTTTGAAAAATACCCTGAATCTAATTCATAATTCAATTTGGATTTTGAAATATCAAAATACATCCAGATCTAGTTTCAAAATCTAATTTTTATTCAAAATCAATTTGGGGATTTCAAATTCAAATCAAAATCCAATTTTTATCCCAATTTCAAACTAATCTTTGAATTTTAAACCCAAATTCAATATTTTTACAAATTTCTAAAAATTCAATCTGGATCTGGTTTTAACCCAATTTGGATTTTTAAAAATCAAAATTGGATTTTTGAATCTAATTATTTCTAAATTCCCCTTTTTATTTCTCATATTTTATTTCACTTTTCATCTTTATTTTAAAATAAAAAATCAAATATATATTTTCAAAGAAGGGACACCACTTGGCATTTTCAAAATTGAATTCAATTCATTTTTAAATCTACTTTTAAAAACCTCCTTTTTCCTTTAAAAACACACATGGGGATCACTTGCAAAGTGATGTCATGTGTCAAAATTTCAGCCAAATCTCCTTTTTGCCTATTTATAAAACTTCAAAAAGACCCACATGGGCACCTACTTGCAAAAGGGGTGCCACATGTCCATCTTTTGCCAAAATCACTCTTTTGTCCACTTGAAAAAAGGGGAAATACCCACATGGGGTTGGTGTCAACCTTGAGAAAACATTTTAAATTTTGATTCCTAAATTGCCCCCAAGATGGGCTATAAATAGACCCCTTGGGGGTCTCTTTTTCATAAGTTGAAAATTTGAAAAATTGAGAGAATCAAAAGAATTCTCTTTTTCTCTTCTCCCCTCCTCTCTCTTTCCTTCCTTCCTCCTTGGGATTGGTGCCAAATAGGGAGAAGAAGACCCCCCTCTTCAGCCAAAGGTAAGTCCTTCTTCCCCCTTTTTGATTTTTGATTTCTTTTTCTCTTTCTTTTCTTTTATAATTTTTTATTTTTATAATTAGATGTTTTCCTTTTTTTTCTCAATTTCTTTCTAATTTCAATGTAGATCTATCTTAGTTCTATGTTAATTTCAATTTTATGCTTTTAATCCATTCAATTTTCTATTTACTTTGTGCATTTTCATTCTAGCCCTTTAGAATTATGAGATTTGATCGTCAATAGATCAAATCTCAAATTCAATGGGCTAAATCAATTTCAATTTATGCCTCAATGCTTTCAATTTCATTTATGATACTTTTATTCTGTTTTTGCATCAATTTCATCACCATCCATGGTTTAAAATGATGAATCTCATGTTTAATCATTTGATTAATTCATTACTGAGATGTTATTCTACTCAATCATGTTTAGATAATATTTTCAATTCTGGTCCAATTTTAACATCATCAATTCACATATAATTAGGCATCATTTTATTCTAATTTTTGGATCTCCATAAAAAATCAGATCAATCTGAGTTTATTTGACCCCTCAAAAAAATCAAGTTTCAGACCCTATCATTTTGGGTCATCCAGATTTTCTTTGAAATTGAATCAACGTGTTGGAGTGATTTCATCCTAACCAAAGATGATCTTTCCAATATGTAAAAAGTGATGTCTCCACTATTGAATCTAGTTTTTTCATGCCAATGTTTATCAATTTCTATGGTGTTTTCATGTCTGCATTTGGTAAAAAACTGTAACCCTATTATACTGTGTCATTTTTATGGTCCAGTTTTTAGCCCATTTTGTCAGAGTCATAAATCCCTAATGGGAGATTATTTTTTAGATATGTAAATAATATTTTCTTTATCTAAATGTCTATTTCATTTCTATAAATTTTCATCTATTTTTATGGAGTATTTTTATTTCTTTTGCATTTTAAGTGGAGACTCTGTCTGTTTGCAATCCCAGGTGTTGGTCAGACCCATGACCAACTTGTTGCAATCATATCTCCCTAATGGAAGATTCTTTTCCAAATCTATAAAAAAAAGTTTCTTACTTAGAATGTCTAGTTTGTGCATAGCAATTGTCATAAACTTTTATCAACTTTTTATCTATTATTTGGATAAAAAACCAGAACCCTATTGATATTCTTTCACACGCTTTTATAGGTTTTTGGTTAATTTGATTAGATTGGATTGGATCTCCCCAATGGAAAATCATTTTCTAGATTTGTAAATTGGAGCTTTATTCTTTTCATGTCTAGTTTATCTCTATAAATGTTAGCAATTTTTATAGACTTTTCATATTTGATTTTGATAAAAAATTAAAACTCTGTCATTTTGCCTCATTAAGTATTTCTTAAATTTTATCTCAACTTGTTTAGATGTGTCCTCTCTAATGAAAACTCATTTTCAAAATCTATAAAAAAAAACTTCCATTTGAAGTCTAGTTTATCCATATAAAATTTTATAAATTTCTATGGTCATTTGACCCTTCATCCATTGCATTTTTCAAAACCAGTTTTGTAAAAGACATTATTTTGTTAAAATAAAGTTAAATTAGGCATTTTAACAATTTTAAATTCAATTCTCAAATACAATTTGTGTATTTCATGAATTGAAAATATCTTTTATCAACTTAGAATGCCTTAACTTCATTTTAAATAAATTTTAGAGCTTATTTACCTTTTATTTTAATTATTTTCAAGATATTTTTATGAAAACCTCAATTTCAAGGTTAAATTCATTTTGAATTCAAATGTTAAAGTGGATTTACCCAATTCAAAACCTAAATTTTAAAAATTTGAAGCTCCAAAACATCATTTTCAAATATTTTGTAAAGTCATACATCATTTGCTTTTTATTTTGTTTAATTTATTATTATTTTTTTTCGGGCATAAAAGGCTAACTTTGGATTTTCTTCAATTTTTCAATAATTGAAGAAAATCCATAAATGCCTACATTTCTAACATGTTTGCTCATTTTGTAAGATTTTTTTTTTCAATTATTACAATTAATTCAAGGGTTGTAAAAATTACATTAACAAGAATTTTTATTTTATGCTTAGTTTAGTATGAATGAGCATATAGATTAATTTCATAATTGATTAGTTGTATTTTATTTTTCTTTATTCTTAATGCACTATGGAAAACACAAATGGCGCGTGCATCATCTAATAAAGAATAAAGTTTGTATTTACGGCCTTAGTCATAATACGAATAATACTTAAAGTTATTATTCTTTATTAAATAAAAATTTGACCTACACTTTTAGGTTATTTTCAAAAATTATCATTTCTTTCAAAATTAATTCTCCTTTCTTCCTCTATTTGAATTGAAATAAAGATTAATTCAAAATATATTTATGGCCATAGTCATGAATATATTAAAAATTATTTTTTTTCAATTCTATAAAGGCACAAAATCTTTTTTTCTTTATTAGAATTTTAAATAAAGATTAATTTAAAGTATATTTATGGCCCTAGTCATGAATATATAAAATATAATCTTGTTTTAATTCTATAAAGTATAAAATTCTCCTTAAAATTCAAATAATTTTTCAAAAATAGGATATTCATCATTTAAGATAGTATTGCATCATTTTTTATTTATTCAAACTATTTTCAAATTTCCAAGTGATTTTCGAAATAATTTTTCAAAAACAATTTTCATTTCAAAATTCAAAGTCAATTTTTATTTTTATTCTCAAAATTCAAAGTTATTTTCCAAATCCATTTTCAAAATTCAAAATCATTTAAAAAAATTGAAGTATTTTCAAAATCATTCTCAAATTCCAAGTATTTTCAAATATTTTCCAATTTACTATTTCAATTCCAAATATTAATTTTAATTTCCTATTCAAAGTTCAAATTTCGATTTCTATTTCAATTTTAAATATCATTCTTTACTTTCCATTTTCGAATTTCAAATTTCAACCTTGAATTTCATTTCAATTTCAAATATCAATTTTAATTTTTCTGTTTCTTTCCAATTCCAAATTTTAAAATTTATTTCAAATTCAAATATCAATTTCAAAATTTTCATTTTCAAATTTCAATTCTTAATTTTGAATTTTATTTTGATTCTCGATTTTTATTCCAAATTAAATTTCAAATTTTATTTGCATTTATAATTCTAAATTAAATTTCATTTCTAAATTTCAATTTTGATTTTTAGTTTTCAATTTAATTTTCAAATTCAATTACATTTTCAATTTTAAATTTCAATTCAAAGTTCAATTTCAATTTTAATTTCAATTTTAATTTCCAAATTATGAGTTTTCAATTTTAAAATTCCAAATTCAATTTCAAAATTCCAAATTTGATTTCTAAATTCAAAAATCAATTCTAATTTCGATTTTCATTTTTTAATCAATTCAAATTTCAGATTTCAAAACTTAATTTTAAATTCAATTTTAATTTCATTTTATAAATTTCAAACTCTGATTTCCATTTTGACATTCAATTTCAAATTCCATTTCAAAATCGAATTCGATTTCCAAACTCAAATTCAATTCTACTTCAAGTTTTCAATTCAAACTCCAAGTTTTCAATTCAAAATCAAATGCAACTTCAAGTTTTCAATTCAGTCTCAAATTCAACTTTCCAACTCAAGTATAAATTCTTCCTTTTCCAAAAAGATATTTTCAAATCCATTTCAAAATCACTTGGATCTGTGGAATCTTTCTAAAAGCATACATATCTTTCAAGTTCAAAATCATAGCACAAGCATGATTCTCTGTGCATTTAGGACTTAGAATAATTTTTTAGACAAATTTAGGCAAAGTAAAGGCATACCATTGGATCATTGGTTCGATTACCCCTGGTAAAGGTGTCAGGAATGGTTGAACCTCGTACTGACGAGCAAGCCCAGTCTCCCCATTTTCTCGTATTTTTTAAAAATGGAGGTGAGCTATTTTTCAAAATCTTTTCAAAAGGTCAAGTGGACCTTGCGAATATTCTCTTTCCCCAAAAAGAAAGAAATTTTTTTGCAACGATCACAGATTTGGAGACTGTGATGGGACTCATCTTTGTCTGATCGAATTAATGACTTTGCCTTGTCTAAATTTTTCTAAGTAATTGTTCTTTAAAATGTCAGCTTCATTTTCATGCAAAACTTAGGAGCCTAGACTCTGACCCAACTGACATTTGATGCATATAGGCTTAAGCATGGTTTGGTAGGACCAATTGAGGAGATTTATTCATGTTTACTTAGACTTAGGTCTAATATAACTCTCCTCAATCTAGGGATTGAATGCAAATAATGTATGCAAGTCTGTGCTTCTTTATGATTTTTAAAATTCTATCTCTCTAGGACTTTGCATTAGAGACATCTGATTTTCTGCATGTTGATCATATTTCTAAAAATATCCCCTACCTATATTGTCCCGGTCTTCACGTTGCTGAGCTTTCTCCATGAACCATAGTTTGAGAAAAATCTCACAACTGGGCCACTTATTTGGGCTAATAACCCTCCTGCCACGTACTAAGGGCCCTAGTCCAAAGTATATCGAAAGACGCTCAAGGATGTTGGAAAACCATTACCTTAGAATCAGAGATATTTATATGCCACGTACTTCAAGCTTCGACTTAAGTATATTGGCATATCTTGATTGGATTCAAATGATCTAAACCTTAGAGTTAGGATCAGGGTCCTATAGCCATTTTAAAATTTGTGCATTTAGAGTAAGCTTTTAGGGAGTGTTGTTTACGCATCCTTGTTTATATAGCTTTGATTCTGTGATGCTTGCATACTTCTTATATTTCCTTACCTTTTTCAGAATAATTTTTCACAAACCCTGGGTATTTCTTTCAAAATTTCTCCTCTATTTTTAAAACCCAGGTGTATGTTTCCAATGTCTTCACTTCTTTAGATCAATTTTCTCAAAAACCCTAGAAATCTTTTCTAAAATCTCCTTGATTTTTCAAAACTCCAGCCGTATACCTTTTTCTCTCTTTCTAGATCTCAATTTTCTTCAATTCTACCTTCTATTTTCTTCAAAGTCCTGCATTTATTATTATTATGATCCTTATTACTTTCTTCTTTAGCATTATTCAATGGCATCTAGTTCTCTTGACACCATCTTTCCCAAAGACCATATCTCACAAGAGATAAGGCAGGGATTTCCAGATCATTGGGTCATTCATACCTGTCCCTTTTTCCCTTGTTGGTATTATTCTTGGTTCACCAACTTCTTGCGTATATTTTTGGACCACTTGGATGGTTGTGGATTGGAGCTGACATCGGCAGTTGGCAAGCAGACCATTAATGAAAATCTTATTCAAGCCTTGGCAGAATGATGGAATCCTCATACCTGCACATTTTGGTTTCCATGGAAAGAAATGACTTTGCTCATAGACAAGTTCAACGATGTAATGGGACTGCCGAAACCAGTTGGTCAACCTGAGGATCCCATAGAATAGTAATTTCTGATTAATGTCAAAAGATTGGATGTTTGCGATGCTTTAGCCAAAGCGACCAGACACAGTTCTTGGCCACTCATTGAGGCAGATGGAAGTCAGTTTGTTAACTTGTTCAAGCTTTATCATCAGTATGAGACATACAAAGAAGTTGACATCCTATCGAGAGCAACCAAGGAAAGGATTCAACGTGACATGGCCCTATGCACAGTAGGGTTAGCTTTCTTTCAAGATGGCCAAAATTTTGTTGATATCCGAGTTATCCAACTCCTGTGAAGATAGGGGAGTCAACACACCCGTCATCTCTCAATTTCCATGGCCACCCTAGCTTTCCTCTATCGTGGTCTTACTCGTTTCACCCTTGGAGAAACTATTTTGGTAGAAGGATGCATTTATGCCCTGCAGTCATGGTTCCTGCGATACGTGCCATCCAAAGCCAGTTCATTCAGGTTCGATGGTAAAACACCACAGTCGACCCCCTAGTATCGAGCCTTGATTGGAAGTTTGCATCAAGATGAGATCGTTTGGGACTTCTTCAACCGGCAGAAAGCAGTTTTTCGTTACACTTATGCACATAGCAAGCGCTACAGATTACTTGGTTTGTTCTTTTGTGTTGATTACCAGCCTGAAAGGTGCATCAGATAGTTCTCACAGCGACAAACTCATGTCAACACTCATTTTCTGATAGGGATTATGCCAGAATCTGATCTATGGTTAGACCAGTGGTCCGGAGCATACCATGCAACCAAATACACTTGAGACTCTTTCCATATTTCCTGGACCCAATGTATCTTCTGATTATCAAGAGTGGTGGCAAACTGTCTGTCCACCCTCTCTTTGTCTTTGATTTATCATCAATAAAATTACTTTGCTTTTAATATTCTCTCAATGTCTTTTTCAAAAAAGTAAACAAATTTGATTGAAGAAACAAATTTATTTCAGTTGCTTACTTCTTAGTAGCAACACAATGGTCACACTTGTTGTGACGACCTCATCCCTAGGTAATGGGATATTCTTTCCAGATAACAATTCAATATTTATACTTCTTCATCATGGTTGATGACCTCGCCTAGGTAACAAGCCATATTTCAGTTCTTATGAAAATGATAACGCAATTGTCACAATTCGTATGATGACTCAATCCATGGTAATGGGATAATCTTCCTAAATTATCAACCAAATCTCTAAATTACTCCATTACTCAAATCTTTCATTACTAAATCATCTTCAAACAGTCCAACCTTTCTTTGTTCTGTAGAGAATTTTGGCATTTTCAAATGATCAAAACAAAGTCAGGAAAGAGAACATTTCCATCTCAACGCAGTCTGAGCGGTGATGAAGGTATGAATTCTCTGGTGTCAGCAAAAAGGCAGAACCAGTTAGAGGATGATGACATCGATCCATTGATATACAAACTGTTTCAAAAAATAATAAATAAAATGATAACTGAACAGGCTAAGGAAGAAGCCAAGAAGGCTCCTACTAAGAAGAAAGCCAAAAGCAAGGCAATCAAAAAGCATATCAAAATTGCTAAAAAAGAAAATTTAGATAGATAGCACTTCGGAGGAATCATATTCAGCAAAAGAAATCTTGAATGATGAGCAAGAAACACCTTTCCCAGCCTATCTCGATCCAAAAAAGTATATCTCTGAACCATGTTTTTTTCAGAAAACCAAAGGTGCAGCCAATTGCAGACCCTGTTCAAAAGCAGCTGAAGGAAATGATCAGAGTGGTCAAAGATTTACAAGTCAAAGACAAGGGCAAAAAGGTCTACACCATTTGATGGGTTGGAAGGTGATGATCACTTGGGAGACTGTGATCATTGCAAAATTTTTCCTCTTGTGTTCCCTCTTTTCCTTCTCTTTGCCTTTCTAGCCTATATTCCCTTTTGAAGGGAAATAAAAGATAGAAAAAGAAGAGAGATTGAAAAAGAAAAAAAGAGAGAGGAACTCTTTTGCAAAGGTCTCACTTGACCTTAATTTTGAAAATATTTAAAAATTAGTCGCCTTCATTTTTGAAAAGTTTGCAGAAAAATGGAGAGACGGGATTCGCTCGTCAGTACGAGGTTCGACCGTTCTTGGCACCTTTATCAGGGGTAATCAAACCAAGGATCAAATTTATGCCGTTTTGCTTTGCCTAAATATTGTCTAAGAGTTTATTCCAAGTCTAAGAATACACAAAGAATCATGCTTGTGAAAATGCAAAGATGTATGCTCTTTGAGAAGAATAATTCAGAAATTTTTGGGATTATCCAAGTGATTTTGAAATAAATTTGATAATGTAGTGAAGAAATGATTCAAAGGGCTGAAAATTAGTATGAAAAAGTTAAATTTTTGAATCTAACTCAGAATTTAAAATAGATATGTAAGAAGAGACTTGAAATGCCAAGTATTGGAATAATCAGAGTTTGGAAGATGGATTTTGAATTGAAGAAATAAAAAGAAAAGGAGATTTGGAACTTGAGTTAGAATTTTGAGAAAAAAATAGAGTTTCAAAGTCAAAATGGACTTTAAATTTGAACTTGATTCTAAAGAATCGCTTTTTGAAAAGAAAATTTTGAATTCGGAACCTCAAGCAGGAATTGAGTTTGAATTTAGACTTAAGAAATAGATTTGAAAATGGTTTTGGAAATAGGAACTGAAATGGGAATCTTGAAATCCAAATGAGATTTGAAAAATAGAATTGAACTGGATTTGAAACCTAGGATCCAAGATGGATTTGGATTTAAAATCTGGATTTGGGAATGGATTTTGAAAATGGAATTGAATTTGAGAAATCCAAATGGACTTTGAAAATGGAATTTGAATTTTTGAAATCCAGAGGGAACTTAGTTTTGGATTTGAGAAGTCCAAATGGAATTTGAAGATAAAATTGGATTTATAAATCCAGATGAAATCTGAAATTGGATCTCAGAGATCCTAAATCGACTTTTGAAATTGGAAAGAAGGATAGAGAATGAAACTTAATTTTCAAAACTTGAATTTTGAAATTAGGAGATGAATCTGAAAATTTCAAAGTTGAATTAAACTTTGAAATTTGATTTTGAATATTAAATCGAATTTGAAATTGAATCTTGAATCTGGAAATGAATTTGGAATTTCAAAGTTGAATTGAACTCTGAAATTTGATTTGAGTTGGAAATTGAAATTTTGAATTTGAAATTTCAAAGTTAAATTGAACTTTGAAATTGGGATATTGAATTTTTAAATAAAATAGAATTGAGAATATAAAGATGAATTTGAATTTATGAATAAGAATTGAAGATTGATTTAAGAAATGAAGAAGATATTTGAAGAATTGTCTCAAAATCACTTGATTTTTGAAGAAAATTTGAAATAATTTGAAAATATGATGTAATTCTATCTAAAATGATGAAATGAATTAAAGAATTTAAAAATTGGATATTGAAAAGCATATTTCATTCTTTAGAAGAATTAAAATAAGATTGAAAATATAATACATCTCTTACTAAGGTCATAAAATGTATTATAAAATAATCTATATTTAAATTCAGATAAAGAATAAAATACATTTTGGTGTCTTTATAGAGTTTGAAATGAAATTAACTCTCAATATGTCCTGACTATGGCCATTGATATATATTTTGAATTAATTTCAAGTAAAACTCTGATAAAGGAAGAAAATATTTAGAAAAATATGATGATTTTTGAAGGAGATTCAGTGTGAATCTAATGTTACTCCATAAAAGATAAAAATCCTAAGCATTGTCCACATTTTGACTATGGCTATCAATGTGGGTCATTTGCTTAGGATTAAATACCTCTTATTAGAATGATGCACGTGCCATTTGTGTTCCCATTCCTGAATTTTGGAAAGAAAAAGAGCAAAATAACATGAAACAAGCAATTCTAGAAGATATGCATGCTCATACATTCTAATCTAAACTAGAAAGTAAATTTTTTCATTAATATCTAGCTATTACAACCTTTAAACTGAATTTGAAATTGAATTTAATATTCCTAAGCTAAAATAACATCTTTAACTTACTTCCTGCAAAACAGAGTTAGTACAAGGCAAAGGTGAAGAACATAGAAGATAATAAAAAAATGTGATATCAAAGAGGTTTATACATATCTATATGAACAAGATGTATATATGAAAGGTGTGTACATAGGTATATGAAATCATCTAAGCTGTTTGTGGAAACATGTGTCTTAATGAAGGTGTGGGCAAAGAAAGAAATATAAAGGTAAGATGTGAATGAAACTATCTAACTATAGGGCTTATGGAGGATGCATGTGTATAAATCTAAGTGTTATGCATGTGCATGTGTAAAATGCATGTGTAGGGTGCCTACGATACCCATGCAGCATGAGCTAAAATGTTATGAACAATATGAAGAGGATGAATCCTAAGCAAGATGGGTATACAGTTGAAGACAATGACATTGGTGGGAGTGTTCAACATTGGTGGCTAACCACCGATTAATTCATAAAACATATAAAAAGGCTTCTCAACTTGAAGGCAAATCAAGTTCAGTCGATTGAAGCCCTTTAACAATTCGACTTCTCAAACTTGATATGTCATGGCACCATAAGTTGATGAGTTATCTTCAGCAGCCACAGACTGATCTACAACCACATTGTTCAAGGGATTTCAGCAGCCTTGATTAAAATAGGAAATATGGAGCTTACTGAAACACGGGTGACATATAACAGTTGCTATATTGATGAATAGTAGAGCAGATGAGGTAATGGAAGATATAAAGCAAGGGTGAAAAAGATGGGCATGGAGATATTGCAGAAAATCTATGGATATCACCCCTGGTATGATGATAGACTACATCTAATAAAGGTGATATAGTGGGCAGAATGTTAATCATACAAATGGATTGAAGCTATGGCAACATCAGATAATATTTACACAGGAGGAGGAACCATGCAATTATGAAGCAATATGACATGATAAGACACTGTAAGGCTATGATTATTACAACTCAGTACGTTGAAAAATGCAAGTATTTATTGAAACCTACATGGATATAATTACAGGGCATGAGATGGGGCAGTAAGCAGAAGTGATAGATTTAAGGGAATGAGATATGTAGGAAGCTAACATGAGATATATGAATGTGATGCTTATCTTGCTAAAGAAGTAAAACATACCTTCTATTGAGTAATTCAGATAGCCTGTTCTGATAAATTCCCACACGCCTAGATACCTCAATGGCTCGGCTTCAACAAACCAGATTATATAAAGATTTTTTTTTATCTGTGAGTTAACTGTGCAGCAGTTGCTATTATATGATTAGGCTCACATATGTCATGCTAATTTCTGGACTACTCTCAACAGGATTATCAATTTCTAAAGCTACAACATGATGATCCAAACATTTATAGGAAATTAAATAAAATGACGCTGAACAAAGAATATATATCCCCACCACACAGAGGTACCTCTTACACTTGGAGAGGTAGTAGGAAGAACAGGAATCTCTATTGCATTCTTAGAACTCTTTTCTTGCTCCAAAGATGACAGCGACAACCAACCCGAGTAGAGAAATCTACCATCATTACTCATTAGAGGCTTTACATCCACTGGTTGTTCATTTAGCAATCCACCTTCACATGTTTGATCGGTATATACATCATCAGATCTACAAAAACTGTTTGACATCACAAGGGAAATTGATTTTTCCCCATTTGTCTGTGATCTTTCATTCTAGACACTATCTTTATGCATTGGATCAATGTATACGTCACCCGATCTCTCCATGCCATCTCAGAGCCAAAATGAGTAGTCTACATCGTTGTCATCCCTGATTACTCGGAACTCCAAGTTATTTGAAGGAGGCCATAGAACAAATCTGGGTAGACCAGCTTTTGATGAAAATGTCTAAGGGTGTTGGTGGAGGTAATATGTTGTAGGGGTAGGTTACACAGATGGGAATGAGATGTTGGGATGCTTATGGTGCTGAAGTGCAGCAATGATCACTATGGATGTGTGATCATCGCAAATTTTTTCCTCTTTTGGTGTTTCTCTGTCTTTCTTTACAGCCTCTATTTCCTCCTTTTTGAAGGGAGAAAATAAAAGACAGAAAAAAAGAGAGAAGAGAAAAGAAAAGAAAAGAAAGAAGAGAGAGAGGAAATCTTCTGCGAAGGTCTCACTTGACCTTAATTTTGAAAATATTTAGAAAAATTACTCGCCTCCGTTTTTGAAATATTTGCGAGAAAATTGGGAGACGGGATTTGCTCGTCGGTACGAGGTTCGACCGTTCCTGGCGCCTTTACCAGGGGTAATCAAAACAAGGATCGAATTTATGCATTTTTGCTTTGCTAAAAGATTATCTAAGAATTTATCCTAAGTCTAAATGCACAAAGAATCATGTTTGTGCAATGCAAGGATGTATGCTCTTTTTTTAAAAAGAATTTGGAAATCTCCAAATGCTTTTGAGATGAATCTGATAATAGAGTGAAGAAATGGTTTCTAACTCAGAACTGGAGATTTAAAGTTTTAAGTCTTTGAAATAATCAGAGTTCTGGGAAGATAAATCTGGATTTTGAAAAGAAAGATTTGAAGCTGAGATAAAAGCGAAGGAAATGAAGTTTCAAAGTCAGAATTTAGACTTTTGAATCTGGATTTAGGAGAGGAGATGAATTTTTGAATGGAATTGAATTCTATATTTGAAATTTGAGATTAAAATGAGATTTGAGAAATCCAAATTTTGAAGATAGAATTGGTTTCAAGAAGGACAGATATATTTTGAAGGTGGATTTTGGTTTCTGGGAATCAAAGATAGATTTGGATTTGAAATCTGGCACCCTAAATGGATTTGGATCTGAAGTCTGAGATCCAAGATGAAGTTGAATTCTAGGATCCTAAATAGAATTGGATCTGAAGTCTGAGATCCAAAATGAAGTTGAATTCTGGATCTAGAATCCTAAATGGGAATTGGATCTGAAACTCGAGATCCGAGATGGAAGTGAATTCTGGATCCTAAAATGGATTTTGGATCTGAAGTCTGAGATCCAAGATAAAATTTGGATCTATAGTCTGAAATTCTAAATGAAATTGGATTCTGGATCCTAAATGGAATTTGGATCTGAAGTTTGAAATCCAAAAATAGAATTGGATTCTGGATTTAGAATACTAAATGGGAATTGGATCTGAAGTCTGAGATCTAAGATGGAGATTGCATTTGGAAATCTGGATCCAAGTTGGGATTGGGATCTAACTTTGGATTTGGATTTTGAAAGTCCAAATGGGACTTTTGAAGATGAATCTGGTTTTTGAAAACCCAGATTGAATTTTAAAATTTAGGAAGAGTCAAGTTTTGAGATTCAAAATCAATCTCAAACTTTGGTTTTGAATTTTGAAGATAAGAAGATAAACTTGATTTTGAAATCAGAAGATGAATCAGAAACTTTAAATTAAACTTTTAAAGTTTTGAATTTTGAATTGGGAATTGAAGTTTTGAATACAAAATGAATTTGAAATTTCAAAGTCAATTTGGACCTTGAAATCGATTTTTGGATTTTTGAAAATAAGATAGAATTGAATTTGAACCTATAAATAAGGATTGATTTGAAGAAAACCACTTGGATTTTTGAAAAGGAATTTTGAAAATATGATGCAATGCTATCCTAAATGATGAATTTAAAGAATTTGAAATTGAATTTTGAAAAGCATATCTCATTCTTTAAATGAATTAAAATAAGATTGAAAATATAATGCATCCTTGACTATGGTCATTGAATGTATTATATAATAATCTATATTTAAATTCAGGTGAAGAATAAGATATATTTTGGTGCTTTTATAGAGTTTAAAATGAAATTAACTCTCAATATACCCTGACTATGGCCATTGCTATATGTATTGAATTAATTTTAAACTAAACTCTGATAAAAGAGTAAAATATTTTAAAAATATGATGAATTTTGAAAAGGATCCAGTATGGATCCAGTGTTATTCCATAAAATATAAAAACACTAAGTTTTGTTCACATCCTGACTATGGCCATTGATGCAAATCATTAACTTAGGACTTAATCACCTCTTATTGGAATGGTGCACGTGTCATTCATGTTCCCATTCGTGAGGATTTGAAATAAAAGAGAAGAATGATATAACAATGGATAATTCATGATATTTACATGCTCATTCATTCTAATCTAATGCAGGAAAGATAAAATTCTCATTAAGACCTAACTTATTACAACATTTAAAATTGAAATTACAACTCTCAAGTAATGACATTTTTCCACATATTCCCTGCAAAACACCTAGTTAGTATAAAAAATAGAAGAGAATTGCACATATCACATGGATTTCAAAGATGCCAATGGTGAGATGTTCACATGCCATGATTTCCATGATGGAAAGATGGAAAATGACATTCATACCTATATACGTATATGTACATGCATATATATGTATATATATATATATATATATATATATATATATATATATATATATATATGGTATATACAAAGGACTGACATACAGAAAATAGGAGTGCTTGAAGATTTTGTAAGGAACATGAGAGATGGCCGTCCCTTAAGGGATCTTAGATTGTGACAAACCCGAACTTTCCCTTCATTGTTTATACTGATGTAAATTTGGCAAAGCATTTGGCCCAGCTTTGACAACCCAAAGTCTGTCACTTTTTACAGGAGTATTCTTACCAAGCAAGATACTGGTAGTTCTATCCCATGAAGAAGATACCCTCTGTCACTCGGATGTGACAGTGATGCAAACCTTTTTGCAGAAGAATCTTAAGCCTTTGCTTCCCAGAAAGTAGGAGAAGTGTTGTTAGTAGCATTTGACTAACAAGCACATAGAGGTGAGGTAGGCTAAGTGAGGAAATGCACATATGTTGTGCACAGGAGAGTTATTGGGATATGATATCAAGATGGAAAACACGATACTTGTATTTGACAAACAACTCATACCTATGCAACGCTATCAGATTTATCAAACCAATAATTAGGAACTCTTTATGCTCTTTTGTGATAGTATAGGTTCTCAAAGATGACGCTCCTAATGCTTAGGTATGGAACGCTGCCTTAGTCCTATCGACTTCAAAGATTGCAAACCTTTCAGCTGCATTTTCTGGATCAGAGATCATCCAGGCACACCCAACTAAGTGACTTCCAGGACTAGCATTCTCTTCAATGCCTAGGTCCCGTCCTAACAGCTACTGTTATGGTGAGATTCTATACAAGAATTAGTTGGTCAGCGAGGATCTGCTGAGGTCTTACATAGACTATGTACAGTGGATAGCTTATTGCTTCTGTGGGAGGTGCAGGAAGAACTGTGCTGATGGAAGTGAGTAAAATGAGATATACCTTTGTGCGACAGGCTGCAGCAATGCTTGGTATTGCTGCAGACGCCTAAAGAGGAAGGAAAGCATGGCAATGCCTTGGCACTGCTGTGGACTTGTGGCTGCTACAGGGGGGTGAGAAGTGATGAAGAAAGTTGGTTCTACCAGCATTGGCTTGGGTGAGAAACACACCAACATTACTTTATTGGAAGAATCCCTTGATGACAACTTAGCAATACTTCAAACAGGACAAACGTTAATAAAAGCATCAGGCAATATTCAATATCCACGATGGAATGTTTGACATACCTGTGATCAGAGCTTGATATAACATATTGAACTCTGTTGTTCAGTAACTCAGGAGGATTCTGCACTAACTGGCATTTCAGACATTCGACAAACTAAGACCTATAGATCAATCAATAGTGAGTTTGAAAGTTTGATCCCTAGATTAGCAGTTCATCAAACAACTAACAGTCCAGCTATTCAAATACCAAGAGAGGAAAAGAAAGCAAAATGGTAAGGATTAGATATAAACCTCCGATCCTTGAATCGAGAATCAGATCACTGATTCAAAAAAAAAATCAATAACATTAACATTTATATCAAGTTCAAAGCTGCTAATTACTGGGTTCAGACAAAACTTTCATCAGACTCCCCAATATCAATATCATTCAAACAGCCAAGGTTTTAAACAAGATTTTAGTGGCAAAAGATTTCGATCGAATTTACAATTAGCACAAATAATTGCAGAATTCTGGCAAACCCTTTGTAGGAAATTTTACTCAGGGACCAAGTATTGCTCCCTTAGAGTGAGTCAACCACGGGTGATGCAGGGGCCTTTAGTTGCTTTTCCTGAACTCCTGAGTTTACAAGAACAAAACCACATACTCTGTGAGTGAAACGCACACTCTCTGTAGGTTATCAAATATCGTGGCCAGTTTCTAGCCTGAACATCAGTTGTATACCTTCCAGATTGCAAAGGATCAATCTCATGGCAATTTAGTTACTTTTTGGAAGCTGAAATCGCCTGTCCCCATCTCACCCCAAAAAAAATTTAACAAAGGATGGAAGCCAATGATGCATGGGTGCTGGTGAAGGTGTGATTCTGAGGGTGTATAACGCACAGGGTAATGATTTCATCAGGGGATTATAACATCGAAACATATATACAAGTTCACCACATGTGGAAAAGTAGGCTCAAACATTGTGACTGTTGCTGATAAATATATAAAAAATTCATCTAAAGGGAGCAGCAGAGAGTATATGAGAATTTTGTGCAAATTGCTATGAGATGTAATAGTGTTGGTGAATATTGTGCAAAAGAAAAGAACGTAAATGAACCACTAACACAAGGTAAATGAAGAGGCTATGAGTGAAAAACTTAAAAGACATTGCTAATGAAGCAAAAACCGAGGCATCTATTGGAGCTTGACCCCCCAACCATAGTGCTATTGGTCTTGAGAGGTGCAGAGATCACCACCAAAAAAAAAGAGAGGGCATGTGTTTATGCTATGACAGAGTATGAACACATTCCTCCAGCGAAGCTGCTGGGACATCACTCAAAAGACCCAGATCATCCGAAGGGATGATGCCTTCAAATCATCACTCGTAGCAGCGTGATCCCAGAAGATAGGAATAAAAAACAGTTTGATGAATCCACTTTGCCGACAAGATCGATACCTCCTCATAAATTATGAATTGCATAAGCAAATTACCGAAGCAAATAGCGAGATACACAACAAAAAATGAGAAACCCGAAGGAAAATTTATAGTGAAAAAAAAATTGTCGGAATCTGATGGATTTCCATTCATTATCGCACAATGCGTGGCCCGATCTGGCTATGGGCAAAATCAGGATCACCAGGAGTGCTTTGTTTTGGGTGATTAAAAAAAAAGGAAAAGGACAATGAGATCAGGATTCTAAAGGGAAGAGGGAAGAAGCTTTTACCGATTTTGCTTGAAGCTCCTGCGGCGAAATATACTTTCTCCATCGATGGTGGAAAAGATCGATTGCTTGAGGTTCCGATGATGAAGATTTGGTCATGCTTCAAAGGGATAAGGTGTGATGGAGGATCGATGTATCTTCCCAGAGAGAGGGGAAAACGGATGCGAGAAAACAGAAGATGGATGCTCAATGGAGGGGATTGATGGATAATGGATGGATCAGAAGAGACTTGGATGCCTCTTCTTAAAGAAGGAATGGAAGGCTCGAGAATGGGGGATTCGTTGAGGATTGAGGGTGGAGATGAAGGGGGTTTGTTAAGGATTGACGATGGAGAGCCATCCTGCGAACAGGAGCTCGATGGAAGCTTCCAGAGGAGGAAATGCACAGGTGAGGGATCATTACATATTTTTAAATTTTCCAAAAAGAGGATCCCTTTACAATGGTTTTTCAAAAAGTGGTTTTAAAGGAATTGTTTTTAGTGAAACCAATTTCAGAAAGATTTAAAACCACTTGTTCCTCGCATAGTTTTTTTCTGATTTTTTTTTTGGTTTTTGTGTTGTTTTTCTGTATTTTTGTATTTTTGGAATAAAATTCTAAAATTTACGAGGAAATAAAGACTTAAGACTAATTTTTTAAAATTTGGAGTGTTCCTCGCTCAGATTACTGGATCCGGATCCAAAATCGAATTGGATATATCAATATGGGATTTAATCCAGAAAATCTGAAGAATAACTGAATTTTGGTTTTGAAATTGCTTTGATTTTCTCAGAAGATGGGATCAGGGGAAAAAAGGACATTTTTACAAAACTTTGAAAAAAAATTGGGGTGTTCACAGATGCCCCTCTTTGCTACTGAGCCGATTGAAGGCCAAGCTCAGTGGCAAAGATAACACTCCAATTTTTTTTGAAAATGCTTCAGTCAGTAGATCTCAACTAGGTATGGAAGATTTTTTTTGAAAATGTGACTTCTCGGGCTTAACACCTTACTCTGAATGGCTTTGGGAAGATGAAATCCTCGAAAATGGCATGACTGAATAACAGAGGATGAGGAAATCATGATGGGACTTTGGGTGAAAATCCTGAAATGGTGGAGAAATCAAAATTTTGATTCAGTCTTTTATAGGCGAGACAAGATCAACTTTTTGGACTGACTCAGGTTTAGCCCTTAACCTAGATGAGACGAAAATATATCAAGATAAATTGAATGAGGAAAGAAATACATGAGAACCTTGATGGGACATTTTTGGGAAAATGCATCATGAGATGAAGCTCAAGTAAAATCCTTTCTTGGATGAACATATAAAGCATGGATTCCTCGATGGGAAGAGCCATGATGGGACTAGAAGAAAAACTTCTCGTAAAAACGAAGAATTTTGTAGGAACGAGATTCATGTTTAACCCAAACCTGAAAAAAGAAGACACCTCGTGGCACGAGGTTCAGACTTAACCCTTAACCTGAAGGGGACGATGTGAACACCCCAAATTTTTCAAAATCTTTTAAATATTCCTTTTTTGCCCCTAAATTCATTTTTTGAGCAAATGAGTCATTTTTAAATCTAAATTCCAGTTCATTTCTCAAGTTTTACTGAAATTAAATTCATTTTATATGTTTAAATTGATTTCGGATCTGGATCCATTGTCCAGATCCAAATCTGAGTCACATTGTCCAAATTTTAAATTAAAATCACAGAAAATACCAAAAATAGTTTTTAAATAGCTCGGACAGTCCCTCCGACATCTGTTTTGAACCATCATGTTGTATTTCTCGATTTGAGTATCAAAACTCAAACATTTTCTCAAAAACTTGGGTCCAAACCCACTTTCTGAAGAAATTTCTCCAAAATGGTCTGAAATTCTCGGAGAAACACTCTTTGTAAATATTTCTCAGAAAAATACAAAAATTTAGTGTTTAAACTTTGTTTTGTTTAAAATTTTAGTTTTTCTACTACAAAACTACAAAAAATGGAAAATGATGCAAAAATCGAAAAAAATGGGAAAAGCAAATAGTTTTTAAAACTTGAAAAATGGAATTTTTGCCAAAAAAACCTCATCTTGAGCCATTTTTTTAAAAAAATCTTAAAAAGAGGGAATCCTTCTTTTGGAAATTTGAGAAAGAGGAAAACGGCCATCTCCCGCACGCTCTTCCCTCTCATTCTTACCCTCCATCTTGGAACAACCCCTTCTCCCTCAACCTCTCATCTGCAACCACTTCCCCCTCTCGAAACCTCCCTTTGCTCTTTAAAAAGAGAGCACACAGAAAGGAGAGGGGGATCCGTCTTCTGCCTCACCACATTCATCTTCATTTTTTTTTCTCCTGGTCTTTGTTTTTTTTTATGGGACATATCTTCTTCACCTTCCCTTTTTCCCTTCTTCGTTGATCATCTCTGTCTCCAATCGGCTCCAGCCTTCTTCTTCATTGAGTCTGAACGGGATTCTCCAGCCGAACTCCTCTTTCATCCAGAACTCTGCAATTACAGAGTTACAGAGCTATAGTAGCAGAAGGTCTCTGCAGCAGAGGAGAAGAGCTCGTTTCCCCCCCTTCAAAATTCTGAACAATCGGGTAAGTCGTCATCTCCTTCCCCTCTTCCATCAGAATTTTCTTTAGTTTCTGAACTTTTGCTCGCTCCTGAATAAAAAAAAAAGAGAGGGCATGTCCGATGGTTCTAAGTTGCTCATAGCTACTTCAGTCCATCCATATGCGACAGTGATGGAATAACCGTGTTCCGACATTTTTTTTTCATTCCTTTAAGTTTTTTTTTTTTTTGAATTTTTCGGTTTAGCATTTTTTCCCTTCCTTTGGCTCGACTATCATTTCGTCTTGTTTTGTTTCTGCATACATTACCCATCGTGAACTCAACATTTGATATCATACGTGTTTTATTTCAATCTTAGGACCATCATCGTTCATCGATCTTCCCATTGCAGTAAATTCTTAATGCATTATGAGGCCATGCTGATTTGCATAATAAATTCATAACACATTGTTTTCATGTTCCGATTGGTTATATGCTTAAATCCTGACATAGAGTTAAGGAACATTCGTTTTTTTTTTTTTGGGATCTAGCATTATCATCTTGCCTTGTTATGTTTTGCGTTCTCTGCATCATTGAGTTACGTTTTGATTTTCATTCATATATCTAATCGTGATTACATTACAGCCGGTTCACCCAATGTATTAAACACATTTCATGTTACTGGGTGTATTTCTTTCATCATTTCATTTTTTTTTTGTGTGATTTTCTGTTGTTCTTCCTGTTCATTTTGGGATGCAATCGATCATCGTAAGAATCCTTAAAATCACTCGGAATACATCAAATTTTAATATTTTGTAGCCCTTGTAATTCATCTCATAAATATTATATGGATTTATTTCAGCAAAGTTCTAACCTATCACCACTGTCCATCTAATCTACTTGTAATTTTCGCGTTTCTGCATCTCACGAGTCTTACATTGCCGAATTTTCATTTGTTTCTGAGAGACGATGTTCGAGGTTAGCACAACTCTTATCAGGTCGAAAATCTTGATTCTCAATCATGATGAAATTAATATTTTGCGGGGTGCCAAGGATTCAATTCCTGAAAGATTTTCGAAGCAGAGATTCTTCTATCTGACATTGATTATGCTTCAAAGCATCGTTGATGTTACAGGGGTGGAAGAGAAAGGACTCCCAATGGAAGCATTCGATAAAGCTCAAGAGATTTTTCACAGGATGGACTGATTAGCTAAAAAGTGGAATGTTGAATGTGAGATATCTGTGCAAATAATGTCTTCTTGCAGAAAATGGAAAAGGATATTGCCAAAATAATTTAGGTGTTCAGAACATAGTGTAGGAATTGAATCTTGATGTGTATCAAGAGAAAATGGTTCAATTGTCAGAGTACAAGGTAAAAGATATCCATCACAGATTTCACAGAGTGAAACGATCCTGTAACCTAATATCAATAAAGACTCTGGTTCAACCAGAAGAAACGTAGGATGTGGTTCCTCACCTTACTTAGCCAAAGGATCTGTCACTATTGTACTGTCTGTTCCAACTTTTCATTATAGCTCCAACTTACCTTTGCCTACTGTCAGGTAGTCCATCAGCACGTTTGCAGTAGGCATTCACTATCTTTCTGCACCTACAACAATAAACCCACCTACCATCCATCATCACCCCTTTCTTCCATCGCTACAACCCTATTTGTAGCAGCTACTTCATCCACAGTCCCCAATTTCAATAGTTGCTTCACCATTATATTCAGGTTGAGAAGTGTACCTGTGTTTCATTAGTATAGCATTACAGTGCTGATATTCTGCAATTTCTCTACACAACGTATCTCATCCATGTATTCCATCATTTCAAGAATGGTGATCCGGGTGTTCATAGTTCTTTCCATAATAGATGAGCTCCAGAGATGTCTTTAGATCTCTGATCTGCCGCTTGCCCTCAGATGTATGTTGACTCGTTTAGAATCTCATAAGGCCAGCATTCACATATGTCACAGTGTCTTGTATTGGAAAATTTCTTTTGCTGTGGGAGGAAGGGTCCACTGATTGGTATATACCTTTGTAGTGCCCCTTTTTGAATCAGGTAGAAAGTAATAAAACTCTCAGTAGTTATATCTAAAATTACCTCCAAATTCATATTTCCTGTAGCATGGTCACATTGGTTTTGCTGTTTATCTTTTCCCCCTTTTTAGTACAATGCATTAAATATTAAATGTCATATATATTGTCTGTTGGTCATGCTCCACATCTGTATATTGTTTATCACCATCCATTGCAGTAACCCAGCACCACCAAGTAAATCATTATACCCTCTTCCACCTTTTTCCTGCTATTATACACGCATTATAGGCCCACAGCCCCTTACCTGCCACCTTCACTAAACATTATCATCATACACTTAGCATAATCTCCATGTTATCCCAACATATATTGTAGCTTGATGTAGGCACCATCCGTGTCCAGTCTCTGTATAGCTTCAAATCCACTAAATGTCACAGTTCATTGTCTCCATCCCCCATTTTGTTTCATGTAGTCCATTACTGCCACCTGAGTTTCACCCCTGTCAACCACAATCCACAACACCTGTGCACTCCATGGTCTAGCATTATATGTATTTCAGGTTGCATGTACAGTCAGCCCAAGTTCGTGTGTTATATATACATATCCAGTCCAACCTTTGTACTATATATGCCTAGTTGAATATCCATTCAGTCTTGTCCATATCTAATATATCATTATACATGCATTTCTCGTTAGGACTAAGCATTGTCTCTAAGTATATATGTTACATCTTCTCCCTAAGTTCATACATTACACTTAGGAAATCCCACCCACTTGCTTCAAGAATATGCACATCAGTATGGAATTCCTCATTTATTCCTGTATCTTGCATCTTGCTTAGTTTAATTCATTTTGCAGGGAAAGCATGAAGGATTTAAACCTCCTGTCAGGAATTTTATACCTTCAAATTGAGATTGTAATAGTTAGATCTTAATGAAAAAAAAAATTACATTTTCTGCTTTAGATAGAATGAATGAGCATTATAAATATCATGAATTGCTTGCTTTTCATGCATTTTGCCTTTATTTCTCAAATTTTCACAAATGGGAACACGAATGGCACGAGCACCATTTCGTAAGAGGTAATTAATCCTAAGTTGATGATTTACATCAATGGCCATAGTCAGGATGTAAACAAAACTTAGAATTTTTATCTTTTATAAAATAACACTGGATCCACACTGGATCCTCTTCAAAAATCATCAAATTTTCAAATATTTCCTTCTTTTATTAGAGTTTAACTTAGAATTAGCTCAAAATATATATCAATGACCATAGTCAGGGTATATTGAGAAATAATTCCATTTTAAACTCTATAAAAGCACAAAAGTATGTTTTATTCTTCATCTGAATTTAAATATAGATTATTATATAATACATTCAATGACCATAGTCAAGGATGTATTATATTTTTCAATCTTATCTTAAATTCATTTAAAGAATAAAATAGCTTTTTTTCAAAATCCAAATTCAAAATTCTTTTCATTCATCATTTAGGATAGAACTGCATCATATTTTCCAAATTTCCTTTTCAAAAATTCCAAGTGATGTAAATATCTTCCTCAATCTATCTTCAATTCTTATAAAATCCAATTCATCCTTTCATTTTCAAAATCAATTTCATTTTCAATTTCAAAGTTCAATTTTTTTAACTTTGAGATTTCAAAGTCATTTTTATATTCAAATTTAAATCAGATTTCAAAATCCAATTTGACTTTGAAATTCATTTTTATATTCAAGATTTCATTTTCCAAGTTCAATTTAAAACTTGGAAGTTCTTAATTCATCTTCTGAATTTAACAACTCCAAATCCATTTTAGGATCCAGAGTCCAACTCTACATTGGATCTCAGACTTCAGATCCAATTCCATCTGAGGGTCCAAAGCCCAATTCTACTTTGGATCTTAGACTTCAGATCCAATTCCATCTTAGGATCTCGGATCCGATTTTACATTGGATCTCAGACTCCAGATCCAATTTCCTTATAGGATCCAAAATCCAATTTCACCTTGGATCTCAGACTTCAGATCCAAATCCATTTTAGGATCCAGAATTCAATCACATGTTGGATCTTAGACTTCAGATCCAAATCTATCTTAGGATCCAGAATCCAATTCTACATTGGATCTCAGATTTCAGATCCAAATTCATCTTAGGATCCAGAGTCCAACTCCACATTGGATCTCAGACTTCAGGTCCAAATCCATCTTAGGATCCAGAATCCAAACTCCATATTGGATCTCAGACTTCAGATCCAAATCCATCTTAGGATCCAGAACCCAATTTTATATCGGATATTAGATCCCAGACCTTAAATCCATTTTTAGATCCAATTCAATTTCAAAATCTGGATTTCAAATCCAAGTCCATTTCCAGATCTCATTGGAACTCCCTAAATCCATTTCTATTCTTAAATACCATTTGATTTTCCCAGGTTCATTCTAAGATTCAAATTCAATATCACTTCAAAGAACTTCATCTTCTTCTCCCAAATCCATGATTAAATTCAAAGTTCATTTCTGACTTTGAAACTTCATTTCCTTTCATTTCAAAGCTTTAAATCATTCTTTCTCCAAGTCAAGATTTATTCTTCCAACTCCGATTTACTTCAAAAACTTAGAACTTCTCTGATCTATCTCAAGTTCTAAGTTAGATTCAATCATTTCTTCACTCCTTTACCAAGTTCATCTCAGAATACTTGGAAATTTCCAAAACATTCTTTTCAAAAGAGCATACATCCTTGCATTGCACAAGCATGATTCTTTGTGCATTTTAGAGTTAGAATAAATTCTTAGATTATATTTAGGCAAAGCAAAAGGCATAGATTCGATCCTTGGTTCGATTACCTCTGGTAAAAGCGCCAGGAACGGTCGAACCTCGTACCGACGAGCGAATCCTGTCTCTCCATTTTTCCCGCAAATTTCCAAAACGGAGGCGAGTTAAATTTCTAAATATTTTTCAAATCAAGGTCAAGTGAGACCGCGCAAAATAGTTCCCCTTCTCTCTCTTCTCTCTTTCTTTTCTTTCTTTTATTCTTCTCCCCTCAAAAAGGAGGAAAATAAAGGTTTGAAAGGAAAAGAGAAGGAAGAGAGAGAAACCATAAAGAGAGGAAAATTTTTGCGATGATCACAGTTTTGGCGACCGAGATGGGACCCGTCTTCGTCCGGTTGGATCTATGCCTTTGCTTTGCTTTTATATAATCTAAGTCTTTATTCTAACATATGTCAGCTACATTTTTCATGCAAACCTTAGGAAACCTAGATTTTGTCCTAAGCTGACATCATTGCATATAGGATCTAAGTATGGTTTGGTAGGACCATATTGAGGAGATTATCCAGGTTCACATTAGACTTAGGTCTTAAATACAACTCTCCTCAATTTTAGGGATTGAATGCAGACAATGTATGCAAGTGTATGCTTCTTTTCATTTAAAATCTATCTCTTTAGGACTTGCGTTAGAGCCTTCTGATTTTATTTGCATGTTGATCATATTTTGAAAACAACCTTACCTATATTGTCCCGGTCTTCACGTTGCTGGGCTGTCTCACTGAACCATAGTTCGGAAGAGAGCCTCACAACTGGACCACTTAATTGGGTTCGCGCCCCCCTACCACGTACCTAAGGGCCATAGTCTGAGGTATATCGGTAGGTGCTCAAGGATGTTGGAAAGCCTCTTACCTTAGAACCGAAGAGATATCTTATATGCCACGTACTTCAAGCTTCGGCTTGAGTATATCGGCGTACCTTGATTGGAATCAGATGATATAAATCTTAGAGTTAGGATTAAGGTCCTATCAGCCATTTCAAATATTGCATATAGAGTCAGCTTTAGGGAGTGCTGTTTGTGTATCCTTGCTTGTATATCTGTGATTGTATGATATATATATATATATCTTCTTCCTTATATTTTCCAAAACCCTGGGTATATATTTCAAAATTTCCTCTTTGTTTTTAAAACCCAGGTGTATTATTCTTTCTCTTCTTCTTCTTCTTCTAAAAATTCTTCCAAATTCTTCTGATCCTGCCTGCAAGTTCTTCAAATTTTAAATCCTTACCATTTATTCTCAAATTCCATTTTTCCTTTTATTTTCTTCTGTTTTTATATTCTTGTTTATATTTTCATAAAAATCTCTTTCCGTCAAGAGATATCCTTTTCAAAATGGTATTTTCTTTCATATTTTAGTTGGTTACTCTCCCTCGTGGAGCAAAAACAACACAATTGTCACAAATTTTGTGGTGACTCAATCCCTAGTAATGGGATACAATTGTTTAGATTTCAACCTAAATCCTCCCTCTTGTCAAAACTTCTCCAAAAAAATTTTCTTCGGTCTAAAAACCTCCTCTTTCCTCTACAGAGAGCACTGATATTCAAAAATGGTTACGACAAGAGCGGGAAAAGAAACAGATCCTCAACTCAGCGACAGTGAGGCGGAAGAGATGAGCTCTCCTAAATCAGTCAGGGGACAGGGTCAGAACAAGAAAGATGACATCGACCCCGCTATGTATGACATGTTCCAAAAGATGATGGCAAGGATGATGTCAGAGCAAGCCGACGCCAAGCTAAAAGAGGCAGTTCCTAAAAGCAAGCTGAAGAAGAAGCCTGCGAAAAAGCAAGTCAGAATCATCAGGAAGAAGGTACAGCCAGACACTACTTCTGAGGAATCAGAGTCAGTCGAGGAAGAATCAGAAGAGGAAGAGCAGATTGTCTACAAACGGAATCCTCCGAGACAGACTGTAAAGATAGCTGCAGAAGAGCCTAAATCCGTCAACAAGCCCAAGTCTGGGGCTCCAGCAGAGGACCTGATGAGCAAGCAGATGAAGGAGATGAATCGAGCAATTAAAGATATTCAAGCCAAAGGTAAGGGCAAGCAGACCTACACTGGCGAAGATTTTTACGATGGTCTAGATGGGGACGATAACCTAGAGAATCTTCCTCGCAAGTTTCTCAAATTTGATGGGACTGGCAACCCTAAAGCCCACTTGGCCACATTTTATGCAAAGTGCAGTCGTTTCAGGAAAGATAACAGGGCTCTGTTCATCTGTTTTCCCCGCAGTTTGGAGGGTGTAGCAGCCAGATGGTATGCCGATCATGTGAATCCTATCGAACTACGAGAGTTCGATAAGGTAGTAAATTTGTTCATCGAGCGCTTCTTATTCAACACAGAAGCCTCACCTACATTAAATCATCTTTACAACCTGAAGCAAGGAGAGAATGAAAGAGCAGGTGATTTCATTCACAGGTGGAGAAGCACTTGTAATAAGATGAAGGTACCCATTCCTGAGGAACACGCATTGCAGGTGATCCTCAACAATTTCTCTCAGCCTATAAGGAGCCTCATCGCCACTTCCCCGGCGAAATCCTTCATCAAGTTGATCGAGCGAGCTGAATGGCTCGAAGCAGGGATAGAAAGTGGGCTTTACGAGGGCACACCTCTGGTCAAGAATGTCCAAGACCAGAAGAAGAAAGCGCAGTTCACTCATTCAGTTGATGCCTCCTGCAATAATCTTGGTAGTAGCAGCAAAGGAAACAAGAACAACAGTAGCAGTGGTTCGAGAGCAGATCAAAACAAGGGGCAGAAGGAGGGATCCTTTAAAAACAATAATAAACCGCTTCCAATCGGCCTTCAGCAAAAGGGTGATCTTCAAGAGAAACCCAAGTACATCAAGTGGGAAAAAGATCGAGTCTTCACTCCGTTGTCTGAGAGTTTAGAAGTGATTATGGATTACCTTTTGAAGCACGGAATGATCAAGCTCCCTAAAATAGCAGATCCTCCCGTAATCTTGGGAAAATTCAAAGATCAATTCTGCAAGTTCCATAGAGCAACGGGGCATGACACAGAGCATTGCTTCGTCCTCAAACACATGATACAAGACTGCATTGACAGAAGTGAGCTGATAGAAGACGAGGAAGAAAAGCAGCCAGCAGTCCTGACAGAACCATTCCCGGACCATTCAAAGAATTGATAAATCCAAAAGTCTTTGTTTGCTTTCGTCTCTTTTTGTCAGTTGTCTTATAGGGGCTAGTCAGCCCAGTCTTCTATGAGTCCTTTCCTTTTTCAAGTTCTTGTAAATATTCAGTTGTTATCAAATCTTTTGCTTATCAAATGAAATGTCAATTTCCTTTATATCTTTTATATCCAATGCTTCTGTTCCCTTTGCCATACTGGGGCATTTAAATTCCTATTCTTTCCAGAATGCGGGACAATCCTGACATCATTCATGAGAGAAATGATATTACCTATGAGGGCTTTTTCAAAAATCATGAAATTTTAAAAATTTTCGTTATGACCAAGGAGTTCAAATATTCCTTGGTCCGACCTTTGACAAAAAAAAATCAACCCTCGCGTTGATCATGTCTTCAAAAACAAGTTTTTTTTAACCATTATATTGAAAGATCAACCCTTTTGTTGGTCTTACCTTCCAAAATAAATTTTAAACTTTTTCAATCCTTGTGTTGATCTTATCTTTCAAAATGGATTTTAAATCTTTATATTCAAGGATCAACCCTTGCATTGGTCTTATCTTCCAAAAATGGGTTTTAAATCATTATATTCAAAGATCGACCCTGTGTTGGTCTTATCTTCCAAGATTGGTTTTTAAGCATTACCTTCAAAGATCAACCCTTGTGTTGATCTTATTATCAATTTCGAACTGTTATTTTTAGAAATCAGATCTATTGTTGATCTTCTTCTGCAAAATTAGGTATTCAAAACCATTGCCTTCAAAATTTGACCCTCATGATGATCTCTCATGTTTGATTTAAAGGATCAGATCTCGCGCTGATTATTCTTTTTGTGGTGGATTTTCTTCCCCCAAAAATGATTTCTCATTTATCTTGTTAATAAACATTTTCCTTTCAAAATCCCATATGCAAGCAGGATCAGAAAAACTCCTTTTTCTCAAATCTTGTAATTCCTCAGTTAATTTTGATATCTTTATCAGTTTCATTTCATTTTATTCATATTTCTATCAAGTTTACATCAATTTTATCAAGTTTTATCAAGTTTATCAATATTTCCTCAATTCTATTAAAAATTTTATCAAATTTTTTTTTCCCTTTCAGGTTAAGGGATAAACCTGGTGCCTCTTTCCCATGAGGTATTTTCTAAATATTCTTTGTGGCCCCCTTTCAGGTTAAGGGATAAACCTGACCCTCGTTGTCCGAGGTGTTTCCCGCTCAGGTTAAGGGACAAACCTGACCCTCGTTGTCCGAGGTGTTCCCATTCAGGATAAGGGAAAATCCTGAAACCCCTTGTAGGAGCAACAACGCTACCTATGAGGATTCTTTTGTAAATACAAGTTTTGTTAATCTTTATTGATTTTCTAGATTTATATCAATTTGCCTTCGCTAAACTTTCCTAAATTCTATTCTGTTTCCCATTCAGGATAAGGGAAAATCCTGAAACCCCTCGTAGGAGCAATAACGCTACTTACGAGAATTCTTTTATAAATACAAGTTCTGTCAACCTTTATTGATTTTCTAAATTTATATCAATTTCTCTTCACCTTCTTAAATTCTATTCTTATTCCCATTCAGGATAAGGGAAAATCCTGAGACCCCTCGTAGGAGCAATAACGCTACCTATGAGGATTCTTTTTGTAAATACAAGTCTTGTCAATCTTTGTTAAATTTTCTAGATTTATTTCAATTTTCCTTTATTCAATTTTTCTTAAATTCTATTCTTTTTCCCATTCAGGATAAGGAAAAATCCTGAAACCCCTCGTAGGAGCCACAATGCTACCTATGAGGATTCTTTTGTAAATACAAGTTTTGTCAATCTTTATTGTTTTTTCTAGATTTATATCAATTTCCCTTCATTAAATTTTTCCCATTCAGGATAAGGGATAATCCTGAAACCCCTCGTAGGAGCCACAACGCTACCTATGAGGATTCTTTTGTAAATACAAGTTTCGTTAATCTTTGTTGATTTTCTAGATTTATATCAATTTCCCTTCATTAAATCTCTTTAAATTCTATTCTTTTCCCCATTCAGGATAAGGGATAATCCTGAGATCACTCATAGGGGCAACCATGCTACCTGTGAGAAATTCTTTTTATAAAAATAAATCAATTTCCTCAAATGTTCTATATCCTTTTGTCTTCTCAGAGTTTATTCTTTTTTTATCCCTCGTTACATACCTGGTCCATCTAAATCATAGATCATAAATTCTAAATCTTGTCATATCCCTTCTAAATTCAAGTCTCAGGTTACCTCTTCATAAAATCTTTCATTTCCCCTTCAGGTTAAGGGATAAACCTGAATCATTCTTTTCCTAAATTTCTCATCAAATGTATATTTCATTTCCCCTTCAGGATAAGGGATAATCCTGAAAACCCCGGCCATTCTTCTTGCTTTGATCTCTAAATATCTTAAATAGGCCGATCTCCTTCCCGACTCTCAGTTGAAAAACCTAGTGTTCGCACTGGTTATTTTGCTAAATTTTCAAATCTAAAGATCAAGTTCAGTCCTCGTGCTGTTTGTTCCTCAGAAAGTCTCAATCTTAGATCAAATCATTAAATCAAAGGTCGTTAAATGATTAAATAAAAAGTCCCAACTACTTCGCTGGTCGTTAAATGATTAAATAAAAAGTCCCAGCTACTTCGGTGGTCGTTAAATGATTAAATAAAAAGTCCCAGCTACTTCGCTGGTCGTTAAATGATTAAATAAAAAGTCCCAGCTACTTCGCTGGTCGTTAAATGATTAAATAAAAAGTCCCAGCTACTTCGCTGGTCGTTAAATGATTAAATAAAAAGTCCCAGCTACTTCGTTGGTCGTTAAATGATTAAATGAAATGTCCCAGCTACTTCGCTGGTTGTTAAATGATTAAATAAAAAGTCCCAGCTACTTCGCTGGTCGTTAAATGATTAAATGAAATGTCCCAGCTACTTCGTTGGTCGTTAAATGATTAAATGAAATGTCCCAGCTACTTCGCTGGTCGTTAAATGATTAAATGGAATGTCCCAGCTACTTCGCTGGTCGTTAAATGATTAAATGAAATGTTCCAGCTACTTCGCTGGTCGCTAAATGAAATGTTCCAGCTACTTCGCTGGTCGCTAAATGAAATGTTCTAGCTACTTCGTTGGTCGCTAAATGAAATGTTCCAGTTACTTCGCTGGTCGCTAAATGAAATGTTCCAGCTACTTCGCTGGTCGCTAAATGAAATGTCCCAGCTACTTTGTTGGTCGTTAAATAAAATGTTCCAACTCCTTCGCTGGTCGTTAAATGAAATGTCCCAGCTACTTCGCTGGTCGTTAAATGAAATGTTCCGGCTACTTCGTTGGTCGTTAAATGAAATGTTCCAGCTACTTCGCTGGTCGTTAAATGAAATGTCCCAGCTACTTCGCTGGTCGTTAAATGAAATGTTCCAGCTACTTCGCTGGTCGTTAAATAAAATGTTCCAACTCCTTCGTTGGTCGTTAAATGAAAGGTCTCAGTTTTTACTGGTCATTAAATGAAAGGTTCCAGCTACTTCGTTGGTCGTTAAATGAAATATTCCGATTTTACTATTCAGAATATCCAAAATCATAAATTGCAACTAAAGGTCGCATCAAAATCTATATTGAGTAAATATTTCATATAGAAGTCATGAAAACTTTGCCAATTTGCTAAAAATATTTATTGATTCCAAATAAATCTTACTGCACAAAAGAATTACCTCATATTACCTCTAGTATTTTCTTCATAAAAGGTGAAACCCTTTGTAAAAGAGAGGTAAAATTCAAATCTTTTTCCTGTTGATCAACCAAAAGGATGAAAGAAATATCCTCTGTATAATTAGTGAAATAAATATTCGATGACATTGAAAAGCCGGAAGCGAATTGATATTGATCATAGCTATGATGCATGTTTAAAGACGATTTCCTGGCAATTAGACAGTGGAAATATCCTGAGCCATAAAAGAATCCACTTAATCCATATCACCTTATCCAGTTTAAAGCTGCAATCAAATATCGGCAAAAGGGATCTCTCAATTGTCGTCAAGATGAAGGCGAATTAAGCGAGTAGACCCCCGGGGCCAAAGAAGATTTGGATCATCTACCAAGATGAAGGAGTTTGTGAAGGATCCTTCCAGGGAAAGTTCAGATCACCGTCGAGATGAAGGCGAGTGTGATGGACCTACCGACAAACCCTAAATGATATTTGATTCCAGCTATCATCTAAAGACTTTTGAGCCAATATCATATATAATCCCTGAGAAAATGAAGGATCGGAACATCTTCAAGATGAAGGAGTTTGTGACGTACCCTTCCCTGAAAAAGAGAGAAAAGTCAGGAACATCCAAAATGAAGGATGGTGTAAAAGCCCAATGACTCAAAAAGAGTGCAAGAAGATCATCATGGGAAAAACACCCAGATATCAAATTGCCTAAATTGCCAGAAGTCATCTTTTCTTATGCGAAATTCTTTTATCAATATCTCTTCACCACTTGCTTTTATGAAATTAAGAATATATCTTCTCTTCTCATATCAAGAAAATGGATAGCTTCCTTGAAGAAAATCATCAGCGCTGAAGTTTTGAATTTGACTCTCAAAACCAAGGAGTTAACCTCGTTGGAGGAAATACTTTAGGTAAAAGAGGAAATATCTTTGCGCACATGTACACATTTTTCAAGCGTTGAAGTCAACTATAAATTTATCTTATTGGCAAAATTTTCTAGATATTCTAAAGAATGAAATAAATATTCGATATCCATTTTTGGTGCAACCTAGCGTTGTTCATATCTTCCAGAAGAGTTACCCCATTCAGTTGAAGTATATCTCCTGTCCCATCACGGTTTCGAGAAATCCGTATGATTGTTCCCACTCAGGTTAAGGGTCAAAACCTGTACTTCCTGCGAGAGGTCATTAAATTCAAAAGCTGATTTAGTCTCAGCAATGAGACGTCCAAGTTCACCCCTTTTTCAAAACTTTAGGGAACCCCATTTCCTTCCTCCTTTCGCAAACCCCTTTTCGGATTTGTTTGTCCAAACTCCGAAGGTCCCATCATGGTCTCTTCACTCGAGGATTCCATATGGTCGTCCCCTTCAGGTTAAGGGTTAAGCCTGAACCTCGTGCATCGAGGTATCTTCCTTTTTCAGGTTTGGGTTAAACCTGAGTCTCGTTCTAACGAGGTTTCTCGTTTTGACGAGGTGTTTCCTTCCAAGTCCCATCATGGTTCTTCCCATCGAGGAATCCATGCTTTGTATATCCATCAAGAATAAAATCCTACTTGAGCTTCATCTCATAAGGCATTTTCCAAAAATGTCCCATCAAGGTCCTCACTTATTCCTTTCCCCATTCATGTTATGTTGAGATATATCTCTGTCCCATCCAGGTTAAGGGCTAAACCTGAGTCATTCCAAAAAGCTGATCTCGCCTCATTTATGAGACTTGATCAAAATCATTTCATCATTTTGGGATCTTCACCCAAAGTCCCATCACGATTTCCCCATCTCTATCATTCAGTCATATCACTTTCGAGGATTTCGTTTTCCAAAAGTCATTCAGGACGAGGCTCTAAACCTGAAAAGCCATAATTCTTCCACACCCAGTTCAGATCTGATGACTGGGGCATTTTCAAAATTTGGAGTGTTATCTTTGCCACTAAGCTCGGCTTTCAACCGGCTTAGTAGCAAAGAGGGGCATCTGTGAACACCCCAAATTTTTCAAAATCTTTTAAATATTCCCTTTTTGCCCCTAAATTCATTTTTTGAGCAAATGAGTCATTTTTAAATCTAAATTCCAGTTCATTTCTCAAGTTTTACTGAAATTAAATTCATTTTATATGTTTAAATTGATTTCGGATCTGGATCCATTGTCCAGATCCAAATCTGAGTCACATTGTCCAAATTTTAAATTAAAATCACAGAAAATACCAAAAATAGTTTTTAAATAGCTCGGACAGTCCCTCCGACATCTGTTTTGAACCATCATGTTGTATTTCTCGATTCGAGTATCAAAACTCGAACATTTTCTCAAAAACCTGGGTCCAAACCCACTTTCTGAAGAAATTTCTCCAAAATGGTCTGAAATTCTCGGAGAAACACTCTTTGTAAATATTTCTCAGAAAAATACAAAAATTTAGTGTTTAAACTTTGTTTTGTTTAAAATTTTAGTTTTTCTACTTCAAAACTACAAAAAATGGAAAATGATGCAAAAATCGAAAAAATTGGGAAAAGCAAATGGTTTTTAAAACTTGAAAAATGAAATTTTTGCCAAAAAACCCTCATCTTGAGCCATTTTTTAAAAAAAATCTTAAAAAGAGGGAATCCTTCTTTTGGAAATTTGAGAAAGAGGAAAACGACCATGTCCCGCACGCTCTTCCCTCTCATTCTTACCCTCCATCTTGGAACAACCCCTTCTCCCTCAACCTCTCATCTGCAACCACTTCCCCCTCTCGAAACCTCCCTTTGCTCTTTAAAAAGAGAGCACGCAGGAAGGAGAGGGGGATCCGTCTTCTGCCTCACCACGTTCATCTTCATTTTTTTTCTCCTGGTCTTTGTTTTTTTTTATGGGACATATCTTCTTCACCTCCCCTTTTTCCCTTCTTCGTTGATCATCTCTATCTCCAATCGGCTCCAGCCTTCTTCGTCATTGAGTCTGAATGGGATTCTGCAGCCGAACTCCTCTTTCATCCAGAACTCTGCAATTACAGAGTTACAGAGCTATAGTAGCAGAAGGTCTCTGCAGCAGAGGAGAAGAGCTCGTTTCCCCCCTTCAAAATTCTGAACAATCGGGTAAGTCGTCATCTCCTTCCCCTCTTCCAAAAGAATTTTCTTTAGTTTCTGAACTTTTGCTCGCTCCTGAATAAAAAAAAAAAGAGAGGGCATGTCCGATGGTTCTAAGTTGCTCATAGCTACTTCAGTCCATCCATATGCAACAGTGATGGAATAACCGTGTTCCGACATTTTTTTTTCATTCCTTTAAGTTTTTTTTTTTTTTTTGAATTTTTCGGTTTAGCATTTTTTCCCTTCCTTTGGCTCGACTATCATTTCATCTTGTTTTGTTTCTGCATACATTACCCATCGTGAACTCAGCATTTGATATCATACGTGTTTTATTTCAATCTTAGGACCATCATCGTTCATCGATCTTCCCATTGCAGTAAATTCTTAATGCATTCTGAGGCCATGCTGATTTGCATAATAAGTTCATAACACATTGTTTTCATGTTCCGATTGGTTATATGCTTAAATCCCGACATAGAGTTAAGGAACATTCGTTTTTTTTTTTTTTTGGGATCTAGCATTATCATCTTGCCTTGTTCTGTTTTGCGTTCTCTGCATCATTGAGTTACGTTTTGATTTTCATTCATATATCTAATCGTGATTACATTACAGCCGGTTCACCCAATGTATTAAACACATTTCATGTTACTGGGTGTATTTCTTTCATCATTTCGTTTTTTTTTTTGTGTGATTTTCTGTTGTTCTTCCTGTTCATTTTGTGATGCAATCGATCATCGTAAGAATCCTTAAAATCACTCGGAATACATCAAATTTTAATATTCTGTAGCCCTTGTAATTCATCTCATAAATATTATATGGATTTATTTCAGCAAAGTTCTAACCTATCACCACTGTCCATCTAATCTACTTGTAATTTTCGCGTTTCTGCATCTCACGAGTCTTACATTGCCGAATTTTCATTTGTTTCTGAGAGGCGATGTTCGAGGTTAGCACAACTCTTATCAGGTCGAAAATCTTGATTCTCAATCATGATGAAATTAATATTTTGCGGGGTGCCAAGGATTCAATTCCAGAAAGATTTTCGAAGCAGAGATTCTTCTATCTGACATTGATTATGCTTCAAAGCATCGTTGATGTTACAGGGGTGGAAGAGAAAGGACTCCCAATGGAAGCATTCGATAAAGCTCAAGAGATTTTTCACAGGATGGACTGATTAGCTAAAAAGTGGAATGTTGAATGTGAGATATCTGTGCAAATAATGTCTTCTTGCAGAAAATGGAAAAGGATATTGCCAAAATAATTTAGGTGTTCAGAACATAGTGTAGGAATTGAATCTTGATGTGTATCAAGAGAAAATGGTTCAATTGTCAGAGTACAAGGTAAAAGATATCCATCACAGATTTCACAGAGTGAAACGATCCTGTAACCTAATATCAATAAAGACTCTGGTTCAACCAGAAGAAACGTAGGATGTGGTTCCTCACCTTACTTAGCCAAAGGATCTGTCACTATTGTACTGTCTGTTCCAACTTTTCATTATAGCTCCAACTTACCTTTGCCTACTATCAGGTAGTGCATCAGCACGTTTGCAGTAGGCATTCACTATCTTTCTGCACCTACAGCAATAAACCCACCTACCATCCATCATCACCCCTTTCTTCCATCGCTACAACCCTATTTGTAGCAGCTACTTCATCCACAGTCCCCAATTTCAATAGTTGCTTCACCATTATATTCAGGTTGAGAAGTGTACCTGTGTTTCATTAGTATAGCATTACAGTGCTGATATTCTGCAATTTCTCTACACAACGTATCTCATCCATGTATTCCATCATTTCAAGAATGGTGAACCGGGTGTTCATAGTTCTTTCCATAATAGATGAGCTCCAGAGATGTCTTTAGATCTCTGATCTGCCGCTTGCCCTCAGATGTATGTTGACTCGTTTAGAATCTCATAAGGCCAGCATTCACATATGTCACAGTGTCTTGTATTGGAAAATTTCTTTTGCTGTGGGAGGAAGGGTCCACTGATTGGTATATACCTTTGTAGTGCCCCTTTTTGAATCAGGTAGAAAGTAATAAAACTCTCAGTAGTTATATCTAAAATTACCTCCAAATTCATATTTCCTGTAGCATGGTCACATTGGTTTTGCTGTTTATCTTTTCCCCCTTTTTAGTACAATGCATTAAATATTAAATGTCATATATATTGTCTGTTGGTCATGCTCCACATCTGTATATTGTTTATCACCATCCATTGCAGTAACCCAGCACCACCAAGTAAATCATTATACCCTCTTCCACCTTTTTCCTGCTATTATACACGCATTATAGGCCCACAGCCCCTTACCTGCCACCTTCACTAAACATTATCATCATACACTTAGCATAATCTCCATGTTATCCCAACATATATTGTAGCTTGATGTAGGCACCATCCGTGTCCAGTCTCTGTATAGCTTCAAATCCACTAAATGTCACAGTTCATTGTCTCCATCCCCCATTTTGTTTCATGTAGTCCATTACTGCCACCTGAGTTTCACCCCTGTCAACCACAATCCACAACACCTGTGCACTCCATGGTCTAGCATTATATGTATTTCAGGTTGCATGTACAGTCAGCCCAAGTTCGTGTGTTATATATACATATCCAGTCCAACCTTTGTACTATATATGCCTAGTTGAATATCCATTCAGTCTTGTCCATATCTAATATATCATTATACATGCATTTCTCGTTAGGACTAAGCATTGTCTCTAAGTATATATGTTACATCTTCTCCCTAAGTTCATACATTACACTTAGGAAATCCCACCCACTTGCTTCAAGAATATGCACATCAGTATGGAATTCCTCATTTATTCCTGTATCTTGCATCTTGCTTAGTTTAATTCATTTTGCAGGGAAAGCATGAAGGATTTAAACCTCCTGTCACGAATTTTATACCTTCAAATTGAGATTGTAATAGTTAGATCTTAATGAAAAAAAAAATTACATTTTCTGCTTTAGATAGAATGAATGAGCATTATAAATATCATGAATTGCTTGCTTTTCATGCATTTTGCCTTTATTTCTCAAATTTTCACAAATGGGAACACGAATGGCACGAGCACCATTTCGTAAGAGGTAATTAATCCTAAGTTGATGATTTACATCAATGGCCATAGTCAGGATGTAAACAAAACTTAGAATTTTTATCTTTTATAAAATAACACTGGATCCACACTGGATCCTCTTCAAAAATCATCAAATTTTCAAATATTTCCTTCTTTTATTAGAGTTTAACTTAGAATTAGCTCAAAATATATATCAATGACCATAGTCAGGGTATATTGAGAAATAATTCCATTTTAAACTCTATAAAAGCACAAAAGTATGTTTTATTCTTCATCTGAATTTAAATATAGATTATTATATAATACATTCAATGACCATAGTCAAGGATGTATTATATTTTCCAATCTTATCTTAAATTCATTTAAAGAATAAAATAGCTTTTTTTCAAAATCCAAATTCAAAATTCTTTTCATTCATCATTTAGGATAGAACTGCATCATATTTTCCAAATTTCCTTTTCAAAAATTCCAAGTGATGTAAATATCTTCCTCAATCTATCTTCAATTCTTATAAAATCCAATTCATCCTTTCATTTTCAAAATCAATTTCATTTTCAATTTCAAAGTTCAATTTTTTTAACTTTGAGATTTCAAAGTCATTTTTATATTCAAATTTAAATCAGATTTCAAAATCCAATTTGACTTTGAAATTCATTTTTATATTCAAGATTTCATTTTCCAAGTTCAATTTAAAACTTGGAAGTTCTTAATTCATCTTCTGAATTTAACAACTCCAAATCCATTTTAGGATCCAGAGTCCAACTCTACATTGGATCTCAGACTTCAGATCCAATTCCATCTGAGGGTCCAAAGCCCAATTCTACTTTGGATCTTAGACTTCAGATCCAATTCCATCTTAGGATCTAGGATCCGATTTTACATTGGATCTCAGACTCCAGATCCAATTTCCTTATAGGATCCAAAATCCAATTTCACCTTGGATCTCAGACTTCAGATCCAAATCCATTTTAGGATCCAGAATTCAATCACATGTTGGATCTTAGACTTCAGATCCAAATCTATCTTAGGATCCAGAATCCAATTCTACATTGGATCTCAGATTTCAGATCCAAATTCATCTTAGGATCCAGAGTCCAACTCCACATTGGATCTCAGACTTCAGGTCCAAATCCATCTTAGGATCCAGAATCCAAACTCCATATTGGATCTCAGACTTCAGATCCAAATCCATCTTAGGATCCAGAACCCAATTTTATATCGGATATTAGATCCCAGACCTTAAATCCATTTTTAGATCCAATTCAATTTCAAAATCTGGATTTCAAATCCAAGTCCATTTCCAGATCTCATTGGAACTCCCTAAATCCATTTCTATTCTTAAATACCATTTGATTTTCCCAGGTTCATTCTAAGATTCAAATTCAATATCACTTCAAAGAACTTCATCTTCTTCTCCCAAATCCATGATTAAATTCAAAGTTCATTTCTGACTTTGAAACTTCATTTCCTTTCATTTCAAAGCTTTAAATCATTCTTTCTCCAAGTCAAGATTTATTCTTCCAACTCCGATTTACTTCAAAAACTTAGAACTTCTCTGATCTATCTCAAGTTCTAAGTTAGATTCAATCATTTCTTCACTCCTTTACCAAGTTCATCTCAGAATACTTGGAAATTTCCAAAACATTCTTTTCAAAAGAGCATACATCCTTGCATTGCACAAGCATGATTCTTTGTGCATTTTAGAGTTAGAATAAATTCTTAGATTATATTTAGGCAAAGCAAAAGGCATAGATTCGATCCTTGGTTCGATTACCTCTGGTAAAAGCGCCAGGAACGGTCGAACCTCGTACCGACGAGCGAATCCTGTCTCTCCATTTTTCCCGCAAATTTCCAAAACGGAGGCGAGTTAAATTTCTAAATATTTTTCAAATCAAGGTCAAGTGAGACCGCGCAAAATAGTTCCCCTTCTCTCTCTTCTCTCTTTCTTTTCTTTCTTTTATTCTTCTCCCCTCAAAAAGGAGGAAAATAAAGGTTTGAAAGGAAAAGAGAAGGAAGAGAGAGAAACCATAAAGAGAGGAAAATTTTTGCGATGATCACAGTTTTGGCGACCGAGATGGGACCCGTCTTCGTCCGGTTGGATCTATGCCTTTGCTTTGCTTTTATATAATCTAAGTCTTTATTCTAACATATGTCAGCTACATTTTTCATGCAAACCTTAGGAAACCTAGATTTTTTCCTAAGCTGACATCATTGCATATAGGATCTAAGTATGGTTTGGTAGGACCATATTGAGGAGATTATCCAGGTTCACATTAGACTTAGGTCTTAAATACAACTCTCCTCAATTTTAGGGATTGAATGCAGACAATGTATGCAAGTGTATGCTTCTTTTCATTTAAAATCTATCTCTTTAGGACTTGCGTTAGAGCCTTCTGATTTTATTTGCATGTTGATCATATTTTGAAAACAACCTTACCTATATTGTCCCGGTCTTCACGTTGCTGGGCTGTCTCACTGAACCATAGTTCGGAAGAGAGCCTCACAACTGGACCACTTAATTGGGTTCGCGCCCCCCTACCACGTACCTAAGGGCCATAGTCTGAGGTATATCGGTAGGTGCTCAAGGATGTTGGAAAGCCTCTTACCTTAGAACCGAAGAGATATCTTATATGCCACGTACTTCAAGCTTCGGCTTGAGTATATCGGCGTACCTTGATTGGAATCAGATGATATAAATCTTAGAGTTAGGATTAAGGTCCTATCAGCCATTTCAAATATTGCATATAGAGTCAGCTTTAGGGAGTGCTGTTTGTGTATCCTTGCTTGTATATCTGTGATTGTATGATATATATATATATATATCTTCTTCCTTATATTTTCCAAAACCCTGGGTATATATTTCAAAATTTCCTCTTTGTTTTTAAAACCCAGGTGTATTATTCTTTCTCTTCTTCTTCTTCTTCTAAAAATTCTTCCAAATTCTTCTGATCCTGCCTGCAAGTTCTTCAAATTTTAAATCCTTACCATTTATTCTCAAATTCCATTTTTCCTTTTATTTTCTTCTGTTTTTATATTCTTGTTTATATTTTCATAAAAATCTCTTTCCGTCAAGAGATATCCTTTTCAAAATGGTATTTTCTTTCATATTTTAGTTGGTTACTCTCCCTCGTGGAGCAAAAACAACACAATTGTCACAAATTTTGTGGTGACTCAATCCCTAGTAATGGGATACAATTGTTTAGATTTCAACCTAAATCCTCCCTCTTGTCAAAACTTCTCCAAAAAAATTTTCTTCGGTCTAAAAACCTCCTCTTTCCTCTACAGAGAGCACTGATATTCAAAAATGGTTACGACAAGAGCGGGAAAAGAAACAGATCCTCAACTCAGCGACAGTGAGGCGGAAGAGATGAGCTCTCCTAAATCAGTCAGGGGACAGGGTCAGAACAAGAAAGATGACATCGACCCCGCTATGTATGACATGTTCCAAAAGATGATGGCAAGGATGATGTCAGAGCAAGCCGACGCCAAGCTAAAAGAGGCAGTTCCTAAAAGCAAGCTGAAGAAGAAGCCTGCGAAAAAGCAAGTCAGAATCATCAGGAAGAAGGTACAGCCAGACACTACTTCTGAGGAATCAGAGTCAGTCGAGGAAGAATCAGAAGAGGAAGAGCAGATTGTCTACAAACGGAATCCTCCGAGACAGACTGTAAAGATAGCTGCAGAAGAGCCTAAATCCGTCAACAAGCCCAAGTCTGGGGCTCCAGCAGAGGACCTGATGAGCAAGCAGATGAAGGAGATGAATCGAGCAATTAAAGATATTCAAGCCAAAGGTAAGGGCAAGCAGACCTACACTGGCGAAGATTTTTACGATGGTCTAGATGGGGACGATAACCTAGAGAATCTTCCTCGCAAGATTCTCAAATTTGATGGGACTGGCAACCCTAAAGCCCACTTGGCCACATTTTATGCAAAGTGCAGTCGTTTCAGGAAAGATAACAGGGCTCTGTTCATCTGTTTTCCCCGCAGTTTGGAGGGTGTAGCAGCCAGATGGTATGCCGATCATGTGAATCCTATCGAACTACGAGAGTTCGATAAGGTAGTAAATTTGTTCATCGAGCGCTTCTTATTCAACACAGAAGCCTCACCTACATTAAATCATCTTTACAACCTGAAGCAAGGAGAGAATGAAAGAGCAGGTGATTTCATTCACAGGTGGAGAAGCACTTGTAATAAGATGAAGGTACCCATTCCTGAGGAACACGCATTGCAGGTGATCCTCAACAATTTCTCTCAGCCTATAAGGAGCCTCATCGCCACTTCCCCGGCGAAATCCTTCATCAAGTTGATCGAGCGAGCTGAATGGCTCGAAGCAGGGATAGAAAGTGGGCTTTACGAGGGCACACCTCTGGTCAAGAATGTCCAAGACCAGAAGAAGAAAGCGCAGTTCACTCATTCAGTTGATGCCTCCTGCAATAATCTTGGTAGTAGCAGCAAAGGAAACAAGAACAACAGTAGCAGTGGTTCGAGAGCAGATCAAAACAAGGGGCAGAAGGAGGGATCCTTTAAAAACAATAATAAACCGCTTCCAATCGGCCTTCAGCAAAAGGGTGATCTTCAAGAGAAACCCAAGTACATCAAGTGGGAAAAAGATCGAGTCTTCACTCCGTTGTCTGAGAGTTTAGAAGTGATTATGAATTACCTTTTGAAGCACGGAATGATCAAGCTCCCTAAAATAGCAGATCCTCCCGTAATCTTGGGAAAATTCAAAGATCAATTCTGCAAGTTCCATAGAGCAACGGGGCATGACACAGAGCATTGCTTCGTCCTCAAACACATGATACAAGACTGCATTGACAGAAGTGAGCTGATAGAAGACGAGGAAGAAAAGCAGCCAGCAGTCCTGACAGAACCATTCCCGGACCATTCAAAGAATTGATAAATCCAAAAGTCTTTGTTTGCTTTCGTCTCTTTTTGTCAGTTGTCTTATAGGGGCTAGTCAGCCCAGTCTTCTATGAGTCCTTTCCTTTTTCAAGTTCTTGTAAATATTCAGTTGTTATCAAATCTTTTGCTTATCAAATGAAATGTCAATTTCCTTTATATCTTTTATATCCAATGCTTCTGTTCCCTTTGCCATACTGGGGCATTTAAATTCCTATTCTTTCCAGAATGCGGGACAATCCTGACATCATTCATGAGAGAAATGATATTACCTATGAGGGCTTTTTCAAAAATCATGAAATTTTAAAAATTTTCGTTATGACCAAGGAGTTCAAATATTCCTTGGTCCGACCTTTGACAAAAAAAAATCAACCCTCGCGTTGATCATGTCTTCAAAAACAAGTTTTTTTTAACCATTATATTGAAAGATCAACCCTTTTGTTGGTCTTACCTTCCAAAATAAATTTTAAACTTTTTCAATCCTTGTGTTGATCTTATCTTTCAAAATGGATTTTAAATCTTTATATTCAAGGATCAACCCTTGCATTGGTCTTATCTTCCAAAAATGGGTTTTAAATCATTATATTCAAAGATCGACCCTGTGTTGGTCTTATCTTCCAAGATTGGTTTTTAAGCATTACCTTCAAAGATCAACCCTTGTGTTGATCTTATTATCAATTTCGAACTGTTATTTTTAGAAATCAGATCTATTGTTGATCTTCTTCTGCAAAATTAGGTATTCAAAACCATTGCCTTCAAAATTTGACCCTCATGATGATCTCTCATGTTTGATTTAAAGGATCAGATCTCGCGCTGATTATTCTTTTTGTGGTGGATTTTCTTCCCCCAAAAATGATTTCTCATTTATCTTGTTAATAAACATTTTCCTTTCAAAATCCCATATGCAAGCAGGATCAGAAAAACTCCTTTTTCTCAAATCTTGTAATTCCTCAGTTAATTTTGATATCTTTATCAGTTTCATTTCATTTTATTCATATTTCTATCAAGTTTACATCAATTTTATCAAGTTTTATCAAGTTTATCAATATTTCCTCAATTCTATTAAAAATTTTATCAAATTTTTTTTTCCCTTTCAGGTTAAGGGATAAACCTGGTGCCTCTTTCCCATGAGGTATTTTCTAAATATTCTTTGTGGCCCCCTTTCAGGTTAAGGGATAAACCTGACCCTCGTTGTCCGAGGTGTTTCCCGCTCAGGTTAAGGGACAAACCTGACCCTCGTTGTCCGAGGTGTTCCCATTCAGGATAAGGGAAAATCCTGAAACCCCTTGTAGGAGCAACAACGCTACCTATGAGGATTCTTTTGTAAATACAAGTTTTGTTAATCTTTATTGATTTTCTAGATTTATATCAATTTGCCTTCGCTAAACTTTCCTAAATTCTATTCTGTTTCCCATTCAGGATAAGGGAAAATCCTGAAACCCCTCGTAGGAGCAATAACGCTACTTACGAGAATTCTTTTATAAATACAAGTTCTGTCAACCTTTATTGATTTTCTAAATTTATATCAATTTCTCTTCACCTTCTTAAATTCTATTCTTATTCCCATTCAGGATAAGGGAAAATCCTGAGACCCCTCGTAGGAGCAATAACGCTACCTATGAGGATTCTTTTTGTAAATACAAGTCTTGTCAATCTTTGTTAAATTTTCTAGATTTATTTCAATTTTCCTTTATTCAATTTTTCTTAAATTCTATTCTTTTTCCCATTCAGGATAAGGAAAAATCCTGAAACCCCTCGTAGGAGCCACAATGCTACCTATGAGGATTCTTTTGTAAATACAAGTTTTGTCAATCTTTATTGTTTTTTCTAGATTTATATCAATTTCCCTTCATTAAATTTTTCCCATTCAGGATAAGGGATAATCCTGAAACCCCTCGTAGGAGCCACAACGCTACCTATGAGGATTCTTTTGTAAATACAAGTTTCGTTAATCTTTGTTGATTTTCTAGATTTATATCAATTTCCCTTCATTAAATCTCTTTAAATTCTATTCTTTTCCCCATTCAGGATAAGGGATAATCCTGAGATCACTCATAGGGGCAACCATGCTACCTGTGAGAAATTCTTTTTATAAAAATAAATCAATTTCCTCAAATGTTCTATATCCTTTTGTCTTCTCAGAGTTTATTCTTTTTTTATCCCTCGTTACATACCTGGTCCATCTAAATCATAGATCATAAATTCTAAATCTTGTCATATCCCTTCTAAATTCAAGTCTCAGGTTACCTCTTCATAAAATCTTTCATTTCCCCTTCAGGTTAAGGGATAAACCTGAATCATTCTTTTCCTAAATTTCTCATCAAATGTATATTTCATTTCCCCTTCAGGATAAGGGATAATCCTGAAAACCCCGGCCATTCTTCTTGCTTTGATCTCTAAATATCTTAAATAGGCCGATCTCCTTCCCGACTCTCAGTTGAAAAACCTAGTGTTCGCACTGGTTATTTTGCTAAATTTTCAAATCTAAAGATCAAGTTCAGTCCTCGTGCTGTTTGTTCCTCAGAAAGTCTCAATCTTAGATCAAATCATTAAATCAAAGGTCGTTAAATGATTAAATAAAAAGTCCCAACTACTTCGCTGGTCGTTAAATGATTAAATAAAAAGTCCCAGCTACTTCGGTGGTCGTTAAATGATTAAATAAAAAGTCCCAGCTACTTCGCTGGTCGTTAAATGATTAAATAAAAAGTCCCAGCTACTTCGCTGGTCGTTAAATGATTAAATAAAAAGTCCCAGCTACTTCGCTGGTCGTTAAATGATTAAATAAAAAGTCCCAGCTACTTCGTTGGTCGTTAAATGATTAAATGAAATGTCCCAGCTACTTCGCTGGTTGTTAAATGATTAAATAAAAAGTCCCAGCTACTTCGCTGGTCGTTAAATGATTAAATGAAATGTCCCAGCTACTTCGTTGGTCGTTAAATGATTAAATGAAATGTCCCAGCTACTTCGCTGGTCGTTAAATGATTAAATGGAATGTCCCAGCTACTTCGCTGGTCGTTAAATGATTAAATGAAATGTTCCAGCTACTTCGCTGGTCGCTAAATGAAATGTTCCAGCTACTTCGCTGGTCGCTAAATGAAATGTTCTAGCTACTTCGTTGGTCGCTAAATGAAATGTTCCAGTTACTTCGCTGGTCGCTAAATGAAATGTTCCAGCTACTTCGCTGGTCGCTAAATGAAATGTCCCAGCTACTTTGTTGGTCGTTAAATAAAATGTTCCAACTCCTTCGCTGGTCGTTAAATGAAATGTCCCAGCTACTTCGCTGGTCGTTAAATGAAATGTTCCGGCTACTTCGTTGGTCGTTAAATGAAATGTTCCAGCTACTTCGCTGGTCGTTAAATGAAATGTCCCAGCTACTTCGCTGGTCGTTAAATGAAATGTTCCAGCTACTTCGCTGGTCGTTAAATAAAATGTTCCAACTCCTTCGTTGGTCGTTAAATGAAAGGTCTCAGTTTTTACTGGTCATTAAATGAAAGGTTCCAGCTACTTCGTTGGTCGTTAAATGAAATATTCCGATTTTACTATTCAGAATATCCAAAATCATAAATTGCAACTAAAGGTCGCATCAAAATCTATATTGAGTAAATATTTCATATAGAAGTCATGAAAACTTTGCCAATTTGCTAAAAATATTTATTGATTCCAAATAAATCTTACTGCACAAAAGAATTACCTCATATTACCTCTAGTATTTTCTTCATAAAAGGTGAAACCCTTTGTAAAAGAGAGGTAAAATTCAAATCTTTTTCCTGTTGATCAACCAAAAGGATGAAAGAAATATCCTCTGTATAATTAGTGAAATAAATATTCGATGACATTGAAAAGCCGGAAGCGAATTGATATTGATCATAGCTATGATGCATGTTTAAAGACGATTTCCTGGCAATTAGACAATGGAAATATCCTGAGCCATAAAAGAATCCACTTAATCCATATCACCTTATCCAGTTTAAAGCTGCAATCAAATATCGGCAAAAGGGATCTCTCAATTGTCGTCAAGATGAAGGCGAATTAAGCGAGTAGACCCCCGGGGCCAAAGAAGATTTGGATCATCTACCAAGATGAAGGAGTTTGTGAAGGATCCTTCCAGGGAAAGTTCAGATCACCGTCGAGATGAAGGCGAGTGTGATGGACCTACCGACAAACCCTAAATGATATTTGATTCCAGCTATCATCTAAAGACTTTTGAGCCAATATCATATATAATCCCTGAGAAAATGAAGGATCGGAACATCTTCAAGATGAAGGAGTTTGTGACGTACCCTTCCCTGAAAAAGAGAGAAAAGTCAGGAACATCCAAAATGAAGGATGGTGTAAAAGCCCAATGACTCAAAAAGAGTGCAAGAAGATCATCATGGGAAAAACACCCAGATATCAAATTGCCTAAATTGCCAGAAGTCATCTTTTCTTATGCGAAATTCTTTTATCAATATCTCTTCACCACTTGCTTTTATGAAATTAAGAATATATCTTCTCTTCTCATATCAAGAAAATGGATAGCTTCCTTGAAGAAAATCATCAGCGCTGAAGTTTTGAATTTGACTCTCAAAACCAAGGAGTTAACCTCGTTGGAGGAAATACTTTAGGTAAAAGAGGAAATATCTTTGCGCACATGTACACATTTTTCAAGCGTTGAAGTCAACTATAAATTTATCTTATTGGCAAAATTTTCTAGATATTCTAAAGAATGAAATAAATATTCGATATCCATTTTTGGTGCAACCTAGCGTTGTTCATATCTTCCAGAAGAGTTACCCCATTCAGTTGAAGTATATCTCCTGTCCCATCACGGTTTCGAGAAATCCGTATGATTGTTCCCACTCAGGTTAAGGGTCCAAACCTGTACTTCCTGCGAGAGGTCATTAAATTCAAAAGCTGATTTAGTCTCAGCAATGAGACGTCCAAGTTCACCCCTTTTTCAAAACTTTAGGGAACCCCATTTCCTTCCTCCTTTCGCAAACCCCTTTTCGGATTTGTTTGTCCAAACTCCGAAGGTCCCATCATGGTCTCTTCACTCGAGGATTCCATATGGTCGTCCCCTTCAGGTTAAGGGTTAAGCCTGAACCTCGTGCATCGAGGTATCTTCCTTTTTCAGGTTTGGGTTAAACCTGAGTCTCGTTCTAACGAGGTTTCTCGTTTTGACGAGGTGTTTCCTTCCAAGTCCCATCATGGTTCTTCCCATCGAGGAATCCATGCTTTGTATATCCATCAAGAATAAAATCCTACTTGAGCTTCATCTCATAAGGCATTTTCCAAAAATGTCCCATCAAGGTCCTCACTTATTCCTTTCCCCATTCATGTTATGTTGAGATATATCTCTGTCCCATCCAGGTTAAGGGCTAAACCTGAGTCATTCCAAAAAGCTGATCTCGCCTCATTTATGAGACTTGATCAAAATCATTTCATCATTTTGGGATCTTCACCCAAAGTCCCATCACGATTTCCCCATCTCTATCATTCAGTCATATCACTTTCGAGGATTTCGTTTTCCAAAAGTCATTCAGGACGAGGCTCTAAACCTGAAAAGCCATAATTCTTCCACACCCAGTTCAGATCTGATGACTGGGGCATTTTCAAAATTTGGAGTGTTATCTTTGCCACTAAGCTCGGCTTTCAACCGGCTTAGTAGCAAAGAGGGGCATCTGTGAACACCCCAAATTTTTCAAAATCTTTTAAATATTCCCTTTTTGCCCCTAAATTCATTTTTTGAGCAAATGAGTCATTTTTAAATCTAAATTCCAGTTCATTTCTCAAGTTTTACTGAAATTAAATTCATTTTATATGTTTAAATTGATTTCGGATCTGGATCCATTGTCCAGATCCAAATCTGAGTCACATTGTCCAAATTTTAAATTAAAATCACAGAAAATACCAAAAATAGTTTTTAAATAGCTCGGACAGTCCCTCCGACATCTGTTTTGAACCATCATGTTGTATTTCTCGATTCGAGTATCAAAACTCGAACATTTTCTCAAAAACCTGGGTCCAAACCCACTTTCTGAAGAAATTTCTCCAAAATGGTCTGAAATTCTTGGAGAAACACTCTTTGTAAATATTTCTCAGAAAAATACAAAAATTTAGTGTTTAAACTTTGTTTTATTTAAAATTTTAGTTTTTCTACTTCAAAACTACAAAAAATGGAAAATGATGCAAAAATCGAAAAAATTGGGAAAAGCAAATGGTTTTTAAAACTTGAAAAATGAAATTTTTGCCAAAAAACCCTCATCTTGAGCCATTTTTTAAAAAAAATCTTAAAAAGAGGGAATCCTTCTTTTGGAAATTTGAGAAAGAGGAAAACGACCATGTCCCGCACGCTCTTCCCTCTCATTCTTACCCTCCATCTTGGAACAACCCCTTCTCCCTCAACCTCTCATCTGCAACCACTTCCCCCTCTCGAAACCTCCCTTTGCTCTTTAAAAAGAGAGCACGCAGGAAGGAGAGGGGGATCCGTCTTCTGCCTCACCACGTTCATCTTCATTTTTTTTCTCCTGGTCTTTGTTTTTTTTTATGGGACATATCTTCTTCACCTCCCCTTTTTCCCTTCTTCGTTGATCATCTCTATCTCCAATCGGCTCCAGCCTTCTTCGTCATTGAGTCTGAATGGGATTCTGCAGCCGAACTCCTCTTTCATCCAGAACTCTGCAATTACAGAGTTACAGAGCTATAGTAGCAGAAGGTCTCTGCAGCAGAGGAGAAGAGCTCGTTTCCCCCCTTCAAAATTCTGAACAATCGGGTAAGTCGTCATCTCCTTCCCCTCTTCCATCAGAATTTTCTTTAGTTTCTGAACTTTTGCTCGCTCCTGAATAAAAAAAAAAAGAGAGGGCATGTCCGATGGTTCTAAGTTGCTCATAGCTACTTCAGTCCATCCATATGCAACAGTGATGGAATAACCGTGTTCCGACATTTTTTTTTCATTCCTTTAAGTTTTTTTTTGAATTTTTCGGTTTAGCATTTTTTCCCTTCCTTTGGCTCGACTATCATTTCATCTTGTTTTGTTTCTGCATACATTACCCATCGTGAACTCAGCATTTGATATCATACGTGTTTTATTTCAATCTTAGGACCATCATCGTTCATCGATCTTCCCATTGCAGTAAATTCTTAATGCATTCTGAGGCCATGCTGATTTGCATAATAAGTTCATAACACATTGTTTTCATGTTCCGATTGGTTATATGCTTAAATCCCGACATAGAGTTAAGGAACATTCGTTTTTTTTTTTTTTGGGATCTAGCATTATCATCTTGCCTTGTTCTGTTTTGCGTTCTCTGCATCATTGAGTTACGTTTTGATTTTCATTCATATATCTAATCGTGATTACATTACAGCCGGTTCACCCAATGTATTAAACACATTTCATGTTACTGGGTGTATTTCTTTCATCATTTCGTTTTTTTTTTTGTGTGATTTTCTGTTGTTCTTCCTGTTCATTTTGTGATGCAATCGATCATCGTAAGAATCCTTAAAATCACTCGGAATACATCAAATTTTAATATTCTGTAGCCCTTGTAATTCATCTCATAAATATTATATGGATTTATTTCAGCAAAGTTCTAACCTATCACCACTGTCCATCTAATCTACTTGTAATTTTCGCGTTTCTGCATCTCACGAGTCTTACATTGTCGAATTTTCATTTGTTTCTGAGAGGCGATGTTCGAGGTTAGCACAACTCTTATCAGGTCGAAAATCTTGATTCTCAATCATGATGAAATTAATATTTTGCGGGGTGCCAAGGATTCAATTCCTGAAAGATTTTCGAAGCAGAGATTCTTCTATCTGACATTGATTATGCTTCAAAGCATCGTTGATGTTACAGGGGTGGAAGAGAAAGGACTCCCAATGGAAGCATTCGATAAAGCTCAAGAGATTTTTCACAGGATGGACTGATTAGCTAAAAAGTGGAATGTTGAATGTGAGATATCTGTGCAAATAATGTCTTCTTGCAGAAAATGGAAAAGGATATTGCCAAAATAATTTAGGTGTTCAGAACATAGTGTAGGAATTGAATCTTGATGTGTATCAAGAGAAAATGGTTCAATTGTTAGAGTACAAGGTAAAAGATATCCATCACAGATTTCACAGAGTGAAACGATCCTGTAACCTAATATCAATAAAGACTCTGGTTCAACCAGAAGAAACGTAGGATGTGGTTCCTCACCTTACTTAGCCAAAGGATCTGTCACTATTGTACTGTCTGTTCCAACTTTTCATTATAGCTCCAACTTACCTTTGCCTACTATCAGGTAGTGCATCAGCACGTTTGCAGTAGGCATTCACTATCTTTCTGCACCTACAGCAATAAACCCACCTACCATCCATCATCACCCCTTTCTTCCATCGCTACAACCCTATTTGTAGCAGCTACTTCATCCACAGTCCCCAATTTCAATAGTTGCTTCACCATTATATTCAGGTTGAGAAGTGTACCTGTGTTTCATTAGTATAGCATTACAGTGCTGATATTCTGCAATTTCTCTACACAACGTATCTCATCCATGTATTCCATCATTTCAAGAATGGTGAACCGGGTGTTCATAGTTCTTTCCATAATAGATGAGCTCCAGAGATGTCTTTAGATCTCTGATCTGCCGCTTGCCCTCAGATGTATGTTGACTCGTTTAGAATCTCATAAGGCCAGCATTCACATATGTCACAGTGTCTTGTATTGGAAAATTTCTTTTGCTGTGGGAGGAAGGGTCCACTGATTGGTATATACCTTTGTAGTGCCCCTTTTTGAATCAGGTAGAAAGTAATAAAACTCTCAGTAGTTATATCTAAAATTACCTCCAAATTCATATTTCCTGTAGCATGGTCACATTGGTTTTGCTGTTTATCTTTTCCCCCTTTTTAGTACAATGCATTAAATATTAAATGTCATATATATTGTCTGTTGGTCATGCTCCACATCTGTATATTGTTTATCACCATCCATTGCAGTAACCCAGCACCACCAAGTAAATCATTATACCCTCTTCCACCTTTTTCCTGCTATTATACACGCATTATAGGCCCACAGCCCCTTACCTGCCACCTTCACTAAACATTATCATCATACACTTAGCATAATCTCCATGTTATCCCAACATATATTGTAGCTTGATGTAGGCACCATCCGTGTCCAGTCTCTGTATAGCTTCAAATCCACTAAATGTCACAGTTCATTGTCTCCATCCCCCATTTTGTTTCATGTAGTCCATTACTGCCACCTGAGTTTCACCCCTGTCAACCACAATCCACAACACCTGTGCACTCCATGGTCTAGCATTATATGTATTTCAGGTTGCATGTACAGTCAGCCCAAGTTCGTGTGTTATATATACATATCCAGTCCAGCCTTTGTACTATATATGCCAAGTTGAATATCCATTCAGTCTTGTCCATATCTAATATATCATTATACATGCATTTCTCGTTAGGACTAAGCATTGTCTCTAAGTATATATGTTACATCTTCTCCCTAAGTTCATACATTACACTTAGGAAATCCCACCCACTTGCTTCAAGAATATGCACATCAGTATGGAATTCCTCATTTATTCATGTATCTTGCATCTTGCTTAGTTTAATTCATTTTGCAGGGAAAGCATGAAGGATTTAAACCTCCTGTCAGGAATTTTATACCTTCAAATTGAGATTGTAATAGTTAGATCTTAATGAAAAAAAAAATTTACATTTTCTGCTTTAGATAGAATGAATGAGCATTATAAATATCATGAATTGCTTGCTTTTCATGCATTTTGCCTTTATTTCTCAAATTTTCACAAATGGGAACACGAATGGCACGAGCACCATTTCGTAAGAGGTAATTAATCTTAAGTTGATGATTTACATCAATGGCCATAGTCAGGATGTAAACAAAACTTAGGATTTTTATCTTTTATAAAATAACACTGGATCCACACTGGATCCTCTTCAAAAATCATCAAATTTTCAAATATTTCCTTCTTTTATTAGAGTTTAACTTAGAATTAGCTCAAAATATATATCAATGACCAGAGTCAGGGTATATTGAGAAATAATTCCATTTTAAACTCTATAAAAGCACAAAAATATGTTTTATTCTTCATCTGAATTTAAATATAGATTATTATATAATACATTCAATGACCATAGTCAAGGATGTATTATATTTTCCAATCTTATCTTAAATTCATTTAAAGAATAAAATAGCTTTTTTTCAAAATCCAAATTCAAAATTCTTTTCATTCATCATTTAGGATAGAACTGCATCATATTTTCCAAATTTCCTTTTCAAAAATTCCAAGTGATGTAAATATCTTCCTCAATCTATCTTCAATTCTTATAAAATCCAATTCATCCTTTCATTTTCAAAATCAATTTCATTTTCAATTTCAAAGTTCAATTTTTCTAACTTTGAGATTTCAAAGTCATTTTTATATTCAAATTTAAATCAGATTTCAAAATCCAATTTGACTTTGAAATTCATTTTTATATTCAAGATTTCATTTTCCAAGTTCAATTTAAAACTTGGAAGTTCTTAATTCATCTTCTGAATTTAACAACTCCAAATCCATTTTAGGATCCAGAGTCCAACTCTACATTGGATCTCAGACTTCAGATCCAATTCTATCTGAGGGTCCAAATCCCAATTCTACTTTGGATCTTAGACTTTAGATCCAATTCCATCTTAGGATCCAGGATCCGATTTTACATTGGATCTCAGACTCCAGATCCAATTTCCTTATAGGATCCAAAATCCAATTTCACCTTGGATCTCAGACTTCAGATCCAAATCCATTTTAGGATCCAGAATTCAATCACATGTTGGATCTTAGACTTCAGATCCAAATCTATCTTAGGATCCAGAATCCAATTCTACATTGGATCTCAGATTTCAGATCCAAATCCATCTTAGGATCCAGAGTCCAACTCTACATTGGATCTCAGACTTCAAGTCCAAATCCATCTTAGGATCCAGAATCCAAACTCCATATTGGATCTCAGACTTCAGATCCAAATCCATCTTAGGATCCAGAACCCAATTTTATATCGGATATTAGATCCCAGACCTTAAATCCATTTTTAGATCCAATTCAATTTCAAAATCTGGATTTCAAATCCAAGTCCATTTCCAGATCTCATTGGAACTCCCTAAATCCATTTCTATTCTTAAATACCATTTGATTTTCCCAGGTTCATTCTAAGATTCAAATTCAATATCACTTCAAAGAACTTCATCTTCTTCTCCCAAATCCATGATTAAATTCAAAGTTCATTTCTGACTTTGAAACTTCATTTTCTTTCATTTCAAAGCTTTAAATCATTCTTTCTCCAAGTCAAGATTTATTCTTCCAACTCCGATTTACTTCAAAAACTTAGAACTTCTCTGATCTATCTCAAGTTCTAAGTTAGATTCAATCATTTCTTCACTCCTTTACCAAGTTCATCTCAGAATACTTGGAAATTTCCAAAACATTCTTTTCAAAAGAGCATACATCCTTGCATTGCACAAGCATGATTCTTTGTGCATTTTAGAGTTAGAATAAATTCTTAGATTATATTTAGGCAAAGCAAAAGGCATAGATTCGATCATTGGTTCGATTACCCCTGGTAAAAGCGCCAGGAACGGTCGAACCTCGTACTGACGAGCGAATCCTGTCTCTCCATTTTTCCCGCAAATTTTCAAAACGGAGGCGAGTTAAATTTCTAAATATTTTTCAAATCAAGGTCAAGTGAGACCGCGCAAAATAGTTCCCCTTCTCTCTCTCTCTCTCTTTCTTTTCTCTTCTCTCTTTCTTTTCTTTCTTTTATTCTTCTCCCCTCAAAAAGGAGGAAAATAAAGGTTAGAAAGGAAGAGAGAGAAACCATAAAGAGAGGAAAAATTTTGCGATGATCACAGACGACCAAATGGAATCCTCGAAATGAAGAAACCATGATGGGACCTTCGGAGTTTGGACGAACAAATCCGAAAGGGGTTTGCGAAAGGAGAAAGATGGAGTTCCCTAAAGCTTGGAAAAAGGGATGATTTTGGGCGTATCCTTGTTGAGACTAAAATAGCTTTTGAAATGGATGACCTTTTCGCAGAAAGTTCAGGTTTGACCCTTAACCTGAGTGGGAACTACCATACGGAATTCTCAAATGGAGATTTCGTGATGGGACCTTCAGAGTTTGGACGAACAAATCCGAAAGGGGTTTGCGAAAGGAGGAAGATGGGGTTCCCTAAAGCTTAGAAAAAGGGATGATTTTGGGCGTCTCCTTGCTGAGACTGAAATAGCTTTTGAAATGGATGACCTTTTCGCAGAAAGTTCAGGTTTGACCCTTAACCTGAGTGAGAACTACCATACGAAATTCACGAATGGAGATTCCGTGATGGGACAGGAAGAGATACTTCTCTTGGAGGAGGCAACTCTTTTGGAAAATATAAACAACGTTAGGTTGCATCAAAATGGATATTGAATATTTATTTCATTCTTGGAATAGCTATAAAATTTTGCCAATAAGATAAAATTATAGTTGACTCAAATGCTTAAAAAATGTGCATGTATGTGCAAAAGATATTCCCTCTTTTACCTAGAGTATTTCCTCCATCGAGGTTAGCTCCTTGGTTCTTAAGAGTCAAATTCAAAATTTTAGCACTGAGGATTTTCTTCAAGGGAGCTATCCATTTCCCTGATATGAGAATAGAAGAAATATTCTTAATTTCATAAAAGCAAGTAGTCAAAAGATATTGATGAAGGAATTTTGCATGAGAAAAGATGACTCCTTGCAATTTTGGCAGTTTGATATCTGGGTGTTTTTCCATGATGGTCCTTTTTCACTCTTTTTGAGTCATTGAACTTTCTTGGGCTTTTACATCATCCTTCATTTGGATGTGTCCTGACATTTTCTCTCTTTTTTGGAAAAGAGTACGTCACAAACTCCTTCATCTTGAAGATGTTCTGATCCTTCTTTTATCTCAGAAATTCTATTGATGACATTGGCTCAAAAAAGGTCTTTAGATGATAGCAGAAATCAAATATCTTTTAGGGTTTGTCGGTAGGTTCATCACACTCGCCTTCATCTCGACGGTGATCTGAACTTTCCTTGGAAGAATCATTCACAAACTCCTTCATCTTGGAGATGATCCAAATCTTCTTTGGCTCCGGGGGTCTGGCTCACCTATTCATCTTCATCTTGACGACAGTTGAGAGATCCCTTTTGCAGATATTTAATTGATGCTTAAGTGGTTGAGAAGACATGGATTGAGTGGATTCTTTTTATAGCTCAAGATATTTCCACTGCCTGATTGCTAGATAGCCGTCTTTAAACATGCGCCATAGCCATGATCAATATTAATTCGCTTCTGGCTTTTCAACATCATTGAATATTTCTTTCATTAATCATACCGAGGATCTTTCTTACATCCTTTTGGTTGATCAATAGGAATTATGAATTTTATCCTTTTTTTGCAAAAAGTTTCACCTTTTTGGAAAGAATACTAGAAGTAATCTGAGGTAATTCCTTTTTGTGCAATAAAATGTTTTGGAATCAACTCATGTTTTTAGCGAATTGGCAAAGTTTTCATGAATTTTTTGTGAAATAATCACTCAATGTAGATTTTGATGAGACATTGAACTGAATCTTTGGTTTTGGAAATTCTGACTAGTAAAAACTGAGACCTTTGAAATACATGACCAGCAAAAGCTGGAACCTTTGAAATACATGACCAGCAGAAGCTGGAACCTTTGAAATACATGACCATTGAAAGCTAGAACCTTTGAAATACATGACCAGCGGGAGCTGAAACCTTTGAAATACATGACCAGCGGAAGCTGAAACCTTTGAAATACATGACCAGTGGGAATTGGAACCTTTGAAATACATGACCAGCAAAAGCCGGAACCTTTAAAATACATGACCAGTGGGAGATGGAGCCTTTGAAATACATGACCAGCAGGAGCTGGAACCTTTGAAATACATGACCAGCAAAAGTTGGATCCTTTGAAATACATGACCAGCAAAAGTTGGAACCTTTGAAATACATGACCAGCAAAAGCAGGATCCTTTGAAATACATGACCAACAGAAGCTGAAACCTTTGAAATACATGACCAGCAAAAGCTGGAACCTTTGAAATACATGACCAGCGGGAGCTGAAACCTTTGAAATACATGACCAGCAGAAGCTGGAACCTTTGAAATACATGACCAGCAATAGCTGAAACCTTTGAAATATATGACCAACGGGAGCTGGAACCTTTGAAATACATGACCAGCAGAAGCTGGAACCTTTGAAATACATGACCAGCAGAAGCTGGAACCTTTGAAATATCAAATCTTGGGAAGTTTAAGTCAGAATTTGAATTTTTAGAAGGAAAGAAATTGATCAGAACAGTTGAATTTAGGAAGTTACCGGTGCGAGGACCGGATTTTGAAAATGAGCCCAATATATGATTGAAGAGTTTGAGAAATAACGAGTCAATGTCCGGTTTTTGAAGATGAGCTAAAAAAAATTGAGTTTTAGAGAGTAAAGATTCTTGGTGAAAATTCTGAATTCAATGGACCATCACATTTTAACTGTATGTGGTCTGCTTTAAGGATTTATCCCCTTATCCTGGATGGGGAAGAAAGGAAAGAAATACCTTGTCTGCAGGAGGCATTAGGTTTATCCCTTAACCTGAAGGGGAGTGAATGGAATTTTGAAGAATGATAAAAATCGATGAAAGATTGATAGAAATTGACAAAATTTTAAGGAAAGATTGATGAAAGTTCTGAATTTTGATAGGCCATCATAGTTACCCATATGTGGTCTGGTTTTTAGGATTAACCCCTTATCCTGAATGGGGAAATCAGTGAAAAGAATACCTCATTGAAAGGAGGCATCAGGTTTATCCCTTAACCTGAAAGGGTATTTTTAAAGATAAAGGTGGATAACAAATAAGATTGATGAAAAATTGTTAAAATTTGACAAACATTGACAATAATTTGATGAAAATTTGATTAAATTGAGAAATAAATTATATGAATGAAATTATTAAAGATCACAAGATCATTTAAAAAATTAGTAAAATTTGAGAAAAGAATTTTGTCTAATCCTGCCTGCATATGATGAAGGAAAGACAATTGTAGATTAAAATAAAAATGCCCCAGTATTATGGAGAAGAATGTGAAAATTGATAGAAGATCATTGTTTTATTGAAATGACTTTTTGAATAATACAAAGGCTTAGAATGAACATTTCAAGTATAAAACTTCTTTAGATGCAGAGCATTGACAGGATCTGGTATTTCCACCCCATCTGCGTTGATTAGACGATATGAATTATGAGACAGTGCTTCCTTAACCACACAAGGGCCTTCCCAATTGGGTGACCACTTGCTCCGCGGTCGATGCTTGAGATGAGTTGTCGATCTGAGCACCAAATCGTTAGCTCAAAATTTTCTCTCAATCACAGACTTGGCATAGTGTCGAGCTATCCTTTGTCGATAAGCTTGAGCATGCTTTGTTGCCTTGAGTCTCTTTTCATCGAGTAGATCCAGCTGCACCAATTTCTGCTGTTGATATTGATCAATTGACAATTCTATAAGGGAGGCAAACTTGAGAGTGGGCTTCTGGACATGGAGAGATAACACTACTTCAGTTCCGTAAACAAGTTCTGAAGGAGTGGCATTGGTCGGAGTCCGAATGGTGGTTTAGTATGCTTAGAGTGCATCATGAATCTTCTCATGCCAATCTCGACCCGTTCTCGCGGTCCTTTCCAAGATGCGGATCAGAATTTTATTGGTAGCCTCTGTTTGGACATTCCCTTGAGGATAATAGGGAGCTGAGAAATGATGGCAAATTTTGAATTTAGAACAAAATATTTTCATCCTCTCATTTTTGAAATGGCTTCCATTATCAGAAACAATATCATGTGGTATGCCAAAGTGGCAAAGAATGTTCTTGTGAATGAAAGAAACCACATGGCGGCCTTCTACTGTGCGTAGAGTAACAACTTCAACCCATTTTGTGAAGTACTCTGTAGCGGCAAGAAAGTATTTGTGGTCGTTGGAAGCAGAAGGGGTAATTGGGCCTACGACGTCGAACGCCCACATGGAAAATGGCCAAGGAGAAACAACTGATTGTAGATATGTGGCCGACGCGTGAATGGAAGGTGCGTGCATTTGGCACTTGACGCACTTTTTTCACAAATCGATGACAGTCTTGTTGCATGGTATTTCAATAGTACTCTGCTCGGACGATTTGCTTGACGAGAATTTGATAGCCAGCATGGCCACCACAAATCCCTTTATGTGCCTCTTAGATAATTTTCATAGTTTTATCTTTGTCTAAACATCTGGCATATTCAGAACTGAAACCACGGCGGTAGAGGACATTGGCCAGAATGAAATAACGGGTAGACATGCGCTGAATTGCACGTTGCTCCCTTTTTGGCATTTCTGGTAGAAATTCACCTGTCTCAATGAAATTTTTGATATTTTAATACCAGGGCTTCTCCTTCTGATTGACTTGGTTTACTTGCAAGGTTAAAATGAAAGCAGGTTGCTCAAGTCTGCCAACTTCGAAAGAACGACATGATTCACTGCCTTTGAATGATAAAATGGAGCCCAGACTGGCTAAGCCATCGACTATCTGATTGTGCTCTCTTCTGATGTGATTGAGCTGAAATTCTTCGAAGCTGTCCACAAGGGCTAGGACTATCTTCTGATATGAGATCAATTTTGAATCTTTTACCTGCCACTCAGTGTTAACTTGACTGACAACGAGTAATGAATCGCCAAAGTCATGGACTCTCTTGACATTGAAACTTTGTAAACTTTTAAGACCTTGTATTAGAGCTTCATACTCAGCCATATTATGAGTGCATTGGAAACCAAGTTTGAGAGAATAAGGGATCATTTCTTTTTTTGGAGTGATTAACAAGACTCCAATCCCTATGCTAGACATATTTTTAGAGCTGTTGAAGAATAGGTTCCAAACTGGAGGCTGTTGGACATTACAAATGTGCTCATCAGGAAAATCAGCCTCTGCTTTAATTTCTTCTGTCAAAGAAAAATCTGTCAACTGATTTGCAATTGCTTGACCTTTAATCGACTTTTGAGAAACATACTCTAAGTCATATTGCATCAGGAGGACTTGCCACTTCGCAATCTGTCCAGTGAGAAATGGTTGTTCCAAAATGTATTTGAGAGGATTAAGCTTTGATAGGAATTTGATTTCTAATGCCAACAAGTAATGTCTCAATTTCTGGCACATCCAAACCAGAGCTAGACAAGTTTTCTCCATCTGAGAATATTTCTTCTCATAGTCAATGAAGGTTTTGCTCACATAGTAGATGGCATGCTCTATAAAACTGCCTTCTTCATACTGTGCAAGGAATCCACCACAGGCATTCTGATTGACAGAAATGTATAATAAGAGAGGCTTCCCCAACTTTGGCGGCTTCAAAACTGGTGGATTAAGGAGATACTGCTTGATGCGCTCAAACGAGAGTTGACATTCCAATCCCCATTCAAATTTTACTCATTTTCTTAGCAAATGATTGAAAGGTTCACATCTCATAGCCAAATTGAAGATGAAATGTCGAATAGACTGAATATGCCCTTGAAGGCTTCGCAATTCCCTGAGATTAGTTGGAGGTGGCATGTCAATAATTGCTTTTGCTTTAGCTGGATTCACCTCTATTCCTCTTTTGCTGATTATGAATTAGAGCAATTTGCCAGACTATACTCCAAAAATGCATTTCTAAGGATTAAGTCTCAATTTGTAAAGAATAAGTCTTTCAAAGACTTGACCAAGAGCATCGAGGTGATCCGCTTCTTCTTTAGACTTAATCAGAATGTCATCCATATTCTTATGCATCTGATCGTGGAAAATAATGGCCATTGCCCTTTGGTAAGTTGCCCCAACATTTTTTAGCCCAAATGGCATGACTGTGTAGCAAAAGGTTTCCCATGGTGTAGTAAAGGAAGTCTTTCTTTGATCACGAATGGCTAGTTTGATTTGATTATATCCTAAATATCCATCCATAAAGGAAAACATGGTGTGACTTGCCGTGCTATCGATCAAAAGATCAATATTGGGAAGTGGATAATCATCCTTCGGGGTAGCCTTATTGAGATCCCGAAAATCAATGCAGATCCAAACTTTTCCATTCTTTTTAGGAACTGCCACGATATTTGCCAACCAATCGGGGTAATCAATGGCTCGGATGAAGCCTGCTTTTAACAAATCTTCAAGTCCTTCCTTGACTTGCTGCTCAACTCGAGGGTCTAATTTTCTTAGTTTCTGTTTGATTGGTCTGGAATCTGGTTTCAATTTGAGTCGATGCTCAGCCAGCTTGGGATCTAATCCTAGCATATCTTCATAAGTCCAGGCAAATACTTCTTGATGCTGCTTAAGGAATTGGACGAGTCTTGCTTTTTCAACTGCATTTAGACTCGAACCGATTTTGAGAATTCTCGGATCATCTTCCGAACCAATGTTGATATCCTCAGTTGGATCTTGAACCAAAGATGATGGTTCATCCTGCTTCTGAATGTGAGCAAATTTTGGCAATTCTTGGATAGTTGAATCAAATTCTGCTAGCTCTTCGGTCTGCTCTGTCGCCTGACTGACCTCTGTTCTGTCTTTTATCTTAGGAATCCTTGCCAATTTTGAATATTTGGGATTGATAATGAATTTCTTCATTGATTCAGGAGTTAATGGTCTTGAAAATGTAAGAAAGGTTTTTAAGAGAAAGTACGAGCCAAAAACAAGTTCTTTGTATAAAGTAAAGAATAATGGCACAGACAAAATATAAGAAAGAAATGATAGTAGCCCAAATATGAAGAGAAGATTAACTTTTCATTGATTGAAAGTAAGATATTTACAAGATTTGACAAAAAGATGGGTCTGTGTCGTTCCTACAAGATCAACAGAAAAACAAGGACAGAAAGCAGGAAAACTAAGGCATCATCTTTTCATTTGTTTCCTTTGACAAATATTGTTTTCTTGCTAGAATCTTGGTCGGTGAAGCCCAACTCTGAACTGTCTGAATGCTGAACGGGAATGATAGGCTCCACTATGCCGTCTTCATTTTTCCCCATGCCTCGGAATGGCTGATATTCATGTTTTATCAGCAGATCAAATCCTCTTCTTGCTTTGGAAAATTGCGGAAATAAAGGATGATCTTTGAAGGAGGTGTAGTTGATACGTCCTCCTAACTTGAAAAAACAAGGTCCTTGCCATTGGACTGTGGCTGCAACATTTTCTTCTTCCTAGACATCTTTCAGCTTCAACATTTCTAAGCTTTCGCTGAGATTGATTTCATCACTTTCTCGGATGCTGGGGATGTCCGTTGTGAATGTTGGACGTTGAATCATAGGTTGTGGCAACCTCTCTTCGGGATCTCCCAGAATGGTGGTAATCATTCCTCACTTGGACCATTTTATGCATTGGTGGAGGGTTGATGGAACAGCGTTAACATTGTGGATCCATGTTCGTCCCAACAGTAGATTGTAAGTGGGCGGCACATTGATGACATGGAACAGAACTGCATGCATTGAGTAATTAATGAAGATTTCCAAAAAGATCTTGCCCTTTGCAGTCTGCCCGTGATTGTCGAAGCCGTAGATTGTAATAGGATCAGGTACGTATTCTTCTTCTTTTAATCCCAAGGCCTTCGCTGTCATTTCTGGGCAAATGTTGAGGCTGCTGCCTCCATCAACAAGTACATGCGGAACAGTCATGCCCCTGGTCCTTACCACGATATACAGTGCATTGTTATGGAATGAATAAGGCTTTGGCAAGTCTTCATCAGAGAAGGTGATAGGCGCATTGGTCATTGCCTGATTTACTATCTACGCCATGTCTTCGGGCGTAGTGCCTGGCTTCACCTTTATCTTCCTCAACAAATCATCTAGCATTTCTTGATGCTTGGGAGAATCATGAGTCAATTCCAAGATGGAAATGTTGGAGAGCGTCGTGATCGGCTTCTAGAGAATATTGGCCCGCTCTTCCGCTGCTTTAGAGGTTTCTGCTTTCTCTGCAAAGACTTCCTTTTTAAGGAATCTTTTTGGGAAAACTTGAGTTTTTTCGCTCTCAACTGATACATTCATTTGGTTCAAAAATGAGAAGATGTTCATTTTCTAGGATGTAGGATGGTCCCGATGTAGAACCATTACCTGATGCTGGAGACTTATGTCTTCACTGAAGCATGGATGTATATGGCTTTGTGGAAGAAATGAATGTTCTGAAATGGTTGATGCGGAATGGTTCGGGAATGGAGTTGATAAAATTTCCATTTTTCCTTCCTCTTCATCTTCTACGAAGATGCTTTTGTCAATGCAGTCTTGGATCAAATGTTTCAGGATGAAGCAATGCTCTGTATCATGTCTCATTGCCTTATGGAATTTACAGAACTGCTCTTTGAACTTCCATGATCACTGGTGGATCTGCAACTTTGGGAAGTTTAACCATTCCGTGGGACAATAGATATTCCAGGACCTTTTCCAGAGGCTGGTCCAAAGGAGTAAATTTTCGATCCTTACACCAATTGATATGCTTGGGCTTTTCATGAAGATCCCCTTTTTGTTGAGGACCGCTTAAAAGAGACTTGTCATTGTTCTTAAAGAACTTTCCTTTTCTTCCTCTATTCTGCTCAGGCTTCGTGCCACTGCTACTGTCGTTCTTGCTGCTACTGCCTTGATTATCCCCGGGAGTGTCGGCTAAGTAAGTAAAATGTGCCTTCTTTTTCGGATCCTGGACATTCTTGGCTAGAGTGACGCCTTCATACATTTCATTTTCTACTCTCATTTCGAGCCATTCTACTTGTTCCGTCAGTTCAATGAATGATTTGGACGAGTATGAAAAAATGAGGCTTTTCAGAGGCTGTGAGAAGTTGTTGAGGATGATTTGGAGGGCATGTTCTTCAGAAATGGGATTCTTTATTTTGTTACAAACACTTCTCTATTTGTGGATGAAATCTCTGGCTTTCTCATTGGGCTCTTGCTTGAGGTTGTACAGGTGATTGAGCGTAGACAAAGCTTCAGAATTGAACAAAAAGCCCTTAATAAACATATTAACAACTTTGTCAAAATCCCTTAATTCAATGGGATTGACATGCTCGGCATACCACTTGGCAGCTTGTGAACACCCCAAAATTTTCAAAGTTTTGTAAAAATGTCCTTTTTGCCCCTGGCTCCATCTTTTGAGAAAACCAAAGCTAAATTTTAGTTATTCTTCAGATTTTCTGGATTGAATTTTATATTGATATATTCAAAATTCAATTCTAGATCTGAACCCAGTGTTTTAAACCCAAATCTGAGCCTCGTTGTCCAATTTTCAAATTAAAATTACAAAAATACCAAAAATGGTTTTGAATGACTTGGGCAGCTCATCCGGCATCCTCTTGGATCCACGACCTTACATTTTCCAGTTCGAGGTTGTAAAACTTCAAATGTTTCCAAAAAAATCTGGATGTAAACCCATTTTCTGAAGAAATTTTCTCAAAATAGCTTTTAATTCTCAGAAAAATTTCCTTTTGTAAATATTTTTGCAAAAACACAAAAAAATAGTTTTAATCTTTGTTTTCTCGCAAATCTTAGGATTTTTTATCTAAAAATACAAAAAATGAAAAATAACACAAAACCAAAAAAAAATGGAAAAATTATGAGAAAAACAAATAAGTTTAAACTTTTAAAAATCAATTTTTGCTAAAAACCTCGGGAGCCTTTTTTTTAAAAACTTGAAAATCGAAGCGGGGTCCTTTGCAAAACACTTGTTTAGGGTTTTAAAAACCCTTCGTAAGTAAGCCGACCCTCTTCATTGCCTCTCTTCTCTCCAAACCCTCCCTCTCTTCCCTTCTCGGCTTCCATTCACAGGCCATCACACGCCCCCTTCTCCATTAGCCTCTCATCACCAAAACCCTCCTCTTCCTACCGCTCATCCCCAACCGGCTACCTTCCCGAACCTTCCCTGTTCCTCCTTAAAAGAGGACTCAGGAAACCCTTTTTGAACCACCCGTTATCACCCCCGCACCCCTCATTTTTTTTTCTCTTTCCTTTTTCACGATCCCTTCCTTGTCCTTCTCTTTCTGGTTCTCGTCTGCATCAGCTGAAGATTACAAGAGTTCGACCATTGCAAACTTGTTCTCTCTTCCCTCTTTCAACATTGCTGCAAGCGAAGAGTCCCGATCCTGAAGGATCCGCCATGGTAAACATCCCTGTACTTCGATGTGTTTCCTCTTTACCTCAGTGCTTTCCCCACTTCTCTCTGATTTTCCTTGCTTTTGGCCTCGTTAAACGCACTATCGGAGGTGTCGAATTGCCTATAGCAATTTCAACACCCCCTTGTGCAACAGCAAAAAAAAAAGATGAATCATTCTGACATATCCCTTTCGTCTTTATAATATATCTCAGATTTCTTCAATTTTTGCAGTTCGTTCTTCAGTTTACGCTATTTAGATTCAGTAATCTCTGCTAATTTGTTTACGCCCTTCAATATAATGTTTGGTTCCATTCTTTGTTTTCTTTTTTTTAATATTACTAGTTTAATTCCAGCAACATTACAACCCATGGGATGTTACACATTGATTCCTCTATGAATCGGCTCAGATTCACTGCTTTATGACTTCCAGATCTCGAATCTTGCATTCCAATTTGCATTCAGTTTTTGTAATTCTCGTTTTTTTTATTTTTATGCTAATTCTCAGCTTTGCTTTCACATCGATTTTCCTGCAATTTTTGGATTTCCTATTCATATTACAATCTTTGTTTTCTTTTCCTCCCATCATATTTCGGATTTTCATTGATACTATTTGTGTTAAATATTATTTCAATTTGATATCCATTGCAAATTCGTTTTAGCATTTTATATTCTTATGCTCTATGTTGCGATATGTTGTTATCTTCTGCCAACTACGTAACTGTATCTGTCTATTTAGTTTTCCTTTTATTTTGTATTTTCAAAATGGTTTCTGTAGTGATGTCCGATCTGATCCAGTATCAGATCGGGCTCATTCCGTAGAAAATTTCTGTAGGTTCCGTGCTTCTTCCTCTTTCTTTTGTGGTCATCTGGGTTGTTAATTATGTGTTGTGAATTTGCTCAATGGAAGACACTCAGCGCCTTCACCATTTGCGACTTGAAGAGCTTAGCTATTCTGGCAAACTTTTCTGCGATTTATGATTAAGAGATATCCTTCATGTTAATATATTTTTTTTACAATATCCAAGATGTTGTTTCAAAATCCTGACCTTGCTCTGGGTTCTTTTAATCCAAATTGGTCGCCATCATGTTGTCTTTAGATCTGTGTGATCAAATATGGTTAGATGCATTCAATGTATCCTCATGTATCTTTTTTTTTATTCATCGTTTGGGGCACTAAATGATAACATCATGTGATTAACGTTATTTCCCATCTGATTGCATCGAAGGTAGCTTCATTTAACATTCTTGGGGTTAGTGGAATGATGCAAAAGTCAAAATAGGTGGTCAGGAAATCCAGTATTTATGCTGGATTTGGGGCAAAATCACCATCAGATCCTTCAGCCAGCATCTCTCCCCACACCTGATTCAACTGAATATTTCAATCTAGTTAGAATCATTTTGTCGGAATTCCCTGTGTTTTCACCTATGGTGCAGGTTTTATGCTGATTCACATTCTCAAAAGCTTTGCTGGATTTTCGTGTCGAGATTAAGCTCCAATTATGTTCTAAGCATAAGGAAGGGTTAATTGGGTATCCCATGACCCCTCATTTAGTGGTTATGAAGGTGATCAGCTCTGCAAAGACTTTTTCAACCTATGTGCCAGGCTTCAAATGCCCCTGTGCTCATACAAATACCTTCTAAAATTGGGAAACCTAGCTGGAGTTGCATGGATGGATGGACTAATTCTACCTACAGCTAGAGTTCAATGACTTGACTAAAATAAATAGGGAAGCTCAGATCAAAATTTATCCCTGACCATGATGTTGTAACAATATCTTCTCTGGCCTTTTCTGCAAGTTGATATATTTGTCAATAAAAGCATCAATTCTTTGACAGAGGAAAAGAATCAAGAAAGAGTCCTAACTACTGTTCTGCTAAGTTCTAGAATCCTGATTTTGTCGACTATATGGGCAGCCAGTGTTCTAAAGCAAGCTATCACAATTCGTGCATGGTTGGAACCAATTTCAGGAGAGAACAGAAACAGTGATAGCATTCTTTGATCACCAGTTCGGTGAACTTGATTAGGACAAAAGGTGGATAACAGGAAAACAAGCTTAAAAGAAGAACTAAGAATAAGGTTGAAGAGTTGAAGATGAAGCTCTTCTACGTAGCTATGGATTATGTTTCAAAAGTGCAGTTATTTCAAAATGGAGACCAAGGTCCATGAAGCGTCAGGATTACATCTGACAAATAACTCATTCCTACATCCTTGTGTACATGTATGTGTTTTCCTCCCTAAAACCGGTATATATGTCCCAGTTCCTTTTCAGTTTGATCTTGATAATTAATGATTTCACCGATGCTCAACATATGACATTCAGCCCAGCTCCATTATATTTTGCAGTTTAATTTTATTGTGAGGTTAGGAATGGTGTTTGGAACCTATTGGCTAGTGTGTGCCATCGTTGGTAGGCTATGACATGTTTCCAGTAAATTTCCTGTTTGCCGATCCAATGCTAGTACCCTATGGTGACAGTGGTTTACTCATCTGAAATATTGGAATTCTTAAGATTAGAAGCTTATTTCTGGCAAGATACATGTGCAAAATTTGTGTGGTATTGCAGAAGGATTACAAATGGCAATGTTCTTGTCATTTAGTAGTATACAGGTTGGAAAATTTGCTTGGTCTAACAGTTGAGTGTCCAGAACAATTGCTGGAAAAAGCTGTTGATTTCGTTTGAATGGAGTTGAGAGGGTTGCTGTATAATTTCTTCCAGTAAGATTGTTCATTTTTTGTAATTGCAGCAACCTGTTACAGGTTTATTTCTTACGTTAACATCATTTTATTGTTAATGTATGATGATTTTGCATACTATTGATCATAACATATATAGTTTGCTTCGTATTACATTGTTTTAGTGTTAATAGATGTTAGAATTTAATTTCTGCAGTGCTATTCATCTACAAGTCTACAGGTTCACTTGTTTTAGATAGAATATACTATCGATCATAACATATATAGTTTGCTTAGTATTACATTGTTTTAGGGTTAATAGATGTTAGTATTTAATTTCTGCAGTACTATTCATCTGCAAGTCTACAGGTTCACTTGTTTTAGATAGAATGTGTGTAATTAGGTCTGGAGTGGATATAAATGTCATATTATATAAGACACTGATCGATATGTAACAGTGGGTGTCTTGAGAGTGTGCTGGTGAATGGTTCCATTCTATATTGTGTAAATCCAATATAGAAATGTGGGTATGTTTTCTTGGCTTACCAGAGCTGTAAAGAAGAAGGCTAAACTGCAATTTTGCTATTGATCCATAACAGCCTCTGCTGCTATGAAGCATCTACTACAGAGTCTTTGCCACTGTACCCTGCCCAGTCTATGCTAACTCGGCCCTTCCACCACCATACAGCCTCATCTGTTGTTGCTTTTCACAGCTCATTATGTGTTTAAATGTCTGTATATGAGAAGCCACTTGCTGCTTCATTACATCAGTCCACGACATTTACTGCAAATGCCTTGATTTGCTGTAAATACTTACAGCCGACACCCTGTTTTGCTATAAACATCTACAGCAAAACCCCTTTGTTGCTGAAAATACCCACAACAAATGCTTCATGTGGCTGTAAGTATTCCCAGCATCCACAGCTTACCTTCGGCATATCATCCTACTATGCCCTTCAATCGCGTTATTGCATTACTTGTCCACAATCTTTGTGTGCTCTCACTCACACAAGTCCCCATCTCATGGGCATTGGTTCATGTTGGTCAGCCACAACATTCATTTTTCTTTGTTACTATATCATCAGCAGCCACTGTTTTTCATATAGCACCTCACAAACTTTTATATATATGAATATATATATATATGAATATATATATATATATGTATACATATACATATATATATATATACTTATATATATGTATAAGTATGTATGTATATAGGTATATACATCATTTCTTCTATCTTTCCATCATTTCATATCTTGGTATATGAACATTTTTGTATATATCCATATGATGTATGCCATTTTCTTCCATTTTTCATGATTAATCCAGTTGTTTTGCAGGGAATATGTGGAAGATATCATCATTGGGAGTTGTAAATTCAATTTTATGTATTGTAATAGTTAGATCTTAATGAGATTTTACATTTCCCTGTTTTAGATAGAATGAATGAGCATTGTAAATATCATAACTTGCTTATTTTCATGCATTTTTGCCTTTATTTCTCAAATTCTCACAATTGGCAACACGAATGACACGTGCACCATTTCGTAAGAGGTAATTAATCCTAAGTTGATGATTTACATCAATGGCCATAGTCAGGATGTAAACAAGACTTAGTATTTTTATCATTTATAAAATAGCACTAAATCCACACTGGATCCTTTTCAAAATTCATCATATTTTCTTTAAATATTCTCCTCTTTTATCAGAATTTAATTTAAAATTAATTCAATATATATACCAATGGCCATAGTCAGGGTATATTAAGAGTTAATTTCATTTTAAACTCAATAAAAGCACAAAAAATGTGTTTTATTCTTCATTTGAATTTAGATATGATTATTATATAATACATTCAATGACCATAGTCAGGAGTGTATTATATCATTAATCTTATTTATATTCATTTAAATAATGAAATATGATTTTCAAAATCCAATTTCAAATCTTTTAAACTCATTCATCATTTAGGATAGAATTGCATCATATTTTCAAAATTCCCTTTTAAAAACTCAAGTGATTGTGAATATCTTTTTCTTCAATTTCTATTTCAAATTCATCAATTCTATCTCATCTTCAAAGTCCAAATTTTGACTTTGAAATCAAATTCAAAGTTCAATTTAACTTTGAAATTCTTGATTCATTCTCTAAATTTCAAAATCAAGCTTCAAAATTCAAAAATCCAATTTTGAAATCCATGTGTATATTCGAAATTCCATTCTCAAATCAAACTTGAGATTCATTTTCAAAATTCAAATTCAAATTCAAATTCAATTTAGATGTCTCAAAATTCCATCTTTCAAAGTTCAATTTAAACTTTGAAACCTCTAAGTTATCTTCTGATTTCAAATGAGGTTCAAAATTCGAGATAGATTCTGAAACTCAAAAACTCTTCATAAATTTTAAATCCGATCTGGGTTTTCAAAACCCAGATCCATCTTCAAAAGTCCCATTTGGACTTTCAGAACCCAATTCCATTTTAGGATCTACAATTCAATTTCTACTTTAGATATTAGGCTCCAGATCCAAATCCATTTTAGGATCCATAACCCAATTTCACTTTGGATCTCAGATTTCAGATCCACATCCATTTTAGGATCCATAATCTAGTTCCATATTGGATCTCAGGTCCAAACTCCATTTTAAGATATAGAAATCCAATTCCCTCTTGGATCTTAGACTTCAGATCCGAAATCCCTTTAGGATCCAGAATTCAATTTTACCTTGGATCTCAGACTTTAGATCCAAATTCTATCTTGGATCTTAGATCTAGAATCCAACTCCACTCTAAATTCAGAATTCAATTTTGGATTTCAAATCTATCTTAGATCCAGACCTTGGATACAAAATCCATTCTCAATTTCAATTCTTCAAATCCAACTCCATTTTTATTCTAGATTTCAAAACCAAGTTTATCTTGATTCTTAAAAATTCCAAAAAGCCAAATCTATTTCTCAATCTTATTTGGATTTCTTAGAACTCATTCTGATTTCAAACTTCAAAGTTAGAAATCAAAACATTTATCCAAGTTCTAAACTCTAATTCAAAGCCCATTAATGACTTTGAATTTTCCTTTCTTCTCCTTTTATCTCAAAACATTTCTTTTGAAGTTCAGATTTATTTTCCCAAGCTCTGATTATTTCAAAAACTTAGAACTCCTCTGATCTATCTCAAGTTCTAAGTTAGATTTTTTTTACCCTTCAGAAACCATTTCTTCACTATATTATCAGATTCATCTCAGAAACATTTGGGAAATTTCCAAAATCATTTTCGAAAGAGCATACATCCTTGCATTTGCACAAGCATGATTCTTTGTGCATTTAGACTTAGGATAAATTCTTAGATAATATTTTAGCAAAGCAAAAGACATGAATTCGACCCTTGGTTCGATTACCTCTAGTAAAGGCACCAGGAACGGTCGAACCTCGTACCAACGAGCGGATCCCGTCTCCCAGTTTTCCGGTAAATATTTCAAAATGGAGGCGAGTAATTTCTTAAATATTTCCAAATCAAGGTCAAGTGAGACCCTGCAAAAGAGTTCCTCTTCTCTCTTCTTTTCTCTCTTTTATTTTTCTCCCTTCAAAAAAGGAGGAAAATAAAGGTTAGAAAGGAAAAGAGAAAGGAAGAGAGAAAAACCACAAGAGAGGAAAATTTTTGCGATGATCACAGTTTTGGCGACCATCATGGGACTCGTCTTCGTCCGGTTAGATCTATGCCTCTTTGCTTTGCTTTAATATTATCAAAGACTTTATTCTTCAAATGTCAGCTTCATTTTTTATGCAAAACTTAGGAGCCTAGACTCTGCCTTAAGCTGACATCATTACATATAAGATCTAAGTATGGTTTGGTAGGACCATATTGAGGAGATTACACCATGTTCACCTTAGACTTAGGTCTGAAATACAACTCTCCTCAATTCTAGGGATTGAATGCAAAACAATGTATGCAAGTGTATGCTTCTCTTCATTTTAAATCTATCTCTTTAGGACTTGCATTAGAGACACCTGATTTCTTGCATGTTGAACATGTTTTTGAAAATCTCCCTACCTATATTGTCCCAGTCTTCACGTTGCTAGGCTGTCTCACTGAACCATAGTTCGAAGGAGAGCCTCACAACTGGACCACTTATTTGGGTTCACGCCCCCCTACCACGTACCTAAGGGCCATAGTCTGAGGTATATCGGTAGGTGCTCAAGGATGTTGGGAAACCATTACATTAGAACCAGAGAAATATTTTTTATGGCACGTACTTCGAGCTTCGGCTTGGGTATATCAGCATATCTTGATGGGAATGATATAATTTGAACCCTAGAGTTAGGATTAAGGTCCTACAAGCCATTTCAAAATATTGCATTTAGAGTCAGCTTTAGGGAATGCTGTTTGTGCATCCTTGTTTGTACATCTGTGATTGAATGATATTTTATATATTTTTCCAAAACCCTGGGTATATATTATTCAAAATTTTCTCTTTGCTTTTAGAACCCAGGTGTATTTTTCTTTTCTTCTCCTAATTTTTTCTAATTCTTTGATCCTGCCTGCAAATTCTTCAAATCTTAAAACTTTGCCATCTACTTTCGAAATTCTTTTTCTCTGATATATTCCTTACCTTCTTTTTTCAATAAAATATCTTTTGTCAGGAGATGTCCTTTTTAAAATTAATCTTTGTTCTCATTTTTACTTCTTTTTTTTCCAAATGTTGGACAATTCTGACATCATTCATGAGAGAAATGATATTACCTATGAGGGTCTTTCAAAAATCATGAAAATTTTTCATATTTTAGTCCAAACTCTTTCAAAGATCAACCCTCGTGTTGATCAGCTTTTCCCAAAAATAGGTTTTTCGAAACCATTACATTTAAAGATCAACCCTTGTGTTGATCATATTTTCTAGAAATTAATTTCGAACCATGGCATTCAAAAATCAACCCTTGTGTTGATCATATTTTCTAAAAATTGATTTCGAATCATTGCATTCAAAGATCAACCCTCGTGTTGATCATATTTTCTAAAAATTGATTTCGAATCAT